>NW_027223768.1:38907257-40107257 GCF_028538775.1 Myotis yumanensis
AGAAACTGAAAGCCACTGTCTCCGAATCTGAACTATTTCAGAAGGTACAAAGTTCATACCTTTCTTTGTTAATCATTGTGGGAAAATTACCTACTATGAACATTAACTGAATATACAAATCTAATGTTAAGGCCAATTTTAAATTCTAAAATTTGAGATTAAAAATTTACCTGGGCCCTGGCCAGCTTGGCTCAGTCATGGAAGCGGTGGGTTTAGTTCCCGGTCAGGGCACATATCCAGGTTGCAGGTTTGATTCCAGGTTGAACACAAATGGGAGGCAACTGATTGATGTTTCTCTCTGGTAGATTTTTTTACATATAAGATACCATGAATCATGCCCTGGCTGGTTTGACTCAGTGGACGGAGCATCAGTCTGTGGACTAAAGGGTCCTGGGTTCGATTCTGGTCAAGGGCACATGCTTGGGTTGTGGGCTTGATCCCCAGTGTGGGGCACGCAAGAGGCAGCCGATCAATGATTCTCTCTCATCATTGATTTTTCTATCTCTCCCTCCCTCTCCTTTCCCCTCTGAAATCAATAAAAACACATTTTAAAAAAGATTCCATGAATCATTAGAAACAACGGTGGGTTCAAGAATTGAATTGATATACAGTGCAGAGTCAGTGCACAGCATAGATTAAGCTGTCAGTTTCTTCACTCACCAGTGACCAGTTTAAAACGCCATCATTCTCATAGCTCCAGGCCATGCAGACCATCCGCAGCGGTTCCCAGCTGCTGCTGGAGAGAGCCGGCCTCTTTGGAAAGAGCCTGGAGAAGGTCTGAACGAGGGGTGAGCGCCCAGAAGAGACAGAGTCGCTATTCTGCTCAAATAAATAAAAATGAGAGAAAAGGCACATCATAAAAAGCTCAGAAGCCAAATTCACTTTCACTCATGCTATCAGAGAGCATCATTAATGCTTTTCACTGACTCACATCTGCATCCATTAAATAAATGTGCAGGGAACACCCATTAAATACAGTGTACTTCAAGAGATACAAGCCCGCATCAAATGAGCTAACGCCCAGGACCCTGCAAGTACAGGGCTGAGGGAGAGATGGCAGTGTGGCACCTATCACCACGGAGAAGCTTTAACTAACGAACCGCGTTCCATCACCCAACAAACAGCAGCATCAACACTGCCTGTGACCCACCCACCCCAGGCCAGCTGTTGTGCTTTAAAGCTGCCTCGGGAACACAGAGATGAGCTAACAGGGGTGAATGGCCCCGCACAACACCTAATCATTAAGGAATTCATCCCGAACATCAGGACAGAACTAGTTCAGGATTCCTGTGACTCAACACAATCCTATCACTTCTTTCTTTATGGAGAAGAAACAGGATAAAACAAGCAAAAGGCAAAAGCCCACTTTTTATCACTCCGTGTGATCACTTACTTTGTAGTATTTACATACGTGCCTTTAATGCTATGGCAAAGTCTATCCCAACAACATAGGCTGAGATGTAAAATCTTTTGTACAAATACTGTTATACTCAGCTCCTTTGCCCATGGATTCTGGGCCATTGAAAGTGTACCCAGACCCATTACTCACCTTACAATGTAGGAAGGTACTTGTGATTACATGCAGGACCGAGGAGGGGAGACTGGATATTTGCTAGAATGATGGACTCCTGCGTGACATGGACATGCTGACCACATCCTGTAAGAGCTCCTACGACCTGCACATTGTCTGGAAATAAGGACATACGTTTCATTCAGAATATATTTTTTGTGCATCTAAAAGCTGTCAGACTGGGCACTAGGGTAGAGCAGTGAACAAAGTGGACACCCTGTGCCTTTGTTCACAGAACTTCAGTCTATCAGAACTACAAATACTGGAACAACCAGCTAGCCATTTGGTTAAAAAAATAAGTTGGAATTCTAATCCACACATCAAAAAATATGGCAGCACTCTGCCCATATGCTTTGAAATTATAGGTAGGGCATGCTTTCTTAATTACTCCTATTCCTTTAAGAGTGTAGTTGTTTACTCAGCACAAAATTATATTAAAAATTCAGAAATTATGTTTCTCTATTCATATATTTGGTTCTATAAATATAATTGCAGTGCTAGGTCATCACATAAAGAACACAAGATTAACTAATATCAGTATAAAAATTCTCGCACTCTTTGAGCTCCCTATCTCTCCTTTTTTAAGACATTGAGTTACTTGTAAAATATTCCATAGGGAGCTCTAGATGTCTAAGTTTTGGCTTGATAGCTCTCTGGCTTGGCTGGTTAACTCATACATCACATCATCAAATAAATTCACAGTCTGTAAGGACAAAGCAGTTATTAATAAGAATAGAAATCACTAGAAAAGGAAAGCTATCTTTTAAAAAAATTCAGATGATTTTTATTTTGCATCAGCAACACCTTTTGGGATATTGTCTAGCTTAACAACTGCACCTAACTAAGTTTAAAATATATACATTATCTATCTATATAAAAGCATAATATGCAAATCAACTGGACGGTGGAACGATCAGTTGGCTATGAGGTGCACTGACCACCAGGGGGTAGATGCTCAATGCAAGAGCTGCCCCCAGCCTGCAGGCCCCTATCTCCCGATCGGAGCCTGCCGGCCAAGCTGTTGGCAGCTGGCAGCCGGGGAAGATTGGCTCTGATCGAGGGCCAGGCCTAGGGACCCTACCCATGCACAAATTTCATGCACCAGGCCTCTAGTGTATATATATAACATATACAGTTGTATGTGAAACAGTTTATTCTTATATCATTATTTATTAATTATTGTATTATTTTCCATATGAAAAATTGTAAACCTACTTTTGCCTCTCCCTGTATATTATATATAGTAATTCTACAGTACAATTTCTCAAGAAAGACCTCAGACAGAAATTGACTTATTTTCCATTTCTGTGGTTTGAATCTAACAACTATTTTTTAAAAATCATTCACAGTTCATTTTTGTGTGAAATAACAAACATAGGTGCTACTCTTTTCATAATAAAAGATGATGTTCTTAGCCAATCAACATGCATATGGACACTTAAAGGGTAGTTTCTGGTAGTGGTAGTGAGTTTGTGCTCAATCTCCTATTCACTTGTATTATAACCAATTTTCCTTTTCAATCAACTCAAAATACAGTTCCTGGGTGAGAGGCACAGTATGTGACCTCAGAATCAAGTATTTTGCCTGTGAAAAGTTAGCCACCTTAGGATAGTAATACTAGGCCCTTTCTCAACAACTTGAATGGCATGCACATTGCAGGAATAGGCACCCGGCAACAGCACAAGGTGACTAAAGAGGACACCATTCCCCACCGGCCTGTTCAATATCCTGTTTTCACATACACAGCCCCTGGCCCTTTCCTGGTGGTCAGAAACAAATTCTAAGAAGCTTGGAGAACCAAGATGGCGGCGTAGGGAGCGGACCTGTGTGTGCTGCTCTCTCACAGCATCATTGAAACTATCAACTATGAAGTAAACAACCGCCACTCAGAACCATGGGGAAGTTGGCCCAGTGGGAGATCTACAACTGGAGGAAAAGAAAGAAGCGCAGTGAGACTGAGTGGGAGCTACGGAGGCACCAAAACCAGAGGTACGACGCAGTCACACGCCACGCGGGCTGCAAATGGATTCTCGGTTTTTTACGAACCCTCGAATCCTCTGGGCTTGCTCGGGGCGGGTCTCTGAGGCCCCAGATCCCACAGGGAGAGGCGGCCACGGCCTTGCAGTGGTCGGAGAGCGAGGGAAGCTCTGATACGCGGCTGCTCGCCGGCACCGAGGGACAAGAAGTCCTGGTGTCCCGGAGAGGCGAGGGGCGCGGAGACGCCGCCATCGCTATTTCCTCCATGCTGGTGACTCCCTGTGACCCCGCCCTACCCTCAGGGCTGTGCCAGAGGCACAAGAGGGAATGACTGTGCTTTTACAAACTCTCAAATCCACTGAGCTGGTTCGGGCGGGTCTCTGAGGCCCCAGGCCCCAAGGCGAGAGACGGCACGGCCTTCCAGCGGTCAGAAAGCGAGGGAGGCTCTGGCGCTCGGCTGCTCGCCGGCACTGGGGGACGCAAAGTCCTGGTGTCCTGGATAGGCAAGGGGCCACTGAGTCTCCGCCCCGGCGACTCCCTGTGATCCCGCCCTACGAAATTTACATTCCCATCTGGGCTGTGCCAGACCCACAAGTAGAAACGCCTTTTCTTCTGCAAACTTTCAAATCCACTGAGCTGGTTCAGGCGGGATCATGAAGCACCAGACCCTACGGGGAGAGGCAGCACGGCCTTGCAGCCATCAGAAAGCGAGGGAGACTCTGTTGCACAGCTGCTCGCCGGCACTGGGGGACACAAAGCCCTGGCAGAGAGTCAAGGGGCCGCGGAGACTCAGCCAGTGCTATTTGCTCCGCCATGGCGACTCCCTGAGTCTCAGCCTTAATCAATTTACATCCCCATCCAAGCTGTGCCAGGTGCACAAAAAGACCCACCTGCGCTTTTGCAGCCTATCCCAACAAATTGCAGACTTCAACTGCTCGCAGCCATGAGAGACACACTCAAGAAGCAGACCCAGGAGAACCAGGATGGCGGCATAAGGAAGAGACCTGTGCGTGCTACCTCGCACAACAACATCGAAACTACCAAATATCAGACAAACACCTATCATACAGAACCATGGGAAACTTGGCCCAGTGGAAGCTCTACAACTGGAAGGAGAGAAAGAACATTGAGACTGAGTAGGATGTGACACCAAGTACAGAGCCCAACCCAACAAACTGCAGATTTCAACTCCTCGCATAGAAAGAAGCGCATAGAGACTGAGTAGGATGTGCTGAAGCACCAAGTACAGAGCCCATCCCAGCAGGCTGCAGATTTCAGCTCCTTGCATCTGTGAGGGACGCAATTGGGGGGCAGAGTCGGGTCCGGGGCCGGCCAGGGCTGGGCTTGACTCGGCCGGCACTGTGGAACTGCTGTACCAGCAAGCGCACAAACATGCCCACTGGTCCCAGTCTCTGGTGGGGCGCTGCGGGACAGCAGACAGGCAGTCTGTGCACTTGGTGGAGGGCAGGAGCGCTGGATGTGCAACCACCAGGAACGCCTGGAGATTTTGTCTAGGGGGGAGCCGCCGGCATGGGACAGAAGGCCAAACTTCCTGTTTCCCCGGTAAGGCTGGGATGGCCCCGGTGAGGTTGAAACGGTCCCGGTGTGGTAGGGACGACCCCGGTCAGGTCGAAACGGCCCCGGTGTGGTAGGGACGACCCCGGCGAGGTTGAAACAGCCCCCGTGAGGTAGGGACGACCCCAGTCAGGTCGAAACAGCCCCGGTGTGGTAGGGACAACCCCGGTGAGGTTGAAACGGCCCCCGTGAGGTAGGGACGACCCCAGTCAGGTCGAAACGGCCCCGGTGTGGTAGGGACGACCCCGGTGAGGTTGAAACGGCCCCCGTGAGGTAGGGACGACCCCAGTCAGGTCGAAACGGCCCCGGCGTGGTAGGGACAACCCCAGTCAGGTTGAAACGGCCCCCGTGAGGTAGGGACGACCCCGGTGAGGTTGAAACAGCCCCCGTGAGGTAGGGACGACCCCAGTCAGGTCAAAACGGCCCCGGCGTGGTAGGGACAACCCCGGTCAGGTTGAAACAGCCCCGGTGTGGTAGGGACAACCCCGGTGAGGTTGAAACAGCCCCCGTGAGGTAGGGACGACCCCAGTCAGGTCGAAACGGCCCCGGTGTGGTAGGGACAACCCCGGTGAGGTTGAAACAGCCCCCGTGAGGTAGGGACGACCCCAGTCAGGTCGAAACGGCCCCGGCGTGGTAGGGACAACCCCGGTGAGGTTGAAACGGCCCCCGTGAGGTAGGGACGACCCCAGTCAGGTCGAAACGGCCCCGGTGTGGTAGGGACGACCCCGGTGAGGTTGAAACAGCCCCCGTGAGGTAGGGACGACCCCAGTCAGGTCGAAACGGCCCCGGCGTGGTAGGGACAACCCCAGTCAGGTTGAAACGGCCCCCGTGAGGTAGGGACGACCCCGGTGAGGTTGAAACAGCCCCCGTGAGGTAGGGACGACCCCAGTCAGGTCGAAACGGCCCCGGCGTGGTAGGGACAACCCCGGTCAGGTTGAAACAGCCCCGGTGTGGTAGGGACAACCCCGGTGAGGTTGAAACAGCCCCCGTGAGGTAGGGACGACCCCAGTCAGGTCGAAACGGCCCCGGCGTGGTAGGGACAACCCCGGTGAGGTTGAAACGGCCCCCGTGAGGTAGGGACGACCCCAGTCAGGTCGAAACGGCCCCGGTGTGGTAGGGACGACCCCGGTGAGGTTGAAACAGCCCCCGTGAGGTAGGGACGACCCCAGTCAGGTCGAAACGGCCCCGGCGTGGTAGGGACAACCCCAGTCAGGTTGAAACGGCCCCCGTGAGGTAGGGACGACCCCGGTGAGGTTGAAACGGCCCCGGCGTGATAGGGACAACCCCGGTCAGGTTGAAACGGCCCCCGTGAGGTAGGGACAACCCCAGTCAGGTTGAAATGGCCCCGGTGTGGTAGGGACAACCCCAGTCAGGTTGAAACGGCCCCCGCGAGGTAGGGACGACCCCAGTCAGGTCGAAACGGCCCCGGCGTGATAGGGACAACCCCGGTCAGGTTGAAACGGCCCCCGTGAGGTAGGGACAACCCCAGTCAGGTTGAAATGGCCCCGGTGTGGTAGGGACAACTCCGGTCAGGTTGAAACAGCCCCGGTGTGGTAGGGACAACCCCGGTGAGGTTGAAACGGCCCCCGTGAGGTAGGGACGACCCCAGTCAGGTCGAAACGGCCCCAGTGTGGTAGGGACGACCCCGGTGAGGTTGAAACAGCCCCCGTGAGGTAGGGACGACCCCAGTCAGGTCGAAACGGCCCCGGCGTGGTAGGGACAACCCCGGTGAGGTTGAAACGGCCCCCGTGAGGTAGGGACGACCCCAGTCAGGTCGAAACGGCCCCGGTGTGGTAGGGACGACCCCGGTGAGGTTGAAACAGCCCCCGTGAGGTAGGGACGACCCCGGTGAGGTTGAAACAGCCCCCGTGAGGTAGGGACGACCCCAGTCAGGTCGAAACGGCCCCGGCGTGGTAGGGACAACCCCAGTCAGGTTGAAACGGCCCCCGTGAGGTAGGGACGACCCCGGTGAGGTTGAAACAGCCCCCGTGAGGTAGGGACGACCCCAGCCAGGTCGAAACGGCCCCGGCGTGGTAGGGACAACCCCGGTCAGGTTGAAACAGCCCCGGTGTGGTAGGGACAACCCCGGTGAGGTTGAAACAGCCCCCGTGAGGTAGGGACGACCCCAGTCAGGTCGAAACGGCCCCGGTGTGGTAGGGACGACCCCGGTGAGGTTGAAACAGCCCCCGTGAGGTAGGGACGACCCCAGTCAGGTCGAAACGGCCCCGGCGTGGTAGGGACAACCCCGGTGAGGTTGAAACGGCCCCCGTGAGGTAGGGACGACCCCAGTCAGGTCGAAACGGCCCCGGTGTGGTAGGGACGACCCCGGTGAGGTTGAATCAGCCCCCGTGAGGTAGGGACGACCCCAGTCAGGTCGAAACGGCCCCCGTGAGGTAGGGACGACCCCAGTCATGTTGAAACGGCCCCCGTGAGGTAGGGACGACCCCGGTGAGGTTGAAACAGCCCCCGCGAGGTAGGGACGACCCCAGTCAGGTCGAAACGGCCCCGGCGTGGTAGGGACAACCCCGGTCAGGTTGAAACGGCCCCCGTGAGGTAGGGACAACCCCAGTCAGGTTGAAATGGCCCCGGTGTGGTAGGGACAACTCCGGTCAGGTTGAAACAGCCCCGGTGTGGTAGGGACAACCCCGGTGAGGTTGAAACGGCCCCCGTGAGGTAGGGACGACCCCAGTCAGGTCGAAACGGCCCCGGTGTGGTAGGGACGACCCCGGTGAGGTTGAAACAGCCCCCGTGAGGTAGGGACGACCCCAGTCAGGTCGAAACGGCCCCGGCGTGGTAGGGACAACCCCGGTGAGGTTGAAACGGCCCCCGTGAGGTAGGGACGACCCCAGTCAGGTCGAAACGGCCCCGGTGTGGTAGGGACGACCCCGGTGAGGTTGAAACAGCCCCCGTGAGGTAGGGACGACCCCAGTCAGGTCGAAACGGCCCCGGCGTGGTAGGGACAACCCCAGTCAGGTTGAAACGGCCCCCGTGAGGTAGGGACGACCCCGGTGAGGTTGAAACAGCCCCCGTGAGGTAGGGACGACCCCAGTCAGGTCGAAACGGCCCCGGCGTGGTAGGGACAACCCCGGTCAGGTTGAAACAGCCCCGGTGTGGTAGGGACAACCCCGGTGAGGTTGAAACAGCCCCCGTGAGGTAGGGACGACCCCAGTCAGGTCGAAACGGCCCCGGTGTGGTAGGGACGACCCCGGTGAGGTTGAAACAGCCCCCGTGAGGTAGGGACGACCCCAGTCAGGTCAAAACGGCCCCGGCGTGGTAGGGACAACCCCGGTGAGGTTGAAACGGCCCCCGTGAGGTAGGGACGACCCCAGTCAGGTCGAAACGGCCCCGGTGTGGTAGGGACGACCCCGGTGAGGTTGAAACGGCCCCCGTGAGGTAGGGACGACCCCAGTCAGGTCGAAACGGCCCCGGCGTGGTAGGGACAACCCCAGTCAGGTTGAAACGGCCCCCGTGAGGTAGGGACGACCCCAGTCAGGTCGAAACGGCCCCGGTGTGGTAGGGACGACCCCGGTCAGGTTGAAACGGCCCCCGTGAGGTAGGGACGACCCCAGTCAGGTTGAAACGGCCCCGGTGTGGTAGGGACGACCCCGGTGAGGTTGAAACAGCCCCCGTGAGGTAGGGACGACCCCAGTCAGGTCGAAACGGCCCCGGCGTGGTAGGGACAACCCCGGTGAGGTTGAAACGGCCCCCGTGAGGTAGGGACGACCCCAGTCAGGTCGAAACGGCCCCGGTGTGGTAGGGACGACCCCGGTGAGGTTGAAACGGCCCCCGTGAGGTAGGGACGACCCCAGTCAGGTCGAAACGGCCCCGGCGTGGTAGGGACAACCCCAGTCAGGTTGAAACGGCCCCCGTGAGGTAGGGACGACCCCAGTGAGGTTGAAACAGCCCCCGCGAGGTAGGGACGACCCCAGTCAGGTCGAAACGGCCCCGGCGTGGTAGGGACAACCCCGGTGAGGTTGAAACGGCCCCCGTGAGGTAGGGACGACCCCGGTGAGGTTGAAACGGCCCTGGTGAGGCTCCGACGGCCCTGGTGAGGTTGAGACTGCTCCAGTGAGGCTGGGACAAATAAAGGGGACCAGTATGGACTGATGAACAGGTGTAGATACAGAAGCAGAGCAACATTGAACAGAATGTTAAACTACAATGGGGAGCCTGGGGAGGGTTGCGGGGGGGATTAAGAGACCAACTGAAGGACCTATATGCATGCATATAAGATTAACCAATGGACACAAGACACGGGACGGGGGGGGGCGGGGGGTAGGGGCCGAGGGAATGTCATGGGGGGGCAAAAGGAGACATATGTAACACTCTTTGTAATACTTTAAGAAATAAAAATTTTTATACAAAAAAAAAAAAAATAAATAAAATAAAAATTGGATAAAAAAAAAAAAAAAAAAAAAAAAAAAAAAAAAAAATTCTAAGAAGCTTTTTATGTAAAAAGCTTTATTGTGTATTTAGAGAATAACCGAGTGAATGTGAGTAAAAGAAATTCTGATGGTTATCTGCCTCAAAGCTAAACTTAGAAAAAATCCATTCCAATAAGAGAATAAGTTACGTTAAGTATGTTTCATTTTGGTACCAAAGTACCTTTACTTCTCTCAATTTAAAAAAAATGACTGCTTTTCAGAGAAAAAGTATATCATACATCTAAAAAGTAATAATATAGTCTCTAAATATGTTTTCTCTAAGTTATTTCATTTTTCCAGTATTCCAGCCTTTTTTTTTTATCCTGACTTCATTTTTATTTATTTATCTTTATTGTTGAACCTAAGATTTCTTTAATAAACCTTGGGTACATTTCTCTAGCCAGTGGTTCTCAACCTTCTGGCCCTTAAAATACAGTTCCTCATGTTGTGACCCAACCATAAAATTATTTTCGTTGCTACTTCATAACTGTAATGTTGCTACTGTTATGAATCATAACATAAATATCTGATATGCAGGATGGTCTTAGGCGACCCCTGTGAAAGGGTCGTTTGACCGTCAAATGGGTCGCGACCCACAGGTTGAGAAAGGCTGCTCTAGGCAATGCTATATAATAATCTTATCTAATAAAAGGATAATATGCAAATTAACCATCACTCTGTCACAAAGATGGTGGCATCCATAGCCACAAGATGGCGGTGCCCAGTCCTCTCAGCCCCGCCATAATCCCCCAGTCCCGGGGGGTGGGGGGGGTGGCCGCTGAGAGCGGGCAGTGTGAGTGGCCTGGCGGGATGCTTGCTTCGTCGCTGTGGTGACAAGGCAATCTTTCTATGCCCGGCTGTGGAGGGCCTCTGGCCAGTCAGGGTGCGGAACGCTTGGTGTCCTTGCAGGCCAGGCTGAGGGACCCTCTCCACCCCCACCCCCCTCCCCGGCACCCCCATGCACGAATTTCATGCACTGGGCCTCTAGTCTATACTAATAAAAGGATAATATGCTAATTAAACCAGACATCTTCCAGACATCCTTCTGATGTCCTTCCGGACAAAGCCACTGTGGCAGGGGTTGAGGCAGAGGCTGTTAGGGGCGATTAGGCTGGCAGGGGAGAGCAGTTAGGAGGATCAGGATGGTAGGCAGAGGTGGTTAGGGGCAATCAGGCAGGCATGGGTCCCAGATTGGAGAGGGTGCAGGCCAGGCTGAGGGACCCGACCCCCCACAACTGTGCACAAATTTTGAGCACTGGGCCTCTAGTCCTATATAATAAAAGCGTAATATGTTAAGTGTCTGAATAATCAATCGACTATTCGGTCGACTGCTAGACCCGTCGCTATGATACACACTGACCACCAGGTGGCAGACGCTCCAACCAACAGGTAGGTTAGCTTGCTGCTGCAGTGCGGTCCAGCTGATTTGGACTGGGCCAGAGGGCCAGGCACTCCCTGGAGCCCTCCTGCAGCCCCTCCCTGGCCTGCTGGCCCCCATCGCTCTGATCAGGACTGGGCGAGATGGCCCCAATTGCCAGCCAGGCCAAGGGACCCCACCCGTGCATGAACGCGTGCACCGGGCCTCTAGTTACTAATAAACTCTGCAGAGAAGACACAACAAAGGGACTTGCTAACTTCATCACCCACCCAATTTTCATTTAATATCATTAAAGTACAAGAGTACTTAAAACTAACTACAGATAATTTAAATTCACTTAGTCAAGGCTTCGTATTATCTGAAAATATAATAGTTTTTCATCAACGAATTATTCTAATACCACCATATTCTTATGAGATATTTTTTATTACTTTATTTGTATGACAAATATGTTTGATACTTTTTTAAAAAGGCACAATTAAGAATGATCTAAAACAGAGGTTGGACTTGAACAGCCTTTATTTTGTAACCTGTATGCTGATTAAGATAATAGTACTGTGTCTTTGGCAACATTTATGAAAAGAAAGTCTGTTCCAATGTCAGGTGGTTCATATGAGGTCAAAAATTTTCTACAATGATTTTCAAAACTTCTATAAAGCAAAATAGTAACACATTGTGTAGGAATGTTACCATATTTTTCCACGTATAAGACGCTATTTTTTTTCTAAAATCATTAGACTGAAAATCGGGCATCTTATACACGGAAGTTAACGAAGGAGGGAGCCATGCGGGTGCGTACCGCATCAAACAAGCTTCCTCCAATGATGAACCTTATTGTTACTGACATCAGCTGATGCCGTAATTGGAGAGTGTGCAGATGTAACAGGAACCGGAGCGTTCTCAGCATACAAAGATGTCAAAAAATAGATAGATGCCGGTCAGCAACTGTCTTACTCTGCAAAACTCAAACTGCATGTAGCAATCAGCTGTGCCAAAGAGCGTGAAAACAGCTGCAGAGAGACCATTTGGACCTCCTCCCACTGAATGTGTGGTCAGAGAAGGGAGAAAACAACAAGAACTACTTTTTTTTTATTGCTAAAAGTATTACAAAGGGTATTACATATGTGTCTTCGCCCCCCCCCCCCCCCCCCACATCCCGCTCCCCCTGCCCTTTACAATCCCCTGGCCTCCGTTACCCCCCAGTGTCTTATGTCCATTAGTTATGCTCATATGCATGCATAGAAGTCCTTCGGTTGATCTCTTACCCCCCTCCCTCCTGCCCCCCAACCCTCCCTGGCCTTCCCACTGCAGTTTAACAATCAGTTTGAGGCAGCTCTGCTTCTGTATCTATTATTGTTCAAAAGTTTGTAATGGTCTTTATTATCCATGAATGAGTGAGATCGTGTGGTATTTTTCCTTCATTGACTGGCTTATTTCACTTAGCATAATGCTCTCCAGTTCCATCCATGCTGTTTCAAATGGTAAGAGTTCCTTCTTTTTTTTACAGCAGCATAGTATTCCATCGTGTAGATGTACCACCACAGTTTTCTAATCCATTCATCTACTGATGGGCACTTAGGCTGTTTCCAGATCTTAGCTATGGTGAATTGTGCTGCTATGAACATATGGGTGCACATATCCTTTCTGATTAAGAACAACTTCTTAAGGTGCCAAAAAAGAAGAAGGCCTTAAGAGGAAAACCAGCAAAACGTTTAAAATATTGATTTCTTAATTTTGGGTTGGAAAAGTGGGGGGTGACTTATACATGGAAAAATATGGTAAGTCATGTCAGCCAACAAAGGTCATTGCTCTTTCCAAATGGGAGAATATGTAAACACAACCAACAGAAAACATTGTACAGTTTCAAACGCCATAACCTATTAAGAGAAACTGTTATGTAACTGCCAGAAGCTGGTCCATCCTTGCTGCTTGACACAGTCACTGCAGGAAAGAAACATCTGCACAGCATATGTTTCAAGGGACCTGGCATTATAGAGCATATTGTTCTTAATATGTTTTCTCTCCTTAGCGCCATGTGTTTTAACCAAGGTCACCTCTCCGAGAAAGGTTGTTTCCCCAGGTGGGGATTTTTCCCTGAGTTTAGGGAGGGGATACAACCCCTTAACTAAGTGCCAGGCGGGCAGTTAATCACTTTAACTACAAACAATCACGCTTAAGCTACATAATCTTTACACCCTGGAATGGAGATAAGAAACACCCTAACCTTTGCAATAGAAATTGACAGGATTAAAATCGACTGGTATAAATACAGATGTAACAAGACAATAAACATCAAATCCTAACCAGAACTTGGCTGGAGATCCTGGCTAGAGATCCTGGCTAGGCTGCTGATCAACTGAAGGCTGTCTCCGTGCCATTCCTTCTTCGCTGACTCCGTCCACACCTTTGGGGACCCCTGGACCTCTGGCGCCTGAACAGGGACCCTTAGGGTCAACACACTGTCCTGAGAGTCCACCCTCCCAAGAAGAAGGGACAGAAAGAAAGCTCTCTTTGTAAGAAAGCCTTGTGTATCCCATGAACCAGACAGCGAAAACCGGATTGGAGTACATCAGGACTCCAGAGCTAGAAATACGGCTCAGAAAAGGACTCCAACTTGATGGTACAAGGAGAGGTGATAATGACAATCACCAAGGAGATTTGGAGCCTGTTTTAGAGGCATCTGTTCTTTCTACCCATCGTAAAAGCTCTGAGGAACGTGAGCGTAATGATGAAGCTTCTCAGGAAGAGGAGGGGTTTGTGGGCATGTCCTCTCTCTTACAAGCCCATCATGCTGTGGAAAGAATGGAGGAGTTTGTTTGCAAGGTTTGGGAAGGTGGATGGCGAGTAATCCCTCACGATGTCCTACCAGACTGGCTCAAGGATATGATTACCTGTTACATGGACACCGGCCCCCTATGCCTTCTTTCCGGGCCTGTTTTCAGAGCATTTTCAGAATACACACAGAGACAGGCAACATCTGGACACATCTCTTAGGTTGTGTATTCTTCCTGTGCCTGGGGATCTTTTATATGTTTCGCCCAAACATCTTCTTTGTGGCCCCTCTGCAAGAAAAGGTGGTCTTCGGGTTTTTCTTCTTGGGGGCCATTCTCCGCCTTTCTTTTTCATGGCTCTTGCACACAGTCTACTGCCACTCAGAAGGGGTCTCCCGACTCTTCTCTAAACTGGATTACTCTGGTATTGCTCTTCTGATTATGGGAAGTTTTGTTCCTTGGCTTTATTATTCGTTCTACTGTAACCCACAAGCTTGCTTCATCTACTTGATTATCATCTGTGTGCTGGGCATCGCAACCATTATAGTCTCCCAGTGGGACATGTTTGCCACCCCCCAGTATCGAGGAGTACGAGCAGGAGTGTTTTTGGCACTTGGCCTGAGTGGAATCATTCCTGCCTTGCACTATATCATCTTGGAGGGGTTCCCGAAGGCTGCCACCACAGGACAGATGGGCTGGTTGATGCTGATGGCCAGTCTCTATATCACGGGGGCTGCCCTGTATGCTGCCCGCATTCCCGAACGCTTCTTTCCTGGCAAGTGTGACATCTGGTTTCACTCTCATCAGTTCTTCCACATCTTTGTGGTTGCTGGCGCTTACGTTCACTTCCATGGAGTCTCAAACCTCCAGGAGTTCCGCTTCATGAACGGCGGAGGCTGCAGTGAAGAGGATGCACTGTGACACCTGCAGTAACCAGCGCTGGGACCCTGAACCAGGGCCTGCTGCACCTGCAGGCTTTTCCCTTCCTGCATGTAACTGAAATAATAGCAAAATAAAGGGGAGAATATGTCCAGCAATTGAGGACATGATTGAGGACACTTAATGGATGTGGGTGCCTTACTGCATAGGATCTGCGAATGATTCCTAGAGATTATTTAAAAACCATAAAAAAATGTCTACAGTATTTTGAAATTAAACAAAAATACATGGTTGGATATACCCTGCATTTGAGAAGTATAAATGAAAAGCAAGTAAATTTTGATATACAGTGGAGCCTGGGTTCTCTAACTGAATTCATCCTGGTAGCCGGTTGGAAAAGTGATTTGCTCAAAACTGAATCATATTTCTCCCATTAGAAATAATGTAAATTGAATGAATACCTTCAGACCCTCAAATGATTCTCTGTTCTGACGTTTCTTATAAACACAGTACAGGTCTCATGTACTGTTTAATTTATAAATAAACACTTCTTAAATTGATCCAATCACCCCTACTGTCCTTAAATATTTTTTGTACGAAGGTGTCTTGGAAATGCTATCACTGGCTCTTGTTTATCTAATTAACAACCAGTTTGTCTGCCTTTTCAATTGCCTGTCATTGTTGTTTTTGTGAGCACTTTCACACCCTTAGCAACTTCAGCACTCTTTATTACTTTTTTTTTTTAACTCCTCGCCCAAGGACATTTTCTCATTGGTTTTTGGAGAGAGTGGAAGAGAGAGGAAAGGAGAGAAAGAAACCTGGATGTGAGAGAAACACATTGATTGGTTGTCTCCTGCATATGCCACCACCAGGGCCAAGGCAGGGGAGGAGCCTTGAACCAAGGTGGGTGCCCTTGAATAGAATGAAGTCTGACAACCCTTAGGTCTGTAGGCTGATGCTCTACCCATTGAGCCAAACTGGATAGGGCTCAACAATAAAGATTTTAAAAAAAAGTGAGTACGGCCCTGACCGGTTTGGCTCAGTGGATAGAGCATAGGCCTGCAGACTGGCGGGGGCGGGGGGGGGGGGGGGGAGGGTGGTCTCAGGTTCAGTTCTGGTCAAGGGCATGTACCTTGGTTGGAGGCACACCAGAGGAGGCAGCTGATTGATGTTTCTCTCTCATCGATGTTCCTAACTCTATCCCTCTCCCTTCCTCTCTGTAAAAAAATCAATAAAAGATTTTTTTTTTTAAAAGAATGAGGTAACAGACTGTTGAATTAGTCATGGAAAAAAAAAAAAAGAAAAAGAAAAAGATGTGGCCTAAGTCAGGATAGTTGTAAAAAAAAAAAATGTGAGTAGGTAAGTAGGTAAATAACTGGTGTTGAGAGGATCAAGAGAGAATAGCCAGGGGGCGAATGAGATCATGCATCTTAACATGGTTAATCCTTTTTGGCCTCAAGAATGCACTGAAAATCCTCTTACCCAGGTTCACCCCTCCTCCATGGGGGATGAGCCAATAGACTTTGGTGGGCGTGGTTAATAACTAGAGCCTTCTAATGGAGTATTATATACCAGGGTCAGGTTAGGGCTCATGCAGTCCTGTGCCTCGCTGTGTGGAGAGATCCTTGTGGGTTCGGGAGGCCAGAGTGAGGAACTAATCGGTATTTTGTGAAGAGACGAAGGCAGAGCGGTTGCTGCAGCGTTGCTGACCTCGAGCAGTAGTCGGCTTCTCCACTTAGAACCCAGGAGTAGGAGATTCAGAATCGAATCTCTTCTCCCTTTTCCCACCAGTTTTGGCTTTGTGAGGAACCTTAATCATGGCCAGCAAGGTTACCTTTAAATACAGTTCCTCATGTTATGACCCAACCATAAAATTATTTTCGTTGCTACTTCATAACTGTAATGTTGCTACTGTTATGAATCGTAACATAAATATCTGATACACAGGATGGTCTTAGGCAACCCCTGTGAAAGGGTCGTTCGACCGTCAAATGGGTCTCGACCCACAGGTTGAGAAAGGCTGCTCTAGGCAATGCTGTATAATAATCCTATCTAATAAAAGGATAATATGCAAATCAACCATCACTCTGTCACAAAGATGGTTGCATCCATAGCCACAAGATGGCGGTGCCCAGTCCTCTCAGCCCCGTCATAATCCCCCAGTCCCGGGGGGGGGGGGGGGGGGGGTGGCCGCTGAGAGCGGGCAGTGTGAGCAGCCTGGCGGGATGCTTGCTTTGTCGCTGTGGTTGAGTATGTATAATTAACACTCAAGATAAAAAATAATTATGTTACTTAAAAAATTAGACCCCAACAGGCAACATGGATTAAAAATTATAAACTAACTAGAGGCCCAATGCAAACGGGCTTAGCGCTCGCAGCCCCGGCTTTGTCCGAAGGTCATACAGATGGTTGTTTGACTGTTCAGTCTGTTGTTCGGCTGTTCAGCCTAATTAGCATATTAGCTCTTTATTATATAGGCTATTCCACAACCATTCTAACTCAAGATAAATGTAAACTCTACAGTTCAGTCTTTACTCTCTACCTTCCCTCCTGGCTAAATAAGTAAATCACATCAAGTAAGAGCGATGAAGACAGAGATGAGCAAGTCAACTTTTTCCAAATGACAAACGTGTCATCACCTAAATAATCCACTGGATTTAAGCAGGAGCCTGTAAGTTATGTGTCACATGGTCTAACCATGATTTAACTGGCATATAAAGCTTACACTGTGCTAGTACATACATTAGTAAACAGAACATGTTTGCTAGCTATTAAAACTGGAATTTAAAACAAGAAAAAAGAATCTCCCATAACCCCACCACACTAGTAAGATTTTTCGTCTGAAACTTAGTGCTGCACATATATTTTTTACAGCAGCATTCAAAATGAGGTATAGTCATTAACTTATTTGAGTCTGGTAGGATAGAATTTGCCCTATGGAAAAATTTCAACAAAGCTGAAAAATAAATCTAGCCTCTTCAAAAATTAAACGTGTTATGATTATGAAGGCAAGCAGGTTAAGATGAGAATCATATGTAAAGTACAAAACATGAAAATAATTATGTTCCAGTGATGGAACTGTGGATTTATTGCAAACTTTAATTTGTTGAAAATTGTGTTGAAAAGAAATATCGTCTAATGAGACAGGCATTTAAAAAACGTATTTTTAGCCCTTTACGCAATGCTTAGTATGTGCCAGGCACTGTTCTAGGTGCTGGGATAACACGGTGAAAAAAACAACCCTTGCTTTTATAAACTTTATAGTGCTGTGTGTGCAAGTGAAAAATAAACAATGCTGTCCATGATAAAGTACTCTTTAGAAAACCAAACAGGACAAAAAGTATTGCTGGCTGGGTTTGGGGGAACCACCTAAAATTGAGGGCTCTGCAAAGGTCCCAAGTGAGGTGACATTTGAGGCAAGACTTTTATAATGAACTGCACAAGAGGCTGAGGGACCAGCAGGCATGGAGACCAGGCCTGAAGTTTCCCACCTTTGTGGATGGAATGTAGTGAGCCACGCAGGAGCAAAGGGCAAGGTCTAGACCAGTGGTCGGCAAACTCATTAGTCAACAGAGCCAAATATCAACAATACAACGATTGAAATTTCTTTTGAGAGCCAAATTTTTTAAATTTAAACTATATAGGTAGGTACATTGTTATTAACTGAATTAGGGTATTCCTAAGGCTTAGGAAGAGCTACACTCAAGGGGCCAAAGAGCCGCATGTGGCTTGCGAGCCGCAGTTTGCCAACCACGGGTCTAAACCACATGGGGCCTTGAAGGAAAGTTTAGATTTTATTTCTAACTAGAGGCCTGGTGCATGAAATTCATGCAGGAGTTGGGAGGGGGGGGGGGGGTAAGGGAGTTGCTCAACCCCGCCTGAACCCTCTCCAATCTGGGATCCCTCTCACAATCCAGAACCACTGGCTCCTAACCGCTCAACTGCCTGCTGCCTGATGGCCTTAACTGCCTAATTGCTCTCTCCTGCCGGCCTAATCCCTCTAACTGCCCAACTGCTCTCCCCTGCTGGCCTGATCCCCCAAACTGCACTCCCCTCCTAGCCTGACTCCTTTAACTGCCTATCTGCTCTCCCCTCCTGGCCTGATCCCCCTAACTGCCTAACTGCTCTCCCCTGCTGGCCTGATCCCCCTAACTGCCTAACTGCTCTCCCCTCCTGGCCTGATCCCCCTAACTGCTCTCCCCTCCTGGCCTGATCCCCCTAACTGCCTATCTGCACTTCCCTCCTGGCCTGATCCCCCTAAATGCCTATCTGCTCTCCCCTCCTGGCCTGATCCCCCTGTCTTTCTGCTCTCCCTTCCTCTCCACACCCTTCAGACCCTCAGTGCAGGCATGCTGAGAGCTCTCCACTGGGGCCCCGCCCCTGTCCTGATTGGTTGTTACATGATGGGGTCCTGGACAATTTGAATATTCCTCTATTATTAGTATAGATTTTTTAAGAAGCCATTGGGGGAGGGTGTGTGTGTGTGTGTGGGGGGGGGATATAAAAAGGAAATGACATGCTCTATCTTTCACTCTATTTTGGAGCATCCAATTCTATAATAATAAAAGTGTAATATGCTAATTAGACCAGACGCCCTTCCAGATGACCTTCCAGATGAAGCCCAGGCTGTGAGGGAAGCCCAGGTCCCAGGTGCCTGCTGGTGGCTGGAGGGAAGCCCGAGTCCCGGGTGCCAGAGGGAAGCCAGGGGAAGGAAGGACTACTCTTGCATGAGTCATGCACTGGGCTTCTAGTGGATTATAAGAGGACACTAGAGGCCCAGTGCACAAAAATTTGTGCACTCGGGGGGCAGGTCCCTCAGCCCAGCCTGTGCCCTCTCGCAGTCTGGGACCTCTCAGGGGATGACCACCTGGGGGATCGGGCCTAAGCTGGTAGTCAGACATACCTCTGGCAGCCCAGGAGCCCTCGGGGGATGTCCACTTGCCAGCGGGGAGCAGGCCTAAGCTGCAGTTGGACATCCTTAGTGCTGCTGAGGAGGTGGGAGAGGCTCCCACCACCACCGCTGTATTGGCGGCCATTAGCCTGGCTTGTGGCTGAGCAGAGCTCCGCCTGTGGGAGCGCACTGACCACCAGTGGGCAGCTCCTGCATTGAGCATCTGCCCTCGGTGGTCAGTGTGTGTCATAGTGACCAGTCATTCCCAGTCGTTCTGCTGTTAGGGTCAATTTGCATATTACCCTTTTATTATATAGGAGTGCCTGGCCAGCCTGGGTGAGGGGCTGATGGCTGTTTGCAGGCTGGCCACAACCCCCAGCCACCCAAGCTCCCAGTGGAGGCTGGCTGGAAGCAGGTATCTGGGATTTATTTGTCTTCTATCATTGAAACTTTGTTGCCATGAGGGGAGGCCTCAGCTGGCTCAGGGCTGGCGGGAAGCTTGGCTTCCTCCATCGCCTGGGCAACCAAGCCTCCTGCTTGCTCCAGCTCTGAGGCTGCCGGCCTCCATCTTGGTTGGGTTAATTTGCATATAGTCACTCTGATTGGCTGGTGGGCGTGGCTTAGGGCATAGCAAAGGTATGGTCAATTAGCATCTTTGTTTTTTATTAGTGTAGATGAGGAAACTATTAGAAATAGTCCAGGTGAGAGCTGATGGGAGTTTGAAATAAAGTGGTAGCAACTGGGAATGGAGATATGTGGATTCAAGATACAGCTTGAAGTCAGAGACAACAGAACTTGCTGATTGGATGGATGTGTGAATCCAAGGTCTGTGAAACCATTTACAGTTAAGGCCTCACCCAACATTGTTGATAGGTTCTGTGACTTAAAGCAACACTTGGTGTAATGAAACCAATTTTTCCATAGGCTAATTGATATAAATAAGAGTTAAGTTCCTATTTCATAATGAAACGACTTTGAACAAAATTGTTATTTGAGTCCTAGCCGGTTTGGCTCAGTGGATAGAGCGTCAGCCTGTGGACCAAAGGGTCCTGGGTTTGATTCTGGTAAAGGGCACAGACCTCTGTTGCAGGCTCCTCCCTGCCCGGGCGCTGGCCAGGCCTTGTGCAGGAGGCAACCAATCCATGCATTTTTCTCACATCGGTATTTCTGTCTTTCTTGCTCTCTAAAAAGCAATGGAAAAATATCCTCGTGTGAAGATTTAAAAAAAAAATTGTTATTCGAGGATCTGCTGTATTTCCATGAAGTAACTGGGGTAAGAACAAGGTTGGGTCCTTGTGAATGTGGTGTGAGATGAAAACCAGGTGGGAATGTGGACTTTCAATAACTGAAGTCCCCTGTGCGTTTGCGGAGAGGAACCAGTTCCTTCTCTGTTGCTCCAAAGCCTGCCACCCTGCCTGATACACACATGTGAGGGACCCAGAACGTGTTTTCAGAAGGAGAGCTATTGTTTCCCAAGTCGAAATCCTTGAGGATGGGTTCCACATCTGCACAAGGACTAAAAAGGCTCTGGTACCCGGTGGGAATGTGCTCACGGCCAGACGGAGGACTTCCACGGGACGGTCAGATCTGCGTTCGGCTTTAACTGTAAAACCTATTCGCGCGGTGTTGAGACTCTCAAACGAAGGTCATTTTTTCTTTTAAGTGTGGTTTTATGTTGAAAGTGAGCTAAAAGGCATAAAAATAAAAAAAAAGTTACCTTCTAACATGAGAGCTGGGACTCCAGGCACATTCACAAACACAAAGGCACGAGACCTCTGAAGGATGGTGTGCCCCGGGACCGCGGGCACCCAGTCACTCAGCCCAGCAGATGGACCGGAAACAAAGTCAACAACGCCTGACCCAGCAGCACAGGGCAGGGGGCAGGGAGGGTGGGGAAGGCATATCAACACCTTTTACAGGAGGGAGGGGAAGCATGTCAACACCTTTCACAGACTGGCCCCGCGGGGAGGGAGGGGAAGCATGTCAACACCTTTCACAGACTGGGCCCCATGCAGAACCGCGCCCGTGTCCTTTAGTTCTCACAACGAGGGGGAAGGCTCGTTCACACCCACCACCCACCTCCGCGGGAACAGTTCAGTGTCTCTCCTTCTCACCCAGCTCAGCCGGGGCTCGCCTTACAGCTCAGGCCCGGTCCTTGCTGGCCCGCTCTCCGTGCACAAGTATTTACACTTGATTGCACGTGACGAGTACAAAAACCTCCAAGGCGCAGGGGATGGACTGAAACGCCGCTTCCACGGGGCGGGCACCTCGGCGAGCCCCGCAGTCCCAGAGGCAGGCATGCCCGGCTCCTGGACACAGGACCCCCGCTGGCCCTCCCTCCCTCGCTGCTCCATCTCTCTCCATCGGAGAACCGAGGGTCAGGCCGCGGAGCACAGCACGCGCCGGTGGGGCGCGACCGGCCGCGGGGAAAGGTCGGCACCTGCCCGCACGCCTCTCGGGTGCCAGCGACAGCGGGAGGCGGAGGAGCCGAGGCAGGACAGCGCGCAGCTCCGGGGCACGGCTCCCCGGCCAGCGCTTCAGGCCTCCAAGCTCCCGAGGCTGCCTCCGCCCAGCGGCCACTTCAAACAGCCCCGCCACCGGGAGACCTGAAACGAGCCGCCCCGACAAGCCTTGTGCGCGCTCCACCTGCGCCAGGACCATAGGGAGGGAGCGGGCTGCATTCCTTCTGAGCTCGGGCTCCAGGCCGGCTGGGGAAAACCGGGCTGGTCTGGCCCGCGGAGGACTCGACTCACTGGTGCGCGGGGTTAGCCCGCACTACCGGGCCGCATGTCGGGCTTCTCCTCCCCAGCTGGGAGCTTGGCGGGCTGCGGGCATCCCCAGGTCTGGGTCTCAGTAAATGTTACCTTGAATTGCTTTGGGGAGGCGAAGGCCGGAGGTCCCCAGATTTCATCCCTGGGTCCCTGTGGTCTTTGAGATTGCACATCTGGCGTGGGGCTGAACCCAGGACCTGCAGCGGGTACAAAGGGGCACGTTCCTGTCCATTAACCTTGTGACCCTACTTTGTACATCTTGTGTAACGGGGATGGAGACCCTGCCTGCCAGAACTGTGCCGCCCGCAGCGGGTCTAGCACCACAGATACCGACAAGGGTCTCAGTCAAGCTGCCTCCACTTGTACGGGCCTCTCCAAACCTTCAGTGCCCTTATTTTGTGTTTGTTCTGCCACCAAACTAACCTTTACTGATGACTCCAAAATCACCCATCCCATTTGGGCAGGGCTGCTGGTCTCCACTGAGTGTCCGGAGGTCACGTGGATGAGCCTGCACAAGTTCCCACAGGGCTGCACATTTACCCAAATGAACTCTGGCCTGGTGAGGCGGCTCAGTGGTTGAGCGTGGACTTATGAACCAGGAGGTCATGGTTGGTTCGACTCTCAGTCAGGGACATGCCTGGGTTGCAGACTGGACCCCCAGTGTGGGGTGTGCAATGATTCCCTCTCATCATTGATGTTTCACACTCTCTCCCTCTCCATTCCTCGCTCTCTAAAATAAAATTAAAAAACCCCCCCACATATTTTAACAAAAACAAAAACAAACAAACAAACAAAACTTGGGATTCCTGTTACTTGAAACAGGAACAGACACAGACAACCAAGAGTTAGGCTTGTCATTTCCTGCCCCAATAATTTGGACTTCATACATTTTCTAGTTATTGCTACTGTTCTTTTATGTTTTTACTCTTCATTCTCTAATCCAGCTGTTGACCTTTGAGGGGTTGTGTTTCCAAATCTCTTTATCCCCCTCACAACTTTTATTTAAAAAGCAACTTGCTGTATGGGGTAGGGAGAGGGGCCAGAGTTACTATTTAATATTAAATTTCAAAGAAATGTGTCATTTTGCTTTTTAATAACAATTTTATTTATCTCCCCCCCCCCCCCTCTCCAGAGTTAAACTGAAAGAAAAGCAAATACCTCTAAAAAGTCATTTGGAAACATCTCTAAATATATATAACTGTGTATAAGCTCCTAAAGAAAAATTGACCCAAATGAAACTACTTTGAATAACAGAGACAGGTTTATAACTGAGATAGGTTTATGTCAGTGTCATCAATTCTATTCAGAAGCGGAGGAGTCTCCCTTTGAATTGAAGGGTTGTGCTAGGATGACCTACTAATTTAATTTCACTATAGAAGGCCATCTGGAAAATGAACCAACTCCCCTTGGAGATGGAGCTTCAACCCTGAATTCCTCAGAAGAGTCTCCATTCTCAGCAAGTCAAAAAGGAAAACACAAGGACACAAAATGTTCTACAGAGCAGCAGTCTTACTGGCCTTGAGATAACTCGTGAGGACCTATGCCAGCGGGAAAGGCAGTTCCCTCTCAAGGCACACAGAACTCACTCAATGCAGCTAACAGGTCAGGGAACTTGGAGCCCCATGAAAAACAGCCTTGCTTGAGACTTGCCAAAGAGCATAGAAAATAAAGTCATAGAAATGTTACCAGCTCTCCAGTACATTAATGTATCAGTAGTGAAAACCATCTTATTGAAAGAGAACATCCCTGAAGAAAACAGTGTCAAAAACCTTTTCTTCTCACTCTGATCTGATTACCGGTGTTTATGGAGGAGGCTTGAAAATCTGGGAATGTACCTTTGACTTCCTGGCTTATTTCACAAAGTCCCACATGAAATTTGCTGGGGGAAAAGTGTTGGATGTTGGCTATGGATCAGGGTTGCTGGGTATAATTGCACTCAAGGGAGGGGCCATAGAAGTTCATTTTCAAGATTATGTAAGTATGGTGATTGATGAAGTAGCCTTATCTAATGTGGTGGCTAACTCCACGTTGGAAGATGAAGAAGACGATGGAAACAAGCCACCTGTGAAAAGATGCAGGAAATCAAAAGTAGCACAAGAACTAGGTCAGTGCCGATCTTTTCCTGGGTTGTGGTCTGAGTGTTGTAAACCTGTACTAACTGTGAAAAACTCTGAAAAATATGATCTCATTCTCATGTCAGAAACCATTTAACAACCCGGATTATTATGGTACTTTGCACCAAACATTCCTTCCATTGTTAAGTAAAATTGGGCGGATGCTTTTGGCTAGCAAAGCACATTATTTTGGTGTAGGTGGAGGTATTCATCTGTTTCTGAAGTTTTTAGAAGAAAGGAATGTATTTGAGACTAGAACACTTGAAATACTAGATGAAGGGCTAAAAAGATAACTATTGGAAATGACTTTTAAGCACCCTAGTTAATGTCCACAGAGCATCCTAAATGAAGAACCCAAACAGGCTCACGCCCAGACACATCATAATTAAAATGCCAAAAATTAAAGACAAAGAGAGACTCTTAAAGGCAGCAAGAGAAAAGAAAACTTACCTACAAAGGAGTTCCCATAAGACTGACACCTGATTTCTCATCAGACACTCTACAGGCCAGAAGGGAATGGCATGAAGTACTCAAGGTAATGGAAAGCAAAGATCTGAGACCAAGATCACTATATCCAGCAAGGCTATCATTCAAAATAGACAGTTAAATATAGAGCTTACCAGACAAAAAAAAAAAAAAAAGAAAAAAGAAAAAAAGACTAAAGAAGTACATCACACCAGGCCAACATTACAAGAAATGCTAAAGGGATTGCTGTAATGAGAAAAAGAAATAGAGAGAGAAACCTAGCCATCCAGAATTAAAATGGCAATAAATAAATACCTATTAATAATAACCTTAAGTGTCAATGGACTAAGTGCTCCAATCAAAAGGCATAGGGTAGCTGAATGGATACAAAAACATGACCCAACTATATGCTGTCTACAAGAGACCCACCTCAGAACAAAAGACACACACAGGATGAGAGTGAAGGGGTGGAAAAGAAAAGAAAAGCTGGAGTAGCAATACTCATATACGACAAAATAGACTTTAAAATGAAGACCATCACAAGAGACAACAAAGGTCACTACATAATACTAAACGCATCAATCCAATAAGAGAATATAACCCTGGTAAACATATATGCACCCAATATAGAAGCACCTAAATATATAAAAAAAAACTTCTAGAGGACTTTAACAGAAAGACCAACAACAATACAGTCATAGTAGGGGACTTTAACACCTCTCTGACTTCACTGGATAGATCTTCCAGACAAAAACTTAACAAGGAAACAGACTCTAAAGGACACACTGGATCAGATGGACTTAATTAACATTTATAGAACACTAATGTCACTGCATGGGTTCATGCACATTGAAAGGAAATTAATTAGAAGAAATATTTTAATATCACTATTCACCCTTTCTCTATAACAGAAGTGTCAACCAAATTCATAATCAACAATGACAGACCAAAACACATGTGTGTGATTGGCGCCAGTGAGAGCTTTAAATATATTGTGCATGCTCGAGTCAACTTAGCCTTTTATATATATAGAATAAACTTGCTTAATTAGACCTGCTTTCTGATTTAGCTAAACTTTTTCCAGCTCAGTGAAGCACCCAAACTTCTCTTTCAGGTAATTGTCAGCAACACAGCAGTAAATATCAACACAAAGCACATTATTATTATAGATCATGCAGGGAGAACAAAGGGTAAAATATTTAACTGCAGCAGTGTTTGACTATATTCTGCACAGTGAGAAAAACCTGAAGCCATTTTCAAGTTCCACCATTTTTTACCTCTTTTCAGTCAGGTCAAGTTTCTAAACTTTCTAAATCTCCATTTTCTGGCTAATGAAAAGAAAATAGGATTCCACTGAGTCTCCTATCTACTTACTCCAGGACTTCTGTGAGGATCAAATGAGATGAGGCATGAGAAAATGCATCACAAACATTTGGTTAAACTTTAAAATATTTGCACCTGGCTATAAAGCAAGTCAGATTTCTGAGCTGAAGAAACTCTAAGGAGGCTAGTCGCTAGGGAGAGGAAGCCAGACATTGATACATGACATCATTACCTGGCGCCCACAGCGACCGTTTCCGTTCTGGGCTGGGCTGTGGACCACATTTTGTGCCATGGAGTCTTGGCAGTACTGGCTGTGATTTGGTGGGGTGTCGCTCCGGGGTGGTGGCAGGGCCTGTGTCCCACTTGGGGGAAGCCAAGTGTTGGTTTGTTGGTGCCAGGTCTGTGGTGCCATTTATTTTTAAATGACCAGTGCGCATCATGGCAGCTCCTGCATTGAGCATCTTCCCCCTGGTGGTCAGTGTGCATCATAGCTACTGGTCGGATGGACACTTAGCCTTTTATATATATAGATTTCACCCCAACACAGCAGAATATACCTTCTTCTCAAGTGCACATGGATCATTCATGAAGATAGACCACATGTTAGGACACAAAAAAAATCTCTACAAGTTTAAGAAAATTGAAATCATATCAAGCATCTTCTCAGATCACAGTGGAATCAAATTATAAATCAGCTACAGTAAAAACACTCCAAAACGTTCAAACACATGCAGGCTAAATAGGATGGTATTAAATAATGAATGGGTTATCAACGAGATCAAGAAAGAAATAAAAAATGTCCTGGAACCAAAGAAAATGAATACACAACAGCCCCAACTCTCTGGGACACAGCAAAAGCAGTCCTGAGAGAAGTTCATAGCACAACAGGCCTACCTCAAAAAACAAGAAAAATCAGCAATAAACTATTTAACCCTACAACTTAAAGAACTAGAAAGAGAACAACAAGAAAAGCCCAGAGTAAGTAGAAGGAAGGAAATAATAAAGATTAGAGCAGAAATAAATAACATAGAGACAAAAAAATATACAAAAAAATCAATGAAACCAAGAGCTGGTTCTTTGATAGGATGGAGAGCATGGGGGTTGGCACTGGGCAGCCCCGGGTCTGGAATTTACTTGTTTCTCAAAATTTTGACCTGGGATTTGTAAACTGTAAAGGTACACATCTAATTTTTAACAAAAGTGAACAAGACTTCCTATTTGATTGAGAAAACAGGATGACTAAATATTATGAGAATTCTTGGAAATGATAATTTCCACTTATATATAGGAACCATGATGAATGCTCAACATTAGCTGGTAGTGTTTAAAAGGCCTCTGTTAGGAAGATACTATTATTATAAACCCTATCTTACAAATGGGAAAACTGAGTTTTAACCCAAGGTATTGGACTCCAAAGCTCATTGTGGTAACATACTTCTGCACTCGAAGTTTCTAAGTTGTCCTTTCCGGACACTTCAGTGTTTCGGTCATTGGGGATGAACAAGGTTGCATCTTCTAAAGTTGTACTAAGAGTTTTCTTCTAAAACTCAGTCCCAGACACACTGTGTTCTGCCTTTGAACTTCTGTCTGTCAGATGTGCCCATTTCCACTGCCCCAAATGCCTTTCTGCCCACGGTTGGTTCAGAGACGCACTTCCCTGTGTCAAATGTAGTCGCTAGAGATTGGCCTGCAGTGCCCTTGGGGGAGATGGGCCAGCGCTGGGCTGGACACTCAGCTCTTTCAGAGGAAACGTGTCTTCCCCTTTCAGCGCCCCCCCCCGTCCCCCACAGGGTTTTATTCCGGGGCTTCGTGGCCATTTGAAAAGGAGGAACAGCAGGGAGACTGGGACGCCCTGGGCTTCCACTTCAGTCGGAATTTCCTGACCGTCTCCTGTCTTGTTTACGGTGGCCATGCCCTTGCTGATAGGAAGGCTTTTCTTTGGGTGAAAGTGCACGTTCAAAGTCACCATCATCCCTGGGGCGCAGCCAGCAGAGAAGCCGCTCACTGCCCAGAATAACCTTCATTTCAGCCCAGGACATAGCCCCTGCTCAAAGGACAGTCGGTCGGGGTAAGCCACAGTCGGCCAGGTGTTAGCTCACAATTCCCGTTTCTGCCTCCCAGTGGAGTTAGAGTGAACTCAGATAACCCTTCAAAGTAGGTGAACCTGTGGAGATGGGGTTCGACTCCAGGTCCCAACACAATGGACATCGGTCATTCAAGCAGCCCGGCCACCTCCCTGATCGGGGGTACAGAGAGCTCAGTGTGTCTCAATGTGCTGACCACAAAGTCCCCACTCTGGAAAGTTTATTTAGCCCAAGAGACAAATGGAAAAAACTACGATCCTCCTTCTGCTCATGGTCATCAGAGGTAGGAAAGGTCAAGGCTTGTCCAAATTCTGTATATGTCTAAAATATCCCAGAACTCTAAACTCTCCTGCCATTCTCAGCTAAATCACCGCCGGTGGATTTCCATAAACTTGGATCTGAACTTGTTTAAGTGGCATCACGGGGCCCTCATTGCTGGTCCCCCAGCTGCTTGCCTATCATTGTCTTTCCAGGCTCTTTAGAGTCTTCAGAGGGAGCCATGTTCCCAGAGCCCAGCCTGCCTTCTCGGAGCTCTCCACACACCGAGCCCTGCCTCCTGTTTGCTTTGCTGTTTTCAAGCGTCTCCAGGAATTTTACAGCAAGAACCAAAAACAGGCTCTCCCCTAGGGAAGTTGCTCAGAGAAAGCCTTTCTAGGAAGAAGCGCAGAGTGTCACTACCCTCTGAATTCTAGTTCCTCCAACAGGAAATGCATTCGAGCTGGATTTGAAACACGAAACAACCATTCTCTGCACTTTGCCACGGGTTTTCATTGTCCCAGAGCGGAGAGAACATCTTACCCAGTGACCTCCCTGCAAGACACCTCAGAGACCTCCCTCCTGCCTCCTCCTGTCCCACCGGCGCGGGGAGACGGCCAGAGCCAGAGCCACGCCTTGAGAGATTGTTAGGTGTGGAGTCATTTGAGTTTGCTACCAACCGTCACTATCGTATAGATACTGTACCCATTGCTTAAACATAGATGACAAACCCAGATGTCAGAGCCAGAATGTAAATGATTTTATCCCTACTTGGTCTAG
The DNA here is from genome assembly GCF_028538775.1 of Myotis yumanensis. NCBI lineage: Eukaryota > Metazoa > Chordata > Mammalia > Chiroptera > Vespertilionidae > Myotis > Myotis yumanensis. The sequence continues at coordinate 38,936,515 of NW_027223768.1, forward strand.
AGCAAGAGTGGGGAACCTTTTTTTCTGCCGAGGGCCATTTGGATATTTATAACATCATTCAAGGGCCATACAAAATTATCAACTTAAACATTAACCTGCTCTATTTGGTCAAACATTTAGTTAACTCACCCCTAATGCCTTGGCAGGGCCAGACCCAATGATTTCACGGGTCTTATGTGGCTTGCGGGCCGGATGTTCCCCATTCCTGCTCTAGAGACACGTCCGGGTCGGGCAGACCCTTTGGCAGTTTTCTGAGTTTGAGGAACATTCAGTAACAGGAAGAATCGAGCCTCTCCCTGATGGATGCCACCTTGCTGATGCCATACCTCTTGGGTTTCATATTCTCCGATGCTTGCAAATCAAACAGATTCTAAAGCCCAAATACATTCTCATTCCAACAAGAATTCAGCGAGTACTTAACTGTCGTGGAGAAGACAATCTCCTCAACTCTGTTCAATGTAACACTTGTATCATGTTTACCCTGGTTTTGTGTAGTAACTGAACACACTTCCCAGCACCCCATTTCTCCCGGAATCGGTGTGATGAATATTTGATAAATTCCCAAGTGCATTTGGCTCCTGGGTGTCCCTTTTACTGTGACTTGTGCATTTCCTTTGTTTGAAGGGACTTTGCCAAATGTAATTTATGAAGGGTCGGAGATTAACTAATGGAAGCAGAACAGTAGATAACTGTAGCTTTGCACTTCAGTCTCAGGAGAGCGATGTATAAAAGCCGAACACAAACAGCGCAGCCAGGGTGCTGAGCATGGGAGCAGAGAGGGGAGGCATGACGGAGACAAGTATGGAATCACATTGATTAAAATGTAGAGCAGCAGAGAGAGTTCCGGGAAAAGTTCGACAGGGGAGTCCAAGGAACAGATCAGAAAAGGGGTTGCCTGGAATTACCACACAGTTGAACTTTTTAAAAAGAATTTATCTTTATTGTTGAGGGTATTACAGATGTCTCCTTTTTTTTTTTTCTCATTGACCCCTCCACCCAGCACCCAGACCCCCAGGCCCTCACCACACTATTGTCTGTGTCCATGGGCTCTGCATACATGCATATAAGTGCCCCTGTTAATCTCTCCCCAGCCACCCCCAAACCCCACCTTCCCTCCGAGATTCCACAGTCTGTTCCATGCTTGCATGTCTCTGGACCTATTTTGTTCATCTGTTTGTTTTGTTCATTAGATTCCACATAGGCGTGAGATCAAGTGATTGGAGGTGGGCTATCTGGTGAATCAGGCAGAGGAGACCATCGAGGGACAGGCGATGTGACTAAGGTAAGAGGCATGTGATGACAGCTCAGGTGACCTCGCTGTACCCTCGAGTTACCTCCCAGTTGCAGTTTTGTCTTGTGGAACAACACTGTGAGCTCTGTACCTGGAACGACCATACATCCCAGTGTGCCTAGGCAGTCCCATGGCCAGTTGTACCAATCTTATGGCACTAACTCCAACCTTATCACTGTGTGGAATAAATCCCAATTAAAACCACTCAGTAAAGAAATACTTCCAAGTTTAGTCTTTTAAAAACCTACACCCACGATTCAAGGGAAATGTCACCTTCCTCTCTGAAGGCGGTAACAGGCCCCTGAGCACAGAGCCTTGGGGGTCACTTGCCACCCTGGGAGGGTGGTCCTTCCTAGTCGGGTGGGGACTGGGATGTATGGGAGGTGAGGCGGAGACTCAGCTGCATCCCTTGCTCCCTGGCTCACCTCCCGGGCTCACCGAGGTGCTGGTGCACCTATAAAGCTCTCGGGGAGACGATGGAAACCTTGCACCCCAGCCGCTCTTGTGGCATCTCACAGAGCGTGTTGTGACTTCCTGTTGTTTCTCAACCACTGAGCACCCCTGAGGACCGGCAGCACAGAGCAGAGAGGCCTCCAGGGTTGCGCAGGGGGCTGTGTGGTGGGAGGCCCTTGGGCAGTCAGGACACACCTGACTGACCCTGGTAACTCAGGTCAAGCCCTTCATCAGATGACCGAGGTCTCTCCATTAGTTTTCTCTTCAATAAAACATTGGATGAAGGTCTGGGGTGGGGAGCAGGGGACAGGGTGGAGGGGATTAATTGGGGGGGGGAGGGACATATGTAATACTTTCAACAATAAAGATTTACAAAAATAAAATAAAATAAAACATTGGGCCCTAGCCGGTTTGGCTCAGTGGATAGAGCGTTGGCCTGTGGACTGAGGAGTCCCAGGTTCGATTCTGGCCAAGGGTACATGCTTGGCTTGCAGGCTTGATCCCCAGCAGGGAGCGTGCAGGAGGCAGACAATCAATGATTCGCTCTCATCATTGATGCTTCTATCTCTCTCTTCTTCTCCCTTCCTCTCTGAAATCAATAATATATATACATTTAAAACAAACAAACATGGGATATTGGTTCTGTGTGCTCCCACTGAGGAGGCAGGAGTTTCAAATGTGGCACTGTCCATTAAAATTTCATATATTTCTACATCAATCTTATTTAAAACCACTGCTCTTGATTCACGTTCCCCTTTGGTTCCCATGTTTGATTAAAACAAACTTTTCTAGCGCTGCCACTGCTTTATTGAGTCCACTGCTTCCTTTATCTTTCTGTCTCATCAAGAATTCCCCCAGTTCTCCCAGCGCTGAGCTGAGGTGGCTCATCCATTCAGTGCATCCTACCAGAGGAGCGTTTTCACAGCACCCTACTCCATCTCATCTCCTCCCAATGAAAGTCTCCAATAGCTTCCTCTCTTCAAGGACTGTGGTCTCCAAAGTGGGTGTAAGACACCTCGTTGTAATACAGGAAAAAAGTTAGACTGCACATGTGTGTCAGTTTTTTTTACCCAAAACAGAAGGCAGACATTAATTCTTGATGCACTGGGAGGTCAATCTCCCAATACTCTGCCAACATCACTGCCTCTGCGTTATTTACGTGGCTCTGGGACCACAGGGACCATGTCTACAGGACAGAGGCCCTGTGAGGTCTTCATAAAGAAGTAGGGTCATTATCGAAACTTTCTGGAGGAAATTTCACCCCATTATGACTATCTGAGCTTCCATTTCTCTCTTTTGAATAATGTTATTTTTCTTTCAGTTTTATTGAGATATAATTGACATATAGTACTGTGTCAACTTAAGGTCTACAGCATAATCACTTGATTTGCATAGACTGAGAAATGATTACCACAAGTTTAGTTAATAGCCATTATCTCATATGGATGAAAGAAAGAGAGAGAGAGAGAGAGAGAGAGAGAGAGAGAGAGATGTTTCTTTCCTTCTGATGGGAACTTTTAGGATTTACTTTCTTAACAACTTTTTAAAAAATCTATTGATTTGAGAGAGAGAGAGAGAGAGAGAAGCATTGATTTGTGGTTCCACTTATTTATGCATTCACTGGTTGATCCTATATGTTCCCTGACCAGAGATCGAACCTGCAACCTTGGTGTACCGGGAGGATGCTCTAACCAACTGAACTACCCGGCCAGGGCTTACCGACTTTTATATATACCACGCAACAGAACTAACTATAGTCATCATGTTGTACATGACATCCTCTGGACTTATTTACCTGACCCTTGCCTCTGGTAGCCACATATTTGATCTCTTTCTATCAGTGTATTTTTTAAATAAGCGAGATCATACAGTATTTGCCTTTCTCTGTCTGATTTATTTTACTTACATAGTATCTTCAAGGTCCACTCATGTTGCAAATGGCAGGGTTTCCTTTCTTTTTATGGCTGTGTCGTATTCCATTATGTGTGCGCATGCACATATTTTTGCATTTATCACATTTTTTTTTGACTCAGTCATCTGTTTATGGACACAGGTTGTTTCCATATCTTGGCTACTGTAAATAATGCTGCAGTGAGCATGGGAATGCAGATATCTCGTCGACATATGATTCTGTTTCTTTGACCTATATTTTCAGAAGTAGAATTGCTGGATCATATGGTAGTTCTATTTTTAATTTTTTGAGGACCTTCATACTGTTTTCCCTTTTTCGCTTTGATTTTAACATTTCTACTCCTCATTCCAGGTCCGCCACAAGCCTTGCCTTCCGAGCCTATCCTAACATTTGACCCACATGTTGGCTCTTTTCTCTGGACTTCTCTGGAATTGTCCTTGTAACTCTTACCACTTAAGTAAAATGCTTTACTGTGAGCATGGCCATACGCTTTCTCATCAAACTGGGATACTTGAGCATGAAATAAAGCAATTTTAATACTTTTTAAATTTTTAAATGATTTTTCCGGGACATCAGGTGTAAACAAGGATTGTTCTGGACAAACCAGGAGAGGGGCACCGGTTATAACACTGCTCTCCTCCCAGTGACCTTTTACTGTCTTCAGAGAACGGCGGTCTTAGATCCTTGCATCAGCTGGTATCATGTGTATGATAGGCATTTGGTAAATATTAGTGAATGGCCTCATCAATTTCTGGAAACATTCAGAATCACCAGATTAGATAGTATTTCTATCATCATTTACATGCAAGAAATCAAGTTAGAAAAAGCTGTCATCCTCTAATACAAGAAAGAACAAAACGTTGAACCGTGCGAACAGCCAGCCTGCCCTCAGAGCCTGCGTCAGCCTTTGCAGAAGGCTACGAGCTGTGAAAAGCTGACACGTGGGCACTCGGATCATGTTTTGTTTGTCGGACGGTTCATGTGGGGCTCTCTTGACCTGCTTGTATTTCCAGGGGAACGCAGGGAAGTCACACTGGGGTCATGGTGAACTCTCATCTGAAGCCAGCAGACACAGACGCACGATATGAGGTGGGATATGAGGTGGGATTTGAGGTGGAATATGAGGTGGGAAAGTGATGTCCCCCCCACAACTGTATTAACCCCATCCGGGTGCATCCTTCCATTGCCCATTGCTGCACAGCATTGAACTGTTCTCATCAGTGCACCATTCTAATGTGCTTTTATCTGTCAGGCAAGGCTTGCACTTTCCTTTTCAATCTGTGTTTTTTGGAGGGCATGGTACCATGAGCACGTAAAGGAGCAAGAGTGGAGATGGCTTACTGTGAGGGAGTGGGCTGCGTGGATGATATGACTGGAGGGGACCCAGGAGCCTCCTGTTCACACAAACTTCCCAATCCTTTGCCCAAAGGGCATCAAGTGAAGTAGAGAGCCTGCTGTGGGGTCCAACAGTTCTCCCGTTGGGGTCCCTTTGAAAATGCAATTACATCAGGACACGAAAACTTTCACCTAAGTCAGCCGTGGGCAAACTACGGCCCGCAGGCCCGATCCGGCCCATTTGAAATGAATAAAACTAAAAAAAAAAAGACCATACCCTTTTATGTAATGATGTTTACTTTGAATTTATATTAGTTCACACAAACACTCCATCCATGCTTTTGTTCTGGCCCTCCGGTCCAGTTTAAGAACCCATTGTGGCCCTCGAGTCAAAAAGTTTGCCCACCCCTGACCTAAGTTATTTGATTAAATCACATTTTTTTCTGTAGTGGTGAGACCCAGGGGCCATGCTACCCCTGGTGCCTTTGGAAGGAGACCACACACACACACACACACACACACACACACACACTGGATAAAGGGGGGCTGCAAACATCCTATCTAATAAAAGAGAAACATGGTAATTAGCCGTACCTCTGCTACCCTTCCCATTGGCTAATCAGGGTGATATGCAAATTAACTGCCAGCCAAGATGGCGGCCGGCAGCCAGGCAGCTTGAAGTGAACATGAGGCTTGCTTGCTTCAGTGACAGAGGACTCCAACGTTCCCCGCCTGCTGCTGCCCGCCTCTCAGCTTGCAGTTTGAAACATTGTAACAAATATAGAAGCTAAACAAAACCCCAGAAACCTGCTTTCAGTCAGCCAGGCTTCAGCCAGCAGTACCGCAACATTGTTTCAAATACAGAAGGTAAACAAAGGCCAGAAACCTGCTTTCAGCAGCCGAGGTCTAAGAGCTGGAGCCAAGCCTCAGAGAGAAAGCCGGCTCTCAGCTCTAGTGACAGCCATAGAAGGTAAATAAATGCCAGAATAAAAAAAAGAAAAAAGAAAAAAAGGAGAGGTTTGGAGCTTCAGTCACCCGCCAGCCTGAAAACGGCCCTCAGCCCCTCAACCAGACTGGCCAGGCACCCCAGTGGGGACCCCCACCCTGAAGCAACAAGATGGCGGCTAATTTGCATATTGAAGGCAGGCAGCAGCAGGCAAAGCTGTCCGCGTCCGGGACCTGGACCTGTGACCCTGCCAGGCAGGGGGCACCACGGAGGCTGTCCGCAGTCCAGGACTCGGATCTGTGACCCTGCCGGGAGGGGGCAGTGCTTGAGGCTGTCTGTGGTCCCGGGACCCAGATCCGTGACCTGGTGGGCAGGGGGGCAGCGCGGGAGGCTGTCTGCAGTCCGGACCCGGATCTGTGACCCTATCAGGCGGGCGCAGTGCTTGAGGCTGTCCGCAGTCCGGGACCTGGATCTGTGACCCTGCCGGGCGGGGGCGCACCGCAGGAGGCTGTCTGCAGTCCGGGACTCGGATCTGTGACCCTGCCAGGCGGGGGGCAGTGCTTGAGGCTGTCCGTGGTCCCGGGACCCAGATCAGTGACCCTGCCGGGCAGAGGGCAGTGCTTGAGGCTGTCCGCGGTCTGGGACCTGGATCCATGTCCTCGTGAGTGGGGCGGCAGTGCTTGAGGCTGTCCACAGTCCCGGGACCCAGATCCGTGACTCTGCCAGGCGGGGGGCAGTGCTTGAGGCTGTCCGTGGTCCCGGGACCTGGATCCGTGACCTGGTGGGCAGGGGGGCAGCACAGGAGGCTGTCCGTAGTCCGGGACCCGGATCTGTGACCCTGCCGGGCAGGGGCAGCGCTTGAGGCTGTGCACGGTCCCGGGACTCGAATCCGTGACCCTTCACGGCGGGGGAGGCAGCCATCAGCACCCAGGAGTGACTGAGCAAGATCTGCCTCCTGGCCCAGAAGGTGCAGGATCGCAGGGACAGCCACCGTGGCGGGCCAGACTGATGTCCTCCTGGCCGCACCACGGGGGTTTGCGGATCTGCAAAGCCAGAGGCCTCTGGTGTGCACATACCCCCCTGGCGTGCGAACATCCTCCAGCACACTGTCACCCTCCCACGCCTGCAACAGTTGCAAACCAAGGCGTGCACAAGTTCCCCCCGCTTCTCCACCTCACTTCCATCACCCAGAATGCCTAACACCCCCACAGGATGTGCACACATCCCCTCTGATGTGCTCATGTCCTTTGGAGAGTGTCTGGGTGTTCTGGGTGCTGAGGGTGGGCGCCTGTGAGATGACAGTGAGTGGGTGGAGTGGTGATGCCCTGTTCCCACGGAGGCCAGTGCAGCTACGAGATCACCTCTGAGGGGTTAATGCAGGTGCTGAGGCAGGAGCAGGTGCAGATAGACACACCTGGTGGGTGCGGGCGGCCCTCTCTGAGGTGCCTTCGGTCAGCGTTCAAGATCAAGAACCCAGAGGCGGAGAGGAATTCCGTCCTCTCAGTGGAACAGTGGGATAGTCTGGGCGACTGTAGAGAAGGAATGTGCACTTTGAGTGCCAGCACCCATGAGTGAAGGCTGCCCTGACTGAGCCTTGCTTGCTTGGGACCTAGCGCACTCCTGCCAGGCAACGGGTGACAGGACATGCTTTTCCGAATTAATGAGAGAAAACGTTGATTCTCCTGCTGCCCACGAAGATGGAAAGTGAAGTGGGGAGACATGTGGGGAGTGAGCAAGGTTTTCTGTCTGGGGGTTCCAAATCTGCTGTTGGTTTATTTCACCACTGACTAGAGATACACAGGGTGTCCCCCCAAAATGTATACACACTTTGAATACCTACTAATTCCAATGGTTTTAAGCATAAGAAAGAAACAACAATGGAGCTGTTATCTGTTAAAAGTGTGGGCACAAACAGGTAGTTGGACATTCCCTGAGGGGTCTCAGATTGGAGAGGGTGAAGGCCAGACTGAGGGGCCCCTTTCCACCCCCCCCCCCACCCAAGTGCACAAATTTCATGCACCAGGCTACTAGTCCTATATAATAAAAGCCTAATATGCTAAGTGTCTGGTCATCTGGTTGTTCATTCAACCAATCAAAGTGTAATATGCTAATGATATGCTAAAGTCGCTCAACCATTTGCTATGACATGCACTGACCACCAGAGGGCAGGTGATCCAATAGGTAGGTTAGCTTGCTGCTGAGATCCTGCTGATTGGGACTGAGTGAGATGGGCCCGGACATGTCCTGGAACCCTCCCGTGACCCCCCCTGGCTGGCCATCCTCCTGCATCCTTCCCTGGCTGGCTAACCTCCCAAGTCCCTCCTTGGCCCCGATCTGGTGGGGTCCCTCAGCCTGGCCTGGACCCCTCAGCGGATGTCAGAGCTGGTTTCAGCCCCATCCCACAGGGCAGGTTGAGGTACCCCCACTGGTACACAAATTCGTGCACAGGGCCTCTAGTTAATTATGTTTGCATGACATTTTCCTCAGTAGGGACTCTGAGCAGGAAACCCATTTACAAATGAAACCCTCTCATTTCAGTCCAGGGCATTTCCCATCAGTCAATCTCCTAATGGCTGTAAACCCAGCAACCCTCCAGGGGTTCGCAGGCCTTGCTAAGTCTATGAATTTGACAATTTCTGGAACAAAGGGTGGAGAAGAAAGCTACCGCAGGTGAAGAGGTTGGGGGAAATGGCGAACGTCCTTTGTCTTACCATGTTAGTCACGGAGGACTGGTGTCTGATTGCTGGGGAAAGGGTCTTGTTTGAGAACTGTCTTTCCGTTGTCTGGACCAGTCACATATATTAAGAATTTTATTGTTACCAACAGAGTTCTGGTAAGTGAGTCCTGTGGGCCCTGGTGAATCTTGGAACTTTCTAAATGGGGTTTCCAACTTTTTATCCTGAACAGGAGGCAAGTTTGCAAAAGATTAGCCATCACACAGAATACACCAAAAATTTTCCAATAGAAACATGTCAGTGTCAACAATAACATTTAAAAATTCTGAGCAAACAATTGCGTCCAACTTTCCAGGGACTCTTCTAGGGAATTACTCTCATGGTTTGCTGATATCAAAGAACAAAAATCTTAAGTCTCCCATCTCCAATGTTGCTTTATTTCTGTTACCAGGGTCCTCTTCTTGGCAAATCATTCCATCCACCCATCCATCCATCCATCCATCCATCCATCCATCCATCCTTCCTTTCATCCATCCATCCATCCTTCCTTTCATCTATCCATCCATCCATCCATCCATCCATCCATCCATCCATCTATCCATCCATCTTTCCTTCCTTCCTTCCTTCCTTCCTTCCTTCCTTCCTTCCTTCCTTCCTTCCTTCCTTCCTTTCTTCTTTTCATCTATCTAACCATCCATCCATCCATCCATCCATCCATCCTTTCTTCTATCCACCCATCCACCCATCCATCCATCCTTCCACCCACCCATCCACCCACCATCTATCCATCTACCCAACTGGCCAGGCATTCAGCTAGGATTACTGGGAATGCACTGAAGATCAAGGCTGTATGCTGGGTAGTATAAATGTACGAAAAGAAGGATGAAACACTATTCCTCATCTCAGAATATTTACACTTCCCATGGAAAGAGAAAATGTTAAGACGCCATGTCTCTGCTGCCTTTTACAGAAATTGTCTCTAAAGTCTTGTTTCTGTTTGCAAGGTACCTTTCCTCAGTTTCATTTCATCAACCTGTTCTCACTGGGCCTCCATCTCACCACACCACTCCAGTGCTCATCACTCCAGATCCCCAAATTCAGTGGTCACTTTCCTGTCCTTATATCACTCAGCTGCCAGCAGTGACTGCTGCCCTGGGTTAACCCTCTCTCCTCTTGCCTTTTCGGCTGCTGCACCATTCTGGGGTTCCTCCCTAACCCACTCGCTGCTGTCCAAACCTCTCTCACCAGCTCTGACTCCTCTGATAATCACAGAATGCAACCCAGGGTTCGAGGCCTACTTACGTCTTTATCTTCACCTACTCTGAGTTTCTCACGGAACCCACAGCTCTAAATATCACACATATGCCAGTGACTCTCAAATTGTTTTCTTCGTCTCTCACCTTTTTACTGAGCTCCACTCCTATGCCACCAACAGCTCGAATCTCCACCTGCATGTCTAATAGGCCTATCAAAATCAATGTAACAAAGCCCGCGGTTCCCACCCTCTTTCCCCACCTCCTCAGGCCAGTCATGGTGTCCATTCACTTGGCTGTTCAGGTACAAACCTAGGAATTGTTATAACTGCATCCCTTTTCCCTACAGCTGCATGTGCCCCATAAACAATTGTATTGGCTCTGCCTCCCAGTTAGATCTTAAAAATGCACCACTTCTGTTTATTCCCACTGCTGCAATTCGAATTTAACCCTAGTCTGGGCTGCACGAATAGCCCCTCATGTATTTCACTCCTCGCTCTTGATAATGAATTCTTCATAATTATATGTTTAAAATAGAAATAGAATTTTCCAGCCTATTCTAAAACCTCTAATGGTTTTCAAACGCCGTTGTAATACAACCTAGTTTCCTGCCCTGTTTGTCATTCCCACCCCAGCATGTCCCATTGCTCCCACCTGGCCACCTCACTGCAGGCCGCTGTCCTTCGTTCCATTCCGTACAGAGGCCAGGCTGGCTCCCACCTCGGGGCACTGGTGTGTGCTGTTCACTCTGCACTTCTGCCCCCACATCTCTGCACACCCACCTTCTTGGGATCCTTCAGGTCTCAGCTCAAAAGCGGTCACTTTCTCAGAGAGACCCTTCTAACCATCCAGAGTGAAGCAGCCTTCCTTCCCTCGCCTTGTCATCGACCATCGCTTAGTTTCATTTTCCTCACAATCAGCACTGTTGTCTGAAATCACCTTGTCCAACGATATGTTTACTCATTTAACGCCCCCTCCCCTCTGGAATGTCAGTCTCAGAGATCCGGACTTCGTCTGTCCTGTTCCAGGCTGCCTCCTCGGTGCTCAGCACTAGGCCCTGCTCACAAAAGGCCTCCATTAGTATGTGCTGAGTGAATGCATGAAAGCGCCACCAGCTGCCCCTGTCATGGTTAGGATAAGGTCCAGGGCTTACAAGCTGGTCCCTGCTCCCTTATGGAGTCTTATCTTTCACTCCCCAGCCCCCCTCTGGGCTCTTCTTGGCTTTGACCTTGGACTGCCACTTTTACCACTTCAGGACCTTTGCATATGATGTTCTTCCCCTGGATGTTCCTCCTCGGTAGCCCTCGTTGCCTGGCTATTTCTACTCTGAAGTCTGAGCTTGGACTCCATTTCCTCTGTGGTGCTAGTTGATCATCTTTCCCAACTGCTTCCTGTTCAGGCCAGAATGCTTGGAGTTCCCATTTAGAAAGTTCAGAGGTCTCCTTGTCTTCTTGGAATTGGGTGTTTCCATAAATGTCCATAACAAGAAAAGTCCTGGTGGTTTGGACTGAGACAATGGCAGGACAATCTTAATAAGGCTTGTTTTAAGTAGTCTACTACCATAGCAATCAGAAAATAGTTGTAGTGACTAATAGAATAATAAAAATGCTAAAGGGCAGGTTAAGCCAGGTGTTTCCTATGCAAACTGATGGCCTTTGGTTCCTCACCCCTCTGTCTGTGGGCCCCTCAGCTCTTCATCGCATGGTTTCCAGGGAGGAATAGTGTTCGAGATTAGTCTCTAATCACCAAATTTCATGAGCCTATTTCTAAGTCAAAGTCAGGCATCTGGTAAGTTTAAAATAGGTGATATTACCCTACCAGTGGTCGGCAAACTCATTAGTCAACAACCAAATATCAACAGTACAACGATTGAAATTTCTTTTGAGAGCCAAATTTTTTAAACTTAAACCAAATAGGTAGGTACATTGTTATTAACTTAATTAGGGTACTCCTAAGGCTTAGGAAGAGCCACACTCAAGGGGCCAAAGAGCCGCATGTGGCTTGAGGGCCGCAGTTTGCCGACCACTGCCCTAACCGGTTTGGCTCAGTGGATAGAGCGTCCGTCTGCAGACTGAAGGGTCCCAGGTTCCAGTCAAGGGCATGTACCTTGGTTGTGGGCACATCCCCAGTAGGGGGTGTGCAGGAGGCTGCTGATCAATGTTTCTAACTCTCTATCCCTTTCCCTTCCTCTCTGTAAAAAAGTCAATAAAATATATCTTTTTAAAAAATGGGCGATATCCTTGAACTTGAGAGTGGGAATTTGTCACTTGTAACTGGCACATGGAAGATAGATGGTTAATCCGTGGTTGCCGACTTTTTTTTCTCACATGTGGAGGAAGGGGTGGGGAGGGATCCGTGCCACCCTGGAGGTCCCATGTGGAGGCAGCAGCACCAGCCCCTGGGGGAGAAGATCTGGGAAGGACAGTGGTTCTGAGCAGACAGGTGAGAATTCAGGAGCAGGTACCTGCATGGGAAAGCTGCTCGCTGGCTCCTTCCCAGCCAGGTTTCCCTTCCACGCACTTTGCTGGCCTTTCCTGGCTCAAGGCAGAAGACAGGGCTCCAGATGTGTGCTCAGCAGTTCACCCCCATGTTATTTAATCTCCTCCCATATTCCTCATCTGTTCAAGCTGGAATGTAGGTCTGCGTTTAAGTGCCCTTCTGCCATGCATGGTGTGACCTCGGGCAAGACTCCGGTGTACCTGTGTCTGCCGAACCTCAGTTTCTTCATTTGTAAACAGGGAATATGAATCTATGCCTCTCAAGTGTTCTGGAAGATCTGTACCCTAAACATAGGCAAGGGCCATTTTTAAAAGTATAGGTCACTCTGAATGGTATGGCTCAGTGGGTTGCAGCATCATTCTTTACACCAAAAGGTTGCAGTTCAATTCCTGGTCCGGATACATACCCAGGTTGCAAGTTATATCCCCATTAGGGGCACATGTGGGAGGCAATTGATCAATGTTTCTCTCTCTCTCTCTCTCTTCCTCCCTCCCTTTCTCTGAAATCAATGAAAAATAAATTTAAAAGTATGGCTCAGCCCTGGACTGGTTTGGCTCAGTGGATAGAGCGTCGGTCTTCGGACTGACGGGTCCCAGGTTCGATTCCAGTCAAGGGCACCAGGAAAAAAAAAAGTATGGCTCACATTCTCTTGTGCATTCATATATATAATAATTTTTGGTTGAGATCTGGACTTTTGTTGTTGTTAATCCTCACCCAAGGATATTTTTTCCATTAATTTTTAGAGGGAGTGGAAGGGAGGGGGAGAGACAGAGAGAATCATCAAGGTGAGAGAGACACATCTGTCAGTTGCCTTCCACAGGCAGGATCAAGCCTGCAACTGAGGTACATACCCTTGACCAGAATCAAACCCAGGACCCTTCAGTCTGAGGGACGATGCTCTAACCACTGAACAAAACCAGCTAGGGCAACCACATAGACATTTTGAACTATTCATTGTGGAGACTGGATTCTCTAGTATGGCATTTTTTTCTCCACCTGGCAGGTAACTTGATTGAACTTGAACTTCAAACTCTAGCTCCTCTGTAATGGGCAGCAACAGAAATCTTTGTTCAATTCTTTGAGCCCTAGCCGTATGCTTGACCTCTGCCATGCACACAAGCAGCTCAGGGGTCTAACTGGAAGCCGGAGCCTCTAAATAGAACTGGCCTTTGAACAGCATTCTTCTTTGGGAAGAACTTTGGCTACTTCCCGTGTACTTCCTTATTTCCTGTTTTTCTCAGCCATGTTCTTTTCATTTCCTAGCTCAGATATTTTCTCTACTTGAAGATTCGGTGACTGTTATCAAGTATCTCCCATATTGTTGAATACAATATCCTCTACTGTATTTATAAAAATATGTATATTTTGTATAGTATAATTTTTTAAATGCTGGTCTTTGCAGCCAGATAATTAAGTTTAGAAGTTCATATTCTTGCTGATTAGCTGAATGGCCTTGAGAATCTCATTGAATCTGCATAAATAACAGTTTTTTCAATGGTAGAACAACAACAAAATAATACCTATTTTACTGCATTGCTGTAAGCACAAGAGATAGCTAACCTCGCCTGCCGGGCCTGGGTGTCCGGCATAAAACAGGTGCTCAAAAATGGTAGCAATAACATTTTTAAAAATAGACTTTATGTTTAGAGCAGTTTGAGGTTCATAGAAAATTTAAGCAAAATGTACAGAGAGTTCCCATATAACTCCTCCCCCAGCCGCATGCATAGCCTCCTCCATTATTCACATTCAGGGTGAAACATTTCTTACAATCCATGAACCTACGTTGACACATTATTGTCACCCAAATCCATGGTTTACATTAGGGTTCACTCTTGGCGTTGTACATTCTGTCTGTTTGGACAAATTTATAATGATATGATCCACCATTATAATATCACACAGAATAGTTTTACTGCCCTAGAAATCCTATGTGATCAGCCCTAACTGGTTTGTCTCAGCGGATAGAGCATTGGCCTGCAGACTTAAAGGTCCCAGGTTCGATTCCGGTCAAGGGCATGTACCTGGGTTGCAGGAACATCCCCAGTGGGGGGTGTGCAGGAGGCAGCTGATCGATATTTCTCTCTCATCGATGTTTCTAACTCTCTATCCCTCTCCCTTCCTCTCTGTAAAAAATCAATAAAATATATATATTAAAAAAAATCCTATGTGATCAGCCTATTCACCTCTGCCTTCCCCCAGCCACTTGGGACCACTGATCTTTTCACTGTCTTCATAGTTTTGACTTTTCCTGAATGCTCTATACTTGGAATCATATAGTATATAGCTTTTTCCGGTGGCTTCTTTTACTTGGTATTTTGCATTTAAGTTTCTCTCATATCTCTTCATGGCTTGATAGCTCATTTCTTTTCAGTACTGAATAGTATTTCATTATCTGAATCTAGCATTTATTCACTCACCTGGTGATGGACATCTCAGTGCCTTCCAAGTTTGGGCAATTATGATTGAACTGTAAATATCTGTGCGCAGGCTCTTATGTGGACGAGAGCTTTCAACTCCTGTGGTAAATACCAGGGAGCGCGATTGCTGAATCATAGGGCAAGAGTGTCGCTTTGTAAGAAACTGCCAAGCTGTCTTTCAAAGCGGCCGCACCATTTTGCATTCCCACCAGCGATGTGTGAGGGTTCCTAACACTCCGTGTCCTCACCAGCATTAGGTGTTGTCAGTGTCTGAGTATTACATTTTTATTTCATTTTGACTCTATTTTCTTTGTTAAGGAAATAAGATAGAAAATAGAGAAAGGAAAAAATAATGGCAATGCCATCTTTTATGTCTAGTCCTCCAATTCATGAGTTGCTCGGTCTACACCAAGCATGTCAAACTCAAAGCCCATCAGCCACGTGTGGCCCACAACCAATATTTTTGTGGCCCAGCCAATATAACAATAAGAAACATTTTAATATAAATTTCATAACTTAATTTTTACAATATCCTGTTATACATAATGTATATATACAGTGGGGCCTTGACTTACGAGTGTCCTGACTAACGAGTTTTTTGAGATACTAGCTGTCTCTCGGCCGATTTTTTGCATTGAGTTGATAGAGTAATTTGAGTTAATGAGCTCCTTAATGAGCTCAGTCTCAGAACGAATTAAACTCGTAAGTCAAGGCCCCACTGTATATATATAAAAGTATAATATGCAAATCAACCATACGGTGGAACGACCGGTAGGCTATGACACACCAGGGGGCAGATGCTCAATGCAGGAGCTGCCCCCAGCCCACAGGCCCCAATCGCCCAATTGGGGGCCTGCCAGCCAACCTCTCGGTCCCTCCCGCTGGCCAGCAGGGTCCAATCACCCGATGAGGAACCGTGAACTAGGGGTGGGTGGTGGTGGACATGGCGGTGGGGCCGGCTGCCAGTAACTAGGGAAGATCAGCCCTGATCACAGGCCACTCCTAGGGTCCCTACCTGTGCACGAATTTCATACACCAGGCCTCTAGTTATTAATAAGGAACTACAATGTTCACTAATGACTGATTACTATAATCATGTTGCATTCATTTCCTTACTCGTCTTATACGCAGATGTACCATTTCTCTCCACTAATACTAGCAGTGAATATTTTAGCAGCCAATTGCCACATAATTAGTCTCATACTGACTTGTTTGGTGTGCACAACAGGAAATATTTCACTTTCTGAGAACAAGAAAAATAGGTTTATTTGCGTTACACTTATTAATTTGTGCAGTTATTCAGGGTCTGGTAAGTTAATGTTCAAAAAAAATATTAATTTTTATTAAAATGTTCTATTATTTTATGTTAACAATGACTCATTTATTTCAGCCCTTTGTATTCAGCATGTCTCTATCGAAATAAACCTATGTTTCTATGAAAATTGAAGCTTTTGTGTTCTTGCTGCCACATAAACTAAAACCTTGTTTATTTGGCCTGTGCTAGCCTTTGAGATTGACATGCTTGGTTTACACAGTTGGTATTTTTAACTCTGACCACCTCCTCTGGCGCCACCCCTGCTGCAGACACGCATAAGGAAAGTCCCCTCTAGCTTGCACAGGCTGTGCCCTTTGCAGGCTCCCTGCGGACTGAGGCATGACTTTTGCTTTAATTAAGTGAAATACGGCTCTATATTGTTACCAAACTGTCTGAGGTGCCACGTCTCCTGGACTAAACTGCAAGCTCTTTAGAGCACAGCGTGTGTTCCCTATGCCAGGGACTCCAGAGCACACGCCACAGCTCCTCAGTGTTGCTGCGTGAATGGATCCTTTCTGAACTGCAGATGACTCCCACCGGGTACTTCCCATCCTGAATGCCTCGTCTCACACCAGCCCCTCTTCACCCATCAGATCAGCAGGGATGTCAGCGACAGGTGACCATGCACAACTCCTGAGCCTCTCCTGCACCGTTAGTTCCTTCCCAACCTCTTCTCCTTGTGCACAATGTGGGGCTCAAGAGAACATTCACCAGGTACATTTTCTCCAGGCACAAAGTCTCTATCGCATCTCACAGTTCACGGGTGAAATAGGACAGAACATTTGGGGCCTCATAAATGATCTGGTATATAGTCGGTACTAAATAAATGTTTGTTGAATAGATCGATAGATGATAGATGATAGATAGATAGATAGATAGATCCTTACCTTTAGATAATGTAGTAAGCAGAATAATGGACCCTTTAAAGTTCCCTTCTCAAACACATCCAAACTCTAATCCCCAGAACTTATAACATACATGTATACTACATGGCAAAAAGGACTATGCTTGTGTGATTAAGGGTTCATACCTTGAGATTGTCCTGCACACAGTGAGCCCAGTCTAATTACATGAAACCTTAGAAGCAGACAATCTTTCCTGGTTTTCTATGTTATAAAGAGATGAGCCAGAGGAAGAGAAGAGAGTCAAAGTGAGAGAGTGAGTTTACCTACTGCCACTGGCCTTGAAATTAGAGGGAAGGGGCCACAAGCCAAGGCATGCGGGCAGCTTGAGAAACCAGGCAAAGCCCTCAGCTGACTGCAAGCAAGAAAGCAGGGCCCTAATCCTCAAGACACAGGGAACTGAATTCTGCCAAGTCACCTGAGCCAGGAAACGGCTCTTCCCCAAGAGCCTTCAGAAAGGAACGCAGCCCTGCCTGCGACTCCCTGATTTTAGCCTGGGGAGGCCTGTGTCCGACTTTCGACCTACGGAACTGTAAGTGTTGTAAGATGCTAAGTGTGTGGTGATGTGCTACTGCAGCAATGGAAAGCTAGTACAGAAAGCATTAAAAGACAGAGTGAGTGCTTTCCTGAAAATGCTGCAGATCTGGGCTGGGCAAGCTTCTCAGGAGATTAGCTGGTTCTATAGGAAACTCTATGGCCAGTCCTCCAGCCTTGCTTTCTTATTAGGCTCACTGTGTGTCTGGTATATCCACAGGAAAGTTGAAGCTGGACCCTGTGTAGCTGAGAAGAAAAGCTGGGATCAGAAATGAGCTGTGGTCCAAGGAAGAAGATAAGAAGTGCGAGACTGGCCTGTCTTTCTCATCTGTCTCAGGGAGCAGTCCTCAGAAATTGTCCCCTTGGAGACCGTTGTTGGCCATCACAGTAACCTGAAGGAACCTGGGTCAGAACGACGGATATAACAGTAAAAACGCCTCTGACTTCCATGGACTCCAGGGTCTCATCGCACTAGGTTGGAAATGAGCTGAAGGGGGGGATTCCTGAACGCACCTCATTGTGACACAGTTGGGTTGGCCTCCTTGCCTGCAGCCCTGCCAAGCATTCACACTCTGCGGCCTCCAGGGACAGCATATTAGAGATCTTTCCTTCAATAAGCAACGTCCTAATGAGCACTTACACTAAGAGCAAAAGCGTCGATGGCTTTTCCGCCAGAAGTGGAATTGGCCACCCAACAGGAAGGGAAGCCAGGAAGCCGCTGAATGGATTGGCACCCGGCTCTGCATTGTCCGTCTCCTTAGTTTACTCCTGAGCACTGGCGGGGACTTCATTTCAGAATATTAATCTCATGAGTATTAAGTCAGGCCTCTGAATATTTGATCCAAGGATATTTTGTTGGCTGGAGAAGGAAGACCGAGTGTGGGGTCTGGAATCATGTGGGGGACCTCCCTAGGGAAGTGTAGTCAGTACCCACAGTGAGTGACGACCCAAATTCTATTGAGTGCCCAGGGCGCTGACCAGGAGCAGGTGTGCTCTGGCCCATCTCAAAAATGTCTTGAAAATTTCCCTCAGAAATGCCAATGTAGGCATTTAATAACTAAGTCTCCAAGGTACAGTTATTAACTAGACTCCTAGGTGACTTTTAGGGACGATTTTACAGATTGATAAACTGACAATGGACTCCAGCCAGCAGATGTGTACGCCCTCTAGGATTGATTGACAGTGTCTGCACCGCTAAAATACATTGCTTCATAAATACAGTAGAATAGTTCCCCCAGGACCGAGGCTGGAGCTCTGCCAGGAGCAGGTCTGTGTCTTCTAATTGGACACTACCTCGAGGGATCTGAGTTCAGTTGGCAAGTTAGACCTGCTTGTACGTGACCTGCTAGTCTAGGTCACAGCTCTATGCCTTAAGCATGAATATACCCAGGAAGGAAACCCCTAATCTTAAGAATTTTAGAGAATTGATTGAGAATTGATGGACATCAAGACTCGGTGCATGTGAAGCATATAGGACGGCATCCACAAAGACCACCCAGAAGTCAAGCACGTTTACTCTTTGAAGGAGAGGATGGTGGATCAGCACCTCCCTAACCTGTGGCATCACCAAGGCCATGTTCTTGTCCTGCCCCCCTGGAAAGATTCCCCTGATCATTTCAGCTGCAGTGATTTTTACATATTTTGAACGTCAGGACACCCTTCTGGCTCCATACCTCACATTTACTCACAGATGATCTTGTGATAGTCCATGTCGACTTGTCTCCTTTTTATTTTCATTCAATAACCCATCCATTCCTCGAAAATGCATTAAATGACAAGTCAGAATAAGAGTTTTACTGTTAGTAGATTATAATCAACACTAGGGGCCCAGTGCACAAATTTGTGCACCTTGAAAGGAACTGAGGGCGGTGAGGCTGTGGTGAGCACAGGGGTGGGTCTCGGCCCATTCTCTGCACCTCCTGTTCAGCCCCTCCCACCACGGCCCCTGGTCCCCTCTCTGCTGGCAGCCCTGCTCCTGCTGTTGCCACTCCCATGTGCTGATGGCACTGGTCCCACTTGCACCTGCTGACTGCACAGAGCAATTGGGGCCAGCACCAGCAGCGGGTGTGAGCGTGGCTGGTGCTGTCAGCGGATGTGTGCAGTGGCTGCTGCCCCGATCAGCCCTCAGGAGCAGGGGGAGGTGGAGAAGCCCTTAAAAGCGATCAGGGCTGGCAGCCACTGCTTGCACCCCTTGATGGTGCCAATCAATTGGGGCCAGCACCGGGCACCAGCAGCAGGTGTGAGTGGAGGATCCAGTGACGGCAGCAGGTGTGAGCAGGGTCAGCACTGGCAGCAGGTATGAGCACCAGGTGGGACCGCGGCACGTGGGAGCAAAGAGTTTTTTAGTAACCACCAGAGGCTCACACTGATGACAGCGACCAGCACCCTGCCTTGGTCTGGTGCCCTGCTCACCTGCTCCACCTTCACACCGTGACTGAAGCCCGCCATGTTCCACACTCTGCCACCTGCTACCGATGCCCGCCATGTTTCATGCATGGCCCCTGGTGGTCAGCGCATGTCACAGCAACTGGTTGTTCAGTTGTTCGGTTGTTCCACCATTAGGTCTATTTGCATATAAGGGTTTTATATATATAGGATGACTATAATGAGATTTTTACTTGCTAACTAACATGTAGAAAAATAATTATAATGAAGCAAGTTTTGTGATAGAAGTATTAGTAGAGCAGGGGAACCCTAATCCATCTGGAAGTGCAGGGAAGATGCTTAGGATCAGAGTGGACTCATGTTTAGGCTAATGCTTGCTTGTTTCTTCTCCTCATTTGTCTGCCCTGAGGAAGGAATGTCTTTTACAATTGACAAATCCCCACTCTCAAGGTCAAGGATATCGCCCATTTTAAATTAACCAGATGCCTGACTTTGACTTAGAAATAGGCTCATGAAATTTGGTGATTAGAGACTAATCTCGAACACTATTCCTCCCTGGAAACCATGCGATGAAGAGCTGAGGGGCCCATGGACAGAGGGGTGAGGAACCAAAGGCCATCAGTTTGCATAGGAAACACCTGGCTTAACCTGCCCTTTAGCATTTTTATTACTCTATTAGTCACTACAACTATTTTCTGATTGCTATGGTAGTAGACTACTTAAAACAAGCCTCATTAAGATTGTCCTGCCATTGTCTCAGTCCAAACCACCAGGACTTTTCTTGTTATGGACATTTATGGAAACACCCAATTCCAAGAAGACAAGGAGACCTCTGAACTTTCTAAATGGGAACTCCAAGCATTCTGGCCTGAACAGGAAGCAGTTGGGAAAGATGATCAACTAGCACCACAGAGGAAATGGAGTCCAAGCTCAGACTTCAGAGTAGAAATAGCCAGGCAACGAGGGCTACCGAGGAGGAAGAACATCCAGGGAAAGAACATCATATGCAAAGGTCCTGAAGTGGTAAAAGTGGCAGTCCAAGGTCAAAGCCAAGAAGAGCCCAGAGCGGGGCTGGGGAGTGAAAGATAAGGCTCCATAAGGGAGCAGGGACCAGCTTGTGAGCCCGTGAAGTGCCCTGGACCTTATCCTAACCAGGACAGGGGCAGCTGGAGGCGCTTTCACTTAACACAGCAGTTCTCAACCTGTGGGACCCCTTTGGCGGTCGAACGACCCTTTCACAGGGGTCGCCTAAGACCATCCTGCATATCAGATATTTACATGACGATTCATAACAGTAGCAACATTACAGTTATGAAGTAGCAACGAAAATAATTTTATGGTTGGGGCACAACATGAGGAACTGTATTTAAAGGGCCAGAAGGTTGAGAACCACTGACTTAACACATAATGATGGAGGCCTTTTGTGAGCAGGGCCCAGTGCTGAGCACCGAGGAGGCAGCCTGGAACAGGACAGATGAAGTCCGGATCTCTGAGACTACATTCCAGAGGGGGTGAGGGGGTTAAATGAGTAAACATATCGTTGGACAAGGTGATTTCAGACCACGATGCTGATTGTGAGGAAAATGAAACTAAGCGATGGTCGGTGGCAAGGCGAGGGGAGGAAGGCTGCTTCACTCTGGATGGTTAGAAGGGTCTCCCTGAGAAAGTGACCGCTTTTGAGCTGAGACCTGAAGGATCTCCAGAAGGTGGGTGTGCAGAGATGTGGGGGCAGAAGTGCAGAGTGAACAGCGCGCACCAGTGCCCCGAGGTGGGAGCCAGCCTGGCCTCTGTACGGAATGGAACAAAGCTGGAGTTCGTATCCCCTTTTTACGCACAAGGAAACTGCCAAGACCCAGTACGAATGGAATAATCACTTTTCCCCTTAAAGTGGCAAACACCAGTGGCACATTCTTTTGCATTTTAAAATTAAAATGATGCATCAAAAGGCTAATGAGAAAATAAAATAGCAAAATCAACCATAATTCCACAATCTAACACACCTGTCTTTACTGTGTCTTCTTATCTTTATGTGCACATGTTTTTCTAGAAGTTGCAATTGGTGTATCCACACATTTTATGTTCAGATTTTAAAGCTGAGTCTCGGAGCCATGTTCCATGTTGCCACAATCCTCTTAACGAGCATTTTAGTGGTTGCACAGTAAATGTTTCCCTAATGGACAATTAGCTTGCTTCCAGTATTTGGTTGCTCAAATCAAATTATGTTTTGTGCTAATAGTGTTCTGTTACTATTAAATTATTTCCTTAGAATAAATTCTCAAGTGTGATATTATTGGCTAAAAGGGGATAAACATTTTTATAGCCCATGCCACACGATGCCACATTAGCAGACAAAGGGCTGTATGAGTCTAATGACACACAAGTCCGTGTGGAGTTAGACATTTTCAAAAGCAATCATGCTGTTTTCCGGTTTTGGCAATGGCGATAAGTTAGAAACCTGGAAAGACCCTCCAAGTTAAAAACAACCAAGATAATGAATAAAATATAAAAACCATTTTTTTAAATGAATGACAGAGCTGACAATAAAATAAACATCTAAGATCCTCAAAACAGATGAAAACCAACAACCCTCGGAAGCATGGAAAAAGCTGGCCTTACCTGGGGTGGTTTGCTCAACACAAGAGAATAGTATTACGTTGATGATGGTGCATCCTCCGGGTGCATCCTATTAGGGGACAGGTGATTCTGTTTGATCCGTTGCTGGTGACGTTAAGTCTGATGCTAGATCAGTGGTTCTCAACCTCGGCTGCACATGAGAATCACCTGGGAATCTTTTTAAAATCCTGATTTCTGGGCCTCATCCTCCGGAAATCTGTTTCTTTGTTATGGGGTGGGGCCACAACATTAGTAACAAAGAAACAGAATTTCCGGATGACGAGGCCCAGAAATCAGGATTTTAAAAAGATTCCCAGGTGATTCTAATGTGCAGCCGAGGTTGAGAACCACTGTGCTAGATGAAGGTGGCATGGGTGAGATTCCCCCATGGTAAAGGCACCTTTCCCATTTGTAATTCATAGGTTATCTGCTGGGTGGTACCCTGAGATTACATGAATGTCCTGTTCCCATCCACCTTTACCCACTGGCAGGACATCCACCAATAATGCTTGCCTGAAATGATCATTACAATCGTTGTTTGCAAAACAAATTTTCTCCAGTTCTGTCATTTCTTACTTGTTATTTGATATTCTGTGAATAAGAGCTTCCCCCCCACCTCCTTGTTTATTACTGCAAGGTTAGCAGCAGATGCATACTTATTTATCTTATTTCCCTCTTCTTACACTAAAGGTAACATATTATATTCCTTAGCACCTTGGTTAACAACATAATTGAACAGGACTTCATTGTACGGATGTGCCGCAGTTTACTCAATAAGTCCCCTATTTTGTGCATTTAGGTCCTTCACAATATTTTGCTATTAAAGCCACACCATAACGAGTAACCTTGTATACATATATTTTAATATTGTTGAAGTTTATCTTCACCTCAAATTCCTACAAGTGGGAGTGCTTGGTCAAAGAATAAGGGCCTGTGTCATTTTGCTGGATATGGCCGAACCCCTCTCGGGAAGGATGGGACTGTTTGCCATCCCAGTATGTATGGGACTGAAAGTCTCCCCTCAGCCGCTCCAAGACAGTGTGCTGCCAAGCTTCTGAGACAGCCCCCGACTTCTAAATAGTTTGCCCTCATGGGGTCTCTATTCTTTCTTCCTCCCACCTCCCATCATTCTTTTGTTTAGTTTTGTTTTGTTAATCCTCACCTGAGGATATTTTTCCATTGGTTTTTAGGGAGAGTGGAAGACAGAGGGAAAGACAGAGAGAAACATCAATGTGAGAGGAACACATCGATTGGTTGCCTCCTGCATGAGCCCTGACCAGGGCCCGGGCCAGGGAAGAGCCTGTAACCAAGGTACATGCCCTTAACTGGAATTGAACCCTGGGACCCTTTGGTCCGCAGGCTAGACACTCTATTCATTGAGCCAAACCAGCTGTAGCCCATCATTTTTATAAAAAATTTTTTTGCCTTGGTCTTTCTTTGGTTCTGTTAAGTCTCCAAAAATATCGTGTTTGCCTTGGGATTTTTACATGTCCAACATTGCGAGAGGAGCTGCTTATTTGTAAGCAGCTGTTCTAAGACAAGAAGTTGTGCTTCATGTTCCTAGGACACCTAAACAAACAAAAACAGCTCCGAAAAATGATGAGCTGTGAAAACCCCCCCACGGCCATGCTGAACTCTGCAAAAGCAAAGCCAAATTTCTTTTGGGACCAATCACACAGCAGAACAAATCTCAACACAGATCTTTCCGCCCTTGAACTTTTACATGACCATGTGCAAAAGGGAAAATGAGTGTCCATGCCAGCACCCAAGGTTGCAGAATAAATAGAAAAAAATGATAGAAAACAGCTTACATTTCTGCTTATGTAGGTGGGAAGCTAAGACAATCTTATTCTTGAACAAAATGTTTTCCTTGTTTTTATCAACAAGACTACTTTTGTTAGAGGAGGACCAATGTTGACAGAAACTTGTCTATAGAGTGGGCCTTTGGTTACAAAGACCGTATTTGCAGCTTTGAATATTGAATGGACATGACATTAGGTAACTTGTAGTTTTTCTGAGACTGGAATTTGAATTGTATGCTTGACCCACAGAAAGGCAAGTATACAGTAGATTGGTCCCAAATATACAAAGGCAAGTATACAGTAGATTGGTATACTCATTTTCTCTAGGGCCCTGTAAGTCTTAATGATACATGCAGAGTTTTTGAAGAAAAGGTAAATGCTGTGCATTTAAATTTAGATAGTTTGCACTGTTTTGCTATTAAAAATGATGCCACAATGAATAATCTCGTGCATATATGTTTATATATGTTAGAGGCATGTCAGAGAATCGTGTAGTAGGGAGAAGTATCCGTGAGAAAGTAGAATGGGGAGATATGGAGGTAGGCAGCCATGGAGCCCTTCTGCTCTGAAGGACTTCTTGGCCTCTCCCTGCTAACAAGTATGAAGACTCTCAGGAAGAGTGGCAGCCATTTTCCAAAGTGATTTGACTGCGATATGCTTTTCTCCTCTCTGGAAAATGGCGTTCTGTGGAGCATCTTCTGTAAGCCACTGAGGTGCTGGCCTTGTAGTCACACAACGGGGGACCCTGGAGGTGCTGGTGCCCATTTCACAGGAAGGCCACATGTCCTCTCTGTCCCCTTCCAGAGTCCAACCCGCCCGCTCCAGGGCCTCCCGAGGCCCTTCCTGCGTTTCCCCTTTCTTTCTCTTCACTCCATCCAGATGTTTCTCAAGCCACAGGCTTTGCACCAGCCTGGACATCTCCCACCTGGCCAGGCTGGCACAGGCAAGAGGCATTGCTGACAATCACTCATGCCTGCTCTGAAGGCCAGGTGGATTCTCAGGCCCCACCTGGCATAGCCAGCTTTGGTGGGTCATCTCAGAATAGCCACATCCAAAATCACACTTCAAATAGTAGCATCTGTGGTACTGCTTCCTCAGTGCCTACATACGCCAAGTGCTTTATTAATATTATCTCATCTATTTTTACTTTAAAAAAAAAAACAAACACAACTATGATGTAGAAAGAATTCCCATTTTACAGACACATACTGTTCCGTAGATGCCGAACCTTGAGCTCACAGAGAGGCAATGCCTTGCTCAGGTGACAACAGTGTGTGACAACACCCAGAAGTTTTACTCTTGCTGGTTTGCATAAGGACAATGACCAGGGTTTTCTTCTCTTCCATGCTGCTTCCCAGTAATTTAGCAACACCAAGGCCTTATCAGCGATCTATTAGACAAAGAAAACCCAAAAGATGTTCTTTTGCTTCAGTTGTCTGAGTATTTCAAGGAGGAAAGTGACTCATTTCTGGCCACTCAGATAGCGGCCTTGCTCTCCCCGAGGGGTTTTGTTAGTGAGGATTCTGGCCCGCGCAGGCCGGGGAAAGTGTTTCATTTTCCTGAGTCAGACACGCTGCTCTTAATGAAGGGAAACACTCCACTTGCTAAAATCACAGATAAAGACACTCCCATGGCCCCTGCCTTCAGCCAGACTGACTGGAGGCATCTTTCTATGAGATGAAGCGATAGGGCTGAGCTTCTTCAAAAGCTATTGTTCATCTCTTCCTCCCTGTATCTCCTAGAAGCAGCGCCCTGCCTGCTGCATTCCTGTAACTCTCCCCAGAGGAGGATCAGCTCGATTCCGAACTCTGTTTTCTCTCCAAAGTCAACATTGTTAGACAACAAAAGGAACCTCTCACAATCAAAGGCCAAGGAAGCCACCATCCAGAGAGTGGAGATTCCGTTTTGAAAGTCACCCCAGGCTTCGTCCTCAGGCCCCTTCCCGACAATGAGGGTGGCTCCTCCCCCCTGCCCTCCACCCCTGGATTTTTGGTTTCATCATCTGGGTGCTCCCTCCCACAGGGACTCCGGTAAGCAGGGTGAAGGGGAGGCGGCCGCCCACAGTGACTCCATGTCACAGACACATGGTTATGTCCGTGAGCAGACACAGGGACACACACAGAGGCAGCGCCAGGGTGGCCGGCGCAGGTCCGGGCTCTGCGGGACTCTCCACTCTAGATTCCTCATCAGAAGCGAGACTCCTGCCCTAGCCGGTTTGGCTCAGTGGATAGAACATTGGCCTGTGGGCTAAAGAGTCCCAGGTTCAATTCTGGTCAAGGCACATTCCCAGGATGTGGGCTTGATCCCCAGTAGGGGTGTGCAGGAGGCAGCAGCAGCCGGTCAATGATTTTTCTCTCATCATTGATGTTTCTCTCCCTCTCCCCACCTCCCTTCCTTTCTGAAATATAAAAGAAAGGAGAGTGCTTTCTTCCCTTGTGCCAACGTTGTCCAGTTTTGATATGAAGGTTACAACTTCCCAGAATTAGCTGGGGAGGCTCCGCATATTCTATCTAATAGAATGTTAAGGTTATGTTAAGGAGGGTTTGAAAATGCTGTAAGTTGGAGTGATTCCTTATTGAGAAAAATCTTCCACTGCCTTCCAACATAAACACATCCTAGCTACCTATATAATGGGGAGCCTCATTGTTTGCCGAGTGGAAATGAGACCCTGAGGACTGCCTCCTGCTCTCTGGGGACTGACGGCCCAAGGCCCTGGGCGCAGCTGGAGCTGTGGGCCTGGCTCGCCCACCCTTGCTCAGCTCCTCGAAGCCGGCGCTGGGTTTGGCATTCGAGACACTGAGGCTGGCAGCCTGCTCTGAGGCTTTCCTGTCTTCATGTTGTGAAACATTAAAGTAGAAAGAACAGAGAGCACACACACTTTCTCTCCAGGATGCCAGGCCCTGTCATCCATGATCGGGACACATGAACACACGTTTACATGCTTCAAGTGACTGCGTCCCTCTAACCTTCAGCAGCTATCGGTGGTCATTTACTGGGAGCCAGGCCGAGTCGGGGGCAGGGAGTAACCACAAGTAATATTCTCGATGACAAGCCTCATGGTAAACCCTAAAGTACCCCTATTGCTCAGCAAAAATGTGGACACCAGCAACTAACAGGCAGGAAGTAAAACTGGATTAGAGCAAGGACCACGGATTAGAAAATGGCTCCGTAGAGTGGGATTGGCCCTTCCCTATGTCATGTTAGAACCTCCCAGCAAAATAAAATTTTGACTTTTCGTTGGACAACATTGTTTCACACGGATATCACATGGGTCAAAAAATGAACAGCAATGTACTAGATCACACAGAAGTAAAATAATAAATATAAAAAAATAAATAAAATAAAGGCTGCAATGACCTGTCTCGGAATGTGAATGCGGTCGCCTTTGAGTAGAGGCCAGACCAGCTGGCCAGCCCACCTGTGCAGCACCCCCTGCAGGTGACCTGTGTTCTTTGCCGCCTAACCAAAACCACAAGGAGAATTTGAAACAGGGGAGGACAAAAAGAACCAACATTTTCAAGGCCCTGATGATTTTTCTTAAAAGTTCTTTAAAAGGGAAAATTTGTTTGTAATTTTTATATACATTTCATTGTTTTGGGTACATATTGTTAGGGGTCAGCCATGTTTAAGGATCTCAGATGACCAACTAGGCTTCAGACTGTTCTATGTTCTACTCTGACCCTACTGATGGTTACGACCAAGCAAGTTATTTACACTCTCTAAGCCTCAGCGTCCTCATCTGTAAAATGGGGACAGTAGTAGCTCAGGCCTGTTGACTTGGTACAGTGCTTAATTTTGCCTCCAGTGTGGAGTGACCCATTGACGGTAGCTGCTAGGTTAATGGTGGTAATTATCACTCAAGCATTGGGACTGACAAAGTGAAGCATCCACGTGGGTGACCTCAGCTCACAGCGTGAATGAGTGAATGTGACATAAAAACGAATGGAGTTGGGTGATTCAGGAAAAAGGAGTGCCAAGGGGGTATGGGTGAGACACCACAGTGGGTCCTCTGCTTTGTACATTTAATCCCCTCTTAAAGGCCTGGACCACCCTCGTTCAGGGAGTTCGTTCCCCTTCCAAGCAGAGGTGACATACAAGCACCAGGTCAGGAGACACATCGCCTTGGGATTGGCTTTGGCACACCAGTGCTGGCCTTTGCCTGGCCCCTGGAGGCATAGCTGTGCCTATGTTCTGACCATGGAGGCAGAATGCTGAATATGTCTTCCCCTCCTCAACACCCCCTGAGCTTCCTGTGTGCTGGTTATCCCATCAAACACTAGTCTAGGTGCTGTGAGAAGGGATTCTGCAGATGGAATTAAGGTTACTAACAAACTGACCCTGAAAGAGGGAACT
This sequence comes from Myotis yumanensis, assembly GCF_028538775.1. Taxonomy (NCBI): domain Eukaryota; kingdom Metazoa; phylum Chordata; class Mammalia; order Chiroptera; family Vespertilionidae; genus Myotis; species Myotis yumanensis. The sequence goes on from NW_027223768.1 coordinate 38,965,200, forward strand.
TACCCTGGGTTATCTGGGTGAGCAGTGCAATCCCATGAGCCCTTAATCGCAGAAGTGGAGGCAGCGGAGTGGGGCAGAGAAGCAGGGGAGTGTTAGGCAGGACACTGAGGAGGCAGAGGGGAAGCTGGGGAGATTCGAAGAGGGTGACTCCACCTGCCATTGCTGGTTTGGAAGGTGAAGGGGATGATGAGCCGGGACATGCAGGTGGACAGCAGCCGGCAAGGAAACAGAGACTCGCCTGCAGCCACAGGGAAGCGGGTCCTGCCGACAACGTGGATGGCCTCGGAAGGGGAATCGTAGCAGCTCCGAGAAGAGCCCAGTGGGCCGACACCTTGAATTTGGCAACACGAAACCCAGGGCAGAGAAACCAGCCGAGCCCCCCTGCACTTCTGACCCACGGAAACTATGAAATAACCTTGGGTTGTTTTCAGCCATTACATTTGTAGTAATTTGTTAAGGCAGCAATAGAAAACTATAAGACTTACCTTGTCCCAACAGAGCATACAGATCATCCTTTTAAAACCTACGTCAGATGATGCCATTTCCAACTGCAAACACCTGCAACTCCACGCAGGAGGCCTTCTCCATCCCAGGAACCCACGGGAATTAACCACGCCCTTGGCCCATTGCCCTCAGTGGTGGATACATACACCCCCTTCCCCCCAGTTCCCTTGCGCCTCCTTGGGGACACTCTGCAGTGTCTCCCAGAGTTCTCCAGGGGGCGGTGGGAACAGTACCAGGTGTCTGACCGCTGGGGTCAGACCGGACCTGGCTGGGTTCAGCAACCTCGGTACTTGAGTTCTGGCTGGGAAAGAGTTCAGAGCCAGGCCTCAGACGCTCTGGAGAAGATCTATTGGGCAAACAAAGAGAGAGTAACTGGAAGAGGGGTTTCCAGCGGGCGGCTCAGAGAGCTGCCCAGGAGTGGGCTTGGGCTCCTTTAACCTCTCAGAGCCGGGTAACAGCTTTCTCCTTACAGCTGACCTATCAGGGTCTGTCCAGCCGCCTCTGGTCCTTGTATGAAAGTTCGATGGGGCTTCCCTCCAGCCCCTAGATCTTCTTTAGGGCGGGGCATCCCACATGGCTTCACGAGGTTCCAGGGGAGAAAGGTCAGGAGAATCCCCCTGCAGGGGCAGCATTCTAGGTGGACAGGGGCCTGGGGGCGAGGTCCTGGTTAACGATACTTCTCTCCAGCACTTGCTCCACCAGCTTTTCCATCACCAGGTGTCCGGGACCTTCTACCCTGGTGCCCTGTACCCGGCCCATCGCCCTTGCTCTGCGCATGCCTGTCCAACTGCCCGCCTCAGTCACCTGCTGATCAGCACCCCTTCCTTCCTCCCTCCCTTTCCCTCTCGCCTCCTCACTGCCCCATAGTGGCTCCTGGGGTCACGTCCCAAATAAAAGACTGCACCGCACGCTGCCTCAGGCTCTGCTTCGGAAGGGCTACGACCGAGCTCACAGGGCGGTGGCCAGGGAAGCCAAGGAGGTGGCTGTAACTATAACATTTTATTTTATTTTTTATGCAAAAGTTCAAGTACATGTTCCTGTGAGGTTTCAAACTGGGCAGGCATGGAGTCAGCCCAAAGGGCATGCGCTTTAGAATAACACAGACAGGGACTCGAATCCCTGCTCGGCCCTTTATCAACTGAAAGAAACACTGGCAAGTCACGTAACCTCTCCAGGTCTGTGCACCATCTTCTGTAAAACAGAATGAGTACTGTCCACCTCACTGGGTGAGACTTTATGCAGTCCTGTACGGAAGGCGCGTGGCGCGCAGTAGGCACTTCTATGGATGGTATCACAGTGAAGGGTTAGCTAAAAACTTCACAGCAAGGGAAAAGAGTGAACACTTGGACTTAAATTCATGTCTTTTCTGGTGTTTATACATTACAGCCGGCAGGGACCAGGGTCCAGTGCCTTTGGTTTCCAGATGGGAAATCTGAGACTGAAAGAGACAAAGAAATGCCCTGACCCATAGCTCAGTGGTTAGAGCGTCAGCCCATGGACGGAAGGGTTGTGGGTTTGATTCCTGGTCACGGGCATGTACCTGGGTTGCTGTGTTGTGGGTTCGCTCCCTGTCCCAAGTTGGGGCACGTGCAGGAGGCAACCAGTTCACATGTTTCTCTCACATTGATGTTTCTCCCTCCCTCCCTTCCTCCCTCCCTCCCTCCTTCCCTTCCACCCTCTCTGAAAAGCAATGGAAAAAGCACCCTCAGGTGAGGATTAACAACAACAAAATAAAGAGGCAAAGAAGCTTTGCTCCGGGCGCAGAGCTAAGTCTTATAAAACAGCAACCTCTTCTTATTTGAAAAGTGACCAGGCCAGGATTTTTCTGATGTGAGGAGCCACAGAGCTAAGAATAACCCCCGAGGAAACTTCGGACTTACAAAACAAGGGGCGCAGCGGCCAAGGAAAACAAGCGCGGGGGCTTTTCTCAAACCTGGGCATTTCCCCTGCTACCAACCAGGAAGAGCTGTCAGTTCCAGCCCGCGCACCGGTTTCTTCCGCCTTGGGAATTCACCAGGACTGGCTCATTTTGAAGATATTCCTATTAGTTACTTCTTACATCCCCAAACAGAAGAAGGAAGCCTGGAGATAAGGTTCTGCCACGCAGGAAGCAAGGAAATGTTAAGTGTCTCAGCGTTATCTAGAGAATTTAGAAAGGGGAGTGGAATCCATTTCTCCTCCAAGTCAAGCTGAGAACAGGGATTAAGCTCCTATGTGCATACATGTGTCCCCACGAGCTGCAATTCCCTGTCCTTGGCTAAAAACCACTCACCTTCCATGTCCAGGAATTTGAAACCCCCACTCATCCTGCATCGTCCCTGTGTCTGCCCAGTGCTGCCACCGACGGGCGTCCGGCCGTCCAGGAGAGAGGGTGTCAGGATTGACTGCAGCTAATCCGGCGCCGGTAACTGAGCACCCACCACAGCCTTCTCCATGTTCCCTCCCACATTAGGTGGCCCGGGGCCAGAGCCTCTCAGTGGTAGGACCTGGCCATCATGGCAGAATCACCTGAGATATTCACTTCAAGAGCAGATGCCTGGGCCCCACCCAGGCCTATGGAGTCAGACTCTCTGGATGTTGGGCCTGAAGATGTGCATTTTAAATGAGCTGCCCATGGCCATGAACACGTCGCTCAGTTGGTTGGAGTGTCATTCTGATACTCCAAGGCTGTGGCTCCATCCCCGGTCAGGGCACATACAAGAATTAATCAACGAATGCATAAACAAGTGCAACAACACATCCACGTTTCTCTCTCTCTCCCTCTCTCTAAAATCAATAAGTAAAATATTTTCTAAACAAACAAATAAATACATAACTGAGCTGCCCAGTTAGTCTTCTTCAAGAGGAGAATCTGAGACCCCCCGGCCCCCCGGATGTGGGAGTGCAGATCAAGAGTGCCCAGGGCTCCTACCTGACTCCAATGACCCAAGGTATCTCCAAATCCCAAATGAACGACCAAGCCTTCCTGGGGAGTGAACTTAGCAGGAGCCAGATCAGCTTCCCATCAAATATGCCCGTGGGTTGATCAAACAAGGCACGCCATTGGACACCGTGATGGTACACTGGCAGGAAGTGTATTTCAGGGTTTGGGGTGTGTAAGAAATACAGCTGTGTTCTGCATGTAGGACCGAACCTTTATTGGGACTTCCTCCCCTACCTTAGACCCTGCAGAAGTGCTTTAGATGTCAGCAGAGTAGAATTTGGGCGGAAGGTGCCAAGTTTTTAAAAAATGAGCGCCTAGCAACCCTGCCCAGAGGTGGGGGCTGAGAGCCTCGGCGAGAGACGGCCCCTGCCAGCTTTGCCGTTCCCGTCAGCAGCGAGGAGCCAGTGCTAAATCCACGCCTTTCACAGGCTGCCTTTCTGCCTGTGTCATGGCCGGTGCTGCCTTTTCCCGCCTGTGGCTTTTCTTTGTCCCCAGCCATCGACGGTGCACAGGGCGCCTTGGAGAAAACGGCAACGTTCATCTTGGAAACCCCGACATCCTTGCTCTGGCTCTCGCTCCCTCGGGGCTGACCCTTCGTCATAAAGGTGAGCATGAATTGACCTGGGCACAGAAGCGAAAGCCGTTCGAGTCCTCGGGGCCCCGTTAAGGGAGGAGCGGGCAGGAGCTTCCAGGAAAGGGATGCTCATTCGGGAAGTGTGGCGCCTCCGAGACCAAGCAGCCCTGGTGGTGGGGCTGGGCTGTGCCCACGTGTGCCCCACCTCCTGCTTTTTCTCTTGTCTCCCCCACGATGGAGACTGTAAAGGGGCCCACGTGAAGCAGAGGAGCAACCCAGCAGGGACACCTCCAATCAGCATGTTACTTGGGGGAAATTAGGTTTACTGGGGAGTGAGAGATAAGATTCAACATCCCCAACTATTCAACTGTCACCCAATTTCCTCTGCAACTCATTGCTGATCTCCAACAAGGGGGTGCTGCCAAGGGGGGTGCCCTTCACCTGATAGGAAAGTGCAGGTGAAGAGGCTGCAGTCCATCTGTCGCCGGCTCCTGCCCCTCCCTGTGCTGGGGTCTCTCTATGACAGGCCTCCAGGTCTGTCTGTGACCCTTCAGCAGCCCTGGAGCCTGAAGAGAGACCCCTACACCCCAGGCACCCATTCTCAGACCCCCTCAGGGGCTCCCTCTGGGACAATGCAGGATGACAGTGGGTAGGTTTGGAACTTCATACCTCTGGTGACAATAATAATGCAACCAGAACCCAAGTTTGATTGCCTGCTGCCACAAAAAACAAACAAATTCACGAGACAGGTGCTGGTGAGAAAGGAAAGTGGTTCATTCAAGTGCCGGCATCTCGAGGAGATGGGGGACTCTTGTCCAAGCCCATCTCCCCACCTCAGTGGTTTTTATAAGGAGGGAGAGGGAAAGCTGAACAAAGAAATCAAGGAGACGGGGTTGAAAAGTTCTCTACATTCAGTCCAGCACAGTCCATTCCGATAAGGATCTCAAAACTGGTCAAGTGATGGTCTGATATGCATCATCCTGGTCTTTGTCATCCTGATTCTACATTTGAAGGTCAGCAAATCTCCCGGAATAGGGATGACTGAAGTTCAGGGCCTGTATCTTCTGAAGTTAATTCCTAGGATTCTTAGACAAACATGCTGTTTATCTTCAAGCTGCATGCTAGTCCAAGCCAGCATTTAAAGAAACAATGTCAAGAGAATGGTGGGGTGGGTTGCAATTCCCACTGTTACAATCCTATATGATAAAAGACCAGAGGCCATAAGCATCACAATTGGAACGACCGCTCGACCAGTCGCCATGAGGTGCATTGACCACCTCTTGGTCCCTCCCCTGCGGCCCACAGGCTCCGATCACAGCAAGGCGGGTGGCGGGCAAGCATCGCAATCAGTGGCAGGTGTGTGGGCGGGTCGGCGAGCGCAGTCAGCAGCAGCGGGCTACCGCACTCAATTTTGTGCACTGGGCCTCTAGTAATAATAATAATAGTTACCTTTACTCACAAGTCTTATCCACTCATTTCTTTTATCCCTCCATGTGGTATTGGGTTCTCTCCTTGAGTTATCTCAATTTACATTTAAATAATCATTTTGTCTTTTAGCTCCAGAGAGAATTTGCTCTTGAGTCAGGATCTCCTGGAAAGCGTGGCAAAGGGGTCCACAGTGGTTCCCAGGGATGCTCGGCCTGCACGCTCACTTCTTTGTCCTCTTTCTCCCCATGTGCTGGGGGCTGGGATCCATTCTCACTGCAGCCTCTGTCCTCTGTTCTGGGTTTCCTTCCTGCCTCCATATCTCAGGATCCATGAATATCAGCTCTCCCAGCTGAAAGCTGGGGTGATCCTGTTGCTCTGAGAATAAGGAGAAAGATTGAAGACTCGAGCAGCACAGGGAGGCCCATCGAGGACCTGACAATAAGAGGAACCAGGACACGAGGTAGCAGTTAAGGGATCAGGTCCTGAGAGTGGCTGTCTGGGTCTCCCCCATAGCTCTGTGCTTTTGGCTGAGAAGGTAAAATCTCCGGTGTCTCAATGTCCTCATCTTTAAAATGGGGATAGTAAGAGTACCTATTTCATAGGCTGCTGTGAAGATTAAATAGTCAGATAGATGAATGTGCAAAATACTCAGAATGGGGGCTGGCACATAGTAAGTACTCAATACATTTTGGAAATATTATTTCTAGTAATTTGGCTGTAACTATGCACAGAATCTGAGGATTATTGTGCAGCTTGTGACTCATTCCTCTGCGAGACAGTGCACCTTAAAATGGGTCAACTTGATAGGTGAGAAAGAGGAAAAATGTGGTTGGCGACCCATCACTGGCATTACTTCCACAATTACAGAGGAGCTGCTGCTAATCAGCAGATTTTTTTTTTAATCCTCACCTGAGAATATTTTTTCCACTGCTTTTTAGAGAGAGGGGAAGGGAGGGCGGGAGAAAAAGAGGGAGAGAGAGAGAGAGAGAGAGAGAGAGGGAGAGAGAGAGACATTAATATGAGTCACATCGGTTGATTGTCTCTCCAATGAGCCCCGACTGGGGCCAGTGATCGAACCTGCAACCCAGGTGCGTGCCCTTGACTGGGAATCAAACCCTCAACCCTTCAGTGCATGGGCTGACATTCTAACTACTGAGCACACCAGCCAGGGCTAATTAGCAAAGTTTTAAAACCTTTTAAAGATGGAGATTTTACATGATTAAAATGAAAGACCATGCATTTGTGTCATATTAATAGAATTCATGTAAAATGGAAAGGTGTGTAACAAAGGAAACTTGGTTGTGGGGGGGGGGGTGCGTTCCTGGTATCCTTATAATCTTTAGCATCTCGGATATTCCCGGGAAACTTCTGAGATGCTGCTGGGAATTCCTGCCCGCGGGTCTGGAGCGTTCTCCTGTGACTCACAGGAAGCCAGTGCCCTATAAAGTCTCTGGCAGAGCAGGCTCTGCTGTTGTCGGCTGACTTGGCACCAGCACTGCAGGGGCAGCGGACGCAGTGGCACGGGGACTCAGAGGGGACGGGACACAGAGGGGACGCACCGGGAATCAGAATCGGACAGGGAAACAACCTCTCCACAAACCCGTAAGTCTCTAACGAGCAGCCCTGGGCCATGCAACTGAGATGACCGCTATGAACAGATATGCAATGGCCTCCTGATGGGATCTTTCTACATCCAGACAGGCAAAGGCTGGCTTTTCCCTTTGACCTCAAGGGTGCACATTTAAAATTCCCATTTATTCGTTCAGGCAAACCTCTTTTTCATAGAGACTGTGGTCCTGGAGCCCTTTACCTGAGGTCCTGGGAGGCTGCCACAAACATCCCTGGGGAATGAGCCGAGGAACCGGCCTCCTGGGTTTCATTCTGTAATTCGTTTTGTGCCTTTTCTCCCCAGAAAAGCACCTCAAGTCTGACCTTCGATGGGAAGAACTCTGGAAGCCATGACTGCCCCGCGGCTGCTCTCTGCTCTGGCCTTGGGTAAGCCGATGTCATCCGAGCAGCTCTCCCATCCTCCATCCCGGGCACCAGGGCCCTTTCGGACCGATGATGCTTCCTGGTGGGTGGGCACCCCGTGCACCGCAGGGCTGAGCAGCGTCCCGGCCTCCCACACCATGGGGCTTGCCCTGGACCAGGGCAGGTTACCTCTTTGTGCCTCAGTTTCCGTCAGTGCAAGGTGTTGACCGCGCACAGCTAAGTCCCAGAGGCACGTGAGGGTCAGGGGCACGGCAGGCACAGCTCCCCGGCAGGCTGGTGGCGCCCGGCAGCGCCTGCTCACTCTGACCACTGTCCCCTGCAGAGGGGTCCTATGGGCTGTGGTGGGAGCAGGCAAAGCAAGTGCAGAGTCAGTCTCAGAAGAAAAGCGCAGAAAACAGAAGTTTCTCCGTCCAAACTCCTTCTTACTTTGGAAAAGGCGAAGGAGGTTCGAGTCCCCCTGAAGCCCATGTTGGCCTCCCTAAGAGGGTAAAGGCCCGGTCACAGCCGTAGAGCCCCGCTGGCAGGAGACAGGGCAGAGCAAGCCTCAGGGACGGAAAGCGGAATGCTGGTCGCCAGGCTGGGGTGGGGGGGCTCATAGGTCAATAGATTTAAAGCAGCGATGGCGAACCTTTTGAGCTCAGTGTGTCAGCATTTTGAAAAACCCTAACTTAACTCTGGTGCCGTGTCACATATAGAAATTTTTTGATATTTGCAACCATAGTAAAACAAAGACTTATATTTTTGATGTTTTATATATTTAAATGCCATTTAACAAAGAAAAATCAACCAAAAAAATGAGTTCCCGTGTCACCTCTGATGCGCGTGTCAGAGGTTCGCCATCACTGATTTACAGTTTCAGTGTTCAGGATGGAAGAGTGTGGAGACCAGTGGTGGTGAGGCCTGCCCATATGACACCATTTAATGCCCTGAACGGCGCACTTACCATGTGAGGGTGGCAAACTGTACTTTCCCTCAGTGAAAGGAGGATGAACAGTGGGGAGGGGAGGAAGGCCAGCTCAAAGCCAGACCACGGCAGGACTAACCGCTCTCCTTCCTTTCACGTTTCCGCTCAGCGCTCCTCCTGGTCAGACAGGGGGGAGCCTGGTCCTACAATGCCTCCGAGAAGGACATGACCTTTGACGAGGCCAGCACCTACTGTCAAAAGCATTACACCCACCTGGTGGCGATTCAGAACCAGGAGGAGATTCAGTACCTGGACTCCATACTCGAACGCTCATCCTCTTACTACTGGATTGGGATCCGCAAGGTCGAAGGCCAGTGGGTCTGGATCGGCACCGGGAAACCTCTGACGGAGGAGGCTGAGAACTGGGCTCCCGGGGAGCCGAACAACAAGCAGGCCAACGAGGACTGCGTAGAGATCTACATCAAGCGGCTGCGGGACCGGGGCAAGTGGAATGACGAGCTGTGCAGCAAGCGCAAGCGCGCCCTGTGCTACACAGGTGGGCACGGCGGGGGGGGCGCCCTGTGCTACACAGGTGGGCATGGTGGGGGGGGGCCCTGTGCTACACAGGTGAGCACAGCGGGGGGGGGCGCCCTGTGCTACAGAGGTGAGCACAGCGGGGGGGGGGGGGGCGCCCTGTGCTACAGAGGTGGGCACGGCGGGGGGGGGGCCCTGTGCTACACAGGTGAGCACAGCGGGGGGGGGGGCGCCCTGTGCTACACAGGTGGGCACGGCGGGGGGGGGGGGAGGCGCCCTGTGCTACACAGGTGGGCACGGCGGGGGGGCGCCCTGTGCTACAGAGGTGGGCACGGCGGGGGGGGGGAGGGCTCCCTGTGCTACACAGGTGGGCACGGCGGGGGGGGGGGAGGCGCCCTGTGCTACACAGGTGGGCACGGCGGGGGGGGCGCCCTGTGCTACACAGGTGGGCATGGTGGGGGGGGGGCCCTGTGCTACACAGGTGGGCACGGCAGGGGGGGCGCCCTGTGCTACACAGGTGGGCACGGCAGGGGGGGCGCCCTGTGCTACACAGGTGAGCACAGCGGGGGGGGCGCCCTGTGCTACAGAGGTGAGCACAGCGGGGGGGGGGGGCGCCCTGTGCTACAGAGGTGGGCACGGCGGGGGGGGGAGGGCTCCCTGTGCTACACAGGTGGGCACGGCAGGGGGGGGAGGGCTCCCTGTGCTACACAGGTGGGCATGGCGGGGGGAGGGAGGCTTCGCCACAAACTGCTGGCACTAGGCAAACACTGATCTCTATGTGATTTAAAAACATATATTTTTATTGATTTCAGAGAGGAAGGGAGAGGGGAAGAGAGATAGAAACACCAATGATGAGAGAATCATTGATTGGCTGCCTCCTACACACCCCCTAATGGGGACTGAGCCCGCTCTATTCACTGAGCCAAACCGGCGAGGGCGATGATTTTATGTTCTAAAAGATCCGGTGTTAACGTGGGCTGCTTGAGAAAGTATCTCTTGCTTCTTTGTGCAAATGTAGGCAAGAACCCATGTGTGCATGTGTCCATAGCTGCATGCCTAGGTCTGTAGGTGTGTAGGGTGTGTATGCACACACACAGGGCATGTTTTGGCTCCTTGTTTACCGGTGGCAGGGGAGCCATCTTTCGAGTTTGTGATTCAGTGAGTTTCCTAGTCTTGGTGCCAGTGATGGCCGTCCCCCTGACTCCCGTGTGCTGGCATCAAGGTTGAAGCCGTGAGCCTGGAGCTCAGCTCTGGCGCTCTGGGAAGGCGCCTCAGGCAGAACGTCGGGCACTTGTGTCACTGGTGACGTCTGTGGTGCTCACTGTTGACCCTCCAAGGCTCATGCTCCTTGCCATGCCTGTGTGCCCGCAGCTGCCTGCACCCCGACGTCCTGCAGCGGCCATGGCGACTGCGTGGAGACCATCAACAACTACACTTGCCAGTGCCACCCCGGCTTCCGCGGCCTCCAGTGCGAGCAGGGTGAGTCGGATGCCACCTGTCCCTCCCTGAGACGGCCGTGCCAGCTGAGCTCACTGACTTGGAGCCGGGTCTGCAGGCCTTCGCTTCCCGGGGGGCGTGTGGTGCCCAGGGTCGGTGGGCAAGGGCTGAGCCTGTGAAGCCGGACCCTCCAGATTCAAACCCCAGATTCCCCACGTATCTGGCACCGTGGCCGGGAGCTGCGCTCCGAGTCCCAGCTGTCTCCCTGCAAGATGAGCATGAGAATAGACCGCCTCAGGGCTTGTGGCTGGGATTCTGTGACCCGAGGCAGACAGGCCGTTTTCAGGAAACCTGTAACCCACAGGAGCGGCAGTTCCCGGGGTCCCTCCTCCCACAGGAGCTGAGAGGGCAGCACTGACTCGGTTTCCCTTTCTAGCGGTGACCTGCCCTGCCCAGCATGCCCCTGAGCACGGACGCCTGGAGTGCACCCAGCCCTGGGGGCTCTTCAGCTACAACGCCTCCTGCACCGTGAGCTGCGAGGAGGGCTACTGGCCCAGCAGCCCCCAGGCCGCCCGCTGCACCGCCTCCGGGGAGTGGAGCGCGCCCCTGCCAGGCTGCAAGGGTGAGTCTCCGAAGCACCCCTCCCTGCCTCAGCTTTTTATCCAACTTGGGATGTTTTCAAACTCTCGGGAAAGTTCTTTTTGTCGCTGTCTTTTAAGAAAGCTTGTCTCTCAGCCCGTGTCTATGGCCGGGGTGGCGCCGGCTTGGGGTGAGAGAGGCTTTTTCTGCGTGTGAAAGGGGTGTCCCTGAGGGCCCGGTAACTTGCAAACCGGTGCACAGGCTCTAGACCTCAGGGGCTCTCGCCTTCTCTCCCTGTTCGACATCAACAACAGACCCGCTCAGGGCTGTGCAGTCAGCCAGCCTCAGCGACTCCTTCTCACTTTGTCTTATCTTCTCGGCCAGAGGCCACGACCCCTTCCTCGGGGGCCATGGGGTTAAAGTGAGCGCGTGTCTTGTCTGTCACTCCTATTTCCACCACCACCAGCCGGCTCCCGACCGAGGTCTCCTTCCTGGCACTGAGGCCCCTGAAAACCCGCTCAGGGGCCCGCAGAGGGATCGGACTCTAGATCAGAGACACTGGGCCCAGAGTAACACTCAGAAAAGAGGGGAAATCGCCACCAGAGAAGGAAAGCCCTTGTGGGGGTGCCACCCCCAGGAGTTCCCCTGGGTGTTGGACGCCCTTGGAAGGCAGCCCCTTGCTCTGTCCTAGACGCCAACTCAGCAGGAAGCGAGGCTTCTCCTCTAACGCTCATGTGCCTTCCAACCCGCAGTGGCCGAGTGCCCGGAGGTGGCGCGTCCTGCCCACGGGTCCGTGGACTGTTCCCAGGGCCCCAGCGCCTTCCCGTGGAACACGACCTGCGCTTTCCGCTGCCAGGAAGGCTTCGCGCTCGTGGGGGCCCCGCGCCTCCAGTGCACCGCGTTCGGGCACTGGGACCACGAGGAGCCCACGTGCACAGGTAGGCAGCCCCCCGTCCGTGGGTCCGTGGGTCGGTGGGTCAGTCGGTCGGGATTCACCGCTCAGACGCTTTCCTCCACCGGTGCCAGGTGCGGCCCAGCCAGCCCTGCTCACTGCCCGCTCCCTGTGTTACAGCCGTGACCTGCGGCGCCCCGGACCCCCCTGCGCACGGCTCCGTGAACTGCAGCCTCTCCCCCGCCGCCCGGGAGCTCCCTTTCGGGTCCTCCTGCAGCTTCACCTGCGAGGAGGGCTTCCTGCTGCGGGGGCCCGCCCGCGTGGAGTGCACCGCACAGGGGCGCTGGGCACAGCCCGCCCCGCTCTGTGAAGGTGAGCCCGGCCTCCTCCGAGCAGCCGCAGCCTGGGGGTGGGGGGTGGGGGGGGTCGGAAGGAGACTGGAAGTCAGGCTCAGGGGCACAGGCTCTCAGCTCCTGGAGACACGCCTGGCAGAACCAGCGCAGCCAGCGAGAGCGGGCACTGGGCCGGCTCCCCAGTGTGCTGCTGACGGAGCCTTGGGCCGCCGGGGTGGGAGAAGCAGGATCTCACTCTAGGATTTCACATTTAACACGTGGGACCACGAGAGCTCCCCGATGCTAGAACCCCGTCTTCCCTTCCTCCTGGAAGTGTCACGGGCAGCAGGGAGAGGGGCGTACGCGGTCACAGGCCTCAGCAGCAGCCTTTAGTCCACCTCAAGGCGAGAAGGAACATTGAAAACAAGCAGGCTCCACTCCCAGGTGCTGCTGTCCTCGTAGCCACACATGGCAGGGAGCCCTGTCCATGGGCAAACGGCCATGAGCCGCACCCAACTGCACAGCAGACCAACTGTGTGACTGCCGCTGACTTCCCTTCGCTGGGCGCCCCCTATAGGCTCCAGCCCCCCAGCTGCACTCTGAGGACACACACCTCTCCTGGCCCTGCCCCCCTCTTTCTCACGTCAGAGGAGCCTGTCCTGTTAGGGGCCGCCCGCCGTTGGTTAGCACCATGGCCGGCTGTCCGGGGTAACCAAGAGTTTGAGCCCCCAAGCGCGTCCTTGTCCGAGGTGCACTGGGTCCACTCAGCCATGCGGGTCCCTCCTGTCCCGCCAGCGTGTCCTGACCACCGCGTTGGTGTTTCAGCTTCCCAATGCAAAGCCCCATCCAGGCCTGAGAGGGGCCACGTGAGCTGTCCCCCCAGTGCTTCCGGAAGCTTCCAGCCCGGCGCCAGCTGTGCGTTCTCCTGCGAGCAGGGCTTCGTGCTGACAGGACCCAAGAGGCTCCAGTGCAGCCCCACAGGGCAGTGGGACAGCGGGGAGCCCACTTGTGAAGGTACAGTTTTTGTTTTAAGACTGAAAAAAATATTGAAACCCTAATCGGTTTGGCTCAGTGGATGCAGCATTGGCCTGCAGACCAAAGGGTCCTGGGTTCGATTTCAATCAAGGGCATGTACCTGGGTTGCAGGCTCCTCCCCAGCCTGGGCCCTGGTCAGGGCTCGTGCAGGAGGCAACCGAGCAATGTGTTTCTCTCCCATCGATGTTTCTCTCTGTCTTTCCCTCTCTCTTCCACTCTCCCTAAAAGTCAATGGGAAAATATCCTCGGGTGAGGATTAACCAAAAGGAAAATTTAAAAGACGAATTTATATATAGAAGAGCCAGGGATTTGGGTGCTTGGAGACACCTGTGGCTGCCTGAGACAAGCGAACTTCTCATGTGCTTGTTCCCCTTCCAGCTGTGAGATGTGCCCCTGTGTCCCGGCCCCAGAACGGCTGGGTGCGGTGCCGCCACGCCCCTGCCGGGGAGCTCACCCTCAGCTCCTCCTGCACCTTCGGCTGCGAGGACGGCTTCCAACTGCGAGGGGCAGCTCACCTGGAGTGCACGGCTCGGGGACAGTGGACACAGGAGCCCCCCTCCTGCCAAGGTCAGACTGAAGTCAGACTCGAAGGAGTAGATGTGGGTGGGTCCTCACACGTTGCCCCCAGGGACTTGGGCCTCATTTAAAGTAGTGCCTTGCTCCAGCCAGTTTGGCTCAGTGGATAGAGCATCGGGTTGCGAGCTCGATCCCCAGTAGGGGGCATGCAGGAGGCAGCCGACTTAATGATTCACTCTCATCATTGATGTTTCTATCTCTCTTTCCCTCTCCTTCCCTCTCCAAAATCAATCCTATCTAAGAAAGAGGGAATATGCTAATTGACCATCACACCCTCACAAAGATGGCAATGCCCAGTCCCCTCAGCCCTGCCTCATCCAGCCTCAGTCCCTCAGCCCCTTCAGCCCCGCAGGGGAAGGCAGTTGGGGAAGATAATGCCAGCAGGGGAGCAGTTAGGGGGCAATCAGGCAGGCAGGCAGAGTGGTTAGGAGCCAGCAGTCCCGGATTGTGAGAGGGATGTCCGACTGCTGGTTTAGGCCCACAGTTGGACATCCCCCGAGGGGTCCCAGATTGGAAAGGCTGCAGGCTGGGCTGAGGGACACCCCGTCCCTGTGCACTGGGGTCTTTAGTAAAATATAAATTTTTAAAAAATGACGCCGTGTCCATAAGTCGTGCCTGTGCGCTGCCTGTCCAGCCAGGGTTAGGATCTTCCACGGGATTTTCCTTAACCTCTGCCCCGTCCTTTGCCTGCAGTGGTGCGATGCTCACACCCAGAAGTGCCCAGCAAGGTGGCCGTGAGCTGCGATGGGGATCTTGTGTTTGGCGCTGAGTGCACCTTTGCGTGCCCCGAGGGATGGACACTCAATGGCTCGGCGGCTCTGACGTGCGGTGCCGCAGGACACTGGTCCGGGATGCTGCCCTCCTGCGAAGGTGAGGTACTCGTTGACAGAGGTTGTCGGGGGGTGAGAGTGAAGACGGGGGTTATCTGGCTAAAATAATGCAGATCCATTACATCGTTATATCCAAACTGGAAAGGCCAAAGGGTTGGCCAGGTTACTAAGCTGTGAACATGCAATTTAATGGGAATATAGAGAAAACAGAAGAGGTGACATGTTGATAGAATGGGTGGAATATTGACCATCATAAAGGAAGAGCTGGGAGGGGGGGATGACAGAAAGAGAGAGAGAGAGAGAGAGAGGGAGGAGAGAGAGTCCGGGGTCCATTGTGTGCCAGGAAAGAGCGTGGCAATGAGTTGTGCCAGGCTGGGCAGACCTCCCAGGTCTTTAATGCAACGCCTCCTCCCACATACGAACCGGACAGCTCCTCTGCTCTGTGTCCTGTAATGTGTGTACAAAGCAAAGGGCAGATCCACAAGCAGTAGGACTTTCAAGTCAATTCCTCTTGTGACGGCTCTTCCCTGTCTCCGCAGGCCCCGCCCCGTCCAGCCTGCCCCTGGCCATCGGGCTCTCTGCTGCCGGGACCTCCCTCCTGACATCGGCATCGTTCCTCCTCTGGCTCCTGAAGCGCCTTCGGAAGAAAGGTGAGGGCCTGTGCACGCACCCCAACCCTGCGCCTCGCGCTCTCCACGCGCGAAATAAACAGTCAGTGGCAGTCTTAGGGGAAGAGTTCACAGCACCCAGGTGGGAAGTTTTAGGAAATGGGTGTCAGTTGCGTTCACATTGCAGGACCGCGGGCAGCGCCACGCGTGCTGGGTTCTGTGGCCTCTGAGCCTGTGCAGAGGCCGCCAGGGCCCGTGCTCCCAGGAAAATGGGCAAAATGTCTCTGAAAATGTGTTTGGGGAACAGGCTTCCGTGGCGGAATAAATCAGAGGGGATGTGAGAAGCATCCAGCCACACCTGTGGTTTGTTTGGCCTACGGAGTATGGAAAACTTTTTTGAATTAAGTTCTGATTACAAAATAGGAAATTTCACATCAGACCCGGATTCGGGACTGGTCATGAAAAAGTGGACCAGCTACCTCTGGCCAGCTGAGCCTGTGGCTGCGGCTTGTGTGGGAAGCTAGGCGCCTCCGTGAGGGCCGCTTGCACACCGCCCTACTTGCCGCCAAGCTGTGCTTGTGCTCTGATGACATGGGGCCCCCAAAGGCGTTGCATGTGCCACCCCTGAGGGTGAATCAGACTGTTTCTGGACTCGATGTGTCCTTTGAAGTCACTGAGTCCAAATTACGGTTGTCTTTTTCTTGCAGCAAAGAAGTTTGTTCCCGCCAGGTAAGTTGCGCTCTGCACCCCGAGTGCCACCGAGCACCTGCACGTCTTTCTCTCTTCCCGACGAGAGCGGTGCCTCACCCAGTGTTCTTGTGTGTTCTGCAGCAGCTGCCACAGCCCTCCGTCAGATGGATCCTACCAGACGTTGATTTAACTCCAAAAGGAGCCAGGTAGGCATTGAAATCACACGCGGTTTTCAGAGGAGACACCCTCTTTACATGTGCTGTTGTTTCTGAGCCCCCAAATCTGCCAGTTTCTAGAGCGGGGGTGAGGGGTCACCCCTTCACGGGATTTTATGGACTGTGGTTTCATGTGTTTGTAGAAGGAGAGGAAAGGAACCAGGCTCTGGCCACATTGAGTCAGTTCATTTATGGAAGTTAATAATAACGATGATAATAGCTAACCTTTATATGGCACTTACTATATGCTAGGAACTGTTCTGAGCTAGGATTCTATGCGATGGGGCTATTACTATATTTATTATTATATAGATGGAGAAAATGAGGCAGAGAGAAGTTAAGTAACTTGCATAAAATCTCAAGGCTAGTAAGTGGTGTGGCCAGCATTCATACCTGGGCAGTTTGGTTCTAGAATCAGTGACCTTAACCACTCTGCTCTGTTTTCTGAGAATTTGAAAGGGCCAAGTCTCCTCCAAATGCTTTTTAAAAAATTAGTGCCTTTTGTGTGCAGTTTTAGGTTCTTAGGAAAAGTGAGCAGAAAGCACATGCTTCCAACATACCCTGACTCCCACCCCCCATTTCCTCTATTATTAACATCTTGTGTTAGTATGGTATTTTGTTACAATTTGTGGGCTGACATTGATACATTATTAACGAAAGTCCACAGTCTTCATTAGGGTTCAGTCTTGGTGTTGTCTGTTCTAGGGGTTTTGACAACTATATGACACAAATCCACCCTTTTAGTCTCATACAGAATGGTTACACTAAGCTAACGGAGTAGGATTTGCTGTTCATGTTTGCACTACCCCAGTGAGAGTGCATACAGTGAACAGAAGATGAATTCTGTTGTCGCTCTTCTGATGCAGAATATTAAGTGTCCTGATGATCTGCACTCTTGTACCTGCAGGAACACAGGTAAAGGAAGGAATGAGAGTGATGCCCTGAGGTTGGCAGAGAGCTCTCCTTGGATCTCAGACCTTTGTCACCTACTGCAGCTGGACTGCAGTGCCCCCCCGAGAACTTCAAAGGACCAAAGTCCCGCGGGCAAGGCCAGCCTGCCAGCAAAATGACTCAATTTCCTTTGTCCTGTTCTAAGGATCTGGAAAGTGCTGGACACAGGGGGAAGGATATTCTCTTCCAGACAAAAGCAAAGAGCCCAAGGCTCTGGAGTCTCAGAACTCCTTTTCTAGCTCTCCCTCACTCCTGATGAAATCTGGGTGGAGAAACCCAGTATTTTGTGACATTATTTCTTTTGTCCTTCATCTCTCTATATAAAAGCCTAAGTGACTAAATGACTGGTCAACCAGTCGCTATGACGCACACTGACCACCAGGGGGAAGACATTCAACACAGGAGCTGCCCCCTGGTGGTCAGTTGGCTCCCACAGCAGGAGCGTCACTCAGCTGACTGACCCATCCCAGTGGCCCACCATCCCAGCGGCAGTCACTCACCGCCTCAGTAGTCCTGCAGGTCCAATCTCCAGAGAACGGACCAGGCACCCATGGACTGGTGCCTCCAGCACGATCCCTATAGCGCCCCCGACCTCCTGGAAGTCAGCTTCGGGCACCTCGGCCGCTTCCCCTCTCTAGATGCTTCGCAAGGAAGAAATTATATAAAAGCGGCCACCAGGTGGCTCCTGACAACCAGTGGGAACATCAGCAGAATGGATCCAGATCCTGGACCAGCAAGAGCATCCCGTCCCATGGCCCGCCTGGAGGGCTGATCACATCTCGGCCACCCGCCTTGGGATGGGCACCCGATCAGGACTGACTGGGTGTGAGCTTGCGGCAGGCGCAGCGGGCCAGGATGAGCGGGAGCGGCAGGTAGGAGCAACAGGCGTTGGACTGCCAGTTTCAGCCCGATCCCCACAGGCCACCCTGGGGGACCCCAGCCGTGCACGAATTGGTGCACCGGGACTCTAGTAGTGTTGTAACTACTGGTTACAAAGTTGCTGTCATGGGCTGAATGATAATTGTCAAAAGTTTAGACGAAACTAATTGTACAAAGATAGTCTGTTACTGACTTGAAAAAAACAAACAAAAAAACAACAACCAACACCTGCGTGGAGATTATTAAACAAAGCCTGGATCACTTTATTCCCTGTGGGACTCAGTGCTCTTTAAAGTATTCTTAGAGATTGTATTCTTCTGACTTGCATGGAGTATGTATTCCATGATTCTTAATTCAGCACTACAAGTGTTGTAGGCACTTTAACATATGTTAGGACTTTCCTAGATCACCACCTCTTTATTTATTAACAAATTCTAATGTTGCATCCGCAGTGACTATATTTCAATAAAGGGCAAATCCTATCCCCTGACAATGTACAATGGTAACCAGTGTACATTGTTAATTTTTTCCTACAATTGCTTTTAAAAAATGGAGTAGTACCGGGTGAGTAAAAGCTAAGTGACAGATGCTGTGCACGGTCAGTTAATTTTTCAGAAACTTGTGGTTTCCATGATGAAAAACTTCCAGGAGACCAAATGCTCTGATTTGGTAAAAGCATACATGCAAATGAATGAAGGGACCCTTTTGTGAATGTCTTTGTTGAAAAAGCACTCACCTGTAGGAATAAGGATGTGCTTTGCATCCCCAAAAAAGATGTTTGTCGGATGTGAGGTGTCAGCATACAGTTCTTGACGAGTGCAAGGCCCTAAGTCCACGATAGGACCCTGCCCGTGTCCTGGGTTCACCCAGTGGGTTTTCAGAAAGTGAAGATGTTGAATAATTATTTCCCAGTTGTTTTCTTGTGTGTTAGGCTGTTCTTAAAGGGAAGGAAGCCTGGATGAGCAAGTATTTATATTCGTGTGGAAAGCAGCTTAAAACTCCTAAGGAGTCCAGTTACTGCTCGCTGGCCCTGGGAAGTGCTGTCAGTGACTGCAAGGCTGCTTCAGCCTCTCAGGTGTGAGGGTCAAAGCTCCCTCACACCCCCGTCGCCTCCGCCTGTGCCGTGGAAGCCACGCTCAGAGGCGCTTTGGCGCTTTGGCCCAGGCAAAGCCAGAAGTAAGAGGAGAGGTGACAGGAATCAGGACAGCAGGGGTTTTGAGGGCCAAGGACTCTGGGATATAACAGGAAGAGGATGCATGTGAAATGTGCGATCAGACTACATAGGAAATGAAGGACCATTGTATCTGAAACTGCTCCAATGTAAATGTGTATGTTATTGAGTTGGAAATAGCTGTGTGAGATGTAAGTGTGTCTGTGTTTTATAAAGTATTTTAAATTATGACTTTAAATATTTTGCAATTTTTAAAGTATGTATTTATTTGAACTTATGTCATACTTATTGTATTTGATGTGGCACTATTGGTAATAAACATGTTTATATGTATCTCTGTGTATGGCCTCTTTCTTAACAATTCTGTGCTGTTTAGGTAAAACTCACACACCATAAAATGCGCTCTTTTAAGTGTACAATCCAATAGTTTTTGTATATTCACAAGATCCTGCAGTCATCCCCACATGTAACTCCAGAGCACATCTCTCTCTCCCCAAAAAGAAACCCAATACCCCAGTAGTCACCGTCCCTCCACCCTCCCCCCATCCCAGCCCCTGTGAACAGGAACCCACTTTTTCCTCCATGGACTTGCCTGCTCCAGACATTTCACGTAAGTGGAATCATGTGGCCTTGTGTCTGGCGTCTTTCGCTCAGGATAACGTATCCAAGGCTCATCCACTCCGTAGCGTGTGTGGTACTTCATTCCTTTTTATGGCTGAGTAATCCCCTATTGTATGGCCATGCCACACTTTCTCTCCCCATCCGCCAGCTGGTGAACATCTGGGTTGCTGCTGCACTTTGGCTGCTGTGGACGATGCTGCTACGAACTTCTGGTACACGTTTTTGAGTAGACTTACGTTTTCAGTTCTCTCGGGCGTGCAATTGCCAGGCTTATGGTAACTCCATGTTTCATTTTTTGAGGAGCAGCAAACTGTTTTGTAAGAGGGCCGCACCCTTCTATCCCGCTCCCGCAGTGCACAAGGGCTCCAGTTTCTCCACACCCGTCCAACACTGGCTACTACTGCCTGTCTTCTTGGCTATCACCGCACTCATGGGCCCCTGCACCAATACTGCACAGTTGTCTGAAAAATATGAATGCTCTAGAAAAGGTAAGGAAGGTCAATGGAACAAAGTCCGTATGCTGGAGGCTTTGCCTCATGCCCGTCTCCGATCTCAAGTTGCTCAAGTTAAACAATTCACCTTCATTTACTCTGCAGACTTGTTTTCCTCCAGGCCCAGGGCCAGGCTAGTTTCTCTGCTCCCCTTCTTCCCCCCAAATGGTGTCTCCTCTCTTCTGAAAGGTGTCACCCCGCGAGGCCTGGTGTGTGCCAAGCGGAACACCTCCTTGTTATCAGGCTCAAAACATCTGACATTTCTAAGAAAACGTGGTTTGATTGTTGACTTGGTTGTCCAGGCTGAAAACAATTGTGGTTATGGCACTGTCATCGGCTACAGTGGGTTTCACTTTGGTTTTATACTTCATCTTAGCTCAGAAGTTCTACTTAAGAGAAAAAGTAAAGAAAAAATGAAAAACCGGGCAAGGTCCTGCTGGTGAGGCTGTTTCCCTGGAGACGGAGATAGCAGCCCAGAAGGCAGCGTGTGACTGTTGGCTTTCCCGGCACAGAGTGACGCAGCAAACTGCACAAATGCAATGTGTGCAGCCCGGCCGGCGCGGCTCAGTGGTTGAACATGAACCTATGAACCAGGAGGTCACAGTTCAATTCCCGGTCGGGGCACATGCCCGGGTTGCGGGCTCCATCCCCAGTGTGGGGCGTGCAGGAGGCAGCTGATCAATGGTTCTCTCTCATCATTGATGTTTCTCTCTCTTTCTCCCGCTCCCTTCCTCTCTGAAATGAAAAAACATATATTTTAAAAAAGCAAAACAAAAAGCAACAACAAATTGAATGTGTGCAGAAGAAATGCAGGGGCCCGAGGACATGGACATGGGCCAGTGAGAGCACAGAGTGAGGAGGGGAGCAGCTCTGGGTTGGCAGGTAGCTTCCATGGAAGACAACACACACTTACGCGCTCCAGAGTTAGACTAATGTCCACCTGCCCTCCAGACCCAGCAGGACCACCCCTCCCGGCCACCTCCTTCCTCAGCCAGAGTGGAAGCCCCTCCGCTGGCCTGTCACCTTCTAGACAGCTCACCAGGCGACGCCTCCTGACCCACCTGCTCTCCTTCCCAAACGCCGCCTTCACCTTCTGGACTGCTCCCCGCCAATCGGCCAGCCCCCACCCTCCAGTTCCTCTCCAAACCCCTCCCACCCTGCTGTCCCTGTTGCCGGGCCTGCGACAGGCCCCGCAGATCTCTCCAGGGGACGTCTGCTCTCTTACGTCCACACCTCAGTGGTGGGAGGCAGGGGTGGCCTCCTTTATGGTGAGATTCTCTTACTGATCTTTGTTCTTCTAACCCCTTTTTAAAAAATATATGTTTATTGATTTCAGAGAGGAAGGGAGAGGGAGAGAGAGAGAAACATCAATGATGAGAGAGAATCATTGATCGGCTGCCTCCTGCATGCCCCCTACTGGCGGGGAGGGGGATGGAGGCCGCAACCTGGGCATGTGCCCAGACCAGGAATCAAACTGTGACCTCCTGGTTCATAGGTTGATGCTCAACCACTGAGCCACGCCGGCCCGGCTTCTAAAAATGAAAAGAAGAAATAAAATAACCCTGTTTCCTTGGAGCACGTGACACCAAGTTCACCACCTCATTGTAAGGACTCCCAGCCCCAGCCCCTGGTCCTCCTCACCCTCAAGCACCCCTGCATCCTGTGTGACCTCACCCAGGCGCACCGCAGTGCACTGCCCGCGTTCTCCGTTCTCCATCATTCTTCTCCCTCCGTTCGGCTGCCTCTCCCGGACACGGCCTCACCTGTGCCGCCACCGAGCTGCATCCACTCTAGAATCACAGGCGCTCTCCGGGTTCGAGGGGAAGTCTGCAGGTCAGTTTGGTGCATGTAAATTGGGAGGTGGAGTAAACCACGAATGGAGATATCAGGAAGGTGTCTGATGGGCACGGGGGTCGTTCCCGGGGCAGAGGAGTGTCCCAGGTGGAAACAGACATCGGAAGTGAGTGGCATTTAGGCGGCATTCAGGTTCAGAGACCGGGTCGGGCCATCGAGTCCACGGGGTAAACGAGAGAAGAGCAGCGAGCGCTGGGGCACCCACAGGCTTGGCGGTCGGGGAGCTGAGGGAGCAGCGACCAATGAAACAGGAGACAGTGGGTGAGGTGGGGAACCAGGAGCCGACTGGCTGAGGAAGGTGAGGACGGAGACCTGGCTGTGGGCTCAGTGAAGGGAGGACCCAGGCCCTGGCGTGACTGAAAGCCTGGCTGACAAGGTCAGGAGAGAACGGGCGGGGAGGACTTAGAACGCAGTCTAGACGCTGCTTTGGGCTGTAGGTGGAGATCAGCACTTCCTGGGTCCCCTCGGCCCCAGGCTTGTGCCCTGTAACATGCCTTCCGAGCTCCTGCCTGGAGGAGAGCCGCGCAGTAACCACACACACAGGCTTGAGCGGGGCTGGTCCCAAACCCCAGGTGTCTTCCTTTCTTACCTTCCCGGGACTTTAAAACCAGGGATAGTAATAGTACCTGCTGCGGGGTATTGTAGTTAATCTCTATAAAGATTAATAAGGTAATAAATATGGAGTGTTGTTGTTATTGTCTTTTCAAAAATGCAAATCCGATTGTCGGTGACTACCCCTTCCACTGCCCCTCCTCATTCGGGTCCTGATTTCATATGCAGTGTATCTCCTTCACATGATACACTCGGGGGTACAGATAAGGGCATTTGTAGGCCCCCAAACCCCCGAGGGCAGAAAGCCAGAGCTGCTCTGCAGGTCAGGGCTTAACTTTAGGGGTGCCATGGACAAGGACGTCCACTAGGGGGCGAGCAAGGGGCAGGGAGGCACCCTCAAGCTGGTACAGGTGAGCCCTAGGCAGTCTAAGGGACATGGTAATGAGTCTGAAGTACTTTTTGATTGTGTGGTGTTTGCAGTTATCAGGCGCCTCTACCATGGATAGCAAAGAGTTGGCCCAGTGTTGATAGAAAAAGAAAGAAGAGAGATAGAGAGGGAGACTGGGAAAGAGGGGAAGAGGAAGGGAGGGAGGGAGGGAGGAGGGGGAGGGAAGGGAGAGAGGAAGGAAAGAAGGAGGAAAGGAGAGAAGGGAGGAAGGGAGGAAGGAGGAGAGGGAGGATCTAACAACAGCACCTTGGTCAGAGCTCTGTTTTTCTCAGGGGAGGTGACGGAGGTCAGGAAAGAGGTGGGGAAAGAGGAGCTAGAAGGGGGGCGGGGGGAGGAGGAGGATGTGAGACTGCGTTAGAGAAATGAGAGAAAGCAGCCCTTCTGGGACACTCGCCCAGTGAGCAGCGCAGCCTCGCCCGGGCCAGGACAGGAGCCCCGGAGCAGAGCAGGACGTGGGGCCGCAGAGGGACGGGACCGGACGGTGTAGACATGGTGAGCTCTCAGCCTGAGAGGCCTCAGGTGCTCTGCAGAGCCCCTTCTCGGGGTTGCAGAGGCGGGTGGCAAAGGACAGGAGGCAATGCATTTCCTTTTTGGGTTGAAAAAGCCAGGAGCTAAACCTGCCGGTGCCCCTAGCATCCCCCTCTCACGGTGCTGACTCCCCCTCGCTGTCTTGGCTGAGACTGGGGCGCCCTGGTTGCAATGAGCAGCCTTGCGGGCAGACAATGTGTGGTCTCGCCCTCCGAGTTGCTCAAAAGGCATCTCCTTTTACTTGAAAGCAACGGAACTGCTTTTCTTTCTGGTGTCTGTCTGGATGTCCAACTCTTTTAGGAATTGGAAGCATCATAATCAAGTGGGAGATTTTAACATTCAACCTCAATGTCAACAGCCCATTAGACACCAAGGGACACTTTAAAACAATCCATACTAAGGGTAAAGTGGTTCCATCTAGCAGCTGAGCAGAGAAGCGGGTACAAAACATTCCTGAACTATAGAAAAAGTCAGAAGAGTAACAAGCAGCACCTTGAGGCTAAGGCATGAAAATCAAGGAGCCACGTGTCGGTTTTGAGGCAAATTTAATGCTTCTCTTTCATCCGCGTCTGAGGATTCAATGCCTTCGGCCGGGTTTCGTAAGCCCATGTGTTTCGATTTGAACTCGAGGAAAGGGGTTGGAGCCTCCTCAAGGGGCTGTGCCATGGGATTTAAGAGGGTACGTCTTGTGTTTTATCTGCAGCCATCGCCACGGAAGCATCGGAGTGCTCAGAGGGCCTTGGAGCTGTGGGTGTGGACAGCGCTCTGCTGGGGTACGTTCTGCGATTTGTGTATTGCCGAGCCTTTGTTCACGTGTTTATTTTTCTTAAGTGTCCATTGGGTGTGCAGAGTCACAGGGAAATGGTCAGGCAGACACTGTTCATTCCACCCTCCGGTGAAGCTCTTTCCTCCTCTCATCTTCGGTCCTTTCCCAGAAATCCCTTGCACCTCCCACACCCTTGGCTGCAGGCCCAAATCCTGATGAACCCACCAAGGTCTGAGTTAGGAAGGAAGAAGGTCAATTAAGAAATACCTAACAGGGAACTTACAATCTATACCAGATAGTTAGCACTGCGCCTTCTATGATTCGCCGAGAGTTCAGTGGACATCAATTCTACAGTTAAAGTGTGAGCTTTTAAAGGGCCAGCCCTTTACATATTTTTTGATCCTTCTCCCAGCGATGTGACAAATGCTAGGTCTGATTCTTCAAGAGTGTTGGCAGTTGTTTGGAGCATTCCCATTGCCTCAGTAAGCTAATGTCTTCTGACTCGCTGGCTTGAAATTTCAGCTCTGGCCAAGCAAACGCACTTCCCTTGGCCCCTCACACGTTCCTGGCACCATGTCTGCCCATGCCCCCTGGGGCCCTGGTGAGTCCCTGCTGTGTGCCAGGCACTGATCTGGGCACTGAAGGTCCAGAGAGCAGTGAGCCGAACGGTTTCCTCCCTCCAGAACTGACCTTCTGGTGGAATGCCCCTTCACAGCTCGGCCCACATGTCCATGCTAGGACATTCCTTACTCATGAATCCTATGTGTCATTTCTGATATATTTGACTTGCTCCAGATTAATTATGTCTTCTTTGCATCTGTTATGCCTCATTTAGAATCTGTAGGAGACTGTAAAGTTGGACCTGTTTTCTGTGATATTTCTCCATGGTATTGGCCCTACAAGGGTGAAAACTCAATCAATGTTGATGGCTGTGAAAATGTTTACTTCACAGGAGAGCAGTGCCTCACAGATCATACATGCTTAGAATGGTCCATGTTATCACGAGGTCTTTGTGTGGCTATGTGTTTGTGTTGGTTTCTTCAAAGTGCTCATAGTTGAAGCACCCATGATGATTACTCACCATCAGTTGACATCTCTGTGTCCAGGACACGATCTAAATACATTTCACAATCCTACACCGTTTGGTTTTGTACACATTTGTTGTTGTTATGTAGTTAGATATCTAAGGCTTGGGCTGTGGACGGAAGTTTTCCCAGAAGCAGTTCTTCCTGCACTAAATGTTATCTTTCTGATACAAAAGACATTACTTAGAAATATATCATTATTCCTGTCTTCATTTTACTTCTCTCCAAGAAGTGTAAGTGCTGGCCTTTAGGAAAGTATCCCGGGATTAAAAACAAAAGGCAGTAAATCTTAGCTACTAAGGTAAACACAAATTTCTGAATTATGTTGGTTACATTTCACTTGAAAGAATTTGGAGAAAAAATTATTTCATGTAAATAAATCTAGAAAGCCACCAAATTTGTCTAAAATAGAGCTATGTGCAAAAGTATTCTGTATTGTGGTGAAAAGTGATTGGGACTAGCAGGGGTATTTTCTACTTCAAACCTGCGAATGACTCATTCTGCACCAAGGCGGTAACTTACACCTTTGTTGAGTCGGTTTCCTCATGTCCCAGGAGCGGGCTCAGCCTGGGTTAGTCCTCCGGGGGGGTGTCAGCTGGGACTGAGGTGTACACTCTCGCCGATGTCTTTCAGATTTCTCTGCCTACCATGGGACCGACGGCTGGACTTACCATCATTCCGAAGAACCCATGAACTGGCCCAGAGCTAGACGGTACTGCCAACAAAACTACACCGATCTGGTTGCCATACAGAACAAGGGGGAGATCGAGTACCTGAACAGGACGCTGCCCTTCAGAAGCACCTACTACTGGATTGGGATCCGGAAGGTGGCAGGCGTGTGGACCTGGGTGGGGACCAACAAGTCCCTCACGGCCGAAGCCGAGAACTGGGGCGTCGGGGAGCCCAACAACAAGAAGTCGAAAGAGGACTGCGTGGAGATGTACATCAAGAGGAGCAAGGACTCGGGCAAGTGGAACGACGACGCCTGCCACAAGCCCAAGGTCGCCCTGTGCTACACAGGTAGGGGGAGCCAGGACTCGCCAGGGATGCTGGGCAGAGCGCCTGGTGCTTTCTGAAGTCAGCCCAGGCCTCCAGGCAGCTCGACCAGTCACTGCGGAGCCTTCCTGGAGTGCGAGGCTGGTCCCAACGCCCCAAAGCTGTGCCCCCAAATCCGTTTACATCCAGATGAAATGTGTGCAGCCCCAGCTGGTTTTGCTCAATGGCTAGAGCATCAGCCTATGGACTGAAAGGTCCCTCCCAGGTTCGATTCTAGGTCAAGGCACATGCTCAGGTTGTAGGCTTGATCCCCAGTAGAGGGCAAGCAGGAGGCAGCCAATCAATGATTCTCTCTCATCATTGATGTTTCTCTCTCTCTCTCCCTCTCCCTTCCTCTCTGAAATCAATAAAAATATATATATATAAAAAAAAAGACAAGCCATGTGTAAGGAGGAAGGACTAGCCAGTAATTCTCAGCCTTGGCTGCACATTAGAATCACCTGCGAATCTTTTTAAAATCCTGATTTCTGGGCCTCGTCCTCGGGAAATTCTGTTTGTTTGTTACTAATGTTGTGGCCCCACCCCATAACAAAGAAACAGAATTTCCGGAGGATGAGGCCCAGAAATCAGGGTTTTAAAGAGATTCCCAGGTGATTCTAATGTGCAGCCAAGGCTGAAACCACTGCTAGACCATCAGAGTCCCTGAGAGGAAGGCGGGGAGCTGAGCCTCACATCACCTCAGTGTCCTCCTGCAAAGCAGGGCCCGGTGTGGCGCTGCCTGTGGCTGAGCCTAGAGTTCTGTGCAATGAAGCGCACGCTTCACTGTCGCTGGTTATAAAAGCTCCGCAAGGGCCATGGCAACCGCCCCAAACAGCCCAGATTCTTTCCCGAGTCATATTTTAACAGTGAAACACCGTTCATTGGGTCCCTGGCAAATGGGACTCCCTGGTAATTCAGCAGATTTGGACTTTTTCATCTTTCTATAGTTCTCTGTGAAGAAAGGGATTGCCAAGCAATCTGACTACAGAAATGATTGGGCATCATGTAGTCTGCTCATTACATTAAAAACAAAGTAATTTCAAGAGTTTCAACTTATATCCCTAAGATTTCCCAAAACGCTACTGAGTATTAGCATTGGCGAATTCATTCGCAAAATAAACGTGTATGGCTATAGGGCCAGCATATGGAGTAAATAAAAACATTAGCATATGGTTTTTATGCAAAGGTACTGGGAATATACAGATGAAGGTTTCCTGTGTAGTAAAATAGTCTCAGCCAGAAAGTTATCTAAAAGTCTAAGAAAATGACTATGTGTACTACAAAGTAATCACATTAAAATATTTTCTTCCTGATCCCCTTAAAGCTTCGTGCCAGCCCTGGTCATGCAGCGGCCATGGCGAATGCGTGGAAACCATCAACAACAACACGTGCCGCTGTGACGTGGGCTATCATGGGCCCCAGTGCCAGTTCGGTAAGCCCTTTCCCCCAGTGGCTTCTTCCTGTGTGAGCCGCGGGGTTCCTGCAGCTGTGGAAGTGGGTTGGGACAGCAAGGTACCAGCCGTTCTGAGAAATGAGAAGTTCTGATCAGAAGGCTGGGCTTGCGAAATGTGGGCACCTTTCTGTAAAGATTTCATAAGTCAGGATGAAGTTTCAATTCTCTTCTCAACAAGTCTTTCCCAGAGCCACAGAGAACACGGGGTCAGGAGGACAGTGACACATCAGGTGTGGCAGATTCCTGCTTTTAGAAACTCATACCTAAAGTCTGAAAGACACGGAAACATTTGTTGTTAGATGGGAAAGTTACCCAGAAGGTAACCTCGCTTGTTTATGTTAATCCTCAAAGTCATACCAAGGCAAGACCAAAAAGAAGAGTTCATTCACATAATGACATACAGTACATATAGTTCTGAGATATATAATAATACATACAACACATTCATTTGGGCTGGGTATTTCAGAAGATATAAAGGCAAATCTATTATAGATTCTGCCCTTAGAGGATTTACAGTTAACTGGTGGAAATTATATATGCTCATAATTTGGTTTTCTTGAAAGCAAGGTAAGCTGGGGTAAGTTTGCAGGGACTGGAAACTGCCTAAAGAAGCAATCTGGCCTTTATTTAACAATGGGAGGCTACTGGTATCTTTTTTATTGACTTTATTGGGCTGACAATGGTTAATACCTGTTATAGGTTTCAGGTGTACAATCCTATAATACATCATCTGAGTATTGTATTGTGTGTTCACCACCCCAGGTTTAGTCTCCTTCCGTCACCATTTATCCCCCCTCTTGCCCTGTTCAACCTTCCCCACCGCCCCCCTTTCCTCTGGTAATCACGGCACTGTTGTTTGTGTCTGTGAGGGTTTTTTCTCCTGCCGCTTAGTATGGTGACGCCTGCATTTAGGGCAGTTATCCTAGAAGCAGTGCAGGAGATGGAGTGGGTAGCAGAAGGGGAGAAGTTGGAGAGGATCATTAGGATCCTCTTGAAATCTCGCAGAGTCGTGGTGGTAGAAACAGAAAGGGAAGAAGATACAGATTCAAAGGAAGGAGCCTTTGACCCAGTCAACTCACTAGCGAGAGACACATCAAATCCTTCGACAGAATTGGTTGAGTCTCAAAACTATGTTTGAAGTATCTGGTGCATAAAATATAAGATTATAAGGAGGGGAAAAAAGCAGTATTTGTAAAGAATAAAGAATTGAGACTGAAGTAAACTTAAATGTCAACCAACTGGAACGGATCTACCTCATTTCACTCGATTGCAGAGCCATGACTCCTACCCAACTGTACACCCTCACTCCATTCCAAAGCTTTGTGTTCTAATTCTTACATCGTTGGCATGTCCATTTCCTTGCTGAACATTTAATCTTTTTTTTGTCTTGACTTCCATCGTATCACTCTTTTCTGGTCTTCTTTCTACCTGTGATCACTTCTCTTCGGTTTTCTTCACAGGCACGAACCCAAGCCCACACTGTTGTTATGTCTCATCTTCTATCTCTTGTGCATTTTTCTTTTGACTCCCTACGCTCCCTTTGGTCAAACGCACCAACTTTTGTGAATTCACGAATCTGTGTGAGCCGGGCTGACGGCCTGTTCCCAGCCCTGAACTCCAAATACACAAGCACGCCCTTGGGGTGCCCACAGAGTGTGAAGCCACTGTCCCAGCAGCTCTCCACTGTATTCCTCATCCTTGTGTGTGGTACCACCATTAATGCGAGTGCTCTGGTGTGTGGCTCTCTCCCCAGCCCTACATGTACGCACAGTAACACACTACTCATTTTAATGCAGTATTATTGTTTCTCCAATTTGTCTCCCGCTTGTCAATTCTACTGCCACTGCCCTCATTGACCTCCTCCTAGGTCAGCGGTTCTCAACCTGTGGGTCGCGACCCCTTTGGCGGTCGAACGACCCTTTCCCAGGGGTCGCCTAAGACCATCCTGCATATCAGATATTTACATGACGATTCATAACAGTAGCAACATTACAGTGATGAAGGAGCAACGAAAATAATTTTATGGTTGGTGGTCACCACATGAGGAACTGGATTTAAAGGGCCAGAAGGTTGAGAACCACTGTCCTAGATGATTGCCTAGTTTCTGAGCTGCGATCCATGACTTCCGATGAGTGCCCTTCAGATATGCACACTACGGGCAGGTTGATCAATTGAAAACAATCAAACAAACATCACATGTCTGTGGCCACCCACCCTTTCATGTCCACCTGTCATTTGTCCTGCGGGATAAAATTCTAAAATCCTCGAGGCCTAGAGTGATGCTGCTGTACAGTGGGTGCTCATGAAATCAATGAAAAAAGACAATGGCATTTTGCCTTAGCTCCTATCTTTCTCCCTAATCTCATTTCACTCCCCCCCCCCTCCCCATCTCCTCTTTCCTTTTAGTGACATCAGAACGCTTGCAGTTCTCCACACTGACCTTGCGAGCTCTGTATCTCGTAGATTGCTCATGGATTTCTCTCTTAGTTTGCACATGGCTAATCCACTGTGTGCAAACATTGAAGGCATAGTTCAGGGACCATTTCTTTCGGGAAGCTTTCTGAGGACCCCCCATTAGGCAACATGTCCCTATTTTTGTTCTAATACCTCCACAAATATCTTCCTTACGTACCCGCATTGCTGAGGCCATCTATGCACGTGTCTGTATCCCCTGGCAGACCGACCGCACAGGAAGTTGGTGCATAACTTGCCTGTTACTGCATCTGTAGGATGGAGACTGTGCCTGGAGCGTATCTGGCACTTGCTTGTGGGCATGGATTGAACTGGACAATGTAATTCACTTTAATTTGGACTTGGACTGGATATGAAAAGTCTTCCAATTCCTTGGATCCATTCTTTATTGAAATATCAAGAACAGGATCACAACAATGGCTCAAACTTAATAAAATACAAGGCACAAGAGTTGCAATATTGGCCCAAACAACATGGCAGAGCCTAAAATTGGAGACTGACTTTTAGCCTGAATGTGATCCACTGCACCACCGACCAGAGCAGGGAAACGGATGCGGCTTCGGCAGAGGGCTGTCCTACCAGAGGAGCTAAGGCCTGGCACGGGTGAGGGAGGGTGAGGCAGAGTCCAGGCGGAGACGCTGCCTAAAGACCAATTACGGACACCCCCTCTTCCTCCAAACCTCCCATCCCAACGCCCTAATATTCTCAGTAATCTCTAGACCGAGCCGGTCATTCCCACTTAAACACGTGTAGGTGTAAAAATTCTCTCCCCAGATAATGCCACAGATAACAAGAAGATGAGTTCATGCTTAATTAAACTTCCCGTGAGCCGGGCTCTATCCTAAATCCTTGCCCTGCATTCGATCATTTAATTCCCACACCAACTCCAGGAAGTGTCTACAGTCAGCCGAGCTGACAGGGTTCCTGGCCCTGTCACCGCCCTGGTGCTCAGGTGGCCGTGCCTGGACTTGCGAGCCACCAGGCCCTCTCACCTCCCAATGCTGTCTCTTCTTATTTAAGTGACGCAGTGTGCGCCCCTGGAGGGCCCAGAGCTGGGCGCCATGGCCTGCAGCCACCCGCTGGGGGACTTCAGCTACAGCTCGCGGTGCGCCTTCAATTGCTCCGAGGGAACAGAGCTCGCCGGGGCGGAGGAAACCACCTGCGGGCCCTTTGGGAACTGGTCATCTCCGGTGCCCACCTGCCGAGGTGAGCGCTGTCCCCGGGCTTTGTCACGCAGCCCTGGGTTCCCACTGCGAGGACACGCAGCCCGGTCTTGCTAAGAGGCCTAGACCCTCTGCTGGAGCATGACTTAACCTTAGTCTACACTGTGATGCTGCTCAGAGGGGTAATTGTTACTAAAACTAAGGAGAAAAACTTTGAACAAAAATACCAACCCAATGCCTCCGGGGCCCTCCCACAGTCCGCGAGTGCTTTTCAGCAGTCACCGTGGTTACGCCGTGTCTTTCCCTCCTCATTGTCAGGGCGTACACCATCCATCTTGCTGAAATTTGGGTTGTTCTCTCTTCTCAAAAACACCTGTTTTATGTGGTGTCCTTCTTAACACCAACCGATTTCCTTCTCCGAGGGCAGAGCTCTTTTTTTAAAAAATTGTTTTATTTGTTTATTCTCAACATCATTTTTTAGCTTTTCTCCTTCAGGAACCCTCAGGAGAGTAATAACTGCTGTAAAAACAAAAACACCGTGTCCTGGTCTTTCTCCATCCGAAATAGGGTGGATGTTTCTTTTTAGCTGGCGAGATGATCCCCTTGCGGAGGAGACTGGGGGGGCCAGTTTTGGTTACATTTTCTACATCGATGCTTCTGACTCACTAGTTTAAGTGGTTTAGTTCTCAAAAGAACTGTCAGAATCATTTATTGAAATCATAGCACTTGGTGAAGGCTTGGGGGTGGGGTGGGGGATGGGCAGACTAGAAGGGTTCAATGGAGGAAAAAAGGGAACACATGTAATACTTTCAACAATAAAGATTTAAAAGAGAGAGAGAGAGAGAGAGAGAGAGAGAGAGAGAGAGAGAGAGAAAGGGAGGGAGGGAGGGAGGGGGAGAGAGAGAGAGAAAGAAAGAAAGAAAGAAAGAAAGAAAGAAAGAAAGAAAGAAAGAAAGAAAAAGGGAGAGAAAGAAAGAAAGCACTAAATTGACCAACCCATTGAATTTTATAGAAGTTGAGGGACTTGCTTCAGAGAATTGGGATGTTTCTCAAAATTGCTCAGGGAGACTTTGGGGCAGGGGAAGGGTGGGCATTCTCTACACTCACAGCAGGTTCCACAGGGCAAGGCCAGTCCAGGCACTTCCAGCGGAGATGGAGTGACTCCCAGAGGGGCCACCCTCCCTCCTCTCTCACCTCCCACCCACCTCCTGGCTTCACCCCTGCCTCTCCACTCTTCATAACTCTCAAGAAAATAAATTCTGGAAGCATGGTCAGGAGCAATTTCCAGGTTAGGAATGGCTGGGGTCCTGTGGGTGGTTCCACAGTTGAGTCAGGCAGCTTTGGCTAAATCCTTTGGTCAAGAGAAGGTCTCTATTCAGAACGTTTTTTCTTTTTCTTTGAAGTGATTCCATGTGATGCTCTAACAGCGCCTGATTTGGGGACCATGGACTGTCATCATCCCCTGGACAACTTCAGCTTTAACTCCACGTGCACCTTCAACTGCTTAGAAGGAACTGAGCTCATCGGAAAGACAAGAACTGTCTGTGAATCATCTGGAATCTGGTCCAGCCCTCCTCCAATATGTCAGGGTGAGTCAATTTGTCCCAATCTCCTGAATACCTTAAAGATGGAGCAGATGGTGGGAAAGACATAGTAAATTTTTATATTTCATTTTGCTTAACGGATGTGCTTTAAAAATAAATTTGTACATATTAATTTACTACATAACCCTTGACTATTCTTGCCTCTTCGTTCAATGACAGCCATTTCTTTTTTTCCGGCCAATTCTCAACTTCTTCTATCTCAGTCCTTAACATCTAAACTCACTGTCTCTACTGAATTACTTCCTATTCATTCTTCTATTCCCGTGCAAGCTCACTTCTGTTAGTCCATTAAAATGCCGCTGCCACAATCACCAATAACCACACAATTCCAAAAGCAGTGGATGCATTTCTATGACCATTAAGCTGAAGCATCCAAATCTGTCTGTGTATATAAGGGCTGTCTCCCTCATCTCTCATTACCTCCACCTGACAGTAGGTGCTCAAAAAATGCACATTAAATTAGCTGGTGAAAGACAAGCTACCCATGTCTGCCCCTAGAGCCATTTGCACCAATGACTGAGTGAATCTTTAAATGGTGTGACCCGTGGAAGCTGTCTGAGAAGCTGATCTCTGTGGGCCAGGGAGTGGGCAGGGAATCAGGGTGTTCAGGCAAAGACTGTATCAGGCTAGGGATCCTTCCCTGTCAAGGCAGCCAGTAGGTGCCTTCTGTTTGGATCCCCTGGGACCATGAGCCCCGTTTCCACTATACAGTTGGTGAGGGGATGGAAGCCCCTTGAAAGGGTTCCTCAAGGTCGTGTGGAGAACAGGGATGCCGTCAGACTCTGTGCCAACATGCAGAAGGGAGTGGTTTTCACTGGTGCCACCGATTACAGGTGTTTCCACGTGGCATTTTTTCAACAAAGGTTCCCCAATGAACTTTGTTCACACTTACAAGAGGACATGGAGGTGTATCCCTTTGTGAATTTGTGATGGAAGTGGGAGGAGTGAGTCATTCACAGGTCCCTGCAGGTCCCCGGCAGGTAAACCCCAAGTGCAGACGCATGCACAGCTGCTTCAAAGTGAAAGCACGAATGACAAGTTACCTGTTCAGATCACTGGCTTTTATTTTTCCTACAAGCATGTTGGGCCTTTTAGCTCTTCTCTGATTTAGAGTCCCAACCATTCGACAAGGCCACGGAGCTAGATACAACGATGACCACTTCTTGACAAGGCTTTTAGGTGCATCTCCCAGAAATCCCACTCCTGACCAGTCTGGGGATGGAGATGGCAGAGCTGTGGGGCTAGAAAAGCCAGTCCAGTCCTTGTCTCCGCCATGGACTCATCATGGGCCTCCCCATGCCAGTCTTCTCATGTCAGATGGCACCAAATGGGCAATGGTTGGGAGATGGAAGGAGGGGAAAGTCTAACCTCATGGAATGGCACCAGAGAGATCGTGCTGCGGCCTCATGCGAGGTGCCTCCGGTTCTCTTTCAGAATTGGACAGGAGCTTCTCCATGATCAAGGAAGGCGACTACAACCCCCTCTTCATCCCAGTGGCAGTCATGGTCACCGCATTCCTGGGGCTGGCCTTTATCATCTGGCTGGCGAGGCGATTAAAAAAAGGTATGTGCGTTTACCTTCCTATGAAAAGAATAGGACTGTAAAGAGAAGAAAGTAGAAACCCACAGGAAATTAAGTACGAGAGCTTCTGAAGCTGGATAGCGGGCGAGGCTGCACACCTCCGGCCCTGGACACGTGGGAGGCAGCCTCCCACACACTTGCATTAAGACACCTGCATTAAGACACATGGGCTGATTTTTGTTTTGTTTTTCATCCAACAAACTTTAAAACAAACACACAAAGTCCTGTCATCTTCAAGGCACCTCGCTTGGGTGATCACCTCACCGAGAGCCATACACCGTGTGGCTTCTGACCTGTGGAGTCGCAGGTCCCCGGGTTACATCTCCACGTTTCTTCCCCATGCCTACTCACTAGCGACTCAGCCCCAGCAAGGCACCGCGCTCTCCAGCTTCCCCTCCACTCTGGACTGGAGGAGAAG
Organism: Myotis yumanensis; assembly: GCF_028538775.1. NCBI lineage: Eukaryota > Metazoa > Chordata > Mammalia > Chiroptera > Vespertilionidae > Myotis > Myotis yumanensis. Next base: position 39,000,325 of record NW_027223768.1, read on the forward strand.
GGAGCAAGGAGGGCTGCCCCGAGAAGCCAGTGTCTGCCCTAAATGGCAGATGAGCCCACCAGGGAGGAATGGCATCACTCACCCACCTGCCCCTGAGTATCCAAACCCTAACATGGATCAGCCTGACAGTTACAGACCCACAGCCCGAGGCAGACCCTGGTGTGTGCTGCCCCATTGGCCGGACTCAGCCAGCAGAAATGTCCAAGACTCTGAAACTCATGCACAATAGGCAGCTTTTGATACACCCCTGCTTCAAGGTCACAGTAGGCAGCTTTTGATACACCCCTGCTTCAAGGTCACAGTAGGCAGCTTTTAATACACCCCTGCTTCAAGGTCACAGTAGGCAGCTTTTAATGCATCCCTGCTTCAAGGTCAGGGGCCATTGGTGACCTCAAAACAACTGCTAAGCAGCTGTGCGGTGTTGCCATTTTAATCCCACTTCTGTCATATGAATTAGCATGTATTCTGTTCGGTGAAAGTGGTATGTAAGGGCTGCACACCTCACCCACCCATCCTCACTGGCAAGTGCAGGAATAGTAGCTACCATTTCTCAATAGTTTTCACTGTGATCGGATCTTTCATCCTAAATTTAGGAACAAGGGAACCTGATTCGTGTTCTAACCAACCAGCAAGACGGGGTGGGGTGGGGGGAGGGCGAGGATGTGCGAGGACCTCAGTAGCTGTAACCTGAGAGCATGAGCAGTTAGTGCCTCTGCTGCTGCTTTTAGACATTTGCTAACATCGGGTCCCATCAACTTATAGGACAGTACTAATACGTAAGTAAAAGGCAAAACAGGAATGAGATTTCCCTCCCACTTCTGATGGTCGTTTCCATGGAGACTTCAAAGCCTGGCCCAGTGTCCTCTCTTTCCTCCGAGGTTGGGTGGCGGTGGCTGGACAGAGGGGGTAGAGCATCGTGGGTAAGGGGTAGCGGAGTAACTGTTGAGGACTTTGGGGCTGGGAGTCACCGGCATAAGGAGGATATTTATTCCCAAGTTCTAAAACCTTTTCATGAATGCTAGTAGAATCAAAAGAACAGAATTGAAGCCACCGTTGTTCAGTGAGGGTGGAGGGGCTGGCTGAGGCTGATTTGTAAGCAGGGGTGAGAAAAGGCAGTGGGGCTGTTTTTACAGTCTTTACCTTGGAGTCATTTCTGTACAAGATCTTAAACTGATAACCTGAAAACTGCGTGCCCCGCTGTGGGAATGAGTGTGGGGCAAACAGGAAGCAGATAACGGGCAGTTCGCCTGTTACAGTTATGCCAGCAGAGAGCACAGCCCGGAGATCACCGGCTGTAGGAAGGTCATGCTTCTCTCATAAAACATCCAGTCTTCCTTTCTGAAACCTCTTCTGGTAGCCCCAACTTCAAGTCACCTTTGCTTCCAAAAATTGTAGTTGTAGGTTAATTGAAACATGAAGAATATTTTTTTTCCCTGTAGAGACAATGTTAGAAATGATGGGCTAAACCCCTAGAGATTTTCTAACACAAGAATAAAAGGGAAAAACAATACATCTGGATCTATGCAGAACTCATCGGCACTGAGAACTTTATATGCTTTTGGGGTTTAGGAAGCTGGAAAAGGGACAGGTGAATCTTCATTAAACCTGTGGGTCGAGACCCCTTTGGCGGTCGAACGACCCTTTCACAGGGGTCGCCTAAGACCATCCTGCATATCAGATATTTACATTACAATTCATAACAGTAGCAACATTACAGTTATGAAGTAGCAACAAAAATAATTTTATGGTTGGGTCACAACATGAGGAACTGTATTTAAAGGACCAGAAGGTTGAGAACCACTGCTTTACAGAATAGTAGTCAATGAAATGGCCAGAATCCGGACCCTGTCCTTCTGTCCTCAGATGGCTCTTTGGAATCGGCACTTAGACCCTTGCCCTGGCTGTGTTGACCTCCAGACCTCAGTCCCTTTCTTCTGAGAGAGGAATCAGGGGCTCCAGAAACATGCCCCTGTGCAGTCTAGAAACTTTCTCCCCAGCCGACTAGCCATTATCCTTGGCCCTGCTCGGTAAATGGGGAAATGAGGCAATAATGTGGTTTTTCAAAATTTGAAATGTTTTTATATTGATTTCAGAGAGGAAGAGAGAGTGGGAGAGAGAGAGAGAATCAATGATCAGTTGCCTCCTGCACGCAATCCCACTGGGGATCGAGCCTGAAACCTGGGCATGTGCCCTGACCAGGAATCGAACTGTGACCTCCTGGTTCATGGGTCAAAGCTCAACCACGGAGCCACACCGGCCGGGCAGAGGCAATCATGTTTTAGGCCAAATCTCTAAAGTCCCTGAATGTCAGCAGGGCCGGAGTCGGACTCCCATCTGGACGTGCCCCTGAGGCCGTTGGTCTCTGGGTTAAGGAGGCTCTGTTTTCCCCGGGGATGGAAGACCCTCCCACTGGGACCACAGGACTGGAACAGGGCACCCGGGCACCAGGGCACCCTGGCACCAGGGCACCAGGGCAGGGGGTGAGCACAGGCCCTACTTCCCTTTTCTTCAAAAAGGAAACTCGCAGTAGGAACCGATTCTTGCTCGTGTGTTGCTGTACGTCTCATTGCTCCTAAAAGACAAATATACGGAGGTGAACAAACAGAAACCTGAAATGAGTTCAGACTTAATTCCCTCCACACAGGCATACTTGGTTCATGTCACTGGTGGCTGAATTTTGGGAGAAATGTGAAAATATTAATTTCTGATATTTTAAAGGTTTAAAATAGTAAATGAGGACTATCTAAGCTTTAGTCTCTGCACTCAGTACTGTGAGTACATTTTTAGAAATCAACTCCATGAGGAAGATACAATTTCTGGCCCCATTCACTGAAGAAGTGGAAGCTTAGAGAGGGTAAGTGGCCGTTCAGGGACATGCTGCTGACAACCAGGGCTTGCTCGGCGACTGATTCTAGAGCTCCAGGGGGTTGCCCCTGAAATACACTGCTTTCCAGAGAGGTTTTTCTACTTGGAAAGCTTTTTTTTTAAAAAAAGAGGTATTTTTATTGCTTTCAGAGAGGAAGGGAGAGGGAGAAAGAGATAGAAACATCAATGATGAGAGAGAATCAGTGATTGCCTACCTTCTGCACACCCCCCACTGGGGATGGAGCCCACAACCGGTGTGTGCCCTTGAGTGGAGTCGAACCTGGGACCCTTCAGTCCACAGGCTGATGTTCTATCCACTGAGCCAAACCAGCTAGGGCTGCTCAGAAAGCTTTTATTTCCTCTGCAGCTCAACTCTACAGTTCATTCATTTATCTACTTATTTATTCTCTGCTTTTTAAAGAGAATATCAGATCATTTACAAAAAGCGTTCAACAGAGCAAGTTAAAATTAGTTAAAAAGTAAGAAAAAGGAGGCCAAAATGTACTGTACAAAAATAGGTTGGAGCCACTGGTGAAGGTAGAACACAGAAATGTGTGTGTCACGAAGTCCTACACGCTGGCTCAGCGAGGGTCTCGGGTCAGGCTCCGAGTTTCCTTGCAGCCATCAGAGGAGGAAACCCGACCTCTGAGCATCACTGTGTAAGATGACAACCCACTGGACTGTCATCAGATAGGGGGTGTCACTCCTACCGCCGGGCCCGAGTGCAATTCCTCCTGCGGATTCTCCTAGAGAAGAGGGTGTAAGACACGTGTCCTCACAGTATCAGCAGTCAGGTCCCCTAGGGAAGAATCCGAGGTGGGTGGGAGTGCAGGTGTGTATTGGGCCTGGTTACCAGGCAAGTCAGGCTGGACTTGTCTTTGTGGTCCATGCAGACCGTGGAGTGGAACTCAGTCCAACCGAGTACTGTCCGCTGTTTGAATGAGAGCAGTAGCCCAGTACCTCTGACCTCAGACGCTGATGGGGCCCCACTCAGCAAACGCATAATATGCTTCAAAAGATGGTTCCGAGAGTGGGAATTTCTGTTTACTCTTATTTTAAAAAAATTGAAATTGTCTACTTTTGCTGATGCCATTTTTCTATTTCTTCTATTTTTAGGCAAAAAGTCTCAGAAGAGGTAAGTTTTATCAGTGAGCAGTTCCTACATCTGTTGATCTATTCTCTACCTTCCTAAGATGCCTCCTGCTATAGTTAAACACACCGGCTCCAGTAGTCATTTACATGGGGCCTCATTCAAATGACCTTTCCAGATAAATTGATCCATCTATCAGCCTCTCTGAAAAGTAGTGGTCTTTTTAGTGTGAGTGGAGCTGAATGAATGAATGGACAAATAATGCCCTATTAGGAAAAGGCAGTTATGTAAAGGGAGCGCTTTCCGATTTTTCTGAATATTTTGTGAGGATTGGAAGCACTGTGATCTGTTTTCTCTTGTCCTGGCTTAACATGAGAGCAGGAAACATCTTATGCAACAAATATGTATTGAGAAACTGTTGAATCCCAGGCTTTAAGAAGCAGGTATAACCCCAGACCCCAGCTCCTCAATGCCTAGCACAAGGGGGTAGGTGACTACTGCTCTATTAAGCACTGCCTTCAGAAATCTGGAAAAAGTCGGGAGCACAGATTCTATCTGCAGCTTCCTTAAAGAGGTAACTTTTTAGTTTGGGCCTGAACCTCAGATTGCTTTAATTGGAGAAACACATACTTAGGAGAGATGCAAGCATGTGACAATGCATGGCCTGCATGGCAGAAATGAAGATGGCAAAACATTTTTCAGTTTGAGAGCCTTAGGGACTTGCTCTGAAATGTTAGGAAGGAGAGTGTCAGTAAAAAGAACTGTGAAAGCGAGATTTTGGTGCCATTCGAAGCACCCAGCTAGACACCCGACTCTTTTTAAGCAGGAAATGAAACAAGATGGTCCCCCAGGAGGGGTGCTTGTTCAGACTGCCATCCTGCAAACCACAGATTGTCACCGAGAAGTTCAGTGGGCTATGCGCAGGGTGCGAAAGAGAAAGTGAGGAGCCAGGAGGTGACGGAGGCCAGATCACAGCGTGATTCACACGCAAGATTAAGTGTGGACTTTATCCTGAGGCCTTTGGGGCATCCCTACAGGGCTGAGCAGGTGGCTGTCCCTCCCCCCCAGCATCCTCCCACATGCTGAAATGTGTATCTCGGGGATTTTTGCACCTGATCTGTGAGGATCACCCCACACAAACGTAAGCAAACATGGGAATCGGTGCACTTGGAGGCAAAGAACTGTTTTGAAGGAATTTGAAATTATGAGGTTAAAACTGTCTAGAACCATAGCAGCGAGGATGCGCTCATGAGGTAAAAGGAGGTAGAATCAGTTGAGTGTGGTCCTTAGTTGTCTAATAACAGAGAAGAATCAAAGAAGTTGCCATGGTTCTGATTGGGGAACTGACAGGTGGCACAATGCTATTCACTGGGAAGGGAAAACAACAACAAATAAAACGAAAAGAGAGAGACCTTTTGGAGGTGGCGCTCTGGGTTGTTTTGTACACGTTGAGCTTTGGTGCTCGTGGCTCATGCGTGGCCCATGGGCTCCGTCTGTAGCCCAGAGGCCGCCGTGGGGCAGATGTGGATTCAGGGGTTCTCACATCGCAGGGGGGAACTGCCTTTGGAGGACTGGGGTGATCACCCAGGCTGCAGTGTGGGCGAGGAGCACGTGGGAGGGAGGGGCAGCCAGGGGAACAGCAGCAGGGAGCAGGCAGCTGAGGAAAAGGAGAGTGGGAAGAGGTCGCCAGGAAGTGAGAAGGAAGGGGCGGGGGGGGGGGGGGGGGGGGAGTAGGGGGTTGGAAACCTTAGGAAAAAAAGAAATGAAACTGTTTCACATGCTGCCAAGAGAACCAGTACATTTCCCCTGGATGTGACCAGGGTACTGGTGGGAGCCTATTTTCAGTGTGGAGGTCAGGACAGAAGTCCGGTGGCCAGGGCTCAGTGTGATCCATCAGTGGGGATGAGAAAACAGGCAGAACATGTCAGCCATCTCTCTTGAAAAGCTTGGCTAGAAGGAGATGAGAGAGTTGGAGGTAACTGGGTGGAGACGGAGGGTCAGTGGAGGTCCTTTTGTTCTATTTCATTGCCTCACCTTCCATTGGGCAGTGTGGATGGGTCCTAGACCCTTCCCAGAGCACCTCCCCGGCTCTGTGGGCAGGAAACCCACAAGATGCTCACACCCACCGAGTAAAAGTCTTTCTGGCACAATCCACCCAGAGCCGGCTTCTGGCCGCAGGAACCACCTGTGTTTTCATCACCGCTTGATGGATCAATGCAACGTTTTAGATGTCCTAGGGCAGGAGGAATGTCAGCCTTAAGTTCATTACCATTCTAAGCTAACTGCCACATTAAGTTGAACGGTTTGCTAATTTTTACATGAATCAATCAACGGTTGTTTTACTGCACACCTTTGTGCAGAAACAATGCTAAGCTGGATGGGAAAAGAGGAGTCAATCCTTACCCCTGACCTCAGGAGATTGCCTGGTTGGGGAGCTAAGACAGAAGTATTTTAGGGAAAAAGGAAAATACAAGAGACATGGCAGTGGTCAGTGAATTCTGCGTTGGTAAAAGACCGCCTTCCCTTCAGAAGTTTGGTGATCACAGAAAGTCCCATGAGATCTGTACCCCTGTAGGTCAAAGATCATGCTCTTAACGCTCATGCTGTTGGAACTCAGGGCTCTTGGCCCCAGGTTAGAATGGCAAGTCCCAGGGGTGTGATTTCCCCCCACACGGAGCCCTCCGTGTGCTGGCACCGAGGAAGGGTGGGGTGGAAGGAGTAGGGCGTGTTTCTAAAACAAGCCAAAGGTGACACGAACACGATCACAGCAAACACCTGTATCAGTTTTTTAAAAGCCCTTGAGTCCTCTGTGCTCAATCCTACCAGCCTTTGGCTGGTGAATGACGGGCTCCTAGGGCATTTGCGGTTTCGATTCTTGCTGGGTTATTTTGATTCTTCTGCAAATCGGTTCTGTTTATCACCTCATTTGGTTTCTAGTGTCTAAATTCTGCCCCGGTAAGAGCTACACCCGAGATACACAGGAAGATACGATGCCAGCCTCAGAGGAGGGCCGACGTGAGATTCTGTTTTCAGAAACGGTTTTGTGTCTGTGTTGGCAGCACGTTGGCAGCTGCTGAATTGTGGTTTCCCAGGGCAGTTCATCGTGAGAACAGCCCCAGGCTGGTCCTCCCTGCCAGAGGTGCTATGAAGACAGACCGCATTTGGTTCGCCCCGTCCTTTCCAAGAATGAGACAACTGTTTCCCACCCACGGGGTGTCGTTTAGTTCATGAAGCTAGATGTGTCACCACCTCCTCCCATCGTAGCCCACCAGACTCAGGCCTTGTAGACCTACCGCCATGGCTTTCATGAGCTGTGATGTTCTCTGAGTCCTCTATCCTTTTGAGCATGTCTGCTTCTGCTTTCCTGACCTCCCACTGCTCAGGGTCTGTCTCCAGCGCCCACATGCTCACTGGGTCTGAAGACAGAGCCTGGTCCCAGACGCTTCTCTCGGTGTGGGCTGGGGACCAGCAGCATCACCTGGGAGCTGCTTAGAGATGCAGAGTCTCTGGCCTCACCCACACCGGCTGCATCTGGGTGGGAAGCAGCAGAAAGTGTGAGAAGCGCCGCTGTGGGCTGCTCTGGCCTCATTTCTCTGCCTCAGGGCCTGTCTGGCATTTTGTCCACTCATTGATCGTATTTTCTTTATTCTTCTTCTCACCTCTAGGGACTATTTACTGTTCCTAATAACACTTGAACTTTCGCGGTTTTGAGCCCCTTCCTTTAACTTACGTCCTCTTGTTTTCCATTCAGCATGGATGATCCGTACTAAATGACGCTCCGGGACCGAAAGCTCTCGAGATCCTGGCCCATCCCTGGATCCTTCCAACCCTCCGCGGTTGAGATGATGCGTGTCTCGCTCGGTACATCTGGAAAGGTTCTGCAGGGCCAGCAGCTTCTTCTGCCCCCGTCCCCTCCCCCCACCCACCTGCGCTGTGGTTTGTGTAGCTCAGTGTGTCGCTCTTCCCCTTGGAGGAACGAGACCACAAGGAAAGGATTGCTGTGGAACATAAACACCCTGGTGTCGCCCTCTTTCTTGACTCTTGTTTCCAGTTTCTACTCAGAGCTGTACCTGATGACACACACCTCCAAACACCGTGGGATGTGGGTACACGTCAGCCGCAGGCTCATGGTGCTGCAAGCCACGCTTTACAAGGCGGGAGGCAGAGCGGGGGCAGAAGGGGGGGCGTACATTCTCACTGAGAGGCCATTCAGCTGATGTCATCCTTGCTTCCAACTCCAACGAAACTGTGGGGTTCTGCTCTGAACAGGACTGGATCCCACCTTGTACACCCGCAGGCCACACTGCCTGCCTCCCCCTGCTCCCTGGCCAGTGGCTGATCCACACACAGCATCTCATAAGCACCACACCCCGGAGAGGAGGAAGGCGCCAGACCCAAGCTTTTCTCACATTTGGGTTTCGCTGTCTCTTTTTGTCACACCCACCCAGGTTTCTTGAATTCCGTGTTTTTTAGAACCACGGCATAGTTGATAAAGAAACATCATTACCGGGGCACCAGCGGCACGCAGCCTCTATCCCTGTGGTTCCGCAGGAGAGTTGAAACTGGAAGAAAGAGATTCCGGGCCTCCTGCCGAAATGCTCCTCCTTCCCCACCCCCAATTCTCCTACCATCTCCCTATTCCACCCATTCCTCACGGTTCACCTCAGGTCCCGCCTCCCCATCACCCTCACCACTTCTTTCACAGCTGGTCCTACCAGTCCCACCCACAGCAATCTCCCCTTGGCCTCCTACCGCAAGGTTAGTCTGTAACATGCCATTTTGTACTTAAACACAGCTCTTCTCCCCCAGTGTTACCTAGTTTGTTATTTTAAAAATTATCATCCATATGTTTTCTCCCCAATAATATCTGTCCCCCCCGCCCCTGAAGGCAGAGTCTGTGCCACATCCCTGGAGGGTCCAGTTCATTCCTTGACACTCAGTAAAGGTTCAAATAAGCCAGGGGGAGCTCACGGTGCTGCTGGCGTGGGCAGCAAACCCTCTCTCTGCAGCGTGTGATGGCCTGAGCAGGTACCACCCACGTCCAGGGCGGAGCTGGTAGAAGAGAACAGGACCCTGGTAAGGGCCAGCTGCAAACACGCCCTTGTCCACAGCCAGCACAGCTCTCACACACGCCTGCAGGGCCAGGAGAATGTTTCTTGGTGGTGGTTACATCTCCCTTTCTCCAGCCGCCTCAGATTCTGCCTTACAACGTGGCGCTGTAAGGAGCCTGGGTTGTGCACTGTAAACCCAGGGTGTGCCACTCACGTGAGTGCGGCTTGGGACACGCCCCTAGGAGCCAGGCAGTGCCACCTGCTCAGCCTCCCGGGCAGCCCTGCCTGCAAGGCCTCGTGCAATTGACACATCAGGACCAGGGAAGCCTCGGAGGCTGCTTCCTGGGAGTAAGAGGTGTGCAGACTTACAGCACAGCCTCGCGTCCGAGGCCCAAGGGATTGTGATCTTAGGACTTATGTGCCGCTCTGTCTTTTACATAAAGATTCATAAGATTCACAAAGAAATGAAGATTCAAAGGACCCATGTCTCCTAAGACCTTGGGGTGAGCCTCCCCGAGGCTGTTTCCCTGCCCATAACATAGATGAGTGAAACACGCCTCGTTTGTTTACCTCAAGGGGTGACTGCAGCCATTGAGTCTGGGATGAAACTGCCTTATGAACTGACCTGGACTGTAGAGTCCTCCCCTCCCCCACCCTGCCTGATCCTTCCTGCTTTCCGTAGGACCTGGATCTCAGCCAGGGCTCGAGCAGACGCAGGTCTGGGGCCTTCTCTGAAGTCAGAGGCCAGAGGGGCCTTCACCAGAGGCAGCCCTGCTCCCACACACCAGCCGGGGGAGGTGGAGAGGCGTGAGTTGGGGAGCCCCCGACCCCGCTGGGACCCAGCCTCTGCCTCTGTGGGGTGACCCTGAGTCTCAGGTTTGTTTAGGAAATGAGATGCCAGCATCTCCCCACATGGATGTGCTCCAGATTACACGGAATAATCCGGAACGCCGCCTCAGTGAAACGGAAGGTCTAAGGGACACAGAAGTGTCGGTTTCCCTGGATTTGTTCACCAAACTTGCTTGCAGGGTCTGGCTGCAGTATTTTCGTTTTTTGAATACGACCTTATTAAATGAGGATTTGATTGTATGACCTTGGCTCTGGTCACGAAAATCTGTCACATGAGTGCCACACTTTCCACTCGTGACCCCACATTCACCCCTCGGCCTCCTGAGACTGTGCTGTTTTTTGACACGCGCCTGAGACAGGCCCAGCTCCACAATGACTTAACGAGAAACAGATGAGGCAAGAAAGTGGCTTCCTATCCACATCCTACTGTGGGCAGTGAATACACTTACCCTTAGACAGCGATGTTCCCCCTCACAGCCCCCATGCTCTGCCCACTGAGCCGCCGCTTCATTTCCCCCTTTCCCTAAAATGTCCCTCTCCCGACTGCTGCGATGTGGTTCTTCCTTCTGTCCACGTGTCCCGCTCAGAAAAGGAAAGCTGCCACCACCCAACAGCACACCACTGTGACAAAGGACGAGGAAATCATCAGGAGAAATAATGAGAGCGCGCTTCCGTCAGCCTTGGCAGTCTTGTCGCATTAGGTGGCCTCCAGCGTTGCAGGAGCGAAAGCCTTCCTCCCTGCGTGGCTGGACAGTCCCATGGGAACTAAGCTTTTCCCCGGCACCTTGGCAAGAGGCTCGGTCCAGGGCACAGATCAGGATCAGCCTCGATCGGGGTGGGCCAGCCAGACCCCACCCTGGGCCTCTAGTAAATAAATAAAAAAGAGCTGTGTGTCTTATGCTAAAGAGAACAGGGAATATAATTTGTTTTAATTTAAATTCTTTATTGCGTAAAGTATTACATATGTGTCCCTTTTCCCCCATTGACCTCTCCCCGGCTTCCCCCAGCCCTCCAGCACATGCCCTTGTGTCGACCCATCTGTGTCCATTGGTTATGCTCATATGCATGCATACAAGTCCTGTGGTTGATCTCTTACCCCCCTCCCCCACTCCCCGCCTTCCCTCTGAGGTTGGACAGTCTGTTCGATGCTTCTCAGACTCTGATTCTATTTTTGTTCATCAGTTTATTTTGATCATTATATTCCACAAATGAGTGAGATCATGTGATATTTATCTTTCTCTAACTGGCTTATTTTGCTTAGCATAATGCTCTCCAGGTCCATCCATGCTGTTGTAAATGGTAAGAGTTCCTTCTTTTTTACAGCAGCATAGTATTCCATTGTGTAGATGTACCACAGTTTTCTAGTCCACTCATCTGCTGATGGACACTTGGGCTGTTTCCAGATCTTAGCTATTGTAAATTGCACTGCTATAAACATAGGGGTGCATATGTCCTTTCTGATTCCCGTTTCTGTTTTCTTGGGGTATATTCCTAGGAGTGGGATCACTGGGTCAAATGGAAGTTCCATTTTTAATTTTTTGAGGAAATGCCATACTGTTTCCCACAGTGGCTGCACCAGTTTGCATTCAGGGAACACAAATTTATTAAAATAGATTTGATTTCTGAAACTACTGTTGGCCAAAGGGACATGGCCACTCCCCAAGTCACCCGAAAACCGCCCTTGGAAAGGACCTTGAGAGAACAGACTGTCTCTGCCCTCAGCATCCTTAGAACTCGCCCTTGTACCTGGGATAACAGATGCTCGTGGGGGTTATCGAGTGGTAAAGTGTTTAATGTGAAGAGAGGCGCAAGGCGTCGGGTGGTAGTTTTCAATGAACCAATTAAACGTCTACACAAATCTGCTATTGCAAGAAATGTGACCAGAGTCCTGCCCTGAAGGACCCAGCGATGAAGGAAGAAGGGGACTGTGCACAATGGTCTGCTGGGTGTGTGAGCCCAGAGAGCCGGGCTTGAGGGAGGAAGGGCCCCTTGGCGAAGGGGGAATTTAGAGATAAAATAGAGCGAGGTTTAATTAGCAACCAGACGGTGAATTGAGTGTCTGAAACAAAGGTATTGAAATCAGAGATGGCAGACAGATTGGCCTGGCAGAGCACCAGCAGCAAAAAAGGGCATACGATCGCTTCACTCCCCAGCCCCAAGCTTTCGAAGTTTGTTCCGTAGTTTCTGGGAAGACCTGAGCAAGAGGCGAAAGATGACAGTGATGTTCTGGGAAGGTTAACTGGGCTGAGGGGTCAGGAGCAGAGGGAACCGGAAGTGGGACTAGTCAGCAAATGTAATTAGTCAGGCCTGATGAGGAGGGTGGGGCTGGGAAGATTCCACTGGGAAATTCTGTTCACACTTTGGTCTGGACTAGCTGGGGTCAGGGGTCAGGGAGGGGACTGCAAGGGAGTGTAACAAAGCACTCAGAAAGGAAAAACACAAAACAAAGACTCTGGTTAAATATGGTTTATGCAAATGCTCTTTTTTAAAAAGATCTTGTAGGAAAGTCCCTCCTTTGTTACATTTCCTCTGCATGAACCTATCCTTTTATTCTTAATATAGGATTGAGACAAGGATATGGTCAAAATGGCTTTGGATTCTCCAAGGCAAGTGGCGGAGACTGCGATGGGAAAAGTCCCCGAACTAAGGGCTCCTAGAGATATCGGTTAAATCAGCTCGGACCCTTCCCTGAAGCAATCTGAGTTTAGTTTCAGAAACGCACCTCTGACAGGGACCCGCTGCAGACAGGCCAACCCGTCTCCATGTGCTGGGGAGCCTCTGAGAACGCCTGTCCAGTGGGCACTGCTGACAGTTTCCCGTGGATTTAGAATTCACATGCAGAAGGCGTGTCTGATGGTGCACATGACTTGCACAATTGTGCTAGTAACTTCTTGAGCATCGTATGAATGTTCTGGGTAAATCTGTGCCTCTTTAGGAAGCATATACCCACAGGAGTCGTTTCCAAACCTTTCTATAATGAGGAACACTCATTAAAGTTAAAAAAATTGTAGGATAATAGTTACTTTTGCTACCCACTGATTGAGAAAACACAGGTGTAATTACAAAAAAAAACAAAACACTCCTTGCCTGGATGGAAGTTAAGACTCAGAGGTTGGAAATCACTGCTTCTCTAACACTGCAATATCTTTAAAGAGCCCAGCTTTACGGATGATTTTCATCTTAATCAGATTGACATTCACCAGTAATTCCAGCCAAAAACACCTGTGCCTGATGTCATGGACATACGTACATATAGTTCACTCAATAACAAATAATTCTACTACATGTGGGACATGTACAAAAAAGATCATAGAATAGGCTATAATGCAAAGCGATAAATTTCAAAGAACTAGAACGACACAGATCAAATTCTCTTCTATATAAGTTAATGGTAAAAAATTAACTTTAAAACTCCCCGTATGCTTAATATTTTTAAACATTTAAATAACTCATAATTCAAATAAACACAAAATTTGAATTATTATAACCAAATGATATTTAAAATACTATGTATCAGCAATTGCAGAGCACAGCAAAAGGAAATGTCAAGGAAGACATCATTTTAATGCTCATAATAGGAAAGCAAAGAAGGCTAAAAAAGTAAACACTCAACTTCAGAAGTTAGAGGAAGAAATGATAGAAGAAATCACAACAGAATAAAAAGAGGAAAATAATATGTATAAACATAGAATAATAGAGGATCGAGAATAGACAAACTGATTAAGGAAAAAGAAACAGTTTAAAAATACAAAATTAGGAGCACAAAAAGCTATATCTAAAAATATCACAGATGATTTTTTAAAATTAAGAACACATTAAGAACAATTTAATAAAAATATATTTGCTAATAATAAAAGCAAACAAATTTGCTAAAAATTTACTTGCCCAATTTACCCCTGAAGAAAGAGAAAGTCTGAATGGTCTCCTAGTCATTAAAGAATTTGAATCTGGAGTTAAATTCTACCAATTAAAAAAAAAAAATAAGCCCAGATTTTTCTGAATATATCCAACATTTTATAGAGCTATAAAATGAATCCCTATTCCCCAATTGTTCTTCAAGGCCAAAATATCCTTGATCCAAAACCAGAGAAAGACTTTGCACGAAAGAAAAATTATACTGCAATCTCACTTATGAATAATATGAAAAAAAATCTTAAACATAGCAAGCCAAATATAGCAGAAAGTAAAAAATATGAACTCCTGCTCGGTTTAGGTTTATTTCTGGAATATAAGGGTAGAATTCACATTGGAAAATCTCTAACTGTAGCTCACCATATAATAGATCAGAGGAGAAAACCATCTCGTCATCTCAGTATTGCAAAAAGAGCGGCGAAGGGAGTTTTAAAAAGGAAGAGAAAGCGTTTGGCAGCCAGCAGGGGACGCTCCTTGGTGGCGGAGGAGGCCTAGTGAGCACTGGCAAAGGAGCTCCTGGCTGTGCTCTGTCCGCAGCTGGGCCTCTCCGATGAGAGCTGGGCCTCTCCGATGAGAGGTCACCGGGCGCCTGGTCACCACAAACCCACCCCTCCCTTCTCCTGTTCGGGGAGCGGCACTGACCGACAACCCCACCTGCCACCTCCGGATCCACCACCACTTTCCCCTGAGGCTGCACATCCCTCGGGCTGCTCCCAGCCAATGACTGACAGCGGTGGTGACAGTGCGAGCCCATTTTGCAGGTGGGACTGGTCTAATGGACGGCTTGGCCTCAAGGATTCCCCCCTGGCCTAATGAAAACTCTCCTGGCTGCACTCAGTCTGAAACCCTCCCTCCCTCCCTCCGGTCCTCCCTCCCTTCCTTCTTTTCATCCTTCCTTCCCCCTTTTCCTTTTGTAGGGGTCATGCTTGCACCCCATTCGGAAGGCTCTCCTTAGCTACCTCTGTTTTGTTCCCTTTATCCTTTGCAGCGTGTCTCCCCACACAGCTCTTGTATGTCTCCCCATCAGAGCACTTGTTTCTGGGAGACTCTCAGCTGACACTGTTGCTGCTCCCGCGCACGCAGCGCTGTGTCTGGAGGCCTGGCCAGTGCAGCCTGCAAGGCCTGATGCGGGTTTTAGGTACACGAGGGTAACTGACTCCGTGGCTCTCTCTGTGCGTTTCTGCTCCCACGGCTCTACTTGAGCTGCTGCCTCCACCTTCCCCAGCCTCCACTTATGTAAGTCTAGTCCATCCTAGGAGACCCAGCTCATCCAAGGGACTCCTCCTAACCCCCCAAGTCGGAATAACCTCTCCCTCTACTAAAGTCAGCGGCACTCCATGGGGCTACAGCACTGGTCACCACGTGTCACTCATAGCTTATTTGTGTGCATGATTTTCTACCAGATGATTCATTCTTGAAACTGTGGCCTTGGCCAGATAACTCCTGAAAACTGCTCATGGCAGTAAATCTTAGAATGGAAGCAAGACTGAAACCTGGCCCGGCTGGCACGGCTCAGTGGTTGAGCATCGGCCTATGAACCAGGAGGTTCGACTCCCAGCCAGGGCACATGCTTGGGTTGCAGGCTTGATCCCCAGTGTGGGGCGTGCAGGAGGCAGCCAATCCGTGATTCTCTCTCATCATTAATGTTTCTCTCTCTCCCTCTCCCTTCCTCTCTGAAATCAATAAAAAAATATTTTTTAAAAAAGATGGTTCCACATGGACTAGGCTCCACTCAAGACTCTTCATATCTGTCCGACTCCCCCTTGCTGCAACATCAGCGTAGTGTCTCTTTTGGGGGGAACTTTGGCAGACAGATGTGGCTGGCAGACCCTCTCACAGAAGGAAAGCCAACATTTCCCGTTATGCTTAATCCAAGATCCTCGAAGTTGGCCAACACGAGCGCTTTTAAACCTGTAACAGCGTCAGGTGGCCGTCCTGAGCTGTCCCCGGGAAGGCCTGCGGCTCCTGGTAGGTTTGCACTTCTCCCGTGTGTCATGCTGCTGTAGGCTGAGCCACTTCCTTGGAGCAGGAGAGGGAAGGGATCGGGGATGGGCATTTGGAAAAATTCCCAAGGTTAGAGGTCAGCACTTCCCCTTCCTGCTATTGAAGTGCAGGCCCAGGCTTTGCCAATGCCCCTCGGCCACGACCTCTCCAGCCCGCAGGTCGGCCCTTTGGTGTGCCAGCCTTGGGAATACCCCCAAACCCTTTCAGAGGTCACCTCCTGAGAAAATTCTGGAGAAACCTGTGGGCCGGGGCCCTGATTCGTGCACCACCAGTAGCCACAGCAAATGCAAACAAACAAGACGTGGGCACCAGGGCGTGCTGGCATAAGTGGCGATAAATTTAGCTTTCAGCTTTGTAATGCTGTCAAGGAGCATGCCAACAAACTTAATTTTCCTCAGAAATGGCTTGTTATTGCCAAGCGTCCTGTTCATCTGATAAGAGAGGAGACGTGGTTTGTGTTCTGTGCACACTGGGTTACTGTGGATACCGGTGAACGGAGCCATCCCGGGATGAGGGGGAACGATGGGGGCAGGGTGACTTGAGGGTCCTTAGCTCTGAGTCTCTGACGCTGAATGAACGAAAAATAAGCAGACAGCACACACTGACATGCCTCGTGTATTCAGGGAGCTGGCCCTACCCCTTAGCTCTTGGTCCCTGTGTTTTCTGGGTTTTAGAGAATAATGAACTTGGAATTTTAAAGGCTTGAGCTTAAATCCAGGTCCCGAGTTTGTAGCTCCATCTCATTTTCCATGGCTTTGAAATGAGAATACCACCGGTAGAAGGTCTCTCAGCTAATAGTAACCTTAAATTGCTCTTATGGGCCCAAACAGTCCAACCCTGAGAGGCTCTGATAAAAGGTTCCTTTGTAATTTTTATGAACTTCGAAGGATACTGTGGGGACCACAGGGCTCCCACACTGCGCTGTTTCAGGGACATCACGTACGCCGTGTCCACATGAATTCTGCAAAGCAGTGGCTCTGGATACTATTAAATGGTATTTATACAAAAGTACCTCCTACTTATTTTTAGAATATATTTTTTATTGATTTAGAGGGCAAGGGAGAGGGAGAGAGAAACATCAGTGATGAGAGAGAGTCATTGATCAGCTGCCTCCTGCAAGGCCCACACTGGGGGTCAAACCCACAACCCAGGCATGCGCCCTGACCTGGAATCGAACCGTGACCTCCTGGTTCATAGATCGACACTCAACACCAAGCCATGCCAGCTAGGCATACATACTATTTATTGATAAACTGACACAATTGTCGCAAATCCATATAACAACATTGCAAGAAGGAATTATCTCCATTTTAGAGATGAAAAATCAGAGGCTCATAAAAATTCAATGCCCCACAGCACTCCAAATAACAGTTCATGACTGAGGGTAAGGAAAGAAGGTTTGAAATCTGCATGAGTTTAAAACTTGGGGTTTTCCCACTATTTTGTCAGTATCAAATACCTTTGTAGTAAATGGGTATTTTTTCACCCATTCAACAGATACTTTTTAAATGCCAGTAATAATAATAGTCAACAACTATTGAACGCACTCTGAACCAGGCTGAGGATACAAGGGAGAAGATCAGCATTGTCCCTGAATAGATGAGGGTTAGTGGCAAATAAGACAATAGCTAATACGTTTGGGCTTACTGTGCGACAGACACTGTTCTATGTTTTACATCATTTAATCCTGGCACCGACCTGCTGAGGCAGATGCGACCTGTGTCTATTTTACAGAAGCTGAGGAACAACAGTAACTGGCTCAGGACTGCACAGCTGGTCAGCGACGGAGCCGGGTGACAGCCATGGAGTTTAGCTGCAGCCGTCAAGCGCTCACCCGCTAGCAACGCCAACATTGACCACGCCAACCATTATTTCGCGCCTGCTGTGACCAACGCCACAAAATAAAGGCATTGTGGTAAAGCATATCATATTGCATTTACTTATTTATACTCAGAGGGCACTCGTATCTCAGCTTTTATTCAGATCTATGTATGCCCTTATGCAGAGAAAGACGTCTAGGCATAGTATGTATGTGTGTTTAAATGTATGTACTTTAAAAAAAAAAAAATTCTTAACCACTATCATCTCTGAATAGTAGCGTTTCAAGTGATGTTTAAAAGTGCATTCTTATTAAGGTGATTTGCATTTGCACTTGACTTGTAAGTATTAAGACCTGCATATATGCTCTTTTTGGGGAGCCCTTCTGGCCCTTGTCTGCTCTGGGGGTGGGGGTGAGGAAGCAGTAGCAGATGGGACAGCCCAGGGACTGAGGGAACAAGTCTTGAGAACAAAAAAAGAGAAGTTGAGAACTTCCATCCTAGAGCACAAATGTATTTATTGTCAGACTATTTTCCCCTGGCAAGTGTTGAACACTTTCTACTGTGTCTGATAGGAAATAGAGGTGCATTTCCCCTGCCGGCCCCCTTTCCCCGTTTACCAGGGGCAGTTACATGCATGTATCAGGCGTTGGAGGCAGAGGTTGTCTTCTTAGAAGAAAAATACTGAATGCCCTGGTTCCATGGGCTGGAATCAAGGAATCAGCCCATGTTGCCATCATCTGTGGAGAATACACCGATAGCATTAATAAACCCAGTGACCCTCAATTCTGAACCTTTTACTCCAATTCCCCACCCCCACCCCCACCCGCAATTTGCCCATTCTTAAAAACGACTGATCACTTCTTTTCTGGAAAGGGAAAGCCATGATCAGGCCAGAATGCTACTCACTGTCTGAGCTTCTCTGAAACCTGAAACACACACACGAAAGGGCCCATGCCCAGAATGTACAGCTTGGTGCGTTTTCACCAACTAGACACGTCCATGTAGCCAGCAGCCAGAGGAGCACCCGGCCAGTGCCACCCAGACGCTTCCCTCAGCACCTCTCCGGCCATGGCCTGGCCCTCCGCTCAGGGGCAGCCCCCTCCCCATCTCTAACAGCACAGGCTGCTGCCACTGTGTTTGAACTTTAGCCATAGAACCTTCCAGTGTGTCCTCCTTCGGGGCTGGTTTCTTCCAGCGTGGTGTCTCTGAGACACGTCCACGCTGTTGTACAAAGGTGGTTCTCCAGCACTGCTCCATAGCAACCTACAGTGCGTGTGAAGTTTTTATCAGTTTTTATTCATTTTTATCCGTTTTTATTCATTCTCAACACAAGAAGCTAAAATTACTCAGGTACTGATGTCAATTTTTTTTTTCCAATTTCCTAACTCCCTCGAGTGGATTTTCCCAATGGTTCTGCAGGGAAACTTTGTACTATAGAAAGAAAGATGTTGGATTCCCGTTAGGTCTGGTTTGTTTAGATTTTTCCACAATGGGAAGCGGAATGCTGCCCGGGAAAGGCATCCACTGCTTATCTCCCACATTTACCAGTTGGTGTGACTGACTTCCTGTACAATCCCCTTGGTGCTTGAAGACAGGAAGAGACAAGAGACGCTGCTGTCTCGGCGCTCCTGTCCTGGTGCCCAAACCAAAGCTGGGGCCAGCCCTGATCATGACCTCGTTTACCCTGGCCTCTTAGGCTGCCCCCTTCTCCTGACCACCGTCTGCCTCCCCGATGGCTCACGAAGGAGCGTGTGGTCATGGCCTCTTCTCCATCAGTAGGTCCACACCACCCAGCAGTGATTTAGCTCAGTGGGTTGCAATGGTTTCTCTATCACTTATCCACACAGCTGGGATCTTCGAGACAGCACGAATAAGGCCATTCCTCAGACCCGGACATGACCCCTTGTGTGTGCTTCTGTCTTTAGATCAGAGATGCTGGGAGATGAAGCATCTCCTAAGGAGAGGAACCTAAGTCGAATGACCTAGGGCAGCGGTTCTCAACCTGTGGGTCGCGACCCCTTTGGCGGTCGAATGACCCTTTCACAGGGGTCACCTAAGACCATCCTGCATATCAGATATTTACATTGGATTCATAACAGTAGCAACATTACAGTTATGAAGTAGCAACGAAAATAATTTTATGATTGGGTCACAACATGAGGAACTGTATTTAAAGGGCCAGAAGGTTGAGAACCACTGACCTAGGGAGACCCAGGGAACCCCCGTGAGAGTATGAATTTCCTGCAGGCAGTGGGAGGCAATGTGCAGGTCCATACTTGCAGAGGGCTGCCGGCACCATCAGCATTCTTGGGCGGGATCACGTGGCTGCACTGGTGAGGCTGGTCCTGTGCATGGGATAGAAGGAGCCCAAACTCTGGCTTCCCTCTGTCTCCCTTGGCAGGAGTTTCACGGTCGCATTGAGAAACTCAGCTTTTCTCCTTCAAAACATCCGTCCGATCCCATTCCTGAAGAATGGCTGTGGTTCTGGGCACCGAAGTGAGGCAACTTAGAGGAGAAGCCAGACTGTGGCCAAGTCCTACCCAGTTGGAGGGCCGGGTAGAGCTCTGTGTCATTGTTACTGTGGTTACGAAAAAGAAAATGAATTAAGTGACGGCACTGGGGATGAGGTAGTTGCTGACATTTTCACTTACCCGACAGTCTTTCTAGAAATCCCGCAGCCTGGCTCTCCAACTCTGGGAGTGTTTGGAAACTGAGCCAACCCAGGGAGGAGAGCTTTCGAGGAGAAGCTCGTCACACTGCTGCTGACTGTGCCCAACACAGAGCCCAGCGGGGCCGGCTTCACGCAGCCTGGTGCCCGGATCACACGTTCTCTGTGCGTGTTTCAGAAGCATCCGTGGCTCCCCAGGGCCCCACAGAGGAACGGACAGTGGCTGAGCTTTTGTTTTCGGCCAAATGGGGTCATGGTGACATGGAAAGCAGGTGCGCTTCCAAGTCAGACTCTGCGGCCGTAGGTGTAAGAAGTGACTCAGCACGTCCTCGCTCTGCAGTCCTGCACAGGGCAGCTCACCTTGTTTAAGCATTGATTTGTCAAGTGTCACTCACACAGCCTGAAATCAATATGTCATACTGTTAATTACCGATCTTAAGGGAGCTTCTCCCACCACATCAGGACCGTAAGGGTTGGGACCTTGTGTCTGGCTCGTTGCTCCATCCCACCATGCTCGGCAGTGTCTGGCACGTGCTCAGTAAACATTTACCAACTTGGTAAGAACCACTTTAATTGAAAAGAGAACCTACTGAGGTTTTGATTAAAATTACATTAAATCTATCCACTCATTCTAGGAGTATTTGTATGTTTAATGACTCGTAAACATAATATATCTTTATATTTATGTTTCCTGTAATGTTTTCAATAAAATTTTATACTTTTTTTGCTATAAAGGCACTGCACATTTTTTGTTAGATTTATCCCTAGGTATCTGAGGTTTTTTAAAATAAAAACATCACATTTTCTAATTCTTTGTGTCGACACTTAGAATTGCAACTTAATTTTGTATATTATTTATTGAGTCATATTTAAAAATTTTTAATTGGTTCTATTTAATTTATCTGTAGATTGAGGTTTCTACTCAATCATATCATTTGCAAATTAAAACTATTGTATTTCTTACTCTCCAATCCTTATGTCTTTTTTTCTCTCTTACCCTTACCGCGTTGTCTAGGACAACTAGAACACAAGAAGTAGAAATAGTGGGATTCTGTATTGTTCCTGATTTTAAAGGGATGTTTCTGGTGTTTTGCTATGAAATTTATTATTATAATCATATAGGTTTTCTTTGTAGATACCATCCTTCACATTATGGGCGCTCCCTATCCTATTTTTTTTTTTAATGGAGGTTGAATTTCATTGAACATACTTTGTGCATTGAGAAGATTACATGTTTCCCTTCATCTGTTAACAGGGACAATTATATAAGCGATTTTCTGATGTTAACCTTATTTTGCATTCCTGGGATAGGTGGGTCAGGGTGCACCACGCAACCTCTTCCTTGTTTACATAGGCCACAGAGGGAAAAGTAAACTCAGGGAAGTGGAGTCACTTGCCCAAGGCCACACAGCCCGAGCATTTGTAAAAAGTGATTATTGAATCTTGTCGTTCTGAGAGATGTAGACTAGGAGTGGATTCAGCCTAGAACAGTGACGGCGAACCTTTTGAGCTCGGCGTGTCAGCATTTTGAAAAACCCTAACTTAACTCTGGTGCCGTGTCACATACAGAAATTTTTTGATATTTGCAACCATAGTAAAACAAAGACTTATATTTTTGATATTTATTTTATATATTTAAATGCCATTTAACAAAGAAAAATCAACCAAAAAAAATGAGTTCACATGTCACCTCTGACACGCGTGTCATAGGTTCGCCATCACTGGCCTAAAAGGTGCTCAGATGTTACCAGCAACCTCTGCATTCAGAGAGAAGCACGCTGCCCCTTGGGTAATGGCAGCTGGAACACACCTTGCCCGGCAGCCCTGCTGTCTGGGACCCAAGGCTCCATTCAGGGCCATGCAGGTCCCCATCGCCTCTTCAGTAAATCCTCAGGGAGGACACTCGGCAAGACAGCTCCCTCTTATCAGGAGCCAGGACCACAGAATTGTCTGAGGGTTAAAAAATGAGACTTGATGCCCTAAGTGGTTTGGCTCAGTGGATAGAGTGTCAGCCTGTGGACTGAAGGGTCCCAGATTCAATTCTGGTCAAGGGCATGTACCTTGGCTGCGGGCACACCCCTAGTGGGGGGTGTGCAGGAGGCAGCTGATCAATGTTTCTCTCTCATCGATGTTTCTAACTCTCTATTGCTCTCCCCTCCTCTCTGTAAAAAATCAATAAAATATATTTTTTTTAAAATGAGACTTGATTTCATTTTTTCCAGCTAAGTGACTTTATGCAGCTGCTATTTTTCCATGCTTTGCTGTTATAATCTGTTGTTTGATATCACAGTGGGAGCATAAATGTATTTTAGTTAATGACCCATTTTGATAACCAAAATATTTGGATGTCAAATGTTCCAAAGTGCTCATGGAATTTCTATTATTCCAGCTTCTATGTTCCACTAGCATTCCCCTCTTCGAATTTAACGGGTTCTTAGCAATGTGGCCTCCAGCACACAGTGACAAAACAAGCAAAGCACTTTTCTAACAGCAAGCAGACTGACCCATCGCGCAGGGCAGGCAGCCAGACAGCCCAAGAGTCCACTGACGGATGAACGGATAACAAAAATGTGCGCACGAGCACACACACACACACACACACACACAATGGAATACCATTCACAGCCATCATAAAGAATAAAATCTTGCCATTGTGACAGCATGGATGGGCCTTGAAGGCATTATGCTTAGTGAAAAAAAGTCAGAGGAAGACAAATACCATATGATCTCACTGTATAAGGAAATTTTATAGGACCAGACAATGAACTTAGGAACCTAGACTTTTTCGTGTTCATTACTTTTTGTGTTACTGAAAACTGTAAAGGAGATTAGAGATACATGCGGAGGTGGCAGTCCTCAAATGTTCTCTACGGAAGGTGAGACCACAGTGTGACAGAATGGTCCATACTTTTAGGGGAGGTTCAGCACTAAGCCTCCCACACACTCCACACTAGGGATCAAGCCCACAATCAGGGCATGTGCCCTGACCAGAATCAAACCCAGGACCTATGAGTCCACAGTCCAATGCTCTATCCACTGAGCCAAACCGGGGCTATCATACCCTTTTACAATGAGCTGGTCAACAGTAAGTAGTGTTTTCCTAAATCTTGTGAGCTGCCCTAGCAGATGAGCTGGGCCTGAGGAGGGTCATGGGAACCTCTGACGTACAGCGGATGGGTCAGAAGCTCAGGTGACAACCTGGACTTGAATGATCTCTGAAATGGGGGCGGACTTATTGGCTGAGCCCTTAACCTGTGGGCCTGAGCTCTGTCCAGGTGAATGGTGTCAGAACTGAGTTAAATGGTGGAACACCAGCTGGTGTCATGGGATGGCCTGGTGTCAGGAGCGCTGTGTGTCAGTGTGACAGGAGAAACCCAGGAGGACTGGGTTCCCCACACAGAACAACATTGAAACTCTCGGGTACTCTTAACCCCTTCCTGTAGCTCTACCCTCACACCTAAGTTTTACTCCTAGTTAATAGCTTTGGAGGACAATCAGGGCCTATTCTACTTCTCACATACTCTCCCTAACCTCTCCTGTTGATAGCTGTACTATGTATACAAGGTTGCCAAGAAATCTGGAAATATAAATGAATACATATGAATGGTTTGTTGATATTATATTTCAGTACATTATAAATACATTATAAATAACTAGAGGCCCAGTGCACAAAATTCGTGCACTCAGGGGGGTTCCTCAGCCCAGCCTGCACCCTCTCACAGTCTGGGAACCCTTGGGGGATGTCTGCAGGGAGCGGACCTAAGCTGGCAGTCAGACATCCTTAGCACTGCCATGGAGGCAGGAGAGGCTCCCGCCACCACCACTGCACTTGCCAGTCATGAGCCTGGCTCAGGGCTTCCTGTTTTGAGCATCTGCCTCTTGGTGGTCAGTGCATGTCATAGAGACCTGTCGTCCTGCTGTTTGGTCAATTTGCATATTAGTCTTTTATTATATAGGATAAGTTTTACTTCTATTTGCCTTTCAGTATGGCATGAATCTTTTATAAGGAAACATTACTTTTATATTTTCATTTTAGCAAAAGGCTTTCTTTTTTAAAAAATATTTTTTTATTGATTTTAGAGAGGAAGGGAGAGGGAGAGAGAGAAACATCAGTGATGAATCATTGATCAGCTGCCTCCCACACTGGGAATTGAATCTGCAACTGGGTCTATGGCCTGACTGGGCATGAAACCACAACCTCCTGGTTCATAGGTTGAAAATTTACCACTGAGCACACCAGCCTATGGAAATTTATTTTTATTAATTACATTGACAGATGGGCTACAAAATTTACATTTTATTGCAATAACTCCAGCTATAGAAAGAGAAGATCACTTATTAAGCACAGTTTAAGTACAAACAAGCCACCCAAATTAAAATCTCAAATAATGCTTTTTCCTGTCTCTTCTTGCAGGAAGGAAAGCAGATTCCCGGTGGCGATTGTGTCTCTTGGTCAGACACTTCACTTTTATCCAGAGCCAGGAGCACAGAGTTATTCAAGGGTTTAAAAAATGGGACTCGACTTGATTACTTCCAGCCTAGTGATTTTATATGCAGCTATTTTTCCGATTATTTATTTTATTACAATCTATTGTTTCATGTCACAGCTGGAGTTCATATGTATTTCAGTAAATTACCCATTTTCTAACCAAAATATTTACAAGAAAAGGAAGCAATTTTTAAGTGTATGTGTCCATTATTAAACTTTAAAGTTTAAAATGACCTATCTACTTAGAGCCATGGTCAGCAAACTGCGGCTCGCGAGCCACATGTGGCTCTTTGGCCCCTTGAGTGTGGCTCTTCCTAAGCCTTAGGAGTACCCTAATTAAGTTAGTAACAATGTACTTACCTATATAGTTTAAGTTTAAAAAATTTGGCTCTCAAAAGAAATTTCAATCGTTGTACTGTTGATATTTGGCTCTGTTGACTAATGAGTTTGCTGACCACTGACTTACAGGATTCGCTCGGGGGCCCAGGCAAGGGCAAGGGCCCAGGTCAGGTACACAGCCCTCCCTCCCCTTCCTTTTGGCTCCGATACTATCTGTGGCCTCAGGGTGTTGACTCTCAGACCTTCCCCTTGGACTCTTTCCTCTGAGACCTCTCTCATCAGTTCCCAGGGACACAACCCTCAATCTCACCTGGCCCGACCAGCCCTGGTTCAGACCTCTCCTGCCAGTACAAGGCAAGGCTCTCAAAGGAGGTCATACATTTCTGAGTCTGAATTTAGGAACCTATCGTAGGGGCAAGATTTTTTTTTTTTACAAGGGAAAAATTCTATATTCACCTGACCCATAAGAAATTCACTATAATTGAAAATATTATTCTCTTTTAAAAAAAATAGTGTATGTGCAGTGTGTGTGTATGTGTGTGTGTGTGCAGTGTTTGTGTGTGAGTATATGTGCAGTGTGTGTATGTGTGCAGTGTGTGTGTGAGTGTATGTGCAGTGTGTGTGAGTATATGTGCAGTGTATGTGTGCAGTGTGTATGTCTGTGAGTTTGTGTGTGTGAGTGTATGTGCAGTGTGTGTGAGTGTGTGTGAGTATATGTGCAGTCTATTGTGCAGTGTGTATGTGTGTGAGTTTGTGTGTGTGAGTGTATGTGCAGCATGTGTGTGTGCAGTGTGTGTGTGTGTGTGTGTGTGTTGGGAGGCAGTATAGAATGCACTTATCCCCTGCAATTCCTCTGTTTAACCTGCTCAGTAACAGAACAGATGAGACCTCTCATCTGAGCCCTGACATTGATGTGAGATGTAGCTTGATGTTGTTTAACTCTTGATTCCTCTTTAATGAGCAGAGAATAAGCCACCGAAACCCAAGAGAAGGGTGTCCGGAGCACTTTCCAGTGAGCACTTGCTAATGAGTGAAATGATGAAGTCCAGGTTTTAGTGTAGTATTGTTTCCACGGAACTTGAATTTGAACTTGAATCCTATCTTTTCCATTTATCATATCAGCTCTGTCATCTCGAGCAGGGCATTCAACCCTCCAAGCCACAATTTCCCTTTTATTAAAAGGTAAGTAACACTACTCTCCATAGATGGATCAGCTGTGCCAACGGGATCTACCTCTTCAAGGTGTGGGAGGACTAAATGAGATGGAGCTGCTAAGATGCTGAGCGCAGGGCCTGGCCCAAGAACAAGAGCTCAGTATAGAATGCAGAGCCCAGGGCCGGCAGCTCATCAGGTTCACACCTCTGCCTCGCTTCCTCTAGGCGCGTCAATCGTCTGCTTGTGGTGCTCGTGTATAAGCAGCCACCACTGAGCTGTGTCGAGGGTGCTGGGGTAGGTGATAACCCTCCTGTGGTTATGGCAGCCTCTGGTAATCAAAGGGCCCCACACACAATATGCTTTGAAATAGTAAAAATACTTTAATGAGAAAAACCACTTCCTAATTCATCTGCCGAGTGAAGAGTGTTTGCTGTGTGTTCTGTCCAACCACTGAGCTTGCACAGAGAACCGGTTTTTTCACTCAGCTGAAGGGTCATGTCCTCTGCGCACCCTTTCCAGATGCCTCTCCACCATCAGCCTGTTATCTGGCCTCTCGCGGGCTCCCACAAGAGCACGTGTATATGCTGCCTCCTCCATGCCGTTCACTGTCTTTCCATGCCCGTCTCCCCACCGGTCTCTGAGCTCCCTCAGGCCAGAGGCAGTGTCTCCCTCATCTCTGTGTCTCCAGGTGATGGTACCAAGCAGGTCCCACAAACACCCGTAGGATGAGTGGAGGGATGCTTGGGTCGGGCTAAGCGGGCATCAATATGGCAATTCGGAGTGTGTCCTGAGAATCCGACTCCTATGTGGGTGGGCAGTTGTGAAATTCACACTTACTGTCTGAGACCTTTGCCAAAATGACAAATTCCCTGGCCTTTCCTTCCCTTTCAAAAACTGAGAGCAAAGATAGAAACAAGGAAGGCCTGATCGGAACACCACAGCCCAATATAAATAGAATTTCAGCAGGAAGAGCTGGAAGTTCCCCCAGCTGGTCTCAGACACCCTCCAAAGCCCTGTGGGAGGGCGGCCAGCTTGGGCCACGGAGGTCTCAGCTGCTGCGGAGGGACAGATACTTCGGGCCATGCGGCCCCAGGGCTCCTTTGCCAGGGAAGTTTTGATAAGCCCCCTTAAGCTGTGGGGAGGTGGGATTGATCACTCATGCCTCACCTCCATGTTGTATCTACATGTAAACATCTCCTTCTATATTGGGCTTTATTTTCAGATGTACCTTGAGCATAAACATAATTTAAAACATCAGAAAGTTTGTGATATGTTATTATTATTTCTCATTTGAATTCTTTATTGTTGAAAGCATTGCATATGTCTCCCTTTTCCCCCATTGACATCTCCCCACCCTTTCCCACCCCCATGATATGTTATTAAATGAAAAAAATCATTGTACTGAATATAGAATTTTATCCCAATTGCACTGATGATGGTATTATGGGTGATTTTTTTTCTTTTTCTGTGTTTTTCTAAAAAAGTTTAAAAACAAGCATGTATTATATTAACAATAAGGGCGAAGGCTATATATATATTTTTTAAGTTCTAATGGGTCATCCTACAGAGGGACCAGCTGTGCACGGAGCCTCCCTGAGAACTTAGCTGCCTTCTATTTGACCGGATGACAGATGGTGCCCAAAAGACACCTGGCGTGGTCTGGGTGCCCACCTCTCTAGCCTCCTGGATGCCTTCCAGCCACCAATGCTGTTGGGAGGCTCCAGGCTGCTCCCCTTATTGGCCTAGAATGTTCTCTCGCCAGTGAAGTGATGCTGACGCTAACTAAGACTTCAGCTCTGAGGGCACCGTCGGGGGCCTTCCTCAGGGCAAGTTCCCATCATGCCCTTTCCTTGAGCACACCTTTTGCTTCCTGCGTTTAATGGTAAGATTTTTCTTTAATATCTTAATGTCCACCCCCTCCCCCGCTCCCCAAATAAAGCAGCCGTGAGCCCCATGATGATTTTGCTCATTCCTGAATCCTTGGTGCTAGCACCTGCCTGGAGCTTTGAGGGACTTACTAGTAAAGTATTTCCTGCCCTAACCGGTTTGGCTCAGTGGATAGAGTGTCAGCCTGCGGACTGAAGGGTCCCAGGTTCGATTCCGGTCAAGGGCATGCACCTTGGTTGCGGGCACATACCCACTAGGGAGTGTGCAGGAGGCAGCTGAATCGATGTTTCTCTCTCATCGATATTTCTAACTCTCTATCCCTCTCCCTTCCTCTCTGTAAAAAAAATCAATAAAATATATATATAAAAAAGTATTTCCTGTGTCTAGACTGCACCACTGGGATAAGATAGAGGACAGAGGGAGGCGAGGGGAGACTTACGGTGCCCCCCAGAGCCATCAGGCCTATCGAGGAACCCGCAGTGTTGGTGTCTGTTCTCTGAGAGATGTTGCCAGGGACTCGCATGGGCAGCGCCCCTGCCCTGGGGATCTGCAGTCTACTATGAAGAGAGGCGAAAACATATATGAACCAGATGAGACTTCTAATTAATTTTTTTGGAATTGTAGGTTTCATGGCCACATAACTGGAAACAGCCTAAATGCTCTATGGAGATGTTGTAGTAAAATATAGAAATGTTTAGAAAAGTTTAAAAATTTCTAAAAAATGTTAAAAAAAGTTTTTAAAATGTTTGAGTTAACTTTCCTGAAACTTAAAGTGTGATATTAAGGACACATTCCCCACTGCCCTGAAGTGTGTGTGCCCCATAGATAAGGATTTGAACTTCAATTACTGACTCAGAGTAAGCATATGTAGCCCCTCGCCCTGTTTAAGATTAACATGTATGCATTGACGTAATTCATTGGTAGCCACCTGAACTGCTGCGGGTACGAAACAGGCTTTAAAAATTGGTCCTGACCAGCCAACAGTGCTCGCCTGTCGAGACAGCCACAAAGGCACGTCCTTTTGCCAGTCTGGCAAGTGACGCCACTCTGCCAGAGGACAGAAGAATGGCTAGTACCTCCCGATCGAGAAGCGACCAAGCTCTCGGGTGAGGAACGTCGGCCCCTGCACCCGGACCAGCCCAGCCCAGGTGCTGGACCCCAGAGGACAACACCACTGGGATCCCGTTTAGCTTGTACCCACAGCATCAGGAACTTTGTGAGTAATAAAGTGCTGTGCAATTTCATATGTTTCATGTGGTGTAATTCCTCCGGCAGCTAATTGAATCATTTTGCGTATGCTTAAAACTGAAGCCTCTTCGCTAGCAACTACTTGAATGTCCGAACACCTGGACAGTTAAAGTTTATCTCAAAGAACGCCTTGGATAACTCCCCAGATCCTTTCCCGGGATCTACTTGGGACAGGAGATGATAACCAAATGAGCAAATGGTGTTCGGCCTGAACAGCTTTGAAACAAAGTCCAATGGTATTTTCCTCCCACTCCTATTCCTGGGATCTTTTCCTACTTCCCTGAAAACCCTTAACATTTAACATCCAACTTAAAACACGTTGAGTCCAGTTTTAGAACCTACAGCCTATCTTTCACCTTCCCTCACACCCACCTGAGAAACTAGGAAAGGGAAAAAGAGGCCATGGGAAAGGGCTGGAGTTGAGAATGAGAGCAGAGGAAGTGGAGGCGAGTGGAGCAAAAGCACAGGGAAACTGGCCTCGCCCTCAGCGCCCTCAGCGAGCCAGGGATTGTTCTGAGCACTTGATGTGCAAACCCAGTTAGTTGTCCTAACACTTCTGTTTGGTGACTGTGGGTGACTGGTTTCCTTGTTTATGAGTGCGCTCAGGGGACTGAGTCACAGGGGGTAACTGGCCCAGGTCACACAGCCGGGGGCTAGTGGAGCCCAGCTGTCTGGCTCCCGGGAGTGTGTGTGTGTGTGTGTGTGTGTGTGGCCTGAACCTGCATCGCTGCCTCCAAGTCCCCTGCCCCCTCTACTTCCTTCATCACCTCCTCTGTCACCAGGCTTTGTGTTTCTGCCATGAAATCATGCCCTTCCTCTAGGCCCCCATGTCCTCAGTGCAGATGCAGCTCCCAGCTCCTTAACGCCTCACGGTCTTGGGCCTCCCTCCAGACCTTTCTGTTTCCTCCAGGTTTAGTCCAGGCAGGAGATGCCCACTGACGAGCTGGAACGCTCGTGGGGGAGTGGAGGCCAGCCCGACCCCGCAAGCCAGGATTCCGAGAGCAGAAGCCGCAGTGACGGTTTTCTGACTTGACAGGAAATATTTGATATTTGCTTGTGTTGTCTGACTGCAAGTCTGAAAAGTAACAATGGCAGCTGACACTGAGCGCCCCTAGGGGTTTCACCTGGGGCTCCAGCGTAGCTGCTACGATGGACTCATCCTCACCCAGCAGCCCTCAGGGTAAGTCTGTCACTGCCCTTCTGCTTCCCAGCCCAGTAAACGGAGGCCCTGAAAGTTTCAGTCACTTGCCTAACGGAGAGCCACACTCAGCCAGGGAGGAGACACACTCTGCCAGGGGGCAGGCACACTCGGCCAGGGGGCAGGCACACTCAGCCAGGGAGGAGGCACACTCTGCCAGGGGGCAGGCACACTCGGGGGGGGGGCGGGGCGGGGGAGACTCAGCCAGGGAAGAGGCACACTCAGCCATGGGGGGAGGCACACTCGGCAGGGGAGGGGGGTGGGGGGGAGGGGAGACTCAGCCAGGGAGGAGGCACACTCGCCCAGGGAGACCGGGGCAGTGTGGTCACAGCGCCCGTCTCACGCTGCGCTACACGCTGTCCACTCCCATGCACCGACCCTTCCACATTTATGTCTTTTTCTGACATAAGAAGCAGAAGTTCCTTCCTAATAATGACCCATGTCTGTTTTTTTTTGTTTGTTTTAAATCCTCACCAGAGGATATTTTCCCATTGACTTTTAGGGAGAGTGGAAGAGAGAGGGAAAGACAGACAGAAACATCCATGTGAGAGAGACACATCTACTGGTTGCCTCTTGCACAAGCCCCGACCAGGTCCTGGGCCAGGGAGGAGCCTGCAATGAGGTACATGCCCTTGGCCGCAATCGAACCCAGGACCCTTCAGTCCTCAGGCCGACACTCTACCCACTGAGCCAAACCGGCTAGGGCCCCATGTCTGTTTCACATTTCATTTCAAAACTCTTTCCAGCAATCTCCCCTGCCCACTGTTGCCAGAATCCCTCAGTGGCCTTTTCCATTCCTGCCTAATCATTGTCCTGCGGTATTTGCTCCCTCCCCCAGAAGCTGCCGGGATCGAAGGCAGGCGCTGGGGCCTCTAAATGAGTGGACAATGGACACTAAGTCTTTACAGTCAAGATAAAGCTTGCTTTCCAAACAAGTGACCTTACGGTGGGGCTCATGTCATCATCAAAGGGGACCTGACCCCGGTGAGGGTGCTCCCCCTGCCTGCTCCTCGGGGATGCCCGGCAGTGAGTCACACCTGCCCGGCTCCAGAGCATCCCCCATGGGAGTGCGACCCCTGCCCCTCGGCCACTGCTCTGCCCGCCTCCAGCTCTGCTCCTGGGTTATCAGCTTTCATTTCGTGGGAAGGGCTGTGGTGGATTTCTGGCAAGTGAGTAGGAAGTTGCTGTTCTAAACAACTGACACTGAGGGCCAGCAGCAAGACTATAAGAACAGGAGGCGCCAGGGCTGGGCAGACAGCAGAACCAGCCGGGTGCAGAAGAGATGGTAAGTCCACGTCTCTTTCCTCCGGGCAGGGGGTGACATGAAGGGGTTTGGGGCTGACTCGGACAGGTAACAGGTCAGGAAATGAGGAATAGCAAGGCTCGCGGCTCTCTGTGGACGAGCCCTCAGAGCTTGTGAGGGTTGCAAAGCCTGCCGTCGCCTGACCCACCCTCCCCGCACTCTCGGGAGCGGAGGTGATTTCCAGGGACTCTGGGCTGGGGCTGGGGTTTCACTGAAGCTGCACGGGTAGGTGTGGCGCTGTCTGCCCCTGGGCTCCTGGCCTCTGGAGTCCAGGATGGCTCACGGGGACTCCCCTGGACCCTTCTTCATCCCTGGGCCCTTCTCCATCCCTGGACCCTTCTCCAGGGATGCTCTCCTCTCTGGGTTGAACGCAAGGCTGAGCACGTGCCTGGGGCTCGCCTACGGCTGCTGGGTTTCCCCTCCCCTGCCTCCTATTTCTTTCTCTGAGCCCCAGGCATCTGCTGGGACTGGTGGGGCATGTCCACGTGGTCTCAATTTCTGCCCTAAGTCTCAGTCCTGCCAGTGACTCAGTTTCCTCCTCTGTGAGATGATTAAATAGTATTCTGCTCTATAGTGTCATTATGAGGATGAAATAAAATTACGCTAAAAGCAAGTAGCTCTGAGCCTGGCCCATAGCTACTGGTAAGTAAAGGTTCCCCACCATGGTTTGGAGAAAGAGAAAGTGCCTGGGTTTAGTGAGGCTTGGGTCCAGGGAAGATCCGAGGAGAAAGGCCTAATTCCTTAACATGAGCCGAGATGAGTACCTCCTGCAGTCCCAGGGCCACAGCCCAGGCAGCTGGGCAGGACCCGTCTCTGTGTTTGAGTCTCTTCCTCTGGGACGCCTCGTACCTGATTCCCCACCGCCCTGCTGCAACTGCAGTGCGCTTTGCTAATTCCTGTAACGAGGACACTTTGCTAATTTGCGTGCCGAGGACTCTGTCGGGAGACGGGTAGAGAACGATGAAGAGAAGAGGAAGGGGTTTCAGCCTGGCCTGAGCTTGAACCCTGATGACATAAGCATGTGGGTCACTCTTGTCTTATCTCTGGCGTATCCTAGGCTTCCTGAATTGGTCAACTTGAATGAATGAGCAGTCATCCCTCTCTTCCTTCTGTTCCCTTCGGGGTCCTCCTCTGTTTCGGGGGGAGGCTAACCTATTGGGTCTTGGTGTTCTTTGAGATTCAGATGAAAGGAGTCCTCTTCCCAGATAAAATGAAAACATCCACATAAGCACCAAACTCCGTGGAAAACCAGAGGGGGGTCCCCAACCTCCATGTGGGGCCCAGGTTGAGAGAGCCCCACCTGTCACCAACCAGGCTTTATGCTCAGAAACTCCTCGTGGAATCCTCAGCTGAGATGGGCTCTGCAGTGAAGTGCAGGGCGCCACGCCCTGGAATTGTTTTAAATGTCACAAAGGCACGACCTCTTCCTTTGCTCTTTAACACAT
Organism: Myotis yumanensis; assembly: GCF_028538775.1. Taxonomy (NCBI): domain Eukaryota; kingdom Metazoa; phylum Chordata; class Mammalia; order Chiroptera; family Vespertilionidae; genus Myotis; species Myotis yumanensis. The sequence goes on from NW_027223768.1 coordinate 39,033,648, forward strand.
TTGACTTTCAGGGATTCAGGAACCTGAAACCATGTGTGTAATTTGGCTCAAGTTCAGAGAGTGGCTTCAATCAGCCCCTAGGACCTGTGGAGAGAGGTTAAGGTTTAGCAGCGGGGTGTTCTCAGTCGGGTAGGGCTCGGCGGTGGAGCTCCTGATGGAAACATACAGGAAAATGGTGCTAGTGTTAGTCAAGGTTCTAGGGGCTGAGGAGCAGAGCAGGCCTGGATTCTCTTTCATTTATTCATTCTTAAAATATATTAAATATAAAATAGATTAAGTATATTAAAATATATTATTTTTTTTAGAGAGAAGGGAGAGGGAAAGAGAGATAGAAACATCTCTGAGAGAGAAACATAGATCAGCTGCCTCCTGCCCCCCTCCCCCCTCTACTGAGGATGGAGCCCGAAACTGGGGCATGTGTCCTGACAGGGAATCGAACTGGCGACCTCGGTGCATGAGACAATGCTCAACCACTGAGCCACACCAGCCGGGCTGGATTCTCTTCCATTTATACCTCTACCCATCTTAGATCTGTGGCATCTAGTTCTTACTCTTCCTTCCATTACTTGTTTCTCAAAATGCAACTAAATGGTTCATATTTTCCTGGGCTGGCCACTGGCTATTAGAATGTCCAGCTTCAGAGCTCTGTGAGTGGGAGCTTGTCAATCCCTCCGAGATCACAAGGGCTTGCTGTGTAACAGTCGGCGCTGAGAGAAGACCCCCCGAGCTCACCCTAGGGCAGGGGTGGGGAACGGCCAGCTCATGGAGTCCCTTATAAAGTCCCTGAAATCATTGGGTCTGGCCCTGCCAAGGCATTCGGGGTGAGTTAATTAAATGTTTGACCAAAAATAGCAAGCTAATGTTTAAGTTGATAGCTTTGTACGGCCCCCAAGAGATGCTATAAATATCCACATGGCCCTTGGCAGAGAAAAGGTTCCCCACCCCTGGCCCAGAGAGTAGGCGCAGGGTGGTTTCCTAGATGACACTCTCTCCTCTGTCTTTGAGGTGTCTAACGTCTCTGGTCAAAAGGCAAAACAGAAATTTTATAACATCGAGTACAAAACAATCCTTTATACTTGTGGGGAGATAACTCAGCCATTATCCAACAGACTTTTTAAAAAGTTTGGTATTTTACTTTCCTTTTAATGGTGCCATTTCCCCCGAGTAATGGTGACCAGCTGCCTAATTTAAATATATGCTTTAATTCTTAGTGTCGATGTCCTTGGTTTCCTCCGGTTCCTATTTCTAATTTTCTGTTCGGCTTAGAGACCTCTTTTTTCACGGTGTTTCATTTTGTATTTTTTATGTGGGGCTACTAAGATCCGTGCACCAACACCACCACCCAGAAACGTAGGGAAATACTGTTCCATCGGCTGTGAAGCCTGGACGCTGCTAACAAGTTGGATAGTTCTGTCACCTCAATGACCATCACCTGTGCTCCCCGTGCGCACTCCCGCTGGCCCAGCCCCAGCCAGGCCTCTGCACTCTCACGGGGACCGTCACAGCAGCCTGCTGCTTTCACAGAGCACCCTCCTGCTGCTCACTCACCCCTACACCATGGGCAGATGCAGAGGTTCAGGATGCTTCTCTGTCCAGAACCCTGGCCATTGGAGTCCTTCTGCGACTGTCATTTCAGACGCACAAGACCTGGCCCCTTGCAATTTCACCAGCAATCGGTCCAAATCACTACCTCTCTGAAGCCCCACCCCCTCCACCTCCAGCTTCTCATGGCACTAGAACAAAGTCTCATCCCGCTGCTTTGCTTCCCAGGGTGAAACGTCACCAGCTTCATCTCACACCCTTCTCCCCCTTGCCCGTTCCATGCCAGCCACCCCGATGACTTCCTGTTCTCCACACTCTCCACTCTTAGCGCCCACCAGAGCCTTCACCATCGCTTTCCTTCCGTCTTTAATGTGCTTCTTCCTGCTTCTGGCCGCTGGATTCTTCTGGTCACTGTGCTCTTGGCGGCACGCCCCCTGACCTGGCCTCCGTGTCTAACGTAACCACCGGGCCCTCTGTCACACGACTCCACCTGCACTCCCTCCCTGTCACTTATAACTGCCTTCTACATCTCCTGTTTCCTCGTTTCGCACTGTTGTATATTTATTGATGTTTGTTTCATTGTCTGTCTTCCTCAATGGGACAACATTCCATTAGGACAGGAATTACGTTTGTTTTTATCATGTTAACACTAGTGCCTTGAACAAAGGCTGACACATCATCGCATGTAATAAATCAGCAGTCATTGAAGTGCGCGGTGGGAAAAGCCCAGGTGGTGAGAGGGAGCTCTGATCCTGGTGAGGGAGGACGGATGCGGTGATGGCCGCTCCTCGGAGGAGGTGTGTGGACTTGCAGAGCGAGGCACACATGGGAGGAGGGGGTGCTCTGGGCTCGAGGACACAGAGAACATACAGTACATCCAGGAAACTACACGACGTTGTGTTGTGACTTCATTGTTGGGGGGTTCGATGGAGGGGTCATATCAGGAGCTGAGACTAGACCAGCGATTTTCCACCCTTTTGCCTCCTGGCACACATAGACTAATTGCTGGGATTCGAAGGCACACCAAAATATATACATATTTTTTGCCAATCTGACAAAAAATAGGTATAATTTTAAAAATATATTTTATATATTTTTATTGATTTCAGAGAGGAAGGGAGAGGGGGAGAGAGATAGAAACATCAACGATGAGAGAGAATCACTGATCCGCTGCCTCCTGCACACCCCACATCGGTGATCAAGCCTGAAACCCGGGCATGTGCCCTTGACCAGAATCAAACATAGGACCCTTCAGTCTGTAGGCTGACGCTCTATCCACTGAGCTAACCTAGCTAGGGCAAAAATAGGTATAATTTTGAATCGTGCACAGTGGATGGCTATTGTAGTGTTGGCTGTTGTCATTTTTTAAATTGACAACATAAGAGAAAAGAGGCAGTGTCCCTGACTAAGCAGCCAGGTATTGCCTGTTTTAAAAATCCTTGCAGCACACCAGTGGAGAAATGTTGGACTAGACAAATAGGGGAGGTCCCGTCTTAAAGGACCCGGGTGTGTCATCTTGACAGTGAATGGACTGCCCAGGCAGCAGGGCCAGCTGGTGGGTTGTACGTAGTGAAGCAATGCAACCCGATGCTTGCATTAGGAATATCATGCTGACTGCACACTAGAGGAAGGTGGGAGACGGGCAATCTTGAGGAGAGGCGAGGGGTTAGCCGATGAGTGTGCCGGTCCCGGAGAGAAGGGGTGGCATCTAAGGCAGTGCTGTAGGGTGAAGTGGAAATCTGGAGAATGGCCAGGTATCTCGTCACCAGGTGCAGCCAATAGGATCCATGTGAAGGGTTTGGACGAGGAGATCCCCCGTCTTCCTTCCCTGGTCCCAAAGCCAATATTCAGGAACTCCAAGATGGAAAAGTGCCAGGCTTCTTATACAACCATAACCCACTGCCTGGGAGACTTGCCCTGATTTGAGTCATGTCTGCCCCACTATCTAGTCAGCCTGTGGTCAATAGTGCGTGTGACACACACACACACACACACACACACACACACACACACACCATACACCCTGCAACACCCATCACTGGAGCATGGGCTATGCAATTCAGAATTTCTACACAGGAGGGTTTTAGGTGGCAGTCTGGCTGGAAGAGCGATACAGCTTCAATGCTAAGCAAGTGCGTACATTGATAGATGCGTTGGGGTGTGGTGGAGGGGCACCCAGGCAGCAGCGAGGCTTGGCCCGTCACATGCTCTGCCATCTACCACAGCGCAGCATGGATGTGGAGGCCTGGAGGTGCATGAAGGTAAAAGAGTGAAGTGGTCAAGCTCTTGTTTCAAAGTCAGGCTCTGCTGCTGTCATTTCAAATCCATCGTTTTAGACTCTCCAATCTTTCATGTTTTCATGTGCAACACGGTGGTGTTGGGCAAGAAGAGCATTTCTACAGCTGACTTACCGAAAAAGATTTTTAAAAAATGTTCATAGATTTGATGAGATCCCAGCAGAAGGAACTCATAGAAAACAATACAGGCTACAGATCCAAGGGGAGAGAGATATATCCGAGTAGAAATATATATGTACACATGCATGTCTATGGAGCGCTGGACGGTATTGTGATCCCTGCTGAAATGGCCAAGCAGGAAGGCCAAACGTGGGTCTATAAGCCACAGCCCAGCCCAGCACCACGGTGCTCACAGTCCACGGTGTGGATCAGGCCCTTTTCGTGTGACTTCCCATTATCCTTGGGTGCGGCACACCAGTTCCTAAAGGGAGATTATTGCAAAATAATAATGACTGTTTTTTTACAATCACATTACAAAATGTTTTATAGAAGAAAAATATAAATAGCATGAAATAGTTACTCAACACATATGCGTCAAATGAAGGGAGAAACGACACGGCATCGGTGTGGAGTCCAACCAGGTGGGACTCAGATGCAGAGCAGCGAGAAACAGGAAGTGGGAAGAGGGCTTGGCCACCCGCTTAGTGGAAACGGGCAGGATGGCAACCCAGCATAACGGTTCTGGACTGGAGTGTACAATCGCACTGGGAGGACGCTCTCTTCTCGTTTCAGGCTCGCTGCCCGAGCCCCACCTGGAGCTGGAGGTCTCGGGGCGTGGTCTTCATAGCCGCCCAGCTCCTCCGCCTCGGAGCCCTGCTCTCAGGTAACCTTTCTGTTAACCCTGCATGAGGCCCCGAGTGGTTAGGGTAACTTCTCCAAGTGGGAGAAATTAGGGATGGAAGCCGGTTGTGGTGAGGATGGGGAGCTGTCCTAGCCCAGATTCCTGGAAGGAAAAATGCTCCCACCACCATCCCACTGTGAGACAAGGCTTCAGGAAGAACTGGAATGATCCGTCTGGGACCAAGTTCCCCATCCATCCAGCACAAGAGGCCCAGGCCCACGTTACTCTGACAGACCCACAATTTCTTTAAAAAATATTTCCTTCTACTAGTAGGTCAAAGAAAAAGTTTATAGGATACAATATTAATAGTTTCGTCTTTATGCCAATGCAGTTGTAAAATATAGAGGCTTTTTTGTTTGTTTTAAAATATATATTTTTATTGATTTCAGAGAGGAAGGGAGAGAGAGAGAGAGAGGTAGCAACATCAATGATGAGAGAGAATCATTGATCAGCTGCCTCCTACACACCTCCCACTAGGGATCGAGCCCGCAACCGGGCATGTGGCCTGACCTGGAATCAAACCATGACCTCCTGGTTCACAGGACCATGCTCAACTTGAACCACACCAGCTGGGCTAAAATGTAGTTTTTAATAAACATTATGGAAAAAGGGGCCCACAAAGGCAGAGTTCCCTGGAGCTGGTGGAAGTCATAACGCAGCCCTGGCAATCGCAGAACAAAGTCTTGTGGCAGAACAATCAGCAAAGGTGTCAGGAGGGAGGGCCACCAAGAGCCTCACGCGGCAGCAGAGGAGGCTGAGTAGGAAGAAGACTTTATAAACAGGAAAGGGAGCCGTTTCCAGGCCTGATTGCTGATGCCCACCTCTCCGCACGGGAACGGCCCCTGCTCGCTGCGCTCCGCTGGCTGTGATAACACTGCACCGTCATGCGTGCCCTTCGTGCGCTTGAAGGGCACATTCTTTATTTCATTTGACATCACCAACAATTCTTTCAAAGGCCCGTTTTAAATTTTCACAAGTGAGTAAGCAGAGACGGAGGAAGTAATTTATCAAAGAGAAACAGCCGCGAGCAGTGGGATGCGTGTACGACTGCAAGCCAGGTCTGACGTTTAACCCGCCGCTGCCCCAGCCTGGGGTTTCACAGCCAGTACTTACCGAGCCTGGTAAGGCCCAAGCTCTATGCTTGCGGTAAAGGAGCCAGAGCTCCAAAGAGAGCACCATCCGATTCACATTCCACAGGTGTGGACCCGGTCGGAGAAACAGACACTACCGCACACAGCAACAGGGCGGCGGAGGCGGAGGGGAGGCAGTGGGGGCCGGAGGGGGTCACAGAAAGCCCGAGGGGGAGCGTAGCAGGCACAGGTGGCGGCAGCCCGGGCAGCAGGAAGAGCAGGTGCCAAGGCCTGGAAGTGGGAGTTCTGTTTGGCTAAGAAATTAAATGTGGTGGCTGAGGAGCAGGGCCAGCAGGCAGGCTCCGGGGCCTGATGCATCTTAGCTTCCATGTGAGCAGCTGGGATCTGCAGATCCGAGGCCACCACCCAGACCTTTCACATGTCATTTAATGTGAACTTGGCAAATGACTTGCCAGGCCCCCTCCACTTACAGAAGGAGGCGATCAGATGACTTCTAAGGTCCCTTCTGATTCTGGTATCTTATGACCCCACGAGGGCATTTTTCTATTGTGGCTTCATGCTCACTTTTAAGTGAAAGATGGAAACCACTCTTTCCCTAAAACGACCAGATTAGACATAAAGGGTCATGTTTGGGGCACCGGTCCTCTGGTCAGAAACTCATCCAACTCCACAGAGCTGTGCTCATGCTCACGCCCCTCCGGCTAGAAACGTCGACTAACCGGCCCTCCCTCTCCTTCCCGTAGAAATAATGAACCAGACAGAGGTGGCAGCGTGGACCTATCATATCAGCAGCAAGGCCTACTCGTGGAATGCCTCCCGGACGTTCTGCCAGAAGTACTACACCGATCTCGTGGCCATCCAGAATAAAGATGAGATTGCTTACCTCAATGATGTCATTCCTTACTACAGCCATTACTACTGGATTGGGATCCGGAAGATCAATAATAAATGGACCTGGGTGGGAACCAATAAGACGCTCACCGAGGAGGCTGAGAACTGGGCCGATCACGAGCCCAACAACAAGAAGAACAACCAGGACTGCGTGGAGATTTACATCAAGAGCCCGTCGGCCCCCGGCAGGTGGAACGACGAGCCGTGCTGGAGGAAGAAGCGGCCGCTGTGCTACACAGGTAGGTCTTCTCTACTCCCAACTTGTGTGTTTAATAAAAACGCCGTCCCTGGTTCGAGACTACAGCCGCTGGGTCAGTACCATGGAGTCAGAGTCAGGGACATGAAACAGAGTAGACTGCCAATCAAGCAGCATCACTGAGCACCTGGGAGAACAGAAGACCCGGATGAGAGAGAACTGGACTTTTGAAACCAGAAGGGAGTTTGACTCTCATCCGGCCCACCCTTCTCATTGAGTAGCTACTGGACCAGGCGCCCAGGAAGCTGTAGTCTCTACAACGCAGGCCCAGAGCTTTTGCACTCTGTGCCCTAGCGCTGTGGTCGGCAAACTGCGGCTCGAGAGCCACATGCGGCTCTTTGGCCCCTTGAGTGTGGCTCTTCCTAAGCCTTAGGAGTACCCTAATTAAGTTAATAACAATGTACCTACCTATATAGTTTAAGTTTAAAACATTTGGCTCTCAAAAGAAATTTTAATTGTTGTGCTGTTGATATTTGGCTCTGTTGACTAATGAGTTTGCCGACCACTGGGCTAGCGGAAGAGAGAGTGTAAGCTGAGAGGGAACTCGGCCCTGACCCTAGAGACACCGCTGGACATCAGTATGTTCCAGGCAGAGTTACTAGGTCATGAGGCCATTTCCTATCGGTGGCATTTAGTCCCCATGAGGCTCTTCAACGCATCCTTCCATTCCTCTCATTTGCTGACGAGGAAAGGCCTGGAGCCATGAAGGGACCTGCCCTGGGTTCTAAGCCCCCAATGCTGGAGCCAGCTTGACCCGTGCTGACTTCAAAGCTGTCGTTTCAGCCGCATAGGCGCCCACACTCTGCTCTGCATTCTCACTAGACAATCTGAGAACGTGACCCAGGTGACAGGCGCTTCATAGGTTCCCCTCAATGACAACATATCTTCAGGTCGGTGGACTTTGGTGGGGTGGGGGGTCAGGAAAGAGGTGACTGAAGGTGAGATCCTGTGAGCGTATTTGGTTCTCACTCTCCCAGTTCCAGACTAAGCAGACATGCACCAAAGCTTGGTCTTCCCAGATCCAGGTGCCCAGTGCCAGGACTGGCACCATCTTTCTGGGTGGCTGCCCTCTGGGGGGGGCCCTCCTGCCCTGGCACCTGGGCACATGGGAGGGAGTGCCCAGGGAAGGGGCCCACCACCCGGAGCAGGAGAGCCCTGTGCATTCTGAAGCTCCTCCCTTAATAAGCCATCTTACAGATACCACATTGTGCTGTGTATTTCTCATTTCTTTAGATTATAAACACCTCCTCCTAGAAGCCCTCAACAATAGGAACAGCATTAACACTACTATTCCCTCCACTTTCTCCCACTCCTCACCCAAGCCTCTTAGCTGAGGGAAAACATATGCATAAATGCATTGTCATGTAGTCAGGTCCCATACTATAACTAATTTATTTGATATTAAATAAATTCACTAGCTAACAAGCTAGTCTTCAAAGGCCAGGACGGACATTGCAGAATATTCCTCATGCACCTGCTCTCCCAGTCTGCTCCCTGCTGTCAGGGAGCTGACCTGTCTCCACAGGTCCCTGCAGCTGCCACTGGATGTTCTGATATGCCTTGGCTCCCACTCCCCTCCCAACCTCCAGCACCCATGGCTGCTGGGCCATCTTTTCCAGTAAAGGGTGCAGACAATTACAGGACTGGAAAGAGATTGAACATCCCTGGCATGAGTGTTGCCAGCCCTGTGCCCTGCAACACTGGCGAGCATCACTCACTGGCACCATTTCACCCGCGTGCAGTTGGCTTTCGTCCCCACTACCACGAGCGGGCATTTTGCCGTCACAGTGAAAAGGGTGCAGGGAGCCATCAGCTCCCTGTGGGCGATAGATGAGGAACAGACATGTAAACTGCAACAAGAAATTAAGTTTGAATAATTCCATAAATGTCAGGATTTGTCAGACCTCAGAACGGGCTTGCAAAAGAAGATTGAGTCATTGATTTGTCATTAATGTCTTTCCTGGAATTCCAAGGGAATAGAGACCTTGCTAACTGGATGGAGACCCTGGAGTAGACTAGATACAGTTTTCTCTGTTTTCTCATCCCTAGAGCTCAGAGAGCCTGGGGAGCCACAGCCAGAACGAAGCTGTGTGCTCTGTGAGCACCGGGCGGCAGGCATTGCTCCTGCGAGGCCCTGGTGGGCCCAGGTGAGCAGGAGGGAGGGCGAGGACCACGCCTCCTCTACCAGCTACCGCTGCCTCCTGCACCTTCTCTTCACTTTGAACCCTTCCCAGTGCCTCAGTGCAGCGTCACCGAACTCTCTGGTTGTCATGGGAACTCCTGCGGAACCTTGCATGGCTCCTAGACTTAGAGCATCTCCGAGTCGAGAGGAAACATAGAGATCACCTCGAATAGTGCTCGATGTGACCTATGGGTTTCCTCTTTATTTTTTAAATATATTTTATTGATTTTTTACAGAGAGGAAGGGAAAGGGATAGAGAGTTAGAAACATTGATGAGAGAGAAACATCGATCAGCTGCCTCCTGCACAACCCCTACTGGGGATGTGCCCGCAACCAAGGTACACGCCCTTGACCAGAATCGAACCTGGGACCCTTGAGTCCGCAGGCTGACTCTCTATCCACTGAGCCAAACCGGTTAGGGCTGGGTTTCCTCTTGTGATAGGAACCCAAAGTGGACCAACAGACCGTGCCCGGCTCTGACCTCATCAATAAAAACAGGAATGAAAACATTCTCAGCACTCTGATGGCATCAGTTAGACCAGTAACCCTTCACCTACCCTGCAGGGCACACGCCCTCGCAGAGCCTCCTGCAGGAAAGCAGCGCTGGCCCTTCTCCGTCCGCCACCTGGGGCACAGACTCGGTGAGGAGGCCGGTGGGTTAGCTGGCTCTGCACCACCCATTCCCGGCTAGTTAGACCTTCGAAACAACTGCTCATAAAACTGTCTGCCCTTGACCTGGAGCAGGGCTGGAACGCCTCCCATGGCTCCTCAGCTCCTTCACCATGTGGTACTGGGCATAGATTTGAAACGGGCAAAAGATGGAAGAGATGGGCAGGTTGGGTTCCACGCAGGAACTTGCCTGAGGTCACAGGAAGGTCACCGGTAGGCAGCAGAGCCAGGACTGAGGTCATACGTGTGACTCCATGTGGTTCCCAGCCCCATGCTGTGACATCTGTCGGAGGTTCCGGATGAACATGGCGTTCTGAGTGCCGCTGGCTGGAAAGCCAGGAGCTGTTTGGTAGCACACGGAGGAGCTTCTGCCCACCCTTCTCTCTGTGGCTCCCTTTGTCCCTCTGTGTCCACATGAAACACAGCCTATACTGGAGCCACGTGGCACCCTCTCTGGGAAACAGACTGCTCTCCCGGGGCCCGAGGCGCAGTGCCGTCTCGCCAAAGCAGTCTCCCCCGAGAGGCTGTGGCCTGGAGCAAGGATCCCGCTTTTCTCCACACTCTGACCCCTCTGCCCCTGCAGCCTCCTGCCAGGACACGTCCTGCAGCCAGCAGGGGGAGTGCGTGGAGACCATCGGGAACTACACCTGCTCCTGCCACCCTGGGTTCTACGGACCAGAATGTGAATACGGTGAGGCCCCATTTTACCCACATTGCGGTCATGGGCTGTCTCTACCACCTGTCCCTCTGCCCGACTCAGGCTCCCCGAGACACACACTCTGGGTTAAAAACACTGTATCCGTGGGGAGAACATCCTATATAATAAAAGCCTAATATGCCAAGTGTTCAGTTGTCCAGTCGGCCATTCAACCAATCAAAGCGTAATATGCTAATGACATGCTAAGGCCGCTCAACTGCTGCTCACTCTGACTTGCACTGACTACCAAGGGGCAGACACTTCAACGTGTAGGTTAGCTTGCTGCTGGGGTCTGGCCGATTGGACTGAGCTAAAAGGGCTGGACACGCTCTAGTGCACTCCCACCGTCCCGCCCAGCTGGCCAACCTCTCGCATCTCTCCCTGGTCCCGATCAGGCACCAGTGAGGTCCCTCGGCCTGGCCTGTGCCCTCTAGCAATCTGGGACCCTTGGCGGATGTTGGAGAGCTGGTTTTGGCCCGATCCCACAGGCCAGGCCAAGGGACCTCACTGGTGCATGAATTTGTGCACCAGGCCTCTAGTTTGTCATAAAATCTCAAAAGGTTAAAGGGAAGCAAAGCAAAGGCAAAGAGTGAAGAGTGAGTATTTCCCTAGATGCAGCCCACACAGGAGCACCAGGCTGAGCAGGAAGCCTGGGGGACAGGGTTAGAGGGTTGTGCAAACAGTTCCGGCTCTCAGCAAGCCTGGCCTTGTCGTTAGCCTGTGATGGAAACCTGGAATTTTGTCCCCGCAGTGAGGGAGTGCGGGGGCCTGGAGCTCCCTCCACGTGTGCTCATGGACTGCAGCCACCCCCTGGGCAGCTTCTCTTTCAACTCCCGGTGCAGCTTCCACTGCGCCGAAGGCTACACTCTGGACGGGCCCCACGAGCTGGAGTGCTTGGCCTCGGGAACCTGGACGAATAAGCCCCCACAGTGCGTAGGTGCGTGGACCCCATTCCTCCCACCCTCACTGACAACGGGAATGTCTGAGGGGAGGAGCAGCTTTCTCCAACGCACAGCCTGGTAAAGAACTCGGCCTGCAGTGGATGTGGGCTCTGGTTGATGCTGTCACCCATCAACCATGATTGTCATGGTTTGTGTCTGTCCAGTGAGATAGTCAGCTTAAGTCTGGGTTCTCAGGCAAAAGCACTACGCAGGGGCCTGTCTCCTGTTGTTAATTGCAAAGTGGATAGAGTACAATAAGGAGGACTTAGAGAGTGAGTATTATTAATCTGATCTTTTTTATTTGCTTCTCTAAAAAAAAAAGGGAACATAAGGGTGTCTGGCTCTTTCCACACAGCTACTGAAAGTGCTCTCTAAGCCCCAGTCCCCGCCCTGCCTGCCTTTTGGGGAGACAGATGCCCGTCACTCGGGGAGACAGATGCCCCCCCCTGGGGAGGTAGGAAGCTGCTGCGGTGACCTGGGCTTCCCGCTGCTCACACGCTGCCCGTGGTTGTTTTTAGCCATCCTGTGCCCACCCCTGAGGCCTCCGGAGCGAGGACGCATGAGCTGCCTGCACGGCGCAGAGGGACCCCCGCACCAGGCCAGCTGCAGCTTCGCCTGTGAGGAGGGGTCTGTGCTGGTGGGGCCGGAGCTGGTGCGGTGCACGGCCTCGGGGGCATGGACGGCCTCGGCCCCTGTGTGCGAAGGTGAGCTCCAGGCAGCAGGCATGTTCAAGGCCCACTGCCCCCTCCTCCACGGGGCGTGCAGGTGACTGGCTGGCGGTGGAGAAGCTGCCTGCATGGCTGCAGCCTGACTCTCCTCTCCCTTCCTCTCAGCACCTGGGGCATCTGGGTAGGAAGAGAGTGTCTCTAGGAGCCTAAGAGGCCGATTTTACTAGAAACAGAATGTGAGTCTCCCGCCCCCAGCTCCCAGCTCTCAAGCAGGTGCAGACATTTCACACAGTAGGGAGGGTGAGGCAGGTTTCTAAGGTCGAGGGAAGTGGGAGTGAACCTGGGAGGAGCCTGTAGTCCTGAGGACTGGCACTCCCAGGCTCCTGACCTTACAGCTTTGTGCCCCCAGGTCTCCAGGTGCTTCCACCATTGCCCTGCAGCTGTGGGAGGGTCTCTCCCCTTCAGATCTTCTCTCTGTCCCAGGTTGTTGTCTCTAGCGGGGCACTGTCAGCTCCCAGAATCCCCCACACATGAGCCAGCTGTGTTCCTCCCGTGCTGCCTGTGCACATGATTCCACCTGTAAATTCAAGGCTGACCGGCTGTCCATTGAGGGACCGGCACATTTGCTGCACTGGCCTGGCCAGTGAGCCGCAGCCTTGCAGCGGGGAGGGTAGGATGCCCCTGAACTCTATGCATCAGGAAGGAGCTGTGGCACAGTGGGCACAGCCTGCAGCGGGGAGGGTAAGGCAGGGCAAGGTAGCAGGAAGTTAAAACTGGCTAGTGATTCCCAGGATGCCCAGAGGACGGCCGGCTCTGCTACTGTCCGGACATGAGCCCACAGGACATGAGCCCATTGGACATGAGCCTGTAGGGAAGTCACTTCAACTTGGTGAGCCTCACTCTTCTCATGGGTAAAGTGAAAAACATGAGAGGAACTTGGTTCACAAATGCCCCAATTCTGTGACGACCAGAAGTCCAAGCCCAGGATAAGGGTAGTCTTTACTCTGAAAAACACCCAGACACACAGGACCAGCTGTAGATGGAACCGCCTGGGGAGGGAAGGGCACGGGGAAGCCAGTCGCTCAGATCCGAGGTCTCCGGGCTTGACTGCGCTCAGGGACCCGGCGGGCTGCACTTGGCGGCTGAGGTCCCATAGGACGGCTTCCTGTGTCCAGAGGCCCAGCCCCTCAGGACCCCTTTACGGGGCTGGATAATAGAGTCAGCAGTAAGCTTTTCCCTAAAAGTCCAGCCTGCTCTGTGCTTCCTCTTCCGCAAGTAACGCCAGCAAATACTTCAAGGGCGCCCTTGACCTACTCGACACTGCCAGGCTCTGAAGGACAGACTCCGGCCTCAGGGGGCCGCGCTCCGAGGGGCAGGGTTACAGTCCTGCTCGAACAGCAGGACCGGGGGCTGTGGGAGCAGCTCCGACCCCTTCGTGGCCAGAGAGGTTCTTAAGGGAAGTGAGGTCTCGGCTGAGACCTGAAGGGCAGGGGAGTGGCCACGCAAGGAGGCCAGGGAGGTGTTCTGGGCAGTTTCCCTTTGGAAAGGGAGGATTGAGGTTCTGAACACCCTGACAGCATGGGTAGAAAGATGCAGCGTCTCTGGAGGGCTCTTCTGAGAAGAACCTTCCATGACCAGCTGCAGACCTAACGCTCTCCCTTCAGCCATCACGTGCCAGCCCCCGGAGCGCCCCGCCCACGGCAGCGTGGACTGCTCCCCGCCCTCGAGGGCATGGCCGTACAACGCCACCTGCAGCTTCCGCTGTGCCGAGGGGTTTGAGCTGCACGGAGCGGACACAGTCCGGTGCGCCGACGCGGGACAGTGGACAGCGCCGGCCCCGCTCTGTCAAGGTATGGAGACATGGCAGCATCCCTCGGTGTCCCTCAGCCTCTTAAAGGCATCAGGCATCTGATTTAGCATCTGCACTGCCATTCATTTATTCATCAGACAGTAGCAAAGAACCTACTAGGTGCCGAGCCCTCTGTGCTGGACCCTAGGGAGGAAATGGGAGCAAAGCCAGGCTCAGGCACAACGTGGTCATCACCGCATATTGTACTAAAGTCGGGCTGCATTGATTGACACCTGTGGGTGGGTGGGCGTGAAGGAGACGGAGCTAGGAGGCAGGGATGGTATCTGAGGAAGGGCATGGGATGGCAGAAGGATAAAGGACGAGGCATTCAGTCTAGTTCGGTCATTTCCTGCCAATGAGCTTTGGTCTCTCTGAGGCTCAGTGTCTTCGGTAACATGGAGGTGCTGCTCTCTGCCTGGCATACCTGCCTTACCAGTGGGCATGAGTCAGTGTGTGTAAAGCAAGCTTAAAGTGTGCGTAAAGCAAGCTTAAAGCTGCTGAGTGCTTTGCAAAGGCGGGTGCTGGGAGCTCTGGGCAATTTATGTCAATCCCTGAGTCTGACTTAGAAATAGGCAGTGGTTCAAAATCAGAGTCTTGAAAAGAGGTTTGCACACCCATGTCCATAGCACATTATTCATAATAGTTAAAATGGGGAAGCCACCCACGTGCCCATCAGCAGGCGAATAGATAAACAAAATATGGCATAAACATGCAATGGAATATTATTCAGCCTTCAAAAGGAGGAAATTCAGACATATGCCACACCGTGAACAAACCTCTAGGACATTGTGCTGAGTGAGAGAAGCTGACCACAGGAGGACAAATGCTGCAAAGTCCCCTTGTAGGAGGTCATAGCGTAGTCAGGGTCGTGGACACACGGCAGAGTGGCCGTTGCCAGGGGCGGGGAGAAGGGGCCGTGGGCAGTTACTATGTGATGGCTGTGGAGTTTCAGTTCACGATGACGAAAATCGTTGAGGAGGTGGTGGTTATGGTCAGTAGGAATGTACTCAATACCGCTGAACCGCACACTTAAAAATGGTTACGTGGTAAGTGGTAAAGTCTATTTTATGTGTATTTTACCACAATAAAAAAACTGAAAGAAAAAGAGGTCGTGGGGGAGGAAATGGCCGTGCACCATGAAGGGGGGCACAGGAGAGTCATGGGGTGCACAGCAGGTCCCTGCCTGAAAGACAAACACACAGGAGCCCCGGACGCACTCATGTCTTAGCCATCGCGGGAGCCACTCTTGTCATCCAGAAGAGATAGCTGCGTATTTATTCTCTCATGCCTCCGAGACGTGTCTCAGACCCCCGATGAGCTCCCAGTGTTTCCTGCCCTGACAGTCCGGTCTGTGTCTGGTGCAGAGCATAATGGCATTACTACCGTCCGTTACGGCTGCTGCCACTGCTATGGCTGCCACTCCCAATAGCACCCAGGTGACATTCAGGGAGCACGCTAGTCTAACTCCCTGCGGTCGCTACAGCGATTGTCCCAGCTGTAAAGATGAGACCTAGCTTCTGTAGCGTCCATGTGTTCTCTCCGTCTGACCATCTGCTTCATATGACGGAGACCACACTGCAGGAGGGCAGGCAACTTATGCTCTGCTTCTTCACTTCCCATCACACCGTTAGGCACCGCCCAACTCTGTTGAAGGGGAAATACACCCTTTGTAGTGACCCTCCGTGCTCCTCCCATGGACCCACCATCATTCATTTTCTGCCTCTGATCAGTGGCATTTATATTTTTGTTTTCAATATTTTGCTCTTATAGCTAATGCCATGATTAAACCATCTATGAACTGAGGTTTCAATATGCATGTTGATGGCATACTCAGCATAGACTCTTGGGTCCAAAGGTAGGATATTCTGGAAAGTATGGATACTTATTGCTCAACCGGTTAACAACGGCCCTGCCTCTTCCTCAGCCCCCTCGCGATGACAGGACACTTTCTCACTCTCCAGGTTAAGTGCACCCCATTCAGAAGCCCCCATTCTTGGCAGGAACTTGGGCCAAGGGGTGGGGAGCGATGAGGACTTGTGTACTGCCGTTTCCTCGCTCCCTCACTCCCTCCCTTCCTCACCCTTAGCTCTGCAGTGCCAGGATCTTCCGGCTCCAAACCACGCCCGGGTGAAGTGCATCCACCCCTTTGGCGCCTCGAGGTACCAGTCCGCCTGCAGCTTCGCCTGTGCAGAAGGCTTCCTCCTGGTGGGGGCACGCGAGCTCCGGTGCCTGGCCACCGGGACCTGGAGCGCCGCACCCCCCCAGTGCCAAGGTAGGAGGCCCTTCCCACTCTTGGGCATGATCGATATTCTAGTGGGGGTAATGTCTGGCGGCAGAAAGTTGAAATAAACTGGAAGATGCATGAACCTTGCGACTCGGAGCGCAGGTGTCCTGAGGGGTAGGCGGGCAGCACAGGGCAGGACGCTGGGTGGTGGGCGATGGGGTGGCCCTGCCTGCAGCTTACCAGGCCCTTCAGTAGGCCTTGAGGCTGGGATCCAACACCAGGTGAACTGTGCTCACTGGTCTGAACCAGCATCTGCAGAGAAGGCCACAGGCCACACGCAGCCAAGGCCGCTGTCCAGGCTGCACTGGCATCTACCCCAGGGTGCATGGAGTCTCCTGGTGGCATGGCGGGGGGGAGGGGGAGCGGGTGGGGGCCTAGGTCATATCAGGGTGGAGCGGGGAGGGGCAGAATATAGGGTGCTGGCTGAAACACCTTCCAGTTCTGCGTCAGATTGCAGAGATAAGCGTAGGAGAAGGTGAGAGACAGAAAGAGGAAGAAACTCGTCTATAGACGCAAGGTTATGCAATTCTCAGAATGAAAAAGTGCACACTCAGCCTCAGCAGGCCCATCTGTGTGGGACTTGATATGAGACAAAGCCATCATGTCTGTCCCTGTGTGACACACAGCCGGGTCGGGTGTGATCACAGGTGTTTGGGAACTGAAGCACAGACGGATGCTTTTCACACTCCCCTGTCCTTTTCCACGTAAGGAATCGATTTTTAGTTATATTTATGGCAAGTACTGCTTTTCAAAAGCAATGTTTTCCTTTATCAAAGCTACTGAAAATAAGAAAATAGAGAAACATTAAAAATTCTCTCAAATGCCCCCATCTTAAAATAGACACCGTGAGCATTCTTGTATGAATTCCTCCACACGGTCCCCATCCACTTTCCCTACAGGCAATTAGCATTTTTATGATGCGTCCACAGTTTTCATAATAAAATCAAACAGGTAAAATGCTAGATAACTCTGGTTGCTGGCCTTTGCCTTTCCCTTGCACAAGCTTTCAACGTCTGAGTGAAAGCAGGCGGATCTGGTGTTAATGGAGAGGAAACCACTTGCTATTCAGGTCACACACACATGCACACGTGCACACACACACACCACTGTTAGCGCAACAGTAAACAAATGAGTGAATGAATGAATGAATGAATGCCCTCAGCAGCCTGGGGCCTTCACCCCCAGCACAGTGAGCACCACAAGCCCCAGGAGCTGGGCGGGTGCACAGTCTGAGCTGCGTCTGGAGAGACCCGGTGAGGCGGAGAGCTTGCGCCTCCGCTCTCGTCCTGGCCTCCTGGAAGCCTGGACGCGGCACAGAGCCCAGGCGGCTTTCGGGCAGGGGGCCATCAGATCCTTCCAGGCAGCCCCGGGCGGCGGGGGCACGGGTCGCAGCTCATTGCCCCACCGTCCCGCGTGGGCGTGGCGCAGCAAGGAGGCTGGCATGCACCGCGGCTTCCTGTGACCTCCAGTCCCTTCTGCTTTTGGGGCCTTGTTTACTCTGAACAAACTTTCTCCTCTTGAGCATCCAGTGAAATACCTACGTGTGGGCGGGGCAGGAAGGCACCCCAGGCTTGCAATCTGCCAGCTGTTGCAATACTTCTTGAGAGCCTGTTATCTATTTCCCTTTTCAAGGCCCGCCCACCCCTGAGCCCACCCTGGCTGCCACAGGCTCGGCCACAGAATAGCTGGACATGGGCTCCATGGCACCAAGGCCTCCCTGTTTGTTCTCACAGAGGACAGGCTCCCCTCCCCTCCTCCCCGCCACACACACCCATACACACACCCTGAGTGCAAATGGGCTTTTCAAGTGGCAGAAAAGAGATAGGTTTTTTGATAAGTCCATCAGATATTAGGGGGAACGTAGTTGAGAGGGGAAGGGATGAAGGGAAGAGAAAGGTGCAGAAAATGTTGTCAAAACTTTAAGCAGTTCAGGTCGGTGGCTGGAGTAGGGTCCTCTTGCAGCCGCACAACCCCTGCCTCTGCTCGATAGCGCCCCCTGCTCAGTCGGGTCAAACAGGGAAGGATGCCGGAGCATGCGGTCTCTTAGTCTTCATTGTTCCCGTCAGCACGCTCCATCTGGACTTGGTCATCTCACTAACTGGCAGAGGGATAGCCTCACCAGCTGGTGACATTCACATACAGTGTTTTCACCCTTGACCCTTGTGAAAATCCTGGGACCCATGGAATGCCATTCTCCACATTTTTAAGGTAAAGCTTTGAGGCTCAGAGAGGTTCAGTGACTTGCCCAAGCTCACAGAGCATGATCTCCAACCCAGCAAGTCCCCAGTACCTCAAGCTCCACGTGTACAAACTGTGGCAAAGCCCCAGGAAATCCTATTTACTTTCTTTTGCAAGTGAGCAGGTAGAGTCGTTGGAGGCTGGCCCTGGAGGATGAGACTGGGGAGAGAGCTTCTGCAGATGGCCATTTACATGAAGTGCCCCTGTGCGTCCGTGGTTTTTAGATTTCGTTTTCATGCGTGCTTTAATGAACTTGCTTCATATAACTGCTATTCCCTGCAAGGCAAGGATTGTTACTTTCCCATTCCATAGACGGGGCAACTGAGGCTCAGAAGGTTTATTTCCCAGGGACACCTTGCTAGTGAGTAACAGCCAGGATCTGGGCTCAGAGTGTGTCCACCTCTTGGCTGGGACAGGAAGCTTGAAGGGGAGGAGAGTGCTTCAGCCCATTTTCCTACTTCCGGTCGCTGTCCTTGTTTCTGGGGAAGGTCAGCAGGTCAGCTCCTGAAGAAAGTGCTCAGGAAGCAGCTGCTTCCGCTCCTGACCAGGGGCCGCCAAGATGACCACGCTGCTCTCTTCCAACAAAGCACCGCTCCCTCTCAATCACCAAACGCTGCTCTTATGTACTTAGAACACACACACACTCACACACTCACACTCACACACACTCACTCACACTCACACACACCCACACACATTCACACTCATACTCACACACACACTCACACTCACACACACACACACTCACACACACACAGTCACACACACTCACACTCACACCCACACTCACACCCACACTTACACACTCAGATACATACACACACACACACACACACACACACTCACACATGCAGATTTTGGGTTGCAGAGTTCTAAAACAGCCTCTCTCCTCCCCTCTTGCCCTGGCAGCCGTCACCTGCACTCCTCTGCGAAGCCCGCAGAACGGAACGATGGCCTGCGTCGGCCCCCTGGGAGACTCCGGCTATCAGTCCACATGTCAGTTCACCTGCAACGAGGGGTTTTCTTTATCTGGACCCGAAAGGCTGGATTGCACTCTATCTGGGCGCTGGACAGGTTCCCCACCAACCTGTGGAGGTAGGATCACCAACCTGTGTTTTCTATGGCTTCTCTCTTGGGCAGAGCCATAGAATGAGATTTATGTAAAACTGTCTTAAACTAAAGGAAACACACTTTCCACAAAGCCTGTTGACCTAGACCGAAAGCAGCTTCTCTCTCTCTCTCTCTCTCTCTCTCTCTCTCTCTCTCTCGGAAGATAACTTCAGTTGAACATTTAGTTTTATAAAGTATCCTCATGTCAGTATGGCATTCAATGTTTGCCGCAGTTCTATGTTCCTCCCTTACAGCCTTTCTCTACTGCACTCTTCACTCCTTCCTTCCTGCGTTCACCTTCCTGAACACAGCTGAGCCCGATGAACTGACGTCAGGGGTGGCATCGTTTCATCTCGCCCCTCGAGGAGCTCAGGGCCTGACTACCGCTTGCTTCTTTCTCCCCCCACTTCTCTGTGGATATACAGTCCTCAGGGCAGGCTCTGCTCCTTCTTCACCTCTGTGCCCCGGCAGCAGCTAAACAGAGTGAAAGTGGGGGTGGGGGTGGGGGTGACAAATTCCTGTTGAATTGAGCTGATCATTCACTAATAAAATGTATTTAAGCACCAGTCCTACTGAGAGCGAATTAGTGGAACCTTCAGAGGTGGGGGCTGGATCTTGCCAGCTTTTGATTTTCCCCAAAACATCTGGCATGCAGTGTACTCTAAGGCAGAAACGTACTGACTTGTTAATTCATAGGTCACGCTACTTTCAAAAGGTACCATTGTGCCAATTGGTTGTTCAGTGAGCTCAGTGATCATGAGGCCAGAGGGGCCATTTGCCGCTGTGGACCCGGTGCCGGCTGCTTCACAGGCGTTACCACAGTCAATCCACCCAACGGTCTTCACACGGCTACGTTTATGCCCATCTTAGAGATGAAGGCACTGAGGCCTGGAGAGACTAAAGGGCAGGCCAGGGGCACATAGCCAGGAAGTGTGGTGCCAGCATCTGAAGCCAGGTCCGGTCCTACCACCGGGCTGGTGTTTTCTGCGCTGCACCACACTGCCCCCCAGGGGCAGGGTGTCACACCTGGGGCCGTCGCCTGTGAACTTGCTCTTTGCCACCCCCTCAGGCTGCAGTTATGGCTGCTGAAGTGAACTTGAGAAACAGCAGTGCCTGGTGGTCAGATGAGAGAATGTGTTGATAGAAACTCATTGTTAGCATTATATGAAAAACACTAAGATGATATTTATTCTTTCTTGTGGAATGGGCACTAGATTAATATCCCAAGAGCCGTGTCATCCTCTCTGGCATCACATGCCATTTTAGAAGGTCCTGTCACACCCTTAGGGGCAGGTTTCTCCATTCGGAGAGGAGCAGACAAGGTCATCTCGGGGTCTCTTCCCTGGCCAAGAGTCCTGCAGGTGAAAGGACACAAAATGCTGCCACCTGCTGTTAAAAAGACACACAACAAGCGCCTAGGTCGCCAGAGCTTTCGTGGGTGACAGCGTTAGGGCATCACTCATTCACTTATTTCTCATTCATTAATTCCATCAACACTTATCTTGAGTTCTGTCTTCCCACATTCTGTCCTCAGACCAAACAATAAAAAAGCCTTGTGAGAATTATCTCACTCGAGTTTTAAATCACATATGCAACCGACATGGTTGTCAAATCTGTAATTTCTGAAGCCTGCCCCTTCCTTCCCAACTCCCCCCCCGCCCCCCCATCCCCCGTTCATCCACAAGAAGAGACATCTGCCTTCCACCTGCGGTCCCAGCCTGCCCGGGGCCTGGACCCAACCCCGACCTCGACAGCAGCTTCAGCTAAGGCGAAGGGGGGGGGGGGGGGGGGGGATTCGGGGAGGGCTCAGAACTGTCACCTTTCGCTCACGCTTTTATAGCTGTGTTTCCACCTCATTCTCCAAATTCGCTCTAAGGCTTAGCAAACAGCCCCTCTCCTTGTCCCGTACGCCCGAGTCCATGAATTTTTAACCCTCCGCACTGACCCAAGTCCCTGGTGTCCGCATGGTGTTGGCAGCATCCAGGGCACCTCTGAGGGGCGGGGCCACCCTGCGAGCAGGAGCGGGGACAGGGGAGTCATGTCTCCCTCGCAGAGTGCGATGTGAGAGGTCATTTCCGAGTGGTTCCACAGAGACTCCTCTTTCGTTGGAGCCCTGGGCCCTCTGGGGCGTGGCTCTGCCTGCACGGCCCAGCCTCCTCCCTGCGTTT
The DNA here is from genome assembly GCF_028538775.1 of Myotis yumanensis. NCBI lineage: Eukaryota > Metazoa > Chordata > Mammalia > Chiroptera > Vespertilionidae > Myotis > Myotis yumanensis. The sequence continues at coordinate 39,055,372 of NW_027223768.1, forward strand.
GCCCTCCAGCCCTGACTCGTTTGGATGCACCTGCTCGCATGAGGAGTCATCTTCCCTCCCCTTCCAGATGGAGGTCTAACACCCACGAACCACACCTCCCCGTGGGCCCCACAATTCACACAGCAGGGTTTCAAGTGGGGCTCAACAAGCATTGCCAAGGGGACGAATACATGAGACTTTGATTGACTAACCATTTGCCTCAGGATTGGGTTTACCAATGATGGCAGTCGCACATTTCTGAGTCCTGTGTCTTTCTCCCCATTACATTCTCACACACAAGATTATCACGGAGCAACACATGTTGGGTTACTGACGAACTGAGGGACTATTCTTTCTTTAAACCCAAAGCTGTTCTGAAAGAAATGCCTTCATCAGCGAAGGCTCATTTTGCTTAGCATCTTTGCTTAAAAAACCAGCACCACCTCTGAAATGCTATGCCCGGCGAAGACCTCCGGCGGCGGTGGCCAGCAGCTGCTGCCAAGAGCCTGTGTTTGGCTGGACCCCGAGGACCGGTGGGGTTTTTCAGGGGAAACAGAAGGGAACGCAGGCGGTGTGAGCGAGAGCCAGGGGCAGGAAGTTCGAGGCCCGTTCAGGGCACTCCCAGGGTTGATGGAGCTTGGCCAAGAGGCTCTGAGCTGTCGGGGCCCGGGGCTGTGGAATAAAGAAACAGCCAGGATCCAAACGGAGGAAGCGGCAAGGACAGAGGTGGTCACTGCAGTGGTAGGTGTGCCGAGTGTGGACAGGTGGCAGGGTGTCTGAGAGGAAGCGGTCTTGGCAGGAGGAAGGCCAGGGGTGAGGCCCTGGACCACACCCTCGGGCAGAGGACAGTGGGAGCCCGGGGGACCCTGGGGACTCTAGAGGCAAACGTGTACAGAGAAGAGGATGAGACTGTCCTTCTGGAGTGGGACTGCTTCACTCTCGTGACTTCTGCCCACCCCTCGCTGTGAGCCCACCCATCTTCCTGCTGCCCCTGTGGTAGATGGCCTGTCGTGTTGCTGTGGGATGCCGGCTGCCAAGCCAAACACCCCACATAGTAGGTGCTCAATAAGTACCTGTTGAATGCGTGAATGAAGGAAATGGTGCAAAGCAAAGCTTCCGAATGAACATGCAGGTTTTGACATCCTCTATTTGCTTCTCCAGCCACCAGGTGTCCAGAATTATTCGCCCCAGATTGGGGGAGCCTGGACTGTTCGGACACTCGGGGAGAATTCAACGTGGGCTCCACCTGCCACTTCTCCTGCCGCGGGGGCTTTAAGCTGCAGGGGTCCAGCAGTGTTCAGTGCACAGCGTCTGGGAGATGGACAGCACCCCCTCCAACCTGCCAAGGTAACACAGCGTATCTTCCGGGGACAGCCCCTCTGCACGCTTCTTCCACGATAGGGACAAGCACATGGCTCTTCCCGGGAAACAGCCATAATTTATTATTATTATTATTATTATTATTATTATTAAAGCCCTACTTCTTGTTATGAAACAGGGCCCAGGGAACACAGACTGGCTTTCTAAGTGTATAAGGAGCGACAGGACCTTTTTAATATTTTGATAAAAGACATACTGATTCGTAAGCAGAAATTGTCCTCCGTGATTTTGGCCTCTCCCTCTAAGAGCTTTATGGGGTCGGTGGGTGGGTCTCCTGCTTTGCCAGGAGAGAGTAGGGGTGGAGGAACTGAAGCTCAGAGGCCCGTGTTCTGCCGCGTGCCATGTTAGCGACGAAGCCGGCGGCATCCTTCACGCCTCACGCTCCATGCTGACCTCTGGCCGAGGATCATCCACCTCCCGACGAAGCCATGCACATGTGGCTTCCTACTAAATCCCCTACTTCCCCGCACCAACTCTCCTGCTTTAAATTCTTTTTATTATTGTTGACAATATTACAGATCTCCCCATTTTCCCCTACCCCCTCCTCCCAGCCCCGCCCCACCCAGGTTCGCTCCGTTAACATCAGTGACACTGACCTCCCAGTTTCTTCTAGACCAGCGGTTGTCAACCTGTGGGTCGCGACCCCTTTGGGGATCGAACGACCCTTTCACAGGGGTCGCCTAAGACCATCGGAAAACACATATATAATTACATATTTTTTTTGTGATTAATCTCTATGCTTTAATGATGTTCAATTTGTAACAATGAAAATACATCCTGCATATCAGATATTTACATTATGATTCATAACAGTAGCAAAATTACAGTTATGAAGTAGCAACGAAAATAATGTTATGGTTGGGGGTCACCACAACATGAGAAACTGTATTAAAGGGTAGCGGCATTAGGAAGGTTGAGAACCACTGTTCTAGAAGGATTCTCTCTCCAAGGGAACTTGCAAATTCTCTTCTTCCCCTGATTTTCCATACCGATGAACACCAGCTTCCCTGAACTTGCAAATTCTCCTCTGCACCTGGTTTCCATGCCCATGGTACCGGCTTCCCTGAACTTGCAAATTCTCTTCTGCACCTGGTTTCCATGCCTATGGTACCGGCTTCCCTGAACTGCCTTAGGAGCTATTGCTGGGGCCTCCTCTATGAAAGGAGGGAAGGCAGTACCCCAGGACAGTCTGTCTGCGATGCTCTCTAAGTGCACACATGTCCTCCCAGGTGCGGTGCCGGCGCCCACTGCAGAGGTGCGCTGCCCAGCCCTCGTCGCCCCGGGGCAGGGAGCGATGTCCTGCCAACACCCCCTGGCAGCCTTTGGATTGAATAGCACCTGTCACTTCGGATGCAAAGCGGGATTCCAGCTCCTGGGAGAGGCTGCTGTCCGGTGCGGACGGTCGGGACGGTGGACAGCAGCCACCCCGGCTTGCAGAGGTGAGTGAGGGCCGGCTGCTCGGACGCCGATTCCTCAGGCCCCGAGCCAGTCGGGTCACCCGCCTGCCAAAACCCTGTCCAGCCCCAGCGGTCACTTGGAGTGCCCGCTCCTCCACGAAGTCACACCAATCCCAAGTGGCAGTCGCATGTGGCAAGCGCATCCCTCCCCCGTCCTTTCGCCTCACGCCAAAGCCCTGGCACTCAGACACCTCGTGGGGAAACGTTCGTCAGCGTCCAAAAACGTGTTAGAGCAGCAAGCATGCTGAGCGTAACCAGCTCCGTAAAGCTTCAGTTCCAGTGACGAGGGGACAGCTAGATGGTCCATATTCCCACGATTTGCAGCTAAATCAGAAGACAGTCATGCGTGACCCCCGGCAGGGCGGCCGCCGCGCATGAAACGCTGTCTCTCCGGCTTTGTCTTCCGCACAAAGCACAGCACAGCGCTCTGCGGCGTCGCTACGTCTCGGTGTTTATCTGGATTAAATTTAATTTCTTGAGCGCTAGCTTCCTGTCCACAAATTAAGGTGAATGACTTGAAGTTTCTGGAAAGTTAGTTTAAAGAGGGTGGCAGCCTCTACTTCTTTCACACCTGAGTCCAGCCATGCTGCATCCTTGTGAAATATTTTCATCCTGTTTGACGTCTAACAGCACGTACTGACGTGCCAGCTGATTGTCAGCGGCAGTGATGATAACGTTTAGGGCAACAGCACCTCTGAGAAGCGAGATTTTATAAATAGTGCTTTGTAGGCCCGGCTGCCCGATCCCTCAGCAGGAGTTTCTTGGATGCCACTCTGTGCCCCCTAATTCATTGACTGGCTCCCTCCCAGCGGGTGTCTCAGTCTGTGAGATGTTGGGAGAGCTGATGCGGGTGCCGGGAGGGGCTCGTCTCAGCCCTGACCTTCCCTATTCGCTCTCACCTCTGGCAATGTCACTCAGGTTACATGAAGCCACGGTCTCTCTCCCCTCCTGCGCCATGACTGTTGTCCCCGTTCCTTCCGGCAGCTGTGCAGTGCTCCCAGCTGCACACCGAGGAGCCGGTGCTGATGAACTGCTCCAGCCCTTGGGGCCATTTCAGCTACGGCGCCACCTGCACCTTCCACTGTCCGGAGGGCCAGTCGCTCAACGGCTCGGAGGCAGCGGCATGCGGACCCGACGGCCAGTGGTCAGCGGCCACGCCCACCTGCCAAGGTACGTCTTCATCTAGTTCCAGGAGCCACGCTGACGTGGAAAATAACCAAATCCGGGCTCTTCTCTGTATGTCTGGCAGCGGTCTCGCTTTCCGTCACGGGGTTTTCCCTGCATTTGGTAAGCGTTTCACAATGAATCAAGCCAAGCCTTCTTGCCTTCGCAGAGCAGAGGGGGTCAGAAGCAGCGCTCTGTGTGGGCAGCCGGCCCTCCTGCAGAGCTCAGATTTATGAAACGAGTCCTCTCGTTGCTTTGTAATCTGGGGGAGGTAAGACATCTTGAAGCTTCAAAATGTTTTAGACGGGGGGTGATTATATGCAGCTTCCTCACGTGTCTCAGAGGACCTTTGATTATCACACGCCTCTAAAAACTGAAGACTCCACCGACCTCCTTAACGAAGCCCCACCTGTTATTAAGGGTTATTCCAACCACCATCTTTCTTTCCTCTTTTTTTTCCTCCACAGGGAGGAACAAGTATATTTATAACAGGGCATGACTTGGTACCGACTTGACTTGACATGACTTTTTCTTTCTGTAACTATATTTTTTTATTGCAACAAAAATTACCCAGGGTGTATTTTATTTGCCCAGACTTTCATTCCTTGGGTCTACCATGTGGCCATTAATTCCTTTTCGTCCATCCTTACCCTGCCTCCTTTGGAAATTGCGTTTGATACTAAAGCCTTGGGGGTAAAATGTGGTTTTACGCCTCCCAGGTTGCCAGCGCTGCCAGGGCCTCTGGTGATCCTCCTGGGAGGTTCCTGGGCGCCTCCGGGAGGATGGTCTTTGACACAATGCACCCTAAGTCTGTGTGTGCGCTTGCTTGCAGCGGAGCCACTGACCGTCCAGGAAGCCCTGACGTACGTGGGTGGAGCAGTGGCCTCCACAACAGGCTTGGTGATGGGCGGCACACTCCTCGCTCTGCTCCGGAGGCGTTGCCGACGGAAAGGTAACTGGGGGCAGGGGCGGAGGGGGGGGGGGGGGGGGAGCTGTCCTTCGCTTCCGCTTTCCTGAGGTTTGGGGAGGGCGGGGGACCACAGCTGCAGCAGCACCTGTGAGAGGACGTCTGCATTAGAAGAAAACATGACTTGAGAACTGACTGCCCTCAGTTCTCTTTATAAATAACATTCTAAAAGCACAGATCCTCAGGTAAGGAGACTGAACATGGGCTTGGAAATCTGAACTTTTCAACACCCACCCTCAGTTATCACCAAAACTAAATGAAATCGTGTCTCGATTCTCTCCTTCATCCCCTCCGCTAGTCTTTCATGCCCCCGTCATCTATTGACCAACTGTGTTAGGTGGTGGGACCCTGACTCCTGGTCCCTGGGATGGAGGGACATGTAATCCAGGAGTGGAAATAAGCAAGTGAGATCCGTGCTCACACCAAAGGGCAGGACTGGGTTAGGCACAGTTACAACCCGAGTGCTACAGGGACACAAAACAGAGGTGTCCCAACCAGCCGGGTAGCCCAGAACGGCTCTTTGCAGCTTAACATCGACGAATAGGAGGGATTTGCCGGGGAAAAGCAGAAGCAGTTCCAGGAGGAAAGATCTGGGAGGACCTAGAGGTGAGGCAGCTGGGGAGGTGCTACGCTTGGCAGTGCAGGGCATCCGGCCCCAAGAGGCCCATGAAGGAAGGGAGAAAGGAAGCTGGAGGCAGGAAGAGCCACCCTGCTCATGCCTCGGTCTGAAAAGATGGATGTTTGCATGGACATGTGTGGAGCTAATGCCGGGTTTAAGCCGGGAAGGGACCAGAGCGGATGGAGATCCTGTAAGGGAAACGTGTTTATCAGGCTGCCCACCAAAGAGAGCTCTGGCATGGGGGTAAGAGGAGGGACCATTTCTTCAGGGTCAGAACATCCTTCCTCTGCCTGGCCCAAATGCTCAGCCTGTCCCTAAGGTCAGACACCTCTCTGGATAAGCTTATGGGGCTCCTCGCCCTCCTCATGGAAAGTGACCAGGAGTGACCAGGGGCATCAGAGGGGCCGGGACTGTGCAGAGCCAGGTGAGGAAGCCAGGTGACAAAAGCACCTGCTGGAGTCCCCCTGGAGTTAGGGAGTCCCCCTGGAATTAGGGAGTCCTCCTGGAGTTAGGGAGTCCTCCTGGGATTAGGGAGTCCTGGCTCCTAATCTTCCCTGCTCAGGGCAGGACCACTTGGTCCTTGCTCTATGCTCCCTCCATCACAAAACCACCATGGCCCCGAGGCTGGCTGTGTAGTGCTCTCCTCTGGGACAGACAAGGAGTAACACTGTTTAAAAACCAAAGGTTTCCCCCCTCCCGCGCCCGCCGCCCCCCGCCCCAGTCTCTCCATGCAGCATCAGTGCTTGCTTAACCCAACTCAGAAGGCAGACAGACACAAGAGCTCCTGAGACCCAGACATACGCTCCATGCTACGTCGGAACCACACTCTTCCTGCATTTTCCCCAAGTTCCTTCTTAGTTTAGAGACATTTCCAGGAAACCCTCTGGACCAGGGAGCAGGACCAGCAGGCTCATCCTCCCGTGTCTTTAATAATAAACACATGTATGTGTGAGGATGGGGGACTTTCCCTTGATGTGACTGACTGGATGTTAAACTTCCTAGGATTCTGTGGTCGATTTCAGGACAGTGCTGCCTACTCTGTCCCTCCCCTGCAAATTCGTTATCACATTAAAGGCTCAGTGATGCCCTGTTATAAATATACTTGTTCTTCACTTGACCTGATACTTTAAAGCTTTGTTAGCCACGAGATACTTTCATCGATAGGATGGCTGCTGCGTGTTAAGTTCCCTCTATCGTGGTTCCTGGTTTAGGTTAGGACAAAAGGCCCTTGATCGCTGACGTTACCACGGAAGGAGACGGCCACTGTTATGTTGGGATGGGTTTCTTTATGCCATTAACTTGCCCAAGTGTAGGCTGAGGGATTGTGACACAGGATGAGTGACAGAGGCCTCGAGTGCCAAAGAAATGGGTTTTTGAGAACCAGTGATCTCAACCACAACCACAACCAACCAAGGGGCAGGAGGCACCAGACCCAGGAGGGGAGGCTGCTACTGAAAGGGCAGAGGGGAAAGGTGAGAGGTGAGAGGACTCTGGAGTTACATGTCAGGTGTTCTATTTAGCCTAGAACAGGTAGGCCCTGCCTCTCAGGGAAGCTGGTCCCTTTAATGAGTCACCTGAAAAGCAGTCTACCTACCGACTCCCCCCAGTAACTCCCATCACGGGTGACCTTTCTCCTCACCTCGTTTCCTCTTTAACCAATCACTTCTTGCTTATTTCAGATGACGGGAAAGACCCTCTGAACCCTCACAGGTAAGATGGAACTGTTTTATGACTGAGTTCATTTTTCTAGTCTGACCTTTTAATTCGCCATAACATGTCAGAATAATTATACATAACACCCCTTCCTTGCAACAAAACGAAATGCACAGATAATATATCCTAACTACACATGTTTTAAAAGTCAGAAAGTGCCCTAATTATAGAATAAATAAAAATAGGAGGGAAGGTGAGTTACTGTAGAAATAAAAGGCTAAAGCTAGGGCACTGCACTGGTGGAGCCCATGAGGTCATCAGAGGCACCTTCGGGTAGAATTAGGAAGGCAACAGCCACAGAGGACAACTGACGGGAAGATGGTAACAGTGACTCAAAAAGCCCAGAGGCATTGCCAACCTGATGGATAAGTGACGCATGATTGGCAGAACGTCTGGAAAACCTGTTAAAATCTTCCTTCAACTCACAAGGCAGTTGCATTTTAGAAGATGTAAAAAAGCAACACACGCAAAACACCTTATTTATATGTGAAGCAGTGAAGTTCTGGGCTCGGAGACTCTTTCACCTGCATGAATATCGCCTAGAGTAGATACTCTAAAGTCGTACGGAGCGTAGGACAGTTGTTTTGTGTCCGTGCATATTAGGGGTCCAGCATCCCTGTCCCTGCCGCCAATGTCAATAGAACTCTTGATCGTTATGAAAATTAAAAGGCGCCTGTAGGGGGCAGTACCACCACACCTCAAACACTCCTACGGGGATCTGAGGGTCAAGTATCAAGCTAGGGATTTTGTAAGGACTTCCTCTCACCAAGAACAATCTGCAGCCCTGTAGGGGGCGTAGCAGGCATTCAGCACCCAAGGCATCAACAATGGCTGCACCTGGGTATGAAAGGAGCTGTTAAGGGGCATCTAGATAGCCCTGTTGGCGTTTCTTCTTTCCCTTTTAAAGCCGAATCCCAGGGGTGGGCGGTAACCCTCAGTCTGGAGAAACTCTGTCCTGGACTGTGGTCACAGGCTAAGCACCATGTGGTAGGTCATCTTTGTGTTTCTGTTCTTTAGCCACCTGGGGACATACGGAGTTTTCACAAATGCTGCATTTGACCCGAGCCCTTAAAGTAAGTTACCAATGAAGACTTATTTAATTTATTTTAAATATATATTTTTATTGATTTCAGAGAAAGAAAGGGGGAGGGAGAAACAATGATGAGAGAGAATCATTGGCTGCCTCCTGCACGCGCCCTACTGGGGATCAAACCCCCTAACCCGGGCATGTGCCCTGACTAGGAATCGAACTGTGACGTCCTGGTTTGTAGGTTGATGCTCAACCACTGGGCCACACTGGCCAGGCATAAAGGAAATAGAAAAGCAAGGTGAAGGGGAAGATTTTAAAGTTTGGCTTTATACAATCATGAGTTAAATTTTAAGTATGTAGTAAATTTTCAAGCCATGAAGGAAACTGTGTTGGCATAGAGGACAGGCATGACAGTAGAATGACAATAGAAAGAGCGTTCATATGAGGATTTTCACACCTCACACACACACACACACACACACACGGTGACACGATCTAGTGACACTTATTTCAGGATGGATGGCATTCCTTTCAGTGACTCGTAGTGACATTAACACTGTGGCTTGAGAACCAGAAGTCTTGACCACTGGAAAAATTTTACAAACTCTTACAGAAACAATGCCCCCGTGGCCTGCTGGGAAAATGAAAATAGCCTGACACGCCTCTCCCAAGCAGCCCAGGGAGCAGCTGAGTCTAAGAAAAGTAGCCTCGATGGCAGAAAATCTGTCCTCCAGAAAGATTCTATTGGGCCTTGGGGAACAGATGTGAAGAGAGCTTTCTTTTATTTTTTTAAAAGGGAATGTAATTAGTATCTTTTGGGTCATTTTCAGAGACCTGTCCTCTCCTGGTCACCTCACTCCACCTCCGAGGACGCTATTGTTGAACATCGGGCTTCCTACGAGACTTGACGGACTGGAGCACCGGCTGCAGTTTTCTGTAAATGCTTGTGAGGAAAGGACAAGGCGTTTCCTTTAGATCCGCTCTGGACCAGAGCAGAAGAAACGGACTCTCCACGCACCGCCTTCCTGCCCCCTCTCCGGGCCGCGTGCTGCTGCCGGCTGGCACTAGAATACTAATGAGCCAAAGCTCAGAGCCTCTGAGCCACCAGAAGACCAGACTGCGGAGAAAGAATGGCTCCTTAGTTCTGGACTGGAGGGAGGCTTCCTGGACTTTCTGGAAGGAGCCGGCGCCTCTGCCTGGAGGGGTTTCTGTAAGGCCTCTGGGCCCCCAGGGCTTGTTTATGACCCGCCTAGACCTCTGCTGCTGAGGCATCCAGAGCGGCCTCCAGGGGCACCAGAGACTGCAGACGACCAACCGAGAACTGATCGAGAACCAGGACAGGACGGACATGTCACTGTGATGCTCCCTCCAAGGTCACTTTCCCCCAAAGATCCATATTCAAAGGTGTCATTAAAAGGTTTCCCCCAAATGCCATGTTATAGTGTCCGATGTTTCGTTCAATAGGGTCTGTGTCCATCACTTTGTTTACATTAATATAATGAACAACTTCACCGCTGGACCCTTCCATCAGCCGGCAATTATGTCGTACCACCTTCCCACAGGGAGGAAACCAGAAAAGCACAAAGAGTCTTCATCCCCTGAGTGTCCTCGGGTAGAATGGGTGTGTTTTACACATTCTTCAAGTGTTTGATCGTCCTAGCCAGTTTGGTTCAGTGGATAGAGTGTCGGACTGAAGGGTCCCGGGTTTGATTCCTGTCAAGGGCACATGCCTGGGTTGTGGGCTTGATCCCCAGTGTGGGACGTGCAGAAAGCAGCTGATCAATGATTCTCTCATCATTGATGTTTCTATCTCTTTCTCCCTTTCTCTGAAATCAGTATATATAGAAATGACAGGTTTGATAAACAGGCTGTTGAAAGTCACACAGTGTTATCTGGAACTAATCAAACATAGCTGTCTCACCTCTGTGACTGCGGCAATGAGCATGCCGTGCAGACTGAATGACACAGACAAACATGCCAATAAAAATGGTGAAACAGTCTAACCAAAGGTCACAGGACTTTTGCAAGAATTTTGATAGAAACCTTGGGGTTGAGGGACACAGATCTTTTAAAGGTTCCCAGATATGCTGTCATTCATATCTCTGACTGCCAGTCACTAGGCGAGGTCTGACGGGACCATGCCGATCAGCCCTGTCTCCGGAGTCAGAGCCTACTCTTTGTGAAAGCTCCCCAGGGAATCTGGTTGGGTCCCCAGCTGATATTATAGATACCGGGGTGTCCTGCCCATGAAGAGCTTCTGACCTAGTTGGGGAGACAGCAGACACCCACCCAAAGTACTAGAAGGGAACCAACATGACATGTATGTGAAGAGTGTTGGAGGAGTTCACAGAATGGAAAGGCCCATTCGAGCCCAGAATCAAGGCGACAGCAGAACTCTGATCGGACTTTAGAGAGTGGAGGGAGCGGGCATTCTACATTATAGAATAATAGCAGCCAAGGGGCAAAGGCAGAGGGCGGTGTGTAGGGGGTGAAGCGTTGAGGAGCTTGGCTTCATCTCGACCTCACGCAAGGTGCCCATGACAGTTCATTGAATCTGCTGAGACGAATCCTAAGGCAGGGGCTTAGGAGGCACGAAGGTTCAGGGAACGTGGGACAAGCCATCATGATGCTTCAGACAATATAACTCTCTGATTCTCTATCAATAGCAAAACAAGACCTTCAGGCAGAGTGAAAACAGACAGGCGGCAGAACCATAAGGGACTCTGGAGGCAGGGAAAACACAACCCTGATAATGAACACGTGCTCAGTGCCTTCCCACTGCCAGGAGTTACACACATTACAGTGTCCTTTTATCCCCACAACGACACTATCAGGGAACTGTTATCATCTCGCCTATTGGGCAGATGGCAAATCTGAGCTGCAAAGAGGGTGAGTAACTCAGCCAAGACAACACAGCTTGTGAGTGGGACTGAAACCTGGCCCACTGTTTCTCCCAGCCACACTCATGAAGCCCTCCTCTCTGTTGCTGCCTTCAGTGGCCACACGCCCGGGTTAAAACAGAACTGTGCGCGGGCAGAAGTCCGGTCAGTGGTCCAGGCCAATGGGCCCCGGTCCCGTGCTCATCCCCTTGCTTCCTCACCCGTTGAAGACACATCCCTGTGCCCAGGCACAGTGCACATGCCCTTTCCTCGGGGCAGGACAGTGCTGTGCTTAAAAGTGTTGGTCCCATTGCACTGGGAACTGCAGAGGGTCTGGAGAGAGTGAACTTCGCCCCGGGCAGTTTTGTGATGGGTCAGTGGTTCTCAACCTGTGGGTCGCGACCCCTTTGGGGGTCGAACGACCCTTTCACAGGGGTCGCCTAAGACCATCGGAAAACACATATATAATTACATATTGTTTTTGTGATTCATCACTATGCTTTAATTATGTTCAATTTGTAACAATGAAAATACATCCTGCATATCAGATATTTACATTATGATTCATAACAGTAGCAAAATTACAGTTATGAAGTAGCAACGAAAATAATTTTATGCTTGGGGGTCACCACGCCATGAGGAACTGTATTAAAGGGTCGCGGAACTAGGAAGGTTGAGAATCACTGTGGTGGGTGCTGAGGGCTCGGCTGCCTGGCTTAGCTGCTGGAAGTGCAGGAATCAGTTTTGCCTGTGGCTTATGCACCCCGGCACTGCCCCACCTGCTGGAGCCTCTGAGCTCTGCGCTCTCTTCACCTGTCCTGAAACAGTCAGGAACCTGGGCGCCCTCCTCTTGTCTCCCGGGGCAGTGACCTGCCAACCCCTCTTCCTGGAAGGGCCCAGGAGGCGGGACAGCCCAAGGCTGAGGCTGAGGCGCCTGCAGAAGCTGCAGGGAGGACACTGCCACCCACAGCCTCCAAGCTCACTGCAGCAGGGACAGCAGACGCCCAACGGTGCAGCCAGAGCAGAGCGTGGCTGGGGACACCGAGGGCAGGAGCAGGAAAGAACCATGTCGCCAGGCTGCCCTCGCCTGTGGGTCCTGCTGGTCCTGGGCTCCAGCTGGGCAGGCTGGGGGGCCCCGGGGGCCGAGGCCGCGCGGCTGAGGCAGTTCTATGTGGCTGCGCAGGGCATCAGCTGGAACTACCACCCGGAGCCCACAAACCCCAGGTAAGGCAGGGGTGGCGTTCCTGGGCTTCTGTGGGAGCCACTCGACCCCTCTTAGGCAGCGCTCCCTTTGCTGATCCTGCTCGGAGTCTGAGGATATTGAAAAGATGCAGTTTGATTGGCTAGCAGCTTCTTTCAAGTTTGCTGATAACACAGTTTAGTTAGTATGCTGGATTGTTGGTTTAATGTATTGATTGGTTCAAAAGCACCAGGCACCCACCCCCTCGCTAGCCCTCTGCAAACTCCTGTTCTAGAATTTTAGTGGTCTAGCATTGTTATGGAGCTTCTAGTTGCATTTATTCCATTCTCTACATCGCTTCATCTTCTAAAACTAAACCTTGTGCTTTATTATATGCAGATTATTCAATAACAACTGTCATCATCTTGTTGTTTTCTTATAAATGACTTTCAAAAGCATCATTAGTCCCTAAAAACTCAACATTTTTATTCTTTTTTCCTCACTTAATCTTGGCAGTTTGAGTGGGGTCCCTATGAAAAGGCAGAGATGCAGCTAAGAGGAGGTTTCAATAATAAAACTCTATCTTTGAGTCGGAAACCGCTTTTCCCAATTGAAAGGCTAAAAATAAAACTTCCCAGAAATGAGACAAATTACAGGATTTGCTCAATATTTCCAGTTGGTTATATTTTTACTTGTTTTAATGGTAAATCTCTTAGTGTGGCTCATTTTTTTAAAAAACTTAACATCGGACTTTGAATGATTGCGAAAGACGTGTTCCCCTTTTACAATTACAAAGCGATCTACCAAGAGATATTGTAATATTTTCAGTCTTTTCGTGTATAACCTTAACCCTTTTAAAATTGCCTTAGTAAGGTTTATTTTGGAGGGTATTACATACTCTCTTGGCCTTGTAATAAGAAATCCCTCTTTTTTAAAAAAAAATACAAATCATCTTAAATATTTCATTTCAAGGTGATAATCAAGATCCCACACACACTGTACGGAGCTGCCATTAACTAAAACTCCCAGGAAGATAAGTCTTTCCAACACTGATCTTTCCTGCTCTTGAGAATACTGACTTGGTTGCTGGCTTTCCTGTGGCCGCTGTGCTACGCTTGGAAACGTGGTCTTTCTTCCATAGTTAATGCTGAACGCTGGGGGCAGGACCACAGAGGTCAAAAGTCGGATTCACATGTTGAGTCCACAGGGAGCCACTGTTGGTGGTGCCATCCTCTTGCTCTGCGGCTGAGTCCCCAGGATTCTGGGAAGAGTCTTTCTTCTGGTATCAACTATTGAATCAAAACCATAGAAGGATAAACCAGACCAACGCTCCATATTGAACCTCAAATCATGTCATTTCCCTCTCACTTTCCTGCGGAAAATCTGTATGACTGGCTGCTTACATTAAGAACTTGCTCTAAATTGTCCTACACTGAGAACTAACTGACACTATAAGGGAATCAACATTTGGCAATCAATCCCACCCCTTGCCAAAGTCCATTTTAGCACAAAGCGAAGATCTTTCCCTTTAGTTCATCTAAAATTAGCAGAGCAATGCCTTTAGAGGTTAAATATATCTATTATTCTTGCTGCAGGCCTGAAGTGACTGTTTCTAGAAATTTCCTTAAGAAAACTTGTTCAGTCATTACATGCACATAGTAACAGATATTTTTAAAATGCATATATAGCCCTAGCTGGTTTGGCTCAGTGGATAGAGCATCTGCCTGTGGACTGAAGGGTCTCAGGTTCAATTCTGGTCAAGGGCACATGCCCGGGTTGCAGGCTTGATCCCCAGTGTGGGGTGTGCAGGAGGCAGCCAATCAATGATTCTCTCTCATCATTGATGTTTCTCTCTCTCCTTCTTCTTCCTCTCTGAAATCAATAAAAATAAAAATGCATATATATTCATCATGCATATTATTTGAATTCCTATCATCTCCAGATTATTTTCCAGGAGCCATTCAACTTTTTCAAAATCAAAACAAATATGCCTCAGTATGCTCACACAATATATACAGTCAAATATGTTAGAAAACACACGTCTATTCAACTTACTCCACATAAAAGACTGAGTTTTCCTAGTAGAGCTTTTACGCCATCATCTATATTCCTGTATTTAGAGATCTGAGGTAGGGGAGGAGGAACAAATTTTCAATTTTACTAACAACCAAATAAATAAAAATGGAATTCCACGTTAGGGATAACATCAACATCCTTGGGCTCTAAGAACTCTAGAGGTTGTTTAGTTCATTTTCAACTTCCCTGTCCTCACCTCCTGCTCCCCCCACACCCTGAGCACCTATATTCCTAGTGTCCAGTTCCTATTCCACTGCGAACCCACTGCTTCCTATAGCTGGTCGTTCCAAAAGCACTTATTCTGCCCCCAAACATTAACACAGTTCTTATATCTCACAAAAAATTACAAAGATTATTACAATTACAGATTTTTCTGTTTGCTGGGAAAACCTGAAGTCTGAGCACCAACTTTTATTAACTTTTAAATTATTACTAGCTACCTCTAAGTCCTTTGCTGGTAGCAACTTATTTAATACTCATAACAATTCTGAGAGGAAGATTTTACTATTATTCCCATCTCACATTTGTAGCAACGGAGGAACAAATGGGTTTAGTAAGCTATTCAAGGTTACACAGTTAATAACCACATGGTTTAAACACAGACACTCTGACTCCCTTGTCCGCCCAGCCAATGTAACACGCAGAGGTCATGGCCGCTGGGGATGGTCTCCCACGTATGCCCTGACTATGGCTGGGCCACTGTCTCTAGGTTAGGAAGCTTGACAAAGCCAATCTGGTCAGCTGGTTTGACATTTTAAGAAATGTCCCCCAATTCTCTTCCCTTTACCTTTATCTTTGAGTTTGAGAGGAGGGTAGGAATGAAGTGTCCCAGGAATCTCCTCCCTCCCTCTGTGAATTCTTTACCAGGAACACAATGGGTCCACCTTTTCTGAATCTTGGCTCTACCCCTTATCCAGGGACAAGTTACTTAAACTCTCTGAGAGTTTGTTTGCTCATTTGTTTGTTCCCAGCATGAATCCAGGGCTTTTACTCGACTACCATAGCCAACCTCTCAACTGGAAGTAGGATCCACCAAATCAGTTCTTTACAACGTTGCCCAGTAGCTACCTCTGTATTTGACTGACCAGCTGAAAATAGCCCACATATTTATTCATAAAAGATGTGATCATTTTTTAATCATTTAAACTCTAAACCTAAAGTTTGGGTTCACATGACCATCTTGGGTTCTTCTTCAGAAAATTGGTTCTGAGTAACAGGATCAGTTAGGTCAGGCTTAATTTGTGACAGAATGATGATCACTGCAGAATATTCTTGAAGAGACCAACAATTATTGTTATCAGTCTCATTTATTGTTCATATTTATAAAACCATGGGTTTCTGAAATATAATTAAAAATACTATTCCTCCTAGGACATGAGAGATTTCTTTCCTTTTTTTTTTTACACGAGTAGATGTCAGACATACATTTAAAATTAATTTTTGTATTTTATTTCCAGTTTGAATCCTTTTGCAACAACTTTTAAGAAAATTGTCTACAGAGAGTATGAAGCATATTTTCATAAAGAAAAACCACAATCTAAAACTTCAGGTAAGCATGAAACACATATTCTCTAATTTGATATTATCTATATTTAAAATATCCATTTAGTGGTATTTTATAGAATGTGAGTTTTTGTTGTTTTAACTAGTATAGGCTACATAACTTGTGGAGCCCAGGGCAAAATGAAAATGAAATTCACATTATTGAGAATTTCAAAGCAGTGACAGCAAAAAATGGAGGCAAGCCGGGCCCTGTGTGGTTTCACAGGCCACAAGTCACACGCCCACGGAGCCAGCTGTTTTTAACCTTGACCAAGAAGCTGAAAAGGCCTTTTAAGTGTTTGAATTTTTATTCATTCATCTGACAAGCTGTGACTGAGCACGTGCTCTGGGCGGGGCCTTGCACTGGGTGCTGTGGGTGCTGTGGGTGCCACAGGGGACAAGACAGGCGGCCCAGGCTGAGGGTGCGACGAGCCTGAGCTAATGGTCCTCCCTCCCTCTGGCTCCCTGCACTCATTCAAAGGAACTGCAAGTGGCTGTTCTGGGTTCTTCTGCGTCTGCCTTTCCCGGCTCCTGTTTCATTTAGTGTACTCTGCACAACAGCTATCATTTTAAAAGAAAAGTCTTCTTCCTTCCTTAGTTCTTCTTTAACCAAGGAAAGCGGGTCGCATGGGTTGGGGTTTGAAATATGCACCATATTTTCACAGGAACGACAGAGTCAGCAAGCGAGAACTTCCTCCAGTTGGGTCCCTGGTCACTGATTCACTGGGCCTTCCCTGACCAGTGTGGCCTGCACTGTGTCCCAGGCTCACTCTTCTGCCTCTCTATCATCCCACTCGCCCCCACCTCCTCTGATCTCCCTTTATCTCCCCTCTTTCCTGGACGGGAGCCTTCCCCATTAGCAGTAAAACAAACGACAGCTATGTTCAGGTTAACTTTCATCTAGAACAAAACTCCCCTCCACCCTGCTTCACTCTCCTTTCTCTCCCCTCTCCTTCACTATCAATCGCCCTCTGAAGGGCCCACTTCATTCCCTGTGGTGTCACTTCCTCTCCCTGCGCTCCCTCTCTAACCTGCTCTGAGGGAGCCCACTAGAACGACTCTCAGAAGAGGCCCCTGTGGCTGTGGGGACGCCAGAGCCAACGGTTTCTTTCCAGATCTTTCCTGACTTGACATTCCTAGGACAGTTAATGCTTCCCTCTGGAAACTCCATCTCCTTTCCTGGGGGGAACTCAGAGATAACGCCTTCCTGAAACTTGCCCCACATGGGAGGAGCGACAGGGTGGTTCTGAAAGGGAATGAGGGGTTGGAGGATATTTTGGAGTTTTATAAAAAAGAACACAGTGACTTAGAATATCTAAGGGTTCAGGGAAGAATCCAATAGAAAAGGCGCAGATAAAGTCTCTGAGGGACGGAGTCAGGCTCAGAAGAAACAGGGCGTGATCAGCTGCGGTAGGAGACACACTGCCTTCCCTGGGGCCCGGAGGTTACTCATCAAGTTAAGTTTGTAGCCCTGGGCAGGAGGGCAAGGCTCTCCCAGCCTCTGCCGCGGAGTTGACTCACGTCCATAACTCAATTCCAACCTCAGCACACACCTAAGAGCTTTTTAATTAAATTAAACTATAGGTGGGTAAAGGGAAAGCGAGCCAGGAAACATTAATGAGGCCTGGGGAAAAATAAATCGGGCGGGTGTTTAGAGCCCTGTCTTTTGTGGCTTTTGCCAAGTTAACTGAACTTGAGTGCCACTCTGTGTGAGCCATTGGGTCGAGTGCCATGAGTGACAGAATGGACCAGAGCCAGGCTGGAGACCATCCGTTAAGCCATAAGGAGGCCTTGATCGTTTCGGGCGAGGTGGGTACTGTGATCAAAATCCTTGGAGATGATGAACTTTTGTAGTGATTTCCTGATCCAGCCTCATCAATTAGAGGTAGACCTTGATAGATGACTCATGTTTAAGCCCTGTGCACTGAAAACAGTATTTTTCTGTTTGTCTCTGTATATCTCCAACAGATTTGTTGTATATGATCTCTGAGGCATTTTAACATCCATTTTTATGCAGCCTCTTCCTAAACTCCCAAAGTTGCTGAACTATGAACCCCTGGAGGGCAGGGATGACATCTTATTCATCTTTGGATCCTGGTAGTAGTTGATACAGGAGGCAAATCTGGTGTCCAGGGAAAGCCTCAGATACTGATGAGGAGACCTGGGTTTGAACACTGCCCTTGACTCGTGACCTTCCCCTCCCAGCCTAGTTCTGCCATTCGTACCTCCCCCTGTTTCCACTCGTCAGGTGGGTGTGATTCTAGCTGAGGCTGAAGGGGAACCGCCATGCACCCCACTCCATAGCAGGAGCCCAGACCCCGATGCAGTACTGGAGGTCTGAAGACCAATGCCTGCCCAGTGGACAGGGGGAGGGAGGGACTGGGGCCATTTTCAGGAATTCTGTCTTGTGCTTTTGAACAGCTAGTTTTGAGTCTTTGCACCTTTTCAAAGAAAATTATGATATGTTTGTCCCTGAAGGTTCTAAAAGAGCTGCAACGATGGGCGACCTGTTTTCTATAATGCGTTCTTCACCTGAGAGCAGGGGGTGGGTCAGCTGACCTCCCTGTGGCCGTTCCCAAGGCCCCAGCTGCAGGAAGTTGGGCACTGGCTGTGCTACCTTCCTAGGCTCCCAGTTTGACTTGGGCCCTGGGGAGGGGGGTGGGAAAGGTTTCAGGGCATCTGGCCTACAGGGGAGCTAAGCAGCAGCTCAGGAACATTCGGCCATGTGTTTGCCTTCACGCATGAAGGCGTTTGAATTGCCTTGATGAAAACATTCCTTTGTTTTGCCCTAATTCTGAAGAAGCAGAAGGGAGGCCAAATAAATTCACTGCTGTTGGAGGTCTCATTAGGTTAAACAACTTATAAGGCTTATTCTGGGCATCTGGTATGTGCAGCCACGAGATGCCAACAAGCAAATCAACCAAGCAAGGCCACCATGGCAACGAAATGCAGGGACAGTGTGAGCAGAGTCCACACACATGGGCCTCGTGGGCATCCCGGCAGGTGGGAGCAGCCAGCGGAGCTTCGCAGGGAGCTAGGGCTGAGCGTAGCAGCCAGAAGAGAGGGGTCAGCCAGGATCAGAGTGGTCAGGAGTCAAGGCTAGTGTAGACTGTTCCAGGAAAGGGGGTCTGTACCCGCCCTGGGGAAGGTGGTAGAGAAAGCGTTGGTCCAGGAGTCCAGAGACCTGAATGTCAGCCCCAGCAATGCCACCGAACCACTGACTGGCCCTGAGCAAGCCGCCCTCCCTGCTCCCGTGGTAAGCCCCGTGAAGCCAGGGAGGGCACCTATGTTACTCAGCATTGCAAGTCTGACCCAGGAAAAAGTGGGCGCTCAATTACTATTTGTTGAATGAACAAATGAATGAACGAATGAATGAATGAGAGATGGGAGGTGGTTACAAGCTCAGGATCCAGTCAGACAGGTTTCGCTTTGCCCACAGCTCTGCTCATGGGGGGCAAGCTAGGGAAGCAGAAGCAGGAGGAACGCCCGAGGCCCAGTTTCCTGCTCTGTAAAACGAGGATCTTACCATCTACCTTAAAGACGTGTCGGGAGGATTAACGTGAGGATGGACATGCGTGACTATCCTGCAGGGACGGTGGGTGGAGCCCTGCGATCAGCACCATCCTCGCTGCCAGTGGGTACGTGTGAGCTCCGTGGTGCTGACGCCTGCTGCCCGCATGATGCCTAAAGGCCAGAAGCCAACTCCATGAGACCTAGTAGGTGGCTTGGAAGTGGGGGCAGTCCATTCCTGCCACCTGTTGACATAAGGCTCTGGTGACGGGTTCTCCAGCTTTCGAGGATATTGGTGTCACGCAGGAGCACATGCTCAAAGGCAGGGCCCCGACTCCACCCGCAGGGACCCGTTCACTGAGGCTAAGCTGGTCCTTGGGAACCTGGGCCCAGGTGATCCTGCAGGGGACCCGGGGACTGCACCTTGGGAAGCTCTAGACTGTGATTCCTCAAAACTCGGATCAGATGTCCTGTCTCCTCACCCCCCCAACACAGGGCTGGTCCTCCAGCTTCTGCCCGTAGCATTCTGCCCGTAGCTCAACAGTTTGAGCTACCTGTGTCCATCTCCAATGGGCTGTGGCTCCTTGAGGACAGGACCTGGCACAGCCCCTGGCGTGTAGGAAGGGAAACCTCTCTTAGCTCCTGCACCTGACCCACTGTCCTGCTGTGTTCCCATCGACGTAGCTGATTATTAACTCAGTTGCTCCGATTAGAAGCCTCGAGTCATCCTGGATTCTTTCTCTCTCATGCCACATCCAACACGTCAGCAGATGCTGCTGGCCTTGCCTCCAGAATTCAGAGCCCAACCTCTGCTCACCGCTTCTCTGGCCCGATGTGCTGTTGCCCCATCTCTATCACCAAGTCCTGCTTCCACTCTCGTCACCACACAGCAGCGGGGGTGAACTTTTTGCCTGTTTTTTTTTCTTTTTCTTTTTTAGGATGGACTTTTAAAATGCATCAGACCCCACTTCCCTGCTGCACAAAGCCGCCTCGACTTCCCATTTCATTTAGAAGAAAACCCAAGGTCCTTGCTGTGACCATAGGGCCTTAAGGGCCCTGCCCCCACCATCTCTTCTCACTCTGCCCAGGCTGGGTTGTTTGTTTTGTTTCCTTTATTTGTTTACTGTTTTTTGAAAATATCAAGCTCACTCCTGCCTCCAAGACTTTGAACTTGTCCAAGAACTGTGTGATTTGCTCCCTTACTTCACTTTGTCCCTCTAAAGTAGCTTGTCACCCTCCCTCATGTCACCCCGGACAGTTGAAAATGAACATCTGCCCTAGCCTGTTTGGCTCCGTAAATAGAGGGTCGGCCCATGAACTGTAGGGTCGGCCCATGAACTGTAGGGTCTTGGGTTCGATTCCAGTCAAGGGCACGTACCTCAGTTGCAGCCTAAGTCAAGAGGCAACCAATCAATGTGTTTCTCTCACATCCATGTTTCTCTCAGTCTGTCCCCCTCCCTTCCACTCTCTCTAAAAATAAGTAAATAAATAAATAATGAACATCTTTCTTTTCTTGACCAAAACGGTAGGCCGTCTCTAAGGAATGACAGTGGGTCAGAATTGGGGGACACAGTGAGAACGGCCGCTCCTACTCCTCGGCTTGCTTTGAGCCAAGCCAAGCGTTTCTCCCTTCCTGTCCTTAGCGGGCTGCACGCAATGCTGAGCTTATGAGGTAGTAAAGCCTTACAGATGGAAGATAAGCAGGTCAACCTCAGAACCTGAGGGCTGACCACAGTCACTCATGGGATTCTCTGCATGGTGTGTGTGTGCATGTGTGTGTGTGTGCGTGTGTCAGCTCTGTCTTTTGTAATCCTGACATAGTTATCTTTGCTTCCCTAGGACTTCTTGGGCCTACTTTATATGCTGAAGTTGGAGACATCATGAGAGTTCACTTTAAAAATAACGCAGACAAGCCCTTAAGCATCCATCCTCAAGGGATTAAGTACAGTAAATCCTCAGAAGGTAAGAGGAGTTTCCTATCCTTCTGACAGGAGAAAACGTACAACCCTTTGACACCATGTCGAGCACTGAAAACCATTCTATTAAGCACATGTCACAGAACTCCCCTCAACTGGTGAAGAGGAAAATGATGGTTGTGTAAGCGTCAGGGGAGTGAAGGCATCCTGGAGTCATCTGGGCCTCAGTGCTTTGTAGGTTCTTGTACTTCACTCCTTGGGCGGGCCAATTGCCTGCTCTCTCTGAATTCCAGTATGTTCACCTGCACAGTGAGAGTGATCACATGCACATTGCAGGACGGTGTCAGGCGGGTCTGCAGACTTCTCTGTAGAGAGAGAAAGCAAATATATTTGGCTTTGTGGGCCAGGAAATCTCTGCTGCAGCCACTCAACTCTCCCTATCAGCACAAAAGCAGCCAAAGGCACTATCTGTATCTAAGTGAATGAACATGGCCGCACCTCAATAAAACTTTATTTACAAGAAAGGGAGCTGGCTGGATTTGGCCCACGAGCCATCATTTGAAATAGTGACATAGGACTAGCCTGGCACAGAGATGACACTTAAGTAGCGTTAAACTTTTGGACATAGTGAAGTAGTTGAGAACAAAAGCTTTGAAGGAAGACTTAGGTTCAAATTCCACTGTTTGTTTCTGGCTAAATGATCTTAGCATCCCTGAACCTCAGTTTTCTCATCTGTGAGGTGGGAATGGTTATACCCTCTCCTAAGACTGCTTTGAGAATTAGATGGGATTGTTTAGGTATTGTACAAAATAAACATGGTTCCAGGAACCTGGTAAAGGCTCAGTAAAGGATGTCAACGATGATGATGATGACAGTGACAGTGAAGATCATGAGGATGATGGAGATAAAAGTGAATATCACCTGTTGTTGATATTTTTCTGATTATTTCCACTATGCTTATGTTCAGACCACAATAAGCAGAATAGAGTTCTGCTAGGAACTGATATAAGAAATTGTGTCCATATTGTAATAGATGTTAGTATCATGATGCAAATATAACTTTAGACCTTTCTCGATTCACAAATCTTCCTTCTCCCATATGTTCCAACCACCATACGTTTAAAGAGAGTAATTGAGCAGGAGAGTGGTTCACAGGGCAGGGTCGGAGCTTGACTGCCTCAGACACTAACTGAGTGATTTTGGGAAAGTTACGTAACTTCTTTGTGCCTCATCTTTCTCATCTGTAAAATGGGAATAATAATCAAGACTTCCTTTTTTGTTGTTGTTAATCCTCACTCAGGGATATTTTCCCATTGCTTCTTCAGAGAGAGTGAAAGGGAGGAAGGAGAAAGACATGCCCCGACTGGGGGTGGGAGGGAACCCGCAACCCAGGTACATGCCCTTGACCAGGAATCAAACCCACGACCTTTCGGTGTGCAGGCTGACGCTCTAACCACTGAGCACACTGGCCAGGGCATGACTTCATATAGGTTTGTTGTCATGAAATCTTAGCACAACACCTAGCATATAATAAACATTTGATAAATATTAGCTATGATGGTAAAGGTGATTATTCAATCAAAATTTGTTCAAATTATGTCAATATCTCAATTAAAAATTTTTAAATGTGTCCAAATAACTTAACATTTAGATGACAATTTATGGATTAGAAAGTGACTTTTACATGTATTATTATAGTGTAAATTATTGTCAAACTCATTTCTACTAAGGGATACGTGACTGCTAACAGGTCAATGAACTACCCTCCCTGGGGACATGTGCGTGAGCACATACTCTTTGGCTTGAGGGAAAACAATGAAGCACGAACTGTGAAATGTCAGGCACCTTAAGGAGCCAGTTTGGCAGGACTCTGGGTGAGGTAGCGTGAGGAGGAGTCTCTTCTATGTCCCCCAAATCACATGATGTCATAGAACAGCCACTTAACCTACATGTGAGGCTCCCCGACGACAGTGTCAGGATTCAGCACCCTGGTGCCAGCAGGGAGAGCCCTCAGGATGTCCCATGGAGGTCCTGTTTTAGACGTGGGAGGAGGTACGTGCTGTGGACTTTGTATTCCAAGCTGGGCTGTTTGCACGGGAAACAAACCTTGCAACACCGTCCCTCTTCCTTTCTGTTTATTTGTTCCTACCACCCCTCAGCCAGCAGTCATTCCTGAGCAGAGGTTTAACATGCGCACACCGCTTCCGCTGGTCACCTAACCATTGCCCCTGGGGCCAAGTCTCTCAGAAAGTAAAGACATTTTGGTGGGAAAGTCACGTCTTGCCTTAGGAATGAGATGCAAATCCAGCCAATAGAGAAAGAGTGTCCTTCCTGGCAAAAGCCAAGTCACATTTTGTTGTGTCCTCTTCCCTGAAAGAAAACATCTTCCTCTCCTCTGACCCTCACCCTCCCCCCGCCCCCCCCCCCCCCCACACCCTCCCGCTCTGGTTTGAATGATTGTTGTTTCAGGGGTGGAGAGGAACTATGTGCTGAGCCATCTCCATGAGAATCCGGGTTTCTTTATCTTAGAGGCAGATGTTTGAGAGATGGATGGTGGGAGGTTGAGACCAGTAAAAGGCTTAAGAGAGGACTCAGTCTTTGTCCTTGTGGCTGCTTGATCTAACCAGAACCAAAGCAACCTCGAGAACAATCCTCCTTATCTGGGAGCTAATCCTGGAGCCCCACCCGGGATTTGGAAACCTGCTCTCATCAGCTGGAAGGGAAGGACAGCCACGGGAAGAATGCCGGCTTTAGCGCCAGGATGGCCTCGCTTGGAACCCTAAGTAAATGTTGGCAATGTCCTTTACCACAAACCCTCAGTTTCATATCTATAAAATGTAACTCCTTCCCTCAGAGGTTGTCACAAGGATTAGTCAGAATCAAAGTAAAGGCCCAGGCACGGTGGGCGCACAATAAAGCTAGCTGCTGTCACGGGGCTAGCCCACGGCTATTCATACTCGGGCATGGCATTTTGTTCCCAGAAGCTTAGACTGAACGAAGGCCTTGGCCTCAGACAGTGTCATCTACCTGAATGAAATAAAAGGCTCCCATCGAATTCAGATGCCGAAATGAACTAAACTTCCCCCAAAACCTCAGCTATCCCCAGCACATTTTGAATAATTGCAGTTTCCAGGTAGTTTGAGGTTTACTTCAAGTGTCTAAACAGTGGTCTGAGATGTTTTCTTTTCATTGCTTTGGGTATGAATCTTTCTAAATGGTATACTTCCCCAGGCCTTTCTAAAACAGCGGCTGATGGTCTGTTCGAGGCGTTTATGTCTCTGGATCTATTTTTGTTCATCAGTTTATGTTGGTCATTAGATTCCACATATGAGTGAGATCATGTGATAGTTATCTTCTCTGAC
Organism: Myotis yumanensis; assembly: GCF_028538775.1. NCBI lineage: Eukaryota > Metazoa > Chordata > Mammalia > Chiroptera > Vespertilionidae > Myotis > Myotis yumanensis. The sequence goes on from NW_027223768.1 coordinate 39,080,146, forward strand.
TGGCTTATTTCGCTTAGCATAATGCTCTCCTGGGGGGCAGGGGCAGGGGCAGGCTGGGAGAGGACAATGGGGGGAGAAAGGGGACATAGATGAGACTTTCAACAATAAAGAATAAAATATAAATAAATAATAAAACAGAGGATGAGAAGCAAAATTCGAGCCCCTCTCTAAGCCGTTCCTTCCAGTCCGCTGTGAGAGCTTACAGACATTCACAAGTGTTAGAACTGTGCGCAGGCTGAGTCAACAGTCTCTAAACGACAGCTGTTATCTGCCTGTGGTATGACCTGCAGGCGAAGACCCCGAGCTTTCAGGCAGGGGCTTTGTACATGGTTTTGTAACCAGAGTTGCCCGGGAGCCTTGTTTCTGGCCTTCTTGCCGTGGCTGTCATTTGAATTCTTGGCTGGAAGTCTGGGTGCTGGACAGGAAAGGTGTGCCCGTCTCACCCTGGCCTGTCATCCATGAATTGGCAGCATCTGACATGAAGGCTAAGTTGTAGCTTGGTGTTACCCAAATGGTCCCAGTGGCCCCCTCTCTCCAGATGTGCGAGAGAGCACCCCAGTAGCACGTGGGGCAGGGATGAGTAACCCCTGAGAGAGCAGGATGGACAAGCCATGATTTGTAAAATGCTTACAAGATCATTTCCTTTAGAGATGTACTTAACAGGAGTGTGTTTTAAACCGCAATCACAACTGTACCTAGGCATTTTAAAACTTTCTGTCACTAAAAGAGGTTTTTCTCTTTTTAAAAAATATATTTTTTTTATTGATTTCAGAGAGGAAGGAAGAGGGAGAGAGAGATTGAAACATCAATGATGAGAGAGAATCATTGATGGGCTGCCTCCTGCACACCCCCTCCTGGGGATCGAGCCCACAACCCGGGCATGTGCCCTTGACCAGAATTGAACCCAGGGCCCTTCCGTCTGCAGGCCGATGCTCTATACACTGAGCCAAACTGGCTAGGGCTGTCACTAAAAGATTTTTGACTTGAGGCTAAAACTTCAGAAATTCTCTGACTAGCATTTGGTGACTGATTGTAATGCTGCACCTTTGAGCACATTTTGTTGTTCAGGAAAACCTTTGAAATTCTTTGTGCAATTACCTTTAAGAGTTTGTTTCAGAGTGAATCTTATCTTTTTATTTTATTTATATTCTTATATTTTAAATGTGGGAGTTGCATTATAAATACTATAGTACAAAATTCTATAATATTCCACTTTCTGCTGGTAACCCAACTCTGTGAATAAAAAATTGAAAAATAAAATTTCCACCAGGGATTGTTGTTTGCATTTAAGTGTTGCCAAATTGTCTATATGAAAACAGTCTTCTAGGTTTTTCCAAAATGTTCCAATGTTTGACATAATATAAGAAATTACATTTTTCACTTTTTATCTGAATATTTTGGCCTCATCTAGACACTTCTCTGAGTATATAAGTACCTGAAACAAACTGTAATGGCTAATATAGCAATTCTCATCAATCCCAAACATATGGATCCCCTTCAGTGGAGAGCCGCATGCGCTGTGCACTGGGCCAGGCTCCTTAGACACATCAGCATCCAGTTTTCCCTTTGCCTCGATGAAAGCTTCTAAGGCAGTGGTTCTCAACCTTCCTAATGCCGCGACCCTTTAATACAGTTCCTCATGTTGTGGACCCCCAACCATAAAATTATTTTCGTTGCTACTTCATAACTGTAATTTTGCTACTGTTATGAATCATAATGTAAATATCTGATATGCAGGATGTATTTTCATTGTTACAAATTGAACATAATTAAAGCATAGTGATTCATCACAAAACAATATGTAATTATATATGTGTTTTCCGATGGTCTTAGGCAACCCCTGTGAAAGGGTCGTTCGACCCCCAAAGGGGTCACGACCCACAGGTTGAGAACCAGTGTTCTGAGGGCACCTTTTGGCCCTAGCTGGTTTTGCTCAGTGGATAGCACATAGGCCTGCGGACTGAAGCATCCCAGGTTTGATTCCGATCAAGGGCACACGCCCAGTTTTCGGGCTTGATTGCCAGTAGGGGGCATGCAGGAGGCCGCTGGTCGATGATTCTCATCATGAATGTTTCTCTCTCTCCCTCTCCCTTCCTCTCTGAAATCAATAAAACTGTATTTAAATAAATAAATAAATAAATAATAAATAAAAGCACCTTTTGAATCTTCAAAGTCACACTGAAGCATTCACCCGGTTTACTAAATGGAGAGGAAAAGAGCTGTTCAAAAAAATAACAAGGTGGATGTCATGGCCGAGCATCCAAATGGAAGACCAAAGGGGCTCTTCATGTAACTTCACTTCCCCAAACGGGAACACCCCATTTTACACTTGGAAAAAAGTACTGAGAGCCCTTTGGCAAATAGCTAGTTCATCATGACAAGAGTGAACAAATTGCCACGCTGACTAAGGACTGAGCAGGAAGTGAGCAGAACTGAGTAAATATAAAGTGAAGGGCCACCCTTGTGTAAAGAATTCAGTCCAGCGAGAAGCTGAACAAGGACTTTTTGTGCTTTAGCACAATGGTCTTTCCTGTCCATTCCTCTTCTTTTCAGTTAAGACTTTTCACTTATTTTGATTGCAAAGTTAAAATTAGTTTTCCCAAAAATACATTTCATAATAGCTGTTTATATGTTACACCTCATGTAGTTTGCAAACTCAAAGATAAAATATGCCTGCTTTGTTCTAGATTAAAGATAAAGTAAAATACTTTGAAGTGAAAAGAAGAAAAGCATTGATAAAATTATCCCCAAACTATTTCACTAGTAATCCTCATTCAGTATAATTACTCCATGTATAAGTCTGTGCTGTTCACTATTTGGGTCTAGATGCCCAAAATTCACCTTTGAGTGAATCATTCATTCAATTATTTAAAGTTTATCTTATATTTAACTAATATATGAATATGAAATTCTCAGTATTTTATTTTGGTCAACTAGATGAACATTTTTAAACCACTATGTGTTCCAATAAACCTGAATATGAAACCCTGATCATTTAAAAATAAGTTTGCTGTCATTTGAAAATCAGTCATGCTGCTATGGCTAGCACATGTAACAGCCTCTTAGGTGACTCTTAGATATTTATATTGGTTGGTTCTCATTACATATAAACAATGTGTTCTGAAGTAGCCCTGGAAGAACTCTAGAGGTGAAATTTTTAGCAACGAGGGTGCCAGCATGTACCCACTATTAGATGGGCTATGAATCCTTCAAGGTCTCAGCCTGTCTTTAGATTTGTGCCCTGGTGCCTGGCACAGAGCCTAGAACATAAATGGTGGTGATGATGGTGGTGATGATAGTGATGACATGATTATGATGGTGGTGATGGCGGTGATGATGGTGATGGTGGTGATGGTGGTGATGGTGGTGGTGATGGTGATGATGGTGATGGTGGTGATGATGGTGATGGTGATGATGGTGGTGGTGATGGTGGTGATGATGGTGATGGTGGTGATGGTGGTGATGGTGGTGGTGATGGCGGTGATGGTGGTGATGGTGGTGATGATGGTGATGGTGGTGATGATGGTGATGGTGATGATGATGATGGTGGTGGTGATGGTGATGATGATGGTGATGATGATGATGATGGTGGTGATCATGATAATGATGATGATGAAGATGATAATGAGTACTGAACTAAACTGAGGACCTGAGAACTGGATTAGAAAGTGGAAACTATGTGTTATTTTCCCCTTGCTCTGAAATTTATTAATTTTACTGGTGACTGTGAGTAATTACCTAATCTCATTACCAGTTTTTACCTTCTTTAGAATAAATATATCACCACCTTTAATCTTTCTCACATGTGTTAAGAGAACTCAAGAGCACTTAAGATACATCTTATCAGAAGTGAAACATAAAGAAAGAGGCCATATCAATTGTAAAATAGCTGGGAAAGGAAATAACCCAAATACCGAGGTATATTACCACAGGCAGCCACACATCTAGGTGCCAGACATTTTGCATATATTTTCTGGTCTTCATACCAATCAAAAATAAAAATATTATTGCTAGAACAAAGATTATATTATGTAATAATGAATGAGAAAACTGAGGCTAAAAGGGAAGCTAAGAAACTTTCCTAAGTTCGTGCAGTTAGCAGGTGGTACAACCAAAAATTACAGTTCTGACACCAAAGCTCCTGGGATGTCTCTTAAATTAAGCAGGAGAAAGTATCCTTAGTCATATAATCTCACAAATATTTAACTAAAATCGTGATGAATGCTGTTTTATATATATAACTAGAGGCCTGGTGCTCAAAAATTTGTGCACTCGGGGGGGTCCCCCAGCCTGGCCTGTGCCCTCTCGCAGTCTGGGACCCTTCGGGAGATAACGACCTGCTGGCTTAGGCCTGCTCCCGGGTGGCAGAGGGCAGGCCCAATCCCTAGGTGCAGCCCCTGGTAGGGCTCAGAGCAGGGCCGATTGGGGAGTTGGGGCGCCACCCCCTGTCATGCACAGAGCAGGGCGGATCGGGAGGTTGTGATGCCACCCTCAGTCATGCTCAGGGTAGGGCCGATTGGGGGGTTGGGGCACCGCCCCCTGTCACACTCAAGGCAGGGTCGATGGGGAGGTTGCGGTGCCACCCCCTGTCACGCACAGAGCAGGGCCGATCAGGGGGTTTGGGAGCTCCCCCCTGTCACTCACAGAGTAAGGCCAATAGGGGAGTTGGGGCACCGCCCCCTATCACACACAGAGCAGGGTGGATCAGGGGGTTGGGGCGCCACCCTCTATCACCCACAGAGCAGGGCCAATCAGGGGGTTGGGGGGCCGCCACTCTCACACTCAGGGCAGGGCCAATGGGGAGGTTATGGCTCTACCCCGTCACACACAGAGCAGGGCTCGTGGGGGTAGGGGGGTTGGGGCGCTGCACTCTGTCACACACAGAGACGCAGGGCAATCAGGGGGTTGGGGAGCTCCCCCTTATCAGGAACAGAGCAGGGCTGATAGGGGGTTGGGGCGCCTTCCCCTGTCATGAACAGAGCAGGGCGGATAGGGAGGTTGTGGCCCCGCCCCCTGTCACACACAGAGCCACAGGGCAATCACGGGGTTTGGGCGCTGTCCCCCATCATGCTAATCCCGGTGCCGGGAGGCCTCGTGGCTCCGCTGATCCCGGTGCTGGGAGGCATATTACCCTTTTACTATATAGGATAGAGGCCTGGTGCATGGGTAGGGGCTGGCTGGTTTGCTCTGAAGGGTGTCCTGGATCAGGGTGGGGGTCCCCACTGGGGTGCCTGGCCAGTCTGGCTGAGGGGCTGAGGGCTGCTTTCAGGCTGGTGGGTGACTGAAGCTCCCAACCGCTCCTTTTTTTCTTTTTTTTTTTATTCTGGGCCAAGGCCTCTGCTGCTGAAAGCAGGTATCTGGTTTGTTTCAGTTCTATAATCGAAACACTGTATCATCTCCAGCTCTGAGATCCCGGCCGGCTGAAACCTGGTTTCTGGGGTTTTGTTTAGCTTCTATATTTGTTACAATGTTTCAAACTGCCAGCTCAGAGGTCAGCAAGGCAGGTGGGGAACGTTGGAGTCCTCCTTCACTGAAGCAAGCAAGCCTCATGTTCGCTTCCAGCTGCCTGGCTGCCGGCTGCCATCTTGGCTGGCAGTAAATTTGCATATCACCCTGATTAGCCAATGGGAAGGGTAGTGGTCGTACGCTAATGACCATGTTTCTCTTTTATTAGATAGGATGCTGCTATGTGTATATATACTCATATCATAATCACAGATGATATACAGACATATACACATCTATATTGTGAGATATATAATCAGAGATCAGGGAATGAGTAAGCTGACATTGAAGCTGATATCTGAGGAATGAGCATGCCTTTATCCAAAGAAAGAGAGGAAGAACTTCAAATGTTCTCTCTCACCCTACACAGAATACCACGTTTTGTCCTTTTGAGAGCTCGTGAAGGCAATGAAAAGAATTCCATTTTCTAGTATAGGCATTCCCTGTCCTGTTTTAACAGTTGAAACACTGGATGCATCATGTCCAGAAATATTATTTCTTAACCTCATGAGGCCACGAAGCATGAAGCACTGACTAAGGGCTGGCAGCTGGGTTCGAGATGGACCCTGTGGACAACTCGCCACACGTGTTCCAGTCAATAGACAAGTCCGCCCTGAGAGGGTGGCTTCTCTTATCAGCCCTGTGTGTGCTTTGCTACAAAAGCTATTTTGCAACTTTCCAGAGATAGTCCTTCCTGTTTATCAGCAGAGACTCTTCCACATAAATGCTTTCTTTTCCTGTTTGATTGAGACTGAAATGATATTATTACTCACTGGAAGTCATTTGAGCTTTTAACATTTCTCAGCCCCTGATAATTTTAACACCCAAACCCTTCTTATCAACACAGCGAAAGTTCAGTCTACAGTAAAGATTGGTTATCGATGTCATAGTACTTTTTGGGAAAAAGGGAAGATACAACGAAATCCCAGTGAAACTTTTTACTAGCACAAGGGTCACAAACTCAGATATTCTGGTCACCCAGAGAGTAACCAGAAATAAGTCCAGTAGGCATTGCTGATCAGAGAGCTGTATCCTATCTGAAGGGTCATCAGGACTCAGGACCAGGCCAATTCTATGCAGGAATTAGGTCAGTATCACCAGATGTCCAGGTTTTGTTGGTTTTGTTTTTAAGAGAAACCAGCAATCCAGATTCTTATATAATATCTCCATGTTGTTAATGTTGGCATTGAACTTGTTTTAACACCATGCAGTTCTAATGAAACGTACCCATGAGTGACTTGATGACCTTGGTTCTAGCTGCGGGACCTTAAATCCTAAGAGTTCAATAAACAGTCATCCAGCTCTTGTTCGTGCCAGGTACTGTGACAGGCACCAGAGATTCTAAGACAAATGCAACCCAGCACCTGCCTTTGAGGACCTCACTCGGGTCACATGTGCAGGAGGCAAATAATTATTATCTAGAAGGATAAGGTGAAATTAATCATGGAATATCACACATATTCAATTAAAAACCGTGACGTGTGTTGTAAAATAAAAATGTGCATAGTGCAGTGAGAGATCAGGGAAGCAATAAGCTTGCATTAAAGTTGACATCAAGCATGAGCACACACTTATCCAAGGCAGAAAGGAAGGGAAGAAGAGCACCCTGGGCAGAGGGAATATCGTCTGCAAAGACCTGAGGGAGGAGGGAGTGTTGTGTATCAGTCCAGGGAACTAAAGGGGCCCGAGGGAGTGATACACAATGTACGGGGGAAAGAGTCACACGTAATAGAATGGAGAGAGAAGTAGGGATAGATCATGGTCAGGATTTTAAGCAGGAGCACGGCAAAGTAAGATCTGGGACTTTAAGGGATCATTCTGTCTACAGAGTGGGAAACAAAGCAAGGCTAACAAGCCAATAGTGGAGATAATCAGGAATCATAAAAAATACTCAATCCAGCCCTGGTTGGGTGGCTCAATTGGTTGGAGTGTCCTCTGTACACTAAAAAGGTTGTGGGGTTGATTCCAGGTCAAGGCACATACCTAGGTCGCAGGTTCGATCCTCAGTTGGGGCATGTATGGGAGGCAATGAATTAATATTTCTCTCTCACATCTCTGTCTCTCTCCTTCTCTTCCCCTCTCTTTCTCACTCCCTTCCTCTCTCTGTAAAATCAATAAAAACATATCCTTGGGTGAGGAATAAAAAAATATTCAACCCAAGAAAAATCAAGAAAGAAGAGAAGGAACAAAGACCAGATGGACAAATACCCAAACATATAAATAATTATATTAAAAACAAATGGGAAGAACCATACAACTAAGAGACAGATTGTAAGGCTGGTTAAAAAGCAACATCCAATTGCATGCTGAACTCAAGCAATCCACTTTAAATTAAAGACAAGATAGGTAAAACAATAGAGGATAGAAAAGATATATCATACTAACACCAATCAAGCACAAGGGGGTATACATAAATGTATTATTCCATTTTTATTACATTATTGGAAAAAAAATACAGTGACAGAAAGCAAATCAGTGGTTCTCTGGGCCCAGAGGGTGGGGACAGCATTGGCCAGGAATGGCACAGGAGGCAGAAGTTTTGGAGTGTAGAGATGTCATGTACCTTGATTGTGTATAGGACTGAACACATTTGTCAAACCTCAACAGATATACTTAGAATTGGTGCCTTTTATTGTATATAATTTATAACTCAAGAAAGATGGTGAAAGGCAAGGAGGAATAAAGAGGAGAATAAAATAAACAGGGAAAGGGTAGGAAAAACAATAAAGCATTTTTGTTTTCAAAGAGTACAGTCACTTCAGTAAGAGTAGTTTCCACTGGCCCTTTACCCCATCATAGAAAACATTTTAGGGTTGTTTTTTTTACCCAATTATCTGCCCACATCTACACTCTGAAGGTCTCACCTTACACCTCAAGGAATTTATCAAGCTCTGTACCAAAGATAACTGTACCCCAAAGGGAAATTCTGATACCAGTTGGTGATAGTGAAACTTTCATCCAATCAAATGAGGACTGCCTCAAACAGGGGAAGCTGCCCATCCCACTATGACGCTGACCTCTCCCTTTCCTGACCTCACTCGCTCCATCTCTAGCCCCATCTTCCTTCTATGGTTGAAAGCCACACCCAACCCTCTGCAATTCTTTTAATCTTCAGAATCTCAATTCCCTCTCTTCAATAAGGAAGACCAATTTCTACATCCTCCCCCTCTCCCACCAGCAGAGAAAAATGAGTAGGCATCAAAGTGTTAATGGTGGGTGTTTGGGTACACAAAGGACCAAAGCAAGACATCTACATTTCAGAGGATAGACACATTTCATACTCTAAGGACAAGTAGGCTGCCTAAGGGAGCCAGACTCTAAGACTCTGGGGAAGGACTTGGGACAACCAGGTGGTAGAGATGTGACAAAGCGGTAAGACAGGGTTGAGGGTGGCAGCAGTTGGAAAGAAGAAAAGAAAAACTTACAGATAAAACAAAACAATATATAAACAGCTCGGTGTATAGCTATATCCCATGCTAACGGGCGGTTACATGGAAGATGTCTCGTCAAGCACCACAGAAAAGATATAATCCATTCTCATATTGTGAAATGATTCCCTGATCAGAGATGATTCAATTCTCTGATTACATTTGAATAATAATTATTTAGAGACCCTGGAAAATTAACTTCCTACACCTTAAATAATGTACTAGTAACATTTCTTATTCACGTCAGATCACATGGACTCAAAGCCTTACTCATTACATAGACATGGAAGTGGATGCAGTATGAATCTTTTCAAACAACGGAGGCTCGCTGTAGAAAGGCATAGCTACCTCTATAGAGGCCTCATGTTCCTCCAGCTTGAGAGTGATGGCACGGCAAGCCTCACGCACCGCCCAGGTGTTTTCATGACCTTTACTTCTCCAGGTGCCTCCTACTCTGACCACACGTTCCCTGCTGAGAAGCTGGATGATGCTGTAGCTCCCGGCCATGAATATACCTACGAGTGGACCATCAGTGAGGACAGTGGGCCCACACAGGATGACCTGCCATGCCTTACGTACATCTACTACTCCTATGAAAATCTGATACAGGACTTCAACTCTGGGCTGATTGGACCTCTGCTTATTTGTAAGAAAGGTAAAAAAATGAACAATAGCAAAGCTGTTGGAGTGGTGAGGAGTACTATACTGGAAAGGCTTGGGGGATGGGATCCTGGAACCTCTCAGCAAATCGAGCAGAGGGAGGAGGGTGGGAAGCAGACCATTGATGGACATTGGCATCAGAGGGACTAGAGTCCTCCTCTGATCCTTCCAACCCCTCCTCCATCTCAGTCCTGGAGCCTCTGAGTAAATCCCTGTCTGGGAGTTGGTTCTGAGGCCACGCCTGTGTGGTCTGCATGTTTACCTCAAGGCCAAGTCTTCCTGCAAGTGTACAGCAGCCTGCCCTCTGCTGACAGCACTGGGGAAGAGCTTTGCCTAACGTGTCCGAGGTTTGGGTTGGTAATTTGGTCTCCAAACACACAAAACTCTAGCTTCCTTTCGCGTAAAGAGTGGGACACTTTGGGCAGCAGGTTGCAAACACACTAACTGACTTTTATAAGAAATTTCATCGTCTAGGCCTCTGAGGAGCCAGCTTGGATTTTCATTTTACCTGAAAAGAATTCAGCTCATCTTTCATGAAAACAAACGATCACACGAACTGCACTGTGGGAAATAATGGGATGAACTCGCCGTCTCTCTGCACAGACGCGCATACCATCCCTTCACCAATTCCTAATCATTTATTCACGACACAAATACATGTGTTCCTTGCCTGGCACACAGAGGATACTGGGATGGCATACGAAAAAGTCAAAACTTATAAAAAGCTCTTCTTTCATTTTACTTTCAGCTGCATTTTGTCCTTATATGAGAATTCACCTTGACCCTCTCAACCAGTTCTCTGGTGAACCATTCCATGAACAGCAAGGTGGCCGGACGAAACTTGGAGAGCTGGGCTTTTACCAACCAAGATCTGGTACCTGTGTGTTCGTCTGCTGACACAGGAGGAAATGATACTTTTGCCAAAATCTTGACAGTCACCAAATGTTTCCTCTCTATGTCAAGTCAAATTTATCTTCAAAGCCCTATTCCTCAAGGCTATGATGCGCCAGAGAAAATGTTTAATGTGGCAGCAAGATTTTCATAAGCCCCTAATCATCATTACTTGATAAAGATGGTATTTATTTTTATTTTTTTATTTTCATAGATTCTTAGAAGAATTCTTAGAGGAAGGGAGAGGAGGGAGAGAGAAACATCAATGTGAGAGCTTAACATTAATCAGTTGCCTCCTGTACATCCCCTACTGGGGTCTGAGCTTGCAACCCAGGCATGTGCACTGACTGGAATCAAACCAGCAACCTTTCGGTGCATGGATGACGCCCAACAACTGAGCTACACCAGCCAGGGCAAGATGCCATTTTTAAAACAAGAATTGCTCCGAGTTGACATCACTAAGATTGGTTGCTTGCCTTCAGCTCTGCCACCTAGGAACAGCAATTGAGAGTTTTCTACCTGGGGTGGTATTGACAAGCACATCTTTTCTTTCCCAGGCACCCTCACCGAGGACGGGAGTCAGAAGATGTTTGACAGACAGCAGGTGCTCATGTTTGCTGTGTTTGATGAAAGCAAGAGCTGGAGCCGCTCATCATCCGTCATGTACACAGTCAACGGCTATGTGAACGGGACGATGCCAGGTAACGCGCGTTCCCAACAACACTTAGACTCGTTAGTGCCTTAGGCCTGCTGCTGGCCTCCAGCACTAAGAAGGTGATGGTACCCATTACTTTCAACTCTTAATCAGGAAGGTAAGGTGATCTAGCTCAGGGTCCTCAAGGTTTTAGCATTTAAAATAATATTTTTATTGATTTCAGAGAGGAAGGGAGAGGGAGAGAGAGAGAGAAACATCAATGGTGAGAGAGAATCATTGATCGGCTGCCTCCTGCACGCTCCCTACTGGGGATTGAGTCTGGGCATGTGCCCTTGACTGGAATAGAACCCGGGACTCTTCAGTCCAAAGGCCAACGCTCTATCCACTGAGTCAAACCAGCTTGTTTGAGATTTTGTCATGTTTTTTAAACCAGCAAGTACAACAGACAAACTGGAGGCTACTAAGGGAAGGGTTGTGCAGCAGTATTGGATGGAGAGCTCTGAGCAGGTTTCACCTGGGCCTGCACTTCCAGGAAGGCCTCCAGGATATCTATCAGCTCAGTCTCCTTCAGTGAGTTCTGTGGCCCCTCTGCACAGAGGAAGCCTTCAGCCACAGAGGAAGCCTTGCAGGACGGATGTTCAAGGTCAAGTCCTGGCAGAAAGGGTCAGCAGGGAGAAGTCTATAAAAATACGGTAAAGATGAGCAGGAGGCTCGGAGAAATACCAGCCTACGGAAGTACTTCTAGCACTTCAAACGGTGATAGATGAGAACTATTCAAAGGCATTTAGGACCTTTTCTCTTTCTATCATAGCAACTGCTAAGAGAAAAGGACTGACTCCCACCTACACCACTTTTACTTCTATCTGATAGAAATGCTTAGAACCAAAGATCCTGAGGAAAAAGCAGAAAAATTAAAATGTTGCTTTATTAAATTTCTCACAGGTCCTTCTCTATATCTGAAAAATCACAAATGGCTTCACTTACCACCAACCAAACTTGTCAGGAGTTGAGGTCTGGACATTGCTTTCAATTGTTTTCTATTTCATTTCACTGCATCTCTGCCTGGGCTACTACAAACACACCCCGATGACTCTCGGCTTTGATTCAGCGTCCAAAACGTAGTTAACTGAGGCTCCTTGCTCATTTCACTACCTTAGTGTGGCCCTTGGCCGTTAGTTGTCGAGATAAGCTAACTTACATAAGTGGATTAAACATCTCTCCTGGGATAGACGGTAGTTAAGAATTTGTGGTTTTTTTGTTTGTTTGTTTTTTACATTTCAAACTGCATGCCCAGTACTATGGACCTTCGAGGGGTGTATTCCAAGGAGAAGCTGTATCTGTGTCCTGGCTGAGTGAATCATCTGTTAAATATGCAGAAGCCCCCAGAAGCAAACCATAGGCACAAAAATAAAAGTAATAACTTGATCAGGGCATGGAGTATATGAATTTGTAGTTGAAAAAGAGAGACCAGTTGGGGTTAAGAGGGGCAGGGAAGGGAAATGGCGAGAGGAGAAACAGAGACGTTAATGCTTGTAAACAGCCTCATGAAGCATGTAGACTGAATAGTGGTGGTAAATGCTAATACAGATGTACTGAATGCTCCAGTCGATATGAGCATCTCTTTGGGGTGCTAAATGCTTCCACCAAAGCCTACCTTTCAGCTTCATTCTGAGGTTCTAGCTTCTTGTTCTCATCATAATGTCTGAATCCCTGTCTTGTTGTAATGGTCCCCCCCAAAAAAAGACAAGCCCTCAGCCCCTTTGTGGGTAAGAGACTGATCCTCAGCCCCACGACCCTACCTCTATGGTAGCGCTTGCTGCAATGAGGTGTGACTGCTTGTATCTAGTGATTATGGATCTGAAACTTAAAACCCGGGCCAAGGAGAGAAGCCAGGGTTGGAATCTCCCACGCAGCGAAGGAGCATTTTCCCAGTCGCTGTGGGGCAAAGAAGGAGCAGAACTCAGCCTCTGCGCTCAGTTCCCATTACTCCGCCCATGAAGTGCTCCCAGGGGCCCAGCACATGAGGACTTGTCCTCTGCGTTTTAAGGAGAGCCTGTGACCCACGGAGTAATTCACTGCTGTCTCATTAAAGCGATCAGCAAGGGGTACAGGCGCAATCGGCAATCCTTAACCACCTTCACACTCTTCCTCAGGCAGAGCTTGCGCCTCTCTCTATCCTGCTGAGACGTTAGGCTCTGAACGCAGCCCTCGTGGAGACTGGCGACTCCCTCCAGCTGAGCCCAGATTGGTTCTAGGTGACCAGCTGCCAGGCTTGCTCAGGACTGTCCTGGTTCTAACAGTGAAAGTCCTGCATCTGGGGAAACCCCTCAGTCCTGGTAACCCAGGATGGTGGTCACCTACCTGGCTCCCTCCTTGGCCTAACCCCTTAGCAATCCCTGTCTCTGAACTAACGCCCCCTCTCACGGCTCTGCTCTCACTTCTGTAGTATCCCTCACCGCAATGAGTGGCAGCTGCTTGCTGGCCCATCTCTCAGATGTCTGCGTTTCCAGGGCGGGCACTACCGCTGAGTGTCTATTCCTCAGAACCTTGCACAATAGCAGCTACTTGATCCATTTGGGGTAAAGAAGTTCTTACCACAGAGTGCTGACTGCCTGGCTTTGCCCCCATCTCTCCTCCTCTCGCAGATATCACCGTTTGTGCCCAGGACCACATCAGCTGGCATCTGATTGGCATGAGCTCTGGACCAGAACTGTTCTCCATTCACTTCAATGGCCAGGTCCTGGAGCAGAACCGTCACAAGGTCTCAGCCGTGACCCTCGTCAGCGCTACGTCCACGACTGCTAACATGACGATGGGCCCGGAGGGGAAATGGATCATCTCTTCTCTTATCCCCAAGCACTTTCAAGGCAAGACACGCTCCCAACAGTCTTGCTTATGAATGTAGGATCCTTCTTCCCAGGCGCTAACTCCCTCTTTATCCTTTGCCTTCTTAAGCCACCCACACTCCAGTCATACCTGTCTTGGTCCCTCGGAAGAGAACTTACATTCTCCACTCTTAGATTTACAGCTTTACTTGGGGATGAAGGAAGGGGAGGAATCAACAAAGACTTTTTTAAATGCAGCAAAAGCTGAAGAGGTCTCTACTTCCTTGAAAGGAAAAGGGAGGAAGGAGAGAAATGCACATAGAGATGTTCTTTCTTGTGGTATTTAGCATGTAGCTAAAAGAAAGATCTGGATGCCAGAACAAGGCAAACGTGCAAATGGATAGAAGTGCCAAGTTGCAGAAAGTGTAGAAGTTTTAACATGAAAAGACTGTGTTTTAGAAAAAAATGAGCACAAAGAGGAACCCAATGACTATACACTGAATGGCTCAAACCTAAAACCTAAGCAGCTGAGGAACGAGCTTGAAAGAGCATCAGTGAACTCTGGTGGGGGAAGGTCAGCCCAGGTTGTTATGTGGTTCCATGTAAACAAAATACTCATTGTTCTATTACACATAGTTGCTTTGAAACTATTGGGAGGAGGTTTCCTATAAGTAGAGACTAAATTATAAGCCAGTGATATTAGTATAGGAAATTATTTTGTTACCAGAATAATATGTACAAGCAAAACACATAAGAAAGAAGATTGGGACCATTTCATTTTATAAAAAAGATTTATTTTATTAATTTTTAGAAAGAGAAGAAGAGAAAAGGAGAGAGAAAAACATCGATGTGAGAGGGAAACATTGATCAGCTGCCTCCTGCACACTCCCAACCGGGGATCAAACCCGCAACCTGGGCATGTGCCCTGACCAGGAATCAACCCTTTCAGTGCACAGGACAAAGCCCAACCAACTGAGCCATGCTGGCCAGAGCTTGGGTACTGTGGTATATTTTTGCACTGAGCAGTCAAAATCATATTTGAACAATTATATTGTCACCCAAGTGATCATAAAACAACAAAACTAACATTGTTGAGGTTAATTGCTTTTGTATTAACTTACTTAATTTTTAACAATTTCATACAGTATTACTGTATTCTTTTGATTTTACAAATAAAGGGGCAGATGACAGGAAAAAGGAGACGTCAACTAGACCTAAGTCATAGGGTCTTCAGGGTCTGGAAGCCACAGATGTTCCTGCTCTGGAAGAAGCAAAGGCAATCTTCCCAGATTTCCCTCCCAGCCTGTCCCCTCTCTCCCTTGCTTTCACCATTATCAGTTAACCTTTCCACCATTAAAAAGTTACAGTTTGATCAGCTTTAATTCCTTCTCCCCAATTCTTTCACTGTCTGTATGTACTAACTCAGCTGGGATGCAGGCTCGCATCAACATTGAGAACTGTGCCAAGAAGACGCGGAGTCCTAAGTGGCTGACGCCAGAGCAGCGGCGGCACATGAAGAGGTGGGAATACTTCATCGCTGCGGAGGAAGTCATCTGGGACTACGCACCCTTCATTCCAGTGAACATGAACAAGTGAGTGGGGGGTTCTGACCACTGTGCAAAGGTTCAGGCATGTTCCATGGGGTCCTGGGTGCACAGGTGAGGTGTCAGGAGTTGACAGCTCTCAGGGGATTACATGTTTTGGATTCCGTTCAGGTCTTGTTCAAAATGAACATGGAATTACCCCAAACTCACTAAAGGAAATAATAATAATAATGATGATGATAATAATAATAATAATAGCCGAAACCGGTTTGGCTCAGTGGTTAGAGCATCGGCCTGCGGACTGAAAGGTCCCAGGTTCGATTCTGGTCAAGGGCATGTACCTGGGTTGCAGGCACATCCCCGGTGGGAGATGTGCAGGAGGCAGCTGATCGATGTTTCTCTCTCATCGATGTTTCTAACTCTCTATCTCTCTCCCTTCCTCTCTGTAAAAAATCAATAAAATATATTTTTAAAAAAATAAATAATAATAATAGCAGCTACCACTTGTTGAATGTTTGCTATTGCCAAGCACTGTGTTAAATCCTATCTAAGAGCTTCACTTTATCTCTAGAAGTGAGAGACAGCTCTTATTTATTAAGTAGACTAGAGGCCTGGTGCACAAAAATTTGTGCACTCGGGGGGGTCCCTCAGCCCAGCCTGTGCCCTCTCACAGTCTGGGACCCCTCAAGGGATGACCACCTGCTGGCTTAGGCCCACTCCCCAGGGGATTGGGCCTAAGCTGGCAGTTAGACATTCCCCTGGCAGCCTGGGCGCTCTCGGGGGATGTCCACTTGCCAGCAGGGAGCAGGCCTAAGCTGCAGTCAGACATTCTTAGCGCTGCTGAGGAGGTGGGAGAGGCTCCCACCACCACCACTGTACTGGCAGCCATCAGCCTGGCTTATGGCTGAGCAGAGCTCCCTCTGTGGGAGTGCACTGACCACTAGGGGGCAGCTCCTGCATTGAGCATCACTATTGCACATACTGACCAGTCATTCCTAGTCATTCTGCTGTTAGGGTCAATTTGCATATTACCCTTTTATTATATGGGATAGAGGTCTGGTGCCTGGGTGGGGGCTGGCTGGTTTGCCCTGAAGGGTGTCCCAGATCAGGGTGTGGGGCCCGCTGGAGTGCCTGGCCAGCCTGGGTGAGGGGATGATGGCTGTTTGCAGGTTGGCCACAGCCCCTTCAGGTTGGAGGTCGCCCCTGAGGTGCCTGGCAAGCCTGGGTGAGGGGCTGAGGGCCATTTTCAGGCTGGCCAAACCCCCTTCAGGGAAGGGGGTCCCTGCTGAGGTGCCTGGCCAGCCTGGGTGAAGGGTTGATGGCTGTTTGCAGGCTAGCCAAGCCCCCCAGCAGGGACCCTCACCCCATGAGGGTGTGGCCAGCCTGGGTGAGTGGCTGATGGCTGTTTGCAAGCTGGCCACAGCTCCTTCAGGGTAAGGGTCCCCCCCTGTGGTGCCTGGCCAGCCTGAGTGAGGGGCTGATGGCTGTTTGCAGGTTGGCCACAGCCCTTCAGTGTGGGGGTTCCCACTGGGGTGCCTGGCCAGCCTGGGTGAGGGGCTGATGGCTGTTTTCAGGCTGGCCAAACCCCCTTCAGTGTGGGGGATCCTGCTGGGGTGCCTGGCCAGCCTGGGTGAGGGGCTGATGGCTGTTTGCAGGCTGGCCAAGGCCCCCAGCCACCCAAGCTCCCAGTGTAGGCTGGCTGGAAGCAGGTATCTGGGATTTATTTATCTTCTATAATTGAATCTTTGTTGCCTTGAGCAGAGTTCCACAGCCAGCTAGGGCAGGCGGGAAGCTTGGCTTCTTCCATCACTGGGGCAACCAAGCCTCCTGCTTTCTCCAGCTCTGTGGCTGCCGGCTGCCATCTTGGTTGTGTTAATTTGTATATAGTCACTCTGATTGGCTGGTGGGTGTGGCTTGGGGCATAGCGGAGGTGCAGTCAATTTGTATGTTTCTCTTTTATTAGATTAGATTAGGAAATAGGTCAGAGATATTAAGAAATCTGGAAATTCAAATAGCTCTGAAACACCTGAAAAAAATATTCAGGCTCACTCACAATGAGAGAAATGCAAATTAAACCTCTCTGAAATACTATTTTCATCCATCGGACTCACAGTCCAGGTAGTATAATCTCTTGGCAACGCTGTGGGAAACAGGCACTGTCATTTTGCTGGTGAAAGAGTAACTGGAAGAGCTATCTAGAGGATAATCTGGCATTTGTGTCAAAATTATAAATGCCTATACCTTTTGGCCCAGCAATCTCACCCTGGGAATTTACTATAGAGCTATACCGTTCACCGGAAAAATGTTGTACATACAGGATAGTCACTCTACCCTGTTAGTAATAGCAAAAGATTGGAAACAACCCAAAATGTCCATCAATAGGAAATTGGTTTAATAAATTATGGGATATCCATACATAGATTAACATGCATCTGTTTTAAAAGGACGCAAGCATGCTTTATGTACTAATATAAAAAGTCCTCCGTTGTTAAATTAAAAAGTCAAGGGAGCAAGATGGCAGAATAGGGGTTCCCCCACCCCTCTCCCTGACGGCAACAATAGTTGTCAGCCATCCACAAACAAAAGTGCCTTTGTGAGAGCTGTGTAATCCAGGTAGAAACTTACAAAATCCCAAGGAAAGCCAGGACCACGGAGGGCTGTTTTGACAAGGCAAGTCCATGCTCAGGTGGTAGTTTTGCTCATTGAGGTCCAGGTTACAAGCCTAGAAGCAGCCTCATCCTCTTATGGACTCAGCTACAGCCCCTGCTACAACATCGTTTGACAAGCAACTCAGGAGGAGTCAGCCCTGTCCATGACCCTGGAGGCTGGCCTGCAGACCTTGGTCCCAGTGCAGATCTTGAAGTGGCCCTGTAGCCCAGCTCCAGCCCTCCCACCTGCAGTCCAGAAGCGGTCCTGCCCATCAGGGACCTACCCAGGGACGTGATGGGAGTCCTCCCAAGGACCAGATGGGAGCCATACCCATCTAAACACCTGGTAACAGGCCTACCATTTGCAAACTCCACTGAGGACCTTAAAATGAGCCATTATTCCAGCACCAGCTCTACTGACTAAGGTCCCGGAGGCAGTCCCATCTTCCACGGACCAGACAGGACCCATACCCATCTGAGCTCTTGGTAAAGTCTTGCCCACCAGCAGCCATGTGACCTGATCCAACCTCACTTGATTGTGATCCTAAAAGCAATCCCATCAGTCAGGAGACCTGTCGGGAGAAGGTCTTTGCCTGCCAAATTCAGTCTGTAAAGGCTGGAAGAGGGTGTCTGCTTCTTCAAATGCACAGACACCAGCCCAAGGTGACACAAACCACAAAGAATCAGGCAACTATGACACCACTAAAGGAAACTAATACAGCTTCAGGAACCAACCTCAAAGCATTGGAGATCTATGAAGTGCCTGGCAAATAATGTAAAATACTCATCTTAAAGAACCTCAGTGCAGTGCAAAAGAACACAGATAGGCAACTAAACAAAATCAGGAAAACAATGCATGAACAAAATGAGAAGTCTAATAAACCATAAGAATAACCAAATAGAAATCTTGGAACTGAAAAATACAATAACAGAACTGAAAAAATCAATAGAGGGCTTTAATGCCAGAATCAATCATGCAGAAGAAAGATTCAGCAAACTCAGAGACAGGTAATTTGGAATTATCCACTTACAGGAACAAGAAGAAAAATGAATGAAAAAGGATGAGGAAAGCTTATAGGAATTATGGAATATCATCAAAAGAACTAATATGTGTACTGTAAGAGTCTGAAGGAAAAGAAGACAAGGGGGCAGAAAGCTTCTTTAAAAATAATAGTTGAAAATAAAATAATAGTTGAAAACTTCCCAAATCTTGGGAGGTATATGCATAAAGATTATCTGTGGGGTTTTTTTTTTTTTAGCTAATCCAAGAGCAGAATTTCTAAACACAAGGGTTTCCCCATCCTACCAGGGTCTCTACTTGAGAAAATGGTTCATTTTTTAATATTTCATTTCACTTTAAGAAAATACAGATCTCTGCACTTGGATAATTTCTCCAACCAAATTGGAAAACATTATAAGAAGGTTGTGTACAGACAGTACCAAGATGAGACCTTCACCAAACGCCTGGAGGAGTCCAGAAACAATGAAGACGGGATCTTGGGCCCTATTATCAGAGCCCAGGTCAGAGACACGCTCAAAGTAAGTAGCAGAAAGGTAGGCCCGTGCGGAAAGAAATTAAATAACAAAAGACATTATAAGTACTGGCTGTTTTTTTTTTTTTAAAGGTGTCCATGTAATTTTTAATTCAAATGCAACTTTTTGTTTTTATTTAGTATTTGCACTTATTTATAGCTTACTCCATAATACAAAGAATTGAGATAGTTTATCAAATTATAAAGGAATACAATAGTCAATGTAATTGGGGTGAATAATATTGGAGACAAAGAAAAGAAAACCAAGGATAAGGTAAGTATAATGATGCACTTACCATATGATCTTATAAGGTTGTTTGCAAATTTTGTCCTGAGCTTTCTAGCAGCTGAAGTAAAAAGGGAAATCTGTTAGGGCCAGAGTCACAGTAGTCACAAAAGAAGCATAGCGACCAGAGAAGAATTTGTCCCATGGATTCTTGAAGAGAGGGTGCTATTGATGCAGTGGATAGATTCCTTGATAAAACCCCTATAATTGGTATAATAAATAAAAATATTGTAGAACCTTATAAAAGTGTTTCTCATTATAGCTAAAAATATCACAGTAAATGCCATTGAGAAAAAAAAATCCTTCACTGTGGTCTTGGTATATAGTTCTCTGAAGCCTGGTCTCTGATGAAGACACACGCAAAGACTTGCATATTTATCATGAGGACAGGGTGTTGTTTAGATAGTTTCCTTTAATGCTATGTCACATCATCAAGCTTTTTAAAATATATATTTTTATTGATTTCAGAGAGGAAGGAGGAGAGAGAGAGGTAGAAACATCGATAATGAGAGAGAATCATTGATGGGCTGCCTCCAGCATGCTCCATATGGGGGATCGAGCTCACAACCCAGTCTTGTACCCTGACTGGAATTGAACCGTGACCTCCTGGCTCAAGAGTTTGATGCTTAACCACTGAGCCATGCCGGCCGGGTTCATCAAGCTTTTTATAAGCAGGGGAAGCAGAGGATTGAAGGTTGCAATCTTTGGCCAGATTCTAGAATGCAGATTATCTACAGATGGAGAATGACCCAAATGCTTTGGCAATCAACCAAAGATACAATCAAGGTTCTCTTTGGAAGATTAAGGAGCATAACCAGGACTCCTGTGTGGATAATGCTCCTAAAATGATGCCCAGTGCTTACCAAGACCATACTTCACCGCTGCAGGGAGGGAATTAGGAGGGCATCTGCAGATAAGGCCAATTCTGCTCATTTGAAAATAACCAAAGCACCAGAAGCAGCCTCTCTCTTCCCCCATCTCTGATCCCTCCAAGTTGCTCTGACCCCTCCGAGGTGTATAAATACAGCTCATTGGAAATTGAGGATCCGGCTCTTAGCCATGCCCTCAGGACACGGCTTTAAGGACAGGGGTTCTGGGAGACCTGGCCAGCGGGAGGAGGAGGTCATGGTGTAGAGAAGAGGAGGAGCAGAAAATGAACACAGATGGGGTCTGAGCTGAAAGGAGAAGGGAAGGAGATGGGTACCAGCTCGGAGCGGGTGGCGTACTGTGAGGAAAATGTCATTTCTAAGGTCAGATTACTCTGTGAGGCGAAACTCTCTCAAATGCTTCTGCCCGGTGATGGAGAGATTGCTGCTCAGATAAACAGAACAAGATTGCATGCATGCACACACTGTCCAACAAGTGAGCGTGCAAAGTTAACATGGAATATCATCAAAAGAACTAACATGTGTACTGTAAGAGTCTGAAGGAAAAGAAGACAAGGGGGCAGAAAGCTTCTTTAAAAATAATAGTTGAAAATAAAATAATAGTTGAAAACTTCCCAAATCTTGGGAGGTATATGCTCGAAATCAATCTTAAGTCCCGAATAATGAATCTGAGTTAACTTTGTAGATCACATTCAAAAATATGGCCAGCCGCGCCTACAGCATTTACCCTCATGGTGTGACCTTCTCTCCTTTGGAAGAAAAAGTCAACTCTTCCTCCGCCTCAGGTTTGAATCTTTCACTTCTGCTGAATGAAGCTATTGACCTCTGAGAAGCTACCATATTTTTCTACGGTCCCTCTTGCTCAGTAGTAAACCTTGTGCAGTCAGGTAGTGTCTATACATGGGCAGGAACCCTAAAGGCCACAAGGAAACCCTACTCATCTCAGGGGGTTATTTACCCTACAGCAAGCATGTCAAACTCGCGGCCTGCTGCCTGCGGCCCACAACGAATATTTTTGCGGCACAGCCAATATAACAGTATGTAAGAAACATTTTAATAAAAATTTTGTAACTTAATTTTTACACTATCCTGTTATACATAATTATTAATAACAAACTGCAACGTTCACTAATTACTGGTTACTATAATCGTGTTGCATTCATTTCCCTTATGCGCAGGCGCACCATTTCTCTCCACTAATACTAGCAGCCACTATTTTAGCAGCCGATGGCCACGTCATTAGTCTTGTACTGACTTGTTTGGTGTGCGCCACAGGAAATATTTCACTTTCAGAAAACAAGAAAAACAGGTTTATTAGTGTTATGCTTATTAATTTGTGCAGTTATTCAGTGTCTGGTAAGTTAATGGTCAAGAAAAATATTAATTTTTATTAAAATTGTCTATTATTTTATGTTAATGGTGAATCATTTATTTCAGCATGTATCTATCAAAATAAACCTACCATAATTTCTATGAAAATTAAAGCTTTTGTTTCTTTGCAGCCCACATATACTTAAGCCTTGTTTATTTGGCCCATGTTAGCCTTTGAGTTTGACATGCTTGCCCTACAGCATCCTTTATTAGTGCCATAGTGGCCTCTAGGGGAGCAAGATCTGATGACTACATGCTATCAAGGGATCTTAATATTTAAAAAATATTCCTTTCCCAATATTAATTGCTTGCCATGAAAGCTCCATTGTATCATTCATTCATTCTCATAAAATAATTTTGAAAATGAAAATAATTCTGACTATATTTTCTTTCAGGCAGTAACACCATGGTCAGAGCAGTTCAACCAGGGGAAACCTACACTTACAAATGGAATATTCTGGAGTCTGATGAGCCCACAGACAAAGACGCCCAGTGCTTAACAAGACCGTACTACAGTGATGTGGACGTCACAAGGGACATTGCCTCTGGACTCATAGGGCTACTTCTGATTTGTAAGAGCAGATCCCTGGACACGCGAGGCATACAGGTATTTTGTCCTTGACGTAACCATTCAGAAATTCCAGGAATTTCTTCTGGCTGGAACAGACTAGGTCTCCCTGCTAAATAACGGAACTTTTCTGGAACAGAAAACATTAGGCTAAGTAGTAGTCCTCTTGGGTGTGACTGAGATGACATTGACTCCTTTGGGAACTTTTTGTCTTGCCAATTTTCACCCGGACTCTCATTGCAGAAGGCAAGTCTACAGTGTGAAGCCATACTTCATTCTAGTTTCAAAGTCCAGGTTTTTTGTTATTGTCTGTGTGCTGAGCAAGTCTCTTAGCCTCTCAGTTTCTTCCTTACATGAGATTGGTAATACCCATCCTAAAAATTACAGGTTGTTTGGGGGCTCAGGGAGGTAGCACCTGGCAAGAGTATAGGCTCTGTACCGATCCTTGTTACCTGTAGAGATCTGCACTAGAAAGAGATAAGAGAGAAACGCAGGAGACATAGCTCCTGGTGAGGCTGCACCTTGACGATGGTCCATCTCTAGTGAGACTGAATTAGACAAAGACGTGGATCTTCTGACTTGACCTTCACTGTAGAAGAGTCTCATCTCATTAAGCTCCATTACATTCACAGACAATTGGGCAAAGCTATAATTTTTTTTAAAAGGGCCTCATCCAAGGCATACAAAATAAATATATGCCTAGGAAAATCAGAAACGAACATTAGAAAGACCCTGATTTATTGACCTTGGAAAGGAAACTCGTAGGGAGAGATATGAAGCTTTCCTGTTGCAGCCTCCTGCTTTATCCTTTGCAATTGTTCGTAGCACACCCTGTCGGCCGATCAGTCCAATGGAAAGGTGTTCCGTCACAGAGATAAACAGAATTACAGTTGCCATGACAAATGGAATTTTTCTATTAGGATATTTTAGTTTCTGAATTTCCTGGTCTGCTCTGTTTGCTTTTGCATAATACCTTCGGCTCTAACAAGGGCTTTGCACACAAGGGGCTCTCCCCAAGGCCTAAGTGTGTGGCTTCAGTGACCCCGAGGACCGCGCCCTGGGGCGTCTGGAGCTGTGGGTCGCTGGCTGGGATGTTAGAACACAGCGTTCCCCCCCCCCCCCGCAGAGGGCAGCAGACATCGAGCAGCAGGCTGTGTTTGCTGTGTTTGATGAGAACAAGAGCTGGTACATTGAGGACAACATCAACAAGTTTTGTGAGAATCCTGAGGAGGTGAAGCGTGACGACCCCAAGTTTTATGAGTCAAACATCATGAGCAGTAAGTCGGAGCATGCTCCCCTCTCTGTCCATCACTTCTCACCCACGTGGTTGAAGCGCGCCGTGCCTAGAGGCAGACATGGATGAGAACCGACACATCTCAGCTTCACCTTCATCCAGGGATTTGGTGATGAAATCATATAAAGGGTGACCTTTTTACAGCGAGAGGTCAAAGGCTTGTTATCCTTATACGTCTTCTCCTGCTCCGTGTGTGTGTGTGTGTGTACCTGTGCGTGTGCTCTGGGCAGAGAAGAACAGGTGAGGGATGGGGGTGGTAAAGGAAGGGGCTACAGGCCTTGGTCTGTGGTATCTGGGGTGCAAAATAGACATTCTGGGTGCAAGGTGATACTCTATGGCCAGTGCAGAAACAAAATAAGTAATTCAAAACTAGATTTTTCAAATCACACTAAAAGGGTTAGCCAGGAGTTTTGCAAAGTCATTCTGTGGGAGGGGTTTGAAGTGTGTACTAAGACACTCAGAAGAGTAGGTATTTCCTGAGCCATGTGCTGCAGTTTTAAGTACAGAGCCACTGCGATGGGAAGTCTGGGTTTAACCTTGTAGATACATGTTAGACCTGGTAAAGCTGATCTCAGGTAATCACTGCTCTGATGCAACCACATTAACATTGAGGCATGTGTTTGAGGTGTTAGGCACGTGCCCTCGTGCTGGCGTGGGCCTGGCATTCTAACCGATCCGACTCTTTCAGCCATCAATGGCTACGTGCCCGAGAGCATCTCCATACTCGGGTTCTGCTTTGACGACACCATCCAGTGGCACTTCTGCAGCGTGGGGACCCAGGATGACTTTCTGACCATCCACTTCACGGGACACTCCTTCATCTACGGGAAGAGGCATGAGGACACCTTGACGCTCTTCCCCATGCGCGGGGAATCGGTGACCGTCACGATGGATAATGTGGGTGAGAGCCTGGCGTGGGGCAGGGGCTCCTGGTCCCTAGGTCTGCTGCAGCTCTCCAGGCTCAGGTCCTGGGCTCAGCTCTCAGATCCCTTGCAGGCTTCCCTTTTGATACTTGTCATGATTTCTGTTTGGGGAATTAATTCAGTTTGGCCTCAGTGGGTTCAGCCCTTTAATGTGGGTTCCGTTCATCCTTCTCTGTAAGTGAGAAGTAAAGACACACATCCACAGAAGATATGGCATGACTTTGAGGAGTAAGCGTGACCATTCAGTCTCAAAAAGACATTTCTTTTATCAAAATGTCCTTTCCAGTTTTGTAAGACAGCCACCTGTGCTAGCGTTAGTGATCACCAGGTATAGTGCCTGCTAGGCTGGCCTCAGTCACGCCACAGCCCTGGAAAGGACGTGGGCTTTGGAGTTCATCAGCTCTGGGTTCAAATCCTGCCCGGCCACGCAACACCTGTATAACTTTGGGCAACTGACCTGACCTCACTGAGGCTCAGTTTATTCATTTGAAAACACACACACACACACACACACACACACACACACACACACAACAGCTGCTAACAGAGCTGCTTTGGTCATCTTACCTAATAATAGACAAACATGTAAATTGACCGTACCTTCACTATGCTAACCAGCCAATCAGGAGAGTATGCAAATTAACCTAACAAAGATGGCGGTTAATTTGCATACATAGGCTCCAAGCGGTGGAGCGAAGCCTGATGGCATGGGGGCCGGAGCAGTGAAGCCTACGGCCCCGGGGCCGGCTCTGGCTGGAGCCCAACCAGAGCAAAGGCCTGGGTGCCGGGTGCGGAAGAAAACTGGTGCCAGCAGCCAGAGGAAAGGAAGGCTTATTGCACAAATCTCTTCATGCAACAGGCCTCTAGTTAATTATAATATGTGCCAAGTGTCCAGCACTCAGTAGACACTCAGCAAGTGGTAACCATTGTACACTTCCCAGGAAATCTTCAGTGTGCCGGCAAGTCACACCATTTCAGAGAGATTCAAACTTGCCCTGGACCCACATGAATTATTGGTCAATTGGAAATACCCAAATGCCCCCGTTTTGGGGAGTAGGTATCACCATCCTCCCCCCACTACAATCCTCAAACAAGATGTGCAGCTAACAAGACAGAGATGGTTAAAATTCGTTTTATTCTCAATCCATACCTTTTAAAATCTATTCTGAAATATTGACCCTCAAACTATCTGAGCTAAGACGATTTTTTCCTCCCTGCACTCCGCTGACCAATACCTTTGGTCTATAGTCTGTTAAACGAGGTAAATGCATTGATCACATGCTTGGATGTCACAGCAATGTCAAATTGCTCAGAAGTGTCCTAAGTACCTGGCTCTCCATTTTCCTTCTGGTGGCACTGTGCACCCGTAACCAGCAGTTCACAGGGAAGCAGAGGTCCACAGGCCACACTTGAGTATCCCTGGCCAAAGTTTGTTAAGAATTATCTGCTACAACAAATGCTAGGGACTTTCTGTCTTTTTCTGGACTTAAAGCTCTCTATGCTGTCTGTCTCTCTTCTCTAGGAACTTGGATATTAACTACCATGAATTCTAATCCAAGAAGCAAAAACCTACGGCTGAGATTCAGGGATGCTAAGTGTAAGCGGAATGATGAAAATGAAGAATATGACTTTGAAATATACAAACCTCCACCATCTATACCGATGACTACACGGAAAGTGCATGAGTTTCCGGAAAACCAGGGTGAAATAGATGAGACTGAAGAAGATTACGATAGTCACTTGGCTTCGTTATATGGACTTAGGTCATTCAGAAATTCATCACTGAATCAGGAGGAAGAGGACTTCAATCTTACTGCCCTAGCCCTGGAGAACAGCTCTGAATTCATCCCTCCAAGTACTGATACAGCCGTTGATTCAAATTCTTCTTCCCCAAGTGACAGCGAGCTCATTGACAATAAATTTGCAGAACCTAACAAAACCCTTCCTCACCCTGAAACCACCACAGCTGGTCCTCAGGTGTGGCACAGCTTAGAAAAGAGCTCAGTTCTCGGTCCTTCCACAGCAGAGAATTCCAGCCCCTATTCTGAAGTCCCTAGAGAGGATCCTCTACAGCCAAAGGTCACAGGGACAAGCCTCCTACCACTTGGTGCAGAAGGATTCAGAAGCCAAGGGAATGCTCAACATAAGGGATTGGAGGCAAGGCACAGGTTCTCCCGGATGAAATTTCTAGGACATAAAACAGGGAGATATTTAAGCCAAGGCAACTCTTCTTCTATCATGGGGCCCTGGAAGGACCTTCCCAGTGATCTCTTAAAACACAAGACTCTCTCTAAGAATTTGAATGGGAAATGGCATTTGGTTTCTGAAAAAGGTAGCTATGAAATAATCCCCGAGGCTGATGAAGACATGGCGGTTAATAAGCTTCGGAACAGCCCCCAGAATGCCTCAAGGACATGGGGAGAACGCATCCCTCTTACCAACAAGCATGGAGAGCAAGGTGGCCACCCAAAGTTTCCTGGAATTAGACATAAATTTCTACAAACAAGACCTGGAGGAAGCAGTAGAGTGAAGAACAGCACTTTTCTCATTCGGACACGAAAAAGGAAGCCTGCACGCCACACTCCTCTCTCTCCAAGGAACTTTCCCAGAGGAGAGGGCAACCTCACCCTCCCAGATGCCCTTCACAAGGTCAAGGAGACGTCTCTTCCCACCGACCTCGCCCAGACATTGCCCCGTGGGAATCTCAGCCTGGTAGCCTCACTTCCCTACCATAATCTCAGTCTCCCAGACAGCACTGGTCAGACAAGCTTCTCACCAGACATGTATCAGACAATGCCCCCTGAACAGTTCTACCAAATGTTCCCGAGTCAAGACTCTGATCAAACACAGTTCCCTCCAGGCCCCAGTCATGAAGCTTCTCCAGAGCCTGGCCAGATGCCTGACTATGATGGAGGAACCCAGTCCTTCCCTACCAACACTGGACAAGGGTCCCCTTCCTTAGAACGTGAAGTCTGGCAGACAGCCATCCCTCCAGAACTTAGTCAGATGACCCTTTCCCCTGACCTCGGCCAGACAACCCTTTCCCCTGACATCGGCCAGACGACCCTTTCCCCTGACCTCGGCCAGACGACCCTTTCCCCTGACCTCGGCCAGATGACCCTTTCCCCTGACCTCGGCCAGATGACCGTTTCCCCTGACATCGGCCAGACAACCCTTTCCCCTGACCTTGGCCAGATGACCCTTTCCCCTGACCTCGGCCAAATGACCCTTTCCCCTGACCTCGATCAGACGACCCTTTCCCCTGACCTCAGCCAGGAGACCCTCTCTCCAGACTTCAGACATGCAACTCTCTCTCCAGACATCACTCAGACAGGCCTTCCTCCTGATCTCAGGCAGACATCACCTCCTCCAGACCTTGGTCAAACAGCCTACGCTTCCGAATCCAGTCTGTCCTCACCTCTTCCAGAATTTAATCCTACTTTTCCTTATTCAGACTTTGGTCAGATGCCTTCTCCGCAACCATCTCCTTCACTAAATAACACTTTGATAGCAAGTGAATTTAATCCACCCATTGTGTTTGGCTTCAGTGGGGAAGATGGAGAGTACATTGAGATTACACCGAAGGAGAAACAACAGAGCAGTGAAGAAGACGTTTATGAAATAGTTACTGTGACCTTCGATGACCCTTACCAAACCGATATTAGGATAGACATCAACTCCTCCAGAAATCCGGACCGCATTGCAGCATCGTACCTCCGCAGCAGCAACGGGAACAGAAAATATTACTACATTGCTGCGGAAGAAATATCCTGGGATTACGCAAAATACGCACAAAGGTTTGGCCAGTGTTTTCATCTCTTCTCGTTTTCCCACTACTGCCAGAAAAGTAATTTCAACAGTCCAAGGAGATAATTCTGGGCAAACTAGCTAAGCATAATTTTGTTCCCCTGCTGCAACTTGGTGCCAGGTACTCTGTGAGGCACTGGGAATAAAACTGTGAGCTAACTAGGCACAATCCCTACCTCATGGGGCTTTTCCTCTAGGCCAGTGGTCGGCAAACTCATTAGTCAGCAGAGCCAAATAACAACAGTACAGCGATTGAAATTTCTTTTGAGAGCCAAATTTTTTAAACTTAAACTATATAGGTAGGTACATTCAACTTTAAATTCATGGTTTTCATCTTCCGTTTTTCTTAGCTTCTTCTTTGTAGCCATCTCAAACAGGGAACCTAAAAAGACGTTTCATCTACACTAATAAAAGACAAAGATGTTAATTGACCATACCTTTGCTACACCCTAATCCATGCCCACCAGCCAATCAGAGTGACTATATGCAAATTAACCCAACCAAGATGGCAGCCGGCAGCCAAGAAGCTGGGGCAAGCTGGAGGCTTGGTTGCCTGGGTGATGGAGGAAGCCAAGCTTCCCGCCTACCCTGAGCCAGCTGTGGCCTCCGCTCATGGCAACAAAGTTTCAATTATAGAAGGCAAATAAATCCCAGATACCTGCTTCCAGCCAGCCTCCACTGGGAGTTTGGGTAGCTGGGGGTTGTGGCCAGCCTGAAAACAGCCATCAGCCCCTCACCCAGGCTGGCCAGGCACCCCAGAAGGACCCCCCCCCTGAAAGGGGTTTGGCCAGCCTGAAAACAGCCATCAGCCACTCACCCAGGCTGGCCACACCCTCATGGGGTGAGGATCCCTGCTGGGAGGCTTGGCCAGCCTGCAAATTGCCATCATCCCCTCACCTAGGCTGGCCAGGCACCCCAGGGGGGACCCCCACGCTGAAGAGGCTGTGGCCAGCCAGCAAACAACCATCAGCCCATCACCCAGGCTGGCCAGGCACTCTTATATAATAAAAAGGTAATATGCAAATTGACCCTAACAGCAGAACGACTGGGAATGACTGGTCACTATGACACACACTGACCACCAAGGGGCAGATGCTCAATGCAGGAGCTGCCCCCTGGTGGTCAGTGCGCTCCCACAGGGGGAGCTCTGCTCAGCCACACGCCAGGCTGATGGCTGCCAGTACCGCGGTGGTGGTGGGAGCCTCTCCCGCCTTCTCAGCAGCACTAAGGATGTCTGACTGCAGTTTAGCCCTGCTCCCCGCTGGCAACTCGACATCCCCTAAGGGCTCCTGGGCTGCCAAAGGGATGTCTGACTGCCAGCTTAGGCCCAATCCCCCAGGGAGTGGGCCTAAGCCAGCAGGTGGTCATCCCCCGAGGGGTTCCAGACTGCGAGAGGACACAGGCTGGGCTGAGGGATCCTCTCAAGTGCACAAATTTTTGTGCACTGGGCCTCTAGTTTTATAATAAAGCCACCAACACAAAAGAATTACAATTCTTAAATTGATAACGAACATACCTGTAGGATTTGTAGCTGGTTGGACAAATACAGGTAACTTTATGCTTCGAGTAGGTACTTTTGTCACCGGCACTCGATTTGCGGACACGACTAGCACTAACCACTGCACAATGACACTGCTGACTGACTGGCTCACTCAACTCATGCATGAATCACATGTGCCTCCCCCTGCGCTGGGTATCCCTTGGCTCGCCTGTGCCGAATTTCCCATTGCTTGACTGACCAACACCCCCAACTTCTTCTAATGCCACTTCAAAATAGACTCGCCCAGGCCAAAAACCGACTTTTGCGCATGGGCCACAAAATTTCAATCGCACTGTATGTGCGCACCCACATGTGGTATTTTGTGGAAGAGCCACACTCAAGGGGCCAAAGAGCTGCATGTGGCTCACGAGCTGCGGTTTGCCGACCACTGCTCTAGTGGCAGGTCAGATACTAACAGATAATCACACAAATAAGTGATACATACTGTACTGTATATACTACAGAAATGCTACAATGCTATAGGACTTTACTATATGCACTATAGTACTACTATAGAAATGGAGGAATGCTATACAGAGATTTGACCTAGCCCAAAGGCTCATGGGAGGACTTACCTAAGAAATGGTATCTGAACTGGCAGCTGGGTAGCTACTGGTTGTGTCTTTAGTCATTTCTATTTTCATTCATTTGCTCATCAAATATGTGCTCAATATCTTCTCTATGCTGGATGCTATATTCAGAAACAGAGACCATTTCCTAAATTCTTTGAATGGTCTTTCATTTGTTCTTGTAAACAAATACTGTCATTATCATTTCAGTGACATGGATAACGAAGACACTGATGAGTTTCCAGAGGACACCATATACAAGAAAGTTGTTTTCCGAAAGTACCTGGATGGCACTTTCACCCAACGGGACCCTCGGGGAGAGTCTGAAGACCATCTTGGCATTCTTGGTCCTGTTATTAGAGCTGAGGTGGATGACGTTATCCAAGTGAGTCCTTCCCACCAGCACCATAGGGTTGTAAAGGCGATGGTGGCAGGAGAGAGCTATGTGATTTAGTTATTTTCTTTTTTTTAAATATATTTTTATTGATTTCAGAGAGGAAGAGAGTGGGAGAGAGAGAGAGAAAGAGAGAGAGAGAAACATCAATGATGAGAGAGAATCATGAATCGGCTGCCTTCAGCACGCACCCTAGTGGGGGACCGAGCACACAACCCAGGCATGTGCCCTGCTGGGAATCGAGCCATGGCATCCTGTTTCATAGGTCAATGCTCAACCACTGAGCCACACTGGCTAGGTGGATTTACTTATTTTCCAAAATTAATAAATAATGACATTTCTTCTCCAAGACAGTTGCCAAGTATTTGGCAAACCTCGAGAAAAAAATAAACTTATGATTCTATTTCTTCCTCTGCTAAGCTCCTGCTTATTCTATAAGGACTATTCCGTTTCCCCTAGGAAACTTTTTTTAATTCCCTCCACCCTTTCTAAACATTCAGCCGAATGGCTCCTCCCAAGCACCTCTCTCTAACCCGTTCACGTGTGATGTACGACACCTTTTGTCCCCAGAGGGTAACTTGAATTCACATGTGCAGTCTCTTCAGCAGCAGGCAGAAAGCTTCCTGTGACAAAAGCCAAGCCTCATGACCTTCAGATCCAGAGCTCCTATCAGTAGCATTGCATCTGCTGATAAGGTCAATAATTTTGTTTTGGGCGAGGAGCAAGCATGGCTTGGCATTTCTGGGGGAAGCTGCTGGGGCCCTATCTCGCAGGATGCTAGTAAAGTTAGAGGAAATAATGTACATAAGTTCCGTGGCAACTGGCATTTTGTTAAGCTTAAGTGTGTTGTGGATCCTTGTTTTTTTCTAGGTTCGTTTTAAAAACTTAGCATCCAGACCGTATTCTCTTCATGCCCATGGGCTTTCCTATGAAAAGTCGTCGGAGGGAAAGAGTTATGAAGATGAGTCTTCCAAGTGGTTTCAGGAAGACAATGCTGTTCAGCCAAACAGCAGCTACACCTACGTGTGGCACGCCATCGGGAGAGCGGGGCCAGAGAACCCCGGCTCTGCCTGCCGGGCGTGGGCCTACTACTCAGCAGTGAACACGGTAGGCACAGCCATCAACGTGCTGTCATTCTCTTAACTTATAACCCGAGGCTGCTAAATGGAAGGTGAAGGTTACTTCTTGTTTTCTTTTGGATGTTTTGTTTTTATTTTTAAAATTGATTTCAGAGAGGGAGAGAGAGAGAGAAAGAGAGAGAGAGAGAAAGAGAGAGAGAGAGAGAAACATCAATGATGGGAGAGAATCACTGATTGGCTGCCTCCTGCAGGCCTCCTAATGGGGATCGAGCCCACAACCAAGGCATGTGCCCTTGACTGGAATCAAACCTGAGACCCTTCTGTCTGCAGGCCGACACTCTATCCACTGAGCCAAACCAGCTAGGGCTGAAGATTATTTCTTGCTAAATGCTTGTCTTGCTATCTGTGAGGAAGGTGTAAGGATTGTGGCCAACACCCCACAGCTACCATAGCAGGGACCTCCCTGCAGACCTACAGAGATGACGGTGAGAGAGAAAGGTGTGCTCAGTGAAGAGGAGTGAGGGTTGCTGAGAGGGCTGGCCCAGTCAGACAGACCACCTTATAGAGGAAGGCATTTATTTGCAATTTCCTGGAGTGAATATGAGCTGTCTTCTCCTCTTTCTCTGTGGAAGAACTACAACGTCAAGACCCCTTCCCTCTTGTGCATGGTAGGGAGAGTACCGGCCTCGATTACAGTTCCTCCCCTGTCACCCACTGTGTGGCACTGGGCAAATTTCTCATCCTCTCTTAGCCTGGGTTTCCAAAGTTAAACATGAGATAACAACATACGTCACACATAGTTGGTCATATTTGTTTAATAAGTGAATTCTTTTTACCATATAGGATTGTTGTCAGAATTATATAAGTGGCTATAGGCAAAATATTTAATATAGTAGTAAGTGCTCAATAAATAGTATTTGTTATAGCATCAATATTTTATTATCATTATGATGACTACCATGTCACGATAAACAACTCAGCAAAGGAAGGGGATAGGAATGCCATAGATCCAGCTTTAGGAAGCTACTCATTTGTCCTCCTCACAGTCAGGCCTCTAGGAAGGTTCCCTCTTCCATGCGATCAACGACCGATCGCCAGAAGAGCCGAGAGAGTGCTGGCAGGGTGTGTGCTCCATTCCTCCTGCTGTCTTACAGGAACGGGACATCCACTCGGGCCTGATAGGCCCCCTTGTGATCTGCCGGAAAGGAACGCTGAACAGGGAGAGCGGAATGCCCGTGGACATGAGGGAGTTCATCTTGCTTTTCATGGTCTTTGATGAAAAAAAGAGCTGGTACTATGACAAGAAACACCAAAGTTCCTGGAGACGCGGATCCTCAGAAGCAAAGCCCTCCCACACGTTCCATGGTATTTTCCTCTGATTAGATCCGATCTGGGTGTCGGGGTGACAGGGACACCTGCCCTTAGGTCTCCAAAGATTAGGCAGGAGATGCTTCTGAGGAACCAGGAGCGACCACGAAGCCAGGTCCCTACACGTCTTGGGGGGCTGAGGGGGCCCAGCAGGTGACACCCCAGGCAAAGGAACGCGGGAGGGTCTGAAAGACAAACCCACAGCAGTGCGCCAGTGCGCCTCAGTTAAACAGACATTGACGAGGACTTAGCATTATTCTGCAGTTTAAGTGCTTAATAGACTGTTTCCTGATCTTTAAAGGAAAATGATGTCTGTAGGAGAAGCAACCACCTGTGCTTTCAGAAATCACAGCTTTAGTATTCAGCAGCTCCCGGTGGCACCAAGCACAGGTGAATAAAACAGGCCGCCAAATGCTCTCAGCTCCTCTCCCTCCAACAGCTCACTGGCTTGGCTCCTGAAATTCCACAGCGGTGCCTTTCATTTTGGAAGAATAAACAACAAGAACAACAACAAAAACTTCCCTCACTTTAGTCCCAGTTAAATGCGGGGTAGCACTAAGCTTTATCATTGAAATATAGGAGTATTTTTAAGGTGATCTGCTGTACCAGGTGCTACACACACACACACACACACACACACCCCACTGAGGGGAGAGTGGATACATCTCAGAACCCTGGGCATCCAAGCTGGGAGGGGGCAGAGCAGCTGGCGTTTGAATGAGAGAACCAGCATGAGTCACTGCAGCTGTGGGTGCTTAGAGATGAATCCGACCTCCTGACTTGGCCTGGTTCTATCTCTGACTTTAGGGGGCCTGAGGGTGGCACTGCACACCCCCTGACGTACTCTCTCTCCTCTAAACACTGGAGTTCCCTTATCTGGCCACATCAGCCTTTTCTACTAGCAGCAAAGGAAACTTCAAACTGCTAATGGAAAGGCTGTGTGGGTGAAGCACAGACAGGAGCCGCGGAAAGTCCAGGGAAGAGACAGAGAAAGTTCTGGGAGAGGAGCTCACCCACCCCTGCTGCAGGCTGATGTAGGAGCTGGTGGAGAGAGAGACCCTCCTAGGCCCTCGCAGCCTCTCTCCTGTGCACACAGATTCTCATGCGTTGCGGTCCTCTGTCCTTTCAGCCATCAACGGGATGATCTACAAGTTGCCTGGCCTGAGGATGTACGAGCAGGAGTGGGTGAGGTTGCACCTGCTGAACGTGGGCGGCTCCCGGGACATCCACGTGGTTCACTTCCACGGCCAGACCCTGCTGGAAAACGGCACTCAGCAGCACCAGCTCGGCGTCTGGCCCCTGCTGCCTGGTAAAGATCTGGGCCATGAAAAGAGGTCCTGGCTAAACCACCCAGAGGAGGCCACCCAGCGTCCCCAAGTCCCCTCATCCCCCTGGGCATTTACTGCTGAGGGTCGAGATGGGCTCTGCGTGGAACCCGGCAAAGCCACACCCCAGAGCTGCACTCAGGGTGTAAAAGGCTGGGAGGGCTCACACTGCTTGCGGCACCGGCTAACAGTGTGGCCCGACTCCATTCAGCAGAGAAACCATGTCCGGTGCAGGCTCTTCCCAGCCGCTGCGTGCCACGCGGGGGGCTTACAGGCGGACTGACCCCCCTGGGGCTCAGGCAGCGTGCGGGAGAGAGAGGGACGTTTGCCAGGGCTGCGGGGAGGGATGGGGTCTTAATTTCTTGAATTCTACCCCTCACTCTATCACCCTGACATCTTTGGGTAAGTGACTATAGGATTCTTCATCTCAAACAGACTCATGAGGCTCTTTGGAGAAAAAAAAATTTTTTTTAATGATTATGAAAGCTAAAGAATAACAGGGGTATTTAGAGCTTTTTGTGTGCAAAATAATAAGGTTTAAACAAACTAGTCACATAAAAGGATTCTTATGTGCCAATGCGTTGTTTGTAGGTGTGTGTGTGTGTGTAGGTATGTGTGTATGTGTGTGTGTGTAGGTATGTGTGTGTATGTATGTGTATATGTGTGTAGGTATGTGTGTGTAGGTGTGTGTGTGTGTGTAGGTATGTGTGTGTGTGTGTGTGTAGGTATGTGTGTATGTGTATATGTGTGTAGGTATGTGTGTGTAGGTGTGTGTGTGTGTGTGTGTGTGTAGGTGTGTGTGTGTGTAGGTATGTGTGTGTATGTGTGTGTGTGTAGGTATGTGTGTATGTATGTGTATATGTGTGTAGGTGTGTGTGTGTGTGTGTAGGTGTGTGTGTGTGTGTGTGTGTAGGTATGTGTGTGTATGTGTGTGTGTGTAGGTATGTGTGTGTAGGTATGTGTGTGTATGTGTGTGTGTGTAGGTATGTGTGTGTAGGTATGTGTGTGTGTGTGTAGGTATGTGTGTATGTGTATATGTGTGTAGGTATGTGTGTGTAGGTGTGTGTGTGTGTGTGTGTGTGTGTGTAGGTATTCGTGTGTGTAAGTATGCGTGTGTGAGAGGGCTGATGCCACTGATTCTCCGCTGCAGTGGACACAGGAAACCCAGGAACCAGCTGAACGCTGCCTGGGAAGCTCGGGGAGGCATCCCGGCAGGACTCTGGGTTGGGAGCTGCCCTGTGAGTCAGCCTCAGGCGGAAGCACAGAAGTCCCCATGGGCCCGTTTTGGCTCAGGGTCTGGAAAGGGAGAGTTCTTGCTTGTTTCAAACGTGCCAGTGACTCACTAATAAAGCCCTTTCTATTGAGATCAGGGACAGAGGCGATTGAGTCAGACACACTCCTTACTTGTCACCAGGGAGACCAGGCCAGCCGGCCGCCCAGGAGCCCAGGAGAAGCCCTGAGAGGCTGGGGTGGGCTGGCTGTCTAAACCTCAACCCTAAGGATCTCATCCCTGAGGGAAAGGCTGGACGTCTTTTTAGGGTTCGAGGGGGGTGACCATCAGCTTCTCATTTTTACTCACAATCTTGTTTGAAGGGGTGACCATCAGCTTTTCATTTTTACTCACAATCTTGTTCGAGGGGGGTGACCATCAGCTTTTCATTTTTACTCACAATCTTGTTTGAAGGGGTGACCATCAGCTTCTCATTTTTACTCACAATCTTGTTCGAGGGCGGTTATCATCAGCTTTTCATTTTTACTCACAATCTTGTTCGAGGGATGACTATCAGCTTTTCATTTTTACTCACCGCCTGGGAAATGCTCACAGCGGTAGCTGGCAGAACTGAAGTACTAACTGGCAGTAGTAATCGCCAATGTGAGCATGGATAAGCAGAGGTTTCAGAAACTCACTCTTTCCAGGTGTCCTGAAACAAGTTATGCAGGCGCCACCCACGTATGTAAACTTTATCAAACATTTGAAATGTGGAGATGTTTTACTTTAATTTTCTTGTATGAAAAAAGAAAAGCTAGTGGGATGAAGAGAGGGAAAGGAAAGATGGACAAGTGTTTGAGGCCCAGGGATGGGTCACTCCGGGTTGTTCTGGTCCTTAGGACCGTGAAGCTGTGTTATGTGTATGTTAACTCATAACATTCTGTTCAGATCAATGAAAGCTTCTTTCTAAAAGGGATGCTGGAGATTTTTTAAGGTTCTGGGTGATTTATTTGTCCGTGTGTGTGTGTGTGTTGTTTTGACCTGTGTGTTACACTTCTAGTCCTGCATAGAAATGAATGGATAACACTTAAGTTCTATCCTAAAGCTCCCTGGGATGCAGTGATATTAGGATCCTTTGATCGCTGCCAAATAGTAACCTGTTAATCTTTGAGTGTGCAATGCTGTCCTTCACTCTCTATTTTAGGTTCATTTAAAACTCTTGAAATGAAGGCATCAAAACCTGGCTGGTGGCTCCTAAACACGGAGGTCGGAGAAAACCAGGTAGCAGGGATGCAAACGCCATTTCTCATCATAGACAGAGGTATCAGCCAAGAGCCGCGGGACCCTTTAAGCAGGAGAGTCCTGTTGCTAGAATATTGCTGACCTTTAGACAGGAAACATTCAACTCGGAACTCTGATATGACAAAGGCACATTCTGTGGCACTAGTGTTTTCGTTCTGGCCGCGGTCTGATTATACTGCAAACATCAGTCATCCAGGAAGCTTAAACCAAATGGTTCGGCCCAAAGGCATTCCTCCCAGTTGGGGAACCAGCGTACAGCATCCTCCT
Source organism: Myotis yumanensis (assembly GCF_028538775.1). NCBI lineage: Eukaryota > Metazoa > Chordata > Mammalia > Chiroptera > Vespertilionidae > Myotis > Myotis yumanensis. The sequence continues at coordinate 39,118,024 of NW_027223768.1, forward strand.
TCATGATGTGTGACCCCCTGGAAAGTGCATGTAAGAAATCCTCCAGGCTCCTAGCACAGAGGAGGAAAAGATACGAGGAGCTCAGCAATCCCCAAGAGTCCCTGGACTCAGCATCCCAGGACTCAGGACAAATTTCCATCTGTCTGTCCGGCCGGCCAGCCAACATTGATCAAGCACCCGTTGAGTACCAAGCATGGTGTCAACATCCAGATAGTTCAGTGGTTGCATCCCCTTCGCTGGTATTCCTGTCCAGGGATGCAATCAGGATGTAAATAACCCTGAGGGATAGTACTTAATGCTATAAAGTGGTTTATGTTAAGATATAAGCAGATGGAAATTGGTTTAAAAACAAATTGCATTTCAGGATTTCAGTTATTTTCCGATAGGGTGTCACTATGTCTATTAAAGTAGCAGTCTTGTTAGTGCACTTACCATTTTAGGGTCGGATGCATTTAAGTCAGGGCTATGCAAGGCAGGTAACAATATCTAATTACTGACCCACCACAAGTATGATCTCTAGCCATGGAGTTATGCGTTGTTAAATGTACTTTCTAACCAAACATTATTCCTTGTCCTGCTTTTTTTGCAGAATGTAAGATGCCACTGGGACTAAGCACAGGCCTCATAGCTGATACCCAGATCAAGGCGTCGGAGTTTGTGGGTAAGCGGCAGCAGCGTAGCCTGTGAGAGGCACCTCCCCCAGCTGTGCAGGATACAGCCTGCACAACCAGGCATGCCAGCCGGGCCTGGAGAATCTGGGCATTGCTCCTCTCCAGGCTTCCTCCACCACAACATAGCACAGCAGCTCCATTTGGGGTGGTGCTTGGTACAGGAAGGAGCGCTGTGGCAGGAGCTAAAGCCGCTTGGCACCCTTATTGCCGCCACCCTCTCTGGTGCAGGATGTTCCTAAAGAGTCTCTCCCAGGAAAGACCCAGAGCGTGGTCCCTCTCCATAGGCAGTCTGACCTCTCCGCAGAGTGGGCAAGAGGACACAGCTTGCTCTCATGACCATGTGCCCTTTTCCAAGACTCTCCCCATTCACCCCCATTCTGGCTTGGGTCACACATGATATTCCAGCCAGATTCACGGCGCCTCATCGGGCACGTGTTAGAGGCCCCATTAATAGGACCCTTTGCTGTGCCCACCACTAATCTATTCGAGAAACTTTGTTGATGCCCCACTGTGTGTCAGGAACTCCTCCTAACTGTCCTCACTGCTCAGAGCCCTTCCCAAGATCAAGGGGTCAATTGCAAGGACCGTGAGGCTCCCATAAATCCCTCCCTGGTCTTCCTGGTAGGCAGGCACACTCAGCAGCGGCCACAGTAATTTGCATAACTGAGAGGAGATAAACACGACCTGTATCCAGGAAAGCAGGTGGGTGGCAGGTAGCAGCTGACCAAGCACAGACCTGAAATCAAGCTTTTGTCATCCTGGGTTAAGTCATCCTGAGCGTGTTCCACCTGCCTGGTCTTCTAACTACACAGAAGGTCCTCCGGGATCTGGTTTTCCACTGGGACTGATCTCGCTTGAGAAATTGCTAAGTGTGTGTGTTTTTTAATTCAGAATGCATTTTTTCTTCCTTTGGATTTAGGTTACTGGGAGCCCAAATTAGCAAGATTAAACAATGGTGGATCATATAATGCATGGATGACAGAAAAAACTTCAGAATTTTACTCTAACCCTTGGATCCAGGTATGACATTAATCTGATAACATTTACTGCTATCTATATACATAAAAGCCTAATATGCAAATTATCCCCTCGGGAGTTCAACTGGGAAACCGACAGTTCGATTGCTCGTTATGACTTGTTCTGACCACAATGGGGAGGTGCAGAATGAAGGAAGGCCCAGGCCAGCAGCCGGCAGCCAGGGAAGGAAGGCCCTGGCCAACAGCCAGAAGGCCCCGATCGGCCCTGATTGGCCCTGATCGCCAGCCAGGTCTAGGGACCCTACCCGTGCACAAATTTCATGCACTGGGCCTTTAGTTGTAATAGTAAAAGTGACACTGATTTAATAACTTCTTCTTGTTGCTTCTTTGCAATGTTGTTAGGGGAAATAGCAATTACTAGGTGCCAGGTAATATTCTAAACTAGAGGCCCGGTGCACAAAAATTTGTGCACTGGGGCGGGGGGTCCCTCAGCCCGGCCTGTGCCCTCTTGCAGTCTGGGACCCCTCAGGAGATAACGACCTGCTGGCTTAGGCCTGCTCCCGGGTGGCAGAGGGCAGGCCCAATCCCTAGGTACAGCCCCTGGTTGGGCTCAGAGCAGGGCTGATTGAGGAGTTGGGGCGCCGCCCCCTGTCATGCACAGAGCAGGGCGGATCAGGAGGTTGCGATGCCACCCTCAGTCACGCTCAGGGTGGGGCCAATTGGGGGGTTGGGGCACCGCCCCCTGTCACACTCAAGGCAGGGTCGATGGGGAGGTTGTGGCGCCACCCCCTGTCACGCACAGAGCAGGGCCAATCAGGGGGTTGGGGAGCTCCCCCTGTCATGCACAGAGCAGGGCCGATCAGGGGGTTGAGGAGCTCCCCCCTGTCATGCACAGAGCAGGGCCCATCAGGGGGTTGAGGAGCTCCCCCCTGTCATGCACAGAAGCAGGGCCCATCAGGGGGTTGGGGAGCTCCCCCATGTCACGCACAGAGTAGGGCCGATAGGGGAGTTAGGGCACCGCCCCCTGTCACACACAGAGCAGGGCAGATCAGGGGGTTGGGGCGCCGCCCTCTATCATCCACAGTGCAGGGCAGATCAGGGGGCTGGGGCGCCGCCACTGTCACACTCAGGGCAGGGCCAATGGGGAGGTTATGGTTCTACCCTGTCACACACAGAGCAGGGCCCATCAGGGGGTTGGGGCGCCTTCCCCTGTCACGAACAGAGCTGCAGGGCGATCAGGGGGTTTGGGCGCTGCCCCCTGTCACGCTGATCCCCGTGCTAGGAGGCATATTACCCTTTTACTATATAGGATAGAGGCCTGGGGGCCGGCTGGTTTGCCCTGAAGGGTGTCCTGGATTAGGGTGGGGGTCCCCACTGGGGTGCCTGGCCAGTCTGGGTGAGGGGCTGAGGGCTGCTTTCAGGCTGACTGAAGCTCCCAACTGCTCCTTTTTTATCTCTTTTTTTATTTTATTCTGGGCCAGCTTTAGCTCTGGCTCTAGCTCTGAGGCTTTGTATCTGGTTTGTTTGCCGTTCTATAATCGAAACAATGTGTAACTTCAGCTCTGAGATCCCGGCTGGCTGAAAGCTGGTTTCAGCTTCTTATTTGCAACATAGTACATAGTTGCTTAGAGTTGCAACTCAGAGGCTGGGCAAGTCAGGTGGGGAACGTTGCAGTCTGCAGTCCCTGGAGCAAGCAAGCCTCATGTTCGCTTCCAGCTGCTTGGCTGCCGGCCGCCATCTTGGCTGACAGTTAATTTGCATAAGGATATGCTGATTAGCCAATGGGAAGGGTAGCGGTCGTACGCTAATTACCATGTTTCTCTTTTATTAGTGTAGATAGATAACATCCTTAAAATGAACCCTCTGAGATTGGTTCTAATAATATCCCATCTTCCAGATGAAAAAACTGAGACACAGAGGGGTTAACTAACTTCTCAGCGTCAAGCACAGCTTGTTAGTGGTTGAGCTGGGATTCAGGTCCTCTGTGCTCAAATACAGACTGCATTTTATTAGTTTTCTAAGTAAAACCTGAGGTGCTGGCTCTTTAGTTCTGAAGAAAGCTGGTTGGTTGCTCAATGAATTACGGTGGCGTGTGACTTGTGGACAAGGACAGTTCTGTTCAGTGGCTTTGCTATGTTGCAGGTGGACATGCAAAGGGAAGTCGTATTCACAGGCATCCAGTCCCAAGGTGCCAAACACTACCTGACGTCCTACTTCACCACCGAGTTCTGCGTGGCCTACAGCTCCGACCAGACCAACTGGCAGATTTTCAAAGGGAACAGCACAAGGAACGTGATGGTCAGTGTGCACGTCTCTTTCAGAGTCTCCAGACTCACCTGATGGTCACTATAACTGACCATGACTCTTTGCTTTTGTAAAAATACTTTTCTAGGCATTGGAAACACGGAGGGCTTTTCTAGGGCCTAATGAAGGAAAGTGGTAAAATGATAGGTCTGTATATTACAAATTAAAGAGATACGCCTGACTTCTGAAATTTCAAAACTCCACAAAACTTTTTAAAAATCACTTTATTGCCCTAACCGGTTTGGCTCAGTGGATAAAGCGTCAGCCTGCAGACTGAAGGGTCCTGGGTTCGATTCCGGCCAAGGGCATGTAGGAGGTGTGCAGGAGGCAGCTGATCGATGTTTCTCTCTCATGGATGTTTCTAACTCTCTATCCCTCTCCTTTCCTGTCTGTAAAAAATCAATAAAATATATTTTTTTTAAATCACTTTATCATCAAATGAAATACCCGGACTTTTCAGATTGGCAGATGGTGTACGGCAGCATAGAGCATCTATCTGATCTGGTGCTTAAGGGGCTCATGTTAAAAATATGCCATCAAGAGTTCTGATGTTACTAATTTTTTTCCAATTTTCTATATTCTCCATGACTAACTTTCTATATTATCACTTAGCTATTTCTAGGATAGATAAGCAAAATCCTAAATGGTGGCTCTTACTAATCAGTATCAGAGAGAGAACATAGATTTCAGTGAGAGTCTCTAGCTTAAAGAATTTTACATCTAGATTGATGAGAGATATTGGTATGTAGTAGTTTTATTTTTTCGTACTGTCTTTTCTGGTTTTGATACCAGAGTAATTCTAGCTTCACAAGCTAAATTGGGAAGCGTGCTCTTTTTCCCTATTTTGTGGAGAAGATCGTCTAGAATTGGTGTTAGTTCCTTAACCATTTGGCAGAATTCACCAGTGAAACCATGTGGGCCTGGAGATTTCTCTTCCAGAAGTTTTAAGATTACAAATTAAATTTCTTCAGCAGTTACGGGCTTTTCAAATTATCTGTTTTTTATTGGGTGAGTAGGAATAGTGTTTTTTCAATGAGTGGATCCATTTCCTCTAAGTTGCTAGATTCATGTCTGGAGTTGCTTGTCCGTCCCTTATCATCCTTCTGACGTCTGCAAGGTCAGCGGTGAGACTGCCTGCTCACGTCTGGTGCTGGTCATTTGCGTCTCTTCTCCTTCTGCTTTGTTGGTCTTGTTAGAGATTTGCCTTTTTTAACATCTTTTCAAAGAACTGGCTCTTTGCCTCATTACTCTTTCTAGCATATTTCTCTTTTCTGTCTTGCTTACTTGGTTGCTTAGTCTGAGTCTACCTCTGTTTCAGCTGGATATCTCATGATGCTCTGGCAGGGGAAGCGCATGGGGCACGGTCTCCTACTGCCGGGGGTCCAGCCCAGGTTGCCCACCTGCCAGGGACTCCTCCTCTTTGCTGCTGGTGGGATGAGATGCTCTCCACGGACACTGCAGCGGTGGGAGCCTTGGTAGGAGCTGGCCCCCACCTGGCCTTCCGACACACCCCAGTGAGGGCACAGAGGTGCCTCATCGCAGTTTCACGCCCATGGAGGTCAAGGCTCCGCCCTTGGCCTTTGCTGCTGTTCGATGAGGAGAGTCCATAGTTGTTTCTGTGGAGCTGAGCTTGCTGGAGAGCAATGATTGTCTAAGAGAGCTCTGTCATGCTGGGCTGCCCTCTCTTGGTTCTGAGGCTAGAGAAAGCAGGGTCGTGCTGGGGCTGTTTCTGTCTGTGCTCATTGGTGTTTCCTGGTTGCTGGCTTCTTTTCTTCCAAGTCTGGGGTCTGTGGGGCCAAAAGGAACCCAGGGAGCCCATGACCATGTTGTTCCTAGGGTCCTAGAACTCTAGCCATTCTGCCTTCTCTCCCCCTTCCAGAGCGTTCTCATGGTTTTAGTTGTGCTTAACAGGAGGAATCGGGAAAAGTACATTTGTTCCATATTCCTAAAGTGGAAGCATCCTTCAATATGTTTTAAGACCATATTGATTTAGTTCTGGCCACATGAAAATTTAACATCATCATATTAAATGACACCAACATTTTACTATAAAATCACTTTACAGAGAATTTTTGCATAACTAAGCTTATCTCTTTTCCTCTAGTATTTTGATGGCAACTCCGACGCCTTTACAGTAAAAGAAAATCTGTTTGACCCACCGATCGTGGCAAGATACATTAGGGTCTATCCAACCAGATCCTACCACAGACCTGCCCTGCGCCTGGAGCTGCAAGGCTGCGAGATTAATGGTGAGGAACCAAGATGCGTGACTATCTTACCACCGCTCAGAGAGTCCAGGTCGGGAGGTGCGGGAGAAGGGGAAGGACTTTCAGTTCTCTTCAATCACGTAGGCTCCTGAAGCAACGTTCTGGGAAGCAGAGGTTCCATTCAGGTAAACGCTCATGGTGACTCAGCGGACACAGGTTCTCCCGGGCAGGGGGCGGGTGCCATCTCTGTGAGCAGCACCTGGATGGCATGGTCTCCGCCCTGACCCCCAGGGAGGGTCCCAGCTGAGAATGACCTCCCTCAGCCCATTTCCCAGAGAACTGAGATTCAAACTAGGCCTGGCTCTTCCCAAGTCCTCGAGGACACTCATGTAATAACAGCATCTGGCCACATTCCCGGCATGCGTCAGTATCCAGTGAGTGGTTTTGCAATCTACCTCTGCTTCCCAACTTCCTGAAACCTTGACCAGGCTCTGTGTTGTTTCACATCCTATGTAGGTACCCAAGCCTCTTCTGTGTTAAGCTGCTATTTTTCAGGGGATGTAATGTGACCTGTGGTATAAATAGATGTAGGGGATCACATGTGGCCATAATAAAATTCTACGATGTAGGACAAAGATGTTTGAGAGTCATAATAACTATTCTCCCTCTCTGACTCTTCCAGTGGTGCTTTCCAAAAATCTTTCACTGTAAAACACATACAGAAAGTAATACCTGCCTTGGGCCTGGGGTAATAGAATAAAGCAGCCAGCCCAGGGCTTGGCTGATCCAGACCCCGCCTGGCTACTCACGGCTAAGGGGAGGGAGAGCCCACTATATAAGCACCTGAAACTCGCTGTGGCAGCCTGCTGGGAAGCCACAGCACCTTCTCTCAGGGTGGAGGGAAGAGCCACGCTCATGGTAGAGAAGGTAGCCGAACCTTGGAACCAGTTTCTTATCTGAGCAGGCAATGTTACATACACTCTTGATATTCATGAGGGATGAGGGATGGGCATTGTGCCAGTGCCCAGGTAGCAGGGGCTTGTACCATCTCCAATGAAATACAGCTTTCGTACAGGCAGCCGCACTCCTTGGAACAGCTCCATAAATCATTGTTTTCCTCCTGTGTGGTGCCTGATGTAAGCGGTAGTTTGATCAGCTCGTAGAGTCAAGCTGACTCCCTGAAATGGGACAGTCAGCTCTGTTCACCCACACAGTTGATTGTTGTGATGGTTGCTGTTGCTGGCACTCTGAGGAACAGTATTCCTTCTCTCCTCTGCGCACAAAATGGGGTACAGGGAGTGCTGGTGGTGCGTACTAATCCCATTACTTTTCTCTCAACAGGATGCTCCACCCCACTGGGTATGGAAAGTGGGAAGATAGAAGGCGCGCAAATCACAGCTTCCTCATTTAAAAAGTCCTGGTGGGGAGACTACTGGGAGCCCTCCCGTGCCCGCCTGAATGCCCAGGGCCGTGTGAATGCCTGGCAAGCCAAGGTGACTATCCCTGTTAACACAGTTCTCTCCGCTTCCAGGAGCAAACAAAGGAACACGGGGGGCCTGGGAAGCCAGACAGCACCCCCTGTTTCTGCAGGTTGTGATCCTGGGCCTGAGGACGAGCATGCCTGTCGACTTGGGAGCTTTCGCTCTAACGCTGACTCGCAGAGAAGTTATCATCATCTTTGCAGTTCTTTGTCGAATCTTAATTTAGCCAGGGGTGGTCAAAGGCCAGGGGATAAATATTCTGGGCTTTATGAGCCATACGTTTCCTGTCAAAACGACTCATCTCTCGTTGTAGCGGGAAAGCAACCGTAAACATTATCATGGCTGAGTTCCAATAAAACTTTATTTACAAAAACAGGTGGTAGGTCAGATTTGGCCTTGGGCTGTAGTTTGCAAATCCTCTTTGAGACAACTTACATTAGCACTAAGTGATTTAGATTTCCAACATCTCTTCTTTCCCCCACCATGCCCCATTTAGCAATACTTTTCATTTTCGTAGGAGTGCCATTAAAATTCTTTTTTCCAATTTTTCTGAGAACTTTGTGACATTCCTTTAGACCAAGCATGTCAAACTCAAGGCCACATGCCTCGAGGCATGCGGCCCACCAGCTGCAGTTTGAAATGCTTGCTTTAGACAATTGGCCGCATAGTAAAATGGGGCAAAACCAGGAAGTAAAACAGTGGTCTAAGTTGGAGAAACAGCTTTTATATTGCCCCTGATATCACCCACAGAGTAATTCAGGTGACAGTTTTAGGGTGACTTAATAACTGACTCACTTTTATTGCACTCCTCAACTGACCGGAGGCATCCGAATGACATCAGAAATGAGAACAAGCCCATCAACCAATTTAATCCAAGTTTCCTGTTTTCTCTCCTCCTAACCCTCCCTAAGGTGCCCACTGCAATTCCCTGGACTTGCTAGGGATTGCCACCTCCTGTCCTTAAATTAGGTCACCAGAGACGCTAGTGGAGTGACTAGAAGACCGTGGGCCCTGTACAGATAGTTTTGGGAACCAGTATCTATGCCTTGAAACTCATGTCTGGACCTTCGGAGGGTCACCAGAATGTTAGAACAGCAAGCATCTGATCTGGATTTTTTCCTTTCAAATCTCAACACAAAGGAGATGAAATAAATACTTTTGTTTAGACTTCTTGTTCTCCTCAGAAATCCCGTTCTCCCCATAGGCAGCTCAGTGCTCCTTCCTCCAACCCAAACACCTCATTTTGCAATTCTGCAGAGGGGGGAACTGAGACCCAAAAAGATAAAATAATAAAGTTAATAATGTCACATTACATTTATGTAATTTTAAAAAATCATAAAAATAAGAGTAAAAGGTTAAGGAGAGAGAGGAAGAAAGGTGTTTCCCAGATGACACTTTAGATTTGTTCATGGTGCAACCTTGTCCCCCACCCTCCATGGTCCAGCCTTTTAAAAAAAACTTGCTCCGAATACAATATGCTCTTAGTCTTTGTGAAATAATAAAGGCTCCAAAGAGGAAATGCTAATTTTAATTTTTAATGCTGTCATTTTAAATCTGGAATTCTAGGTCACAATTATTTGTTTCGCTTAAACTATTAGCATGAAGTGGGTTTATAGGGTCTCTTTAGAGAGGATGAAAATCTAAGCGAGACATATGTAGGCCTACATGCAGCTGGAAGGGTCTCTACCCCTTCTATGCCTAAAAAATAGTTTTGCCTAGAAAACCCCTCTAGCTACCTATATTCTGCTTCACTAGTACCACCTTGGTTTGAAGACACTGCAATACCACCAAACGCCACTAAAGGGTATAACAGAATTAATAAAAATCATCCAATACGATACTTTTAATCAAATTAATTTTCTCTAAAGATATATAAGGTATATGACTATGTACATATGCATGTGTATACATATGTGTATACGGGCATGCACATATGAGTGATGTTGAGACAAATATATCAATGTTCACTATTTCATTATTTCATATAGAACTGAATGAGACTATGGGGCTTGATGAATCTCCCAGAATTGAAAATTCGTCTCAGATTACTCTAAAACTCAATCTGTCCTCTGATCCTCCTCCTCCACATGCGTAGCACCAAGCATGTATCTAGGCATTTTATTTGGCCAGAGGTGGGACAATTACTGTGCATATCAAGCCCTAGGTGTAGCTTTATCAGGTCTCTCAGTGTATTTGAAATACCTGAAAAGAAGAAATTGGACTATGTCTCCTATTGGACATTAACAACGGAAAGGAAAGTGGGCTTTTCTAAAATAAAGACAGGATACTATTCCATTCTTTCCCAGGTAACCCTTCAGTAATCAGTAATATCATCATAGCATTTAAACCAACTTGCTTACCAGAATAACACTTAACTATAATTTATCGGGTGAATATTTTTCCCCAGTCAATTTAATTTACTTGTTTATTTAACAAATATTTGATGAACACCAACTGCGTGCCATGCTCTGTGGTAAGTGCATAGCAACGAAACTCATCGGCCCCTGTGCTCAGGGACGCAGGGATACAAAGATGGACCCAGGTCATGATTGCACATGTGTGAATGACTCCGGAAGAAGTTAGCATACGTGTTGTAGCAACAAACAGAACAGGGAAGGCTTCGAGGAGTCGTAAGGGATGAGACAGAAAAGAAACCCTTGGAGCTCTGGCATTTCTGAGTAACTTGGTCTAAAAAAAAAGCGAAGGTTCTGGCATCTGTCTTACCCATGCGTTCTCCTCATCTTCACAGGCAAACAACAACAAGCAGTGGTTACAAATCGATCTGCTCAAAATCAAGAAGATAACTGCGATTGTTACGCAGGGTTGCAAGTCCCTCTCCTCTGAAATGTACGTGAAGAGCTACACCGTCCACTACAGTGACCAGGGAGTGGAATGGAAGCCTTACAGGCAGAAATCCTCCATGGTGGACAAGGTACAGGGTGGTATCCGGGCAAAAAGGAAGCCGTTAGAAAACGGTGCTGTGATGAGAATGATACCTTGCATTTGCAGATAGCTCTTTGCATTGGACAAATACATGCTGGCAGGTCCCCCCTGTAAACCCTAGCTCTGCAGGTAACTGGTCTTGGGACAGGGACCATGCACATTGCCTCCTGCTTTGACTGAGCCACCTGTGAAGCAGTGAGAACAAAGCTCCAGGGTCTGATGTGAAACATCCTTACCTCTAATTGAGAGAGATGGAGCTCGGGCTGCTGTTGACTTAAACACTTATTTCCCACACTCCTGGAGGCTGGGTCCCAATCAGGGTGTGGGCCCTGTCGGGTTCTGGTAAGAGCCTCTTCCTGTTATGTCCTCATGTGGCCTGCCCTGTTGAGTCCACGCAGAGCTCCCAGGTCTCCTCCCCCCTTCATTATGTGTATTAATTCCATTTAATTTATCCTAGTTACCTCCCAAAGGCCCCAACTCCTAATACTACCTCACTCATCTATAATAATAAAAGCATAATATCCTAATTAGACCAGATGTCCTTCCGGACCAAGCCAGGGCTGCAGCTGCCAAGGCTGCGAAGGCCTACTCTTGCACGAATTTCGTGCATCGGGCCTCTAGTTTTACGTAAAGTATCAAAGTTTATATATGAATTTTGGGAGGACACAAACATGCAGTCCATAGAGGGGTCCAGAAACTCTACCACTGCATTAGCGTTGCCTTGGATATGCTTGTTGTTCATGACTGATCACACACCCATGGCCATAAGTAACCAGCCCCTGGGTTGGCTGTTTCTCTGACTTGGTTTGGTTTATTTCTCACTGTACCAGGATGTCCTCCTGGCAGGATAAGCATCATTGTCAGAAACAACTGTGGGTTAGCTTCTGCTGTGTGTGAATCATGGGGAACTTTCTGGGGATGCAAAAAACAAGCAAAAAAACACACCAAAAAACAAAACAAAAATAACGGAGCAGGGACACAGTTTTAGCTGAAACTATAGGGTATATCCAAAAAGGAGGACTATAGATGCATGGTTGCATTTTATTTTAAATATTGGTAAGAGCTAACCATGTATCGGTGCCACTATCTGTCACTTACTAGGTACTTGTTATATGTTTACAGACTTTTGTTAATTCTTACAACTTCCATAAGGTAAAATTTCATTATCCCCATTTTGCCAATGAGGAATCGAGAATCAGAAAACTTAAGTAACTGGCTCCAAGTCACTCAGTGGAAAAGGGCCTGAGCGCAGAGCTGGGCTTGTAGCTGCCCATATACCGATCAAATGTTTTCTCCTCCTCTACTTTAACTCAGATCACCAGGGAGGCGTAATTCCTAATGAGGCCTGTCTGGAGCAGGATTTCATTGAGGGTCACCTCTGTGTTAATGTTGTCTGTGTTCTTGGATACCTTCGATTTGAACAAAAATAATTTTAAAATTCACTGTAAGATTTGTGTACTCATTATACTACCATTAAGGATTTTCTCATGTTTTGCTTTCAGATTTTTGAAGGAAATAGTAATATCAAAGGGCATGTGAAGAACTTTTTCAACCCTCCAATCATTTCCAGGTTTATCCGTATCATCCCGAAAACGTGGAATCAAAGTATTGCCCTTCGCCTGGAGCTCTTCGGCTGTGATATTTACTAGAATTAAATATTCAGAGAGACAGGAAGGACTCTTAAACATATCAAGCCACTTAGAGTGGGCAATGTATTTTATAGCTATGTTAAATTCTCTATTAGAGAATAAAATTTTATATGTGAAATTTTTATAATGTAACTCCTGGCTACCATTAATTGAGATGATAGCTGGTATTTTTGCATTAATTTGAATGTAAATGGGAAAATAACAAGAACCAACAAGAAAATGGCTTATCTTTCACAATGATTAAATATGCTCTATGAAGTAATATTCTATTCAAGTAGTTAACATGCTTCACCATAGTTCTTTTAAACCCTGAACATATTAATAAAAGAGATAATAATGTTTAAAACCATACCTGGGTAGCTGTCACTCCTACATTTTTCTTTAAAAAACATACACTATGGCCCACCTGGTGTGGCTCAATTGTTGAACATGGACCTATGAACCAGGAAGTCATGGCTCAATTCCCCATCAAGGGCACATGCCTGGGTTGTGGGCTTGATCCCCAGTGTGGGGCGTGCAGGAGGCAGCCAATCAATGATTCTCTCTCGTCATTGATGTTTCTCTCTCTCCCTTCCTCTCCATTCTTCTCTGAAATCCATAAAAATATATTTTAAAACACACACACACACTATGATTTAAGAGTAAAGGAAACAAATGAGAATTTTTAATGTTGACTTTTTGACAGTGGAGAGAAAAGCAATCTTATCGTGTGAACGAAGAAAGCTTCAAATGCCCTGTCCTACCCACAGGACAGTGGTGGTTCTGACCCCCCACGAGGAAAATGCAAATAAGCATCTTCTCAGCAGCCCCGTTGGCCTATGAATCTGACCTGCTCTCCCTTGAGCTGATGGCACAAAGCGGATGTTCAGCAATAGGGGTCATTAAACATAGAACTCGGACTTTGGCTTCATTCCAACTGACATTACGTGGCACTGTTTCGAACATAGGCTCACCTAAGGGACAGCTGGTGCCCACTGGCCCAGTGCAGCGATGCCAGTCAGTCCGGGCCCTGGCCAACTTAATGCTCTGGGGTCACTCTCTTGAAGTTCTTAATAATTTTTGAACAATGAGTCCGACATTTGCAATTTGCAAGAGGTCCCTCTACTGTAGAAATGGGTGGGATCTCTTCTTACCTACCGAGGTATAATAGAGGCAAGGAAATCAGGCCGACTAGCAGGTAAGGGGAGAGACGAGAATGGAGCAGAGATCCAGCCTCATTGTCCACTGCATGAAGAGAAAGGGCCACGAAGTTTCAACCGCCTGCCTGGGGCCATTGCTAGTTTGAGTCAGAGGTGAAACTGGAAGCAAGATGAGCAGACTCCCAACCTCTCCTTCAGTCTGGTTTCTGTTCCATAAAGTGGAAATGATCATGATAACAATTATGATTCATCCTCCCCAGACGGGTCGACATGAATATGAATATGAATTATTAATTGATATGAAAATCACTTTGGAGATCAATCAAATGTTTGGGTTACATCTGATCTGTGGAGAAATGTTAAAACAGCTTTTAGTTTGAAATAAAACCATGTATTTTTATTCCTCTCTTTGAAGTCATGTAGATGAAATTACAACTTGTGCCGTATCCTCCACTGACATAACATACTCCACTCTTTGTTATGTAATAACTGGTTGCTATGGGAAAGAAATTAGTGACTCACAGTGTCCTCACGACTTGGAAAAAGAAACAAACAGATACAACCTGAGCATTATTCATCACTGGAAATGAGGAATCGGGAAAGAGAGGCTATGCGCGTATCATAGATACACAGGGTCAGAGGAAACACGGCATTAGTTCTCCGGCATTTTTTCAAGTTGCTAAGAGAAATTACAAACTTGGTGACACTTTTTAGAATAACTGAATAGTCACTATCTTTTGAGTTCAGAACCATTTGGGCAAACTCAACAAAGCACTATGGTGGGCATTGTGGGGGAGAAAATAAAACAAATAAAACACACCACTCTGGCTCTTCAAACACTTGTTACCTAGTTGGTTGGATAGAGAATACAAGCTTAGGAAGCAAACACAGACTATAGGAAGATTTCACCCTGAGGAGTCAATGGTAAGAATTAAATCAAAGGAGTAACCCCGGGAGGGTGGAGTCAGCCTGTGGAAACTTTTGGAAAAGGTGATTTGACCCAGACCTTGAACACATTGGGCATATATTAAGGTGATCTTGGCAGAACCCCAAAGAACCAGACTGGAATAAAGGTCAATGAAGACCAGAGAAGTAGAAGAGCTTTATACTTAGATTCAGGTCCCTGTAAGCTTTCCCTGACATACCTAACCCTTCTCCCCACTCCCTTGGTACACAATCTGACACTGTGGAGGGGGTACCCACCTATATCCCTCCATCTCCCACCCCCACACCATGCCCATAAGTCCAGTCTGTTTGCAAAGTCAAAAGAAATAAAAACAACAGCTACCTGGAAGGACCCGGGGATCCGACGGTGAGGTAAGAGAAACATGCAGATACAAAACGTGTCCCTAATCTGCAAACTGTGAATGACAGACGGTGGAGACCAGGCTGAAAGTGAGATATATTGATAATGTGATGGATGCACACTGGCTCGCTCAGGTTGAGAGGACCGGACATGCTGCTCAGAGGGAATGGAGCAGGGAGAAAGCGGGTAAAAGTGTGTCCCGTGTGGGAAACTGGCTAATTGAGATAAGAGAGTCACACAGGTATATCTGGTTAATGACAAGTTGTTAGAGTGCTGATGTGATCGTTATATTTTGTTGTGTTTTCCCACTCGCTCACATCTGAGCCACCTCAAATTCATCTGCACGTTCATACTTTACATTTAGGGGCAGCTTCTCATTGTCTCAAGAGTGATGTACAGATACTTTCATACATTCACCTGCTTTTTTTGGCAAGGAATTTGGTAATGGTTTTACTTGTCCTATTGATCTCAACTGCCTCTAGCAGCTGTTCCTCCTTGTTGACTGAGAGGCTTTCAGGAAGTCTGGAATCTGGCAATGATTCCACAGATGTGACAGGTGGTGTAAAACTTTCATTTTCTGAGGAGACAGTGACAAAAGCTACATTTCTATGTGGTGCTTAGAATAGTCCTTGGCACAGAGTAAGTGCTATATAGGTACTGATTATTACTAATGTTAACATGATTAATAACAACAATGGTATAAATAGGCATACTATAAAATCAATATAACGGCGTTCATTATTATGAACAATTGTTATTCATTTCTGCTGTATTCAACACCTTGTGTTACACCACTCATACTTTTTAAAATTGTGGTAAAATATACATAACAAAATGGTTGAAATGGCAAGTTTTACCAGTGTACAGCTTGGTGGTGTTAGGCACATTGACACTGCTTTGCAATCATCGTTAATTTTTTTAGATATTTGTATTGATTTCAGAGAGGAAGGACGAGGGAGAGAGAGATAGAAACATCAATGATGAGAGAGAATCGCTGATTGGCTGCCTCCTGCACGCCCCCTACTGGGGATCAAGCCCACAACCCAGGCATGTGCCCTCGACCGGAATCGAACCCAGGACCCTTCAGTCCGCAGGCTGACGCTTTATCCACTGAGCCGAACCGGCTGGGGCCATCATCACTGCTTTTTATAGCCGCTCTATTTTCTACCTGTAACTCCATGCTTTTCCCTCTAGGTGGAGAGTCTGATTGAACTGCACACCCAGCCAGAGTTCAGAGCCTTTCACACTGAGGTCAGGCTTTAATTATCCAGGCTAAACAAAGAATTGCACAGTTGCATTGACTTTCTTCAGTGGGTTTAACTGACCTAATTATGTTTTCTCTGAGGTAGAGGCTGAAAATTTTTTAACAGTAGATGCAGACATTAACATTATATCCTGAGTCCACAGTCTTAGAATGTGATCCAGAAATTATTGTAAATTATCCACAGACAAATTGGATAATGTAAAACAGTATTAGGTAGAAATTTACTCAATGAGAAAATTTAATTGTTTTCCAATTGGTTTAAGGAGGCTTAAAACAGGGAGAAGTAGGCCCAGCCGGTATGGGTCAGTGGTTGAGCATCAACCTATGAACCAGATAGGAGGTCATGGTTCGATTGCTGGTCAGGGCACATTCCCAGTTTGCAGGCTCGATCCCCAGTGTAGGCCTGTAGGAGGCAGCTGATCAAGGATTCTCTCTCATCACTGATGTTTCTATCTCGCTCTAGCTCTCCCTCTTCCCTTCCTCTCTGAAATCAATAAAAAACAAACAAACAAACAAACAAAAACAGAGTAGATAAGTTGCTAAAGTCTAAATGGGAGAGAATGGTCAGCATGCTAAATTGTAGTACTGTCTAGATCAGCCGTGGGCAAACTACGGCCCGCAGGCCGGATCCGACCTGTTTGAAATGAATAAAACTAAAAAAAAAAAAGACCGTACCCTTTTATGTAATGATGTTTACTTTGAATTTATATTAGTTCACACAAACACTCCATCCATGCTTTTGTTCCGGCCCTCCGGTCCAGTTTAAGAACCCATTGTGGCCCTCGAGTCAAAAAGTTTGCCCACCCCTGGCAGATTCACACGTAGACTGTGAAGATGGGACTTTTCTGCAATGCACCATATAGGTCTTTAAAAATTTCTAGCTGGTGATAAGAGCATGGTTTGATATAGTCAGGTTATTACAAAGAATCTTCTTTGCCCTCTTAGCAGCTAACATTCTAAGCAAAGGTTCTCCTACTTCTTCAGGTGGCAAAGTAATTAGAATGCACCATGCTCTTAGCAAAACATTAACACATCACAATTATATATATACTAGAGTCCCAGTGCACAAAATTCGTGCATGGGGGTGGGTGGGACCCTCAGCCCGGCCTGCACCCTCTCCAATCCAGGACCCCTCAGGGGATGTCAGACTGCCTCTCGAAATCCGGGACCGCTGGCTCCTAACTGCTCATCTGCCTGCCTGCCTAATCGCCCCTAACCCCTCTGCCTGCCTGCCTGCCTGATCACGCCTAACTGCTCCCCTACCAGCCTGATTGCCCCTAACTGCTTCCCTGCTGGCCTGATCACCCCTAGCTGCCTCTGCCTCGCCCCGCACCTGGACCCAGGATTCCCTCCTCCACCCAGTCGCAGGCGCCCAGGAACCAGGTTTCCCTCCCTCTGGCTGGCCGCAGGCATCCAGGACTGGGCCTGCTTCACCTGGGCTGGCCACAGCCGCAGGGGACCATGGGCGGGCAGCTTTGCCTGGGCCGCAGCGGCAGTCGCTGGTGCCCGGGACCGCAGGGTGTGCGGCGTGTCCCTCTCCCAGGCCACAGCCTGGCTGGTCCCCATTCCTCTCTCATGAGCTCATTTGTGCCTAACTGGTCCCCATTCCTCTCTCCCCAGTGTTGAGTGTCTAAGCAGTTACGATGTGATAGCATGAGGGCGTGACAATGTGAGAGTGTGATGACCATTTGCATATTAGCTCTTTATTATTTAGGATATATCTATATATAGCTATATATATAAAAGTCAACTGGTCACTATGATGCACACTGACCACCAGGGGGCAGATGCTCAATGCAGGAGCTGCCCCCTGGTGGTCAGTGCACTCCCATAGCCAACCTCCCATGGGTCCTCCCCCGAGCCAGCTGGCCCTGATCAGCCCCCATCGTCAGCTAGGCTGACGGACCCCACCTGTGCATGAATTCATGCACCAGGCCTATATCTATATCTATATCTATATCTATATCTATATCTATATCATCTATATCTATATCTATATATATGGATAGATATATAGACAAATCTACATACTTGTCTCATCTTATTCCCTCAAAAGATTTAAGGTTGCTTAAAAGAAAACATAAAGCCGAAGCCGGTTTGGCTCAGTAGATAGAGCGTCGGCCTGTGGACTGAAGGGTCCTGGGTTCGATTCTGGTCAAGGGCATGTACCTTGGTTGCAGGCACATCCCTAGTAGAAGATGTGCAGGAGGCAGCTGATCGATGTTTCTCTCTCATTGATGTTTCTAGCTCTCTATCTCTCTCCCTTCCTCTCTGTAAAAAATCAATAAAATATATTTTTTTAAAAAAAGAAAACACAAATTCTACTAGATAACATATGTTAGAAGTAGGAGAGAAAGCAGTGAGAGAGCTAGGCACATACACAAGGAAGCAAGAAAGAGGATGACATGATTGTGCCAGTCACCTTGCTATGGGCTTGGGTTTAGCAGGAAGTGGTGTTTTTTAATAGCAGATGCAAAAAGAAAAAGCATATTAGTTATACAATAGCATGTCCCCAAAAAAACATTCAAAAGAGGCACATTTCTTGAAACTGAAATTAAAAATAAATCCCTCCCAAGGGTCCACAAAAGAGGCCACTATGCAGTGCAGAGCATCTGAGCAAGAGCAGGTTCAAAAATGCTGTTTCCTGCGCATCTCAGGATTCTCATCTAAGCGCAGCTCAATAACAACAAGACCTGGGAGGCCATGCTGTGTGGTCCAAGTGTGTGGCTCTCCGCTGGTCTGCCTTAAGCCAAAGGCAAATTTTATAGTTTCTAAAGGAAAATCGTTTTCCTTCAGACAACAGCTCATATCATAACTATTTTCTCTATGTCCTAATTTTGATAGCCATTCCATACCAGTGAGCTCAAGATTGTCTACTTTGCAAAGTATAACAACTGAATTTGTGCAATGGTGTTACACTCTTACACCAGATTCCATTAAGGAAGGTCTTACACCAGATTCCATAATGGGGAAAAGAGGACACATATGTACTACTATTTGTAATACTTTAAACAATAAAATAAAATTTAAAAAAATAAAAAGAAAGAACAATTTGTAGTAAAGCCAAATGTTTCAGAACAGTTAATGGGAGAATGTGGAGAGCAGCCACAGCATTTGGACAGGTTCAAGCCTGGGACTAATGAGAGGGTACAATCCTCTCACGGCAAAGCCACGTGCAACTCCCAGCACAATTATAGCCAAAGGCTATAGTTGTAAGCTTGACCTTATGGTCCGAACCTGTGGTCCCACGTGGCTGAGTGATACAGGCTGCAGGAGGTGTAGCAAGTAAACAAAGCTTGATCAGGTGCATGTAATTGAGTAGATTTGAAACTCACAAGAGTGTTGTAAACATCTTGACCAAGCCCTTATTTTGCCTAGTGGAATCTGGCTATAAAATAAAGACTCAGCTTGCAGGCCATGGCACGGCCTCTCCATCAGTGAGAGCAGCATCCCACCTAGACCCAGCTTTATTCTCTTGTCTGTCTTTTCTAAATCCTTCTTCACCCCCTCTCAGGTTCACCCATGGCCGTGCCAGCTCAGCACAGGAGAAAAAAATGTAAATTGAGAAAATCATTTCCATTCACCTAATTTTTGCCTATAATTGTAGAGTAAAACAATATTCTATTTTGGTAATAGAAGACCATAATCCAGCTCTCAGAAGAATATTCATATGAAACACATCAACACCAAACATTGTGCATACAGACATATTTTGATTCTTATTTATAACTAGAGGCACGGTGCACAAATTCATGTACAGGTGGGGTTCAGCCCCAGCTGCCCTGATCAGGGCTGATTGGGCTGGGCTGGCCGGGGGCAGGGGCCTCAGGCGGTTGGCCCACCGGCCCCGCCCCCTGGTCAAAATCCCATCCAACTCCCAGTTGAGGGGACAATTTGCATATTAGCCTTTTATTATGTAGGATTTATTTCATTGTGTAAAGATTAATCATTTCAAATCATCCTCTTTCTTGAAAATGAATATAGCATGTTTGGTATCTTTCAATTCAGTTAAACAAATATTCATCATTACTCATTTATAGCAAAAGAAGTCTATGTACTGCAGAGAAGTGCTTGGCAAGTGAAGAGTCCTCAAGGAATAATAGACTTATCTACAAATATCTACGTATTAAGGCCTGGTTTAAGCAATTACATATTAATTTCTTCTTAACAGTTAGCTCCTTAATATTTTATGGTTTGTCGTCATGTTAACACTCAGTACAATAGACTCTAAACAAATAGTTTCCTCAGAATTTGAAATCATTTGGACTCTAGCCTGGATTTTGAAACACAAATAATGCTATAAGCTCCATGGACAAGGTGTTTGCTTTAAGAAGATGGCATTTATCAAGATTAAAGCTTTGCCAGTAAAACCAGGTTTATATTTAACTACATCTCCCCATTCTCCTCTCCATCACACACCCTTTTCCCTAACGCTTCACTTACTGTACTTTCTTAATACTCACAAGATGCACATTTTTTTCTCTCTTTTTATTATTAAGAGAATTTCTTTAAAAGTATTGTGTTGTGTGTGTGTTTTTTATTACCTACAAGACACATCTTAGCCCCCTTTTAAAGTGCTGGCCCACTTAAACCTAAAACCATGCTTTAAAAAACCCTTTCTACTCATCTGCTGATGGGCACTTGGGCTGTTTCCAAATCTTAGCAATTGCAAATAGCATTGCTATGAATATAGGGAATCATATATTCTTTCTGATGGGTGTTGCGGGTTTCTTAGAATATAGTCCTAGAATTTCTGGTCAAATGGGAGTTCCATTTTTAATTTTTTGAGAAAACTCCATACTGTTTTCCACAGTAGCTGCACCAGTCTGCATTCCCACCAGCAGTACTAGGGTTCCCTTTTCTCCACATCCTTGCCAGCACTTGTCATTTGTTGATTTGTTGATGACAGCCATTCTGACAGCTGTGAGGTGATACTTCATTGTTGTTTATTTTTCATCTTTCTGATGATTAGTGATGTGGAGCACTTTTTCATAAGTCTCTTGGCCCTTTATATGTCCTCTTTGAAAAAATGTCTATTTACGTCCTCTGCCCATTTTTTGATTGGATTGTTTGTCTTCCTTTTGTTGAGTTGTATGAGTACTTTATGTATTTTGGAAATTAACCCCTTATCAGGTGTATCATTGGCAAGTATCTTCTCCCATAGAGTGGCTCCCTTTTTGTTTTGTTGGTGGTTTCTTTTGCTGTGGAGAGGCTTTTTTATTTTGATGTAGTCCCATTTGTTCATTTTCCCCTTAGTTTCCTTTGCCCTCAGAGCTGTATCCATAAACATATTGCTATGAGAGATGCCTGAGATTCTGCTGCCTGTGGTTTCTTCTAAGATTTTTCTGATTTCATGACTTACATTTAAGTCTTTTATCCATTTTGAATTTGTTCTTGTGTATGGTGTAAGTTGGTGGTCTAGTTTCATTTTTTTGCATGTACCTGTCCAATTTTCCCAACACCATTTATTGAAGAGACTGTCTTTACTCCTTTACTCCATTGTATGCTTTGCCTCCTTTGTCGAATATTAACTGAGTGTAATGGCTTGGGTCAATTTCTGGGTTCTCTGTTCTCTTCCACTGATCTGTATCCTGTGGTACATTTATACAATGAAATACTGTGAGGCTGTAAAAAGAAGGATCTCTTACCATTTGCAACAGCATGGAGGGACCTGAAGAGCATTATGCTACCAAAGTAAGCCAGTCAGAAAAATATAAGTACCACATGATCTCACTTATACATGGAATCTAATGAATAAAATAAACTGATGAAGAAAATAGAACCAGGAACAGACTGTCGAATCTCAGAGAGAAGGCGGGAGTGGGAGGAGAGGGAAGAGGTTAACCTGGGAACTTATCTATATATATAAAACATAAAAGACTAATATGCTAAGTGTCCAACTGTACAGGTAATGATGTCATGTAGCAACACATGGCTTCCTCTCCCTAGCAACTAGCCTCCTTGCAGTTTCTTCAGCCCAGGAACACAACTTGCTTTATAGCCAGGTGAAATCCTATTTTCTTTTCATTAGCCGGAAAATGGAGACTTAGAAAGCTTAGAAACTTGACCCAGCTGAAAAGAAGTAAGAAATGGTGAACCTTGAAAATGACTTTAGGTTTTCTCACTGTGCAGAATATAGTCAAACACTGCTGCAGTTAAATATTTTACCCTTTTTTCTCCCTGCATGATCTACAATAATAATCGGCTTTGTGTTGATATTTACTGCTGTGTTGCTGACAATTACCTGAAAGAGAAGTTGGGGTGCTTCACTGGGCTGGAGAAAGATTAGCTAAATCAGAAAGCAGGTCTAATTAAGCAAGTTTATTCTATATCTATAAAAGGCTAAGTTGACTTGCACATGCACGATACATATAAAGCTCTCGCTGGCGCCAATTGCATGTGTGTGTTTCCATCTGTCATTGTCGATTATGAATTTGATTATTTGATTGACACTTCTATTATAGAGAAAGGGTGACTAGCAATATTAAAATATTTCTTCTAATTAATTTCCTTTCAGTGTGCACAAATCATGCACTGGGCCACTAGTATGCATATATGCATAGCCCATGGAAACAGACAGTAGTGTGGTGAAGGCCTGAGAGGGGCGGGTGCAAGTTGGAGGGGGTCAATGGAAAAAAATCAAAGGTAACATCTGTAATACTTTCAACAATAAAGATAAATTTTTTAAAAATATAAACAGTATAGAAATGTATAAAGTAAAAGATAAAAAATAAAGTGTATTATCTGTTCTTTCCCTAAAAAAATAAAACTAAATTAAATAAACAACCTTTTTAATGATGTGCTGAAGTTTTTTTTAAGCTAAATTTGTATAAATGTGGAGGGACATCAAATTTGATGTAGGAGTGCCAGGCTTCTGGTTGGTTTCCTAAATCCTCCTTCTACCCCTTGATTTTCTCTCCCTGACCTTCGGTCTGCCTCAGCCTTTGGACTGTCAAAGATCTGTTAGTAAACATTAGCAGCATTTCCTTTCTCCTCTGTCTTTTTTATCTTCTCTTTCCTTTTTCCAGATAAAACGACCTTTTTGTTACGTCTCTTTCTCCTTTGTCTCTCTATGGAAGCTTGGATTCCATTTCATTTCACCGTCAGTCGTGAGCTAATATCTCCTCAGTCAGTCCTGTATTGATTGCTTATAAAGTGCCAGACACTGTACTAGGTCCTGAAGAGACAAGAGACAAACCCGTCCTCTCATGGCGTTTACTGCATGTTGAGAGACACATACAGTACACAATAAGAACAACACGTTAGATGCCAGACAATGTGCTGAGACAAAAATACATCCGAGGAAGGAGCATGGTGTTTGTGGGTGGGAGCAGGTCAACAATGTTAAATGGCATGGCCAGGGAAGGCCCTGGAGTGGAAGGTGACATTTAAGCAAAGACTAGGAGAAGGAGGAGAGGCAGTAAATGGCACAGGTGTATGGGAGAAGGAATTAGCAGGCAGAAAGAACTGCGAGTGCTAACACCTGTAAAAGCACACAGGGGTGATCCAGGAAGAGCAAGCAGACCAGCAGCTGAAACCCACTGAGCAGGGGAGGTGGTGGAGGGAGCTGGGAGGGTGAGCTGGTGAGAAGCGGTGGGTGGGGGAGGGCAGTGCGCCCTTGGCAAGCCCTGGGACTTGTTTCCTCAATGAGATGGGAAGTTGCTGAGGAGTTTTGAACAGAAAAGTGACATGTGAGTTATGCTTTAAATGGATCTTTCCGGCTGCTGGATTGAGGAGACGGTAGGGGAACGTGGATAGTCACAGACAGACCGCTTTAAACGCAACTGCAGATAGCCAGATATGTGGATGGGGGTAGCAACAAAGGTGGTGGGATTCTGGATATACTTAAACCAACGAAATTTGCTGCTGGATTGGGCAGTGTTCAACACCATAGCTGTATGCCCAAACAATGGGGAATCCACCCCAGAGAAGCATGGGCAGTGTTTTCTGACAGCTCTGCATTGTCTAAGGCAGTGGTTCTCAACCTTGGCTGCACATTAGGATCACCTGGGATCTTTTTAAAATCCTGATTTCTGGGCCTCATCCTCCGGAAATGCTGTTTCTTTGTTATGAGGTGGGGCCACAACATTAGTAACAAAGAAACAGAATTTCCAGAGGATAAGGCCCAGAAATCAGGATTTTAAAAAGATCCCCAGGTGATTCTAATGTGCAGCCAAGGTTGAGAACCACTGGTAAAGGATCCTGTCTTTGTGTGCTGATCGGTTGTTAACTGAACACTTTGCACTCTGCTGGTCTTCAGCTGCCAATGCCTGTGAGTGTGACCCGAACCTTGTCATCTCTCAGAGCAGGTCCACCTGTTAAACCCAGCCGGCCAGAAAGTCCTGTGGCTCATACCCTCACCCGCCCACGGAGGCCTGCTGTTATCTCAAACCCATTGTCTCCCGCCTCCAGCTCCCTCCCGGCTTCCCTCCCACGGATCATCCTTGCAAACTCGCAGAATACTCTTGTCTCTGACCTTCTGTCCCTCACCCATGCCCTGAGACGCCCTCAGCTGTGGCTTCTCAGTGGCACAGCTGGGCTGTGGCCCAGAGGCAGGCAGGCTGAGGTGGGCGGTCTCCATGCACATGCCAGTCACTCCCACAGAAGCTAGTTTTGACTTTCATACTCTATGGCAGAACCTGTCCCCTCCCTGTTAACCTTTTTCCCAGCACATTCCTAAGCTCCTAGCACGCAGGACAAGTAGATAACATCAAGGAATACTTTCAGTGTTACTCACACTCCTAGCCAGAGCCTGTGCACCCACATTTCCATCCACCGGCCCTTCATCCCGAGGGAAAAGGAGGGCTCCCAGGCCAGACTCGGCCTTTCGGTTCTAGGTCCCAGGAGCTCCCCACCTCAGAAGCCTGTTTCAAAAACCCCTGAATCTCATCCTGTACTTATACAAGCGTATATGTTTGAAGTATTCACTTAAATTGGGTGAGTTTTAGTGGATGAAAATTATACCTTAATAAAATTAAGATTTCTTTAAAAAACACACCTGAATCTCTCCTGTTCTGAACACTCCAGCCTCTGACAAAACAAATAAAAGCTCCATTTGAAAGTGTAAGCTGTACTTGCTACCTGCACAAACATTAACGAGTTCCTACAATGACCCCTGGTAGGTTCTCCCCTAAGTGGGAAGCTGACCCACTATGGTACTTAGAAAATAATAGATCTTATTTTTTTAGATCAATTCTGTGCCAGGCACTATGCTTGGCATTTGTCATATCTAACTTTATGTAATCCTCCCAACTCCCCTAAGAAGTAATTATTATTATCTACATTTTACTTGGAAAGACTGAGCCTTAGAAGGGGTTAGTACCTTGCCCAAGGCTACCAAAAGGGACAGTGGGGGGGCAGGGCCCTTAACTCAGGTCTGTCTAATGCCCCTCACCACTAAGTCTTCATTTAGGCCAGGTAATGAGGTTGCAGGTAGTGTAGATACGGAGAAAGAACAGATCAGAACAATCAGCTGCTCACAAGTTTTATGCATTTCTGAGTCTAGGCTGTGTGAAGGCCCTGTCCTCATTGTCCTCATTCCTGAGGGCACACCGGAGTGCTGCCAAACAAACTACCCCTCCCCAGAAGCATTAAGGCACAGAGTCCTTAGTGGACCACCAGACACAGTACCCTGTATCTGTAGGTCCTCTCTTATATTTCAAAGGAGAAAGAGCTTTTGCCCTGGAACATAGGGAGAGAGCTAGACAAGGTGAAGCTAGAACTATAAATTGATACGAGTTACAGGTGAAAGCATGTATGAATTGTTCTTCTTAAAGGAAATTCATATTCTAACACAGATTGTCAATGTAGATGCATTAGCCTCATACTGGAAGAAGACGCCACCTAGGGCTTTCATAGCTAAAGAGGAGAAGTCAATGTCTGGCTTCAAAGCTTCCAAGGACAGGCTGACTCTCTTGTTGGGGACTAATGCAGCTGGTGACTGTCAGGTGAAGAGAGTGCTCATTTACCATTCCCAAAATCCTGGGGCCCTAAGAATTATGTTAAATCTACGCAGCCTACATGGGACAACAAAGCCGTGATGACAGCACATCTGTTTACAACATGGTTTACTGAATATTTGAATCCTACCACTGAGACCGACTGCTCAGAAAAAAAGATTCCTTTCAAAATATTGACAATGCACCTGGTCACCCAGAAGCTCTGAAGGAGATGTACAACAAGATCAATGATACTTGTATGCATGCATATAAGCATAACCAATGGACACAAGACACTGGGGGGTAGGGGAGGTGAGGGGAAGGTTAAGGAGGGGGAAAAAGAGACATATGTAATACTCTTTGTAATACTTTAAGCAATAAAACAAAATTAAAAAAAAAAAGACTGTTTTCCTGCCTATTAACACAATATCCATTCTGCAGCCCACGATCACAAAGCAATTTCAACTTCCAAATTTTATTATTTAAGAAATACACTTCATAAGGCTTTACCTGCCATAGCTAGTAATTCTGCTGATGTATTGGGGCAAATCTGCTCCTGGTGAAGGTGCTGTGAAGATTACTGAAATGACAGCAAAGGATTTAGAATATGACATAAACTTAGCTGGTAAAGGCGCGGCAGGGTCTCAGAGGATTGACCCCAATTTTGAAAGAAGTTCTACTGTGGGTATAATGCTATCCGACAGCATCGTGTGGTACAGAGAAAATGTGAAAGGAAGAGTCAATTGATGCAGCAAACTTCATTGTCTTATTTTAAGAAATCGTCACAGCCACCCAACCTTCAGCAAGTACCATCCTGATCAGTCAGCAGCCACCACCATGAAGGCAAGACCCTCCACCAGCAAAAACATTATGACTCACTGAAGGCTCAGTTGATGGTTAGTGGTTTTTAGCAATAAAGTATATAAGGTGTAGACTTTGTTTTTGGACATAATACTATTACACACTTAATATACTACATTAAGTGTAAACATAACTTTTATATGCACTAGGAAACCAAAAATTCATGTGACTCGCTTTACTGCAATATTCACGTTTTTTGCAGTGGTCTGGAACTAAACCCACAATACCCCCAAGGTATGCCTGGACTTGTTAATACGCAGTAAAAAAAAAAAAAAGAAAGAAAGAAAGAAAGAAAAGAAAGCACGAATGAAAGTTGAAAGTGTGCTAGTAACTCATGAGGTCTGAGAAATGTGTACAACACATGTCTAACAAACGTTGATTGAACCACTTCTATACTGAAAGCACCAGTGTCAACTCAGGGGATACAAAGATAAAGATGACATTCTGTTTCTGAACATAAAAGCCCACAGGGGGTGGGAGAGAAGTCATGTGTACAACCACCCGGAATTATTTACCAGGACGGTGTGACAAGGGCCAAGCAGAAGCACAGGACCCTTGAGTAGTCATGTCCCCTAGTGCCTGAATATCTCACCAAGAACTGACACCATCCTCTGTATTATAAGGAGTCCATCCAAGACACCTCACCCTAGAATGGGGAGGAGATGAAAGGTGAACATCTGAGTGGGAATTTGGGGGTGTGAGGGCCTGCCCAGGAGGTCCTGAGTCAGTACTCAGATGAAGGGCTGGAAAGAGCATTTCCTTACTCTCTCCTATCTGTTTTGAACCCGTAATTTTCCATTGGAAAGTATTTTAAAAGAGCTCACCAAGCCACGTGGAGAATACATAACTGAATGAGAGGGGAGAAAACAAGCACATGATTGTGTCTGTATCTGTTATACACTGTTGAGAGGGAGGTGGGGGGTGACACAGCAGAAACATCTGAATAGATAGGGCCTGACTGTGGCTGTGGGAATCTCAGGAAGCATTTGATCTACTCCTTGGTCGGTCACGTGGCCACAGATGAATATTAGATGAGAGCAATCGGCATGCCCTTTAGTTCATTCAGGATTGCCTAACTTATGACTCATTCACAAGTGGTTGTGCCTGCCGTTTTGGGAGGCCGCCACAAGAGGCCACAAGCTTTTTATAAAATAGGTCTTAGAACATTTCTCTACAAAGTGCTATGCATTCTTTAAAAAAAGACAAAGTATATCAGAAAGCAAATAATTTCACCCCCTGACTCAGCCACATAGTCCAGTCAGTTCTGGCCTCAGATGAGTGGTTGGCCTGACATGAGCAGGCTCTTCAGCTGAGTCACAGCCAGGACTTCCCGCACTGCTGCCTCATGAGTGACTGTCTGCTCCCTGTGTGCCCCTGGCGAGCTCCAGGATCCCTGGGAACTTCTAAAGGACGCACCCTGAGCCCTGGGCCACACTAGCCTAGTTCTCAGAGAAGCACCCTGCAGCAGAGCTGAGAGCCAGCACAGTGCTGGCAGGGTTGTGGCCCCTGGTTAAGCCCTTCTCAGATGCACTATTGCTTAAACCCCACTGGAGGGGCTTCCCCACACCTCCCCTCTTCCCATCCATCTGATGAGAGCCCAGCTGCTGGCAGGTTGAGGAAAGCAAATGGGGTTTGAGGCCTAGGTCCAGGCTCTGCCAGGTGTTACACTGTCGTCACACCCTCAGCATGCAAGGTCACTGGTGTTGAGAGATAACGCATTCCTCCCCCAGACTGAATTTATTTTTGACACTTGGGGACAATCTCCCAGCTGAGTCCATTGAGGGACCTTCTTAGCTGGAAAGGCTTAGAGATCATCTAGTCCCAACTCCCATGTTAGAGGAAATTGAGTGCTAGTTGCAGCCATTTATCCAAAGTCACACCTCCTGCTTGTAAAAACAACCAGGACTATGTCAAACAGCAAGTGGGGGTGGGTACTAAGATGTATACAGCAGGGTAGAGGGATAGCGTGCTGCCAGGATGAGGGTATGTGCTATTTTAAGTAGGATAAGGTGATAATTAGGCAGAAATTAGGGAGGGAGGGCATCATGCAAGTTTCCAGAAAGAAACCATTCCAGGCAGAGGGGACCAGTGCAGGAGTCCTGAGGCGGGTGCTTGGTGCCTACAAGGAACTCTGAGAAAGCCACTGTAGCTGGCCCAGAGAGGGGAGCTGGGGAGTCGTAGGAGAGGAGGTCAGAGTTATACTGAGGTGGAAGGAGCAGACCAGACAGGGCAGCCTTACATGGTAAAAATTTAGAATTTAATTCCAAAGGCAATGGGAAGCCAGAAGAAGGGCATGATTTGATTAGGCTTTGGGAAGACACTCTGGCTGACATGCACATAGAATACTGGGGAAAGGCTAGGGTCCAGAAAACAAGCTTGGAGTTACTATAGTTTCTCAGTGAAGAAATGGTGATGGTTTGGACTAGGGTTGTAGCGATAGAGGAGATGTGATATCTGAGCAGCATCTTGAGAAATTGGTGGGCACCTCATACTCATAGCTGAATATCGGGAGTATGTGGGCCAGTAGTGGAGAATGAGACTGAAGGGGTTAGCAAAATTCAGAAATAAGCACCCAAAACTCTTAAATAATCAGAGGTAAGGACAAGGGTAATATTCGATTTTAGGAAGATTATTGTAACTGTTGTATGGAGACTGGCCTAGAGTAGGGAGGGACTAGATCAGTGGTTCTCAACCTTGGCTGCACATTAGAATCACCTGGGAATCTTTTTAAAATCCTGATTTCTGGGCCTCATCCTCGGGAAATTCTGTCTCTTTGTTATGGGGTGGGGCCACAACATTAGTAACAAAGAAACAGAATTTCCGGAGGATGAGGCCCAGAAATCAGGATTTTAAAAAGATTCCCAGGGGATTCTAATGTGCAGCCAAGGTTGAGAACCACTGGACTAGAGGGAAGAGAACTGCAATCAAATAAATGCAAGGCAGGGGGTGAAGGTAGGGGTTTAATAATGTCTGAGTTATTATTAACAACAGGTTCGTTCTCGTAAGGGGCACTGCTCACACAGGATGGAAGATTCTAAGGCTGCTGAGTGACTGCAGCATTCCAGTTTAGATGTCAAAGGATGGCAGAAGATAGGGGCGGCGGGGCAGAGGACTGAGCCCTTTTCCAAAGGGCCTTCATGGTGCCACCGCCTCGCCTGTCAGGTCGCACATTCCCAGCCCACACAGCCTGAGAAGGCTGATGAGTAGGCACCCCTGGATGGGATGTCCCATGACACAGCTCAGCTGTGGGCCAATGTCTTAATGACTTCATACAAAATTCTGGGTCAAGTATGTAAGAAACAGGGAGGAGGGTCACTGAGTTGTGAGCTGAGTTGGCCTTTGACTGAATAGCACAACACAGTCATTGAGTCTATGATTATTATCAGGATACAGCGTGCTTCTGTTTGTGACAAAGGTCATCAATTTAGGGGCATTTCAGAGGCACAGCCTAGAGTAGGATTTGGATGACTGATTCACCGCTGATTACCATATGAGTGCCCTGAGGTTGGGGACTGTCTTCTCCTTGTTTCCCTGTGGCACCAAGAACAAGGCCCTGGACAATAGCTCATGCTGAGGGAATAAAGGTCACTCTGAAGGACTGAGATTCCCTGTCCCTCAGTGTTTCTATCTATAATCTAAGAAAAACTTCCATTTGTACCTATTTACTTAGAGGGATAAAGTCAGAATAGATCTTCTAAAAAAATACATTTGAAAGGCATTTCAATATTCCAATTTCCATGATAATGTCTGTGTGGTACAATATATTGAAAAGTAAAGAAATAACAACAAAAAAGCAAACAATCTGATTAAAAAGTGGGCAGAGGACCTAAACAGACATTTCTTCAAAGAGGAAATACATGTGATCAAAAAAATATATGAAAACATGCTCAATCACTAATCATCAGGGAAATGCAAATCAAAACCACAATAATATACCACCTCACACCTGGTCGAATGGCTAGTATCAATAAATCAACAAACAACAAGCATTGGCTTGGGGATGGAGAAAAGGGAACCTGCGGACCCTGTTGGTGGGATTGTAAATTAGTGCAGCCACTATGGAAAATGATATAGAGATTCCTCAAAATATTTTAAAAAAAAGAATTTCCATATGATCCAGCAATTCCACTTATGGGTATTTATTTATCCAAAGAAATCCAAAACACTAATTTGTAAAGATACATGCACCCCTACATTCACTGTAGCATTATTCACAGTAGCCAAGATATGAAAGCAACATAGATGTCCATCAATAGATAAATGGATAAAGAGGACATTAAATGTATTATACACATTATACATATATTCAAATATACATTAGGTATAATGAAATATTCAGCAATAAAAAGAAATTAAATATTGCCACTTGCGACAACATGGATGGACCTAGAGGGTATTATGCTAAGTGAAATAAGTCAGACAGAGAAAGACAAATGCTAAATGACTTCACTCATATACAAAATCTAAAAAAACAACAACAAAATAAATGAATAAACAAAACAAAAAAAGGAATATTAACTGGAAAGAAAACATAAAAGGCTACTTGGCACAGAGGATTAGTATTGGACTGTGAGTCTGCACAACCAAAGACTATTTTGAGTTTGCCTCTAACTCTCTTGGTGATCTAGTTAAATGGATTTACATTTCTTGGCTTCAGCTTCAATATTATTTCCAAAATTAACAGTCTATGGTTATGATTATGTTTTAATGAACTCCACTATTTCTATTCTACAACAAAGTTCAATTTGGGCCAGCCGTTATGCTTCCAGTTTCATCATATCATGTCCCTTAACTTCTCTGTCCTTTAGAGTCTTTCTCTAGAAAGTAATGTAATAGACAAGCCATCTTGCCTCTTCCATTTGCTCCAGAATTCTGTATGTCACACAATGGATTTGGATCAATCTTTCCTCCTACACTACACCGTAGGTTAAAAATGTTTGACTCTCTCATGCTTTGCAGGTTACTGCTGGCTCATGAACTGTCCTTGAGGTTTTATAATGGCTCACTCAAGAGATTAGAATCAATAATTTCTGGAAGGCCATTCCATTCATTCACCAAGATTCATTAAGTTCCTTCAGTTTGTCAGGTGCTGTGCCAGACAAACAAGAGATGAAGACAAGATCTCTGTTCTCAGTCCAGTAATCTCCTCAATAAGATCAAGTTAATAAACACAATCATTTTATCATTCTCTTCATGTTTTTATGTTTTATATTAGTGCATTTCCATTCCTAGTTGAAAGGTTTCCTTGTCCTCTAGAATATAAGGTAGTCTTCTAGATTTATTCTTGAGGATTATTAAATTTAAGTCATTTCTACATCTGGAACTTGTTTTCTAAATAGTTTGAAAAAAGTTGTTCCAAATTTAATTTCCTTCATATTGATCGACAATTTTTCCAGTAACATTTATTAAGTTATCCATCCTTTTTTCATTTTATTGAGCAAAATAGTTGTCACTTATTAAATTTTCATATATAGTGAGCCCTATTTTTGATTCACTAGTATGTTTCACTTATATATTTGTCTATTTCAGTTATATTACCAAATTGATTTGATTCTAGAACTTTTGAAGTATGTTGTGATATCTGGTGAGGCAAGCATTCCCTTACTAGTCTTATTCTGCAAAATTTTACTCTTGTGTACTTATTATTCTCTATAAACATTAAGATAGTTTTGGATTCTTAATTGGATAGTGTTTGAATTCCTATTGAAATTTCATTAAAGTTATAAAATTAGCTTCAGGAAGTGAATATTTTTATGCTATTTTTGTTCAGACCTTGTTTTATCTTCTTCAATAAGATCTTACTATTTGGCAAAGATATTGTAAACAAGTCAATATAAATATATTTGAAAAAATAATATTTTCAATGAAGAAGACAAATAAAGGATTTATAAAATATAAAGTGTTGCTATAACTTGATGAGAGGGATAAACAACCAAAATAAAAGCGAGCAAAAGACATGAATGGGCAATTTATAGAAGAGTAAATCCAAATAGCTGGCAAATATATGGAAAGATGCTCAGTCACCCAGCAAGATTTTCAAATTGAAGATAAGATGAGGTCTCACTTTGTACCAGCGTTTCTCAGCCTGGGCACGGGAGGCACTCTAGGCTGGATAACTCTGTTGTGGGGGCTGCCTTGAGTAACACAGGATATTTAGCAGAATCCGTGGCTTTTCCCACAGGAAACCAGTAGCATTTACCCCCAACTATGATCGACAGTTATGACAATCAAAAATATCTCTATCTCCAGACTTTGGCAAATGTCCTAGAGGTTGGGGGGTGATGGGGAGCAAAATCATTACAGATTGAGAACCACGAATTTCCACATATCATACTAGCAACAAGTTCAAAGCTTGATTACATCTGTTGTTGGCAAGGATCCAATACAAACAGAATACTCTCATGTGTTGCCAGTAAAAACATAACGTATAACTTTTATGAAAAACGACTGAACAATGCCTACCCCATTCCTGAGAATAAATCCCATAAAAATGAAGCAAACAACACACAGACAAAAATTATATAAAGATGTTCATTTCAGCAGCTGGCAGTGACCAAAACCCTAAAGACAGAAGGAATGACCATAAATAGGAAATGGTGCACTCACACAATAGAACATTAGAAAGAATTACAGCTTCACCTCATCACATAAAATGTTTCCATGAATTATTCCTGAGTGAGAAAGGCAAGATTCAAAAGGGTGTGTAATGTATTTCTACTTTTTTGTTGATGTTAATTCTCACCTGAGGATATTTTTCCATTGATATTTTAGAGAGAGTATAAGGGAGGAGAGACAGAGAGAAAGAAACATCAATGTGAGAGAAACACATCGATTGGTTGCCTTCCACATGCGCCCTGACCAGGGCCAGGGATAGAGCCTGCAACTGAGGGTACACCCTTGACCAGAATCGAACCCAGGACCCTTCAGTCCACAGGCCAACACTCTATCCACTGAGCCAAACTGGCTAGGGCTGTAATTCTACTTTTTGCAAAACACCCATCCCCACATGCTTTTATAGAGAGAGAAAAATGTCTGTTGACATTGTATTTACCCCTACAAAGTGGGCAAAAATATTTGCACATCATATTTCTGACAAGGCTTTGGTTTCCAGAATGTGCATATAAAGAACTCTTACAACTCTACATCAGAAAGACAAACAACCCAATTAAAAAGTTGGCAAAAGACTTGAGTAGAGATTTTTCCAAAGAAGACATGCAAATGATATAAATACATGAAAAGATACTCAACCTCATTAATCATTAGGTAAATGCAAATCAAAACCACTTTACACCCCCTGGAATGAATTTTGGTTTTTTCACAGAGGAAAATAACAAGTGTTGGCAAGGATGTGGAGAAATTGGAACCCTCATACATTGCTGGCAGGAATGTTAAAAGGTGCAGGGTCTATGGAAAACAGTTTGGCAGCTCCTCAAATAGTTAAACCCAGAATTAAAAAGTGAGCTAACAATTCCGCTCTTATATGCCCCAAGCTATTGAAAACAGGTATTCAAAGAAATACGTGCACACAAATGTTCATAAATAGCACTATTCATAATAGCCCAAAAGTAGAAATAACCCAAATGTCCATCAACTGATGAAAGAATAAACAAAATGTGATATACAGATAAAATGGAATATTTTCAGTCATTAAACGGAATGAAGTACTGATTCATACTACAATGTCCATGAACTTTGAAAATGTTATGCTAAATCAAAGCCAGACACAAAAGGTCTCACATTGTATGATTCCATTTGTATGAATTATCCAACATAGATAGATCCATAGAAAGAGAAAGCACATTAGTGTTTGCCAGGAGCCATGGAAGGGGAGATTAGGGAGTGAC
This sequence comes from Myotis yumanensis, assembly GCF_028538775.1. NCBI lineage: Eukaryota > Metazoa > Chordata > Mammalia > Chiroptera > Vespertilionidae > Myotis > Myotis yumanensis. The sequence continues at coordinate 39,152,608 of NW_027223768.1, forward strand.
TGCTTAACGGGTACAAGTTTCCTTTTGGGGTGGTGAAAGGTCTTAGAACTAGACAGTGGTGATGGTCACACAACATCGTGAATGCACTAATGCCACCGAGTTGTACACTTAAATAAGTTGAATGGGTAATCTCATTATGTAAGTATTACCTCAACTTGTAAAATATACAGTGACCAAGGAAGTGTATACTAGTACACACACTTTGAGTAATTATAAAGACAGTGTTTATTAAAATACATTTCATTTTTAAAATTGAGTTATCAGCCATTAAAGGGTGTAATACATCTTGGGGGAGACACCCTATATATTCTATTTAGCTCTGTGTTAGTTCCCTATTGCTGCATAAGTTACCACAAATTTAATGGCATAAAAATTGTAACAATTCAGCTCACGGTTCTGTAGATCAGAAGTCCAGGTGGGCTTGGGTAGCTTCTCTAGAGTTTTACAAGAAGAAATTAAGGTGTTGGCGGGGCGGGGCTCTTCTCTGGAAGCTCTGAGGAAGTACCTACTTCCAAACTCCTTTCGAGTGTCAGCAGAATTCAGGTCCTTGTGATTGTAGGACTGAAATCCTCGATTCCTTGCTGCCTATCAGCCAAGAGTTCATCTCAACTGCTACAGGGAACCCCATCCTGGGATGTAGCCTTCTCTAGCACCAGTACACCAAGTCTCTCGTTCTTCAAACATCTCTAACTTCCTCGTCTGCTGCCAGAAGAAAAGTCATTGCTTTCAAACGGAAATGGCTGGTGTGATTAGGTGGGGCCCATGTGGATATTCTCACTTTTGCCATATAATGTAACAATCACAGTTGTATTAGCTCATCAGATTGGATTCTACCCCACACTCAAAGGGGGAGAGATCTTACAAGGGCAAGGATCAGTCTTATAATTCTGCCTACCTTGACCTCTTGGAGAAAAAGAGTAAAAAACAGTTTCGACCCAATTTAAGAACAATTATTGGTTAATGCCCAAAATTGCAAAGATCTGAGGTGTCTGTGATTTATACCAAGGAAAAGGTTCAAGCCAGTGATTTACAGGTTAGCACAATGCAGGGCTGCAGGCCTCAGGCAAGAGACAGAGTGGCCTTCTCTTTCTGAGGCCTCTCCTGGCTTTCTTTTTCTTCCTTCTATGAAAGCACTGAATGTTAATGCAAAGCAACTGCCAAGAGGACCACTGGTGTTCGCTCTGCAGTCATGATGAGGGGACTACATGATGGTATTATGTACATTAGAAGTTCTCACACTTTAGTCTTAAGACTCCTATTTCTGAAGACCCTAAAGATTTTATTTTTGTGGGTTATATCTATTGATAAATGCCATATTAGAAATTAAGTCTGGAATGATTTTAAAAATATATTTTTATTGATGTCAGAGAGAGGAAGGGAGAGAGAGAGAGAGATAGAAACAAATGATGAGAGAGAATCATCAATCAGCTGCCTTCTGCACATACCCCACTGGGGATTGAACCTGCAACCCAGGCATATACCCTGACCTCCTGGTTCATGGGTCAATACTCAACCACTGAGCAACACTTGCCAGGCAAGTCTGGAAATTTTGTGTGTTTTTTTAAACTTTATTATTGAAAGTATTACATATTCCCCTCCCTACCCCCCATCGACCTCTTCTAACCCTCCTCCATCACCACCCCAGGCCTTCACCACCTTATTGTCTGTGTCCATGGGTTATGCATATATGCATTTAAGTTCTTTGGTTGATCTTTTCCCACCCAATCCCCCTCCCCCGCCTTTCCTCTGAGATTCCACAGTCTGCTCCATGCTTCTATGTCTCTGAATCTATTTTGTTCATTAGATTCCAGATATGAGTGAGATCATGTGATACTTATCTTTCTCTGACTGGCTTATTTCGCTCAGCATAATGCTCTCCAGGTCCATCCATGCTGTTGCAAATGGTAAGAGTTCCTTCCTTTTTTACAGCCATACAGTATTCTATTGTGTAAGTGTACCACAGCATATAGATCAATGGGGGCAGAACAGAGAACCCAGAAATTGACCCAAACCAATTAAACACAAAAATACACAAGCACACATCCTCTTAGCCTTTAGTGATTTCATCGCATATCATGTGGTCTCTAAAGCAGTGATGGCGAACCTATGACACGCGTGTCAGAGGTGACATGTGAACTCATTTTTTTTGGTTGATTTTTCTTTGTTAAATGGCATTTAAATATATAAAGTAAATATCAAAAATATAAGTCTTTGTTTTACTATGGTTGCAAATATCAAAAAATTTCTATATGTGACACGGCACCAGAGTTAAGTTAGGGTTTTTCAAAATGCTGACACGCCGAGCTCAAAAGGTTCGCCATCACTGCTCTAGGGCTTCCTGGGCCACACTTGGAGACTCTTTGATGGATGTAAATACCAACAATTGCATTTCTGCAGAGATTAATCATCTCATATAATTTGGCGCATTCACTTGTACAGCTTTCTTCCCTTTTACTAGTATTGTTCCACCTAGGAGACTTTTTTTTGTGTGTGTGTAGCTGTTTGCAAAAATTATCCTTTTGGCAAAAAGCGTCATTTGCTTACAAGAGGAAAATTGAGGTAGATGGGCCGTAGCATACATTAAAGCAAAATAGAGAGTTAAAAAAATGTCTTACTCTGCAAATACTGCACCGAGAAAATCGCGTTAAGCTGTGCAGCTTGGTCTGCAGCGGCAGGACTGGGAAGGAGTCGGCTGTGAGTCAGGCAGAAAGGCTCACAGCGAAATGAAAGGAAGCACTGGGACTTCTTGTCTTGCTTTGCCCTTGAAAACTATGCCAAGTTTTTTGTTGTTGCTTTTTTTTTTAACGAACAAATTGGTAGTATTTAATAACTGCTTTAACGATTCAGAATTTCCCACTTTCCTTTTACACACAGGCTACAGCATTCAGTTATGTGTTTGTTCTCTTTGTATCCTGCTTGCAAAAAAGTGACAAAATTGAGCCAAATCCAGTTGATGAGCACTCCATTGAGGTCCTTCTGCTCAGTGACTAGCTGGCTCCTTCTTCTCACAATAGTTTACGCACTTTCTTCGGGTTCGTTCTCTCGGTAACCGCTCCCGGGCTTCTCCTCTCCCCGCGGCCGCTGAACACACCATGAAACAGGTTCGGCAGCCCCCGCCCCAGGGGTACTCTGCCCGGCCTCGCCCGCTAAGTCACCGGGGAAGAGGGATCTGAAAGGTGAGAGACCGTGGCGCCTTCCTTCCGGTGGGGATTGGACCACACGGAGCATCGCTCGGACCAGCGAGCCCCCGGCGCGCCCGGCGCCCGCAGCCACGCCGGCCATGCGCCCGGCCAGCGCGCCCCGCCGCCACAGCTCGGCCTCCCACCGAGCCCGCCCTCCCCGCTTCGGCCCGCGGACGTCAGCCGTCTGGCGTGCCGCCACCGGCCAATGGGAGCGAAGCCAGGCTCAAAACTCTCCTGTGATTGGCTATCTTCCTGGGGGCGGCGGCGGCGGAGGGCGGGCGGGCGCGCCTGCCTCGGGCCGCGCGTCTCGGGGCCGCACTGGCAGCTCCCGGCGCGGAGGAGGCCGGAGCGACACCCAGGACGGCCGGGCCCTGCCGGGAGGAGGCGCCGCGCGTGGTGACAGCTGCCAGCGCCGGGGCGACGCTCGAGCCTCACTTCAGTTGGCGAAGGAGGAAAAGGAGGAGGAAGGGGCCGGGTCTCCGCCCCTCGCGCTCCGGATGGATGTGCCCGGCCCGGTGTCCCGGCGGGCGGCGGCGGCGGCGGCCACCATGCTCCTGCGCACGGCGCGGGTCCCGCGCGAGGGCTGGCTCCTGCCCACCTCGCTGCTCTGTGCCTACGGCTTCTTCGCCAGCCTCCGGCCGTCCGAGCCCTTCCTGACGCCCTACCTGCTGGGGCCCGACAAGAACCTGACGGAGAAGGAGGTACGCGCGGCGGGCGCGGGCGCAGGCGCGGGCGGCAGGTGCGGAGGGGATGCGGCGAGGGGCGGGCGGGGCGGGGGCCCTTCGGGGCAGATGGGTGACTTTTCCCAGTTGGAAGGCGGCCCGCGCTGTGCGCCGCAGTCCTTCGGGCTGTTTGCCCGTTGGTCTTGGGGGCGCGCCTCCTGCGGGCTCGGAGCCGCGGGGCTGGGGTGCTCCGGGCCGGCGGTTCCTGCTGGGGCCGGGGGAAGGCTGGCGGGGAAAGGAGGATGCATTTGGAGAAAACAGTGAAAACAGCAAGCCGCGCTGTGCACCTGGTAAAGGTCTAGTCTAGTAAATATGCGTTGATGGAAAGCAGGGACCCACATGCTTTTCTCGGAGGACCGCCCTCCCGCTCCTGCAGCCCCTCCCCTCCCGTCCCTGACTCTGTTTACCGCGGGCGAGATGGAGATGGATGCGCTCAAATTAGGATGGACCGGGACAGCGGGAGCCCGGCGTCTTCATCGGCCTGGATTCTCAGTTGGATGGGACTGTGTCCAAGAATATGCTGCCCCCCCCCCCCCCACACACACACACACACCTCCCCCCCCACACACACACCTCCTGGGATAAAAGCAGATACTTAGATGGTATCGCAGAGTTGGCACTTAATTACAGTTTTCCCTGCATTGTGCATTGTTGCTTCACAGATGTTAGTTTTGCTCCTCAGCTGCACGGTGAGGTCTTGCAAAACTTGTGTGATGTTCAGAGTGATTGGAGCCCACAGTCCGTGAGCAAGAACTTCTTGCTGGTTGATTTTCCCCGGATGAGGGGCTGTGCATACTTCAGAAGTGCCCGGTGTGCTTTGAAAACGTCCAACTCTCAAACCGTAGGGTCAGTCTCCACACCTGTGTTTTTTGAAGAAGAAAGACATTATATTAACTGAAAAAGGAATTAAATTCAGGGCGGCCCCACAAAACCAGAATAAAGCCGGCTCAACATGCTCTCCCTTGAAGGCTACAAAGCCTGAAAGCTGAGGCCTGGCGCCCCTTCTGGAAAGCGGGGTGGGCACTGGTTGGCTCGCCCCTTTTGCCCAGGCTCACTTTTCCTCCAGTGGCGGTGACATGCTCCCGTCTCAACCTTGCTCTTCTCCCTGGGATTAATCACCTCTCAGTATCCCCGCCTAACAGGTCAGAGCAGGATGTCATTACTCACAGCGCACTCCGTTACTGCATCGCTCCTCCGTCTCCAAGGTCCCTCGTGGGGGAGTTGAAGGCGGGTGTTGGAGTCTGGATGGAAGGTTTCATTTGAGTTTCTCATAGTCTCACCTCTCGCAAGTGTCACTGACTTTGACCCAACTTCAGGTCTTCTATTTTGCAGTCTTGGGGCCCATTCCCCAAGGGACTGCAACAGTTACTCATTACATGTTTGAATTTTAATACGGCAATAAAATGGAAAGGGCCAGCTCTTGTGAACAGAACGGTTTTACAAGAAGAACATGACTGCAGTAAATAGGAGAGAATGATCCTGGACACCCAGCACAGCCCCTGGGTCGGAGGTGTAGGCGCTGAAGCAGAGGTGATACTGCTGGTGAGCTGCTGACAATTAAAGTTGCATGTGAACTGCCATGTGATCGGTGTGTGCACCTTGCCTGACCACGCGCACTGCCAAGAAACATTCTCCCAGTGTTGATGTTTGAAAGGCAATCTGTTTTGTCACGTGCCCTGGGCAAAGAGTTGCTGTGGGATGTTCCATGCTGTGGGACGTGCCCTGTCTTACCAGAAAGCTTTCTAGGCTGAGTGAAATATGTTCAGGGGCATAGGAATAAAGCAGGGGGTGGGGCAGGCCCCGGAAATATTTGCTGATTGTGTAACAAAACCGTGGCACACTTCTGTTACTGCAAATTAGAAAAGGAAGAGGGCAGGGTTTGGAGAGAAAGCGAGTGTCTGGGCAAAGGGGTGCCATTTGTCTCTGAGGACCGGAATTAGGGCTGAGTCTGTTGGTTGTGTGCAGTGTGGCTCTCTTCACCCTCTCCAGAATCCTAGATTTTTAAAAATAATCGAGTAATTGAAATAAATAGAACAATGTGTTCTTTCTGACTGAGTGCCTGCTTTCACCAATGACAGTGAAATAAAAATATGACATGGTTTTTAGGCAGAGTGAATGTTAATCGTGCTCGTGATGTTTGTGTTGAAGTTTGTATTTCCTCCTAGAAGACTTGAGAAGGGCCAAGCTGGATCGTCTTAAATAGAGCTGTTGTTAGCCATGTCCAAAGACAAAAGGAGGGAAGGAAGGACAGACTCTCAAAAGATTTTTTCTTATATCTCAGGGAAAATGTTCACCTCTTTTAGGGTACCACTTGGTAAGTTTTAAACAGGTTAAAATTTGATTGTTTCCCAAGAGCGGAAAGACAAACATTTAATAAAATAGAGCTCTTTACCTACAAAATATTTTTAACCCTTTCATCTTTTTTAGCGTGTGATTTCACAATCACTACCTTTCTTTGATTTTCTTAAAAAAAACATTCCACCTTCTCTGCCTGCTATTTCAGAGCCTTACAGAACTTGGCTCTTACCTCCAGAACAGCCTTATCTTCCACGGCCTGCATCCTTCTCCCCCTTGCCTTCTTCCCCAGGCCCTAGCTCCTGCCTCATTCATCTTAGAGCCCTCCGTCCAGCATGGCCAGGGGCTCATCTCCTGGTCTATACTCAAAGATGAGATCTCAGCCTGGAGAAACCCTCCCTTACATGTGTATCTGTTGATACCGAAATTTTCTCTTAGCCTCCAACTTCCTCATCCTTAAGGCCCATCTCACAGAAGCAACCCCGTATTTCTGATCTCCCTGATCAATAGTGTATGTGTGTGTATCCCACACTAGTTCAGAGCTCTTGGAGAACAGGCTTCATTTTATTCTTTTTTCTTGTAATCTTCATACAGCTTGAAAACAGTGTTGTGCAAATAAATGCTTATTAGTTTAACTGGACTTGATTCTAAAATAAAGTCTAAATCTGAATTAGAAACTAAAACCGAACTGCCCCCCCTTGACTTTTCTATCTCAGAGGAAAGCCACAAACTAGTCCTGGCCCCAAGAGTTGTGACAGGTGCCTTACAATAAAATCAGTTCCTTTTGCTCACATGGCAGATTTTACCTGACGTAAGGTATTGTCCAGGGTCTGGACAGTAGAGCCTGTAATTTGTCCATTTCTGCATGTAGGAAGTTCCCCTTCAAGAGTCAAAGTATCGGTCAAAGAAGCACTTTTGGTGTGACAGCTTCTCCTTGGAGGCATTGAGAGAGAAGGGATCCTTTTTTTGGAAACCCAGTGGCTAACCTCTGGAGATGTGGTCTTTATCTCTTCATGAATGCCCTATACAAGCACCTCAGTGCAGGCTGAAAAAGCTGCTGTAGCCCTAGCCAGTGTGGCTCAGTTGGGTCAAATGTCCTACCACGCACCAGAAGGTCAAGGGTTCAATTCATGGTCAGGGCACATACCTAGGTTGCAGGTTTGATCTTTGGCCGGGGTGCATATAGGAGGCAACTAATCGATGTGTTTCTCTCTCTCTCTCTCTCTCTCTCTCTCTCTGTCTCTCTCTCTCAGAAAAAAAGCTGCTGCAGGCATTAGAAGTAACCCTGGAACACAGTAAATGATCAATACCAGTTTTCTGATTGGAGAAATGAGGCATTGAAGTGCAGTGGATTCAGAATATCTAGGTCCAGTGTCTCCCTCTGCCAGTTACAACCTATGATAACTTGGGGGACAGTTGATGTAACCTTTCTCTGAGGCCAGGTTCCTCAGTTTTAAAATAGGGATGACAAGCATTTCCCTCCTAGGGTTGTTGTTTGGATTAAATGGGGTCATGTAGGTGAGGTGATTAGCACAGCGTGTAGCTCCTCAGTAGAGATTTGCTATTCTAATGCAGGTCACACTGTGAGAGGGACATTCATGTCAGGTGGATCCTCTCTCACAGGAGAAAAGTCTGGTTTCCTATTTACAGTAAGTTAAAGAGAAGCCATCTGGCCTCTGCCCGCTTGCCTTTTGTTTTTGTTTCTACTTGGCATTGCAGGTCTGGCAATGTTACTTTTCCTTATCTTCATGGTTTATATGGTGGTTTTGTATTAGGAATAGCAACAGACTTATAAGTATAAACACTTGAAATCGGTCATTAAAAGGATGAGATTTATGTAATGAAAATTTGGCAGGTAATCATTTGGGGACAATTATTATTGAAAGGTGTATAAAGTCTCAGTACAGACCATATGACTAAAGTGAAGAAGTAAGTTAAAGTCCAGAGGGGTGTGGTAGAAAACAGAGGTGGGGTATGGAAGGAAGTGATGGAGGGCGTTTGAAGGGGGAGGTGTGGTGGCTAATAGCTTTGTGGTGCTTTGTTGGGGAAATGGGAAGGTGAGGACACATGCTAAGTCAAACCCAGGAGGCACTTTCCAACTGAAGAAAACTGTAGGAGGGTATCTGTAAAACTACAGGCAAAAGAGCGGTGGGAACTTGTTAATGGAACACAGCTAGGAAGTCTGCAGGGAAGCCTTCACGCTTGCCGGCCTTCAGCTCAGGGCACTCTTGGTGCCTTTGCTTTTATACTGAGAGGCATCTTCCACGGTGGTTAAGCCAGCCAAGTGTACTTTGTTCCTCATTTGCTAAAATTTCCACACTTCTCAATTAGAGTCATTTCCACAGTTCTCGATTATACTTTCATGCACATGTTCAGGTGCAAGAACATTTCCTGATCAAGTGGAGGTTGCTAAATGACTTACAAACACAAGTTAGATAAAAATTCATGAAGGTGAGTCTCTTAGACAAATCACTTTTGGTATCCAGCCAGTCAGAAAGAGAAATCAAGTCTGGAATGTATTGCAGATTATGTTGTACATTTATAGTTGTGCTCTGCACTGGCAAAAGATTTCACCATAATTGTTTACTCTGTTGCTCCTCTAAAACCTTAAAACAGCCCATTTTACACTTGGGTAAACTGAGGTATACATAAGAGTTAAAAAGAAAGTTATCTTTGAACTTAGATTGTTAAAGTCTAGGGTTACAACGCACCATTGCAAACTATTTAACCTGTTACCAAGATGACCTTTCAGAAAGCACTTAAAAACTGGGGCCATTGCTCTAGCCGGTTTGTTCAGTGGATAGATCATCGGCCCAAGGACTGAAGGGTCCCAGGTTTGATTGCAGTCAAGGGCACGTACCTCAGTTGCAGGCTCTGGCCCTGGTGAGGGAGGCAACCAAGTGATGTGTTTCTCTCACATCAATGTTTCTCTCCCTGTCTCTGCCCCTCCCTTCCACTCTCTAAAAATCAATGGAAAAAAATATCCTTGAGTGAAAATTAACCAAAAAAAAAAAATTGGGGGCCACTGATGCAGAATTTGAAATGATCTTTAAAAACTGACTGGTCTAGACCTTGCTAGACACTAGGCACGTATAAGAGGAAGGAAAAGTCTCCTATGATGATTGTTATTGGAAGAATGGGGAGGACAGTTAATTTATCTAATTCATATTGTTCCAAGTGGTCTGTATGTTCATGGTAGTCCTCCAGTCTTCAGACCTATGAATAAAGAGGAGTAAGTGATTTACACATATTCTCTCATTTAATCCTTGCAACAATGACCCTATGGTATAGGTCTTACCTTCTTTTACTGATAATGGAGAGTAAGTCTAACGGGAACTAAAAGAACTTGCCTAGGATCACACAGCAAATGATGAAACTGAAATTCTAGCTGGACGTCTTAATGGTTTAATGCTTATTTTAAAGATTATTTCTATTATATCTCAATTTTAAAAATACATTAAAAATAAATAGCCAACACTGCTCCTTTTTCAAGCAAAAAGAAGGACATCAAAGTTGCCCATAATTCTACCACCCACGGATATTCTATCAAGATTGTAAACAGCCCAGCCATTGTGGCTCAGCGGTTGAGCCTGTATAGACCTATGAACCAGGAAGTCACATGTCTAGGAAGTCAATCCCCAGTAGGGGGCATGCTGGAAGCAGCAGATCAATGATTCTCTCTCATCTTTGATGTTCCTATCTCTCTATCCCTCTTCCTTCCTCTCTGAAATCAGTAAAATATATATATATCTCTTTAAAAGATTGTAAACAGATCAACCCTTTTATTCCTGGGCTCCCAAAGAAATGAAACTTAAAATGAGAGGATTCAAACCAGTCCTAATCAATCAAGCAGTAAGATCAAGGCTTCCTGTCCTGTGCCTCGAAGAAGGAATTGACAATGATTCCAAGGGATTTATTTGTTTTGAAGATATTTATTGAGCCAGGTATGTCCTAAACACTATGCCGGCTATTAGGTTGTGCAGATGAGTCCACCCTTAAAGAACTATAAGGCCATGGTTCTCAGATCTGACTCATGTTAAAATCTCCTGGGAGGTTTTTAAAAAATGCCAATGGCTGGGCATCCAGAATTCTCAAAGCTCCTTGGGAAATGTGCAGCCATGGCTGAGAACCAGTGATGTGAGGAACGGGGAGATGACACGTACAAAGCAGTGTCCAGAGAGCCTTGAGTGTTGTGGTACAAAGATTGTCAGCGCCCGCAGTCTCCCAGGGCGAGGAAGCCTAAGAACGAGGCCTTGATGAATGGGCAGGATTTTAAGAAAAAGATGGAGTGGAAATAGGGAAGTATATTCCAAACACTATTCAGAACTGTTGTCATGATTTCTGTGGTTGGTAAGGATGAGGTATTTGAGGTATTGGTAGGTTGTTTTATAAGAAGAAATTGTTATGAATATCCCAGGTCCTTTGATATCACTAATAACTTTTTATCCTTCTTTGCCTATCAGGTCTACAATGAAATTTATCCAGTATGGACTTACTCTTATCTGGTGCTGCTGTTTCCTGTGTTCCTTGCCACAGACTACCTCCGTTACAAACCCGTCATTCTGCTGCAAGGGCTCAGCCTTATCGTCACATGGTTCATGCTGCTCTATGCCCAGGGACTGCTGGCCATTCAGTTCTTGGAATTCTTCTATGGCATCGCCACAGCCACTGAAATCGCCTATTACTCTTACATCTACAGTGTGGTAGACCTGAGCAGGTACCAGAAAGTCACAAGTTACAGTCGAACTGCCACCTTGGTGGGCTTCACAGTGGGCTCTGTCCTCGGGCAAATCCTCGTCTCAGTGGCAGGCTGGTCCCTGTTCAGCCTGAATGTCATCTCTCTTACCTGTGTTTCTGTGGCTTTTGCCGTGGCCTGGTTTCTGCCTATGCCACAGAAGAGCCTTTTTTTCCACCATGTTCATTCTACCTGCAAGGGAGTGAATGGTATTAAGATACAAAATGGTGGTATTGTGACTGACACCTCAGCTTCTAACCACCTTCCCGGGTGGGAGGATGTTGAGTCAAAAATCCCTCTAAATGTGGAGGAGCCTCCCATGGAGGAACCGGTAAGTCCAACTTTAAATGTCTTGTGGCTGCTACTCTGGGGCCAGGCCAGCAGTGAAAAAACAGACAGGAAACCCCCTATGCGAGACCTTGTATTCACGTGGACTCAGGTTTTATCCTGAGTTGGATGGAGGTTCATTCATTCATTGATTCAAGATAAGATTGATTTAAATTAGGAATGACAAATGTGTTTTCCTCTGGAGTGAATGACCTTCAAGGTCAGACTGGCACAACATTCTATTGCTTGTGTCAGAGATGTTTTAGAAGCCACAGTAAGGGCTATCTCTTCTTTCATCTTTCAATCCCCAGAACTTGGCATATAAATACAGCACTCAGAAAATTTTTGCTAAATGAATAGGTGAAATGATTCCAACAAATGATGAATATCTACTTCCAGTTTCTCACTTGAAGCCAAAGTGTTTACGGATAGGAGTTACTGTCCTCTTCTGTGCTGGAAATTTTACTTTGCCGAAGTGCGTAGTAATGAATAATACAGGAGATGAGGATCCAAAGGAGTATTTAAGAAGATGAAATAATGTTAGAAGTGTGACTATGAAATTGTTTCTTAGCTGAGGTATGGCATCCAAATAATTCATCCATCCATTCTCTCTAGCCAGGAAGATTCACTGCCTCCCCCAGTCAGTCATCCTTTAATAAAAGTTTATCTTTCTATCAGGTTATAAGCTATGAGAGGCAAGATTCATTTCAAACATACTGAATTAATCTTAGTTTTCTTGGGAGGTGTTTGTTAATAAGCCTATTAACATTCCATCTTTGTAGACGGGTTCTGTCAGGCATAAAGCCAAGCTCCGTAGGCTTTGTGGGCCGGCTGAGAGTAAAGGACCAGCCTGAATAGAGCCTGGCTCTCCACCTGGAGTTAATCCAACTTCTTTCAACGTGGCATCTAATGTCCTCATCGAAAATTACTCTCTTTCGCCTTCCCCCATTCTTCACTCTGGTTACTCGTTGAAATGTAGGTTATCATCCCAAAGAGCTTGGGTCACACTTTAGAGCCTGGGTGACACTTACCATAAACTCACTTTGACTATTAGGGCAGCTTCAGTCAGAGTTACCAGGAACTAAGTAGAAATGAAACGCTGATTCCATCAGTTTGTTAGGTGATGCCAGAGACTCAACAAAGAGTTGGTGAGGGAGGGAAAGGAGTACGAGTGGTCGTTTGATAGATCTCATGTAGAAAAAAGAATAAGAACCTTTTAAAAATCTGTCTCAAATGTGTCAAAATGGCTTTAGCTAAGATTAATATGTACATACATGTCTATAATACATATATATTTTTTAAAATGTTAACATATTGACCATAGTTCTAAAGATTTTTATAGACCAGTTAAGTTTTAAACTTTTTTGAATATGAATAGGAAACTACTTAGTAAGAAACATTTTACATAGCAATGAGTACACATGTGTGTGTGTGCACGTGTGCACGCATACACACACACACACACACACACACACACACTCACACTAGAGGCCCAATGCACAAAATTTGTGCAAGCAACCTCAGCCCTCGCAGCCCCGGCTATCTCAGGGGCTTCGTCCAGAAGGTTGTCTGGATGGTCATTCTGCTGTTCGGTCTAATTAGCGTATTAGCTCTTTATTATATAGGAGCTAATATAATACACACACACATATATATATACTTTATATGTAACTGAAACCATAGTTTTTAAAATACATTATTTTATTCTGACACATTCCACTCACTTTATTTTTTATCATGTGATCATTGCTCACTAAATTGATTTTATTACCTACTAATGAGTTGAAATCTACAGTCATAGAGCAACTTGATATTTGTTGCTTATAGATAGGCAAAATATGAATACTTGACATGCTGAATAATTATAACATTTTTAGAGTTAAAAGTGATTCAAACACAAGTCATAGGATAATAAGAGCATCTTAAAGTTACAAGGGACATTAGATCTCATCAATCCTCTCATGTTAGAGAAGAGGATCGGGATCAGAGATCGTGACTGTAGAATTAGACAGATATACTCCTAAACATAGTGAAGAATATACGGGAGATTCACTTCAACCTATACTGTGCTCCATGAAGTATTTCACTGGGAGACAGCAGTCAGAACCATCATGTTGGTTACAGTGTGGTAAAAATTAGGATTCAAGCCATACCATGATGTCCGTGGCTTTGCTCCTGGCACCCCAACAGGCAGGAGTGCTGCTTGGCGCTTACAGCCCTAAAATACTGCTTTTCTTTGACAAGCCTGAAGGAAAGTCAAAATATGGATGTTGGAGATTGCACTGTCATTTTAAGTTGACAAAGCTCATAACTGAACCATAAGTTATAACTGAAGTAATTATGGTGAAGAATACGTGGGTAGGTGGGTGGTTTGATCTTGATTTTATAGAAAGGGAAAATGGGCTAGCAAGTGACAGGGTATTGAGAAGTAATGATTGGTAAGAGTATTGAATGGCTTCTGAAAGCTATTGTCTGAGTTGAGACCTGAGTAACATAAAGGAACTAGCCATGAAAATCAGAAAAAAGTGCAGTCCTGACTCATAGAACCATATTTTGACAAATAATAAGTTTGTCAAACTTATTCTCAAAAGTTCCCATCGTAGCCATTGGTTTGACTATAGGTAAATTTCCCTTTGCACAACTGAGCTCAGTAAAGAGTGGCCTTTAACTTGTAAAGACTTAATTATACCCTTTCAAGGTTCTGTTTAAAGGAAAAGAGGCTACACAAAATTAACTCAAACTGGATTAAGATTTGAGACAGTAAGACCCGAAACATTAAACTCTTCGAAGAAAACAAAGGCAGTAAGCTTCGTGACATTGGCCTTGGCAATGATTTTTTAAACCTGACACCAAAAGCAAAAGCAACGACAGCAAAAATAAGTGGGTCTGCTCAAACTAAAAAGCTTCTGCATAGCAAAGGAAACAGTCAACAAAATGAAAGAGCAACCTACTGAATAGGAGAAAATATTTGCAAATTACATATCTGACGGGTTGATATCCAAAATACATAAAAAAATAATACAACTCAATAGTAAAAAAAAAAAAAAATCCAATTAAAAAACAGGCAAAAGATCTGAATAGATATTTTTCCAAAGAAGACATGCACGTGACTAACAGATACAAGAAGAGATACTTCTAATCACCAGAGAAATGCAATCAAAACCACACACACCTGTTGGAATGGTTGTTCTCAGAAAGATAATAACAAGTACAGTGGGGCCTTGACTTACGAGTGTCCCGACTAACGAGTTTTTTTGAGATACCAGCTGTCTCTCAGCTGGTTTTTTGCTTTGAGTTGACAGAGTAATTTGAGTTAACGAGCTCAGTCTCGGAACGAATTAAACTCATAAGTCAAGGCCCCACTGTATTGGCGAGGATGTGGAGAAAAGGAAACCCTTTGTCACTGTTGATAGAAGTGTAAAGTGAACATCCATATGATCCAGCAATTCTACTTCTGGGTATTTATCTGAAGAAAACAAAAACACTAACTCAAAAAGATATCTGCACCCCCATATTCATTGTAGCATTAGTTTAAATAGCCAAGATATGGAAACAACCTACGTGTCCGTCAGTGGACGAACAAATAAAGAAAATGTGGTGTATAATAATAATAAATTATCAGCCATAAGAAATGAATTCTGCCCTGGCCGGGTGATTCAATTGATTGGAGCTTTGTTCTGTGCACCAAAAGGTTGCAGGTTCAGTTCCCAGTCAGGGCACCTACCTTGATTGCCTACCAGCGGTTCTCAACCTATGGGTCGCGACCCCTGAAAATACATCCTGCATATCAGATATTTATATTACAATTCATAACAGTAGCAAAATTACAGTTATGAAGTAGCAACGAAAATAATTTTATGGTTGGGGGTCACCACAACATGAGGAACTGTATTAAAGGGTCGCAGCATTAGGAAGGGTGAGAACCACTGGATCCGATCCCTGATTGGGGGAGGCAGCCAATTGATGTTTCTCTCATACATCAATGTTTCTCCTTTCCTCTCTCTCTAAAAACTAAATACATAAACACGTGTCCTTAGGTGAGGATTAAAGAAAAAAAAAAGAATGAATTCTTGCCATTTGCAAACAACATACATGGACTTCAAGTGTATTATTCTACGAGAAATAAGTCAAAAAGAAAAAGTCAAATACCATACGATCTCACTTATATTTGGATTCTCAAAACAAAACGTGCACACACACAACCAAAAATCCAAAAATCTCATAGATATAAAGAACAGATTGGGATTGGGCAGTAAGAGAAATGGGTGAAGGAGGTCAAAAGGTACAAACTTCCAGTTATAAAATAAGTCCTGGGGCTACAATGTGCAACATGGTGATGACAGTATTGCATATTTGAAAGTTGCTAATAAAATAGGTCTTAAAAGTTCTCATTACAAGAAAATTTTATAACTATGTATCAAGAGTTTATTCTTGTATTATTATTTATTGTTATTTTCCATATGAACAACTGTAAACCTACTTTTGCCCCACCCTGTATATATCTTTCACAAAGGAAAAGAGTAACACCTGTTAAATTAAATATTGAGCCTATACAATTGCTCCTGTCCAGTTGCCTTCGAGATGGTTGAGCTTTCTTCCCTTTGGTTTGTAGGAGCCCCAGCCAGACCGGCTCCTTGTGCTGAAGGTACTGTGGAACGACTTCTTGATGTGCTACTCCTCCCGCCCGCTGCTCTGTTGGTCCGTGTGGTGGGCCCTCTCCACCTGTGGCTATTTTCAAGTGATCAACTACACACAGGGCCTGTGGGAGCAGGTGATGCCTTCTCGCAATGCTGCTATCTATAACGGAGGCGTGGAGGCTGTGTCCACCTTACTGGGTAAGCAGTGCTGAATTAGGGATGGTCAGGAGGGGGATTCCTCTGGTAGTCGTCAACCACAATCAGGTTTTCTCTCCTCTCCCAAACTTGAAGTAACTCCAAAGAATGACTTACTTACTTTGAGCTCTGATGTTATAATTCAGTGGTTCTCAACCTTCTGGCCCTTTAAATACAGTTCCTCATGTTGTGACCCAACCATAAAATTATTTTCGTTGCTACTTCATAACTGTAATGTTGCTGTTGTGAATCGTAATGTAAATATCTGATATGCAGGATGGTCTTAGGCGACCCCTGTGAAAGGGTCGTCCGACCGCCAAAGGGGTCGTGACCCACAGGTTGAGAATTGCTGTTATAATTCATGTATATTAACTCAGTCCTTACAAAATTCCTGAGATAGCTGCAATTGCCATCCTATTTTACAGTTGAGGAAACCATGGACAGATAGGTTACTAACTTGCCCAAGGTAATGTAGATGGTAAGTAGTGAGGTTAAGATTTGAACCCAGAACCGGTGCATTGACCGCTTTATTCTATTGTCCCTTTCTAATTTGTTGACATGCCTCATAAAGGTTTTCACATGATTTCTTTAAACACTTATAACTGCACCTGGCACTTAGGAGCACTCCATAGATTTTAGCTGTCATTATCATTGTCGTCATTTTCCCAAAGGGCAGAGATGCCCTGTTGCCATGTTCTCAGTGGCTCCTCAGGGAGGAGGAGAGAGGCCCTGTCCTGCCACGGTGCCAGGCTTACCGGTAGGAGCAGTGGTTCTTCTGGACATTGCCTCTCCCTCAGCCGCATTTCTTTAGCAGCCACCCTGGATCTGTGGCCTCCTTTCCCATCTCATTGCCAGCCGCCCTGATTCAGTCTCACATCCTCACACTGGCTCCATAGCATTTATTCCATCAAGTCCAATTCTCTGCCTCCCTTTCAAGGCCCTCCCTAATCTTGAGCACCCTCTATGTAAGTTCTCAGCTTTAAAATGGAATAATCTAAGCTGATTTAAATTTTTTAATAGTCTTTATTTATTTCTCTTGTCATTCTGCAGGTGCGGTTGCGGTTTTTGCAGTTGGTTACATAAAAATATCCTGGTCCACTTGGGGAGAAATGACACTGTCGCTGTGTTCTCTCCTGATTGCGGCCGCAGTGTACATCATGGACACCGTGGGTAACATTTGGGTGTGCTACGCGTCCTATGTTGTCTTCAGAATCATCTACATGTTACTCATCACTATAGCAACGTATGTATTTTATTCAAAGAAGCATTAGGAAAAGTTGTGATTGGATAAACCTTTTGGTTTCCTTACAAAGAAATTAAATTTTCTAAGTAAGAGAGGCAAATGGGAGAAAGCACTGTATTATTTGTTTTCTCCTGAGGAAGCATTTAGGCAAGGTTCATTTAATTCCTCGTTCACGTGTTCCCGCTGTTTCCAGATTTTGCATGAGATTTAAGTCATTTAGCAACAAAATACTTTTCACTTAGTTGGGAAGGTGATTGACAGTAGAAAGAAGGGGGTACCCTTCCCATTTAAATTAAAATTTTAACTACCCAGGAAGAAATTCTTATCTATTTATTCTTCTTTACTTGTTAAGTTTTCAGATTGCAGCAAACCTCAGTATGGAGCGCTATGCCCTAGTGTTTGGTGTCAACACCTTCATTGCTCTGGCCCTGCAGACACTGCTCACACTCATTGTAGTCGATGCCAGTGGCCTTGGCTTAGAAATCACCACTCAGGTAAGAGCTGTTTTGCACTGAAGAAGTTACGTCTTGATCAGGGTGACATGCCTAATGAAAAGACATTCAAACAGTATAGACTGACATAACATAAAAAGTAACGGCGTCCCCTCCTGTCAGTCCTCCCCCTCTGTGGTTCTTTGCTACCTGGAGCATGTTGGGGGCAATCCTGCCTTATCCCGAAGCTAAGTCTCCTCCCTTCTTTATTTAATCCCCCTCCCCCAGATACCAAGGTAATGACTTGCTGTTGATGAATAGCATTCTGATTCTTAACACACGACCTATTAAGAAAACACCTGTACAAACACCCAAGACCATGTGAACACATTTCTTCATTGAGGGATCATATGGTTGCATATGCCTTCATGCATTGTGAGCCTGTAGGTAGGGTTTGCTCTGTACTTTGGCAAAACAGGCGATTAAATCAAAAAGTGCCCCATCCCAGGCCAGAACATTGCTTCTTCATTATTCCCTCCATACTTACACATTAGTTTTAGAATAGAAAGACCCAACATATCAGCAGTAATTAACTGTATTTTTACTGATGAGATCTAAGAAAAATCATAATAATAGGTAATGTGCACTGAGCGCTTTCTATGTGCCAGGTTTAGAATGGAGAAAATAACCTGAGAGTTAAGTAATGTTGAGTGTTAAGGTCACCGAGTCAACAATAGTGGCGCAGAGCTAGGATCTCAACCAGAATCTAACTCTGAAGCCTGCTTGCCTTGCACTGCATTTGCCTCAGAAAGGTGGAGGGGGGAGCAGAGGAGGGGAGCTTATTACTTTCTGTTTCCCAGTTACTACCGGCAGTAGAAACCTCAGAAGACCTTGCAAGAGTTAGGAGCTTCATTAAGGATGGAGGGTAGGACAGAAACTAGAACCTGTTATCCTGCTATAAAGATTATGGGTTTAAACATATGGGATAATAGAAATTTGTGTGCTGCGCTGAACCTGTAGTTGCCATGATTAACAGATTTCCTATAGGAAAACGTATCCAATCTTTTAAAAACCTAGTTCAAAGACTTAGAGTTACTCTCTTATTGAACCCATGGACCAGCTTGTATGTATTTAGTAAGTTATTTTAAGAAGAATATGGTGGTGACTATGTTGCTAAACTATATAGCCACATTAAAAAGTTGGCTTAGAGAGGATCCATATAAAATGTAATCCTATAATGGAATATACAGGGTGGGGCAAAAATAGGTTTACAGAAACAGTGTATTCATTATTATTATGTATTAATTATTGTATTATTTTCCATGTAAACAACTATAAACCTCATTTTGCCCCAATCTGTAGTTGACCTTCTACTGCCCTCTTCTGGGGAAGAATCAAAGTTCTTGATCTTCAGAACTTGGCCTGTTAAGTCCTACCCACGTACCAATCTGCCAGCTTGAGGGTAGAGACCATGAGTCAGTGACAACAACAAAATTACCAACAGTAGTATTAACAGCATCGGCATGGTGCTAATAAACATTTACATGCGTGATCTCATCCCTTCCCAACAACCCTGTAAAGTAGGAAATACGAATTCCATTTTGTAAATGAAGTTAAGGTTCAGAGATTAGGTATCTCAATCAACGTCACACAGCTAGTCAAGGATGTCATCAGGATTCACACTCAGGCATCCAGGCTTCTGTACCACCACACCCTGCTGCCTCTGTGTTTTCAGTGCCTGGCACATTGGGTAAACACACTACTTTTTAAAGTTTTATTGAGAAACTGAATTCCTTTTAATTATAGAGTACGTTTTCATACGTGTAATACAACAGCTCTTCTTATTAATAATTCTGTACATGACTTGTTTCCCCCTTTAGTTCCTGATCTACGCAGGTTATTTTGCACTCATCGCTGTGGTGTTCCTGGCTAATGGTATAGTCACTATTATGAAGAAATATACAAAGCAGGAAGATCCAGAGTCAAGTTCTCAAGTAACCACTTCATAATATACTACTGACAAGCTTCTTATGGCAAGAACTCTGCACAGCCACAGTCCCTGGATGTATTTAATTTTTTAAGGTGTAGAACATATATTTATGAATGTGCATTTCATGGCTTCAAAGCAGCCAATTGACTATACCTGTGTTTCTAGCGTAACATAATCATGTTCAGAGGAACAGAAGGAAAGTTTGTTTATTTAAGGATGACGTTTTTCTGATTCAAAAGTGAACTTGATTTTGAAAACCAAATCATCGTGAGCAGTCAAGCAGCACATGGTGTTATATACTTGATAGCAAGTGAGCTGGGTGTCTCATAGGTCAAGTACTTCTACAGCTGACTAGAGAGAAGCTTGAGACCAGGGTCTCACAGGGGCCACCGATGTTACAGGTCAAGATAGGAATATGTTGTAACAGCACTGTCTCTGTACAACTTAATTCTTATTTTGTGTTACTCATGTGCACTTGTGTTTCTACAGATGAAAGTTGTCCTATCACAGGCAATATTTGCTCTGGTTGGTGTCCTGTCCTATAAGGAGTATGTGTTATTTCTAATAAGTTATGTTTAAGATTTCATTGTATGAATGTTCCCATCTTGCGAATTATGTATTTGTGTAGATTTTTGTTTGAAATATATGTTTGCATTATTCTATGCTTCCCAGAGAAGCTCATTTAGTTAGAAAATAAGGCAAGTTTTGAAGCCTGCTAATAAGCTGAGTGAAGAGACCTAATCAGAAAATGTAGGTAGATTTCCTCGTCTTTTATTCCTCAGTAGGAAGGACTGTTAATTCCATGATGAAAAGTTAAAATATGGGCTAAAGATACAACTAGCACGTTAAGCGCCCGGCCTGTTTTGTCTTCCAGGCAGAAAGTATAGTGTCAGTCACCGGTGACTGACATGGCGCTTAACGTTCTTACCCACTCTGTGTTTGCATTCCCTTTTATTTCCAAAATAAAATGAAAAATTAATTTTTAAAATAACTTCATCTCCATTTATAACTTTTATATTTGTCCTTCTTTTCCAAGATAAGGTTGTCATTAGGAGTTGGATTATTCCAAGGCCTTTTCCACAAACTGAGCCTCTTTTCGATGATTTCAATGGGACAGGAACCAGGATAGGTACGATTCCTGCACTTTGTACATTAAATCTGCCTTTGCTCTAAAGGTGGGTCATCTTTAATATTTGCTTAAAATAACAACTGCTAGTGATTCCAGTTCCAAGGTACTTGAAAAAAATATTCTGTATACATTTATACATTAACAAATCAGCCTGCCTACCAAGTGGCTGCTGGAATATGTGAGACGTGAAGAGGACTTTAAAGCGAACTTCATTGCCTTATCTTGAAAAAAACCTTGGTAGCTGCTTTCATCTGGGGGTGACATTTTTCGAGTGACACAGCTAAACTGAATAATAGTGTCAAGATTGCAAAATTGACAGATATATTTGGTTTAATCAGGAACTCTAAAAGTAAATGAATAGAGTAAGAATAGGTCATTTTCCATTCAACTTCTTTTTGGATATAGGGAAAGGAAAAGAACACTAGCTATGGAAGGGAAGAGGACATGATGTCGTAAAGTAACAGCCTGTAATTTTATATTTTATCTTTTATTTTGCTATATAGGGAATTGTTTACTCAGAAACAAATAGAAGAGTGGTACAATAAAATGGACTGTTGTATAATCAAAGTGTTCATGTTACCAAAGCATTATCTCCCTGGAATACAATTTGAAGTCTGTGGCACACACCTGGAGCCTTTACTTATTAAGACAGTAATAGGTGCACGTCTTGGTGGGTGGCCACGTTTGTAGAATGCTGAACACTATTTGCAAGTTGTACTGTATGCAGTTTTGCAAAGTGGAAATAATTTGTTGTACTTTTTATTCAATTCTGTATAGCTTATAAAATTATTTTTATTAAATAAATATTTTACAGTATATTTCCCTTTTTAAATCAAAATCATTTAAAATTTATCTTTTGCTTCAGTGGGACCTTTGTATTATGTCTTTAAATCTTTTAATAATTTCCTGTAAGACAAATTTCATATTAAGCCTTCCCTCAACTGACCTTCCTAATTAACCTTGACGTCTTGTTAATTTTTCCATTGTTTTGTGGTCTTTACCTTTGACTCTTCCCCTTATGTCTGTTGTTTTCCTAATTTTTCTGGCACTGCATTGCACTGTTCATTTTTCTTAATCTTCATCTTGATATCTCTCATCTCTGTTTTTAAAGCATTCTCCCTTTTAGAAACCGAAAAGGCCCACATTCTCTTCGGTGTTAACTGAATTTTTAAAATAAATGAAATCAATTCAAGGGCAGAAGCTACCATCTTGTTCTGAAACTTCCTAGCTTCTTTGTTCCCGCCCAGAATATTCTAACACCCAGGGAAGCATCTTCCTGCCATTCGTCAAGAATCATTTGGTCATCATGTCCCAGAAACAAATCCATCTTTTCTTACAACAAATGAGCACCTTCCCTTTAATACCCGCTTCCAAAACCTGCTTCATTAAGGCATTCCACTGATTATCACCAAAGACTTGGGAATTTTTCATGGAAACAAAATTTTTTAAAGATTAAGTTTTCTGTTCCTATAGTTCTATGCCTTGTATCTTTATGCCTTTCCAATTGTATGCCTTCGGTGCAGGGATCCTATCTTATTTTTGTCTTTTGTTGCAGAACACACCCTAGCGCCATATGAATATTTATAATAATAAAAGGGTAATATGCTAATTAGACCGAACGACCTTCTGGACGAAGCCGGGGCTGCGAGGGAAGCCCAGGTCCCCGGTGCCAGAGGGAAGCCGGTGCCAGCAGCCAGCGGGAAGGAAGGCCTACTCTTGCACGAATTTCATGCATCAGGCCTCTAGTTGAATTATATAAGTGATATGCAATGGGCTCAGTATAGCCACCTGCCAGTGCAATAGCTAAATGCCCATTATTTTATAAAACATTAAGATTAAAATGATTACTAATAATCTTTAGTCCATGGACGTTTTATTCAAGGCATTGTGCTTCAATGATAGAAATGGGATGCTATTTTACTTAATCGTGGCATTGTAATTACTACCTTACATTTGTATAATATGATTTAGTTTGGAAAAGGCATTTCTGGACATCATCTCCTTTGATTCTGGAAAAGGATCTTGTCATCTAATTCCTCTATTCTTTTTTTCATTGATATTGATGGGAGGGAGTTCAAAATGCTAGGTTTTTAAAGAGTACATCATTGCCAACTTCCTCATACTTTTGATCAGTATTTCTACGATACTTCTGTATTCCTTGCTCAGAACTCAGGCCAATTATGGTTGAGACCCTGACAGGAACATTTCCTGCTGACTAGGAGAAATCAAATAGTTGCCACTTATCATAAGCTTTGAATTTCTCTGGAGTAATGTTTAGTTAACTCCCCCCCCTCCCTGCCCCCAATATAAACTTCAATTAATGGAGCAGGTCTGCAAAAATATCTCAACAAACACAAAAATATGAAAATACTCTGTCTGTCTGTACAGGTTAGAAGAAATGGATGATACGCTTAACTTGCCCAGCGATGGCAGTGATTTTAATAGAAATGTTTGTTCATAGGTCGTCTTGCAGTGGTTTTCACCATATGTCTGTGATATCTCAGAGGCTGCCACAGCAATTGGGGGTAGATTGCATTTTTATGCCCCACCCCACCTTGTGTGTTTTATGCCAGAGATTCTGAACTACCTAAAGATCCTGGAGTAAACTCGATGGGCCCTCACAAATGCCACCATCTGTCTGTGTACAGTGCCCTGCCTGCCCTCCTGCAGTTTTTTCATTCTTCAGAAGTCAGCGCTGACATCAACACTCTGCAGAAGTCTTTTTATTGTCACCTTTTCCTAATCCTTTTTTTTTTTTAGCTAAATGCACCTTTGTGCACCACCCTGTGCTCTCTCTGTTTAACCCCATCTTCTTTTAAAGTGTGTGAGCTCCTTCATGCAGATATTAGAAATTAGTCCTAATATTTCTCTGCCTTTTTAAGTAAATGATGGTGAAATAAACCCGTTTTAAAGTGGCTCAGGTTTATCACTGAGGATTGTACAGTGTTGTAATGTAGTGTTTGCCTCTGCTTGCCTGTAGAAAAGATGAGCCAAGATTTGAGTTTTATTCTAGGTAGCCCCTGCTTTGAACTCTTTTTACTTATTCTCCCTATTTGTCAGTCTGTCACCCTTCTAGTTGTTCTGTTGTTTTCTGGTGTCAGTGTTTATCTACTTTTAACAAAGCACCCCTTTTCTTTTCCTTCCTTTTCAATGATCACATTCTAATTTCTGGGCTGGGAACTCACAGACCTGAACATTATTTACACACACACACACACACACACACACACACACACACACACATATTCCTAAGCTACTGAACGACTGGTCAACTGGTTGCTATGATGCGCACTGACCACCAGGGGGCAGACGCTCAACACAGGAGCTGCCCCCTAGTGGTCAGTGCGCTCCCAAAGCCAACCTCCCGTGGCCCTGACCCCCCGGCTGGTCGGCCCTGATGGCCCCAATCGCTTGCCAGGCCGAGGGACCCCACCTGTGCACAAATTCATGCACCAGGCCCCTAGTTTGTTATAATAAGGTAAACGAAAGGACTGTGAGAGACTCACAAACAGCTCCAGCTTAGCTCACAAACTTTGCAGTAACTTTTTATTATTGCTTTCAAGAGTTTTTACACTTGTTTTTGTTTGCAGCTGGATTTGAGGTAACTGGAACTCTAACTTCCATTTAAGTGGGGTGTAAATCTAAATTTTGCAGATGAGATAATCCAGGTTTTATACTCAGATAACACAGGGCTCTAATGATTGTAATGTTTTATGTACATTTCTTTGAAATGGATACATCAACACCTAGCTATTTTATATATTAATAAAATTATATAGGTTTCAACTGTACAATTCTGTACAAACTGGTAATGTAGAGAATATTTTTATTGTAGAATTCCACACATCATTTAAAATTATTAGTTTCATTTTGGACATTTAAAGATATTCATTCTAGAATCTACTCTCATTGTTTTTGAAAACTATGTAATGGTAATAGTCACCCATTTATTGAGTACTTTGTATGCATCAATCATTGTGCTAGGCACATGATTACCTTACTTCATCCTCACAGTTCTAAAGGCAAGTGTTAATATTATCTGTTTTAAAGATGGCGTAACTAGACTTCGAAATTAAAATCTATAAGCTAGTTAAGCACAGGAGACAGAATCCATATATTAATCTTGAGAACTTACTTTTAAAAAATTATTTTCAACTCTCCAGTGATGGTTTGCCCACTATTCCATTAATGTTTTTATAATGTTTTTATTGTTGACATATAATTCATATACCATATACTTCATCCTTTAGCAGTGATGCACCCAATTGATCTTCAATAGCAGCACCCACACACCACCCAGTCCTAGGCAACCCCTAATCTACTTTCTGTCTGTAGATTTGCCTGTTCTGGACATTTCATAGAAATGGAATCATACAATATGTGGTCTTTTGTGTCTGGCTTCTTTCACTTAACAATGTTTATAATTTCATGGTTCATCGATGTTCATTCCTTTTCATTGCTGAAAATATTCCATTGCATGGATATATAACACACTTTATCCAGTCACCATTTGATGGACATTTGTCTCCAATTTTTGGCTGTTATTAGTAGAGCTGCTATATCCCATTAATATTTGCAACAAACATTTGCAAATATTTTGGAGAGTCAGTGGAAAAATATTAAACTAGGAGTTCTGAAACCTAAGGTCTACTCTAGCTTTGGTAGTAATTCCATATTCACTAAAGGAGATTTGACTAAAATTTCTTTGCCCTACCATAGTCAAAAATTTCATTTTATTTTTTGACTTTTCAAGTGTGGGGCCTCAGACTGAGTCCTGCAGCAGAAGAAACATTAGGTCATTACAACTGTAAGTTCTACACTGCAGCTGGAAATGTAATCCATTTTAACCTTAATTTTTTTTGTGAAGTTACAGTTGGATAATACTTAAAAGTTCAATTTTACATTGCTCCTCTTTTGATGAAAAGGTGCTCTATTATATCAAATGATAGAAATTGTAATAAAAATTTTAAAAACAGCGAACACTGGGTTGTACTAAGTAAATATTTTTATTTATCCTCACTTTTTATTTCTGGCAGGGAAAGCGATAGTCCTAATTTCTTTCATTTGTCACCACAATCTTCTAAATTCATCTTGCTTCCCCTTTTTTTAAAAAAAAAAAAATATTTTTATTGATTTCAGAGAGGAAGGGAGAGGGAGATAGAAACATCAATGATGAGCGAGAATCATTGGTCAGCTGCCTCCTGCGTGCCCCATCTGGGGATGGAGCCCTGACCTTGAACCGTGACCTCTAGGTTCATAGGTCAAAGCTCAACCACTGAGCCAGCGGGTGGGGCCATCTTGCTTTCTCTTTATACATAAAGAGGATGTTTGAGGATTTAAGGAAATGCTAGTTGACCATTTTTATGAATTTAAAAAATTAAATTTATTAGGAGGACAGTGGTTAATAGAATTATATAGGTTTCGACTGCATAATTCCAGTTGACCGTTCTGACATGCATGAAGGCTGGAGCAAACGTCCTATTTCCTTGACCACGCGGGTAAATTCGGTTTTGACTTTGATTGGTGGGCGGGACGGGGAGACCTTCTGGCCCACACCTGATAGCTGATTCGCAACATGCTTATCTACCCAGGAGACAAACTCGTGTTTGACGTTAACAGCTAAGAGAATAGTGTACAGAAACACTCGTACATGTCCCACACCTTCCAAACACTGGCGAGCGGCAGGTCCCCGCGGGAAATCTCACAACCAAGAGAGCGCGCCAGTCGCCGACGCTGGGAGACCTGCGTGTGTGTCGGGGGAAGGAGGTCCCGCTGTCTCCATGGAAACCACCCAGCGGCAGTGCCTGCGAGGCCACCTGCCCCGGAGCGCGAGCGTCCGCGGCTGCCAGTGCCGCAGGCTGCCGTCTGCGCCTGCGCGCGCCACAGGCCTCTTTGTCCCGGATGGAGGACGCTGAGACGCGCCGTTGCCATGGCAGCCGGGTCCCGGCTGCGTAGGTAGCAGGTGCCGGGGTCTCCCTCGCCTCCTTGTCAGAGCTAAGGAAGAGGAGAGAGGAGAGCACCCCTGGCCATCTCTGTGACCTCAGCGTCCGCACCGCACAGGCAGGAGGGGCTGTAAGGGACCAGGGACCGAGGGAAGGACGGTGCGGACTTGTTTATGGGGGAGCGAGTGAACCAGGGGAGCTGCCGGGACAGGTGGGAGAAAGGGGGCGGGAGACCAGGGGCAGAGCCCTCCCGTGGGCTCCGCATCCTCCCGAGTCCCGCGTCCGCGGAGCCTGGCAACGCCTGGCTGTTGGCGGGTCTGTCATTGTTGCGTAGCCTTTCCTCCCCACGGCTCCTCCCTGGGACGGAAAACTCACTCCCCGACATCAGCTCCTTCAGGAAGAGGCCCGGCCGTCGCTGAGTCCCTGGTACCTGGGATACAAGGAAAACGACCCCCTGGTGTTTGTTAGCTGTTATGTATCGTTATGCTTGGGGTGACAGATTATAAGTTTTTTTTCTTTATTTTTATTGTTGACACTATTACAGATGTCCCTATTCATCCCCCCTTTCTTCCCTCCACTCAAACCCCGACCCCCCTCCCTGTGGCCATCACCACTGTTGCCGGTGCCCATGGGTTAAGCACGTGTGTTCTGTGTTGATCCCTTCACCTTCTTCAGTCCTGGGAACCGTCTCCGCAGGACGCAGCAGGAAGAAGGGGCCGGTGGTCTCGGGATGTGACCACGGGGTCGATTTTGCTTAAGTTCTTATTTTATGTTAAAAGGTGTTCTCTTTGACATTCTTTCCATGTTCTTAGAATTTAAACACCCTTGTGTTTAAAAGGAGACGAGATAAGAGTGGAGCCTGTGACTTAGATGAAACTATATTTGTTAAGTTGTGAATCCTGAAAGTTATCAACATTGTGTATATCCCTGGACTCAGACTCAACACTAAAAAGATGGGCAGTCACATTCCCTCGTGGGAGTTAGCAGACACCAGGGAGAAGGAATTACTTTCTGTCTCTTACTTTAGTTCCTGTTAAAGTAGTTCTCGTCCAAGCCAGTTACATGGATTTCTAAGGAGGACAAACATGTAAATTTAAATGTGTGAAACTTACAGGAAATGTGTTGGGCGATTCCGTTGGTGTGAGGAGTATTTTTGTTGGGGCATGTTGACTGTGTATCATATGGCCAGTACCCTGGGAATGAAGATTAAAGGGACTGGAGGGGATTGAATATCCGGTGACGCACTTGAGAAAGGCTTAGTAGGCAACAAGAGTTTATGATTCATGTTCTTTGTTTACTTGGGAACTAGCCATGAATTTTTTAAAGTTATAGGAAAAAAATGGCACTTTTGATTCGATGCAACCTATCAGTTACTTCTCAGAGTCACTTCAACTGTGGCTTTTTTAAGTATGGTATATTAGTATGACGTAATAACACCTAATATGTTTAATTTGTCATCATTTTATTTTTATTTATTATTTTTATGCTATGGTTTGGATTTAAATTTGAGTTTTCACCTGGGTGAGATTCTTTGTAAATAATAAAGCATATTAACGAAAGTCTTTAGACAACCATTTATTTACAAGGTCCACTCTGTTTATTATAAAGTTGAGGGAAAGCATGGGAGAGTTCCATACAAATCTTATTCTAACAATTAGTTATGTAACTTACACATCTTAACATAGTACATTTCAAGATCCCTACTCTGAAAAGAGGGCTGATGGTCCTAAGGCATTTGTGACTGTGAAAAATGGAACTAGGTATGTATTTTGAATCACAATGAGTTTCAGTTTATTCTGCATGACTCATGGCAACCTTATTTCACTTGCTAGGTAAGTAAGCATAACAGTTGATGCGACTTAGTCTGCCTTGCAGGTAGGCAGTGGTGAGTAAACTCGTAAACTCACTCTGCAATACTGACTTGGTTTCTCTAGGTCACCTCAAAGTATTATTGCTCTCAACCTCTGACTTACAAATTATCACAGCTTTACTCTGAGTCCTTTAAGAACGTCCATTTTGTAATCTTAGTTTAAAAGAAAGAAATATCTAGAAGTAATTATAGTCCAACTAATACATTAGAAATAGTTATAATTATCCAGTTGAATAATGGACATTTCAGTTACCCAAGACTAACTTTGTCTTGAGAAGGAAAGGAAACCAATATGAAGAACTAGACAAAGAAAGATGCCATTTAAATGAGACAGACTCCACAGTGTTTTTAAATCTTGAACTTAGTTATTTAGATACCAAGTATTTATTTTATTTTTTGTAATATATATATATATATATATATATATATATATATATATATATATATTTACATTCAGTATTTATTTTGTATCCGTTTCAGGTGTGGTTAGACAACTTTACACAGTGCTCCCTCTGATATTTGCAGCACCCAACTGGCACCATACATAGTCATTACAATATTATGGACTACTTTTCCTATGCTGTACTTTACATCCCCATGACTATCTTGTAACTACTAATCTGCACTTCTCTTTTTCTTTTTCCATGACAGTTTCCCTTTTTTATATTCTGTTTTGCTCAATCCCTCTCCCCTCTCCCCTTTCCCTGCCTCCCATCTCCCCCCTGCCACTGACAGCTGTCATCATGAGTCTGTCTCTGTTTTGGTTGTTAGATACACTTTACCGTGGTGCTATGCATTTGCTTTTAAAATTCTCTTGCTTTTCACGAGTTGGCAGTTATTTGTTCATTTGCATCTTATAGAAAAGGTTAAAAGCAACCTTAAGAGTCATCTAGCTCAACTTTTCTAAAGCTTCGACCTGGAAAACATTCATGCGCGAGTCATCTTCTAGGCATCTCACCTCACTTCAGGACAAGCTTTGAAATGGAATGTCTCTCTTCCACGTACCTAAACCTGCTCCACGTTTCCAGCCCTCGTACTAATTGTACTACTTGACGTGATACAAGTCCACTCCCCTTCACATGGCAGCCTTTTCAATAGTGTTTAACCGGTGCCATCCAGGGCCTGCGTTTCCTTAGACTGTCATCCAAGTGCTCCCCAGAGTCTGCTGCTAAGACACTTTACCTCACAACCTACCTTCTTCCCTTCTCCTCTCTTTGATCCCCTCTCCTGGCTTGCTAGCCCCATGAATGAGTCCCAGCTTGTCTTCTGTTCTTTAAACGGCAGCAGCACAGGAATCGGTACAGGGCTTCCTGTGTTGTTTCTCACCCACAGTCTCAGCCTTGGAGCTCTTTTACGTCTTGGGTATCTCCATTTTTGAACTCATTTTGAACCCAGTGTTCACCAAGCCTATTGCAGTGTTTTTCACGTGTAGTGCTGAAAAGCCCTGCCATGTGTCTGGTGCAGCCAGTGGAAAGATGCCCTCCCACATGCTTCTACTATCATTTGTCGGTGTACAGGAAAGGAAAACAATTTAAATCTCACTTTAGTAAAATTGGTACCAGGACAAGGTGGTCTCAAATGTTTGGGGAGAATAAAGTGAAGCTAATGACTAAAGCAAAGTTCCAATGGGTAATTTATCAATTCAGCCACAATAGCTCTCATGTTACATCTTTACCAATGTGCTGAGGTCTCTTGCATTCTTGACATCCATTCGTTCTACTTCCAAAACGGGTTTTAGGCAACTTATTCTTGGTGGAGGAGCCAGAGAAGCAGGTATGGGAACAGGCTCCCAGGTGCTTGGAGCCCTAACATTAGATTTCTACAGTTTTTTTGAAACTGGGTCTAATATTCTGCGTACATTTAGAGACCATGGTTCTTCTGTTTGAGTCAATAGTGGGAAGTGTGTAGATTATCGCTATATAGTTCTACCTTTGGCTATTTTGTGACAATTAAATCTACATAAATAATTTTCCCTCAACCCTTTTCTTTGTGAAAGATAATATGACATCAAACTGACCCCTCTATATTCCTTCCAGATCTTTCTTTAGTGCATGTTTATGTTCAGTTCCAGGCTTGTCCATGTGTGTTTGTTCTTTCTTGCGCTGTTCTGTTTGCGTGGAATAACTGATGGACTCTCAGACTCAGTAATCAAACCCTGTTCAGCTTTCCATGATATTTGCAATTTAGACTGAGTTAATTGCTTCTTTTATCCCTTCCACAGTCCTTCATATACACCTTTATTACATTTATTTACATTTTTATTTTTCCCTACATTTTTAATTTATGTGTTTTGTTTATGTTTGCCTTCTATACCAGACTGAGTAGGCCAGAGGTCTTGTATAATCTTTATAGGAATACTAGAGGCCCAGTGCACAAAATTCGTGCACAGGTAGGGTCCCTAGCGGCTGCCAGCCAGCTGCTGGCCAGGGCCTTCCTTTGTTACACACTGCCCCCTGGTGGTCAGTGCACATCATAGCAAGTGATTGAACTCCCAGTCTCCTGGTCAAACTCCCGAGGGGACACTTTGCATATTAGGCTTTTATATATATAGATTATAGGTGTGTGCAAAATTGTGCATATATGTGGTATGCTCACACACATATACAGACACATTATAGGTAGAGATTTACATGCTGCTTTTGTTTGAAAAGTTGTACACAAAAAATTAACATGGCTATGCACTGACCTCAATTTGAAGATAACTTTAGCTTAGCTCTTTTAAAAATGAATTTCATTTCATTTCACAAACATTTATTAACTTTCATCTGACATCTCTATTTATTGCCACTGTCTTCTAGTATTAGGCATCAGAGTTTGTTTTTTAACAAAAAAAAAATGCTTTATTTAGAGTTGACAACAGCCTGACTTCTGTGGAAACCAGCATTTACCATAAATGAGAATTAGTTATTACTTAGTTAAAAAGCTCTCAGGTCACAAATTATAGTTATGCCTATAAGTGACTAGATCCTTCTTTAAGAAGGTGGGGAAACTGAGGGTGGGGATTGATATACTTGTGTTCATTTGAACATAAGGAAATGCAGATGAGTGAGACTAAGAAGCTGAGTCATGCGCTGTGAGCACTCTGACGCACAGGCGTTTTAATGCTATCCGGGGAATGTGGAACATCCCTTTCTAAGCCGCGATGGTCTTCTTATCTGCCTCTTAGTCTCCTTGCAAATTCCGGTTTCAGGAGTTGGGGGGAAGTGGTTAGGAGTAGTACACTTGGAAAATGTCTGGCCATTGTAAGTCTACAGGCACATGTTTATTCTGAGCACCCCATGTTTTGTGCGTCTGTGTTAATGAGCTTATCTTCAATATTGGTCTTCAGACCCACATACACCTGAAGTGCACATAGCATAGACCTTATCTCTTTTCGTCTCACAGCATTATTCCCTAACACACAGAAAATGGATGAAAATAAAGATACTGATTCCAAAGAAACTGGAGAATATGAAGATGACTTTGAAAAGGACCTGGAGTGGTTAATTGATGAAAAAGAAGAAAGTGATGTCAACATAATAGAGGTATAAATAAATCGCTAACAGCAACAAAGTGTTTTGTAATTCTTGAAAAGTTTCATATTATCTCATCTAAACCTCACAAAATTTCTTTAATGTACATAGAACAAATGACATCATCCCATCTTATAGATGAGAAGATTGAGGCACGGAGAGATTAAATGTTGTATCTTAAGGCACGGGTAATTAGTGAGAGAACAGGGATTAAGTTAGCACTTAATAAAGCTAAAATTATAATTCTAAGATTGTAATTTATATAATATAAATAATATAATTAATTGCATGAAAAGCAAAAAAATGAGTACAATTCATTTCTAGTTTATATAAATGGGTAAAATCATGGAGATTTAATGTGAATGACAAGTGAAGCAAATCCTCAAAAAACATAGTCTTTTGGCTAATATTTGAAATCTTAAGAGTAAATAAGCTTTGAGCAACAAAGAAAAGACATGTGAATGAGCTGTTCAGGGAATTAATATAGAAAAATATAAAGGGTCTATTACTTTTTTTCTCTAGAAAATCTAGAGGTAAAAATTGATCTGGGATTTGGGTTCTGCAGAAAATGGCAATAATAATCTCAAGGGATTCTAAGAACCTCAAAATAATTAGGACTTGACCAATGGCAGTAACTTTTAATAGTCTTGGGGAAAAAGATACTTTTTTTGAAGAATACAAATATTATAAAAAGAAAACATTAAAAATATATACTTCTGAAAATGTAAAGGGAGGAAGATTTTATAGAGGGTGGAATATTAAAATAATATTTATAGTTCTCATGCATTGGCATAAAATACTTTAAATATCAGTATAGCACTCAATACCATCAAATACAGATTTAGAGTTAAAATTTCCTGACTGCTGTTGTCCATGCATTTCCCCTGGGGTGCTCACAAATGTGAGTTAGAATATTATGAGCAAAAAGCGAGCAGGAAGCACATGTATTTTTCCATTTCTAAAACAAATTACATGAATCTGAAAATCCATTTCTGGTTTTTTTACATATAAATAGACAAAGTGTCTCCATTTTTGCTGAAAAGAGAACCTCATATATATTTTTTTTTAGATGGCTTGTGGGAATGAAGAGAGCATTAGCAAAGAGTTGAAAGAGAATGAAACAGAAGCTGAACACATGGGACAGCTTCCTGATCCTGACACATCCTCGAGGGATGAGGCTTCACCAAGAAGAAATGACTTCATTTCCGTACCGAGTAGTCAGTCTTTGGAACCCATGTCGGATTCAGACAGTGAAAACTCCTTCCAGGAATCCAAACTGGAAAGCCAGAAAGACGTGGAGGAGGACGAGGATGAGGAAGTGAGGAGATACATTATGGAGAAAATTATACAAGCCAACAAGATTCTACAGAATCAAGAACCTGTGAATGACAAGAGGGAGCGGAAACTGAAGTTCAAGGACAAATTAGTGGATCTCGAAGTTCCTCCACTGGAAGACACTGACGACTACAAACGTTTTGAAAATGAGAGTAATGTGTCTGGGAAACTGTCGCAGTTACATATTTCCAATGAACTTGGACAGGAAGTGCTCCTGTCGCTCCCTGGCGGGAGCTATGAGGAGAACAAGGACAGGAAGGTACTGGTCGAGAGAGACGGGAAGTTTGAACTTATGAATCTGCAAGACATTGAGAGTCAGGGGTTCTTGCCCCCCATTAGCAATGTCAACAGTTCAGAACATGACGCTCAGCAGTCATCAGCCAGGTCCTCCAGCTCAGCTGTCAGTGTTGTCAAGAAGGAAGAGCCTGCAGCAAAGACCCAGGGCTCATCCACAGAGGAGCCCGTGGCTTTCCCCCCTCAGCCGCCGCCCAACCCCAAGGCTCGGCCAAGCTCCGCTGCCAACTCAGAGCCCAGCAAGGGGAACGGGAAGTCTAATCACAGGATACAGTCTGCCAATGTCTCTCCAGTGACCTCCACGTATTGTCTTTCTCCACGACAGAAGGAACTGCAAAAGCGGCTGGAGCAGAGGAGAGAGAAGCTGAAGAGGGAGGTGAGAGCGCATGGGCACCGGGTGGAGAGGAGAGTCTGTTTTCATATTTCACAGGAGCAGCAGCAATGGAAACGGTCCTTCACCAAAGTATTTCTTCCAAGTGTTGGGCGTATTTGCCTGGTTGCTTTGTTTTCCTGTCGGAAGATGAAGGGTTGAGTGTTCAGAATGTCTATGGACGGGATGAACACCATGACTACCTTGGTCCTTCGTGTAAGGCTCCCAAAGCCCAGTAAAGAACACCTGGGTTGGAGCGGGGGTCGAGCTCAGTGGGGACTTCATCTGATCCTTTCATTGTAAAGGTGAGGCTCAGAGAGGCCAGGTGACTGCTGAAAGGAACCTGGATGTGAGACGGGTGAGAATCAGATGTCAGGTGGGAATGTGCAGGCAAGCTGTGCTGAGGTTTAGGAGGCAACAGGTAGAATTGGATTATAATTCTGTGGCGCGTGTGTGTTTCACGTATCGTGTATGCCTATAATCCCTTGAGTTCAGGGATTTTAGTTTCAAATTAAGAGTAGAACTAATAACCTTAGTGAAATATCTCCAGAATGCCTTATGGAATCCAAAATTATTATGTTGGGGTATTTTTTTGCTCTTAAAATAAAAGTCTTTCATAATTGAAAACTCCAGGTACCAAAACTGGTACGTTTTCTTGAAATGACTTGAATGCCCCAAATTCTCTGTTTTACTGGATAAGTAATGGTGTTAAGCTGAACCACACAACATGTCTAATGTAAATACCAAACCTCAGCAGAATCACGGGCTAATAGGGTGTTACAGTTAGAGGAAAGCTTAACGATCATGTTGCAGATCAGAAAACTATAGGGTAGAAAGTTTAAGTAACTTGACCGAAGTCATTCAACTTGTTTGCAGCAAAGTTGGAGTGAAAAATCCCAGTTTTCTTGGCATCCATTGAGAAATAGTATATTTTCCATTTAGGCAGGAAACTACCAGGGGAATCTCTGCATTTATCAGGAACTCACATTCACAGAAAAAGTGGAAAACAGAGTCAGCAAGAACATGGAGCCCATAGCCCACTCAGGCGGAGTCTGAAAGGATGCAGACTCAGTGTTTTCTGGCTCAGCCACTGGGATCTAAACGCTAACAGTCAGGCTCGGCTTACTTGGATCAGATACATAACAATACTTGAAGGCTCTGTTAACTTTATGACAATACAAAAGTACCTGTTGAGAGTAACTGGACGCACACAGCCATGCATATGTGTGGGCGTATTTCTGTAAAAGTGATGGAGGAGGTTTTACACCATTTCAGTATCTCTCACCAGTGAACTAAGGGTAACTGTGACTGGTGTGGCTGGTAGATTGTTCTGTTTGTTCTGTTTGCATTTGATCCTCTTTTCTGGGCGTAACACACACTGTTGTTCCCTCTTGTCAAAGATCCGAAGAGCTGTTCCCCTTCCCTCGTACTTGCTGAAGGCATGGGCTTTATAATCTAAGGCTTTAAAAATATTATTTAGCTTCTTTCACAGCTTTATTTTTTATGCCTGACAAAATATTGCTGGGCTGGCTGCTGTACTCTGGCTCTCTGCTAAGGGAGCCATTTCCCCGTTCTCCCTGGCAGCTCTGTTAGCTGGGCTCTGGCTGATGTCGTCTGTGTAAGTGTCTAAAGGTTCCTTCTGGAAAGATAATTGTCCTACCATACTGTCCGTGTCCATGCAAGGCATCCAACGTCCTTTTTTTTTTTTTTTTTCGTAAAAAGGAACTATATATAATGTAAGCTCCATTAGGGTTTAGAAAATAGTAGACAGGCATGTTAAAAGGTATTTTATGCTGTTAAGGGGGTAGAATTTTGCCTTTCCTTCCTATATTGTGTTCCATTCAAAGGAATTAGAAGGACTTTCTCTGTTGTCAAAGCGTAAGGAAAGGGTTCTGAATTCCATTCTTTGAGAAAATGTAAGCAGGGATTGTGTCGTTCAGTTCATTTCAGTGATGACTTTAGTGTTGGGAGAGACTGGAGACCTGTGAAGGCAGCTCATGTTAGAGGTGAGAACAGTGCGTACGCGGCAGGGTGAGTGCCCCCAGGTTGAGCTCGCTGCTGTTCCCACCACCGCGCAGTGCGGCTCCCACGCGCTGCTTCATCGCTGTCTGTAACTGGGTCCATGAAGTACCTCCCTTCAGGTTTAAGTCACTCCCTTTTAGAATATTAGCTGGATAATTCAGGTTTAAAAATTCATTTTGTTCTTGCATTTAACTAATTATCTAAATATTTTTCCTGATAGCAAAGTGTTAATTTATGAATATATGCTAGCTGAAAATATGTTTAAACATAATAATAAAAATTCCAAACATATCTA
The DNA here is from genome assembly GCF_028538775.1 of Myotis yumanensis. NCBI lineage: Eukaryota > Metazoa > Chordata > Mammalia > Chiroptera > Vespertilionidae > Myotis > Myotis yumanensis. The sequence continues at coordinate 39,189,134 of NW_027223768.1, forward strand.
AAGGTGCAATTAACCCTCTGTTCTCATCCGGATTCAGAAATCGCTGAGATTTTGGCGTATTTGCTTCATCTCCTTCGTGGGCTAAGGAATTTTCAGAGCAGGTCCTAGACAGCACATGGTGGCTCACTTGCACCCTTCAAAGTACATCTCTGTGCAACCACAATGCCATTTATTACAGTGAACAAATGTAACAATAATAGAAAAGCATTTAGAACATCTTTCTGCTTTTACGGACATCATGCGGTGCTTCTGTGGCTTAGCTGCATTTAAGACCAAAATTAAAGTAGGAAGTGGAGGAGAGATTCAAGGAATTCCTGGACAGTATGTATTATACACCCATAAAATTATAGCCTTTGTCTCTACATTTGATTTATCTTTAAAAATCTTTATTCTCTTCCTAAGCAAATTAGAGGCATTATTATTATTATTATTATTATTATTTTTTTTAAGAACACCTAGCTTTTCGATGAAAAGTTTTAGAGGCAGGGAGTTCTAACTTCAGATCTCAAAATATCTCTCTCTACTCTAGGGACTCACCTACGATTTTTAAATCTTTTATTAATGCCCTTTGATGTTCTTTCCCCCAGGAAGAACTACGGAAAATAGAAGAAGAGAAAGAAAAGAAAAAGGAGAACGACATAGTATTTAAAGCGTGGTTGCAAAGGAAAAGAGAGCAGGTTGTAGAAATGAGGAGAATTCAGCGAGCAAAGGAAATTGAAGACATGAGCAGTAGAGTAAGTAAAACTTCTATGAAAATTAATTTCGTACAGAGATGGAGGTGGGATTTGTTTACGGAAGGGCATCAGAATGTCAGACTAAGAACATCTGCGAGTAGAGAGACTGGTCCAGGAACCACCCTCGCAAAAGATGCATCAGGCGCCTCCTAAGAAACTGCAAAAATCCAGTGACTCCTATTTCATTTAAACTGTCCTAGCACCAAATAGGGAAAGCTACCAATTTTTTAGACAGTGTGACTTTTATATTCAAATAGGGCAAAGATGGGGTGCACACACAAAATACCCCAACACCTGCATTAAGAAGTGTGCTTTCAAGTGTTTTTATTTTTACCAACATGATAGGTAGAAAATGTTGTTGCATTGCAGTGTTATTTTCAGCAAGACTGATCACCTCTGAGCTGTTTGGATATTCTTTTCATAGAAAAATTCTTTGTCAACCTTTCTGTTAGGAAATCTTCTTTGAGAAATCTACTGCATTACTTTTTCCCTTTGGTTTTCATATTTTGTTTTGTAATGCAGAAATGTTTGGTTTTATATGGTTGTATTTATAAAAACATAAAAACGAATCCTGGAAATATTAAAACATAATCTAGTAAAGCACAATATAAAACCCTACATTCAGTCTCGGAGAACATTTTGTCTATTCTATCTTCAACTTACATCCCGAGTCCCACCATCTTCATCTAAACCACCACTGCATGTTGCCTGACCCGCTGCAAAAGCCTGGTAACTGCTCCTCCTTCTTCCACCTTGCCCCCAACTCCATTCCGTCTCCAGTACAGCAGCCAGGGTGAGCCTCTGAAATGCGGAGTAGATTGCGTCACGTACGCTCAGAAACCTCCAATGGCTCCTCATCTCCAAATAAAGTCCCAAGTGCCTACCACCGCCTACAAGGTTGTACACTGTCGGATCCCTGTTATTCTGACTTCGCCTCCTTCCACTTGCCAGCCCCTTTGTGACAGCTTGATTTTGACTTTGCTTTTTATTGAACATGCAAAACAGCCCCTTGTCAGGTCCTTTGCTGTGTTACCAATGCTTGGAAGACTCTGTCCAGATGTCTCCAAACTCGCTCCCTCACTTTCTCTCTAAATACCCTCCTTTCTCCTCACCTTCCCATTATTAGTTTCTCTCCTTACCACGCTTTTCGTTGAATCTGATATACCAGTCGATCGATCAATCAATCATCTATTCAGTGAATTCAGTGCGGAATTTTCTGACGGCGGGGAGTCACTGTTGCTGATCCAAATGTGATATGTTTGTTTTGGATATGAGGAGTGCAGGTCATGGGTTGGCATTACTATGATGCCTGGTCATCTATTCTTATCTGCTCGTCTAGAACAACACTTCCAGTGTGGCTTTCTGAGCTGATGGAAACGCCCTGCACCTGTGCTGGCGATCAAGCCACAGTGTGGCTGTGAAGCCCTGTAAATAGAGCTAATGTGACCAAGATGCTGAGTGTGTAATTTTCTCTGTCAGTAGTCACATGTGACTAGTGGCTACTGCATTGTACAGTATCGGCCTAGGATGTATGTGAGAGCTGACCAGGTTTTTTCATTGATGCAAATGGGTTGGCATTTCATTGATGTGACCCGTAGATATTCTATATAATAGATAACAGTAAATATCCATTGAATGAATAAATGGACAGAGATACCCATCGATCCTGTTGGTTCCTGAATTCCTGACTCTTCTGGTCCATAATTCCAGATGAACACTTTCTGTCATCTGCAGCCACTCTGCGATTTCTAGGTGTTCAGCGTTATCCTTTAGGTCCATGAGTCCTCTTCACCAGGTTCAGCGTCGTACACGAAAGACCCTAGGTCACATGCATTTCATAACTGAGACCAGAATGCTTTGCCATGTGGATCGCAAGTAAAGGAAAATGCAAGGTGTAGGAGAAGGTCTCCATCATGGGCTCATATTTGGGGGAAGTATTAAATGAGTGTTCTAGTCAGGCATCCATCCCAAGGCCCCAGATCCGTCCCTTTGCTCTCTTTCTTCTCCCAAATAAGCTCTTTCAAAACAATGGGCTACTCCCACTAGCTGCTGCTTATGACAAAGCTTCATGGCTGTTACCCTTATGAGACATTCTACAGCTGCAAATGCTAAAGCCACTCTCCATAAGAGTAGTTACAGCTTTGGAGGTAGGCTGGGCAGCTAGACGTTCTCAAAGCTAAAAATCAAAGCTGGGATCTCGTGAAGTTCCATGGTGGCGGCAGATGAAGTAGAAGCTACACTGACACTCTCCCAGGACCAAACTGGAATTACAACTAAAATATAGAAAAACCATCCTGAATAATCAAATGAAGACCAGCTGGAGAGAGCCTGATAACCAAGGATGTAAAGTGGAGACCACATACAGACTGGTAGGAAGTTAGAATTGCCTGGAGGCTGCCCGGGCAGCAGCTGAAGTTCCGGAGGGATAGCTCAGCTATGGGGGCTTCCCACTGACAACTCTGGGGTCTGAACCCCAAAGTTAGCATCTAAAGAAAGGCTGAATAACATAAGTGTTGGATCTTTGGTTTTCAGACTGTATTCCACGGACATTCTTCAGATTGCTACAAAGACCTCAACTCTACTCACACTGCCTTTCTCCAACTGTTTTATTTGTTTGTGCAAAATTATTTTTTCTTGTCAAAGGGCTCAACTTTGCAAGTCGCTATGTTTAGACCTTTATTTATTGATGACAGTCGTCCCCCAGTACCTGTGTGGGATTGATCCCTGAGTCCCTCTGCGATACCAAAATCCCTGGATGCTCAAGGCCCTTATATAAAGGGTGTAGTATTCGCATATAACCTACATAATCCTCTCGTACACTTTATTTTTTTTATTTTTTATTTTTTTAAAAATATATTTTATTGATTTTTTCTAGAGAGTAAGGGAGAGGGATAGAGAGTTAGAAACATCGATGAGAGAGAAACATCGATCAGCTGCCTTCTGCACACTCCCTACTGGGGATGTGCCCGCAACCAAGGTACATGCCCTTGACCGGAATTGAACCTGGGACCCTTGAGTCAGCAGGCTGACGCTCTATCCACTGAGCCAAACCGGCCAGGGCCTCTCGTACACTTTAAATCATCTCTAGGTTACTTATAACACCTAATAGAATGTAAATGATATGCAAATAGCTGTTATACTGTATTGTTTTCTTTCTTTTCTTCTATGTATACATGTATTTTTTGTTGAGAGAACATTGGTTAATAACATTTTATAAGTTTCAGGTATGCAGGATTATAATTCCATGTCTGTGTACACTGTAGTGTGCTCACCAGTTATCACCACACAATTGACCCCTTCTCCCATTTTGCTCTCTTCCCACTGCCTTCCCCTCTGTTACCATCTATATATTTTCTGTACCTAACATTGTTTTATTTTGTTTCGTTTGTTCATTTGTTTCTTTTTGTTTTATATTCCCCATAAAAATGATTGAAATCACGGTTTTTTTGTCCCTTTCCATCTGACTTATTGCACTTAGCATAGTACATTTGAGACCCATCCATGTTGTCATAAATGGCAATATGTCATCTTTTTTTATGGCTAGTACACCATTGTACATAAATGCCACATCTTTTTTAACCCTTCACCTACCACAGCTGAGGTTGTTTCCAGGTTGGCTGTTGTAAATGATGCTGCAATAAACATGGGAGGGCCATGCTCACTAAGACTTTGAAAGAAGTCACATGGCAGTGAATTCAGTGCGGAATTTTCTGACGGGGGGGAGTCACTGTTGCTGATTCAAATGTGATATGTTTGGTTTGGATATGAGGAGTGCGGGTCATGGGTTGGCATTACTATGAAAAATTTATGAGTGGGACCTATTCTTATAGGGTCCCGTAGGCAGGGTCTCAGAAAGTAGTTGTGGTTTATTCAAATTAAGCAAAGCTTGTTTTCGTAACTAGCAGGAAAACAGAGACCCACAACAAGCTTTTCGATTGTGGCTTAAAAAGAAGCACGAAGAGCAGCTGAAAGAAAAAAAGACAGAAGAACTACGAAAGCAGGAGGAATGCTTGTTCTTCCTCCAGGGGACAGAAGGCCGTGAACGGGCCTTTAAACAGTAAGTCAGAGGCAGAGCGCGCCCCTCCCTCACGGTCGTTTTAGAAAGTTACATACGGATAAAGCCTGGAGGGAAAAATAAGCCAAATATTGGATCTTTGACATTGCATCCTATTCACTTTTAAATCCACTTTAATAAATGTGTGAGATTCTTTGATTCCACATTTGGCACAATATTGATACCATTCTTTCAAGATAGTTTTCAACACTAAAGTTGTTTCTTATGGCACCAGGGTGGTAGCCTTTGAGAGCCCACCATTCATTCATATATCCATCTGTTTGTTCATTTCTTAGAGGAATGGGCCAAAGATTGATTACAGCTTCTCCTACCTAGTCCTCAGAAAAACTGAATAGTTACATTTACCTAGAACTATTTTTCTGTAAAGAAAGGCAGTCAGACTGAGGAGACCAAATGAGAGGAGATTTGGGTACATATTTTGGTGGCTGGTTCCGAGGCTTATAATTTTGCCAGCAAGCCTGTGGGAGTCCTATTGTTTGAAGTTACTTTCATTTCTGTTTTCATTTGTTTTTTTTGTATTTCTCTTTTTTTCTTTGTCTTCCTTTTTAAAAAATATATAACCCTTTATAATAGAAGCAGTAAATATTCATTGTGGAAATGGAGGGGGAAAACATTGCATTCTCATCACTCAGAAATCACTATTGTTAGGACCTTAGTGCATATATTCTAGATGTTTCTCTGTATTTATAATTTAAAAATAGAAATTGAGATCATACTTACAAACTGTTCTCAATTGGCTTATTTTCATTAATGATCTCATCTACCTCCAGCCCGTAGCCATTTTTTCCCAGTTGGCCCCCAAAATGGCTACAGTTTAATTTGCTCAAACTAGTATCCAATTCAGGACCACACTGCATTGGGTTATGACGTTTCTTTCTTTCTTTATTTTTTCCTTAAGTGTCTTTTTCTAATACAATTTTAAAGTTTAGATTTAGTTCTTTAAAATATCACACACACACACACACCACATACATACTTACATACTAGATATGTGTGTATACAATTATTTTTTATGTTATTTTACCTAAGCAAGATTTATAGACTTAAATTTGTTAGAATGTGGACTCTCCATTTTTTTATGTTTTTTATGCTTGGGCTTATTTTTCTGCTTTAAGGAAGAACTAGTTTATGCAATGAAAATCAAGAGCTCTATAATTTTCTACCAAGAAAAGCAATGCAACATTGATGCATGCTGGGATTCTCAGCCTGGTTAAGAAAGGTTTTAGCATGCAACTAGTTATAAAAAATGAGTTATTTGGAATCTATCACATACTTATTTATGTATAAAGCCATATTTTTTTAAAAAGGATAGGACCCATATCACATATAAAACTGTTTATTACTAAAAAATGTTATGTTTGCAATTTCATTGTAAGACAAACTTAATTCAAACATTCAATACCAGATATAACTGTTTTCTTGTGTGGGCCTAGGGCATAAGCCTGAAATTTTTCAGTTAATACTTTTGTGTTGTGACTGCAGCGTTTCGGTGTAAAGACATTCAGTTTCTTTTAATTGGCTATAGCAGTAACTTTGTAGCATGAAGCATACATGCTGGTTACACCAGACCTGATCATGTCTGTTCCTGCAGGTGGCTACGAAGGAAGCGGGTCGAAAAACTAGTGGAGCAACAAGCTGTCAAGGAAAGGACTAGACAGTTCCGACTGGAAGCAAAGCGTTCCAAACAGTTTCAGCCATATATGTCCGAAGCCAAATCCTTCCGTTTTACTGACCATTACAACTGAAGGTTTCTATTAAATACTTCATTTTGAAGCCACAATCCTCAGAATTTTGGATATTATTTTTGTATGCCCCTGTGCTTTGGTTATACTCTGAATTATGGAAATGGTACATCTTTTTGGTGATGTTGACAGTGATTGATCCTTTCTTTTTTACACTAGAACAAAATAAATTTCTTCTCTTGATGTGTGGGAATGTGTTATATCCTTCCTTAGGCCATGCAACAAATTGAACAATGAACAAATTCTGCATTCTTTATTCCCTTACTTCTAAATTGTTTTAACGTTTCTAACAGGAAAGAACCACAAGAAAGGCACATTTCTATTCTTAGTTCTTATTATCATGAAAAAATTGCAATAGGACATTTCATAAGGCAGGAGGAGTTACCTCTTGAACAAGCCTGGCTCAAGGCCTTATACAAAGTCTTATTTATATCAACTTTAACCTTGACTAGCTGTGGCAATAAGCAGTAGGGTAGGCCGACTTCTTTAAAACAAAGTGATAATTATGCATAATACTGTTTTAGGTATGTTACAAAATTAGCCAGCTCTTAGTTTATAATGTGCCTGGTATTGTAAATGCTTTACATAAATAATTTAGTATAATGTTGGTAACAACCCTATTAGTCTCGTTTTGCCCATGAGGCCAGCAGTGTTAGGTTCACAGTGTTTGAGGAACTGCCATACTGTCTTCAGTAGTGTTTGTACCATTTTGTATTCCCATCAGCAATGCACAAAACTTCCAATTTTTTCACATTTTTGCGTTATTTTGCTTTTCTGATAATAGCCATCCTAATGGGTATGAAGTACTCAATTTACATTTCCCTAATGATCGGTGATACTGAGCATCTTTTGATGCACTTATAGGCCAGTGATGGCGAACCTTTTGAGCTCGGCGTGTCAGCATTTTAAAAAACCCTAACTTAACTCTGGTGCCGTGTCACATATAGAAATTTTTTGATATTTGCAACCATAGTAAAACAAAGACTTATGTTTTTGATATTTATTTTATATATTTAAATGCCATTTAACAAAGAAAAATCAACCAAAAAAAATGAGTTCGCGTGTCACCTCTGATGTTGAGTGTTTCCCTCCACGTCCCCGTGGGTTCAGGACCTGGAAGTGGAGCCGCACACAAATGAAAGAGAAAAGACAAGAGATAATTGGAAATATTGGGGGGCCAGGCAGGCAAGTCCAACTCAAGGGGAAGGACTTCCACTGGTGCTCAGGCCTCACCAAGCTTTTATTGGTCTGGGATACCCCCATAGCATAGCCCTTAGGCAGCCCAGCTCCGACCTTTGCTAGGGCTTCAAAGGTACCCAGCCTTCGGGGGTTCTCTGTCTACGCTTATCAGCTAGTGAAAACAATAGGTGGTCTTCCACACTCCGACACGCGTGTCATAGGTTCGCCATCACTGTTATAGGCCATTAGTATATTTTTCGGGAGATATTTATATTCATGTCCTTTCCTACTGTTTAATTGGGTTGCTTTTGGGTTGTTGAGTTGTAATTCTTTACTTATTCTGGTACTGAACCCTTATTAGATATGTGATTTGCAAATATTTTTACCCATTCTGTGGGTTGCCTCTTTATTCTGTTGATAGTGTCCTTTGATGTACAAAAGTTTTTAATTTTGGTGAAGTTCAATTTATCTTTTTGTTTTTGTTGCCTGTGCTTCTGGTATCGTAACTAAGAAATCACTGCCAAATCCAACATCATGAAGCCTTTCCTATAAGTTTTATACTAAAACTAAAGGAAAGGCTGAAGAATCAGTTGTAAATAGTATAAGCTAGATGAAGACTTGAAATGCAATACATCATTCTGAGGGGAAAAAAGACAACATTGCATAAAGAAGATAGAGAAATTTATTGCCACATGAAATTATAAATATAACTCAGATGAATCAGACCAAAAAAATCACTAGATTGACATTAAAATACAATGTACTTTGACCAGATTTGTTTCTTGAAGGCTTTTCTATTGACAGGCACTTCTGTAACTAATTAGTATAATTTGGTATAAACATTTTATGGATAGTTTTAAAGGCCTATAAAAGGATGTTTGTGATTATCCATCATAAACAATAATGGATCTTACAGAATGTAAATTTAATTGATGGGTTACATGTTTGAGTTTGTACTGTATCCTAGAAAGATCCTACTTTCTCCACCTTATTTTATAAATATCAAATTGGATATTTTGTTGCTTTGCCAAATTGAGCAAATTGTTAGAACCTGTTTCTTCTATATATATCAAGTGGCATCCACTCAAAATATGGAATCCTCTGCACAAAAACAGCAGGACACATTTTGCTGAAGCTCTTGTTAATGTGGCTGTCAGTTCCTAATTTTCCTCATATACAGCATTTATTTTTAAAAGATTTATCCCTTCACCTACTGTATTTCCTAAGCCTCCTTTGTAGCCCCTCACACCCCAAATTCACCAAAAGGGAAAAAACACTTCCTCCCTCATCCCCTCTGCTGATTATTACTTTAGAGTAGGGGTCAGTAATGGGACGAATAGGAAATATTTTAGGCTTTGCAGCCTGTTTCCTCTGCGGAGCTCTGCTGTGGTACTACAAGAGCCCACTGCAGACAGCAGTACATGATGGGTGTGGCTGCCTAAGGCCCATGGCTCTAGTTTGCCAATCATTGATTTTGATTACCAAATTAAATCTGTGCATATAAAATATATAGCAAGATAAACAATAATTTGGGGCCTAAAAGAAGGTATATAATTTTTCCCTTTTAAAGCCCATTAGGAAAAACATCGTGTAATACCTGGGAAGCATTCCCCACTTTATATATATTTTCACTGCTTCATTCTTTTCTTACCTGAGACATTTATTAAGGGTTACCTGGGGTCTAGTACATGAAACATTTTGGGGATATACATTATTTAAGTAGAAAGTGAGATCACTTCTAGCATTATAGGAACCCCAGCTCCCCACTAAGAATGGCTCCTGGGTAGCAGGCACATGCCTGCAGCATACCCAATGTTACACGTTAAAGGGCAATAAGTTCTCCCTGGCAGTTGTTGCAGCAATTGAAGGTGATATTTTCATATCTAGTATAGGGATGAAATCGCCCAATATTTTTCTTTGTAGCAAGTAAGGTGGTTGGTGAAGACTCAGAAAATGGATTATCAGATGAGCTTTCTGAACTGGTAGCTGGGTCCAAAATGTGTAGCACCTGAGGAAAATAAGAAATGATGTCAGAAGTATGCAGCAGGGACTGTAAACCCCTTGGTTTTATTGAGGTATAACTCCCTATGTAGCTCTATTTCATTAATATGTAACTATCATAAAAATAACATCTGAATAAGGAATTTGATGAGAGAACTTATTCCGTTTCTCAAAAAGCTCTAAATTTAACAATGATGTCTAGTTATTACACTACCTAGTTTACATATTTTTTAAAAATGGAGAAATTGATGTTCTCTTATGGATACTGATGAAAACATAGAAGAAAATAAGATTGTATCAATTCTACCTTAAGTTATGTCCATTTCCATCCTAAACCAAAAAGTACTTTAGTCTTTCATGCAACTGCTTGGAATCAGGATTCTACCCTGATTCTTCTATTGAAATCCTACTTCACAGTTTCTGATCACTGACTTACAAAAATCAATGGCTTTTCATTTTTCTTTTCTTTTTTTTTAAAATATATTTTATTGATTTTTTACAGAGAGGAAGGGAGAGAGATAGAGAGTTAGAAACATCAATGAGAGAGAAACATCGATCAGCTGCCTCCTGCACATCTCCTACTGGGGATGTGCCCACAACCAAGGTACATGCCCTTGACCGGAATCGAACCTGGGACCCTTCAGTCTGCAGGCCAATGCTCCATCCACTGAGCCAAACCGGTTTCGGCTTCATTTTTCTTTTACTAATTTATATGCAACATTTCATGCTCACCAGCATGTTCTTGCTTTTTGGGTTTCATGGACACCATGCTCCCTAATTGTTCTGCTCTGACTTTCCCTATTCTATTGCTTTACTGAGACCCACAGCAGGAGGAACTCTTGAGTTGAAAAACTTCTCCAATAAGGGATAACATGCTAATGCTGGCTATCGTCCTGCTTCTCGTGTTCATCTTCTCCCGCCTGTCATGGTGTGATGAGGACAGGTTATGGTGGGAGAGAGGGAGGCAGTGCAGTTGGAAAGGAATTGAGAACAGCACTGGTTCCATGAGCCAAGGGAAGAAAGTGCTACAAGCAAGAAGGAGCCGTCAGTCCTAGCAAACACTGCTGGCAGCAGCTGCAGAACCAGGGACACAACTTCCCAACGAAGAGAATGGAGAAGGAGAACAGAAAGGTAAAGATGACGGGTTTAGTTTTAGCCACCGATTCACTTAGTAAATAGAGTACCTACTTTGTGCAAAGGATTATACCAGACCTCGAGGACACATCAGAAACAGCCCCGCCCTTAAAAAGCTTGTAGTTTGGCAGATGGAGAATCAAACAGTTGCAATTTTACATGTTAAAGAGCTATATGTACAAAATGTAATGGAAGCCTGGAGGAGGAAACATCTAGGTTTTCCAGTGAGATTCGCAGAGGGCTGATTCTTCAGATAGAGAGGTGCAGGAAGGATGGTTGAGGCAGAAGGAATAGTATGTATAGGCGGGTGAGACACAATGGCATATCTGTGGAATAACAAGTGTTTAAATACTGGCATGTGAATTGTATGTACGTGTGTGTGTGTGGGGGGGGTACACCTGGGAAATGATCCTTGAAAGGAAAAATGGAGTAAAGATTATGAAAATCCTTCTATACAGTATAAAGAATTCAAACTCAATAAGGGAGGCTGGGAGCTGTTTGAACAGGACATTTGAACACTAACATTGGGAGGGGGTGGCATTTTTGAAATAACTCTCTGGCAGGTGAAAAGCAAGGCAGGGATATTAGTGAGGAGGCTCTTGCAATAGTCGAGGTTGGAAGTCAGTGGTTGAACTTGCGATAGAGCACAAATTTGAAGGAACTGATAGGACGTGTAAAACCAACAGGATCCGGGGGATGAAGGAAATAATAAAAATGATAGCTAGCACGATTGAGAAATTACACCACACTGGAGCCTGCTCTGGGATCTATATGCATTCTCTATGGACTCCTCAGAACATCCCTAGATAGTAGGTGTAGTTATTAAGACAGGGAGTACTGGTGAGGAAGGGGCTGGCTTTCCTTCTCCTTCCTCTTGGAGGGGGTAGAACACATGTGCGGAAGCAAGGAGAAAAGTGATTGTTCTATTTTTAGGTGTCTGTGGGACAGACATAGAAATAGCCACCTGAATCTGTCTTTTGAACTAAAAAAAATTCTCAGTTAAAGTCATAAGCAGAAAGCTATGGGATAAGGAGTCTGTTATGTGAGGAAATGCTGCTCCGTTCCTCACAGGGAAAGGATGCTCCGTTCCTCAGATCCCAGGAAGAATGGTCACGGAAACAGCAGAGTTGTTTCAGAAACCATGGAAGTTTAAAAGCATGGGGAACAGATTCCTATGGATTATCAACACGCAGAGGAGGAGACAAGGTTATGACAAGGAATTCAGTGAGGTAGCATGGAGCCGGGAAAGAGTAACGTCACAGAAGTGACATGTAGTACATAGGACAATAGAGTCATCAAACACTCATGACCTTCGTAAGGACTTTGGGGACAGTGGAGCTAGAAGTCTACTAGGATAAGTGATGGCGGGAACTGAGGGTGGACGGGACGTGAGAAACAAGTCAGCTTGTCCAAGGTTCTTGACTGTGAAGGGAAGGTGGTAAGGCCGTCTGCAGAGAACTTAGGGTGGAGGGAGGATGTTTCATTTTAGATGCGAGGCACTGGGCACGTTCTTAAGCCAAAAAAAGAAAGAGCCAACAGAGAGAAGGGATGAGTGTTGGGGGAGCCTGCTGGGGAGCTTTAGAGAGAGGGACACCTTTTCCTGTAGGAGGGACGTATGGAAAGCTGGCTGCCATGCAGACAGGTGCCTAGATATCAAGTGGGACCTTGTGGTGGTTTTCTGCCTCTGCTCCCTTTTCCTTCTGTCTGTAAGGAACCAGTCACCTGCTGATGAGTCTGATGGGTATAGAAACAAAGAAGACAGACAGTTGAACTGACATAGGACTGGAGTCTTGAGGGCACCTGAGAGAAGGATAAGGGACAAAGGCTCTTCGGAATGGAGTCTAAGTAAGCTGTGGCAAGAAAAGCCAGGAGAGTGAGCTGATGAGATGAAGAAAAACAATGAAGAGATCAAGGGGGACAAAATGATGATGTGACAAGGAACAGGGTAATCAGAACTAAGGAAGCAGAGCTGGGAAGAAAAGTTGACCACAGGCCAGTGCAAGGTGTTGAGTGGCAGATTTTAAAAGTGGACAGTTCTGGTTAATGGCCAGGCCTAAGATGGGAGCTGGGGAGCTGGATATTGAAGTTCAATGAAGTGAACTTGGTTGTACTCATGGAACTGAGACCACAGTATGTGACAAGTCATCTATGGGAGCCCTACTTCACCCAGGACTATATGTTCCAGGTCTATACTCTATGATTCACATCTATATGTGAGAATTAACAAATAATTTCTTAAATCAGAAGTAATCTATTATCTACTCATGATTACTAAATGAAAAATTCTACCTGGTAGTTTTCATATCAAAATGAATTCAAGAAAAGACTAAAAAAATAGGCCCTTTTTCAAAACAATTGCATTTTTCTCTTTAAGAATAGAATAATGATATTCAAGGAAATTAAAGTTCAGAGGAGGAAATGATTTTCTCCAAGATCACAAGCTCAGGCGCATGAGCTCATGTTTAAGTCCCATGTTCCTGAACTCCAGTGCCACACACTTGCCATTAGAACACGCCACCCTTTAGTGAGAGGTCGCTGTTAGAAGTTCCACAGATCATGCAAGGAATATTTTACCGTTTCAGCCATTTTCTCCGCTGGGGTGCTGCAGAATTCAACAGTTGGTGGAGTCTTTTTTTGACTGTTAGTTCCAACATTTCCCAGAAGATGAGCATTCACCGCTTTTGCCAATTTGTGATTGGTTAGCGCTAGTTCTGCTGTGCTGTGAGGCTGGGTGCTAGGATAGTAAGTCTGCTCTCTTCCCCACTGCAAGGAGACCAGGAGCTCCTCCAGTAAACTGCAGAGAACACGCATGAACACTGAACATTAATAACACAAAACAGAAAAATCAGGAATGCTCAATGCATGAAAAACATACTTCTGAAGTTATATATCTTTCAGAGTTCAATAAATCAGGAAGTCTGGGAAAAGATTAGATTACAAAAAGCACTTATCAATTTGCTATATTATTATCTGGAAATCTCTTAACAAGCAGTACTTTTTTGTCCTCATATTCTAGAATAGGTAAAATACACTAGTATATCATTCAGTTGTACAGAACTACTGATTTGATTTGTGCATCTATTCATATGGTATTTCCTTTCTGGTGAGTTGCATTAATTAATTTTTGAATGACATATTACCTACAATTCCTGGGCTAAAATTTACTTGGACATGATGTATAAATCTTTTTATACAGTCATGCTCCACTAAACGATGGGGATATCTTCTGAGAAATGCATCGTTAGACAATTTCATCATTGTGTGAACATCACAGAGTGCACTACACACACCTAGAGAGTACAGCTCACGGCACACCTGGGCTGTCTGGGACAGCCTATTGCTCCTGGGCTACAAACTCGTATAGCAGGTTACTATACACAAGTATGTCAAACTCGTGGCCGGCAGGCTACGTGCTGTGAGTCTGACATGCTTGCTGTACAACATGAGATTAAGCAAGCCCAAGAGAAATTGATGCAATCCAGAGACACTGGATGGATGAGGCTGCTGCTGGGATAACATGGTGCACTACCTTACTTGTTTTTTGAAAGTGGAAGAGTGCACTCTAAAATAATGATAAATGGTATAGGAAATACATAAACCAGTAACACAGGTATTTATGATAACCAGGTTTAGGGACTGTACATATTGTATGTGCTCAGCTTTCATATGGCTGGCAGTGCATTAGGTTGGTTTTCACCAGCATCACCACAAGCACGCAGCCAACCTCAGGATGACTATGTCACCAGGTGATAGGAGTTTTTAGCTCCATTATAATCTTATGGGACCACCATAGTCTGTCACTGACCAAAACATCTTTATGCAGCACATGACTGTATATGGTTGGATTTGATACATTAAAATTCTGTGAAGGATTTTTGCAACTATGTGATGAGAACTACTGGTCTGTAGTTTTCTTGCAATGTCTCTGTCTGGTTTGGTATCAAGATAATGCTGGCCTCAAATAATGAGTTGGAAATTGTTCCCTACTTCTCTATTTCCTAGAAGAGTTTGTGTAAATTTGGGTTTATTTCTTCCTTACATGTTTGCTAGTATTCACCAGTGAACCCCTCTAGGCCTGGACTTTCATTTACTGGAAGGTTTTTAATTACAAATACAACTGTCTTAATAGGTTATGCTATTCAGGTTATCTGTTCTTGATACTCTTAGGTAGTTTGTGCATTTTAAGGAGTTTGTCCATTTCATTTAAGCTGTTGAACTTATTGGCATAGAGCTGTTCACAACATCCCCCTGTAATATATACACTAGTGTCCCAGTGCACAGGTTCGTGCACACTGAAAGGAAATTAATTAGAAGAAATATTTTAATATCGCTATTCGCGTCTTGCTAATGAAAAGAAAATAGAATTCTACCAAGTCTCCCATCTACTTACTCCAGGACTTCTGTGAGGATCAAATAAGATGAGGCATGGGAAAACGCTTCACAAACATTTGATTAAACTGTAAAATGTTTGCACCTGGCTATAAAGCAAGTCAGGTTCCTGGGCTAAATAAACTCCAACGATGTTAGTCGCTAGGGAGAGGAAGCTGGGCATTGCTACATGACGTCATTACCTGGCGCCCACAGCCACTGTTTTTGAGCTGAGCTGGGCTGTGGGCCACATTTTGCACCATGGGATCTTGGCAGTGTTGGCTGCAATTTGGTGGGGTGTCGCTCCAGGGTAGTGGCGGGCCTGTGTCCTACTAGGGGGAAGCTGAGTGTTGGTTTGTCGGCTCCAGGTCCATGGTACCATTTATTTTTAAATGGCCAGTGTGCATCTGTCCCCTGGTGGTCAGTGCGCGTCATAGCTGCCGGTAGGATGGATGGACACTTAGCCTTTTGTGGGGAATCAAACCCAAGACCCTTTGGTGTGCTGGCTGATGCTCCCACCACTGAGCACCACTGGCCAGGCACCCTGTTATCTTTTTTTATGTTTATAGAATCTGTAGTGAAGCCTCCTCCTCCTCATTCCTGATATTGGTCATGTATATCTTTTTCCCTGATTATTCTGAGGTTTCTTAATTTTATCTTTTCAAAGAAGCTGCATTTGGCTTTCTATTTCATTTATTTCTGCTCTCATCCTATTGTTTTCTTCTTTTGCTTAATTTGCTCCTTTTATTCCTTAAGGAGAAAGCTCAGATTATTGACGAGACCTTTCTTCTTTTCTCAGATAAGCATTTAAGTCACAAATTTCCCTCTAAACATTGTGTTAGTTGCCTCCCACAAAATCTGATATTTTGATATATTGCATTTTCATTCTTCCAATTTCCCCTATGGTTTCCTCTTTGGCTTGTACTGATCTGATTTCCAATAAATCAATGATGTAGAAGTACAAAGCGCCTTGGAGGGAGACCACCAATTTTGCCAGTTCTGGGGCACATGGACATGAAAGCAAGCTCAAACACTGCAGAGTGGTCCTCAAAAAGACCTCCTTCCGAAGAACAAACAAGTACATGCTTTGGCTTCTACCAAAAGTTACACAGAAGTGCAACAAATATAATATAAAATGACTTTAAAGTTCAGAGAGTTCTATGATAAATATAACTAATTCTCTCCAGTTAAGAATGTAAGCTGCAGATCTTCTTTTAGTCATCTTCCTTCTCCTGGGCGTCTGTTTGAAATGCTACTCAAGTATATACTCAACAAGCTGTAAATGCAGCAACACTGCAGAACCGCCGTGTGCTGGGAACCGCAGGAGCGCAGAAGAGTCGGAGGTGAAAGGGCCATACCTGTGGGTGGCTTTCATCCCCTGGCGCAGCTGCTCCCGCTCGCTCAGAAGGTCCTGGAGGGCGCCCTGGGCGTCCCGGTGCTGCCGCTGCAGAACTGCCCTGGAGTTGGTTAACTCGTCTGCCATGACCCTGGAAGAGATGAAAACCTCACCTATAAATTCTCCGACGACAACACAGTGCAAAGAAGTTAATATATGACCTTGGCGACTGTCATTTTCAAAAGCTTACAAAGAATATGTAACAGATATATTCTCAGTGTTTCAATCTTCACTAAGAAGCATTTAAAATGTTTACAAGCTGAGAACTCACTGAAGGGATTCAATTAAAATATTTACAAAATGACAAAGGAAACAGACTTTCCTTATATACAGTGACTTTTGGGATGTTCCTCAATCTTCCTTCAGATTGACCAAATTTTGGAAAAAAATAACATTAATCAAATATTTTAAATATAAAACAGTTTAGAGGAAAACAAAAATGCATTATTTTCCTGCCATCCAATTACCTCTTTGCCCTTAGAAGAATATTAAAATAATGTAAAAAGGCTTCCACACAGGAAAACGAAGCCTTCCCTCCTGTCCAGGGTCCCATCCTTCTTTTACATGTAACCAGTCCAGTTCCTTATACATTTTCCCAGAAAAACATTTATGTATATTCAACATAAAACTATGGGTTAAAATAAATATATTTTTCACTTACAAAAAGGGATTATTTAATATAAGCTTTTCTATACTTTGCTTTTTTCACCTAATAGTTTATGTTGGTGAATTTTTAGTATCAGCACATGTAGAGCTATCTCATCCCCCTTTTTAAAAATAAAGCTTCACGTTTTCTTCTGATTGGATGTACCAAAGTTTATTTAATCAGTTCCCTATTAATGGCACTGAAGCAAATTTTAAGTATGTTTAAATAGCAGAAAATCTTAAAACTAAAATTAAAGTCTCAAATCATAGCAACAACTAAATTCCTTAAAATAAAAAAATTTTCACAATGAATGATTAAATCAACTAAAATGTCACTAAAGTATACTCTCCATTGCCCTTAGAATGTTATTGTCATTTTTGATCAGGATGTTATAAAAAGTTACATATTACAATAATCTGTTGTCTCTTAAACTGTTCAAGGAGAATTAATTAACTTTCATTCTAAGACAATAAGCAGTACATTCATTTCTCCAAACAGCATCCTATACTGTCATTTTCAAAAACTTGCAAAGAATATTTAACATAGTCAAATTAGAAAACAAAATAAGGACTTTACGAGAGTAGTCAATTACTAGAAGGTAGCACCGATATTAAGACATGAAGAAACATTTTCTTGAAAATTTATTCATCACAATTGTGGTTCTTAGAGTACAGCCTGAGAACCTCTGGGGCTTTGTGAGATATCGCCAGATGATTGGATGTGAATCAACAGTTATTACTAGTAAGCATATTGCGTGTGAAACACTGGCTAAGCACGGAGAATACACAGTTGGATAACTCCCAGACCCCATTCTCCAGTAACACAACGTTGGAAGGAGGAGGGGATCTATATAAAAGCCTAAGTGACCAGCCAACCAGCCGGTAGCTATGACGTGCACTGACCACCAGGGGGTAGATGCTCAGTGCAGGAGCTAAGCGACAGAAACTTTGCAGAGTACCCTCTTGCACTCCGGAACCCCTTGGGGGATGTTGGACTGCCGGTTTTGCCCCGATCCCCGCAGGTCAGGCTGAGGGATCCCACTGGTGCACGAATCCGTGCACCAAGCCTCTAGTAAATAGATAAAGAATCACAATTTCTTGCCGTTTCCCAACTATCAGTGTGTCCATGGGCCTGTTGGAGTGCAGCCTCATCCACTATGCATATATATGCCATTCTTCTCTACTTGTGCAAAGAGAGAAAACGGCTGGGAAGCTCTATTATATATTAACTACAATGAGAACAAGCATGAAGGACAAAAAATACTATCTTACAAAGTGACAATGACATGAGTTCTCCAGAAAAATAATTTAGTTTTTTATTGTGATTTTAATATTTACTAGATGTCTGAATTGACAATTTTGTTTCAGTATTAAATATTGTAGTGGGAATGATTTCTACTATAGAGTAGCAACCTAGAATTCTGGAATGAGGGAGGATCCTTATATCTCTTCTCCCTTTAGGGACTCTGTGCTTCCATCCACAGGAGTGAGAGTCCACATCTTAAATAATATATGAGCAACCTGACTCAGAGTTTGTCACTCTACAATTGACTTTCTTGTGTTATGGGTCAAAAGGCTAATAGATCAAAACAGAAAATGGAAAACTATTTAAAGCAGAACATACCTGCTCGCGAGGAATTTGCTTCGCCACACGTCACACTGTATTGACATTCGTTCTAACTGCTCGGCAAGCTGAGCTGTGTTCTGACCCAGGGCTTCATTTTCTAAAATAAGCTGATTTTTCTCACGGGCTAGACGTTCAAAGTGATACTGAAGATCATCACCAACAGAAGCCACCAGCAGCTTTTTTAACTCACGATTGACCTAGAAAAACACATAACAATGTAACACGCTCAGGGGCGTGTCAGTGACTACAATGTACAGAATGAACAAAAGAGAAACTGTTCTGCGTAATTTGAACCTCCATTAATTAAAGATCAAACAGTGACATTAAATATCTAAGTGTCATGATATACCCATATTAACCAAACCTACTTCTATCTTTATAGCCCAGGTGGTTATAAACTGAGCCTCTTATAACAAGAGCACAAGTTATTATCATAAAGTAACAAACTGCTCCCAGTCAACACTTAAAGGGGAAAAATTAGAAAACTAAACAGTGAGTTTTGTTAAAAAATGACAGAGAATTTAAAAATATATATATTTTTAAATTTATTTTTAGAGAGAGAGGGAAAGGAGTAGAGAGATAGAAACATCAGTCGAGAAATATCAACAATCAGCTGCCTCTTTGCAGGCCCCCTACTGGGGATCCAGCCTGAACCTCTTGGTTCCTGGGTGGAGCCACAAAGGCCAGTGGACAGAGAATGTTTTATGTGTGTGTTTTTAAATCTTATCTAACATTTAAAAAATAATTTCTTTGAGCCCTACGATTTTTCCTTTTAAGAATTTAAGTAAAGGAAGAAATTCAGGATTCTCTACAAGCACATCCTTTACATTAATATTCAAAACCCAGGAGTCAAAAATATAAATGTCCAATCACAGATATTGGTTTATGGTGCAGGCACTGAAGAACTGTGGCTATTTGTAATAGAATATTCTGTGACATAAGAAGACGTTAACAACTAAGGTGGCACTATTTGTAATAGAACGTTCTTGACATAGGAAAACATTAACATCTAAGATGGCACTATTTTCATTGTTTTTTTTTGTATTCAAATCGTTTACAAATACTTTTATAATTAGAAATTAGTTCTTAAAAATATATTAAAATACATTTGGGTAAGAACCACTAACCAATGTCACAAAGACTAAGAGGGGAAAAGTGGAGGCTAAGGCAATGTTAACTGTGATGAAAAGATTAAAGAAACACAATCAAACATTATAGATTGTTTCCATTTACAGTGACGAGAACAATACGTATCCTACCATTCTCTATATTCCAAGCATTATGTATACATAGGTAAAAATACTTGGAATTCATGGATCCTTAAAACAGGATTTACTAACAAGTCAGTTTCACAGCCTGAGTTGGCCAGTCTTTGGTCTGGAAGTTTACAACTGTAACCTCCTTTTACAACTTAGAGGTGTCAAAGGCCCTCACTCTTCCTTCTTCAGTGTGGGTTAGAGCATAAGTTCCCGACATACACTAGTTCTATGCGAGGCCCTGAGAGTGTGAAATGTAAGAGGAAGCATCTAGAGCAGTGGTTCTCAACCTTCCTAATGCCGCGACCCTTTAATACAGTTCCTCATGTTGTGGTGACCCCCAACCATAACGTTATTTTCGTTGCTACTTCATAACTGTAAGTTTGCTACTGTTATGAATCGTAATGTAAATATCTGATATGCAGGATGTATTTTCATTGTTACAAATTGAACATAATTAAAGCATAGTGATTAATCACAAAAACAATATGTAATTATATATGTGTTTTCCGATGGTCTTAGGCAACCCCTGTGAAAGGGTCGTTCAAACCCCAAAGGGGTCGCGACCCACAGGTTGAGAACCGCTGATCTAGAGAGTGATGAGCTGTAGTGAGTGGCACCTGCTTTCCCAGGAGGAATGGGGTTTCTAACTCGCAGGCTCAGGGCCAGGTGTGGCCAGCACCACTGCAGCCCGGCCGGTCCTCACCTCCGTCTGCACACGGAGCTGGTTGGAAAGGCCCTCTCGGTCCTGCAGCAGCCTTCTTTCCGAGTTCCTGAGCTTCTCCAAGGTGCTCTTCACCTCTGCGAGCTCCTTCCTGGGCTCTGCAGCCCCCTCGGACTGACCAGAGAGCTCCCCTTTCTGACGCCCGAGAGGCTTAACCTTGGCATTTTTGTTGGGGACAACGTGGGTTATAGCAGCTTTGGGAACCAATATCCTTATAGCTTCGACTTCCACCGCTTTCTCAGTGAGGATCTTGCCCAGCTGCAGGACTCCGGGGCTCTCTGAGGCGACTGCTTTCCTTCGTGGACTCGGAAGGGCGTGGGGCTTTACAGGCTGGACTCCAGAGGTGACTTCAACAGACTTAGGTGGCTCCTCCGTTTCCATTCCATCTCCTGCTCCTCGGATTGGGGTTGAAGTCAGGGTGACTGAAAAAGGGAGCACAAAACATAAACTACTTGCTGAAAAGAAGTACCAGGAAAATGCCAAGACACGTCAGAATTACTACATCAGAATTACTGGCATTTACAGAATGGAAATATTCAGACTGAAAGTAATTTTCAAAACAATCGTGTGTCAAAGAAAGATGAACCATGCCCTACTGGTTCAAGCTTCCCTTACGTAAATGGTTTCTCTCTCTCGGTAGGAAATGCAGATTTGGAATCAGGGTGTTTGGTTCTGATCTCTACTTCCTAGTATGACCCTAGGAAAATCACTTAGCCCTCCATGAACCTCAGTGTCCTAACCTGCAAAATGGAGACAATGACAGTTGTGCTGCAGGTTGAGGTAAACAAGAACACAGTAAGATCAAGAGCCTGGCACACCTACACACGCAGTAATGTCAGCTAACTATAAAAAATAAATGTCAGCTATATATATGCATATTTGAAAACATCTACTTCAAAAGAGATTTATCTGTTGTCTGAACTCTTGGAAAGAATGCTTCGCACAAACTACCCAACTGGACTATCCGATGCTCTCTCCCAGGCCTCTAATCGCTGTCTTATTCTCCTAAGTGGCGTCTTTGGCCCTCACTATGGCTCTTGGTTACCCCTAAGAAGTCACCTTTAATCCACGCTTCACATTCAATCTTCCCGATTGTTCCGGCCCACTCTCTGAAGAACACCCATGGCACTTACTGTCTCAAACATTCAGTTTGAAACTCAATCATGAACCAACATGATCATTTTAAGGGTTTTGTACATGCTATTTTCTCGTTCCCAGTAAGTCTGATAAGCACAGTAAGAGCAGACATTATGCCCCATAAAGTGGAAGGAACACGGTGCCATAGATATGACAGGACTGTGGGGATCAGCCAGATCTGGTTTGAATTCCTTTCCACTGTTACTATCTGGACAAAATCCTATAATGATCTCAGCTTCAGTTTTAACTTCCATGGAATTAATTTAATAATATTTACATCTAGGTAGTATTAAATCTGAATTTTAAATGAGAAAATATTAAGTAACAGGTAACCAACACTTACAAAAGACTTACCATGTGCCAAATACCATTCTAAATACTTTTCATAGAACACTTGTAATCCTTACATAACCCTGTGAGTAGTACGATTAGCTCTATTTTATACATGAGGAACATGAGGCACAAGGCGGTCCAGCAATTTGCCCAAGGTCACACCACACAGCTAATAAGTGAAGAGGCAGAAGTGAATTCTAAGTAGTCTGTTCACAAAGACTGGGGCCTTCCCCACTGCATATACTGCCTCTTCCAGTGTCCCGAAGTTCAAGTTCAGGTATAAAATAAATGGCAGGCATTCAATAAATAGTAGCACCCATCCCTTTCCTCCATAACGCTTAGTGCACTACTGCACACGTTTACCAAACTAATTTGATCAACGGAAATAAATTACCTTCCCTCACGTAAGCAAGAAGGCAGTTCTGCTCACCAGTACGCTGCCACTGCTCCAGTCAGTAACAAACAGATTTGTTTCTTCCGCCCCTTGTATTACCGCCAGTGGAGCAGTAAGGAAAGTGTCAGTCACCTTTCTCCAAGAGAGGGCTCCCTCACTGACTCAGGCAGAAGGTGGTTTAGGGCTGAGGAAGACGGAGGGCGTGCTAGAACAGGACGTGCTGCAGACCTTGAGGAGGTAACTCAGGTGACACCTAACCTACACGGAGCCCTGAACTCGTGCGTAGCATCCCTTTGAGCTACACCTTAGATTTCCTGCCATTTGACAAGTCCAGCACACAGTGGAGAAATGGAAGGCAAAGCCCACAAATGTAATAATTAACCTTAATTCAACTTACTATGTGTGAAGGGCTTCTCCACGTCCTTCAGATGCATGACATTTAATTTTTACACCTGTCTCATGAGATAAGCACGACATACACATTTTGTAGATAGAAACAGGGGCTTTGAAAAGTTGCATAGCTTGTCCAAATCATCTGTGTCAGACTGGGATTTGAATCCAAATCTGACTCCAGAGTAAGTGTTAACTGGCCCAGGAGGCCATCCACAGACCACAACTATTGCCTCATCAACCCGAAGTTAGTCTCTGCTAAGGACACTACCTGGCAGACCACGGGAGCCCACAGAGTTTATGACAGTTATAGTGAGCTTTCAAAATCACGCAGAGCCAATCTGCATCAAACCCTGAATGGCCTCCCGTCTCTCTCAGAACAAACCAAGATCCTTAGCATGACCCGCCCAGCTCTCCGAGACCTGGCCCTGCCTGTCTGCTGGGCTCTACTTCTGCCATTCACCCCCCAGACTCTGGATTCCAGCCTGACTTGCTTTTTGGAGGGGTCTCAATAGCAGCAAAAGTCTGCCTTCCTCCCCAGACATTTCTCTGCTTGGAATATTCTTCCTAACACCCTCCCCCCTGCAGCTAGTTCCTACCCACCCCTCAAATCTCCGTTCAACCCTTCTTCCTAAGGATCTCTGTCTAATGCAAATCTAATTATCACCGAGACACCTGGCATTTAAGATATAATGTAGAATCATGAATTAACCACAGATTTTTTTTTAAAGAAATTAGCCCAGCTAGCGTGGCTCAGTGGTTGAGCACCTACCTATGAACCAGGAGTTCACAGTTCGATTCTGGTCGGGGCACGTGCCTAGGTTGTGGGCTTGAACCCCAGTGGAGGGTGTGCAGGAGGCAGCCGGTCAATGATTCTCTCTTATCACTGATGTTTCTACCTCTCTCTTCCTCTCCCTTCCTCTCTGAAATCAATAATATATATATATATTTTTTTAAATAAGAAACTAGAGCTTTACATTTACGCCAGCTGAAGCTTAACAGAAATCTCCTTTCAAACAAAATATGTTCAAGTTCCAATCAAATTCAATCAACTTGGTTCAACCACAGTTTACTCTTAACTGCATTTAAACTGTCCTACTTACTCAGGGCTTAGGAGAGCCAAGTTGTACTGTGTGCCACGTGGCGGCTCCCTCTCTGTAATGGCGACGATGCCAGCCCACAGGCACGCACCAGTAGGCACATGGGTCAGGGCTTCACCTTTCCTCACCTGGAAGCTCACCTTTCATAGTTCTGTTTTTCTCATGACACACATAGAAACCTTTATTACACATGCACTGGGCACAAGCCAGGACACATTCATGAGCAATTACCTTCTCCCAAGTGGGAGGACCATGATGTGTGTGGTACCAGCTCCGTAATGATGAGCAATGCTTACATAAGGCAAAACATCAACCCTATCCTTCTCCACTCTTTGAAGGGAACTAACCAAATAATTCAGTTGTGCAGCAACAGTATTTCCATCTGAGATCATTTATCAAAGATTAAAACATATCTGAGGTTTCTGGCTCATTCTTATTGTCTTCCCCAAGGATGCTGAAAGGCAGGGAAAGAACAAATGATAGGGGTTGGCAAACTGTTCCTATAAAGGGCCAGATAATAAATATTTTAAGCTGTTCGGACCATGAGACAAAGTTGAGCATATTACGTAGGTACTTATAAAAGAAGGGGAAAAAAAAACCCCAAAATTTTATACATGAAATTCAAACTAATAATTGAATAATTTTTTTAATATAGGTCTAATAATGAGAAGAACAGAATTCTTTTTTATTTGGGATCACACTTGGCTTAAGTGGGATTCAGTTAGTGCTCCCTATTATCAAACTGACTGCAAATGCTCTCAGGAGGCCCAAGGGCCCTAATTTTCAACCCTGCCCCAGAATACTGAGGCAAAAATATGACTTCATAGTTTGTTATTAAACATTTCTCCTTCTCTCATAAAAGTGCAAATCTATGAAGGCAGACACCCTAAGTCAGCATGACGGTGCGATAGAAAGAACACCAGACGCTGAGTCAAAATAACTCCATTCCCTCCTGCCACAGACTGTGTGACCTGGGGCAAATCCCTGACCTTGCCCCTCTTCCCCCCTCAGTGCTTTCAGAGTAACGCAAACACCAGCGTGTCTTCAAATCACTGCTTTCCCTGCGGACGAGCGTGCTGGGAGCTCGTCAGGCTGGGCTGCCTCCTAGCCTTTGTCTCCTCAGCTTCCGGAGATGTGCTTGGCACAGAAAAGGTGAATTGGTGCTTCCTGAAGTTCACTGATGTTAACACACGCCCTAGAGGATTTCACGCTAACAGCCAGTAACTAGCTCATCCTAAAACTGCTTAATTTTTGTCCCCTCGCCACTAAATCATTAGTGAAAGACTCAGCTACAGTCCGAACACAGATGATCCCCAGGCCTCTATGAGATCTACTCTTCTGGCTCAAACATGCCTTTGCCCTATCATCATAAATGTCATGGTTTAAAAACAATTATCATCGAAAGAAGACTTACCTTTAGTCTGTAAACTCTCAAGAGTAGTCATTTTTAATCAATGAAAATGTACCCCAAGACTTCTACTGAATAACCTAAAAATGTATAAAATGAAAGAATTAAAACAATACGGTATAAACACATTTACTAAGTAATACCCTGAAACTTAATTATATTCTACTTACTTCTGTATTTAGTAACATGCATTTAGAAAGGGAGTATCCCTCACACCCCTTTTTTAACAGGTGGTATTGTTAAAGCTACCAAATCTCCCTCTCTCTCTCTCTCTCTCTCACACACACACACACACACACACACAAAATCAGGCAGGGGTGGTATTTCTGTAACTGTCCTCACCAGGATACTCTAAATTACTGGATGTGTGTCCTGAATTTTAGTTCAGAAATAGCACATAAGCTATTGCAGAGGCTCTTGCATCATTGACATAACAACTGGAAATTTAAAGTAGTTAGTGCCAGCACACATCGGCACTAATGTGTTCACTTTGTATATCAGAGCTTCTATTTAGATGTTTAACAAACAACACAAATATTCATGATGGCTCACTTTGCACTTCCTCAGAAATAAAATTAAAGTGGCATAGCATGGACTCTCAGAAATGCGTGCGTGGCCGCAAAGTATCGAGGAAGAGTCACTGCAGAACAACGAGAGGGAGGCGGTAGGAACGCGATGTTAGTAATCGATGGTGAACTGCTCAGGAGGGCGGCTGGTTTCCCACAGCAGCCATCACCCCGAGGACTCGGCACCGGGGCTCACACCACCTCCTTCTACTGCCCCGAAAACGGGTCTCAAAGTGCCTTGGAGGGCGCAAGCGGCCCGCCAACCGCACTGGGAAGATGCTGCGCGATGGACAAGCACCGCAAGCGCCCGCGGGCAAATCCGCGTGAAGGGACGGCGGCGGCGGGGGGTGGGGGGTGGGGTGGAGGGAGTGGGTAACAGGCGACCCGTGAGGAGGCCACACGCCTGTCAACCTCTGCCGTCCCGGGTGGTCGTACCCGAAGTTCCGACCGGTCCAGCCTTAGACCCGAAGGCGTGGACACCAAACTCCAGCCCAGACTCCGTCACTGTCAACGTCCCCCTGGTCCCACCGGCCGTGCTTGGACGTACCTCTCAGACTCTCACTCCTCCCCAGCGGGCTCTCCGGTCCGGGGGCTCGGCGCGAAGTCCTGGGGTAACTTCTCCGCAGTCAGGCCCCTTCCATTCCCAGCCGCCCGCCGGCCTTCGCCACAGCGACTTCCCGCTCCCTCCTGTCACTTCCGATCGATTACTCAGGGTTTCGTTTCCGGAATACGTTTCCAAACAAACAGGTAAACATACCTGTCGTGCGTTTAAACTCAACTAACGCAGACCAGACGATGTAGGCTTCAGTGAGTGAAAACTGGACAGATGCTTATTTTAAAATAAACTAGAGAATATTTGGACCCTAGCCGGATACTGCCTTGAACTTCCGGGTCACCTGTCAACGAAACGGAAGTGATGACGCTGGAAAGACCCAGGCCACGGTGTCCTGGGCTGCGAACGTCGACTGGGTGGGCGGAGCTTTGGTTACTCCCAGCCAATAGGGACTAGGGAGAGGGGCAGCGGCCGCTACGCGGCGTCCTGCAGGGGCGGGGCTCCGTTGCCAGGGTAACCGGGCGTCGGTGTCGGAGCTGGTGTCTTCCTGTGGCAGTGCTACCGATTTCTTTGTGCTGAGCTCCTGAGACTATGGTGAGTGCCAGCCGAGGCCAGAGAACGGCTCCGGGGTCCTGGTGTCTCAGGGTCCCCGGTCCTGGGGCGGGTGCGCACTCGGGGCGTCCCCGGCCCTTGCACCTTCGCCCCGTCGTCTCTTTGGGGCTGCTGAGCCCCTAGACTAGTAATGCGACAGGAAGTGTAGGGTAAGACACTGACCCTGACAGCCTGAGGTGAAGCATCATTCCGGACAAACGCTTTAAATGTTTGCATGTTCCTCGTTGCATTCTTCAAGCTCTCGACTCCACCTCAGCGCGCTCCATCTCAGAGGATGCGGTGGTGTGCACGTGGCTGCTCCCGTCTCCCCATCTGAGTCTCCCCCCCACCCCCACCCCCAGAGGCGGAGCGCTGTCCGTCTGTCCGCAGGGGGTCCCAGGGCCACCTCGCAATGGTCCGCGGATTCCTGCTGGCTCCGCGCTTTTCCACGCGGGAGACGCGCTCGCCTGAGCCTCGCCCCCAGGAATTCTGAGTTAATAGGACCAAGGCTCGGGGTTTGCCTTTTTAAAAGCCTGCAGGTGATTTTAATCCAGTCATCTGTTTGAGAGCGCCGGGGTTCTACTTAACTCACGTAATTTCAAACCTTTTAAACATCTGTGGATAACGGACTGCAGGTGACAGTCTAACAGCCAATTTCTTCACCCTCATGGCCCAGCCTACACATTGATCTGTATTTCTGTCCACGATGCAGCCTGGTGTTTCCAGTTTAGAGAAATGTGCTGAAGGATAACACATCCATCTTTCCCTTAGATCTCATTCCCTCCCATTCATGACAAGACTTTTTGCTTTTCTATTTTTTCCAGTGATTTTAGCCTTTTCCTCTCCACTTCCTTCTCCTCAGTGTTAGAATCACATCTTTAGAAAATGAAATAAAACAAAAACACACCCTCCATTTTGTGCTTCTGTGCAGTTCTTCCGCTTATCTATCAGCAAACTGCGTGAAAGCGTCGAGTCTTTGCTTCCACTCCCGTACTTCCTGTCTAAAGGCTTAGTGACGCTTCTCTGGCTTAAGTTTCTAATGGCCTTGTTAGTGCTAAATCTGGGAATGACTCCTCAAAGTTCACTTCGGCTCCTGTGACCGAAACTCATGGTCATCCATTCCCTCTTTTTTTTTCCCCACTGGCTTAGCCTGCTTTTTCGATGCCATTCTCTGGGACTCGCTCCTTAATTAATTCACTCCTCAGTCTATGCATTTTCCGTGAGTGACTTCATGCACACACATGAGTTCTCCTAGTGAAGCGGTTCTCAACCTGTGGGCCGAGACCCCTTTGGCGGTCGAATGACCCTTTCACAGGGGTCCCTAAGACCATCCTGCATATCAGATATTTACATGACGATTCATAACAGTAGCAACATTACAGTTATGAAGTAGCAACGAAAATAATTTTATGGTTGGGTCACAACATGAGGAACTGTATTTAAAGGGCCAGAAGGTTGAGAACCACTGTCCTAGTGCCTGAGCTTCCATTCCCCAGTTTCGGTTCCATCTCAGACCTGCTGGGGCCTAACCTAGGTGTTTCCTGACCATCTCGACCTGGTTACCACAAAGGCCCCTCAGCCTCATTATGACCAAAACTGAACTTGGTCTCTTTTCTCCTGGATTCTCTTATTTCCCCAAGATAATGAATGGTAGCGACCACCATCTTGTCCCCTACACCAGGAACCAGGGCCAGCCTGCATTCCTTCCTCTCCCATGTCTCCCTGACCCAGCTGGTCAGCAATTCCTGTTTAGTTTAAGACAGCATTTCCTGCCGGGACTCTTGTAGCAGTGTCTTTAACCATCTGGTCTGACAATTCCCCAATGCATTATTTTCTCTGGCATGAGAAGGGATTTTCTAGAACCCAAATCTGCTGACGTTACCCACCTCTTTAAAACTCTAGACTCCCCATTCCCTAGGACAGTGGTCGGTAAACTGTGGCCCCTTGAGTGTGGCTCTTCCACAAAATACCACGTGCGGGTGCGCACGTACAGTGCGATTGAAACTTTGTGGCCCATGCGCAGAAGTCGGTATTTTGTGGAAGAGCCACACTCAAGGGGCCAAAGAGCTGCATGTGGCTTGAGAGCCGCGGTTTGATGACCACGGCCCTAGGGTATACAGTTCACAGTTACTGGGATGGCACACAAGGCCCTCCGTGATGAGCACTTCCCCGTCAGCCTCCTTTCCTGCTCCCCCTTTCCTGAATGTGCCTTTAGCCTCTTGCTTTCTAGCTCCTTGCCTTTCATTGAACTTTGACTTGTGAACTTGTTGCCCCTACTTTGCACGAGTGACCCCTTTGCTTGCCAAACTCCTGTGGGTCCTCCAGTCCCAGGTGAGGTGTCTCTTCTGTGATGCCTGACTTACCTACTCAAAGGAAGCTGATGCTTCACTCTTTTTGCTACCAGTTTACATAGTACACATCTCTGTTACGAGCACGTTAAAGTTGAAATTATTTGTGTATAGATTTGTCACCTTTACTAAGCTGTGAACTGTTAAAGGAATGGATCTTCATTTTGTTCACTGCTATTCCAGTGGTTCTCAACCTTCCTAATGCCACTACACTTTAATACAGTTCCTCATGTTGTGGTGACCCCCAACCATAAAATTATTTTCGTTGCTACTTCATAACTGTAATTTTGCTACTGTTATGAATCGTAATGTAAATATCTGATATGCTATATGTATTTTCTGATGGTCGTGACCCACAGGTTGAGAACCACTGGCTTAGACCATATTAGGCACTTAGATATTTGCTGAGTGAATCCTATCTAATAAAGAGGGAATATGCTAATTGACTGTCCCGCCCTCAAAGATGGCGGCACCCAGTCCCCTCAGCCCCGTCAGGTAGGCCTGGCTGCTCCGTGCACCTGCCTCCAGAGTCCCGCAGTCCCCCCAGCTGCTCAGGGCTGGTGCGAGGCACAGGCAAGCCTCGGATGGCGGCTGCGCAGCTGCCCAGGGCCACCCGAGGCTCAGGTAACCAGGGCCGGCCGAGGCTTGCACTGCTGGCAGTGGCAGCAGCAGAGGTGTGATGGGGGCGTCGCCTTCCCCTGATCGCCAGGTGGCCTCCTGCCCCTGAGGGCTCCCGGACTGTGAGAGGAGGCAGGCCGGGCTGAGGGACCCCCCCTCCAGTGCATGAATTTTCATGCACTGGGCCTCTAGTAAAAAAGAATGTGGTAAGTGATCTGAGGGCACTCTGAGGGTCCAGAGTACTTGGGGATATTGGAGGATGGTATCCTCACTTCTCAGAGTCAGAAAAATGGAGTCACTTTCAGCAGCGAGGGCTCAGTGTCCCGCACGATGGCACAGGGAGGTGGAGAGCGACATTTGTAGGGAACTGGTTTTTTTTGTCCCTGCCTTACATTTTGTTGTTCAGACTTCCCCTCACCCTCTGCCTTGGCTGGAGTTGTGTGTGTGGCTCCTTCCACTGGGTGGTCCATGAAGGCCCCTCTGAGGAAGGGGCTTCTGTCCTGAGGCCTGAATGAGGAAGT
The DNA here is from genome assembly GCF_028538775.1 of Myotis yumanensis. Lineage (NCBI taxonomy): Eukaryota > Metazoa > Chordata > Mammalia > Chiroptera > Vespertilionidae > Myotis > Myotis yumanensis. Next base: position 39,219,974 of record NW_027223768.1, read on the forward strand.
GCAGTGATCTGGGGAAAGGTTCCAGGCAGCACTAAGGAGATCACAGGCCCCAAGGCAGCATGTTTCAGGAACTGACCTACGGTTTAATGTAAAAAACAAACAAACAGAGTAGAAGTTAGGTGATGGCCGGCAGCAGTGGGGAAGCGTGGTAGAGAATGGCATGAGATGTGATTAGAGAGGTAGGCAGAGGACACTGTGAGTCCTACAACAGTGTTTCTAAAATTGTAGGTTGCATCCTAGCTGGTTTGCTCAGTGGTTAGAGGGTCAGCCTGTGGACTGAAGGGTCTGAGGTTCAATTCTGGTCAAGGGCATGTACCTCAGTTGTAGGCTCGATCCCTGGCCCCGTCTGAGTGCTTGTGGAAGGCAACCAATCAATACGTCTCTCTCACATTGGTATTTCTTTCTGTTTCTCCCCGCCCCTCTTCCACTCTCTCTAAAAATTAATAGAGAAAAAAATATTCTAAAGTGAGGATTAACAAAAAAATAAAAATAAAATAAAATTGTAGGTTGTATCCCATCATTCCTTCATGAAGTTGACTTGTGGTATGTAGCCAGCGTTAAAAAAGAAGACCGCATAAAATAGACATATTCATTGCACATAGTAAGGGTAACTTTGATGAAACTTTTATTTTAAATTTGTGTCTACTGGGTTCTGATGTAAAATATATTTAATGTTGTAAGTCACAATACACTAAGTTCAAGATATAGTGTACTGTGAATAATATATATACACTGAGTGCCTACAAACGTCAGGTGGTCATAATAATCTGGCCACTCGTGTGTGTGTGTGTGTGTGTGTGTGTGTGTGTGTATGTACATATATATATACTTTAAAAGGCAAAGTAGTTGAATTCTCAAGACATGCATATTTCTTATTCTCCCTTTGACCCTGGTGACAATTTCATGTGCGTGTGTGTGTATGGCAGGAAAGCTCTGAAATGAATGAAAACCTAAAAATGACTAGAGGAGAATTTTTAAGTTTCTTTCTGCATCCAGATCTCTCTTCCATGTCAGTTGTTATCAATCCTTTATAAGGAAAAATAGGCCTTTAGATGAAGAGAGAGAGAGAAATGGTGTCCTTTCCTGTGTTCAGTCTAGCCCAGTGATTCCAAAAGTGGGCGCTACCGCCCCCCGGTGGGCGCTGCAGCTATCCAGGGGGGCGGTGATGGCCACAGGTGCACATTTGGGGGCGATGAGTAACTGCTATTAAAATTTTTAAAAAATTAATTTCCAGGGGCTGAGTAATATTTTTTCTGGAAAGGGGGCAGTAGGCCAAATAAGTTTGGGAACCACTGGTCTAGCCACTGGCATCTCTATGGTCTCAGAGGCTGATGATCTCTCTATAAGCAGCCAACAATGGAGGCTTTAGCTCTGCTGGTGTGGCTTCTGACTGCTGTAGTTAAATTACCTGGTCAGCTTCCATCTGCACCTGGCTTGTTACCCTTGGAGCTTTCAGCACCAGAGCTGGGTTCTGCCTGCATATATTGTGTGGCTGGGCCTGGGGAGGAGGCCAGGGTGGGGACAGAAGAGATCTGAGAAGTGCACGGAACTTGGGAAGGACTTTGGATTTCATTCTAAATGCAGTGGGATGATGCATCTCATATGTTTTCCTGTTCCACCAAGACATCTTATTTTCCTTGGCTCTGCCTGATTTAAACTTCAGCCACATTAGTTGGTGCTTCTGTTCATTCTACCTGTAAACTTTGGAAGACATTTTTCTGTTCTGCTTTTGTCTTTGAAGATCAGTGGTTCCTAATTTCTCTCCTTATAATTGCCTTTTCACAATTTGCCCTTTTCTGGGCCTTTTGTTTCCATATCTCCTCCGAGGCATGGCAAGCAGAGCTGCACCTTGCAGGACGGTGGGTGTCAGTTCCTACACAGGCAGTGCGTGTTCTGCTGTGGCTTCTCCTAAGACCTTCCTCGGTGGTGCTGCAGCCTCAGGCAGAAGTAACTTGTTCCCCAGCACTTCCTATGACCCTTACGTCCACTTTCCTGCAAAAACTGCCTCACTTTCAAAAGCTGTTGACATTGTAAGATTTTCTATTAATTAGAAGTGAGAAACTGTAGCTATTAAAATGTACTGCTCAATCCAAGTTTATTTTATGATACTAGGTGCTTTGTCTAATTAAGTTGCTATTGTTCTCTCTCCTGACTCCTCTTATGTGCTGTGCCTTCTTCATATTGCTTTATTTCTAAAAATGTATTTCTATGTGTATGCATAAGGGTTGTCTAACATATGTAAATTTCAATTTCATCCTCTGTTTTCCATAGTTCTTATACAAGTTAAATAAACATATGTGCTATATGCATTTTATCTATATATCTATATATATAAAAGCCTAAGCGACCGGCCGACCAGCCAGTAGCTATGACATGTACTGACCACCAGATGGCAGATGCTCAATGCAGGAGTTGCCAAGCTGTGATGACTTGGCAGCTGTGGTTCTAGGGTGACGCACCCAGAACCAGAGAGGAGGGAGCCTGATTCTGGGGTGCGTCACCCGAGAACCGCCCTCTCGCAGTCTTGGACCCCTCGGGGATGTTGGAGAGCCAGTTTTGACCTGATCCCCATAGGCCAGGCCAGGTCTCTAGTATAGTATATATACAGTAATTATACTGAGTATATATGTAACGTGTAATATATATAAAACACATATAGCATGTACATATTTATACCTATATCAAATGTTTAACTTACTCTATTGTAGAAATATAGTAATTTTTGGAGATTTTGAAATATAGAAGTAAAAAAATATATAGTTAAATGAATCTGAAATATCACTGATTATATACAATCACTATTAATATTTTTGTGTAATACTCCAGTCACACATGCCTACATGCATATATATATATGTATACACATACATGTGTGTATCTTAAAACGTTTCTATTGTATACAGTATTTACAGATCTGTTTTTTAAACTTAATATACCCTAGTCATTGTTCAGATCAGTTTTAAGAACTATATTTTATTCTTTCATGTGCTCTTATTTAACCAATCCATTTATTAATTTGGTCTTTAACACCATAGTTAACATATTTTTGCAGATACATTTTTACACACATCTGTAATTATTTCCTTAGAATAAATTAGAAATGGAATAACTGAGTGAGAGGCCATGTGCATTTTTAAGGCTTTTTGATAGGCATTGCCAAATTACCCCAGAAAAGCCTTGCCAATTTGTACTCCACTAGCAGTCTGCCATTTCTCCTAAGCTCTAACCTGGAACCTCTATACATTTCATACATACATCAAACAATGGTTATGAACTTTTAATAAAATGTTACTAGTACCTTCCTTACCCCAGTGTGTTGAGAGAGAAAGATTACAAATACTGTGTGTTCTGTAGATGAAACGCACTGTTAATACTTACCTGTAATTACTATTTTACATGTTTAAAAGTTGTTAAAACTCAGAATTTATTGGCTCTATGTACTGAAGAAGATAGAGGCAGCCTTCCCCAGCTGTTACTCACAGACAGATGTTCGCGCCCCGTCTCGTCTGCCTGTTCTGCAGGGGCAGCCTGTCCCGCCACAGAGCGCCTGGTGCAGAGGTAGAAGCCGAGAGATCCAGCCCTTCTCCAGTCTCAGCCTCAACACTTGTTTACTGTGCGACCTGTCATCTTTCTGGGAAATTGTTTTCTCACTCATAAAATCACAATAACTGTTTCTGCTCACAGTACCTTAAAGCATGTTTGTGAGGATCATGTGAGATAATGTACATGAAAGAAATTTATAAACTGTAACATACTACACCTGTGAAATGCATTCTTTTCATGTTCACCAGAATGCTGCTTAATGAGAAATGGGAGGATATTAAAATCTAAAACGAGTTTTAGCAATAAATATTTGAGGTTAGTGGTGTTGTTGTCCAATATTTAAATTCTAATGTATTAAACTCCTTCTCTTTCAGTTTCTATTATAGTTCATTTTCCTGATGGAATAATAAAGGTCTGTGAAAAGGGAGAGAAGGAGGGGAGATGGCAGGAACAGTTCTTGAGACCTAAGCATGTCTGATCGTATATTTAACAAGTACTAGCTCTGAGACCCATGAATTTATACTCAGCTTAAATGGATTATCTGGGAGTCTTGAAATTTTATAATTTGGCGATTTGATTGTGAAAGTACAATGAGCCCATTCAGGCCTATCTGGTTCTTGCTACATAGGCCCAGAGATGCAACTTTGGGAACAAGGAAAAGTCCTCCATTTAGTGGCAAGTACAATCTACCATTTATGCTAAATTGTCTTGCTCTTTAAGAAACCTATTGAATTTTGTGCCTGGAGTAGGGAGATCAGTATCTATAGAGCAGAGAGGCAAAACTTCCAGGGAGACGAGGAATGCTCTGAAAGACAGCTGAAAGGAGGGGAGTTACTTCCCACTGAACTACTCCTGGTCGCTTTGGAGAAACCAGGTGTGGAGAACTATTTGTTCACCACCAGAGAAAACCTGGAATTCTAAATCAAAAACAGTAGAGTCTTTTATTATGAAACTCTAGACTCATTCATTCATTCAATGATTTTAAAGTCCCTCTTCTGTGTGGGGCACTGTCCGAGGCACCAGCTATATATAGCATATATAGCGTGAATGACTTGTTCTGCTGGTGTGGAGCTACAATTTCTGGGAGTAGGGAGTCACACAGTAAACAAACAGGTAATGTAATGTTAGCGTTGGTCAGTGTTAGGAAACAATTAAACAGGTTGTGCTGGAAGAGGGTGAAGAAACTAGAAGGAGAGCATGTAGTTGGGACATCTCGGCCCCTGCCTGTCCTCCTGCTGTCCCTGCTGTCACCCCTGCCCCTTCCCCAAGGCCCAAGTTTCCTAGGAAGGCAGTGCTGGTGGGTGCTGGGCCATCTGCTTTCAGATGCGCATTGCAGGGGAACTTACCTCCACCCTGCCTCCTGGCTTTCCCTGTGAGGGCTTCGCCCTCAGCTGAGGACAGTGAGCACCAGGAGGGCAGGGCTGATTTCTTAGGGTCCTTTGCACTCCCAGGCCTGGCCTCAGGAGGCCCTCGGTAACAGACAGCTTAAAAGACGAACTGAATTCACACAAAGAGCTGTCAGGAGACTGCCCCTGTGCATTACAGCTAAATTCTTGCTTACACCAAGAATACATCTGTAATCTTAAAGACAGGGTTAGGCTCAAAAGAGACTTAAATTTGGAAAATTTGCAAGGGCAAGTTAATGAAATTAATCCAAGGGTTAAAAAGCATTCTTTTAATAGAAAACCCTAAAGACTCCATCAGAAAATTATTAGACTTAATAAATGAATCCGGCATTGTAGCAGGACACAAAATTAACGCCAAGAAATCTATGGCATTTTTATACACCAATAGTGAACTTACAGAAAGAGAGATTTAAAAAACAATCCCATTTACCATTGCACCAAAAAAATTAAGATACCTAGGAATAAACTTTACTAAGGAGGTAAAAGACCTGTACTCAGAAAACTATAGGACACTGAAAAAAGAGATAGACTCGGAGACATAAACAGATGGAGGAACATACCGTGCTCGTGGATGGGTAGAATCAACATCATTAAAATGTTCATACTACCCAAAGCAATCTATAGATTCAATGCACTCCCCACTAAAATACAACAGCATATTTCACAGACCTAGAACGAACTCTCCAAAAATTCATCTGGAATAAAAAAAAGACCCCAAATAGCTGCAGCAATCCTGAGAAAGAAGAACAAAGTAGGAGGGATCTCAATACCAGATATCAAGCTGTGTAGAAAGCCACTGTTCTCAAAACTGCCTGGTACTGGCACAAGAACAGACATATAGATCAATGGAATAGAATAGAGAGCCCAGAAATCGACCCAAACCACTATGCTCAATTAATATTTGACAGAGGAGGCAAGAGCACACAATGAAGTCAAGACAGTCTCTTCAATAAATGGTGTTGGGAAAATTGGACAGATACATGCAAAAAAATTAAACTGGACCACCAACTTACACCATGCACAAAAATAAACTCAAAATGGATAAAGGACTTGAACATAATGCAGGAAACCATAAAAATCTTAGAGGAAACCACATGCAGCAAAATCTCAGACCTATGCCGAAGCAATTTCTTCACTGATACAGCTCCTAGGGCAATGGAAACTAAAGAGAAAGTAAACAAATGGGACTACATCAAAATAAAAAGCTTCTGCACAGCAAAAGAAACCATCAACAAAATAACAAGAAAGCCCACTGTATGGGAGAACATATTTGCCAATGATATCTCTGATAAGGGTTTAATCTCCAATATTTACAGGGAACTCATACAACTTAACAAAAGGAAGTTAAACAATCCAATAAAAAAAATGGACAATGCACCTAAATAGATACTTTTCAAAAGAGGACATAAGGAAAGCCAAGAGACATATGAAAACATGCTCAAAGTCACTAATCACCCGAGAAATGCAAATCAAAATAACAATGAGGTACCATCTCACACCTGTCAGAATGCCTATCATCAACAAATCAACAAATGACAAGTGCTGGTGAGGATGTGGAGAAAAAGGAACCTTCATGCACTGCTGGTGGGAATGCAGACTGGTGCAGCCACTGTGAAGAACAGTATGGAGTTTCCTCAAAAAACTAAAAATGGAACTCCCATTTGACCAAGTGATCTCACTTCTAGGAATATATTCCAAGAAACTAGAAACACTGCCGGAAGCCGGTCGACCCTTGCTGCTTGACACAGTCGCTGCAAGAAAGAAACATCTGCACAGCATATGTTTCAAGGGACCTGGCGTATATAGCATACTGTTCTTAATATGTTTGCTCCCCTTAGTGCTATGTGTTTTAACCAAGGTCACCTCTCTGAGAAAGGTTGTTTCCCCAGGTGGGGATTTTTCCCTGAAGTTAGGGAGGGGATAAAACCCCTTAACTAAGTGCCAGGCGGGTAGTTAATCACTTTAACTACAAACAATCACACTTAAGCTACATAATCTTTACTCCCTGGAATGGAGATAAGAAACGCCCTAACCTTTGCAATAGAAATTGACAGGATTAAAATCAACTGGTATAAATACAGATGTAACAAGACAAGAAAAACCAGAACTTGGCTGAAGATCCTGGACAGAACTTGGCTGGAGATCCTGGCTAGGCTGCTGATCAACTGAAGGCTGTCTCCGTGTCATTCCTTCTTTGCCGACTCTGTCCACACCTTTGGGGACCCCTGAACCTGCTGGTGTTGGACCCCAGCAAAACACCAATCAGAAAGGATATACGCACCCCTATGTTCATAGCAGCACAATTTATAATAGCTAAGATTTGGAAATGGCTGAAGCTCCCATCAGCAGATGAGTGGATTAAAAAAACTGGTACATCTACACAATGGAATACTACACTGCTGTAAAAAGGAAGGAACTCCGACCATTTGCAACAGCATGGATGGAGCTGGAGAGCATTATGCTAAGCAAAATAAGACAGTCAGAGAAAGATAAATATCACATGATCTCACTCATTTGTGGAATATAATGAACAGCATAAACTGATGAACAAAAACAGATCCAGAGACAGAGAAGCATCGATCAGATGCTCAAACCTCAGAGGAAAGGTAGGGGAGGGTGGGGGTAAGGGGGAGAGATCAACCAAAGGACTTGCATGCATGCATATAAGCCTAACCAATGGACACAGACACCAGGGCATGAGTGGGGGTGGGGGTGGGGGAGCAATGGGGGGATAAGGACACATATGTAATACCTTAATAAAGAAAAATAATAAAAAAAGCATTCTTTTACACATGCTTGCGCACACGCATACACACACACACACACACAGATTAAACCATTTGTTATGTCACGAGGAATATATTGAAATAGTTTTACAGGATTTTTTTTAAAGCCTTTTAACTGTTTAAAACCTTGCTGTGCAGCTTATTAAATGTTAGAAAGTAGGTGAAGAGCCTTCAGCTTCCATAAGAGCAGCTGTTTGAACCTGGTGATTTCTTCAGTGGCTAAAAACAGAAAACAGAAAAAGCTGTAACTGATGTAAACTTGCTTGGAACTTTGTTGTTGTTGTTGGGAGAAAGATAAACAAAAACAAAAACTCAGGTTAGGTCTTTTTTCATGCAAGGGATTAGAAAGAAAGGAAGTTGGTGACTGGAGAGGGATATATTAAAAACGAAAAGAAACTTATTGATTTATAAATCAGGATGGGAAATCTATTTTTCTTAATTGTTAACAATTTTCATTTATTGAGTGCCTACTTTATATTAAGTTTTTTCATAGAAAGAAAAGAACTTTTAAAAAACCAAAACAAAACCACTCAAATTTATGCTACGAGTAAGTGGCAGGGCCTGGCCTTGAACCTGTTTAGCCTGGAAGCCTGTGCTCCTTCTAATCTGCAATTGGCGGCAAGGTGTTTATTTTTTAGGAGTGACTTTCTTCTGCTTTTCTGTGGCTGTAGAGAGAAGTGAATACTGTTTACTCCCTTTTTGAAAACTGAATTTCTAGAGCATACGAGTGGCACAAATTTTCTTCAAAAATAATAATTCATATTTTGATACTCAATTAGGGCTTCTGCAAAATTATGATGATTTAATACATAATGACAGTGCCTAACATTGCAGGGGGGTGGGGCTGGTTGTAAAATGGTTGAGGCCTGGATGTGTTGAAACCCACATTGAACACTAGGTGGCACCCCTCCACCGTTGGACATTCTTTCAGGCTGGGTCCTTGATGGATTTGATTAGTTGCTTGTTACTTTTAATCACTCTGATGTGGCATATGAATTCCATTCACCTAGGAAGCACAGAGTACGCAGTAACACAGGCTGCTTCTCATACAGCCAAAGACACATGCTTTCCCCTTTCACAAATTGGAAAACTGAGGCCTAAACGATAAAGCCCTCCTTTGGGATTAAACGTGAAAATGTCTTCTTTAGAATTTTTTACTCAACTAAAATATCCTTTATCTTATTGAAAGAAAACCCCAAATGGTAAACTACTAAATTAAAATAACCCATGAATCACATGGGATGATATAGGCCAGTGATGGCGAACCTTTTGAGCTCGGCGTGTCAGCATTTTGAAAAACCCTAACTTAACTCTGGTGCCGTGTCACATATAGAAATTTTTTGATATTTGCAATCATAGTAAAACAAAGACTTATATTTTTGATATTTATTTTATATATTTAAATGCCATTTAACAAAGGAAAATCAACCAAAAAAATGAGTTCGCATGTCACCTCTGACACGCGTGTCATAGGTTCGCCATCACTGATATAGGCAAACGTATCCCAAACGGGCAGTCTCCTCCTGTGCAGCCCGCAGACGCTGTCTGCTCAGTACCTCTGACACCTGCTGACGCCAGGCTCCGCGCTCCCACACAGGAGCCGTGGTGCTTGGGCCACTTGAGTCTGCATTGCTGGACCACGCACACCTCGCTTTCTCCAAGGACTGCTGCTCAGAAATACTCAGATTCATTCCTTCTCTCGCTGGTTTCACACAACATTGTAACAGAGGCTCTAGGCCAGTGGTCAGCAAACTCATTAGTCAACAGAGCCAAATATCAACAGTACAACGATTGAAATTTCTTTTGAGAGCCAAATTTTTTAAACTTAAACTATATAGGTAGGTACATTATTATTAACTTAATTAGGGTACTCCTAAGGCTTAGGAAGAGCCCCACTCAAGGGGCCAAAGAGCCGCATGTGGCTTTCGAGCCGCAGTTTGCCGACCACGGCTCTAGGCACTGCAGTCAGGAAGGAAAAGGGGGCTGAAAGGTATCCAGACAGGATAGGAAGAAGTAAAACACTTTATTCACGGGCTATATCACCTTAAATGTAGAAAATTCTAAGGAATCTTCAAAACGAAAAAACAAAACTGTTATAACTAATGTGTTCAGCAAGGTTGCAGAATTTAAGATCAGTTGTATTCTATGTATGCTATGTATTACAATGAACAATCTGAAAAGGAAATTCGGAAATAATTCACAACAGTATCAAAAGAACGAATACTAGTACCTAGGAGTGTTTTTAGCAGAAGTGCAGGATCTACACTGAAAACTGCAGAGCGTTGCAGAGGAAAATCGAAGGTGTCCACAAATGGAGGCGCCGTTGCACTCAGGGATCGGCAGAACCAATACTGATAAAGCTGGCAGTTCTCTCCTCAGTGGTAAATACATTCAGGGCAGCCCCTATCAAAATCCCAGCAGATATCTTTGCAGAAATCGGGAAGCTGATCCTGCAATTGATATGGAACATCACCTCTGGCCACCAGGAAACAAGTCATAAAACTCCCGCCACGTCACTTCACCTGTTTGACCTTCTGTTTCCTCGTCATTCGTGCCCCTTTGATGCCTGAAGTTCTGTGAGAATCAAATACCAAGTACAGAAATATCAGGTGGCTAGGGTTGGTCTGGAAATACTTGTGTTTTCTTGAAGAGATCTAAAGCAGAGCTCAGCCTGGCTTTCAGAGGGAAGGTTCTCCCCCCCACCCCCACCCCTGGTGGGCAGCGTGTGGCATTGTGTTTTTTACGGGGCAGCAGATAGATTTAAGTTTACATAGTGATCTGCAGAAGCCTAGGAGGAAGAATTTTCAAGAGACCTACAGGACCCATGCTGGAAAATATTTAGAAAGCCCTTTCTTCCCTGAACCTGGATGTGTGCCTTGTAAAATGATTCCACTTATCTAGGGAAAGGGATCTTTTCGGGCTCTTTTTGCGCGTTAGTTAAATTGAGAGTGCATACCTGAGCGTCACAGTTGGGGACCCACCTGAGCTTGTGTTCTGTTTACCCGGCATTGGCTTTTTTTTCTGTTAAAGATCAACAGGGACACCTCTGACTTATGCCATGTTATCTCTGATGACTCTTTTTTTTAAAGAAAATACTATCTTGGCCTGTCTCAGTTGGTTGAATGTCAATCTATGAACTAGGAGGTCACGTTTCAATTCCCAGTCAGGGCACATGCCTGGATTGTGGGCTCAATCCCCAGTGTGGAGCATGCAGGAGGCAGCCGGTCAATGATTCCTTCTCATCATTGATATTTCTACTCTTTCTCCTTCTCCCCTCCTCTCTGAAATCAATTTTAAAAAATACCATCTTGGAAATGTGTGGACTCCCAATGTGGAACATCATATTTTCACAAAGGGAGAAGACATCTGGCCTTAAACTGTAAATTTTAAAAAGATAAAAATGATTGCAATAGCCCTAGTCAGTTTGTCTCAGTGGATAGAGTGTTGGTCTGTGGACTGAAGGGTTCTGGGTTCGATTCTGGTCAAGGGCATGTACCTTGGTTGCAGGCTCCTGGTCCTGGTCAAGGGCATGTACCTTGGTTGCAGGCTCCTGGCCCTGGTCAAGGGCATGTGGGAAGCAACCAATTCATGTGTCTCTCTCACATCCGTGTTTCTCTATGTCTCTCCCCCTCCCTTCCACTCTCTCTAAAAATCAATGGAAAAAATATCCTTGGGTGAGGATAAAAAAAAGCGGGGGGGGGGGGGGGGGTTGCAACAGTTTTATTTAGTTCTTAAAAAATTTAAGTGGAATGGGATAATTCACTAAGTTTAATAATTCACCTGCCCTTTCCTCTTACGCAATATGTTTGTTGGACTTGGTGAGAAACGCTAAGCTAGAACTCCACACGAAGGCCCTTTTCCCAGGAGCTCACCCTCTGCTTGCTTTTCAAGGTGGGTTCACGAGGGAGCAATAGCCTGAGAACAATCGAGACAGGTTCACACCGGTTCTGAGTTAATATTTGACACAATCCAATGTGCGGGAAATACTTGGTCCTTGAAAGAAGCCCAGGAGGAAGACTATTTGGTGAAGGTTTAGTACCAGCAAGTTAACACTTGAAGCCGAGCCCGGTGGTAAGGGGAACATAGAAACATTTGGGCTGTTGTCTTTTCGTTTCATTGTACTTACCACCGTGGCCCCGAAGTGAAGCACTAGGAATTGCTCTGTGTATTTGCCTACTGTGTCAGGTGAGAGACCTTTAATGGTCTGCTGTGGCCTCAGAACGTTCAAGGCCAGGTGAAGGTTTTTCTTGGGAAACCATGTTCCCGCAGTCGTCACTGGGAGCAGCAGGGTTTCTTGCACACTGGGTTTCTATTATACTGTCATTCGGGGTGGAAGCCTGCTGAAATGTCTACTCCATCATCTATATAGTTTACTCCAGAGTGTCTGTGAAGTCACACTGAAACAGGTAATTGGCTTAAGATCAATTGAGACCATTTACTAATGCTTAATCATGCAAATTCTGAAAGTCAGATTTCTGGTTAGTTCCAGACTCTTCTCCGGAGGTGGTATTTGAATCTGTTTCGGTGCGACTTGGGCAAGGGAGCACTTCCGTAGGAACAAAACTGTCTTGCTGCCTGTTGTGAGGGCGTTTTTCCTGAAATACAGCATCATAGAGTGCCATGCACACTGTTCAGCGCAGGGATAGGAGGACAAGTCTGACAGTGGGGCCCGATTGTCATTGTTGCCGTGTGGCTTTTTAAGATCTGCTCTCGCAGGAGATTAAGTTGAAGGGTCTCACTTCAGGTTCTGGACACCCAGCAAGCAGAGCAGCCTGTGAGACTCCTGGCCCCGTTCCCTCAGCGCCCTCCCCACCCTCAGGAGGGTGGTTAGGAGCATGGGGTCTGGCATCAAGCCGTCCGGGTTCACCTGTGTATAAGCGATGTCAGCTTGGACATGTGTTTCAACTTATCTGAGCCTCAGTGTCATCATCTTTAAAAGGACATAATATCATCTCTCTCATAATGTTGTCGTATACAATACATAAGGTTTAGAACTGTGTACTTAGCCCATAGCAAGTACCTAATGGAAGGTGCGAGCTCTACACTGTTACTGTTCTTGCAATATTGACCTGTAATGATTTCCCTACATATTTGGGTTTTATACCATTGACCTCCTTCAAGTCAGGAATTGTTTCTTGGAATTTAAACAATGTACCACAAAACTTGACACCAGATAAACAGTTGATAAATATTTTGGGAACGAATAAGTCAGTGCATGAATGGGCTGTCTGATCATCTGTGGTCTCTTCCCCCCCGGCCCCCTTTATTGTTGTGGTAAAATACACAACATAAAATTCACCATCTTAACCACTGTAAGTGTACAATTCAGTGGTACTGAATATACTCTCAATATTGTGCAACCACACCACCACCCATCTCCATTGCTCTTTCATCTTAAAACACTGAAACTCTATAACCAGTGAAAAAAAAATACCCTGCAAATTAATAGAGGTGAAATAAAGACATTTCCAGGCCAACATCCACTCTGTCTTTGAACCACACCACCACGTCATATTACTGTGGCCTCTGCATCTTTTCTCTGCCACGGACACCCTTCCGTTCCATGAACTGATTTCCTTCTCTAGGAATCATGTACCGACTCTGAGTGACCTGGTAGGACACATCTTAAATGCAATTGCCAGAAACTTACAAAAGGGCTCCCATGACCTTCTACAACTCTCCAATGGCTCCTGCTCTTTCCACTGTTAGTGATCCCCTCCGATTTCTATTGGTCTCGGTCTCCGTAGTGCTCAGCGGCACCTGGTAGACAGCCGCCCTCTCTCACAGCCGCCCTCTCTCACAGCCGCCCTCTCTCACAGACGCTCTCTCACTGACTCCCTCACGGTTGCTCTCTGCCTGATAGGACTCTTGGTTTCTTGGTTTGTTTTCGGTTGCTGGTTTGTACCCCACTTTTCTAGTTCTTGGGAGATACCATGGGTTTGCTAGAAGCTACTTTGTCAGCCAGAAACAATAGTTCTCATAAACAGTTTATTCTTCATATTAATACTGTTTTATGGGTAGTGTATTGTGCAGAATTCGACTACCTGCCTCAGAATTAGGGTGCCATTGCCAGTTTAGTGGGTAGGCTGCCTGGACCAGTGGAGGTGCCAGGGGCCCTGGGCTTCCATTGGCCTGACCACCCTGCCCTTCACCTTCCGTTTTCCGGTAGATGTGCCTCCTCGCTTCCATTTTGTAGTGTTCTGTATTTATTTTAGCGTGAAGGCACTAGTTCAATCAAGTCTTTGAGTGGATGAATATTTTAATATAGATAGTAAAAATATAATAAGCTACTAATATTCAAATTTCATATTAAAAGAGTGCAATAATAGAAGGCACAGTGAAACCTAAGCTTTAAAAATCTGTATTTATAAGAATCAAGAAAAAATGTCTGATAAAAAGCTATTACAAATATCATGGTTTGTCTTTTATTTTACCTTTATTTCATCTTGACTAATAAGCATTGGTTAGCCGGGTCGGTGTGGCTCAGTGGTTGAGCATCGACTCATGAACCAGGAGGTCATTGTTCAATTCCCGATCAGGGTCAGGGCACATGACTGGGTTTCGGGCTCGATCCCAGGTAGGGGGCATGCAGGAGGCAACCAATCAGTGTTTTTCATCATTGAAGTTTCTATCTCTTTCATCCTCTCCCTTCCTCTCTGAAATCAAGAAAAAATAAATATTTTTAAAAAGCATTGTTTAAATGTATCATTTATGGTTGATTGTGGGGAAAATGAAATAATGTGTTAAAAACTATCTACATTATAGTTTTGAGTATAATCATAAACATAACTATTAGAATATAAGTGTATTATTAACGTAATTCACATTTATAAGTGAATTATCAACATCCTTATACCTTAACCTGAGAATCAGACATTAAATCCAGAATTAGCAGCAATACTCCCAGATTCCTTTTTTCATCCCTCTTCACTTTGCTATTGTAATGAAAGGCTCTGGGGCTAAGATATGTTTAATAATGTGTTTGATGGGAAAGAACTGCTACATAGTCCAGGAGGGAGGGCCCATCTTAGACTTGTGTTTTCATCTTATCCTCTGTGTTAACTGTAAGAATGCCCCTGGCAGACCTCCAACTAGAAGGAACTTGAATGACCAGGGGCCCCTGCCACTGTCCTCTGTGATCGGGGCTGCTCTGCAGGTAGGGCCCGGGAGGAGCAGGGATGCCCTGGGAGGCAGGAACCACTCTGCAGGCCGACTGGCTCGAGCACTTTCTCTCTGGTGGTTGTGCTGAGCCTTCCCCAGACTGCCAGCAATCCAGGAGGATCCCACCGAGCCCCCCACTCTGTCCTCCACTCAGGAGGGGGGCAGCCGATCAATGATTCTCTTTCATCATTGATGAGTCTCTCTCTCTCTCACTCTCCCTTTCTGAAATCAATAAAAAAATATATTTTTAAAAACAAAATAAAAAGATACTATCAGGTGAAATTACTAAGGAGAGACAGGGTATTTCCTATCATTTTCATGGCAATAATATGCTATTACTGTTAGATATTTAAATTTAGGAAAGTTAAAACTTTAATTGAGAGCTAATCACTCAGAATTTTTTTTTTCACGGCAGTTTATTGATTGTCTGTGTAAACTTGCTTTCGGCAGGGCTGAATTATTACAGTTCTAAAAAGTGTTTTAAACATGGTTGATTTACTCAGGAAGACTGGATGGCTGTGAGGTATCAAGCAGTTCTTAAGCCATGTTCAAGATATCTAAGGATATTTAATAAATTAGAGGTGCATATCTGAGGGTGTGTTGATAAATGACATATTGTAGAAAAGCAGAATAATTCGATATAATAGGTATAACAGATGGTTTGTTGTACATATTTGGTAACTCTTGCTTTCAATGTATATGATTTCTACAAGAGTGCCTATATTATATAGATTAGTGATGAAATCTTCCTTTTTCTTGCAGAATCAGAGTGAAAGATTCGTTTTCATCACAGAGTGGTACGATCCAAACGCTTCGCTTTTTCGACGGTATGAGCTTTTGTATTACCCAGGGGACGGATCTGTTGAAATGGTAAATGAGCCTTTCTTTGCTTGGAAGTGGGCAAGGGAGCCAGGGTGGGGTAGGGAAAGGAACGGGCTTGCCTTTTAGATAGTGTATCCAAAATACTTTTACCTGTACATTTTTAATGGGGATTCTTTACTGTTATTATAATTCCAGTTTATTTTTAAATGTCAAAAAATAGGAATGAACATCTTTTTGGTTAGAGAACTGAGTGGAGTTATCCATGTTTTGGATGAAGTGATAGCAAGTAGCTCTAGGGCAGTGATGGCGAACCTATGACACGCATGTCAGAGGTGACACGCGAACTCATTTTTTTTGGTTGATTTTTCTTTGTTAAATGGCATTTAAATATATAAAATAAATATCAAAAATATAAATCTTTGTTTTACTATGGTTGCAAAGATCAAAAAATTTCTACATGTGACACGGCACCAGAGTTAAGTTAGGGTTTTTCAAAATGCTGGCACGCCGAGCTCAAAAGGTTCGCCATCACTGGTCTAGGGAAAGCTGGTCATGGTCACAAATACGCCCCCATTATTGAAAGCTGTCATCTCTGCACCAGGCCCGACTGAAGAAGGTCGAGCTGAGGTCCCTTCCTTGGCAGCCCCTTTGACGGGCGACTCCCTTTGGCATTGGAGGTTTGTTTAGGAGAGAAAGCAGGCATTGGAGTTTCTCTGGGATGTCAGAGGTAGTGGCTTGCTGAGCTGATTCGGCAGTAAACCCATCTTTACAGTCAGGGTTTTCTTAAAGTAGTACGGTTGTAAGGAGAATTTCTTATGCTATTACCAGAGTAGACTCTGAAATACAGAAGTTATAAAAGAAATTACAGTCTGCATTTGTAGCGAAGTGAAGCAGAATGTAGCCTGTGTTTAATAAAGTAGCAGGAAGGGCTCTTCCTAATCTCGGAGAAGACGAACATTCCCTCTGATCGCTGATGTCGTTCGGCTCTAGCATGACGTGAAGAACCGCCGCACCTTCCTGAAGCGGACCAGGTATGACGGCCTCCACCTGGAAGATCTGTTCATCGGCAACAAGGTGAACGTCTTCTCCCGGCAGCTGGTGCTGATTGATTACGGGGACCAGTACACAGCTCGCCAGCTGGGCAGCAGGAAAGAAAAGTAAGGGAACCGTGCGATCATCTTTTCTTTTCATTCAGTAAATGTTGACTGGGGACCACACTTTGTGGTGGTTTTATTTTTGTTTT
Organism: Myotis yumanensis; assembly: GCF_028538775.1. Lineage (NCBI taxonomy): Eukaryota > Metazoa > Chordata > Mammalia > Chiroptera > Vespertilionidae > Myotis > Myotis yumanensis. The sequence goes on from NW_027223768.1 coordinate 39,236,935, forward strand.
TGTATTTTCCTATCTTGTTTTTACAGTGTAGACATTTTCCAGTGATCCCGTTCAGTGTTGAGACACTTTAGGATTCTATGGACCGGATTCTGTGATTTCCTCTCCCCTGGCTACCAGGGTGATGCCCATAGTCGTAGGCAGTGATTCTTTTCTGCAGGAAAGAAAATACAAACTTTCTCCACCCTCAGCAATCATAGTAGCATACGTCCAACTGGAAACAGAACATTGGAATAGAAAAGGTTTTGGTGTATGGGATAAGCATGGCTTATCGGGGAAAAGTAGTACCTTCAGCTCTAGACCAGTGGCTCTCAACCTTGGCTGCACATTAGAATCACCTGGGAATCTTTTTAAAATCCTGATTTCTGGGCCTCATCCTCCGGAAATTGTTTCTTTGTTATGGGGTGGGGCCACAACATTACAGTGGGGCCTTGACTTACGAGTTTAATTAGTTCCGAGACCGAGCTCGTTAACTCAAATTACTCTATCAACTCAATGCAAAAAATCGGGCGAGAGACAGCTGGTATCTCAAAAAACTCGTTAGTCGGGACACTCGTAAGTCAAGGCCCCACTGTAGTAACAAAGAAACAGAATTTCCGGAGGATGAGGCCCAGAAATCAGGATTTTAAAAAGATTCCCAGGTGATTCTAATGTGCAGCCAGGGTTGAGAACCACTGCTCTAGACTTTCATTGGTAGATAAGTACATGTACATTTAAATATGTTGTGTTATTGGTATTTTTGTACATATTTCTACCATTTTACTCCTCTTTTCTTCTTTAGTTGAGATCTAGGTTAGTGTCTATCAGGTCAAATTTGTGATTGTGGTGTTCACACCTTTCACATAGTCACGAATTTTTCCCCAGCTAATTCTATCAATTACCAAAGTTCTGTCAAAATGCCCCACTATACTTGTCATCTGTCTACTTTTCCTCATAGTTATATTCATCTTTATGTTGTAATTTTGAGGGTATGTCACTAGGTTTATAAATCGTTAAATCTTCTTGGAAAATTGAACTTTTGCTATTATGAAGAGATGGGCCTTATCTCCAGCGATGGACTTAGCCTTGAAGTCTCCCTGGTGATGCAGTAGCTGCCCTGGCTTTCCTCAAATGATGTTTGCGTGGTCTGCCTTCTTTCATCCTTTTGTAAATTTAATTAATTAACTAATTAATTAATTTATTTATTATTTTAATCCTCACCTGAGGATATTTTTTCCATTGATCTTTAGAGAGAAAGTGGAAGGGAAGAGGGAAGGGTGAGAGAGAGGGAGAGAGCAAGCAAGAGAGAAACACTGATGCAAGACACACCGATAGGTTGCCTCCCACATGTGCCCCCACTGGGGATGATTGCCATGTGTGTATGTGTGTGGGATACATGTGTGTTGTATGTTGTTATGTGAAGTAGTTGAGATACAGGGTGAAGTGAAGTTCCTTCTGGGAGGGACTGTTGCCAGGAGGCATTGTAGCAACCTGGAGGACCGCCGAGTTCACAGTTGGAAGTTCCCAGACCACCTGGGTGAGGGGACTTGTGCTGCCAGACCATTCCAGCCCTTCTACCTGTTCACCCTCAGAGTAGAGCCGCCCGTCCTCCCCCCCCCCCCCCCCCCCCGCCCCAGATTACTGCAGAGCATCCTCTGTGGGGTCTGCTCCCTTCCCCCAGGGACCTGGGAGTTTAAAGTTCAGATCCGCCCAGCAGGCGGTGCTGCCAAGTTAATGCAACTTTCATTCCCATTTTTCTGAGTCCCATTTTTCTTTCATTTTTGTAGCAATAATTGTTTAATACTCAGTCAGTTTATCTTTGCTTTAGAAAAATACTTTGTCCTTATTTTTAGTTTTCCATGGAAGGATGGCTCTGAATAGCTTTGCATTGCTGTGCGTGGAAAGCTCGGGCTCTGCCCTCCGTTTCAAACCACAGCTGTCTCACGAGACGTCTCCTTCCCCCTGGGCAAGCACACACTCCAAACAAAACTTACAAGAAACCGTAATTGGGCCTAGGGTTGCTGTTTTAGGATGGGTTCTTCGTGCTTAGGGAGAGGATGAGTACCTTTGGAAATGCTCACGTAAACGAATGCGGTTAAAGTTGACACCGGCGTTCCTGCAGGTGGGCAGCATCCAGGATGTCCATGGGAAAGTGTGCGATTGGCCATCTTCATCGCGTCCATACTTGCAGTTTCCATTCTGAGCCTGAAGGTGTAGGAAGAACATACTTTCTACATGACTGTGAGAATTATCGCTTTTCAGAAACCCCTACCTGCCTGAATCTTGTGAAGGCTGGCCAAACTTTTTCAACTCGCCACTGCTAAGAAGTTTTTATGTCAAAGGACAGTTTTCATCTTTCTTGGTTTTCTTCTAAGAGCATGTCATGCTGTGTGCTGCAGAGCTTGCCTCAGAGCAGGTGAGGGGAAGGTCATTACGGTGATGCCCCAGGGAGCCACCCTTCCAGGCTGGCTGTCCCTCTCACCTTGACTCTGGGCTTCACTGTGTGTCTAGCATTGGCCAAAGAGACAGCAGCAAGTGTGCTCAAGGGGATGCTTGCTAAGTGCAGGTACACGGGACACGGCAGCTGTGCACGAAGGAGCCCGGCCTGGCCTCCTTAAGGATGAAGGGCTACAAGGAAGGAGAAGCCTCGCCCCCAGCGAGCCCCCAGCCAGACGTAGCTGCGCGAGCAACCCCAGGTGAAACCACTGCCCAGCCAACCCACAGGATCCTGAGGAAGGGGTTTAAGCCGCTGCATTTGGGGTGGTCCTCCTACAGCCGAAGAAAGCAAGGCACTGTTCATACTGGTGCCATCTTCACTCTTAAATGACGCACATGATTGCTGATGCCCGTCTTATTTTCCCTCCAAAGTACATTTTAATTGTCATCTACGGAACAGTTAAGTAGAAAATATATGACTGGGGTTTAGAGTTATAATTGCAGTAAGCAACCCTTTGTCTCCTGTGGGCATTGAAAGAAAAATCAGACTGCATCTTAAACTAAGTCCTGTCCGTTTCGTGTTTTTCATGTTGCTTCTTGTTCGCAGAAGCCGATGAGTGCTGATGTGTCTGTGTTTCAAGAGCTGTGGTTCTCCTAGAGTTCAGCATAGACAGTTGATGGGTTTGGCTTATCATATTTAAATAATGTGAGCTAAAAAGGGACTCATTTTCATTGTGTTCAATGAAGCCATATGATATAAAATACTGTAGGAGACTCATCTGCTTCAAAACAAAGAAGAAAGATAGTCTGGTGCTGCTGGTACTGAACAGACCAAGATGAATAATTTGTTTTTCAAAAGTTTTAACCTCCAGCCATAAGTTACATCCAGCTGTAAGACTGTTTGAATCATGGGAGTCTCAGCCAAGGGCGTCTCATTGGAGAAAAAAAGCCCAACCAATCTCCATTTGTGGATCTGTGAGTTAATGTCGTGTCGTACAACTGAAAATAAAGTGGAAGTGGCTGCTGTTCTTGACCATAATCTTGTGTCATATACACTGAGTGACTCCCACTGCTCTGATTTTCATCTTGCATTTGTAATTATTTCCAAATCAATGTATAGCGTCCATGTTAAAGCCAATGAGACCAGAAATCAAGCTGGCAATAGGAGCCTTCAGGGTGTTGTGAGGATGTTCCTTTTAACAACATTAAGCGTGACAGCATCTGTGGTGCGGGAAAAGTGCAGACTGGGAATGTCGTCAGGTGGGTGTTTTGTTCTGAAGATGCCACTGACCAGTTTTGAGATCTTAGCCAAGTCGCCTTCCTGGGCCCAGTTTTCTCATTAGTAAAATGAGGGCACCCAGATGATCTCCATCGTCAAATATCCATTAGTCCTGCGGCTTCGGAGGGGAGTGCATTGCTTGGGGTAGCCTTGGAGGAGAGAGATTTTAAAAGTTAGGGTGGGCCTGGCCGGCATGGCTCAGTGGTTGAACATCGATCTATGAACCAGGAGGTCACAGTTCAGTTCCCAGTCAGGGCACATGCCCGGGTTGTAGGCTCAATCCCCAGTAGGGGGCGTGCAGGAGGCAGCCTATCAATGATTCTCTGATCATTGATGTTTCTCTCTCTCTCTTCCTTTCCCTTTCTCTCTGAAATCAATAAAAATATATTTAAAAATAAAAGTTAGGGTAGCGTTTGTTAACCATGTTCATCACCAAGTGTGAAGGCGTTGGTCTTTGTGCATCACTCATGCTGTGAATATGAATGTGAATAATATGTAATTATTATTAGAAGAATTTATAATTATTTCCAATCAATGGATAGCATACATGTTAAAGACAATGAGACCAGAAATCAAGCTGAGAATATATTTAATACAACATTTTAGAAAATTTTTTTCTTTCATAAAACGTGTTCTAAGAAGTAGAACTTTTTAAAAAGCGTTTTCCAATTTTGGCACATTAAAATGACAATTTTAACATATTTTCTCCTAAGCTAATATTATTATTATTGTTATATTGTGTACCTTACTTTAGTTTTCTTGGGGGGAAAAATAGTTACCTTAATTTGCAGAAGTTTTTAAGAGACTTTCAGTGCACTTCTTTTACAATTTACTAGAGGCCCGGTGCATGAAATTTGTGCACAGGGTTTGTGGGAGGACGGCAGTGTGTGTGTCCCTCAGCCCAGCCTGGGCCCTCTCCAATCTGGGACCCCTTGAGGGATGTCCAACTTCCCTGTGGGATTGGGCTTAACGGGAAGTTGGATATCTCTCTCACAATCCGGGACCGCTAGCTCCTAACTTCCCACCTGCCTACCTGCTTGATTGCCCCCTAACCACTCCCCTGCCAGCCTAATCAATGCCCAACTGCTCCGCTGCCAGCCCGATTGCCCCCAAATGCCCTCCCCTGCCAGCCCGATTGCCCCCAACTGCCCTCCCCTGCTGGCCTGATTGCCCCCAACTACCCTCCCCTGCCAGCCCGATTGCCCCCAACTGCCCTCTCCTGCCACCCGATTGCCCCCAACTGCCCTCCCCTGCTGGCCCAATGGCTCCCAACTGTCCTCCCCTGCCAGCCTGATTGCCCCCAACTGCCCTCCCCTGCCGGCCCGATTGCCCCCAACTGCCCTCCCCTGCCAGCCTGATTGCCCCCAACTGCCCTCCCCTGCCAGCCATCTTGTGTTCACATGGGGCGACCATCTTGTGTGTTGGGGTGATGGCCAATTTGCATATTACCTCTTTATTAGATAGGATTGTGATGTTTGAGTAGGGAGACAACCACTGTGTGGGAATTAAAAGTAGAATCTGCTGAGCTACTTTCAAACTTCTTTCTTTCTTTGCAGAACTTTAGCCCTGATTAAGCCAGATGCCGTTTCAAAAGCTGGAGAAATAATTGAAATAATAAACAAAGCTGGATTTACTATCACCAAACTCAAAATGATGATGCTTTCAAGGTAATTTGTTGATAATTTTTAGTTATGCAATGTCCAGTTCCCTTTTTTTAAAAAAAATCATCTTTTATCATTCATCTCGTTGAAAATTTTAAAATCTCACACTGAATGACAAATAGAATAGTTATCTAATTAGAATGAAAAAACACAAGGCAGCTGATGAGCAGTAGCTGTCAGATCCTCCTGCCTCATTCCCTGTGTGTTGTCTTGCACAGCCCCATCTGCTGTTATAATTCACTGTGTGTTCACTGTGATCTCTTAACACATCAGTAGAACACTGTATAGAAATGAAAGAAGGAGAAATGAATGTTGCATTATTCCCATTGACATGGGAGTGTTATTGGTGAGATTTTTAAAAGTGATGCATTTGGAAATGTTTGTATTTAGCTCCACCCAACCAACATATATGTAATTGGGAAATATACCTGTTTACTCTTCCATTCTGTCTGAGCAGGTGTTTTCTAAGTTGCTTCGTGAAAACAAGACTTTCCTATCGCAGGGGCATTATTGTGGCTGGTAGGCGAGACTGGGTCTGTTACTCCACTAGTTTTGTGTGTTCAGGGTCGGGTCTCTTCTCACTGCTATTTTGATATCTAGCCCACCAGACAGTTGCTTTTCTGTCTGTGTGTACAGGGACATGGCTAGCAGCAGCTATTCAACATTGCATTCCCAGGAAACCGTTACAAAACACCCTCAATTTAACCCCAACAATGACAGATGTTTAATTTGTGTTTTTTCCCCTATGTGAGATCTCCCAGTTCCCTATTTACTAGGAAGGCAGGAGGCTTTTATTTCAGAGCAGAGTCTAGAGCTAGTTTTCTTGTAACTGTGCCGCTAACCAGGTGTGTGACTGTGAACAATTGAGTTCTGTGCTTCAGTGTCTTCATCTGTGAAATGTAGGTCATCATAGCACCTGTGCCAGAAAGTTCCTATAGGACCGACATGAGTTTACTGTATGTCAGGTGCTTTGAGAAACCCTGGCCCATCGTAGGTGTGCCTCTGTGTTAGCTGTTACTAGTAGTAGCATTAGTACTAGTGATATCATTATTATTTCGTGGAAACCAAGGTCATGACCCTTTATAAGTGGTCCCATTTGCCCCATTTCTGTAGGTACTGAGACGCTTGCCTTCTAGCAGGCAATGGACTGGATTATGGAGATGCATTTCCATAGTTTCAGGGAGATGGAACATTTTTTTATGTCGCCACACTTCCAGTGCCTGGTACTTGGGCATCAAACTTCCCATGCTAGAGATGCCCAAGAAAACTTCTTCTTGTTCATGCCATCTCACGCATGTCTATTAACACTACTGTTGAGTCTTGGCCTTTACCCAACTCAGAAGCTAATGAGGTAGACTGTTACTCTTTCATGGGTGCTGCAGAAGGCAGGAGACGTCTGGGTCAAAGACAGAGGACCTTGTTGTGGCACAGCAAGCAGCACGGACGTCATGTTTGTGTTGGTTCCTCTTGCCTCCTCCAGGGCCATGGAAATAATGTGATATGGGCCCTGGTGGGTGTTGTATGCACAATTGATTGCATTGCAGTGTGGAGCATTGAACTTGGGTTACCACTGTTTCATCAGAAGCAGTAAACAAGCCTGCTCTTTGTACTGAAGAGAGACATGACCTCATCCCTCAAGGATAATCACCATGAACAGGACTCTGAGAAGTGGTGGGATAAAGAGCAGTCAGGGCCTCGCATTCCTAGCTTATCCAGTGAGACATGCTAGGTGCACCAGAGACCCATGGGAGGATCTGCCAATACTTCAGTCTTCTCTGAACTTACTGGCTCCAGTGTCAGTCCCTCCATTAGCATAGTATCTTAAAGGCAGCAGCCGAGTTTCATACTACTTGGTCTTTCTAGTTCTTGGATCAAGGCTTCAGTCGAGGTAGGCACTCAGTAAATACTTCATGGAAGAATCAGTGGTTAGATCCTCTGAGAGACTGGTGCATTCCTTAATGAAACACAGCAGCTCTTCTCTAGGTGGTGATACACTTGTTAGTATCTCTTCCATTGAAACATTTTAAGGAAGAATGAGATAAGAATGATGGGGAAAATTCATAAACTCTCATCGTGGTTTCTGTTTTAGATTTTGAATGGCGATAACTGCCGGGCCAGGGACATGTAGGAAAAAATAATGAAACAGTTTTAGTAGTTTATTAAGATTTTTCTTCTTTTCATTGATATTAAAGATTATGATTGTGTGTTTTTCTCTTTTAGTAGTTCAGTTGTGTTGAAAGGTAGAATTGGTTGTTTTGTAGTCTTGCTACTGACTCTTCTAAAATACCACATTAATGAGTTTCTCTGGCATGCAGTGTTACCTCATTGTAGACTGCAATACATATATCCATTTCAGTTTTGTGAATTCTTCCCCTTACACTCTAGAATTTTTTTTTGAAGTTGGTAGTATGGCATAAGCAAAAAATGGAAAGGAGAGGGTATTTGAGCAGAATATTTGGTTAAAAAATAATTCACATTCAGATCAAATCAATAGAGGGTTTTATTTTTATTTTATTAATGTAAGCTAAAATAATTCTCTTATGTAATTGCTAACTGTTGTCATTTTTATTATTTTATAGGAAAGAAGCAGCAGATTTTCATATAGACCATCACTCAAAGCCCTTTTTTAAGTAGGTACTGAATTGGAGGCTAATGGAGAATATTCTGGAAAACGAGAGAGTCATAGTTTTACAATTAAAAGTTTTGTTATATGAGGATAATCTGTCAAAAAGGACCCCAGCAACATCTTGCAACCGCAAAGAAGTATTTTATTTATTTTTTAATATTTTTTTTATTGATTTCATAGAAGAAGGGAGAGATAGAAACATCAATGATGAGAGAGAATCACTGATCGGCTGCCTCCTGCATGCCCCCTGTTGGGGATCCAGCCTCCAAACTGAGCATGTGCCCTGACCAGGAATCGAACCATGACCTACTGGTTCATAGGTCAATGCTCAACCACTGAGCCATGCCAATTGGGCTGCAAAGAATTATTTTCTAAAAATTGGTTTTTCTGTCCTTTTCTTATCTCGTCATTAAATATCTTAAACTTGAATAAGAAGCAAATAAGATTATTTGTTTAAATTATAAGGAGCATCACTTTCTTTTTAGATTTTAGTAGATTTAACATGGAGTGATAATTATATTTTATGTCTAATATTTATTTCTGCTGTGCTTTTAAACTCTTATTTTGGCATTCTCATATGTATAAATGTTATTAGAATCCTTACATTTTAAATAATTTTATATACATTTTGTTCTTGAAACATAGCAACAAATATATGTTAGAACCTGAATCTATGTCTTAAATATTTTGGTTGCTTTTATTTTATATTTTATTGTTTTGTTAATCCTCACCCAAGGATATTTTTCCCATTGATTTTTTTTAAAATATATATTTTCTTGATTTTTTTACAGAGAGGAAGGGAGAGGGATAGAGAGTTAGAAACATCAATCAGCTGCCTCCTGCACACCCCCTACTGGGATGTGCCTGCAACCAAGGTACATGCCCTTGACCAGAATCGAACCTGGGACCCTTCAGTCTATAGGACGACACTCTATCCACTGAGCCAAACCGGTTAGGGCCCATTGATATTTTTTTAAAGAGTTGGGAGAGAGGGAGAGAGAGAGAAAGAGAAACATTGATGTGAGAGAGAAACATTGATTGGGTGCCAACTATGACCAGGGATGCCAGGGATTGAACCTGTGACCCTTCGGTGAGAGGGCCGAAGCTCTAACTATCCAGCTACGCTGGCCAGGACTTGGTTTGTTTTGAAATTTAGCTGAACATTGTGCATCTTATATTACTACTAGTGGCCCGTTGCATGAAGATTCGTGCAATAGGTCTTCCTTCCCCTGGCTGCCGGCACCGGTTTTCCTCCGGCACCTGGGACCCAGGCCTTTGGTCCTGCCACAGCAACAAGGCTTGGCTTCTCCACTCCCGCTGCTCCCAGCCCCTCCTTTTTTTTTTTTTCCAGCTCCTCCAGCGGTTCCCAGGGCAGACTGGAAGCCTGAGTTCCCCCCGACGACCCAGGCCCCCGGCGACCCAGGCCCCTGGTGACCCAGGCCCCCAGCCACTCCTTGAGTGGAGCCCAGGCCCCCCCGCCCCTCCTTGAGCAGAGTACAGGGCCTATGGGAAGCTTGGCTTCCTCCATCGCCAGGAGCAACCCAAGCCTCCTGCTCGCTCCAGCTCTGTGGCCTCCGCCATCTTCAGTCATCTTCAGTCTTTGCTCTGCGCCTGCTTATGCAAATTAACTGCCATCTTTGGTTAATTTGCATAGTCACTCTGATTGGCTGGTGGGCGTAGTGGAGTGGTGGAGTGACAGAGTGATGGTTAATTTGCATGTTTCTCTTTTATTAGTGTAGATTGATAAAGGAGCACTTGTATTTCTAATGAAGAAAGATGTTAGCCAAGCTGCTATGATAGGCGTGCCATTTGGTACCCTACACAGAATAGGGGTCTTTAAAAAAAGCTTGATATAAGAAATGTATTATGTTATACATTGTTTTAAATCAGGCATTCTAAAATGTTCCTGAACCTTGTTAGAATAGGAACATATAATTATCTTGGAAGTTACTCTTTATTATACTCTTTGTATACGTTTATAGCATTATATTGCAGCTCCTGATGTAATGTCTTACATGTAATTAGTATGTGGTAAATTTTATCACATGTATGAATTAACTAGTTTTCGTGTTGTATTGAGAAACACATAACAAAAGACGTAGCTGCAGTCACGGAGGCAGTGCCACAAAGCACCGTCTTTTATGATCAGGCATGCCTTTCCTGCGTTCACCTGCCACGCTCATCCTGCGGCTCATTCTGCTGTGTGCTCAGAGAACTGTGCTACTAGGACATTAGATTATAGGTTTCTTGAGGGAAGCTTCTGTTACAGCCTATTCTGATTTGTAGTAGATGATCATTAAATGCTTATTGAATGGATGAACATATGTTTCTTCCCTTGACTTAGATTCCTTAAGTCTAATTATTTTGGCACCTAAGGCCTAGTAGAATATGTCTGAGGAGGTCATGTAGGCCTTTTAGGATAGAGGATACGAATACTCATACATATGTGTTATTTCTTAGAAACATTCAACATGAAATGATTTTTGAAAATATATTTTTATTGATTTCAGAGAGGGAGAAAAAGGGAGAGAGAGATAGAAAAATCAATGATGAGAGAGAATCATTGATCGGCTTCCACCTCCTGCATGCCTGACACTGGGGTTCGAGCCCATGACCCAGGCATAAGCCCCTATGGGGAATCGAACCTTGACCTCCTGGTTCATAGGTTGATGCACAACCCCTGAGCCACACCAGCCGGGCAGCATGAAATGATTTAAGAAGTCAGTACTGAAGAGGGTTGGCTCATGGAACATGGTTCACCAGGGCAGGAAGTGTGTGCAACAGTCAAGAGTTAAAGGCACAGAAGGGCTGTGGTGCCCTGCCCCTCTCTCCAGGAGGGTCCCGGCCGCTCTTGGCTTAGATGAGAGAGAAGCATGGGCTTTCTTTAAAAAGTAGACTGTCCCCGCTAAGCACAGTAGGAGGAACAATGTCCCTTATCTCACAGTTAAACTTGTCATTGTTGCCTTGTACACAAATAAAAGTTAAAAAATGAGGTTTTGTTTCTCATATCTTGGGGTACTGTCTGACTCGGTGTACGTGTAGCTTTGAAATTGAAGATAGGAATAAGTCACAGCAGCTTTTATGCTAATTAAAGGGTATTTCTTAAAGGCCTATTGATTTCTTTTTTTTATAACTAGACAAACTTAATGCTTATTCATTGAAGCATAGATCAACAGGATGCATTTTAAGGCAATGAAATAGTCTCAGTCCAATGAAACAGTGATTTTTCTGCTCACAGTAATTGCTTTGATAACACTGGCAATTCAGGCCACTGCAAGACACTTGATTTATGAAAAATGCACCTTGTCCACATAAAATCCACTATATCCAATAGTTCTGAGATCATAATGTCCATGTATTTGTTGAAATACTCAAATTGTAATGTATCCTTGTTGTGAAGAGAGATGCCTAGTCTGACAGAACAATGAAGCAAATCCATCTTTCATCTGTTTCCTAGTGAGCTGATCCAGTTTATTACAAGTGGTCCTGTTATTGCCATGGAGATTTTAAAAGATGATGCTATATGTGAATGGAAGAGACTTCTCGGACCTGCCAACTCTGTGGTGGCGCGTGCGGATGCGCCCGGAAGCATCCGAGCCCTCTTTGGAGCTGACGGCATCAGAAATGCAGCTCATGGCCCCGACTCCTTCGCCTGTGCAGCCCGAGTAAGGTGTTTCGAATACTGTCACTCAGTTTTGGTTTTGGGAACTGTTTGATGTCAACGTTTAGCATTTCCATTGCTGCTGATGGAGGGTGGATTGATACAGCTGATCTCGTAGTAGAGAAAACCTTAACCTTTTGCCTGGGATTAAACAGTGTTTCAATGATACATCTCCCCCGGGAGCTGGTAATCTGGTTACGGCCAAGGTAAGTTTAAAATATGCATCCCACTTCTTGTTCCAAAGACTGAACTTACTAAGGCTCATCAATGTCTAAATTACGGAGTTTATGTAAGAATACCAGTTTACAGACAGTGAATATTCAAAAAGAAGGCATCATTGGATATGTTATCTCCTGGGCTCCTAGCACTCTCTTTCCAAGTTTAACATCTTTTTCTTTCCTGTATCTACCTAGTGTTTATGAAAAAGTTTTCCTGTATCATTCCTTGTTTTAAATTCACACAAATAAGGTATTACACTGGGTTTACACTGACATTGAATTAACGAAGTGCAAATTTATTCTTGACATCATGAGACATTTCTCAATTCATTTAAGATGGTTTTTAGTTTGGTCATGTTTGCAGTTAAATAATATTAGACAGTTTTATAATAATTGACTTTTCTTACAAGTTTATTAGTAAATTCCTTCAGCTGGCCTTTTAAACGAGACCTTGAATCTGATCACTGTGGTCAAATCACAGTTATATTTTCTGGGCTACTGCAGATGCTGCCTGATTTTTTTCTTTTCTCCTGTTAATCAGTTTATGAAAATTTTATCCTGCCCAAGTAAAATTAACTGTGCCTAGGGGGACCTTCTTAAAAACAAATTGTATTAACAATTGAACTATTGCAAACCCTTCCATGAACTTTTGCCTCTTGTGGAATAGCGTCCACAGCTCCCCCAACCTGGCCCCTGCCTCTCTCTACACTTAACCTCTCACCAGTCTCTCCCTTACTGTGTCCCAGGTGTATGACCATCTTGCTACTCCTAGAATGGCCTTCGGCCTGACTGGTTCAGCCTACAGCAAAGAGGGCAGTGTGGTTGGATTGGGGGAGGGAGGAGGGGAAGATGAGGTCACAGAAGTGTCATGTGGTCCTGTAGACCCCAGTAGTACAAGACTGTTGGCCTTAATGTATGTTAATTATATCTCAACAAAACTTAAGAAAAACAGTGACAACACTACTTACCTGTTACCACTTCCCTGATTCTATGCACGGCACCCATCCTTGATGCTTGCTTCATTCCCACCACATCCCTCTGATTCTATATTTAGCCTCCTACTAGACTGGGAATTCTTAAAGATGTCTAATTTATCTTCATACCTCAAGGATCTAGATCACAGGTGTTTTAAAAGTTTTGGAATTAAAAATGATATCAAACCTAATGCTTATCAAGGCTCACTGTGTGTATCATAGACGTAGTTCCAAGCAGTGGAGTGTCTCATTTAAATCTCAGACATCCTGTGCAGTTGCTTGTCATCCTAATTTACTGTTGCAGAAGCAGACTCAGTGTGTTTAGGTACCCGGGCCACATGCTTGACCACCCCCTCCACTGTGTGTGCTGAAGTAGTAGCCTACTCACCGTCTTTTAGAATGTGGAAGTCATAGGAACTAGAGAAAAGAAATTTTTTCATCAATAATTCTGTCAGCAGCATTTACAGTTAACCTATTTATGGCATACTAGAGGCCCAGTGCACAAATTCATGCACCAGTGGGGTCCCTTGACCTGGCCTGCAGGATCGGGCCGAAACCGGCTCTCTGACATCCTCCTACGGGTCCCAGATTGCAAGAGGGCACAGGCTAGGCTGAGGGAACCCACCAGTGCACGATTGGGGCCATTGAGGGCCACAGGAGGTTGGCCAGCCGGGGAGGTACCATGGGAGGGCCCCAGGACATGTCCAGCTTGTCTCACTCAGTCCTGATTGGCCAGACCCCAGCAGCAAGCTAACCTACCAGTCGGAGCATCTGCCCCTAGTGGTCAGTGCATGTCATAGCGACTGGTCAACCAGTCAGCTGTCTGCCGCCTGGTGGTCAGTGCACATCACAGTGAGCAGTTGAGCGGCCTTAGCATGTCATTAGCATATTACGCTTTGATTGGTTGAACAGATGACTGGACGAACGGACACTTAGCATATTAGGCTTTTATTATATAGGATTCTTCCAGCTCGTTTCCTTGGTCATTTATGTAACCTGCAAAGTAAACACCATTTTACATGGTTTTAACTTAATTACTTTTTTCACTTAATATTATACCATAAAAGTTTTCCATGTCACTAGATTACTGTCAAAAGAGTACATTTTAATGGCTGCAGAATATTCTCTTGGCATGGAAATAACATGGTTTACTTAAAAGGTCCCTTCTGAAGAATAGGTTTGAGGTTTTTCTCATATTTGCAAATAAGGGTGCATTGTTTATGCCACTTCATATTGGATTATTTTATGATAAAAGGGTTTTTATTTGATATTAGGAGAGTATATAGAGAGAAAGTTTGGTATTTTTCAATGTTTTAATCTGGAGCATTTACAAAAATTATATATACACACACACACACACACACACACATATACACATACATACACACTAGAGGCCCGGTGCACAAAAATTTGTGCACTCGGGGGGTGGGGGGGAGAGGGGGTCCCTCAGCCCAGCCTGTGCCCTCTCGCAGTCTGGGACCCCTCGGGAGATAATGACCTGCTGGCTTAGGCCTGCTCCCGGGTAGCAGAGGGTAGGCCCAATCCCTAGGTGCAGCCCCTGGTCGGGCTCAGAGCAGGGCCGATTGGGGAGTTGGGGCGCTGCCCCCTGTCATGCACAGAGCAGGGCGGATCGGGAGGTTTCGATGCCACCCCTAGTCATGCTCAGGGTACAGCCGATTGGGGGGTAGGGGCACCGCCCCCTGTCACACTCAAAGCAGGGTCGGTAGGGAGTTGCGGTGCCACCCCCTGTAACACACAGAACAGGGCCGATCAGGGGGTTGGGGCGCTGCCCCCTGTCACGCACAGAGCAGGGTCCATCAGGGGGGTTGGGGCTCCATACCCTATCATGCACAGAGCAGGGCTGATCGGGGGGTTGAGGAGCTCCCCCCTGTCACTCACAGAGTAGGGCCAATAGGAGAGTTGGCGCACCACCCCATGTCACACACAGAGCAGGGCTGATCAGGGGGTTGGGGCACCGCCACTGTCACACTCAGGGCAGGGCTGATGGGGAGGTTATGGCTCTACCCCGTCACACACAGAGCAGGGCCTGTGGGGGGGGGGGGGAGTTGAGGCGCTGCACCCTGTCACACACAGAGCAGGGCTGAACAGGGGTTTGGGGTGCTGCCCCCTATCACACACAGAGCTTCAGGGAGATCAGGGGGTTTGGTTGCTGCCCCCTGTCATGCCGGGAGGCCTCGCTGCTCCACTGATCCTGGTGCTGGGAGGCATATTACCCTTTTACTATATAGGATAGAGGCCTGGTGCATGGGTGGGGGCCGGCTGGTTTGCCCTGAAGTGTGTCCTGGATCAGGGTGGGGGTCCCCACTGGGGTGCCTGGCCAGTCTGGGTGAGGGGCTGAGGGCCATTTTCAGGCTGGCAGGTGACTGAAGCTCCCAACCGCTCCTTTTTTTCTTTTCTTTTTTTATTCTGGGCCAGCTTTAGCTCTGAGGCTCGGCTCCAGCTCTGAGGCCTTGGCTGCTGAAAGCAGGTTTCTGGCCTTTGTTTACCTTCTTTATTTGAAACAATGTTGCGGTCCTGCTGACTGAAGCCCGGCTGACTAAAGCAGGTATCTGGGGTTTGGTTTAGCATCTATATTTGCAACATAGTTGCTTAGAGTTGCAGCTGAGAGGCCGGCAAGGCAGGCGGGGAACTTGGCTTCCTCCGTCACTGGAGCAAGCAAGCCTCCTGTTCACCTCAGTGCATGGCTGCCGGCCGCCATCTTGGTTGGCAGTTAATTTGCTTATCTCCCTGATTAGCCAATGGGAAGGGTAGCGGAGGTACAGCTAATTACCATGTTTCTCTTTTATTAGATAGGATATATATATATATATATATATATACACATATACATACATACATACACTAGAGGCCCAGTGCACAAAAATTTGTGCACTCGGGGGGTGGGGGGGAGAGGGGGTCCCTCAGCCCATCCGGTGCCCTCTCGCAGTCTGGGACCCCTCGGGAGATAATGACCTGCTGGCTTAGGCCTGCTCCCGGGTGGCAGAGGGCAGGCCCAATCCCTAGGTGCAGCCCCTGGTCGGGCTCAGAGCAGGGCCGATTAGGGAGTTGGGGCGCTGGCCCCTGTCGTGCACAGAGCAGGGCGGGTCGGGAGGTTGCGATGCCACCCCTAGTCATACTCAGGGTACAGCCGATTGGGGGGTTGGGGCAC
The DNA here is from genome assembly GCF_028538775.1 of Myotis yumanensis. Lineage (NCBI taxonomy): Eukaryota > Metazoa > Chordata > Mammalia > Chiroptera > Vespertilionidae > Myotis > Myotis yumanensis. The sequence continues at coordinate 39,252,935 of NW_027223768.1, forward strand.
CGCCCCCTGTCACACTCAAGGCAGGGTCGATAGGGAAGTTGCGGCGCCACCCCCTGTCACACACAGAGCAGGGCCGATCAGGGGGTTGGGACGCTGCCCCCTGTCACACACAGAGCAGGGCCCATCAGGGGGTTGGGGAGCTCCCCCTTGTCACTCACAGAGTAGGGCCGATAGGGGAGTTGGGGCACTGTCCCCTGTCACACACAGAGCATGGCGGATCAGGGGGTTGGGGCGCCACCCTCTATCACCCACAGAGCAGGGCCCATCAGGGGGTTGGGGTGCCGCCACTGTCACACTCAGGGCAGGGTCGATGAGGAGGTTATGGCTCTACCCCATCACACACAGAGCAGGGTCTGTGGGGTGGGGGGAGTTGGGGCACCACACCCTGTCACACACAGAGCAGGGCCGATCAGGGGGTTGGGGCGCCACCACTGTCACACTCAGGGCAGGGCCAATGGGGAGGTTATGGCTCTACCCCGTCACACACAGAGCAGGGCCCCTTGTGTGGGGGGGCACCACCCTCTATCACCCACAGAGCAGGGCCGATCAGGGGGTTGGGGTGCCGCCACTGTCACACTCAGGTCAGGGCCGATGGGGAGGTTATGGCTCTACCCCGTCACACACAGAGCAGGGCCCGTGGGGGGGTGGTTGGGGTGCCGCACCCTGTCATACACAGAGCAGGGCCGATCAGGGGGTTGGGGCGCCGCACCCTGTGACACACAGAGCCTCAGGGCGGTCAGGGGGTTGGGGAGCTCCCCCCTATCAGGCACAGAGCAGGGCTGATCAGGGGGTAGGGCACCTTCCCCTGTCACTAACAGAGCAGGGCAGATAGGGAGGTTGTGGCCCCGCCCCCTGTCATGCCGGGAGGCCTCGCTGCTCCACTGATCCCGGTGCTGGGAGGCATATTACCCTTTTACTATATAGGATAGAGGCCTGGTGCATGGGTGGGGGCCGGCTGGTTTGCCCTGAAGTGTGTCCTGGATCAGGGTGGGGGTCCCCACTGGGGTGCCTGGCCAGTCTGGGTGAGGGGCTGAGGGCCATTTTCAGGCTGGCAGGTGACTGAAGCTCCCAACCGCTCCTTTTTTTCTTTTCTTTTTTTATTCTGGGCCAGCTTTAGCTCTGAGGCTCGGCTCCAGCTCTGAGGCCTTGGCTGCTGAAAGCAGGTTTCTGGCCTTTGTTTACCTTCTTTATTTGAAACAATGTTGCGGTCCTGCTGACTGAAGCCCAGCTGACTAAAGCAGGTTTTGGGGGTTTGATTTACCTTCTATATTTGTTACAATGTTGCTTAGAGTGCAGCTGAGAGGCCGGCAAGGCAGGCGGGGAACCTGGCTTCCTCCGTCACTGAAGCAAGCAAGCCTCCCTGTTCGCGTCAGCTGCCTGGCTGTCAGTTGCCATCTTGGTTGGCAGTTAATTTGCATATCTCCCTGATTAGCCAATGGAAAGGGTAGCAGAGGTACGGCTAATTACCATGTTTCTCTTTTATTAGATATGATATTGTATAAAAGCCTAAGTGACCGTAATGACCGAACACTCAGAATGACAGGAATGACCGGTCGACCAGTCGCTATGATGTGCACTGACCACCATGGGGCAGACGCTCAACGCAGGAGCTGCCCCATGGTAGTCAATGCGTTCCTGCAGCCAACTTCCCGTCACCCCTCCCACCAGCCAGCCCAGCCTCAATGTGTCCCTATTGGGGGCGGGGCTAGCCAGCCAACCTCCCATGGCCCCTCCCCCCAGCTGGCCAACCTCCTGTATTCCCTCCCTCCAGCTGGTCCTGTCCCAATGGGCCCTGATCACTGTCCAGACTGAGGGATCCCACCTGTGCACAAATTGGTGCACTGGGCCTCTAGTCCTATATAATAAAAGGCTAATATGCAAATTGTCCCCACGGGTGGGAGTTCGACTGACCAGGAGTTAGATGTGGCTGATCACCAGGTGGTGGCACAGAACATGGTGGGCGTTGGTGACGCAGTGCTGGCAGTGGGCGACAGTGGAGGTGCTGCCAGCCCCAATGGCCTGACAAGAGCAGGATCGCAGCAGGGGGCGGGGCCAGTGAGTGGGTGGTGCCGGTCAAGGAGGATGTGAGCAGGGGCCCCTATCGCCCCGCCAGTCACCCCACAGATTGGCCCTGATTGCTGGCCAGGCCTAGGGACCTTACCTCTGCATGAATTTTGTGCATCAGGCCTCTAGTATTTATATAAATTACTATGTAAAAGTTTGGGAGAAACTTTTAACTGGCAAGCATTTATTTTTATGATTAAAGATATGAATGTAGATTAGTTGAATGCTTTAGTGAGGTTACCATAGGATCTTATCAAGGTGAAATTTATGAAAAAGTGCAACTATATGCTTTACAATTTGTTGAATAAAATATAGTATAAAAGTAATATACTTAAAGCTTATCAAATTGAGTCTGAATTTTATTTAGGGGAGAAAGTTATATATCTTTCTCCTTCCTTACTGGTCAGTTTAGGGAAAAGTAAAGGCTAACAGAAGAGGAGCTTTATGAGAAATATTTAAGCAACTCAGATCACAAAGTAATATGAAAATTTTTTGTGTAACTTTACTTTCTGTGAAGTCTCTGAATTAGTAAAAGTGTGCTCTTGCAAATGTTAGCTTGGATTAATAGTGGTAAAAGCTTAGAGATAGGGAAGTGTGTTTAAATAATTAATGGTACTGATGAGTGTGACCATCTTCGACTAGTTCACATGGCTGGGTTGTTGTTTCAGTGAACCACATGTAAAACAACACAGCCTGGCCTGGCTGATGTGCTCAGTGGTTGGTCAACCCATGAATCAGGAGGTCCTGGTTCAATTCCCTATTGGGGCATATCCCTTGGTTGTGGGCTCAATCCCCAGTAGGGGGCGTTCAGGAGGCAGCAGATCCATGATTCTCTTTCGTCATTGATGTTTCTCTCTCCCCCTCTCCTTTCCTCTCTCTGAAATTGATAAAAACACGTTTTAAGAAAACACTGCCTGAATCTAGCTACAAAATATGGTTCATTTAATTTAATTTTATCACAGGACTATAGTGAGTATTTAGTTTTAACTAACAATAGTTCTGATTCTTGATCTCCATTTTACATGTCAAAGTCATTTCTCTCTATTTCTAGGAAATGGAGTTATTTTTTCCTTCGAGTGGAGTCTGTGGACCAGCAAACTCTGCTAAATTTACCAATTGTACCTGTTGCATTATTAAGCCCCATGCCATCAGCGAAGGTAAGTGCTATGTCAAGCACAACATGTCCAATTCATTGTGTTCATAGGAACTTATGAGCAAATCCTTTTGGAAATAAGATGGGATGTAATTTAAAAATCATCCTGAAAAAACTAGAATAGCCTATATAATAAAAGCCTAATATGCTAAGTGTCCAGTTGTCTGGTCGGCTGTTCAACCAATCAAAGCATAATATGCTAATGATATGCTCAGGCCACTCAACTGCTCCCTATGATGTGCACTGACCACCAGGGGGCAGACACTCCAACCGGTAGGTTAGCTTGCTGCTGGGAATTGGAGGATCGGGACTGAGTGAGATGGGCCAGATTTGCCCTGGAGCCCTCTGTCGGTCTCTCCCTGGCTGGCCAACCTCCCACGTCCCTCCCCGGCCACCTATCATGCACTGGTGGGGGTCCCTCAGCCTGGCCTGTGCCCTCTCACAATTCGGGACCCCTCAGGGGATGTCGGCACCAGGGACCCCACTAGTGCGTGAATTCATGCACCGGGCCTTTAGTACTAAATAATAAACATAATTGAATGGGTTAATTTTTTTCTTAGTATTAAAATAATTCAGGTACACAGTAGAAAATATAAAAAAATTTTAAGTTACTTGTTTTTCATTATCCTGAGAGAGTCATTGTTCACATTTTGATATTTCCTCCAAATCTTTTTATTCTGCATATGTATGTATATGTGTGTAACTGACACATATGAATGTAATTAACATGTTCAAGATATAGGTCTATAGGCAGATCCTTGAGACCATAATTAGAGGGGAGCAACATGCATGATGGGTAATAAAAATTTATGGAGAACTTACCACTATGTGCTAGGTAGAAGACTGAACATCTACCTGTACACTATCTCTTTTAATCTCAGCAATCATGTCAAATAGGTGGGCTTGTCATTCTTTTCCAGGTACATGAGGCTCTATGTGAATAAGTCATTTCCCTCTGGGTTCTTCCTCTACACCCACTGCTCTGCAGCAGTCACAGCAGAGCATGACATGGTGTAGCAGTAACATTTGAAATGGCTGGGGTTGACAGTCTATGAAGAACATGGCAATTTTATGTTATCCTCACTTTTCTTACCTGGGCATGGACACACACACACAATCAATCAATCAATCAATCAATCAATATACAGACACATTCTAATGTGATGAGCCAAGTTCCTGTTTAAAGGCCTCAACTTTATAAAAAGCTTATCTTTGGCATCTTAATACATTCAATTTGATCTTTACCTGATTTTATTTTTTCTAAGGAAAAATGTGATGCATGGAAAGAGAAATAAAATAGAATACTAGTTATAGCTCTTAATAATTGCATAGATAAATATAACAAATCTATTTAAAATGATTATATAATTGAAAGATGATGTCACATGACTAATTTTATATTTACACAGGTTTAAATCATTTTTAGTCAGCTGTTTTTTAAAGATTAACTATATTTCATATATTCATATTTGATATATAGCATTTGAGGTAAATGAGTTAAAGTAAAAGGAAATTTTGTAAAATTTAATCAAGTGGCAAAACAGTTTAAACTTTGGCATTTCAAGTTGTTTTTTTTCCCCCTTTTATTTCTAAACCTCAATTATAGAGATGCTTTAAGACTAGTTTGAAATGTGTAATTAACCCAATTTAGCTTAGAGTTAATAAACTGTGGCTACAATAAAATACAGTTTAAAGCTTTATATTGAATTTATTATTGGATTCACTTGGCCCCCTTTCGATGGCTGGTTTATGTTTATCTTTTTCTATAATGATCCCATTTCCTGGCATATTTAATTTCATCCGGGGTCTAGTGTGGATCTGAGAGGAAAAGAGGTTAAAGAAAAAGTTGTGGATAAGAGAGCAGCTGAAAAGAAGTTGGGTTGTTCCCTGAGGCTGACCACCAGCTCCCCCAAAGGCCAGGAGAGCCTGCTGACCAAGCAAAGCGCAGTTTACTGCTGTTCCAGTAAAGAGAGCACACCTGGGCGGAGCCCCAGGAGACGCCCAAGGGAGAGGTCCTGGGCGGACTTTGTGGGGCTCCAGGTCCACCTGGAGAGACTGAAGGTGGCCTGTGAGTGCAGAGGCCTGGCGGAAACTGGGCAGAGTTCGTGAGATCCAAGTTTGGATTCGTGGACACAGTGCGGCAGGGATCTTAACCAAGTCTTCTAAGTACCCAGTTGTTTGATAAGTGAGTTGTTTGCCAAGTTGAGAGGATATTGTGAAAAGGGGATCATTGGAGTAGTCTATTGTTGGTGTAAATGGACTTTGGGAAAGTTCCTGACACGTACAATGAAGTCATTTACTGATTTACAGCCTTATCTTTGTGGCTAGGAATTTCTTAGCATAAATAATAAAGTCATGCGGATGTAGGCGCCTTAGTTCTTAGTCCTGTGGTTAATCTGTATGGATTCAGTGGTTGGCGTCTCACTTCTGAGAGAGCTAGGGAAAAATACAGAGCATACAGAGCGTGGTTTGTGGACTAGATGGTGGCATTCGCGGCCTTGTTATCTATGTCGATTGAAATATATTTTGTCATTTGGAGGACTCAGGTTTTAAAAGGGAAGAAGACTAAGGCAAATATTTTCGTGTTCTTTTTTAACTTCAAGATGATGCAGTGCGTTTGTTTTGATGTCCTCAGTATTACTTACATGTAGTTAGTTCAATTCCATTGATAAAATAAGTTAATTTTACCCTGAAATCAGGCTCCACAGGCTTGAATCCTAGCTCTGCTACTTATTCTCCATGGGCTGTTAAATAACTGACTTAGGTTAATCTCTTTCCACCTTATGTCCTCATCTGTGAAGTGAGATTAGCAGTTTCCCTTCTTCGCAGAGTAACTGTGCATTAAATGTAATAGTTAATAACTAACATTAATTAACTATAAGGACTGTCCCAGGTCCAGTGCCCAGCTGAGTGCTGCGTCAGTGTTGGACATTCTTACTGTGATGAGTACTCCTACTAGTGACTCCTTCGTAACAATGCAGTGGCTTAAAATGCTAACAAAATCCAACATCCACAGCTGTCACCCACAGAAAGAAAGAAAATCCATCTCATTGTTTAAGGAACTAAGCGCTGTCCTCAGTTAAAGTCTGGTGTGAGGGAAGTCCGTGAAGCGGTCATTGCTTCTGTCTGGCTGACTGGCAGCGTCCTCCATTACCTGCCCTGACGGCCCGTGAGGCTGGCACTGGGCACGAGGAGGTGGCGAGTCGGGAGAGCGGCCTCTACACTTGCCATGGCCCCCACGTTAGCCTTTTGAAGTATGAGAGCCCGAATTCTGTCGGAAATTTTTTTCTTTAGCAGATTTATGCATTAAACAGTTTGACTGCGTTGTTCATGACATTGTCCTTTCTGAAATTCAGTTTCCTTTAGTCTTTAAACCCAGGTGTTCTCTTACTCTGTGAAATTGTGTAGAAAATTCTTGTAAAAGATAATCGTGTTCTGTATCTTAATGTTATGTTTTGGCTGTAAAAAATCTATTTTCTTTTTTTAAATATATTTTATTGATTTTTTACAGAGAGGAAGGGAGAGGGATAGAGAGTTAGAAACATCGATGAGAGAGAAACATCGATCAGCTGCCTCCTGCACACCTCCCACTGGGGATGTGCCCGCAACCAAGGTACGTGCCCTTGTCCGGAATTGAACCTGGGACCTTTCAGTCCGCAGGCCGACGCTCTATCCACTGAGCCAAACCGGTTTGGCTAAAAAATCTATTTTCATGGAGGCTGTTGGAAAGTAATTTTAGATTTTATTTCTAAAAAGACATATTGTCTGTCTGCAATTCCCTTATTAAGAAGCACATTATTTAGTCGAATATTGGCCAGTTTGTAAATGTAACACCAGAATCCTCTCTGATATGCTAATTGAGCAGGAGGACCGTTCTCAGCCAGGTTGTGTTTATCAAGTTTCTTACTTTTATCAGTCAGCTCTTCTTACTCAGAGCCTCTTCCAGAGATTCACTTTCCTCCCTGAATGATCATTCTGACACTCAATAGACCAAGAGCCTGAGAAACACATCCACCCTGTGGAACCGCCTGAATTTGGGATGATTAAAATGATTACATTCCCACCTTTTCAATAGATGATTTTCCTCAAATAATTTAGCCTCTGGAATACTGAGGAAGAGATGTGAACTTTTTGGTGTGAAGAGATTGGATTTAAACATCGTAAATCTAACTCGGTTTCAGTAAAGACTCTTGGAGTGGGGCCAGTTTTGCGTAGCATGTCACAGTTGCGGAGTTTTGTGCTTGTTTTATGTTCTATCTGAAACAGTAAACAGGAAGGGGCTTTATAAGATGCGACACAGTCAGAATGGCCTGCAAAGCCTAAACTATGAACTACCTGACCCTTCACAGAAAGTTTATTGGCCTTTGCCATACCGTGCATTTTTAATTGGCCCTGCCTAAATTTTGGCATGTGTACCTAACTCTGAATTGTTTAATAAACTGTGAACTTGCTCACTCTCTCCAGATTTTTTTTTTCTAAGACAAAGATTTTAGAATGTTTAAAACAGCCACTGGAATCTCCTCCCATCTTCCAAGTTATTAATGTGAGAATGTCTATTCTCCTTTCTTTCAAACGTTTTTACTTAACCTTATTGATGTATAAATTACGTAGCATAAACACGCATGTTCTAAGCATGCGCTTCTGATGTTATGTTACAGTGCCTCAAGTCTCAGTCACGAAGTGCTTCATGTATAAAGTTGGTCTTGTCAGATGTCTCCCTGGAGACACTTGGAGGATGCGTAACAGACTGACTGTTTGAATCCAGTGTCACTGTGTGAAGGAGGACTGACTAGGCTTAGTCCAGGCTCCACACTGCACCTTTCTGATTAGTGGGGTTCTGTCCATGATAAAGCAATGAGAGGTCGCCCTGTCCGTTATCTTCAGGAGTCAGGCTTGCTCTCCACACCCGACTGGAATAAAGAAGCAGCTGTTGCTAGGCAGCCGGGCACTAGCACCTAGCAACTGAGATGTGAGCTTCAGGAACCCCAGACTCCCTTCAGAGCTTAGTGATGTGTGTTACAAGCACAAGCCCTATGCTCGTCTGTCTGAATTAGAAGGAACACAATAAAGGGATGGCCATCAGCCCGTGAAAGTACTGAGCACCTGGCAGGGGTTATTGTAGGCTGTGATGCGCGGATACGATTATCCTTCCATGGCTCGACACTTGCTCGGAGAAATTTCTTAGCCTCTCTAAGGCCTCGTTTTCCTCATCTGCAAAATGAAGGTAACAGGACCTACTTCATAAACAAGTTAATACATATGATACACTTAGAACAGTTTACATAGTAAGTGTTCCAGAAGCTGTTAGCTATTAATAATAGTAATTGTAGTGATTATATCATGACACATTTTTTAAAACCTCGAATCAGCTATCTATTGCTTTATAACAAACCATCCCAGAACTTAGCTCCTTAACAACAATGTGTTACTCCACACACTTCTGCATTCCCTGTGCTCCCATAGCGATCCTTCGTGGTATACCTGGGTGGCTGAGTGGCTTCTAAGGTAGGCGTCTCGAAAGTCAGAACGCAGTTTTTTAGCTTTCGTAACTTTAGGAGTACAAATGTTACAAACTAAAAATACTACTTGCAAGTGTAATTATTTAATTTAGTTTATATTCCATTTTTTTAGATTTTGAAAAATACTTGATTTTAAGTTTATGTCTTGGTAAACATTTTAAAAAGGAATGTATATAATGAAACTTTCAAATACTATTTTACTACATATGTGTAGCATGTGTCTTCTAAGTTACTGAAACCTGCACTCAGACTTGTGGGACACCCTGTATGTGTATTACTTAAGGGACCGTATTTATTGGAAAGAGTGTTGTTTCACTTGAAAATAAGGTGGACACTTCATTGCCTTCCCCTTTTTCACTTTCTTATACTTCAGGACTTAGTCATCACCATTCACGGCATGACGTTCTGGATGCACCTTGACGCATGCCTTTGAGCTCGAGAGCTGTTAACCCCCTGGGTTCCAGGAGGAGCAGGTCACCGCACGTTTCCAGCAGAACTTGGGTGACAGCTCCACTCCCCTCGCCTGCTTTGCATGCCCGTGTCTGTTAGAGGACCCTGTAATTTTAGGACACGTGGTGACGACCGCTGAGCAGAGCCACACTTGCTCTAGACGTGCAGAAAACGTATCTCAGAGAGTTCGTAGCAAAGACAGTGAGTTCCCATCCTGCCTCGGAGGAGCCCCGGGCACTGGTTTCTGTGTGTCTTGTGACCCTCCCCTGCGGAAGGCACAGCTGCAGAGGAGGACAGCAGCTCCTGCTTGGCTGTGGCTCTGCCCTTTGGACTTGTCCTTCCAAGCCAGGAGATGACCGATCCAGGTGGAGCTGGGTCCAGAGACCAGGCCATGTGATGCTACTTTACCAGGAAATGTTTTAAAGATGAAAATTTAAGGCAGCACGATGTCATGTTTTAAGACTTTAAAAGATGATTCGAGTTACATGGCAGATTGTAAGTGCCGAGAGTCCGACAATCTAATTATAGTGATTCCTATGAAAATAGCTCTAGAGGAAAAACTGGGGTGAGTAACCCACTTCTACTCTGCACAGACACAGGCCAGCGTATGACAATGCAGATGCAGTAGGATACAAACTTGTGATAGATGGCAAATGACCCACCAACACAAGTGAGAGCTGTGAGCCGCAGGCCTTCTAGAGTAAGAAAAAGGTGCCAATACATAGAAAAGCAGAGGACCGTTTAATAATCCGCTCACATCTTATTTTGGATGTGTGCCCTTTTCCCACCCTTCCTACTGCAACCTTCCTTTCTCAGGCTGCAGTATATCACCTCCCACATCAACCAGTGGCTGGGTGAGGACAGCGTGCACCTCACAGAAACCCAACCCGAATTCCCAGTCCTGTCTCATGTACCCAGATGGCTGGTGGAAGGGCAGGGGCGAGCTGGGCTTAGGGAGGACTCTAAACTGCCTCGGGCAATCTCTGGGGTCTCTGGCTTTCCTGTCAGCATCATGTTCTTAGATGCCCTTTTCCCGGCACCATGAGAGAGGGCGAGGGCTGCCAGCAATGAACTGATGAACCCAGGGGGAAGAGTGCTTTTCAACCTGGTTCTAGCTAAAATGAATGAATGAATGATAAATAAAACCCCAGGGAAGGACTCTGGTTGGCTTGTGCAAACAATACGCCCATTCCCGGGGGAATTGCTCAGGTCTCGGAAGCAGAGTGCTGAGGCTGACCCTGTTCGGGTGGATGCCCACCTCGTGACCACTCTCAGAGGCATGTTTTTTTTTTTAAATATGTTTTTATTGATTCTTAGAGAGAGAGGAAAGGAGAGGAATAGAGAGAAACATCATCCATTGGGTGCTTCCTGCACATCCCCTACTGGGATCGAGCCTACAACCTGGGTATGTGCCCTGAACAGGAATTGAACCAATGACCTCTTGGTTCATAGGTCGACACTCAACCACTGAGCCACACCAGGACAGGTGGCAACTTCCTTTCTAATCGGAGAGGGTGGAGAGGGGGGTTCCTAGTCCCAGGAGAAGCAAGAGTTTTCAGAAAGATATTGTTAATGGTTGGATACAGGGTGGCCACTTAGAGGCTTTTGAACAATCCCAGTGAGGACTATGAGGCTGTGAACTGAGGCACAGGAAGAGGAGATGGGGAGATGATTTGACATTCAAAACAGTGAAGAGGGAGCATTCATGGGGCTATAAACAAACCAGGTAGCAAGTTAGCTGTGTGCACACCAGCCCAGGAAGCAGGCCTCCGCTTTGTGTGCCCCTTGAACCTGTTGGCTGCGCCGCACGCAGTTTTGCATTTTAACTTCATTTGCATAGTTATTTGTCATTTCTTCAGTCACCTGAACATTTCCTATCTAGACCAAAGTCAAGGACGTGGTTATTGACAGTTTGTCTTTTCAGGCTGCGAAATACAGAATGGGTTTCTTAAGTCCTCTCTGTCCTGCCTCCACACATAACCACATAAATAACAGCAATATCCTTGCCTCGTGTCTGACTGCTCTGGGCAGAATGCAGAGCTGCTCAGACTAGAACTTTTTATTGGTTTATCTGTGAATGGAATTATTCTGTCAGTGGTGCATTCTGCAGGGTAGTTTAATGTGGTTACAGACTTACAATAGGTGTAGATTGTGATTTCCTTTCGTATTGGTTAATGCAGAAGGCTCAATACTGCTTTCATATTTAGATCAGGATTCTTAAATAATCATGTAAAGCATTTTCTTTATCAAAATAAACAAGACCTTGATTTGTGCTAAGGCACCAGCAGTATCCCTGAGGTCAGATCTGTGTACATAAGGACACTAAAAGTTTATATTTGCCTTCTTAAAAATTAAATTTATAGGGGAGGGGGGCATTGGTTAATTAAATTATATAGGTTACAAGTATATAATTCTATGCTACATCATCTGTGTGTTTACCATCCAAAGTCAAATCTCCTTCCATCACCATATATTTGACTGCCTTTACCCTTAACCCACCCCCACCCCTCTTCCCTCTGGTGATCCCTATACTGTTGTCTGTGTCTATGAGTTTTTGTTTGTTCGCCTTGTTTGTTCATTGTTGTTTTTAGTTTTATATCCCACATGTGAGTGCAGTCATGAAAATATCATGCTGTGGAAAGTAGGAAAGTTCGGAACCATATGGTTTATTTGCCTTTTTAAATGTGTTGACATTTGCACAGATGGTGCAAGGGCAATGGCAGGGAAAACTGCCTTTGCACAAATCAGTCGCCCAAGCTCATAGTTCATGCATGTTTAACTATCAGGTGCTGCAGGGAAACGCCATTCTTACATAAGAATGTCCTCGATGCAGCAATGCAAGTGAGTAATTTTTGACCCTCAAGTACGGGTCTTGCTAATACTTGTGTGAACTAAGGGCAGTACACCAAGGACACTTGTGCTCCACACTCAAATACAACTTTGTCTTTACGAAAAGCACTTGAACCATTGTTTGAGTTGTGAACTCAACAAGGAGCCTTTTTAGGGAGTTCCACTTTTACCTGCAAGACTGTAGCCACACCAGAAATTTCCACTGGTTTGCAACTTAACTCTTTTCAAAATGAAGTAATCCTGTCATTTCAAAGACATGACAACTGACAGCAGTTGTTGCCCAAGATAAAGACCCAAGTGATGATCAAGTTCCAAGTGAACACTAGGATTAGAATCTTGGAAAACTCTACTCACCACCTTGAGCCTGACAGCTCCCCATGCTTGAAGACTATGCTGATGAAATTGGGGGTGATTTTTTCAGTGTGGCCCAATGAAATGAGTCAGCATTTGGAAGACTGCACACAGTGAGCTAACATTTCCTAAATGATCAATGTGTGAGGTTAGGAAATCATACGCAAGTGAATGATTTATTCAAAGTACAAGAGACCAGTGGATTTTGTCTCCCAGGATAAAAAAAAGAAGTTCACTGGGAGAGGCTTGAAATGATATGTTATCTCAGTTCCCAGCGTCCTTAATCTCCGTTAAGTCTTAACTGTCCCTCTATTCTAAGAACTCCCCCTCCATTTGATGCTGCGATACTACTGTCATGTCACAGTTGTATCTTCTTTATTCTCTTGTGTGTCTCCTTTTATGAATCTATTTATTTTCATTCTTCAATTCACACACTTTAAAACTAAAGCTCCTTTTTGCTTTTGTTCTTTTTGTCAAACAGTAGTCATCTAGTCTCATCATTCCAGCTCTAATCTCTCTGCACCTCATTTTATCTCTGGACGGCACCTATACCCCAACTCCCAGGGAATTCATTCATTCACCACTCAGTGATCTTCTTCAGCCAATGGCCAAGCTCTGTCCTCAAGTACCCATCAGTGTCCTGCTCTAAAATTCTGTTTCTCTGTTCAAAATAATTCAGTGTCTTTTTCCTTCATTTGTTTACATTATTCGTGTTTTTGTTTTTGTTTTTCTTTAAAGTGCCACATTCTGCCAGTCACTTAGACTCAAAACCTTCCTCCATCCTCTTCACAATCTGTCAAGGTTCGTCCTGTTACATTTGCTTGGCAACGTCTTCTACTCCTTCCTTCCTTCTTGCTGCTGCCACCCAAGCCCAGTTGGCATGTTGATCATTTCAGAAGCCTTTGTTCTTCTTCTGTCCTTTATTCCTTCCCTCAGATCAGTTGCCCCATCATTGTTGCCTTAGTAACCTTCCTACAACACCACTTTTGTCCTGTGTTGTTCTGCTCAGGCTTTCTGGGAGTCTCCATTGCTTTTGTCAGGGTTTCCTATTATTTTTACATATTTAAAAAAATTAAATTTATTTTTATTGATTTCAGAGAAGAAGAGACAGGGAGTGAGAGATAGAAACATCAATGATGAGAGAAAATAATTGATTGGTGGCCGCCTGCATGCCCCTACTGGGGATCGAGCCTGCAATCAGGGCATGTGTCCTGACCGGGAATTGAACAGTGACCTCCTGGTTCACAGGTCAGTGCTCGACACTGAGCCACACCAGGCAGGGTTTCCTCTTGAAGGAAAAATGTATTCTCAGTGTTAACATAAATTATTTTACTTACAATGCAACTTAAATATGTCCAAATATAAAGCTAAATATAAACTTTTTCATGTACAACTGTTTAAAACAATTTTATAAATTCGGTCCAAACAAAGCTATATAATGGATAAAATTTATACTGTGACTAGAGAGGCCCAGTGCATGAATTCCTGCACTGGTGGGGTCTGGCCAGTCTGCCCCAATTGGAGCAGGGCCAGCCAGGGGAGGGGACACAGGAAGTTATCCGGCCAGCCCTGCCCCTGATCCGGTTGGGGGGCTGATCAAGGCTGGCCGGCTAGGGGGAGGGGCTGCAGGAGGCTGGGGGTGCTGATTGGAGCCCTGATCGCGCTGGTTGACCTCTGCAGTGCGTGTCATAGCGACTCATCATTCTGGTTGTTTTGGTTCTATCATTCCAGTCATGTGACTTTTATATATATAGACTAGAAGCCCAGTGCATGACATTCATGTATGGGGGCGGGTGATGTCCCTCAGCCCAGCCTGCACCCTCTCCCAGTCCAGGACCCCTTGGGAGATGTCTGACTGCTGCCATGGAGGCAGGAGAGGCTCCGGCCACCACTGCTGCACTTGCCAGCCATGAACCTGGCTTCCGGCTGAGCAGTGCTCCCCCTGTGGGAGAGCACTGACCACCAGGGGCAGCTCCTGCATTGAGCGTCTGCTCCCTGGTGGTCGGTGCACATCATAGCAACCAATCATTCTGCCATTTGGTCAATTTGCATACTAGGGTTTTAAATATATACTAGAGGCCCGGTGCATAAAAATTTGTGCACTCGGGGGGGAGAGGGGGTCCCTCAGCCCGGCCTGTGCCCTCTCGCAGTCTGGGACCCCTCGGGAGATAACGACCTGCTGGCTTAGGCCTGCTCCTGGGTGGCAGAGGGCAGGCCCAATCCCTAGGTGCAGCCCCTGGTCGGGCTCAGAGCAGGGCTGATTGGGGAGTTGGGGCGCCGCCCCGTCATGCATAGAGCAGGGCGGATTGGGAGGTTGCGATGCCACCCTCAGTCACGCTTAGGGTACAGCCGATTGGGGGGTTGGGGCACCGCCCCCTGTCACACTCAAGGCAGGGTCGATGGGGAGGTTGCGGCGCCACCCCCTGTCACGCACAGAGCAGGGCCAATCAGGGGGTTGGGGCTCCGTACCCTGTCATGCACAGAGCAGGGCCAATCAGGGGGTTGGGCACTGCCCCCTGTCATGCACAGAGCAGGGCCGATCAAGGGGTTGAGGAGCTCCCCCCTGTCACGCACAGAGCAGGGCCCATCAGGAGGTTGTGGAGCTCCCCGCTGTCACGCACAGAGTAGGGCCGATAGGGGAGTTAGGCAACCGCCCCCTGTCACACACAGAGCAGGGCAGATCAGGGGGTTGGGGCGCCACCCTCTATCACCCACAGAGCAGGGCCGATCAAGGGGTTGGGGCGCCGCCACTGTCACACTCAGGGCAGGGCCGATGGGGAGGTTATGGCTCTACCCCGTCACACACAGCGTAGGGCCCGTGGCGGGGGGGGGTGGGGGGGGGTTGAGGCGCCGCCCTCTATCACCCACAGAGCAGGGCCAATCAGGGGGTTGGGGCGCAGCCACTGTCACACTCAGGGCAGGGCCAATGGGGAGGTTATGGCTCTACCCTGTCACACACAGAGCAGGGCCTGTGTGTGGGGGTCGGGGGGAGTTGGGGCGCCGCACCCTGTCACACACAGAGCAGGGCCAATCAGGGGGTTGGGACGCCGCAGCCTGTCACACACAGAACCGCAGGGCGATCAGGGGGTTTGGGCGCTGCCCCCTGTCACACTGATCCGGTGCCAGGAGGCCTTGCGGCTCCGCTGATCCCGGTGCTGGGAGGCATATTACTCTTTTACTATATAGGATAGAGGCCTGGGGGACGGCTGGTTTGCCCTGAAGGGTGTCCTGGATCAGGGTGGGGGTCCCCACTGGGGTTCCTGGCCAGCCTGGATGAGGGGATGATGGCTGTTTGTAGCTGGTCACACACCCTTCAGGGTGGGGGTCCCCAGTGGGGTGCCTGGCCAGTCTGGGTGAGGGGCTGAGGGGTGCTTTCAGGCTGGCGGTTGTTGACTGAAGCTCCCAACCGCTCCTTTTTTCTCTCTCTTTTTTTATTTTATTCTGGGCCAGCTTTAGCTCTGGCTCTATCTCTGAGGCTTCCGCTGCTGAAAGCAGGTATCTGGTTTGTTTGCGTTCTATAATTGAAACAATGTATAACTCTAGCTCTGAGATCCTGGCCGGCAGAAAGCTGGTTTCTGGGGTTTTGTTTAGCTTCTATATTTGTTAGAATGTTTCAAACTGCCAGCTCAGAGGCCGGCAAGTCAGGCGGGGAACGTTGGAGTCTGCAGTCACTGGAGCAAGCTAGCCTCATGTTCGCTTCCAGCTGCCTGGCTGCCGGCCGCCATCTTGGCTGACAGTTAATTTGCATAAGGATACGCTGATTAGCCAATGGGAAGTGTAGCAGTCATACGCTAATTACCCTGTTTCTCTTTTATTAGTTAGATATAGATGTTTGCCAAAACTAAATCATGAAGGTCAATGTGGATATGGTACAGACTGTTCAGAGTTTGACATGAGCCTGTTACATGCTCAGACTTCCACACAACCTTTGTTTGTACAGTGTGCTATGATGTCATTTGGCCTTCACGTAATACCAATGTGTCATTTGGAAAATAGATGGCATCGTTTTTTATTTTATTTTTTTATCCCTCAGCCTTCTACAAGGAAAATAGCTGCAGTAACAGTAACCTAGATAAGATGCCCATCCAGACTCTGGTACTTATTGGTGACTTGGGATGACTGGGTGAGCACCCAGATGACCCAGAATATGGTGAGTGTGTGTGGGTATGAGAATGTGTGTGTGTGAGTATGTATGTGTGTGTGTGAAAGAGAGAGAATGTGTGTGTGTATGAGTATGAGAATGTTTGTGTGAGTATGAGTGGGTGTGTGTGAGTGTAAGAATGTGTGTGAGAGTGGGTGTGTGAATGTGAGTGTGAGTTGGTGTGTGTGAGTGTGAGAATGGGTGTGTATATGAGTATGAGAATGTGTGTGTGGATGTTAGTGGGTGTGTATGAGTGTGAGTGGGTGTGTGTGAGTGTAAGAATGTGTATGAGAGTGGGCATGTGTGAGTGTAAGTTGGTGTGAGTGTGAGAATGGGTGTGTGTATGAGAAGGTGTGTGTGAGTGTTAGTGGGTATGTATGAGTGCGAATGGATGTGTGAGTATAAAAATGGGTGTGAGAGTGTGTGTGTGAATGTGAGTGTGAGTTGGTATGTGTGAGTGTGAGAATGGGTGTGTGTATGAGAAGGTGTGTGTGAGTGTTAGTGGGTATGTATGAGTGCGAATGGATGTGTGAGTATAAAAATGGGTGTGAGAGTGTGTGTGTGAATGTGAGTGTGAGTTGGTATGTGTGAGTGTGAGAATGGGTGTGTGTGAATGTATGTGAGACAGACAATTTTAGTTGACTTGAAAAAATAAAGAAACTTAGAATATTTTTATAGAAAGTGAATGGAATCTGAAAATCAGTCCCAGCCTTGCAGCGTTCATAGACCCCATTATACAAATTCCTCCTGCTGACACCTAGGACCTTCATCCATTTTGGTTACATTTCTCTTTTCAGCTGTTTTTCTTTTTGACATCTTACTGTTGTGAGGATATGCTCACTTTCCCAGATTCGTGTGGAGCTTCTGCTGCCTTTTCAGTTTTTTTTGTTTTTGTTTTTTTAAAAAATATATTTTATTGATTTTTTACAAAGAGGAAGGGAGAGAGATAGTTAGAAACATCGATGAGAGAGAAACATCCATCAGCTGCCTCCTGCACGCCCCCTACTGGGGATGTGCCTGCAACCAAGGTACATGCCTTTGACCGGAATCATACCTGGGACCCTTCAGTCTGTAGGCTGACGCTCTATCCACTGAGCCAAACTGGTTAGCGCATGCCTCTTCAGTTTTAATCTGATGTTTCTCCTCTGACCTTTCTGTGTATCTAATACTTGGGAATTTCATTTTCTTGTAGTATGAGTTTTAGTGGTTTGATTTTCATGTTCTGGACATCACTGGACTTCATGGGCCCTAGAGCAAAATAGTATCTTAGAAGTGTTTTCGTCTTCAGGGTCATCCCTGATGTTCCTGGAGCCCTTAATTCCCACTGGATCAAGTGGCCATAGTGGGCTGTCTCAGGGACTGGGCCTCCTTGTGGATCAATGACCATAGGAGGCTGTCTCAGGGACTGGATTCCCCTGTGGAAATGACTTCTCAGTGGATGGAATAGCCATAGGTGCTGTCTCGGGGACTGGGTTCCCAGTGGATGGAATGACCATAAGAAGCTGTCTCAGGGACTTAGTGTTCCTTGGGAAATGTGATTTCCTCATAGAGAGTGTAAGCAAAGGAAAGTAACTTGATGCAGAAAATTTGTATTTCTAAGCAGCCGAAATGCCTGAGAAGTTTTGCATTTTTCATGCGTGTGTTCTGTATTTCCAGGAATGCTGGGGAAGATTCTAATGGCCATCCGAGACGCAGGCTTTGAAATCTCAGCTATGCAGATGGTACGTAGTTTGCAATGAGTCACAACCTACGTAGAAATTGTTTTTTTCTACATAAGTTTTAAGATGTTTTACATTGAATTTTCTCTGCATTAAAATACACAAAAAAATAGAGTTACTGAACTTGGTAATCTATATATATAAAAGCCTAATATGCAAATTGTCCCCTTGGGAGTTCGACCAGGAGACCAGGAGTTCTATCGCTCGCTATGATCTGCGTTGACCACCAGGGGGTGGTGTGGAATGAAGGAAGGCCCTGGCTGGCAGCTGGGGAAGGGAGGCCCTGGCCGGCAGCCGGAAGGCCTTGATCAGCCCTGATTGCCATCCAGGTCTAGGGACCCTATCTGTGCATGAATTTTGTGCACCGGGCCCCTAGTCTTATAATAAAAATGTTTTTGAAATTATTTTACACATCAAATCTTTCACTGAGAGAACTAACAGTCAAGTTGTGCACCTAATTGAAGCTGGTACAGTAGGTTTATGCAGTTCTTGGAACTTTGCTGGCAAATATGGGCTGAAACAAAGTATTTAGTTTTTACAAACAAAAGATAGAATTAAGCCAAGTAGTTATAGTGACTTTTCTGTTGTCTGGATCTGTGACTCAGAGGGGAGTATGGGAAGAGATCATTTCAGATTTCTCCTAACCAGGGCCTTGTGCTGGTTTCTGGCTTTCCCCTCCGGCACCTTCACAGAGCCAGGGCCTTTCAGCCCCTCGGTGGCTGGCAGACTGCCCAACACACATCTAGGAAACCATCCACTGAAGAAGCAGCACCGCTCCTTCGGGGCTCAGGCCTCTGTGCTCTGCTTACCACTGCATTTGAGGAGGAATTGGGCGCAGATAATAAACAATGTGGGTGTTACAGTACCGAAGGCCAGCAAACTTCTGCTGTTATGATAGTGAAATACCAATCCTATTGGTGGGGCTGCCTATAGGTCAGGAAAAGGTCAGAAATATCCACTGGTTTGCAAAGTCTTCAGGCAAAAACTTGGAGACTGATGAGGAAGTTGGTATTTGAAGAATCTTATCTAGAAGATTCTTATCTAGGACTATAAAGAAATTGTGAGCCAAAACCTTGGCAAAGTAGCAGCATGGCGATGTATCCGCAGCTTTGTGGGACCTAAACCTGCTTAAAAAATAACCAGTGTGGGAATTTTAGCTGTAAACATTGATCTAAGTCTGGCTAGATCAACCTATAACGTAACTCAGTGATTGGCCCTTGTAGGTGCTCAGTGAAAACAAGAATAATTTAAAAAGGATTCATTGAACCTGTGGGGGATGCATGGTGATTTCGTGACAAGCACAGTCCTTCATTTTTGGAGTCTTAAAGATCTATTTATGAGTCAAGGGTCAGCTGCTTTCTAGGTATGTGACAGTGGCCAGATGTCAAGCTTTTTTTTTTTTTTTTAATTCTCACCTGAGGGTATTTTTTCATTGCTTTTTAGACAGAGCTGAAGGGAAGGAGAGAGAAGAGGTGGGGGGGGTGGGGGGGGATGTGAAAGGGACACATCCGTCAGTTGCCTCCCATAGGGGATTGGACCTGCAACCCAGGTACATGCCCCTGACTGGGAATTGAACCCATGGCCCTTCAGTGTGTGAGCCAACACTCTAACCACTTAGTAACACAGCCAGGGCTCAAATATTCTTATCTTCAGTTTTATCAGCTAAGCAAGGAGACCATTATTGTCTACCTAAGTAGATTAAATGAAATAACCCTACCTGATGGAAGAATTTTCATTGCAAGAATTGTGGAATTTTCAGTGCAAATCGCTAGGTATTTAATAAATTGTATTTTCTGTTACTACTTTATTATATTAATAGTACAGGTTGTGTGAACATAGGATTAAAAAAACACCTGAAACCAAACAAAATTCCCTCCCTGTATGGTTATGTTGCTAATAAAATAAATCCCCCTAGTTTGAATTATTGTCTGAGTAGGCAGAAATTTCTCCATAATTGTCAGTCCTGGCAACAATAAGCAAAGTGAGTGGAGTGAGGTGGGAAATAAAATTGGAAAGTCTGAGGCTATTTCAGAAAACATTTAAGGTCTTAGTTTTTGAGACACTAGAACTTGATGAACTTCTACTTCTAACTAAATCTGAGTGCAGCTTGGGCGGGCATGAGTCTTTAGGCTTATCTCGTAAGTGTACCTGCAACCCTTTTTGAAGAGCAGCAGAATTCCAGGTGCTTTACCGTGCGCTAGACTAACCAGGGCCTGCAGAATGCTTGGGAGAAATCTTATGTTCAGCCTTCTCGACAAAATTGGAAGTAATTTTCTTTAGTAACATTTTTTTTCTTGTGTCACTAATTTATCCACAAACACCAATGCATTATGTATGTCTCTTTCTTGTGCTGGGAATGAGGTTTTGTTCGGAGAGGTGTAATGCTGTGGTGAAGACCATGACCAGTGAGGTCAGGCTGGGATGGAACCCAGGTTTGTGGGGCTCCACAGCCCCTCTGAGTCTCAGCCTCCTGCAAATCGGGGCTGGTACCACCCCTCACATGGCAGGGTGGTCGCAGCATCATAGGAGATGCTGCGTGGAGAGGACCAAGAGCAATGCTGACAGGTTGAGCACTCTAATCGTTACACATTTTTATTATTGATGAGCTAGCCTCTGATAACACTTTCTTCTTCAAAGAGTATTTGATTCATGTAAACTTAACATTTTAAAGTAAAGAAAATATATCCAAGAGATCATAAATGTTGAGTGCTTAAGTGCGGTTCGTTCTCTTTGCTTAGTCAACTTATGGTTTTGTGGGATTTTTTTTTTTTAAATATAGTTCAACATGGATCGAGCTAATGTTGAAGAGTTTTACGAAGTTTATAAAGGAGTGGTGTCTGAGTATAACGTAAGTATCAAACTAAACATAAAGCGTTCGTACTGAAAACAGTTTGTGTGTCTCACATCTGGGGAATCTCAGGGTAATCTTTAATCAGGAAAGTATTCTTTAAAGTATACAGGATTCTGCCAGCTGCCAGTCCCTGATACCCAGTGACTGTGGTATTCTACCCCTGAGAGCCACTGGGTCAGTTTTAAAAATATAATGTTGTTTCATTTATGAAACAGATATCTGCAGGGGAAACAGAAAATGCAAGGGGGAAAAACCTTGCTGGGATATTGACACATTTTGACATTATCTGTGAAGTTTATAATATTGTCAGGGTGGGAGACTGTCCCAAATGCTTTAGAAAGTTAAAAGCAAGTAGATCTTAACATGATCGTATAACTTCATAGCAGTACTTACCATCTACTTCAACGACACAAATGCGGGTGGAGTCATCTGAAAATGGGACTGAGACGGAAGAAACAAGACTGAAAGGGCCCTTGGAAAAAAATGACGATATTCAAGTACACCAGATTGTTCCTTAAAATAACACATAGTAGGCATTTCATCAAAGGTAGTTTCCTTCCCCTCTCTATCAAATTGTTTCAGACACATTTGTGCTGGTACACTGCCCCCTTAGCCCTGCTGTTTCAGAGATAGTTTGACTTTTCTTTTTGCATGAAGTTCATTGTTCCTGACAATGAGACTAGACCTCCATCCCCTCTCTTCTCGAGGCCCTTTCCTTTCAACCTTCCTTCACCAAGGAAAACTGGCTGGTTCCAGGACTGCTGGAGCCCAGGCCTTCCTCAGCCCACGTGGTCAAGGCTGAGAGTGAACATTCTGTCGCAGCCATGGGCTTCTTCAGCCCTCCATGTCCATGCCCCCACGTTCCCCTGCTGAGAACTTGGCTCTTGTCATTTAGTGCAGGCGGAACTTCAGGAGCATGAGACCAGAAATCAGATTCACCCCAATTATCCACCAAAATCAGTCACGCAGGACCTCGTGTATAGCAGAGTGGCTTCAGGGGATACAGTCAGGGGCCCTCAGGGGCAGGGCTCTGGGGACCATATTAATTATGACGTCCGCTCCCTCCTCTCTCAACTTCTGACATTTCTATTTGGTATGATGACTACTTTCAGATTAATATTGAAATATTGTCCTGTAACAAGTAAGTCTTACTTTACTTTGGCATTGTGTACCATAAACCCTGCAGGGCCACAACAAGGGCCCCCAGCCCTGCATGGTCTGGTCCCGTCTCCGCTGCTGCCCTGTGGTCTAGCTTAGCCCCCGATGCCCTAGCCCCTTTGCTGAGCTCACACCCGCCCTGAACTCTGTCTGGTACCCTAGGTGTTGTATGAGGGCTGGCCACTCCGCCTGTAGAACATGAACCCTTCTCAGCTTCGTGTGTCTCTGAATCATTCCACATATGCTCTGGGAATTCTTTATCTCAGCCTTGGATTGTGTCCTCAGCACACACAGTCTCTTAGCCAACAATTCAAATGACGTTCTTGGCAGATCCCTGGGGTTACCCTCCCAGGGCTCCTGCACCCCCTCTAGCAGTCCATCCCGCGAGTCCAGTCCATGCACCGTCTTTGTCTCCTGGAGCATTGAGAATGTTGGGCTCTGTTTCCTCGCCCTGTCCCACTGTCTGGAAAGGGCCTCCAGGCAGGAAGCTGGGCAGTCACAAGCTCACCTCGCTCGCTTCCCTTCTCCCGGGACCACTGGCCTGCCCTTCACCCAGTGTCTGACTGTGGCTCCATAGAGGGTCTGCTTTCCAGGTGTTTAATGAGGAGATAAACCTCTCCCTGCTGTTTCTCATGTCTTTGGAAGGAGCGCTTTGGAATTTATTTCTCCAGAGTTGCTTTTGACAGTACTGTGCTCACGAGGAGAGACCCTTTGAAAGGAGGTTGTCCTAGAAGATGATTTCAGATAGTGAAAGTGTCCAGGATTACATTCACGCGGTGGCAGTGGTAGGAACGGAGATGAGGGAACACAGACACTTTTGTTGGGAAAGTGTAGAGTATAGGTGGGGAAGAAGTCAAAGGTAATTTTTACTTTAATTTTTAATATTTTATATTACATATTCCAGGAGATGGTGACAGAAATATATTCTGGCCCTTGCGTGGCATTAGAGATCCTGCAGACGAACCCTGCCAAGACCTTCCGAGAGCTCTGCGGGCCTGTGGATCCTGTGAGTTACTGTTAAATATCACCACGTCCGTTTCAGTCATTAACCAAAGGTCTTCGCTGGTTTGATAGCTTCAGTTTGTTCTTTAAAAGAAATAATACAAATGGGGACATATTAGACAAAACTTTTAATTCAAAGTAGCATTTTCCATCCTTTACTTTTTGTATAATACTCTAAGAAGCAGTGAGTTTTTATTAGCCTAGTGATGGGGCAGAAACATTTACCGTGGCCTTTTCTTTTGTTGTTTCTTCTTTGCTAAATTGTCGAGGTAGTAAATTTACCAGCTCTGTGGGGGAAATTGTCCAAGGTACTAATTCTCCTTTGGCTTAGGGAGGCCGTAAGAAAGCAGTCAGTGTAAAGAACGTGGATCTAGTGGCCTCAGACCAGATCTGACACTGAGTGTGAGCAGTGGGACTGGGTGAAGCTTGATGTTCTCTGTACACCTTCCAATGGCTTTGGGCTCTCTTCCCATGGACGCTGGGTGGCGAGGGTCAGAGAGGGGGTAGAAAAGCAGACGTCGCCTTAGGACACATGGGAAACCTCCATGCGTGTGGTACAGGCTGGCCGGATCATGGGAAGTGTGACTGACTTTAAACACTAGCTGACATTTAAGCTTTCTCCTTCTTTCTTTTCACTACCACTTGTAAACAGTCACTGTAAATGAGTGCCAATCGGCTGCGTTTTGACTCAGCACTTATGGGAATGCCCGTAGGTGTGGGATAGTCTGCTAGCAGCACCTGCTAAGGAGTGGGCTTGAGAAAGTGCTCCGAAGCCCTGTGGGGGGAGCAGAGTACACAAAAGGTGTTTAGAATATTTACAGAGAAACCCGCGAGCAAGGACCAACGTTCGGGTGAAAGTGTCACAGGGTTGTTAGCAAAGGAGCAGTGATTAGGAAGTGGAAGTGCCCAAGAAAACTTTGTTAGAGGAAGGGACAGACGTAAACGGGATTTAAAGAAGCGTCAAGGCACAGAGAGAAAGGGGAAATCTCTGAAGCATGCGCAATGGCAGCGACGAGGGAACCTGCAGCTTGACTGGCCCTCAGCAGACATATCTGCTGGGCTCCGGGGGGCAGTGTGCACCTGGAAGGAAGCACAGGAAATACAGTTGTTTAGAGGAAATCCGGTGGGGCAGGTTGGGAGTGTGGGATGGGGAGCCTTAAAAGCCAGGCTGAAATGGTGGACTTGGTGTCATTAGAATCCCATATAGGAGGGACTAGGAATTCCTGGCTTCTAGCTTAATTTTGAGGATGCCTAGCTATTCCTGGAGAGCAAGCTGAACTGGAAGAGCTTGGAGGCAGGGGCTCTAGAGTCGAGAAGGACAGACCTTGACATCAAAGGGTGGCAACAGGAAGGATGGAAGCAAGTGTGTATGTAGCTGAGCCAGAGTGACTGAGAGGTGGCTCTGCTGCGTAGGCAACTTGGAGAGAGGGACAGTGGCAAGTGTTCATTGAATGTTACTCATGAGATCAAGGTCAGAGAGAAGGGTGGGCAGACCCTTGTAATGACGTGAGACTGTATGGTCCCTGTGTGAGACCATTAGTTTTTGAAGAGTTTGAGCAGAGTAGTGACTCAATTAGACTTTAAACAGGATCATCCTGACTAGTGTAAGAACAGTCTGAAGGGAGACAGGGCACAGGTTGCAGTCCAGGCCCCAGATGCTGGTGACATGGACCAGGGTGGGAGCCATGGGCGTGCGGGGAAGCAGCCAGGTGGTGTTTACCAGGTAGCTTAGCTGTTCTCTCTCTCTCTCTCTCTCTCTCTATCTCTATCTCTCTCTCTCCCTCCCTCCCTCTCTCCCTCTCTCTCGAAATTCTTATTATTTTTTTACACTTTTTATTGATTTCAGAGGAAGGGAGAGGGAGAGAGAGATAGAAACATCAATGATGAGAGAGAATCATTGACTGGCTGCCTCCTGTATGCCCCCTACTTGGGACTGAGCCCACAACCCTGGCATGTGCCCTTGACTGGAATCAAACCTGGGACCCTTCAGTCCATAGGGCAACACTCTATCCACTGAGCCAAACCGGCCAGGGCAACTCTTTATCTCGAGAGGATAAGTGGATAGAGAAGGAATGTGGAGGGACCCTCCGCTCTATGGGAAGGAAATAGGATGGAGTGGAACTCTCTTCACTGCTTTCTTTGCTGGTTCACCTCAGTCTGCAGATGAGCCGAGTGGAGGGTGAGTCCCTGCCCCTCCTTGGTCAGTTCAGTGCCCGGCAACCACGAGAAGCTTTGATGCCCGACCAGAGGTCACAACACACGCACAGGTGGAAACCAGCCAAACCACAGTCCTCTTGCTAGTTTACAGCAAAATGCAGGAAACACCTTTCTTAGAATAACCAACTCAGTTATTTTATAAGCATTTCATTGATTTTAGCAAATATAAAAATAAAATATACATCTCCAGAAAAGTAGTAAGTGCCTTTTTAAAGTAAGAAAATTGAAAGTATTCCAAGTACAATAACTATGTAGAGTAGTTGCACAATCATGTGATAGTAATTTACTGAATTTGAAGTGATTTGCATGCAGTAATATACACTATCTAGTAAGTGATTCAGCAATGAAAAATAATCCTGTTTAAATCATGTTTTTAATAAAGAATAACTTTTCTAACAAAACACACACACACACACACACACACACACACACACCCCACTTACCTCAGTGTCATATACCCATCAGAGTAACCAACACTGTCCCAGTTCACCCAGGGTTCTCCCAGGCCCAGCATCTGAGAAATCCCTCAGCCCCCGGAAAACTGAGATGTAGGCACCCCCAAAATTTACCTCATGATTGCACGAGGTAAATGTATTTGGAAGGTGAGCTTGCAGGACGTGGTGATTCTGGTGTGGGTATGAGCAGCCAGGCAGCTTATCTACTACAGGTGAACAAGTTTGTGATAGAAGGGACTGTTCGATTTTGAAAGAAATACAGAAATAGTGATTAAAACCCCAAAGCCTCTTTAATTATATTCATTCTTTAACTGTTCTTCCTGAGCTATTGATTTAAATTCCAGTTACATATAAGCAGCTTTTGTTCCCAGAAATAGGCGACAGAAATAGAAAAAAGCATTCAGTCTTGAGTTTAAACTCTTACTTAGGCCCCATCAGCTTTAGGAAAAGTGAACCCCGGGGTCTTTGGCGAAGAAGTTCTGTTTGTTCTTAAAGGACATAGTCTGGCAGCAGTGGGCTCTCGTCCAGGTCCTTCAATGTTAATTCTAATTTTGAAGGTTCTTTTTGAACTCAAGTTTTGTAAAAACAAAAATGCTATATGTCACCCTGCTGTAACCAGCAGATGTTGTTTCTTGTTAGTTCTGCTTTGGGGATTATGCAGTGGGTGGAATTAGTTGATCAGGATCCTAAAACAGATGGTCGATGAAAAAACATTCTTTAAAGGCTTACCGGGTTGAAATCCAACTATTAATATTTTTCTCCTAAATCTGTACCTCTATGGATAACTTTTTACCGCTTCATTATCTCCTATAAATGTGATCCAACCCACTAAAGGTTATATATTGAGAAACTGTTTAGGATCATGCCCAGTTTTGGCCTGTCACCTTCCTATTAGCTGCCATCATCTGCTAGGAATTGTGATACCTGCTGAGATGTCCCATTAAACATGCACAGACTGCAGATGAGATGCTGCTGACTCACCAGTGACCTGGTCTCTGTCGCTTCGGAGCTCCAGATGCTTGGATAGGATGCGCCTGCCTCTTCTGCAGTGAGAGGGCCGCACCGTTATTTCAGCTTAAGTGGAACATGAACTGGACTTGCACTGAGAAGTTTATGATAAACTTTCCCTGTGCTGGCCTTTCCTCCCTGAGCTCTCGGCAGAGGGACACACGGCGACCTGCACTCAGCATTTCTTTCCACCTCTCATTCATTCATTCATTCAGTTGATCAACCCATCGGCCAACCCACTGGCCAGCCAAGCACTCACAGACCTCCAGGTGCCCCGTATTCTTGGGGTTGGCAATGAAAAGATGGAGGGCAGGCCTCCCTGAGCCAGAGCGCCTTGGCCCGAGGGGAAGGAAATCGGATGTGGTCAGTAATCACAATGGAGTCTTGTGGTTGCCATGATGAACAGGAGTACCTATCCAATGGGAAAACCATTCATGGCCACATGAGATTGAGAAATCCTGGGTTGGGTGAAGCTAATCCTGGATCCCAAGAATAGCGCTCACGCCCCAAGGAGGGCTTCGGGATGAAGCATTTTCCTACTTGGTTGCCAGAAGTTAGTGATGACTGTCAGGATAAGAAGAAAATCCAAACCAGAATTCCTGCTAAGCTGGCTGTGGGCACCTGGAGAGACCATAAAGCACTTTGAAACAGCTTTGCCTTTTTAGACGGAGAGAAAGAAAACCTACATTTCAGAATGTTGCGCCTGGATTTGCAGCCTCAGGCAGCACCTCCCTCCCAGCCTTGGCCAGGGCCATCACGCTGCACGCCTTCGACTTCTCATGAATGTTAGAAAGTGATCACTTGTCCTGTTGTTGAAACCTATTCATCCACATATTCTAACACAGAACCTGCCTTTTAGGCCATTCTCCAGTTATAGAGTGAAAGGATTATCTGCAGGTAAAGGAATTTGGAAAAGTAGTTTTGTTTCCTTGGTTTGTTTTCTCTCCATCCCCTTTCCCTGCTGAGGGGATGGAGGGGGCTTAGTTTGAGAATTCTCCTCCCCGCTGAGGACAGCCCGAGACTGGCCTAGGGTGGGATTCTCGTCCCGGTGTTGACAGACCCTTCAAGTTTCAGGGAATAGAATTTAGGAGTCCATGAACTTGGATGAGGAGAAAAACCCACACACTTATCTTCACTCATCTCCTAGGGAAGGTTAGCGTTCCCGAGAAGTGAGCATCACACCATTGCACTGCTGCACTCTGCTCCCAGCTGGATCGGGTTTCCACACCTCCCCACACCACCCACAGCTGCACATATCTCACCATGTCCTGGATAGCCTTGCTACCTGAAAAGGACAGTAGTTATTGGCTCAGCTGCTAGCTCTTGATAAAGATGCACATTACCATATCACAACTTTAAAAATATTTTGATGATTGTATTTCAAAATAACTCATTTCCTTTGTAATCCTATTGTGGACATTGAAACACAGGACTCTGAGAAAGCTTCTTAGACCTCATCAGACTGCCCAAGAGGCCTCGGCACCAGGCAAAGTGAAGAACCCTGTTCTAGAGGAGGAAGCGCAGGGTCAGATAGGGCCCCTGGAGGGGGAAGGCCAGGTGGGGCTGGAGGCAGCCCTTTTATTTCATTCCTTTCCCAGCTGAACCCTCCCACCTGCACGCCCTGCGCCTCTGAGGATGGTGAGACCGGCTCAGCCATCGCCACAGTCTATCTGAGGACTCTTAGCACGTGGCCTCTGGCACAGAGCCCCTGCTCCTCGCTGGTATGGGTGCCACCAGCCCCTCTGTCCCTGCCCAGTTCCCTGCTCCATCAGAAGGTGAGCCGTGTGACATGCCAGCTCAGTAACCCTCATGATACTGCACAAGTGGGTCTCACAGTTTCGAAGACACTTGTATCTTTTTGGATTTGGACCTTTCTGACTCTCCTGATATTTTTGAATGTTGTTTTCCCTGCAAGTACTTTTGCTTTGCTCATCCTCTGTTATGGCTGAGGACCACGTCCCCTCTGCCCGCCCCCCCCCCCGCCCCCCCCGTATTACTGCTGAGACCATGTCCCCTCTGCCCCACCCAGCCTCTGTTATATCTGAGACCATGTCCCCTCTGCCCCACCCCAGCCTCTGTTATGGCTGAGACCATGTCCCCTCTGCCCCCCCCAACCTCTTATATCTGAGACCATGTCCCCTCTGTCCCACCCCCTGCCCCCCGTATTACTGCTGAGACCATGTCCCCTCTGCCCCCCCAACCTCTTATATCTGAGACCATGTCCCCTCTGCCCCACCCAGCCTCTCTCCCTCACCCTTTATTCCACAGACGCCACCTCGGTCCCCACAGGGGTTGAGAGATTTTGGTAACTATCTTCTTCTGCCTGTAATGGGCTTTTTACTTTCTTCTGAGTGTGTGAGTATGTGCATGCGCATGCATGTGTGCGTGAATGCATGTGTGTGCGAATGCATGTGTGTGTGAATGCATGTGCGAGTGTGTGTGTGCATGTGTGTATGATTTTGATATTTCACTTGTTTTCATTTCCCTTCCTTATATCTGCACCCCCATTTCCTAGTGCATTTACCTGAACAATCCTCACAATAGGTTTCCCTTTAGTGCCTTGTTTCCTTCTCATGTATTTTCCTTTTTACTTTTAAAATTTATTCCTCCTTAGTGACTCTTTACCTCTCTTTGGCTGCATGAAGTGTTTTCTCCCCCATGATTCTGTTCCCTTCAAGATCTCTTAGCTTAATATTGTCCCTTTTTTTCCCTTTTGTAAGAAACGGACCTCTGTGATCCATCTCCAGCATGGTCAGCTTCTGAGGGAATTTGCGGAATTTCCCCAGGGCAAGCAGAATGTGGGGCCAGCATCATGGTGGAATGCCCCCCCCCCCCCCTCAGGCATCTGCCTCAGCTAGACGGGGGAGGTAGAGGCAGCTAGAAGGGCCTCAGCCCAATTCTTAAATGGCCCAACATGAGACAGCAAGACCTAGGCGACGTATAGGAAACAGGTGGCCTCATAGTACCAGCCAATGAGGAACCGGGGGAGGGACTAAATAAATAGGCTATGATCCTTGCCCATGTGTGTGCTGTTCAATGCCTGCTCCCGAGCCTGTTATTAAAAGTCTCATTTTCACCACGCTCTGTTCCCCAGTCTGTCATTGAAATTCGGACGGGCCATTTCTCACACCCTGCCACATTTTATTCATAGCGAAGGTCACTTGCTCTGACTCTCTGAGAAAATAATCAGACATGTCCCCATCACAGTCAGAAGGAGGGCGAGAGTTTCCACCCTGGGCTGGGCACAGCCGCCAGCAGAGCCGCCAGCATCCGAGTACCGAGACTCGGGCAGCCTAATCTCCCCAGTGCACACGCGCTGTCAGTTTCAGATGTCAGCACTGCACTTCCTAGAGACACAGGCTTCGTGGCGAGGCGGGAGGGATGTATTTTCAAACCTTCTCGAGGCCCGGGGAAGTTAGCGTTTGGGGCATGAAAGAGCCTGCCACCTTCCCAGGCTCTCAGTAGATGGAAGCCCTGGCACCGGTGCCAGGTTTGGGCCCAGGATCAGTTGCATTGGCAGGAACAGTCCTGAGCCACAGTGTCCTGGGAGGCGGTTCCGAGGCGTTTTATTTATATCTTGGTGAGACAGTCCTACCACTGGCAAAGCCCAAGAAAGGGATTCGGGGCCATAAATGTGACCCTGCAGACAAAGTGCCCCCTTTCGTGTTCATTTATTGGCTTTTGATTGGTGACCGGAGATGGCAGGACAATGATCCCAGCTCCTTCGTAGTAAGTGTGGGCAGAGGCTTTTGAAAGCACTTAAAACATAATGAAAATATTAACTCAGTGCATACAACCTAGGAATTAACTATTCATACTATTTTGAAACTAGAGGCCCAGTGCACGAATTCATGCCGAGTGGGGCCCCTCTGGGTAGCCTGCAGTGATCAGGCCGAAACCCTCAGTCCAATGCCGCCTGCAGCTCCTACCTGCCTCTAGCCATGAGCCCTGCGTCTGGCGCCCTTCCAAGAGGAATGGCCTGTAAATTGGGCTGAAACCGGCTCTCCAGCATCCCCCAAGGGGTCCTGGATTGCGAGAGGGCGCAGGCCAGGCCGAAGGACCCCACCAATGCACAATCGGGCCAGGGAGGGACTGCGAGAGGGCTCCAGGGCATGTCCCGGCCCATCTTGCTCAGTCCCTATCGGCCAGACCCCAGCAAGCTAACCTACTGGTCAGAGCATCTGCCCCCTGGTGGTCAGTGCATGCCATAGCGAGCAGTTGAGCAGCCTTAGCATATTGTGCTTTGATTGGTTGAACAGTCAACTGGTCACCGGATGACTGGGCACTTAGCATATTAGGCTTTTATTATATAGGATTCTGTTCTTTCTAATAAAAGTCCTTTCAGCCCTGACTGATTTGGCTCAGTGGATAGAGTGTCGGCCTGCGGACTGAAGGGTACCAGGTTCAATTCTGGTCAAGGGTAGGTACCCAGTGTGGGGTGTACAGGAGGCAGCTGATCCACATTTCTCTCTCATCAATGTTTCTAACTCTCTATCCCTCTCCCTTCCTCTCTGTAAAAAATCAATAAAATATATTTAAAATAAAAAAAATAAAAAAATAAAAGTCCTTTCAGGGTGCTTCAAAAAGAGGTTTCCCTACATTCTAAGTAAAACCGAAATGTAAGATGTAGTGTAACAGGTAAAATGCATATTAGTGGGCAAAGCTCTGGGTCTGTCACATTTACAAAACGGGATTTGTGCAGAGGGGGTGAGTTTACCGTACTCCAGTTTCTCTGCTTTTCCAAGTTCTGTCTTTAAGAAGCACCAAGGCCCAGCCTAGAGCGGCTTTGTTTTCCTCAACCCCGTGCCTTTGATGCTCTGCGCTTCTGACTGTCAGTTGGCATGAGTTCCTTGTGTAATTTATCCTTTATGAATGCCCCTCATCTCCTGGTCTAGATGCTAATTAGAGGACCTGTGTTCTAACACAGACCTTCTTCAACTTCCATGAACATAGGACACCCCAGGAATCTTATTGAAGTGTAAATTATCTCTTCATCGGAGGAGGGGGCGCTGAAATTCTGCTTGTCTGACAGTCTCAGGTGATGTGACTCTGCTGCCACAGGCCACACTGCAAGTCTCTGGCAAACCTCAGCAGTTGTCTCTTGATTATGCTGTTTGTTTCAAAACAGGACAAAATATTTAAATTTGCTTAAATGCCTCATTGTCTGCAATATAAACACAGCATTAGGAAGTAAACACAGATGTAAATCAATTTCTGTGACTAATGCAAGGTGTAGGGTGTCCTTTTTGTTTTTGTTTTGCTTTTTTCTGATTCCTTTATTTGATCAGTGGACTTTAGCTTATCCACTGAGTAGTTGTAGATCAGATGAGATTGTATGTGAGTAGTTTCTACTTGGGCTTCACTACATTTAGGCTTTAAAACAAAAGCCTCTATAATAAAATTGGAAGACATCTCTGTTCTTGAGGCGTGAAATAAAACATTTTAATGTAATTTTTATTGTTTTCTTTCTAATTACTGAAATCATTTATTTATTATCCCAACCCCAACCCCTGAAAAGCAAACAAACAATAAGGAAAATATGGAAGAGAACCGAGACCCAACAAAACAAAACAAAACTGTTGCTCTAGTTCCCAGCACCATTTATGAGGTTGCCCAGGGAGAGCCAGAGGTGAGGCAGAGCCCGAGGGAGCCCTGGCAGGAGCCACCGTCAGAGGGGAGCCTGGCCTGGCTGCGGTGCCGCGTGGGCGGAGGAAAGAATAAGGGCTGGTAGCTCCGGAGTGCTACGTGCTGGGAAGTCAGATGCTTCAGTGGTTCCTCATATGCAAGCAGGTGGCCTTTGTGAAGGGTCTTCACTGTGGGCTCCCTGCTGGCTCATTCAGTGAGCCTGGGCCACCCTGGTCCAGCGGCTGAGTTCCTTTTCCTCCCCGAGTCCTCCCTGGGTGGGAGAGGATCCTCGGACTGACAAAAAGGAGCCTTTCCACCTCTTCTCTGATTCCCTTCCTGCTACCAGTTCCTCCCAGTGTTTCCTTATCTTGTTTTAGTCAGGAATTAGTCTGATACTGCTTATCTCCAGGAATGTAAACTGCAACTGCCTCAGTTAACTCACAGTTGCATGCAAACGGAAAGCTGTTTGCACGTGAGCTTTGGTGAGATATTGCTGAGGGGCCAGGGAGAGACTGTTAATAGTTCGGGGTTCCTTGTGGGAGACCCAGCGTGGATCTGTGCTGTTTTAATGGTGGCAGCTGCTTCCTTGGCCTTTCATATTATGTTCTATTACCCTCATTGCCTGTGAGATGAGGGCAGTGATTATAACACGACTTTTTGTTTTGTTTCTTTGCTTCACAGCTGTCCTAGGGTGGTCCAGACAGGAGCTATGCTAGTTCCTCTCTTAATATTCACCCACTTATCTATATCACTGTGGTTATGGTTACCCTATAGATTAGGGAAGCCTTTCTTTCTTTTACTTAGAATTTGCCCAAAATTAGACTAATTGTGATTATTCACCATGTGCCACTCATTTAATGAATATACTCAATAGTTGATCACCAAGTTGTCTTTCTTAAAGTTCTGTAATTAGTACATTTCGTGAATCCTTCCCATTTTAATTCATTTATTTCTTATTTTTTAATTTTTTTGTTAATCCTCACCCGAGGATATTTTTTCCATTGATTTTTAGAGAGAATAGAAGGGAGGGGGAGAGACAGAGAGAGAGAAACATCGATGAGAGAGACACACATTAATTGGTTGCCTCCTGCACGTCCCTCGACCAGGGCCAGAAATCAAGTCTGCAACCAAGGTACATGCCCTTGAACGGAATTGAACCCATGACCCTTCAGTCCTCGGGCGATGCTTTTAACCCACTGAGCCACACTAGCTAGGGCTCAATTTAATTCATTTCTTAAGTGAAAGGTCATTTTATTCTTGCATATGTCTCCCATATTGAGGAGAACTGAAACAGAATGGCTTTATAATATATTTTATCAGTTGAATAGACCCATCTTATATCCTATATAATAAATAGGTAATATGCAAATGACCATCACTCCAACACACAAGATGGCCGCCACCATGTGGTCCAAGATGGTCAGCAGGGGAGGGCAGTTGGGGGCAACCAGACTGGCAGGGGAGTGGTTAGGGGGTGATCAGGCAGGCAGGCAGGCAGGAGAGCGGTTGGGAGCCAGCAGTCCTGGATTGTGAGAGGGATGTCTGACTGCCCACCAGGATCAGGCTTAAACGGGCAGTCGGACATCCCTCGAGGGGTCCCAGATTAGAGAGGGTGCAGGCAGGTGCAGGCTGGGCTGAGAGGGACACACATCCTCCCCATGCACAAATTTTGTGCACTGGGCCTCTAGTTATTCAATAATCAATAATGTTCTTTTTAATGCACACAGCAATAGAATAATTACATACACTTGTTTTCAGCATTTTACTAATCACCATTCTACTTAGTGCATTTTCCACCTCTCAGATGTAGAGGTTGTTCTTCAAGCAGAACGTTTCCTCCCGCTGCAGGACTACCTGAGCTGAATGTTTAGTGCTTGTGATGAGCTGGGCACTGACCAAGCATTCAACGGGTTGGAGCTGAGCAGGCAGGTGGATGTGGGGAGTGAATATGGGGGTAATTTGGTAGAGCTTGGAAGATTGTTTAAACCCCTCACGCATGCTGCGCTCA
Organism: Myotis yumanensis; assembly: GCF_028538775.1. Classification (NCBI taxonomy): domain Eukaryota; kingdom Metazoa; phylum Chordata; class Mammalia; order Chiroptera; family Vespertilionidae; genus Myotis; species Myotis yumanensis. Next base: position 39,287,505 of record NW_027223768.1, read on the forward strand.
GTTCTAAACAGTTATTTGTGGTATCCAATGAAAATCACATGCTGGTACTTTGTGTTGCTTTTATGTGTCTGACACTCGTTTTGGCTTCATCAAGGGTGGTTGGTGCCTGGGCCTGAGGATGGTTTTCACTATAGAGTCCAAGGAGAGGGAGGGGACATGGTCTGTAGGGATCCAGTGAGCTTTCACTTTTAGTATTGCAGTATTTTTTACTTTCCTAGGCATAGCTAATATTTTACAGTACTCACAAAGTATTACTATAAAATCAAAGTATCAATGCATTTCCCTAAAAAAAATTATCCAAAATGAAAGCCTGAATTTTAACAGCAGCTGTGAAGTGAACACTTGATATTCTATATCTTTATGCTTCATCGCTACCAGTCATCTAAACACAATACACTGTACCAGGAAACGTGGCTTGGGAACCCAGACAACCTGAGTGACCCCTCACCTCCATGACCACTGACCTCAGGAGGCCTCACTGCTGCTCAGCAGTCTCGGCACGATTTAATTTCATTAAAATTATTTCTGTTCATCAGAAAACATACTAAGGAAACTCAAAGGCAAGCTACATACTAGGAAAAGATATTCGCATCATATATAACTGATAAAAAATAGGAGTTAGAATATAGTAAGAATAACATTCAAAAGAAAAAAATAACCTAATAGAGGAATGGAGAAAGACAAGAATGGGCATTTTACAGAAGAGGATGTACAGTGGGGCCTTGACTTACGAGTGTCCCGACTAACGAGTTTTTCAAGATACAAGCCATCTCTCGGCTGATTTTTTGCTTTGAGTTTCGAGCTAAAATTCGGGTTACGAGCCAGCTTCAGATACCCCACCGCTAGTTGGCGCAACGAACGTCACAGTGAACGCTACATCAGCCCAGCATCACGTGTCTCACTCGTTCACTTTTTGATTTGACATATGAGTAATTTGAGTTACGAGCTCCGTCACGGAACGAATTAAACTCATAAGTCAAGGCCCCACTGTATATGAAAGACACTCAGCTTCTTTAGTAACCAGGGAAAGATGGATCAAGGCCATGACGCTATTCATACCCACCGGAATGGCAACGCTAAACTCACCCAGCATCAGAGGTTGGCTTTTATGTGGGTGGTGGGAATTCTTGTGCTCAGGTGGGTGAGGGAAAATTGTTATAACCACTTAAGAAAATGGTTGGGCCGTAGCCGGTTTGGCTCAGCGAATAGAGCATCGGCCTGCGGACTGAAGGGTTCTGAGTTCGATTCCTGCCAAGGGCACATGCCCGGGTTGTGGGCTCGAACCCCTATAGGTGGCATGCAGGCGGCAGCCAATCAATGATTCCCTCTCATCATTGGTGTTTCTATCTCTCTCTCCCTCTCCCTTCTCTGAAATCAATAAAAATACATTTTTTTAAAAAGGAAATGGTCGGCAGTGCTTAGTAAAATTGAACACCCATGTGCCCTAGGATTCCAGAAAACCTGTACGTTTGCACCACACCCTGTCCAAGAATGCGGTAGCAGAATGTATATCTGTGCAACCTGTGTATATGTGTGAAAGTGTGTGTGCGTAGGAGGAGGGAGAAGGAGAGAGAGCAGGTGAGGAGGAAAAGAATAAATTAGTTGAAGGTCCTTCAGCAGGAAAAGTTTTCATACATTCATGCTATTTCCGAGAAAAATTAGTCCCCTCAGTGTATTCGTGTATTCCATAAACAAATAATTCCAACGTTTTATATTGCTGGCATTTTTCTCACCAACACCACTTGGCTGACTTGGCCCATCTGCGTATGTGTGTTGAACAGGAAATTGCCCGGCATCTGCGCCCCGGCACCCTCCGGGCGGTCTTTGGCAAATCCAAGATCCAGAACGCCGTGCACTGCACCGACCTGCCGGAGGACGGGCTGCTGGAGGTGAGTCGGAAACATCTGCTTACAGCTCAGGTTCACGAATAAGCTCAGCAGTCCTGGTGTGTGAGAACCTCTTAATATTCTTGGGTGATACTGTTACTGGTCACCTGATAACCTCAGACTGCAGCTTTAAAAGACCCAGCGGTAGGATGCGGTTTATAACTGGATAGCCTTCAAAGAACTGTTAGTTTTCTGATTGGCATATATTATGGCTTCAAAGTAATTTAAAAAGTGAAAAACTACAGCATTAATTAAATAGTATGAAACCTGTTTTAAAGTCAGGTGAAAATATCACCATAAGTGGCTAGTCATGGAAATCTATCAATGAAATCCAGAAGTCTAATATGTAATGTGAGAGCATTGGAAGAAATAGCCACCGTTTGTTGACTCTATCGGGTTCTGCCATCATAAGTGCTCCGTGTAAATTACATCTAGAAATCCCACAGCAACTCTAATAAGTTGCTATTATATCTGTTTTATCAGGGAAATGAAATTGAGACTCAGAGGGGTTAAGTAACATCCTCAAATCAAACAGTGCATATAGAACAGAGCCATGTCCTGACCTCTCATCTGTTTAACACATTAAGCGCTCAGCCTGTTTTGTCTTCCAGCCAGAAAATATAGTGTCAGTCACCGGTGTCTGACTGGGCGCTTAACGTGTTAATTAACATAAAATAAAAAACAAAGAATTATAAGAAAATATAAAGAAAAATTGGTCTGGTTTGGGGTTAAGAAAGTCATTTGTTGGCCAAAGCAAAGAAACTTTAAGGGAAGGATTGATATTCTTTTTTCATAGTTTAAAAAAATTTTATGTGTCAAAAGGAACTAATGCAATGAAAAGACAAATGCTAAATTAAGGAATATATATATGCCTAAGCGACCGGACACCTGGATGGGAGGCCCGAACGACCAGTCGACCAGTCGCTATGACGTGCACTGACCACCAGGGGGCAGACACACAATGCAGGAGCTGCCCCCTGGTGGTCAGTGCACTCCCACAGGGGGAGCGCCACTCAGCTGACGGATGGGCGCCAGATGCCGGGCTCATGGCTGGCAAGCACAGCTGCAGCGGGGCGAGCCTCTCCAGCCTCCGCAGGAGCACTACCGACTTAGTGGCGGCAGCGGCAGGCGCAGCAGGTCCGGGATGAGCAGGAGCAGCATGGTGCCCAGCCCGGGCTCGGGGCTCCTCCCCGGCCGCCTGCTGCTTCAGGCACTACTACATCTCCGCCTGCAGGGGTTGGGCCGAAACTGGCAGTCCAACATCCCCCAAGGGGTTCTGGATTACGAGAGGACGCAGGCCAGGCTGAGGGACCCCACCGGTGCACGAATTTGTGCACTGGGTCTCTAGTTGTAGTATAAAGGACAGAAAAATGATATCCATAAGACATCCTACTTTAGTATTTTTTGTTTTATGTCAAATCTATCAATCTTTTATTTTATTTCTACCTTTGAAATCATCTGTAGAGAAGCCTTCCCCATTTTGTTTAATTTTCTTGCATTGCAATGCTCAGTGCACCTGGCACCTGTGTGGACATGTGGTGTGAGGGAGAGATCCAGTCGGTGTGGTGACGTTGCTCATCAGCGCTTCCTTTCATTGCCATTTCTCGCTGATTGATGCCCATGCACACCTGTGCCTGTTTCTGAACTTTCCATTTTATTCCACTGATCGGTGCCAGAAAAATACTACATACTTTACTACTGCAGTTTATTTATCCTTTAAGAAAGTTTTCTTGGTTATTCTCTTAAGCTTATTCCTCCACGTGAACTTCACACGAGTCCGTCGAGTTCTTTACCCCACCCCACAGGATGCCAAGGGGACCGGGGCTGACATCCGCAGTGTTTGTGATTAGTGTGGGAGTGACGTGTCTGTAGTGGCCAACCTCTCCACCTGCACAGGTGACTGTCCCTCCTGCCCTCCCTTATGCCAGCAGAGCCTTCCCTTAGTGTGGGCCCGGGGCACAGCCTGTCACCTTTCTTCCCGCCAGCTTTTGTTCTTGTTGCTGTAGAAAATGACTGCGTTAGCTCCAGTAAGATTTTCTCCTGTAATCCAGGGTGTAAATTGGCTAAAATCTTATCTAACCCTGGTACGAAATGCTGACATACTCCCAAAATGTAAAAATGGTACAAACGTCACCTTTTAATTACCCAAAGGATTAAGTGTTGGTTTTAAATTCCCACCTATTTTATGACCATTCCCTTCACCTTCTGATAGCTCAGGACCTACAGTCTAGGTTTGACTACAGAGTGTTGTTCAGCGAAACTGAAACGTTATTAATCATGAAATTTATGCCCATTAACAAATGCTATCCAAGTATGCCTGTGACTGCTCATGCAATTTAGACTATTACCGCCTGCAGTTTACAAAGCCATTTATGAAATGATTAAAATCGTTCTAACCTGACTGCACAGCAGATTTAATTGCAAATATAAAAAACAACACAGAAAGTGGAAGTTGTGCCCTAACAGCCTCCTATCCTGTGGCTGGTGATTTATAGCTGATGTGATCTCCGCTGAGTCACTTTTTCTTTCCAGGCCTCACTTCTCTTATCAATAGAATGGAACAAAGAACGCTGATACACCAAGGCTGCTCTCTGAGTCAGGGATTAGCTCCTTGCAGATGACTTGGCTTTAAATGGTCAAGCATTGGCACAACGACACATGGAGGCCAGAAGAGTTATCTGCTCATAGGCCTTCGAAGTGCGGGTCAGCGTGACACAGACACGCCTCTGACCAGGAACATTTGTACTCACACGTGCTGTTCCTTAGGGAGCATTCTTTAGTTGTAGGTGACCACGACCTTTACTGCCCAGTCCAGGACCTTTTTGAAAAGCAGTTCCCGTCTCAAAGGCATACTCCGGAGCTGTCGGGGGCACGGGGACTATGGGCTCCCATTGCTGTGGCAAGAAGGGGGCAGTTTACCCCTCAGTCTTTCCCTCGTGATGTTTCCTGAGCCACGCTCGTGCCGAATGTCCAGGAAGTATGATTTCAATGTATATTTTGTCCTCATAGCAAACCACACAGAGTGTTTGCCTTGCTGACATTGTGCTAGGATTTCAAAGCAACTCGACCCTTCCCCTGTTCACACTGAGCTCACAGTAAGTGTCAGAGGTCGGGGCGGGGGGGTGCGGGGGGTCTCAGCAGGAACCTGGAGATGGATTTCTCTGGATGCCGCTCATTGCGACACAACCGCTTTGGTGGTTACAGGGAGGAAGGACAGCGGCTGCAGTAGGACACAGGCCAGGGTGTTATTTCACTGGGTGTCCCCTGACTCTGTCGGTAGTGACTATGAAGACCTTAAGTTTCTGCTTTAAAGAGAGTGTGAATGGGAAAGATCTAGTTTAACTAGTAATAAAAGAAATACTGGTTTTCTACCAATGGCAACACTTTGAAGTCTCAACGCCCACTTCCGGTGAGGCTCCAGGAAAATGGATTTCTCAGGGGCTGGTGCCAGTGATGTGGCCACAGGTATTGAAAGCCACAGGTTGTTCCCTACAACTTGTCCCAGAATTCCACTCCTCAGAATTAACCTGAGGAGGAGGGCGGCGGGGCTGCGAGGGGACAGCCACTGCACGGTGTCATTGAGGAGGAGTTGTGGTGATTACAGCAAAACAGGGTGCGTGGCTGCGGGTCTAGCTGAGAACGGTCCCTGTGTGCTCATAGCTACTCGCTCCCTCCAACCCGGCAGCGTAGCCAACAGTCGGCATAGCTCTGCCCCGGCACTTACTCATCTCACTGCACCTGGCTCCCGATCCTGTAAATGAAGATCTGAGCAGTGCCTGCCGTCAGATAGCAGGTGCCCAGACAGCAGTTGTATCGTTACAGTGTCTGTCTCCTCATGTATATTTCCCACAAGACTGAGCACCCATAGGGAGGGATCTGTCTTGCTCGGCATGTGAAAACTCTCCAGTAAATTATTTTTGAAGGGAAAGTGGGGAGGGTTTGGTTAAATAAATTTTGGTTCGTGTACTCGGGCTGAAGTATGTAACCTTTTTTCTTTAATGATGGTAACAGAGACCTACCTGTAGCAGTGGCCTTGGTTCATGTTATACTCACCTCAGCCACTTTTAAAATCTGATGCTCAGACCCACCCTTAGAGAGTCCCACTTTTTTCCTTTTGGAATAATTTCAAACTTCCAGAAGAGTTGCAAGTACTATACAAAAACTTTTTTTTAATAAGCATTGGGATTAAGTTGTCAACACAATGCCTCATAATCTCTGAATACTTTAATGTGTATTTTTTTTTTATTCTAATCCAAGGATATTTTTCCATTGATTTTTAGAGAGAGTGGAAGAGAGAGAGAAAGACAGAGAGAAAATCAATGTGAGAAAAACACATCGATTGGTTGCCTCGTGCATGCCCCCAACAGGGGATGGAGCCTGCAACCTGGGCATGTGCCCCAACCAGGAATTAAACCGGTGGCCTCTTGGTTCCTGGCTCTATGCTCAACTGCTGAGTTATACCAGCCGGGCCAGGTATTTACATTCTTTAAAAATTAAAAACACAGCAGTAGACAGGGTACACGTAGCCCTGCCCTCCTGGAGCTTATCTTCCAGGAGTGGTCACCATAGTCATTGTTTTTTGGAAAGACGAAAGTATGGCTCTGTTGGAATGACCAAAGTATGGATCTGTTTATCTTTTTCAAATATTCTGTCACTTGGTTATATCATGTTTGTGGTTATAATAAAAAATGTTAAGAAATACATAAAATATTTCATTGTGTATATAGGTGATCAAAACAAATCTGAATTTGGCTGCATAAGTGTTTCTGCATGGGTTCTGGTGCCAGTGTACTGCATTAACCAGAAGCGAACAGGTGCAGTGACTAAGAGATTGGCGGCCTGGATCTCCTGGCCTCCACACATACCCACACTTGTAACCTATCTCAGTTCTAGTTTCTATCTCGAGGGAAGAGTTGTGATTTTTACTAGTACCTCGTCAAAGAGGAACAACTTGTACAAAGACAAGAGCAGCGTTCTCTTAGAGATCTAAAAATAGCTTAGTAAGCCCTGGGCTTGACCCTGAGGTAGAAAATGGCAGGAGACAGGCTGGAAGAGTCAGCACAGGCCTTGTACCGACACACTAAGACATCCGAGGAGGGTCCCGGTCACCCCGGGGAGGATTCTGTCACTCCAGGAGGATTCTGTTACCCAAGGAGGATCCCGTTCACCTCAGGGAAGATTCAGTCATCCCAGGAGGATTTTGTAGCCTGAAAGGAAGTCACAGCGTGGGTAGCCTAAAGCAGAGCTTCCAAAGTCATTTCGGATGGCACAGCTGATAACCCCAGAGACTAATGAGTGTGAAGGATTACCTACAGGAGACAGGATTAACTCACATCCCCAATGAAGGTGGTGGAGAGGCTAATGCGTAGCCTTCCTCTGTGATACGGACGTATTTCATAAGTTTGATGGCAGAGCCCAACCTGATCTGACACCTGTATGATTCTACAGAACCGACCTGAGTGCCCACGCTGTGACTGCCCACACTGTGACTGCCCACACTGACTATCCACACTGTGACTGACACTGTGACCGACACTGTGACTGCCCACACTGTGACTGACACTGTGACTGCCCACACTGACTGCCCACACTGACTGCCCACACTGACTGCCCACACTGACTGCCCACGCTGTGACTGACACTGTGACTGACACTGTGACTGACACTGTGACTGCCCACACTGACTGCTCACACTGACTGCCCACACTGACTGCCCACGCTGTGACTGACACTGTGACTGACACTGTGACTGCCCACACTGTGACTGACACTGTGACTGACACTGTGACTGCCCACACTGACTGCCCACACTGACTGCCCACACTGACTGCCCACGCTGTGACTGCCCACACTGACTGCCCACACTGTGACTGCCCACACTGTGACTGCCCACACTGACTATCCACACTGTGACTGACACTGTGACTGACACTGTGACTGACACTGTGACTGCCCACACTGACTGCCCACACTGACTGCCCACACTGACTGCCCACACTGACTGCCCACGCTGTGACTGCCCACACTGACTGCCCACACTGTGACTGCCCACACTGTGACTGCCCACACTGACTATCCACACTGTGACTGACACTGTGACTGACACTGTGACTGACACTGTGACTGCCCACACTGACTGCTCACACTGACTGCCCACACTGACTGCCCACACTGTGATTGACACTGTGACTGACACTGTGACTGCCCGCACTGTGACTGCCCACACTGACTATCCACACTGTGACTGACACTGTGACTGACACTGTGACTGACACTGTGACTGCCCACACTGACTGCTCACACTGACTGCCCACACTGACTGCCCACGCTGTGACTGACACTGTGACTGACACTGTGACTGCCCACACTGTGACTGACACTGTGACTGACACTGTGACTGCCCACACTGACTGCCCACACTGACTGCCCACACTGACTGCCCACGCTGTGACTGCCCACACTGACTGCCCACACTGTGACTGCCCACACTGTGACTTCCCACACTGTGACTGACACTGTGACTGCCCACACTGACTGCCCACACTGACTATCCACACTGTGACTGACATTGTGACTGCCCACACTGACTGCCCACTCTGACTGCCCACACTGTGACTGCCCACACTGACTGCCCACACTGACTGCCCACACTGTGACTGCCCACACTGACTATCCACACTGTGACTGACACTGTGACTGACACTGTGACTGCCCACACTGTGACTGACACTGTGACTGCCCACACTGACTGCCCACACTGACTATCCACACTGTGACTGCCCACACTGTGACTGACACTGTGACTGCCCACACTGACTGCCCACGCTGACTATCCACACTGTTACTGACACTGTGACTGCCCACACTGACTATCCACACTGTGACTGACACTGTGACTGACAGTGTGACTGCCCACACTGACTGCCCACACTGTGACTGACACTGTGACTGCCCGCTCTGTGACCGACACTGTGACTGCCCACACTGTGACTGCCCGCTCTGTGACCGACACTGTGACTGCCCACACTGTGACTAACACTGTGACTGCCCACACTGTGACTGACACTGTGACTGACACTGTGACTGACACTGTGACTGCCCACACTGTGACTGCCCACACTGTGACTGCCCGCTCTGTGACCGACACTGTGACTGCCCACACTGTGACTGACACTGTGACTGCCCACACTGTGACTGCCCACACTGTGACTGCCCACACTGTGACTGACACTGTGACTGACACTGTGACTGCCCACACTGTGACTGCCCACACTGTGACTGCCCGCTCTGTGACCGACACTGTGACTGCCCACACTGTGACTGACACTGTGACTGCCCACACTGTGACTGCCCACACTGTGACTGCCCACACTGTGACTGACACTGTGACTGACACTGTGACTGCCCACACTGTGACTGCCCACACTGTGACTGCCCGCTCTGTGACCGACACTGTGACTGCCCACACTGTGACTGACACTGTGACTGCCCACACTGTGACTGCCCACACTGTGACTGCCCACACTGTGACTGCCCGCTCTGTGACCGACACTGTGACTGCCCACACTGTGACTGACACTGTGACTGCCCACACTGTGACTGCCCACACTGTGACTGCCCACACTGACTGCCCACACTGACTGCCCACACTGCCCACGCTGTGACTGCCCACACTGACTGCCCACACTGTGACTGCCCACACTGTGACTGACACTGTGACTGACACTGTGACTGCCCACACTGTGACTGACACTGTGACTGCCCGCACTGTGACTGACACTGTGACTGACACTGTATGTGACTGCCCACACTGTGATTGACACTGTGACTGACACTGTGACTGCCCGCACTGTGACTGCCCACACTGACTATCCACACTGTGACTGACACTGTGACTGACACTGTGACTGACACTGTGACTGCCCACACTGACTGCTCACACTGACTGCCCACACTGACTGCCCACGCTGTGACTGACACTGTGACTGACACTGTGACTGCCCACACTGTGACTGACACTGTGACTGATACTGTGACTGCCCACACTGACTGCCCACACTGACTGCCCACACTGACTGCCCACGCTGTGACTGCCCACACTGACTGCCCACACTGTGACTGCCCACACTGTGACTTCCCACACTGTGACTGACACTGTGACTGCCCACACTGACTGCCCACACTGACTATCCACACTGTGACTGACATTGTGACTGCCCACACTGACTGCCCACTCTGACTGCCCACACTGTGACTGCCCACACTGACTGCCCACACTGACTGCCCACACTGTGACTGCCCACACTGACTATCCACACTGTGACTGACACTGTGACTGACACTGTGACTGCCCACACTGTGACTGACACTGTGACTGCCCACACTGACTGCCCACACTGACTATCCACACTGTGACTGCCCACACTGTGACTGACACTGTGACTGCCCACACTGACTGCCCACGCTGACTATCCACACTGTTACTGACACTGTGACTGCCCACACTGACTATCCACACTGTGACTGACACTGTGACTGACAGTGTGACTGCCCACACTGACTGCCCACACTGTGACTGACACTGTGACTGCCCGCTCTGTGACCGACACTGTGACTGCCCACACTGTGACTGCCCGCTCTGTGACCGACACTGTGACTGCCCACACTGTGACTAACACTGTGACTGCCCACACTGTGACTGACACTGTGACTGACACTGTGACTGACACTGTGACTGCCCACACTGTGACTGCCCACACTGTGACTGCCCGCTCTGTGACCGACACTGTGACTGCCCACACTGTGACTGACACTGTGACTGCCCACACTGTGACTGCCCACACTGTGACTGCCCACACTGTGACTGACACTGTGACTGACACTGTGACTGCCCACACTGTGACTGCCCACACTGTGACTGCCCGCTCTGTGACCGACACTGTGACTGCCCACACTGTGACTGACACTGTGACTGCCCACACTGTGACTGCCCACACTGTGACTGCCCACACTGTGACTGACACTGTGACTGACACTGTGACTGCCCACACTGTGACTGCCCACACTGTGACTGCCCGCTCTGTGACCGACACTGTGACTGCCCACACTGTGACTGACACTGTGACTGCCCACACTGTGACTGCCCACACTGTGACTGCCCACACTGTGACTGCCCGCTCTGTGACCGACACTGTGACTGCCCACACTGTGACTGACACTGTGACTGCCCACACTGTGACTGCCCACACTGTGACTGCCCACACTGACTGCCCACACTGACTGCCCACACTGCCCACGCTGTGACTGCCCACACTGACTGCCCACACTGTGACTGCCCACACTGTGACTGACACTGTGACTGACACTGTGACTGCCCACACTGTGACTGACACTGTGACTGCCCGCACTGTGACTGACACTGTGACTGACACTGTATGTGACTGCCCACACTGTGATTGACACTGTGACTGACACTGTGACTGCCCGCACTGTGACTGCCCACACTGACTATCCACACTGTGACTGACACTGTGACTGACACTGTGACTGACACTGTGACTGCCCACACTGACTGCTCACACTGACTGCCCACACTGACTGCCCACGCTGTGACTGACACTGTGACTGACACTGTGACTGCCCACACTGTGACTGACACTGTGACTGATACTGTGACTGCCCACACTGACTGCCCACACTGACTGCCCACACTGACTGCCCACGCTGTGACTGCCCACACTGACTGCCCACACTGTGACTGCCCACACTGTGACTTCCCACACTGTGACTGACACTGTGACTGCCCACACTGACTGCCCACACTGACTATCCACACTGTGACTGACATTGTGACTGCCCACACTGACTGCCCACTCTGACTGCCCACACTGTGACTGCCCACACTGACTGCCCACACTGACTGCCCACACTGTGACTGCCCACACTGACTATCCACACTGTGACTGACACTGTGACTGACACTGTGACTGCCCACACTGTGACTGACACTGTGACTGCCCACACTGACTGCCCACACTGACTATCCACACTGTGACTGCCCACACTGTGACTGACACTGTGACTGCCCACACTGACTGCCCACGCTGACTATCCACACTGTTACTGACACTGTGACTGCCCACACTGACTATCCACACTGTGACTGACACTGTGACTGACAGTGTGACTGCCCACACTGACTGCCCACACTGTGACTGACACTGTGACTGCCCGCTCTGTGACCGACACTGTGACTGCCCACACTGTGACTGCCCGCTCTGTGACCGACACTGTGACTGCCCACACTGTGACTAACACTGTGACTGCCCACACTGTGACTGACACTGTGACTGACACTGTGACTGACACTGTGACTGCCCACACTGTGACTGCCCACACTGTGACTGCCCGCTCTGTGACCGACACTGTGACTGCCCACACTGTGACTGACACTGTGACTGCCCACACTGTGACTGCCCACACTGTGACTGCCCACACTGTGACTGACACTGTGACTGACACTGTGACTGCCCACACTGTGACTGCCCACACTGTGACTGCCCGCTCTGTGACCGACACTGTGACTGCCCACACTGTGACTGACACTGTGACTGCCCACACTGTGACTGCCCACACTGTGACTGCCCACACTGTGACTGACACTGTGACTGACACTGTGACTGCCCACACTGTGACTGCCCACACTGTGACTGCCCGCTCTGTGACCGACACTGTGACTGCCCACACTGTGACTGACACTGTGACTGCCCACACTGTGACTGCCCACACTGTGACTGCCCACACTGACTGCCCACACTGACTGCCCACACTGCCCACGCTGTGACTGCCCACACTGACTGCCCACACTGTGACTGCCCACACTGTGACTGACACTGTGACTGACACTGTGACTGCCCACACTGTGACTGCCCACACTGTGACTGCCCGCTCTGTGACCGACACTGTGACTGCCCACACTGTGACTGACACTGTGACTGCCCACACTGTGACTGCCCACACTGTGACTGCCCACACTGACTGCCCACACTGACTGCCCACACTGCCCACGCTGTGACTGCCCACACTGACTGCCCACACTGTGACTGCCCACACTGTGACTGACACTGTGACTGACACTGTGACTGACACTGTGACTGCCCACACTGTGACTGACACTGTGACTGCCCGCACTGTGACTGACACTGTGACTGACACTGTATGTGACTGCCCACACTGTGATTGACACTGTGACTGACACTGTGACTGCCCGCACTGTGACTGCCCGCACTGTGACTGACACTGTGACTGACACTGTGACTGACACTGTGACTGCCCGCTCTGCTGCACAGATGCTGGTGTCGAGGTTACGGGAGCTCCCAGACTCCGGGGAGAGTGTGTAGTATAAGGTGTGAGCGCCACATCGCTAGTCCCCATTTCAAACGTCAGACACCAGGAGTTGTGAAAAACGACAGTGGGGAGGGTCTGAAACAGCCTTGGAGAGGGGGCTGATCACAGGGTGGACCTTCTGGGTGATGCTTAGGATGCAGGGGATTTGGGAGAGGAGGTGCATCGTGATGCTGTTGTTTCTGAGCTGGATGACGCGGGCGAGGGTCTGCAGGTGGGTGCGCTGAGGAAGGACCATTGACCTCAGCCAGGGAGGGGAGCGATAAATCAGGGAGGCGGCAGGAGGGGCCGCACCAGGAGGCCGGGGGGACAGGGAGGAGCTGTGGCCAACGCAGACGTGTTAACTTCAGAGTTTCAGTATTTGAATGAAGATGATTAAGAATCATGAAGGAACCCAAAGGCACAAACTAGAAAGAAGTTAACACTGACTCATCCCAGAACTATATAATCTACATTTCATAAGCTTATATTATAACCAAGTGTGACCTTCAAGCAATCGACAGAAATGTGTAACTAAAATAGTAACCCCTGAATTAAATATTATTTAAAACAAATAAATAAGCGTGCTCATGAGAGCTCTTATTTCCCATCATCGTGGAGTTTCTGAAGGAACTTCCAGGCGCTGTGACTCTTCACCTGGCACATCCGATAAAGCTCCAGCCACCACCTCTCAGGCGGCGGTCCCTTCCTCTCCCTGGTGCTGGAAAAGGGAGGCGTTGGCCTTTGCACTCTGCACTTCGACCTGGACTCTTGCCTTTGGTCGCACACAGCCTCACTTTCCAGCCCATGACTAAGCCTGAGCTGCATTGATAAGTAACTCTTGGCGACTAAAAGTCCTTCCAGAGGGGACAGAAGTCAGCTTCAATGGCCTGATCAAATCCATCCTCCTTCCCACTCATAAAGCATTGCTGCTACTCCTTTGGTTCTAGAGTAAAGGTTGCTAAACCCACTACTGTTCTTTGCCCATTAGACAGTGATGGACATTTCTGTTTTAACACGAGAAAACGGGTAGTCTGAACAGGTAGTCTGCCAGGCTCGGTGTGTTCAGAACAAATGTATAGAGAAGGTTTGCAGGTGAGGTGAAGCTTTTAGAGAAACTTGAAAGGCCTTCAGGCCTCAGGTGTCAAATACCAGCACTGCCACAGAGAGCAGGCAGTGTTCTGTGAGATAATTGTGAATGACTGTGATTAACAGTGGCTGTTTCCTGTTCCTCTTTAACCCGAACATCCCTTTAGCCGTAAAGCCAGCGCCTACATCTTGCCAGTGTCGTAGGCAGCAAAGGCCACACATTCTTTCCTTGATGCAAGTACAAGTGAAATCCAAAGTACTGTAGGCACTATTTTTAAATCTTATATTGGACACATGTTTACTTCAAGTTAGGAACTTGATACAGTGTGTGGCTAAGTTTAAAAGATAACTATGCTATGAAATGGGTTTGCATTAATTCCTTCATGTCATCTGCTTATTAATTTTATATTTTTTTGTATGTGTATGGGGTCAATATTGGCTAACTTTAGGGATACTTACCATGTGCCAGGCATTGTTCTACACGGGTTACATACATTAACATATGTGATTTCAGGGCAGTAAATATCATTACCCTATTTCTGGGTCAGTAACTGAGGCATGGAGGGTTAAGTAACTTTTCCAGAATCACACAGCAGAGAGGAGCCCAGACCATCCACAATCCCCTCTCCCTACCTCCCCCTCCCAGGTCACACAGCAGAGAGGAGCCCGACCATCCACGATCCACTCTCTCTACCCCCTCCTCCCGGGTTATAATCTGAACTCTAGCGAGGCTACTTCTCCAGGGCCCTGGGGCAGTGCTGAGTGAGAGCAGGACAATTCAGCTTGGGGTGCAGGGGCGGTGGGGGGTGGGGTGGGGATGCTACAGAATGTTGAGCTAGAATAGGTGGCCTCCCTCAGAAATAGTTAGGATGTGTGGATATTTTTATATTTTATCCTCACTGGCTTCCACTTTTATTCATGAACTTGCTCCCCTCCGTTTTAGATGAAAAATATAAAATTGTTTATTCCTCAGAACTCTCAGCTAGCAGGCTCTGCCCTGTCAGCAGGGCAATGGTGAGGTCACGTGATTATTGATAAGCACGTTGGTTTTGCTGTCTTTGTACCGACTGCCTCCGTATCCATGCAGCCCAAGTCCACGCGGCATGCAGATTTCTGTCTCATGGTGGGGACGTAGGCTGGGAGGTCTGCCTTGGAAAATGATGGCTGATTTCTTTGAAAAGCCGCAGATGTTCCTTTATTTGAGGCTGCGTGCAGCATCGGTACTTTTCTCCGGAACTGTTAGATACTGTGTGTCTCACATGGTACGCCCCTCTCCCCGAGGCTCGACCACTCCCAAACCTCATCGCGTAGCTCAGGCCACTTCTCGGGTACACTGTGTGCCCACAGCCAAAGAGCTTTGAAACCCTTTTCCTACATAAGTCAAGTTCTGTTCTTAAATTCCCATCGACATACAGGACGGCTTCGGTCTCTGTGCGAGCACAGTCTTGTCCGGTGGTTTCAGTCTTTCACCGCCCGTCACTCCATGTTGTCCGCTCGTCCACCCGTGCTGTCTCGGTTCCCATGGTGACTTGAGGTGGCTTGAGTGGGAGTGGGGGCTAGAATGGAAGAGGGCGTGTCATCTCTCAGTGGGGGGTGGGGGTACCATTCTTCCATGGAAGCATCTGTTCCCTGCCTCCCCCCACCCCCACCCACTGTGCTGCTCTAACTGCCCGTAGGACAGGGAGTGAACCTGACATGAGAGAGGAGTTCCAGCGTCACTAAAGCCAGCGTGGGGTTGGTCCAGCTCCCTGACCCTCCCACCACTGAGAGGCCGCACGCGCCAGGCGTATGGTCTGCTGTGTGAGGGGTGAGCCTCGGTGATCACTGCGGGTCCCCTTGGCACACGCTGCAGGATCACCAGCCGAGTCATCCGCTCCGTCAATGAGTAACCACGGCAGGTTTAAGGTGGCAAAATAGTGCCTTTGCTTGGACATCACTGAACATAGTTTCTGTGCAAAGTTCTCGCTTTGCCTGGTACACATTAACTCTCCGTTCCCGTGCAGTCAGCACCCGAGAGCTCGGATCTGCTGCTTAGTCGTAGGACAAGAACGTAAAGCATCGTGCAGGGGCACCCGGGGCGGCCGGGGGCCCTCCAGGGCATCGCAGTGTGCGCTTTCGGAGTCTGACAAGGAGGCCATTGTTCCCTGATAATTTTCTGCAATAGACACCCGTAGTGACACTGATATCTTGGGCTCAATATTTTTTAGGATGAAATAACTTTCTGTGTCTCCTGTGTTCGTAGCCTTTGCTGACAGTTACCCACTGCCGACCTCTGCTTATTTGCTGGCATTGCAGCCTGCCTTCTCACCTGGGGGATAGTAGCTGTGGATTCTCTTCGCTCTGGCTCTCCTACCATCCTTAACGTTGGTCCTTCTCAGTTCAAGATTGCATACAGGTGTCGAAGGCCTGTTTGTGATATTCACTGTTCCAGACACCAGGGGGAACTCACAGGATGTGATGTTCTCTAGGAAGGGCTGTAAACAAAATAGATCTTTCACATCAGGACAAAGTGCTGGGAGGTTGAGCCTCCACTGGGTCCCCACTTCCCAGCGCAGAGTGGAGTCGGGGAGGCCCCTGGAAGGTACCGGCTCTGCCTAAGTAAGGGTGGGAACGACATTCCAGGCCCAGGAAACCGTGTGCGTGCTGGGGAACCACATGCAATTTGATATATTAGCATTTAAACTGATAATGGAGAATGGCAGGTGAGCTTGGAAGAGTAGCCCAGGATCATGTGAAGTGACTGTTTTATACCCTATATAGGAGCTTGAAATTTATTCATGGACTAACGGCCCGAGACTCTTAAAAACTGTTGTGAATACATTCACTTCCTTGGGAAAAAACATCCAAAGCTTTTATTAGATCTCAAAGTATTCTACTACCCAAACATTGTTCAGAATACTTGCATTTTTAAGTGAATGACCATACTGTTTGTTAATTAGAATGAAGTAAATATTTCCATATCTCTATTTCGCATCATAAGAAGTTCAATATACAGACCTGTCCGTTCAAAGATTAAAGCTGCAGGAAAACTCTATGTACACCAGGTTCTCAAATAATATTATTTCATTCATTGTCGTTTCCTTATGACGTTGATGGGATGCCTAGGAACTTAACTCGTTTGTATCCATTAGCCTGTGGCACAATTAGCTTCATTTTGCTTCAAGTAGCAGAACCTATTGACATGTTAAATGAGGATTTACTGTGTAGCCAAAACCAAACCTTAAGTTCATTCATTGAACACACATACTCAGGCACCGCGGAGAATGTCCAGCTTTCTTCACCAAGAGTGTCAGATTCCATAGCGGTCATTCATAAATGGCCTGCGACGCTGGGTGGGCGCTGAGGACAGTGGCGACCCAGAGCCTAGATTTAAAGAGGAAAGCAGACAGTCACCAGGTAATCAGCCAGTTCCAGCCGCCGCCAGGCTGTGTAGTGAGAGGGTGAGGTGCACTAGGAAGGGCTGTAAACTAAATAGACCCCAGGAGGGGTCAGGGAGGTGTTCTGGAGGGAATGACATTGGAACTGAGACCTGAAGCAGTTAGTTCCGTGTCAGCTGGGGAAGGAGAAGAAGCCCCAGACCACAGCTCTGGCGCAGGAACGCAGTGGGGGAACCCTGGGAGGCCGAGGCTGGGCAATGAAGGGCCTGCTGGGCTGTTTCCCTCTGCTGACAAATATGGGTGTTACCCTGGGCACTGACATGGTCAGGAACGTACTTTCTGAGAGAGCTTCCTGGTTGCTGTGTACAAAGTGGAGAGGGGACTGAGGGGACATGTTGGGAGGGAGTAACCAGACCATGTCTGCGTGTGAAGCTGAAAGGGCATCGGTGTGATGCGCTGGGTTTTGGTGTGTGGCTGGTTATAAATCCGCTGTGTTTCTTGCAGCTTAGGCTTCCCCACCGTGAGCCGAGGCTGGATGCCCTGAGACAGGCCACCCCAGCCTTTCTCCCGTGCCCTCCGTGACCCACACAGGATTAGCGTGTTCTGTGCACCGCACGGCGGCAGCGATTGCGCGGTCCTGCTCTGCTTCCCTTTCTCTGCACTAGCGCTTCATGCTGCTAGGCTTTGAGGGGCTCAGACTCCTATTTAACCCCCTTCTTTTCCCAGAGGAGAGTGGCTGGCCTGGCGCTGGGCTGGTGTGTGGAGTCTAGCCTCCTGCCCTGCGGTGCCGGGTTCTCGGGGCATCCCCTTTCTGGCCTGGGTGTCGGCTGACTGGCGGCTGTTATCACTGTCAGGGGTGCGGGTGCTTCCTTTGGCTGAGAACAGAGTTGCAGCTTATTCTTTCTCGAAGGCTGTAACAATGTGTTGTTCGAAGACATCAAGCACCTTTTTACTCAACCTTGAAGCTGAGAACTTCTGAGACATGGCGCCCTGGGGAAACCTGGCTTCTTTGATTCTGACTCAGCTGAAAGGTTGCAAGAGCAGCACTCCTGTTCCCAGCAGTGCAAAGTCCATGAGCTGACGGAAGTGGCGACTAGAAAGAGAAATGAGCTGAGCTTTTCATAACTTCTGCTTGATTTGAACTTGAGTTCAAAGGTAAATCAAAAGTTTAAAGTTGCATTTGCATGTTACTGTGTCCCGCAGGCTTCCCTCAGCCTTAACAAAACCCTAGAGCACGAGGTGGGTCCCAGAGCTCAACCCACCCTCTCTACCCTCAGCTTCAGACTCACTTTCCCTGCTTACAGAATAGAAATAACGACATTTCAGCCCTGACTGGTTTGGCTCAGTGGATAGAGCATCGGCTGCGGATTGAAAAGTCCCAGGTTAAATTCTGGTCAAGGGCATGTACCTGGGTTGCAGGTTTCCCTGGCCCCGGCCCTGGCCCTGGTTGGGGGATGCGGGTGGCAACCAATCAATGTGTCTCTCTCCCATTGGTGTTTCTCTCTGTCTCTCCCTCTCCCTTCCATTCTCTCTAAAAAATCAGTGGAAGAAAGAAAGAAGGAAGGAAGGAAGGGAGGGAGGGAGGAAGGAAGGAAGGAAGGAAGGAAGGAAGGAAGGAAGGAAGAAAGGAAGGAAGAAAGGAAGGAAGGAAGGAAGGGTGGGAGGGAGGGAGGAAGGAAGGAAGGAAGGAAGGAAAGGGAAGGGAGAAAGAAAAGGGAGGGAGGGAGAGAGAGAGGGAGGAAGGGAGGGAGGGAGGGAAGGCATTTCACACTAAGCACTGGATGAGACGACCTGTATAACGGACTAAATCAGCAGAGCTCAGGATAGAAAACAGACCCTCAAGGGATTTCAATAAGAAAGGGGTTTCCTACAGGGGAGACCAGAGAAGGGCAGGGGTGCACAGGGACCCTGATCTCACGCCATTCACTGTCCTTTGATCCAGGTTCAGGCTGCGGTCTTGGTGCCACTGCAGCTACAAGTGCTGACTCACCTGGCTCTCACAGCCACAAACCTGAAGACGAGTCAGGGAAGGCCGAGTCCAGCCACTGCAAGCACAGGCCTCCGCCTCGCTGGCCAGCAGCCACAGCCTAAGAAGATGGCCTTGTCTTGCCTCTCTCTTCCAATTTCACACGAAGCCATCTATTGGTGGAGCCTGATTTGTAGCAAGACCCTTAGCTGCCAGGGAGTTTGGGAAATATAGTTTGTAGCTTTCCAGCTACCAAACAGAAGGAGATGGAATGGAAATTGAGATGTTGTGCTGCAGTTAGTATATTAGTAGCAGGAGGACAGGTATCACTTAAGGTCAACACTTAATTTACTATGTAACCTTTCATTAACCTTAGAGGTTGATTTGCTTCTAAGGGAATGCACTAGGGTGCAATTAAATATAAATCCTTATGTTGTGAACCCCTAGTTTATAAGGTCCCTTTTCTCCCCACCAAGAGGAAGTAAATTAGGGAGCCAAGTTCTGTGTATGGTCTGATGCAGTCAGTGAAGTTCCCTGTTTACTGATGGGTGTGCTTTGCAGCATTGAGGTGTGAACAGCTGCTTGGTCTTATTTGCTAATACTTGGTTGGGGATGTTTGCATCTATTTCCATGAGAGACATTGTTGTAGTTTCCTGTCGTGTCCATCCGGTTTGAATATTAGCATAAGGCTGGCCTCATCGAATGAGCTTCTGTCTTCTGAAGGAGATTGTCGAGAATTGGTATAATTTCTTAAATGTTTGGTAGAATTCACCAGTTTTGGCAGAATTCACTCATCAGAGCCTAGTGCTTTCTGTTTTGAAGTTTATTGATTATTGATTCAATTTTGTTAATAGATATAGGCCTGTTCAAGATAGTCTCTTTCTTCTTTTGAAGGTGTCTTTAAAGGAATCAATCCATTTCATCTAGGTCAGTGGTTGGCAAACTGCAGCTCAAGAGCCACATGCGGCTCTTTGGCCCCTTGAGTGTGGCTCTTCCACAAAATACCACATGCAGGCACGCACGTACAGTGCAATTGAAACTTCGTGGCCCATGCGCAGAAGTCGGTATTTTGTGGAAGAGCCACACTCAAGGGGCCAAAGAGCCGCATGTGGCTCGCAAGCCGCAGTTTGCCAACCACTGATCTAGGTTGTCAGAATTGTGGGCATAGAGTTTTCATAACATTCTCTTATTATCCTTTGATTTCCATGGGATCTGTAGTGATGTCCCCCCTTTCATTTCTGATATTAGTAATTTTCGTTCTGTCGCTTTATTTCTTAGTTGACCTGGCTAGAGGCTCCTCAGTTTTATGGATCTTTTCCAAGAACCAACTTTTAGTGATTTTTCTCTGTTGATTTCCTGTTTTAAATTTTATTGATTTCTTCTTTAGTTTTTATTATTTCTTTTCTTCTGTTTAATTTGGATTTAATTTGCTCATCTTTTCTGGTTTTCTAAGGTAGAAGCTTAGATTAACATCTTGCTCTATTTAAACCTCCTGGGCAAATGCAAATCTGAGTTCTCACATCCCGAAATTCCTCGTTGTTATTGCCACAGATGCACACTGAGCTCCTTCTGTTTCCTGGGGATCCGAAGCTGTAAGGGACAAGTGCATATATATGAAGCAATATTTTGTCGGACTAGTTATATCATATTCTTAATTCTTAAAATATATTCCCATAATTTATATCCCCCTATAAATACAAATAGAGATCAAAAAAGAGAAGTGTGAGGCCACAACAATTAGGAAAAATCTTCTATGGAGACTTAACTAGACATGAAATGAAGATAAGAAAAGTTGAGCACTATGCAGAGAGAGAGTATTTTGAATGAAGACATGGGAGAGACTGCAGCTGCTGGCTGGAGTGAGTGGGTCTGTGTAGTAGGAACAGGTGTGGAAGATGAGCTTAAGTAAGCAGGTAGGTGCCAGAAGGTAGAGAAGCCTTCATTTGGGGCTTGGAGTTCAGAATTTCAGGAACAGAATAGTTATTCCACATGGATACCCAATGCAGGTTTGTAAAATCTGCCCCAGTCTTTTTAGGTGGGTGGTTGCTTTGTTCAGTGGCTCCATAAGCACAGAACTGGGCTCTCCAGGGAGCATGAGGTTACAAAATGTGGAGCCTTTGTGGGAGGAACACTTCTCCAATATCTCATTTATCAACAAAAGCGCTAGCTGGTTGCCGACAACTAGGAGTACAGTAGAAATCCTGAAACTGATTTCAGCAGGAAAGTGACGGTTTTCACAAAAGGGGTTTGTGGCATTTTCTGGACAGAAAGTGCTCTGGAACTGGCCGCTCCCTCTGCCCGCCTGGAGTCCAGTGGCTCCCTCCTTGCTGTGATTTGATCTTAGACACACCACCAAGGACCTAGTCCATCATGGGACTAATGAAGTATGAGCTACTGATAGGAATTAAATGAAAACAAAGATGTTCTGTATGAGTCACTCGGTGGCCACATCTGAGTGCCGAGTTGCTGGACCGTCTCCACGCTAAATCCCCAGCGATATTTAATGGCGTAGTAATGGGAAACAGGTAAGAGGTCATGGAAATTAGCTTCATTTCGTAACGACTATACCACAAACATCACTGGGCATTCCACCAGCATCATTTCTGGTCAACGATATTTTAAATTATACTAAGGTTAAGAGAGGTTCATTTGTACCCATGCTTTCCTTGTGTCATCAAAAAAGAGGGATACAGTTTTTAAAAGAAAGATGTAAATATAATGTGTTTATAAAAGAGTTATAAACTCTATAAAACATTTCTGCCAATGTGTTAATAAGCTAAAGGAAATGAAGCAAAGAATATGTTTTCTATTCAAAGGGACATGTAGAGATTTTTGCTAGTTCTTCGGTAATGACAGCAAAGCACATGATGCGTGTGTCCTAGCTGGGGATTTTATGACTAATTCCATTCCCATGAGATGAATACATATTATTTTTCTTCCTCCAAGCACAAGCTGTTTCAGCCATTCAGTAGCTGTCACTTTGGTTTAGGGAGCACTTTTTTCCCCATTACAATCAAAGGTTAGATTCAGGTTCCCTAACTTAAAACATGATGCTGTACATTTAAATCCATAGCTCTAGACAAAACCAATAGGGAATAACCTATGCAAGTAGAGATCAGTGTTTCTAACTTATTATTTTGAGTATTAACTTCCAAATTAGAAGCGTGGTCGAGTTTTACAGTGTCGCTGAAGGGCTCACAAATTCCTTCCACTACCAACTAAACCAGCGTTCTCAATCTGTGGGTCGAGAACAATGGAAATACATCCTGCATATCAGATATTTACATGATGATTCATAACAGTAGCAACATTACAGTTATGAAGTAGCAACGAAAATAATGTTATGGTTGGGGGTCACCACAACATGAGGAACTGTATTAAAGGGTCGCGGCATTAGGAAGGTTGAGAACCACTGCAAACCCACAAGTAGAGAAGTAGTAGGTTAGTTAAGATTATTAAGCAGCGTGGACTAGTAGTTCCCCTGGTGTTTGTGAATGTAGAAGCCCTCAGGGCTGACGTACTTACTTAATCTCAGCCTTCGGGTCCATAAGCCAGTGGTTCACCCTTAGCACTACATTTTCAACCAGAGGTTAGGTTTCTATATGAGCTGAAGGACTTCTTTTTTTTTTTTTTTCACATGCAATAAACATTAATGTTTTAGGGAAAAAAAGGTTTTGAAAATAATAATATTACCAAAACTGTACTAACATAGTATAATATCACAAAAGTTGTAGGAAATATTAAAAATCTGCAACTAACAGGATTACTTATATTCTAAAATATTTTTTTCCTCTGGCTCTATTTTTGTTCATCAGTTTATGTTGTTCATTATATTCCACAAATGAATGATATCATGTGATACTTGTCTTTCTCTGATTGGTTTCTTTCACTTAGCATAATATTCTCCAGGTCCATCCATGCTGTTGCAAATGGTAAGAGCTCCTTCTTTTGAACAGCAGCATAGTATTCCATTGTATAGATATATGACAGCTTTTTAATCCACTCACCTGCTGATGGGCACTTAGGCTGTTTCCAAATCTTAACTATTGTAAATTGTGCTGCAAAGAACAGCGTCTTTGTAATATAGCTTGATATCTGGTATTGTAATCCCTCAAACTTTCTTCTTCTTTCTTGGGATTGGTTATTCGGGTCTTTTTTTTTATTCCTTATGAATTTTTAGAGAGTTTGTTCTAGGTCTGTGAAATATTCTGTTGCTATCATAATGGGGAGTACATTGAATCTATAGATTGCTGTGGGTAGTATGGACATTTTAATGATGTTGATCCTACCAAACCATGAACATGGTATATTCTTCCATTTGTTTATGTCTTCCTCTATCTCCTTTTTCAACATCTTGTAGTTTTCTGAATACAGGTCTTTTACCTCCTTAGTTAAGTTTATTCCTAGGTATCTTAATTTTTTGTTGCAATGATAAATGGGATTGTTTTTTTTATTTTCTCTTTCTGTGAGTTCATTATTGGTGTATAAAAAAAAGCCATAGATTTCTGGATGTTAATTTTGTATCCTGCTACATTGCCGAATTCATTTATTAAGTCTAGTAGTTTTTTTTTATGGAGTCTTTGGGTTTTTTTATGTATAATATCATGTCATCTGTGAATAATGACAGTTTTACTTCTTCTTTTCCAATTTGAATGCCTTTTATTTCTTCTTCTTGTCTAATCGCTGTGGCTAGCACTTCCAGTACTGTGTCTAACAGGAGTGATGAAAGTGGGCATCCCTGTCTTGTTCCTGTTCTTAAGGGAAATGGTTTTAGTTTTTGCCCATTGAGTATGATATTGGCTGTAGGTTTGTCATATATGGCCTTTGTCGTGTTGAGGTATGCTTCCTCTATTCCCACTTTGCTGAGAGTTTTTATCAAAAATGGGTGTTGTGGAAGGTCAAGGGGGGAAGAGAAAATGAGACATATGTACCACTCTTTGTAATATTTTAAGCAATAAAACAAAATGTTTTTAAAAAGTAGGTGTTGTATTTTATTGAATGCTTTTTCTGCATCTATTGATATGATTATGTGATTTTTGCCATTCAGTTTGTTTATGTGATGTATCACGTTTATTGATTTGCCTATATTGTACCAGCCTTGCTTCCCTGGAATAAATCCCACATGATCATGGTGTATGATCTTTTTATTATATTGCTAGATATGATTTGCTAATATTTTGTTGAGGATTTTAGAATCTGTGTTCATCAGAGATATTGGCCTGTACTTCTCTTTCTTTGTAGTGTCTTTATCTGGCTTTGGAATTAGGATAATCCTGGCCTCATAAAAAGAGTTTGGAAGTGTTCCTTCCTCTTGGATTTTCTGAAATAGTTTGAGGCGTATATGAGTTAGTTCTTCTTTGAATGTTTGGTAAAACTCCCCTGTGAAGCCGATCGGACCTGGGCTATTGTTTGCTGGAAGTTTTTTGATTACTGCTTCTATTTCATCAGTTGTTATTGGCCTATTCAGGTTTTTTTATTCTTCCTGATTCAGTTTTGGGAGATTGTATTTTTCTAGAAATTTGTCTATTTCATCCACA
Source organism: Myotis yumanensis (assembly GCF_028538775.1). NCBI lineage: Eukaryota > Metazoa > Chordata > Mammalia > Chiroptera > Vespertilionidae > Myotis > Myotis yumanensis. The sequence goes on from NW_027223768.1 coordinate 39,312,742, forward strand.
CTGTCCAGCTTGTTGACATATAGTTGTTCATAGTATTTTCTTACTATCCCTTGTATTCCTGTGGTGTCAGTGATTCTCCTTCATGTTCGTTTCTGATTTTATTTATTTGGGTCCTCTCTCTTTGTTTGTTGATGAGTCTGGCTAATGTTTAATAATTTTGTTTATTCTTTAAACCAGCTCTTGGTTTCATTGATTTTTTTTTGTTTGTTTTTGTTTTGTTTTGTTTTAGTCTCTGTTATTTATTTCTGCTCTAATCTTTAGAATATCTTTCTTTCTACTTTGGGCTTTTCTTGTTCTCTTTCTAGTTCTTTAAGTTGTAGTGTTAAATAGTTTACTGCTGATTTTTCTTGTTGTTGTTTTTTTGAGGTAGGCCTGTTGTGCTATGAACTTCCCTCTCAGGACTGCTTTTGTTGTGTCCAAGAGATTTGGGGTTGTTGTGTGTTCATTTTCATTTGTTTCCAGGAAGTTTTCGATTTCTTTCTTGATCTAGTTGGTAACCCATTCATCCTATATAATAAAAACCTAATATGCAAATCGACCGAACGGCAGAATGACTGGTTGCTATGACATGCACTACCAGGGGGCAGATGCTCAATGCAGGAGCTGCCCCCATCCCACAGGCCCTAGGCCAACCAAGGCAGGTGCGAGTGGGAGGCCCCCGATGGCCCTGCCGATCGCAGCACAGAGGGAGGCGACCGGCAGCAGCGGAGGGAGACAGTGCCGGCCAGCGGGCGGTGCCAGGCTGGCCAAGGCAGGTGTGAGCAGGGTGCCCGATCACCCCGCCGGTCACCCCACAGATCAGCCCTGATTGCCAGTCAGGCCTAGGGACCCTAACCATGCATGAATTTCATGCACCAGGCCTCTAGTTGTTTAATAACATGCAATTTAGCCTCCATGTGTTTGAATGCTTTGAGTGTTTTTACTGTAGTTGATTCCTATTTTCTTTCCACTGTGATCTGAGAAGATACTTGATATGATTTCAATCTTCTTGAACTTGTAGAGACTTGTTTTGTGTCCTAACATGTGGTCTGTCTTTGTGAATGATCCATGTGCACTTGAGAAGAGTGTATCTTCTGCTGCGTTTGGATGAAATGTTCTATAAATGTCAGTTAAGTCCATCTGATCTAGTGTGTCCTTTAGAGTCTCTGTTTCCTTGTTAAGGTTTTGTCTGGAAGATCGATCCAGTGAAGTCAGAGGGGTGTTAAAGTCCCCCACCATGACTGACTGTATTGTTGTCAATCTCACCATTATATTCCTCCAGAAGTTTTTTTTTTTATATATTTAGGTGCTCCTATATTGGGTGCATGTATGTTTACTAGAGTTATATCCTCTTGTTGGACCAATTCCTTTAGTATTATGTAGTGACCATTGTTGTCTCTTGTGATGGCCTTCATTTTAAAGTCTATATTGTCAGATATGAGTATTGCTACTACAGCTTTTTTTTTCTTTCCATTTGCATGGAAAATGTTTTCCATCCCTTCACTCTCATCCTGTGTGTGTCTTTTGTTTTGAGGTGGGTCTCTTGTAGACAACATATAGTTGGGTCATGTTTTTTTCATATCCATTCAAGCTACCCTACACCTTTTGATTGGGGCATTGAATCCATTTACATTTAGGGTTATTATTGATAGGTACTTATTTATTGCCATTTTAATTCTGTATGGCTAGGTTTCTCTCTCTGTTTCTTTCTTGTAATGCTGGCTTGGTGGTCATGAACTCCTTTAGCCTTTTTTTTTTTTTTTTTTTTTTTTTTGGTCTGGGAAGCTCTTTATTTGACCGTCTATTTTGAATGATAGCCTTGCTGGATATAGTGATCTTGGTCTCAGATCTTTGCTTTCTATTACCTTGAGTACTTCATGCCATTCCCTTCTGGCCTATAGAGTGTCTAATGAAAAATCAAGTGTCAGCCTTATGGGAACTCCTTTGTAGGTAACAACTTTCTTTTCTTTTGCTGCCTTTACAATTCTTTGTCTTTAACTTTTGGCATTTTAATTATGATGTGTCTTGGCATAGGCCTATTTGGGTTCTTCTTGTTTGGGGTTCTCTGTGCCTCCTGAACTTGTGTGACCTTTTGCTTTACCAGGTTAGGGAAGTGTTCTGCCATTATTTCTTCAAACACCTTCTCTATGCCTTTCTCCCTTTCTGCATCTTCTGGCACAATTGCTATTCTAATATTGTTATGCTTCATATTGTCTCACAGCTCCCTTAAGCTGTTCTCATGTTTTTTTAATTGTTTTTTTCCTTTTGGTTCTCTGATTGAGTTATATTTTCAACTCTGTCTTCTAATTTACTGATTTGATCCTCAGCTTCCCCTAGTCTGCTGTGTATTCCTTCCAATGTGTTCTTTATTTGTGTTATGTCATTCCTAATTCTTTTTTCATAGTTACTATATCTTTTTTCATTCTGTTGAGCATTTTTACCATCATTACTCTGAACTCTGATTCAGATAAATTTCTTATCTCTGCTTCATTTATCTCTTCTTCTGGAGAATTCTCTAGTTCTTTCATTTGGGGGTTGTTTCTTTGTCTCCTCATTTTGGCTTTCTGTTCGGGTTTGTGACTATGTATTAGGTAGATCCTCTATGCCTCTCAATCAGGACAGTGTTAAAGGCTGTTTCTTACTAATTAGATCAGGCAAAGACTCAAAGCCTCCAGAGACCACCTCTGCCTTAAATTGCCCTTCAGGCAATTGTCCTCAGGTGTAGTGAAAGGTTTTGTTTGTTTTTTTCAACAGGGTAGGGCAGTTGCTTCTGCCTGGAGGCTAATTGTTATTTTTAATCTCTTAAGTGGCCTGAGGGTAAGGTGTTTTCCAATAGGGTGTGTTGACTGTCTTCCCCCCAGGCAAGGCAAATGTCTGTGTGGGAAAGATGTCCTCCAGTGTATGAGGGAGTGACTCAGCCCAGGAAACTTGGGGTGTTTGCCTTCTGAGCTCTATCCCCTGAGTCCCCAGTCCTGGGTTCTGCTCTCACAGCTCCAGTCCACTTCACCCTCCCTCTGCTGGAGCACAAGGTAGTTGGCTCCACAGGGAATTTTTTGCCTTGGCCCTGTAAGGGGGTGCCTGAATTTTTAGCTGTTACTCCCTGGCAGACAGCGCCCCCGTTGCTGTTCACAGCCAGATGTTATTTGGGTACTCTCCTCAGTTTTGGTGCTCTCTCCTGGGGGGGGCCCACCTTGGGGATTAGATCCCAGAGTTCTCCATGGCAACCCCCCACAGCTGAGATATCTCTCCAGGACTTCAGTTGCTGTCTGTGGGTGCCAGCCAGCCCTTTAGTGCCTCTGCCCCTCCTACCCATCTCTATGTGGTCTCCACTTTTGGTCCTTGGGTGTCAGGGTCTCTCCTGTGAGTTTTCCATTGATTATTCAGGAAGTGATTATTTTAGTTGTAATACCAGCTTGTTCCTGGGAGCATGTCCATGCAGCACCCACTTACTCTGCCACCATTTTTAATCTATAGCATTTAATTCATTTTTTTAAAATATGTTTTTATTGATTTCAGAGAGGAGGGGAGAGGCAGAGGGGGATAGAAACATCAATGATGAGAGAGAATCATTGGTTGGCTGCCTCCTGCACACCTCACACTGGGGATCGATCCCGCAACCTGGGCACGTGCCCTGACTAGGAGTCAAACTGTGACCTCCTGGTTCATAGGTCGATGCTCAACCACTGAGCCACATCGATCGGGCTCCATTTTTAAAGGAAGTGAAAAAGGTTACATTAAAATTGTAGGTTTTTATGGCTTAGTTTTGCTCTATTCTCATAATGTCCCATAATTTAAATTAAAGTTTCAATATAATGTCCCTTTCTTCACTAAAAGAGGATATTTTAGCTTTCCAAGGTCAAAGATGAAGTTAGGCCGTGCCTCAGTGCCCAGATCCTGTGTTCATAGGAATAGCTCTTCTTAATATCATCACTGAGGCTGCCTGTGGGTCAGTCCTCTTTTCATTGGCTTTTAAGCTTGGGGTCCCCACTAACCCTGCTCAGCTTCCTGCGTGTACCCGCAGCACAGGCATCGGAGGATGCGTGGTGGTTAATGTCACCAATGTCGATGATCACACACATTGTCGTTTTCACCCAACAGCATAAACAAGTGCAGCATTTATGCAGAGTATTTTAGTCCCTGTGACTCACGGTGGGGTCAGGCTACTTATGAGTTACTGTTACCAACATCAGATACTCTCGTCGGAGAGGCTGGGAAATTTCCCATGATGCTACAACAAAGGACTCGGGAAGGTGGTGTTTTATTTCACACACGGTTGACATTTTTATCCCCGATCCACTCTGATGCAGTGTCTGTGCTTCATGTCAGACGTCACTCTGATGCGGCCTTTGCTCGCGGAGCTGGCTCTTGAAGGAGGGAACAGCGCCAGAGTCGGAGGAGCTCTCACTGAGTTGGCACTGCCGATGGCCTTACGGCAGAAGAAAGGGCTTGAAATAGCAAAGCGTTTTCCCTTCTCGCTTGTCCTGTGAGATGTTTCACAACTTTCCAGAAGAAAGAGGTCCGAGTGGCGGAGCTCCACCTCCCTCAGCCTTTGCTGTCGCAGTGGCATTTCTGCTCGCAGTGTCCTTGGGTGAGCTGTGTACCTATGAGCTCAGGCGTGGCCTTAGGCAAACCCCAGAAAGCCACTGCGCCCCGAGCTCCCCAGAGCCGAGGCCTGGCTCCTTCCCCTTCTCCGTCTAGGTGACCAATGTGGCACTTCCCTTCCAGGCCCTCACGGCCGTGGTGTGTTAGCTCGCCCTCAGTTACCATCATCCTTTCAGAGCAGCCATGTGGTTGGCAGGACTGTCCTAACAGGACCACAGGCGGGCGGCTCAAACCACACACATTGACTTCCTGCGAGATCGGAGGCTGGACGTCAAGGTTATGGTGGCAGCAGGTGTGGTTTCTTCTGAGGACGTTCCCCAGGCTTGGAGGTGGCCGCTTCCTGCTTCCACACATCATCCCTCTGTGTGTCTGTGTCCTGATCTCTTCCTACAAGGACACCAGTCATGGATTCGGATCCTCCCTAAAGACCCCATTTTACCATAGTCACCGTTTAAAGACCTTTCTCCAAATACAGTCACATTCTGAGATACGTACGGGTTTGGCGGAACCAAGCTCAGCCCAGGATAGTACCCTGATTTCCTTATCCTTGTTGGTCAGCGCAAGCTCAGTGCTTCACAGCGTTGACCATGGCGGGGGCTGGGGAACGGCCCGTCTCCCGTGGATCCGCGGAGCTGCTCTGGGAGGAGGAGTCCCAGGTCAGCGGCCTCTCCCAGGGCTCTGCCTGCAACTCAGCCGAGTCCTTGTCATGAAGCTCTGAAGGGCAACGGGATAAGATGTACTGAGTGCGATTGTGTACCAGGCTCAGTGCTGTGCATTTACACACATCTGCCTGACTGAGTCCTTAAACAGTCCCGAAAGGTACAAACTGCCATGGTTCTCACTGGGGAGCTGAGGACACTGGTGTGAGCGGAGGGGCCCAGGGTCCCACAGCAAGTGCACAGAATGCTGGCAGCAAGCCCTGGCTGCGCTCGACTCCTGCCCTGGGTTTCCATCACACCTATTTGCCTCTTCCTGCAGAAAACATGGTGACTGGCCACTTGTTATAGGTAAGCCCCACTGTACCCCGTTCTGCAGAAAATTACCCTCCGTTCTGGAGATCTAGTTGTTCACTGTCTTCCTCTTGACCAAGTCAAGACTGGGTCAGTAAGCTTTTTCAGAAAAAAAATTTATTTTTCTTTTTTTTACTAACTCCAGGTGGAACTCTGTATGGTTCAGATATTCACTGCATTGGTTCCCAGAAAAGAAGTCACGTCTGTTCTTTGTCATCATTCAAAGTGTTTTGAGTACCTACTGCTGCATAGTAAACTACCCTAAACTCAGTGCCTTTAAAAAACGTGTTTTCTCTCTCAGCTCGGAGGTTCCCTGGGCTCGGGCGGCTGATGTTCTCCCTGCACGCGGGCTCCCAGCTCCTCCTCCTGCGAGCGCACAGGCTGCCAGGCCTCTGAGGTCGGGAGCTGGCACAGTGTCCCTCCCGTCACACTCTTGGCTGACGTGAGCCCGGGCCAGCCCAAGTTCCGTGCAGAGAGGATGCCCAGGGCCACAGTTACCAGATGGCGTGACTCCTGAGGGCCACCCTGAGCGACTGGCTACCACTCAAGTTTGCTAAAGAACAGAAATGGAAAAGGGGGCGGGGGGGGGCATTAGCGGCATATCAAATATTGAGTGATTTCTCAATTCAGGATTAAATATAGAAATGGCTTTGAAGCAAGCACTTTAGTGCTTTTCCCCCAAAAAACAAGGAGTGTTTTTCAGAAAGTAGTATTTAAGTAATTTCAGTGAATTATACGACTGTAGCATATTTAATCTTTGTAGGAAACAAGGCCCCTGGAGACAAATAAGACCTTGGCCTTGGGCCACTGCAAGGTCTGGAGTGTGGACTAAGCAGCATAAGGCAGCACCAGTTTCACTAGTGCCAGCCTCTCCTTTCTCTCTTGGCTGCAGGTGATAGGCTTTGTGCACTGACCAAGGGGCGGGGACTGGCAGCTCCTCGGAATCAGAAAATTTTCTTGAAAGAAGGGGGGAGGGAGGGAAGGAGGGAAGGAGGAAAAAGTGGAGGAAGGGAGGAAGCGACATGAAAACAAAACAAAGAACCTTGCACAGTTCACCAAGAACAAGGTGCATATCTGTTCCATCTGGGTTCAGTGGTATAATCTTCAGCATTTGTTAAGACCATGAATTGCTAAGTGATATGTATCATTTACTCAAGTATGATCAATAGTCCTTACCCCAAAAAATGAGCTTTCATGAGTTTTTAAATTATTTTAATTAGGTTTTTCAGTAAGATGTATGAAGACATCCCACATGGGAGATACAACTTCTTGTGTATGATCAGTGTGGTTTTGCTATTTATTAACATACTCATGGGAACTGTTGTATGTTGCCAGCTAGAGAGATGGATGCTGTTTAGACATAGTGTGATTTAGTGGGGCTCATCAAACCATGGCCCACTAGTCACATCTGGCCCGCTCCCGGGTTTTGTAAATAAAGTTTTATTGGACCACAGCCACGTCTGTTCATTTACATAATGTCTGTGGTCTAATAAAATAGTTTTGTTAGACCACAGCCACACACATCCATTTACATAACATCAGTAGAGTTGAGGAGTTGCAACAGAGATGTATGGCCCACAGTGCCTGAAATATTTACTGCCTTATCCCTCGACAGAAGGAATTTGGTGATCCCTAATTTAAATGCTTAGTCTGGCCACTTATCAGTTTTTTAAGTTCCACAAGAATCTTTCTTTGTTTTCTGTTTGTTGGTAGATTGGAGGCTTAGAGTAGAGAATAAGGTCACAGGTACAGAGGTGAGGATGGGAGGAAAAGGCCCAGGAAGAGCATTTGGGCAAGAGGAATGGTGTGTCTAGAGGCCCAGAAATACAGCATAAGGTGGAGTATTTAGGTCATTATTCAAGATCAGAGTGGCTAGGGTTTAAAACCCCAGAGAAACAAGTGGTTGTGGTGGAATTTGGCCTAGAGGACCAGGCCCAAGTAGCGGTAGGCGTGTCTTGTTTCCTTGGTAAGGAAGCATGAGAGGAAGGTCCAGGCACAGAGTCAGAGACGTGCTCCTGTCTCCAGCCTTACACGCCCTCAGTGAGTCTCTGACTAGACATGTTAAGCATCACATTCTCTGTGGTCCGTCTGTAGGGAATGGAAAGTCTGTGAAAGTGAGAAAGCAATGGAATTAAAGGGACTGCACAACGTTCTCTCAGGTCTCTCTCAGTTCTTAATTCCTGTGATTCTGATTTTCTAAACTCGTCAATGAATTTCCACTGTGGCCAGCATCCCCCACTTCCCCTCCCGATCACTGTTGTGTTGTGATCAATTTAGAGAGCAGTCGTGGTGAGAAAGGTCACTTCACACTTGGAAGGGGGCCTCACAGGCAACTTCCAGTGGTTGGTTTTGTTTTTGTTTTCAGTCTCAACCCAAGTGTATCCCACTGCAGGTAGAAATTCCCACCTGTGTTAGGGGAGCCCCAGGTCCCAGTGGGGAGCATGGCGCCTGACTGAAGACACCACCACTGAAGCTGGCCCTGATTGGCGCCCTTGGTAATGACGTCATCGGCAAGGGTCAGGGTTGGGTAGATCAGTGAAGGCAGGTCTCATCCCACATGCCCACAGGTGAGAACCAGGTGCAGCCCAAATGCTCTAGCCGGTGAGTTAGGAAGTGGACAGACACAGCAGGAGGCTCTAAATTCTCACAGTGAAGATTTATTTCCTGGAACTGTTTGATCTGCCTTCACTCTTTAAACATTTATTTTTAAATTAAATTGGTTGAAGATAACATAAGTTTCAGGTGTATAACATGAGCTCTTTGAACTCTATTGTGTGCTCACTACCCAAAGTCTAGTCTCCTTCATCACCTTTACCACCTTTACCTTCTGGTCCCCCCTCACCCTCTTCACCTCCGGTAACCACCATTCTGTGGTCTGGATAGAGCTTGTTTGCTTGTTTGTTCATTTGTTGCTTTCTGTTTTATATTCCACAGATATGTGAAATGGTACGGTTCTTGTCCCTTTCCATCTGACTTATTTTTTTTAATATATTTTATTGATTTTTTTTACAGAGAGTAAGTGAGAGGGATAGAGAGTTAGAAGCATCAATGAGAGAGAAACATCGATCAGCTGCCTCCTGCACACCCCCTACTGGGGATGTGCCCGCAACCAAGGTACATGCCCTTGACTGGAATTGAACCTGGGGCCCTTCAGTCCACAGCCCAAACTGGTTAGGGCTCCATCTGACTTGATTCACTGGGCATGATACTTCTGAGACCCATCCCTGCTGTTGCAAATGACAGTATTTCATCTTTTTATGGCTGAGTGGTATCCATTGTGCGTATGTACCATGTCTTCTTTATCCTCGCACACTGCTGGCGGGAATATAGGTTGCTGCAGTCCTTGTGAAAAACAGAATGGAGGTCCCTCAAAAAATTAAGAATAGAGCTACCATATGACCCAGCGATCCCTTTTCTGGGTATCTACCCCCAAAACTTGAAAACACTTATTCATAACAATATATGCACCCCCAGGTTCATTGTAGCATTAGTCACAACAGCCAAGACATGGAGACAACCCGAATGTCTTTCAATGGATGAGTAGGCAAAGGAGGAGTTTTAGGAATTTAGTGGAGAAGCCTGAATTGGAGCTGTGTTTAGCCTAAAGGAGAAGCGTGGTGGAGAACAGTCCATGGGACCCCAGAACCTTGGCTGAGCGGCTGGCAGTCTTCCCTTACTTCGCAGGCGGGAGAGAGCAGATACACAGGTAAAACTGGATTGCTGGGACTTGCCTCCCAAGTCTGCTTCTTAGCTGAGTATGGGATCCAGGCCTCAGTTTCCCCAGCTGTCCACAGACATGGTACTCACAGGTCGGTGAGGATCGTGAGTGTTAAATGGTAAAGAATGCAAAGCGTCTAGAACAGGGCTTCTATTGTCACCGTCGTCGTGGTTATTACGGTTATTTATAGCCTTTAAGAATCGGGCTGCTAGGAATAGAAACGCCAAAAATAGAACAAATGAGACGTTTTCTTATTGGGAAAGAAGGAGGAGGCCGATGTGACAGCAGCTCCCGAAACCAGTCCTGAGAGCTCTGGGAATCTCAGCTTTTCCCTCGCGTCACCGCTCAGTTCCAAGGTGGCCACTCTCTCCTGTGTCACTGCTCGGTCCAGGCAGAAAGAACGAAGGGCTAGGGCAGAGGGACACTTACACCTGCTGAGTGCCTGGTTTTTTGTTTTGTTTTGTTTTAAATATATTTTTATTGATTTCAGAGAGGAAGGGAGAGGGAAAGAAAGATAGAAACACCAATGATGAGAGAGAATCATTGATCAGCTGCCTCCTGCACACCCCCTACTGGGGATCAAGCCCGCAACCAGGGCATGTGTCCTTGACCGGACTCGAACTGGGATCCTTCAGTCCACAGGTCAACGCTCTATCCACTGAGCCAAACCAGGCAGACCTGAGTGTCTGGTTTTAAGGAGCTTCCTGGAAGCCTACCTGACAACTTCTGCTTATGTGACATTGGTCAGAAATTCATCACGTGCTCCCCTCCCCTTACATGTAATGGCAGCAAAATCAACATCCTCTCTATAAAGAGAAAGGGAGCATGAGGACTGGGCACGTACAGTATTGCCAACGTTGTTGTGGCTGCCATTGCCTTGGAACATGCCTTCTCTCTCTCCTGAAAGTCCCCGAAGACAGGCTCATGGAGAGAGTACTTCCCTGTTCTAAACACTTCTCGAATCCGTCAGCAGTAATCTCGAAAACAGCACCAGGGAGTGAGCTGATAGCCAAGTCGCCGATACTTTTGTTGGTTGGGTTCTGTTTTAGCCTTTGACATTAGTGTTGTGTTCTCCGTAGTTCAGGAGAATATGAAACATTAATTAAAATAAGTCATCCAGACTTTGCTGGGCCTCGGCCGAGGTATGCCATTCAAATAAGGCTGTAAACTAAGCCACGCCACTCTCAGGACATCCGATAAAGCTTTAGATAACTCATTGTTCTGTGCTGTTCCAGAAACTCAAAGAACTTTTAGAATCTTTATGGGCCACCATGTTCTTGCTTGAAAATAAATTAAGATGAATTCATGATAGAAAAAGGATTTGTCTGTCACATGTGCCCCTTTCTGGAAATCTTACTTACCTTCCTGTGCAATAGGAACACGGTGCCAGTCGGTTCCCTCTGGTCATGGGTGGCGGTGTGTGTGGTGGAGGTAGCAGCACGTAGGCAGAGGCAGGGAGGGACAGTGTGTGGAGCCTCTTTAACACTCGGCAGCAGCTGGAGGGGGAGGGGGAGGGGGAGGGCGCAAAAAAGAAGAGCCAGCGAGCACAGATGAGATGGTTGATCACGTACTTAGAGCCACTGTACGCGCAGGACACAGTGCACAGGAAGGAGCAGGAATTCCAGGTGCAAAGGACTTTCCAGGGACAAAGCCTGGTTCTGCTCGAGCTCAGGAGGGAAGGAGTGGCTGGAGCCCGATGCAAGCTGGTGTGGGGCCTGTCGGACGGACGCTTCGTAAGAGCCCCAACTGGGGTAACTGGGATTTGATGCAAGGCAGAGAAACGGCTGCCAGGTTTAACCGGGAGCAGGGAGTCTCCTTGGGGCTGCATACGTCTGTCCAGAGACTGCACACAGTGACGGTGGTGGGCGGAGCGGAGCGCAGGGGGGATGGGAGCTCCTGATTCACAGCACCCGAGACGGCGCCCCTCTGTCCTGCATCTGTCTGCCAAGGCACTGGCCCCAGCCCAGGGCCACTGTCCCATTCGCCTTCCCAGGGGCTGTGCCTAAGGAGACGCTTAACGTTTCATGCAATGTGTTTAGCCAGGACAGCTTGACGCGAGTGACAGCGGGGACAGTTTATAGAAAAACTAGAGGCCTGGTGCATAAATGCATGCACGGGTAGGGTCCCTCAGCCTGGCCAGCGATCAGGGCCAAATGGGGCCAGCCGGCGGCAGGGAGGGACTGCAGGAGTTTGGCTGGCCGCAGGAGGTTGGCTGTGGGAGTGCACTGACCACCAGGGGGCAGCTCCTGCATTGAGTGCCTACCCCCTGGTGGTCAGTGCATGTCATAGCGACCAGTCGTTAGGTTGTTCGGTCGCTTAGGCTTATATATATTTATAGATATAGATATAAACATAGACATAGGTATAGATATATAGATATAGATATGGCAATTGCCTTTTAGAGCATTGCTGTCAGAGATTAAGGGTATCCTTTCTGCATTTCCAGCCTGCCCTTTAAAAGATATTATCAACATGAGTTCTGACCATTTTGACTTGATATCTTCGGGTGTAAAAAAGTCGTTTTTTTCTTAAATCTTCAATTACATCAACATGTGCTCTCTCCATTTCTTTCTGGATAGAAGTGACAAAGTTCATGGCACTATCCCCTCATTAACTATTAAATTCTGAGTATGCAACCTGTCAGCCTCGGTCAGATCTGATCTAAGAGCCTTTTCTGACTTTTCTAATGTCGTTATAAAAGTGACGTCCTGTCTTCCAAGTAATTTTATTTGTTTTCTAATTCGATTATTTCCCTCTTGGAGCTTTGCAAACTGAAATGTGCAGGAACTGTGGCAACAAGAGTTTTCCCATGAAGAGATGTCTGGTGTGTTTTTACAGCGGCCCTGGGTCCTCGGTGCCCTGTCTTGTCTTCTGTGAGGCCAGGCAGCAGCATGGCCGCGGACGGCAGCTGCCTCTGACCCAAGTCCTCAGGGAGCCCCCAGGACTCCCTCCAGATGCTCCCGGAGTCACCGGCGATTGCTTAGAGAACTCGCTCCATGAGCCCACTTGGATTTCCTTCTTATGCATGCCCAAGGTGTCCCCGCTGACCTTCCTGCCTCCTCTTGCCCACACTCCCATTTCACTGCATGAGGCCCCGCCCATCTCCTTGGCACGCCGCTCATGCCCAGGGCCCATGTACCTGCGGGCCAGCAGGCTGGTGAACACAAGATCTCATTCTCTCCCTCAGATCACTTTACGACGGTGTCAGATGGGCCTGGGTCCAGCCCGGATTCTGGGCACCTCCCTTTCCTGATTGCCGAGGGCAGGGCGGTGTTTGCAGCCCAGGGACCGTCGGGAGCACTGAGAGATGGAAGGGATTCTTTCTATCTGCCCATTACTGTACCACACTTCAGAGTATGTGCCCTAAAACACGGTGCTCTGTCACCACAGAACAGCGACTCGAAATTAGGAAATCACAACAGCACTGCTCTGTGAGCAACAATCTCTCCAGTTTCCTCCACAAACGTCTTTTGTAGCAAAAGAAGAAAGTGTTTCTGGGCTAGGATCCATTCAGGGATCACATGCTACATTGGGTTCTCTTGTCTCTTTACCGCCTTTGTTTGCAAAGGTCTGTCTTTGTCATTGGTGATCTGCTCAGTGATGCAGGCTGTCCCCTGAGGGGCAGGGACTGATCTCAGTGATGCAGGCTGTCCCCTGAGGGGCAGGAAGTGATCTCAGTGATACAGGCTGTCCCCTGAGGGACAGGAAGTGATCTCAGTGATGCAGGCTGTCCCCTGAGGGACAGGAAGTGATCTCAGTGATGCAGGCTGTCCCCTGAGGGGCAGGAAGTGATCTCAGTGATGCAGGCTGTCCCCTGAGGGACAGGAAGTGATCTGCTCAGTAATGCAGGCTGTCCCCTGAGGGGCAGGAAGTGATCTCAGTGATGCAGGCTGTCCCCTGAGGGGCAGGAAGTGATCTCAGTGATGCAGGCTGTCCCCTGAGGGGCAGGAAGTGATCTCAGTGATACAGCCTGTCCCCTGAGGGGCAGGAAGTGATCTACTCAGTGATGCAGGCTGTCCCCTGAGGGGCAGGAAGTGATCTACTCAGTGATGCAGGCTGTCCTCTGAGGGGCAGGAAGTGATCTCAGTGATGCAGGCTGTCCCCTGAGGGACAGGAAGTGATCTCAGTGATACAGCCTGTCCCCTGAGGGGCAGGAAGTGATCTACTCAGTGATGCAGGCTGTCCCCTGAGGGGCAGGAAGTGATCTACTCAGTGATGCAGGCTGTCCTCTGAGGGGCAGGAAGTGATCTACTCAGTGATGCAGGCTGTCCCCTGAGGGGCAGGAAGTGATCTGCTCAGTGATGCAGGCTGTCCCCTGAGGGGCAGGAAGTGATCTGCTCAGTAATGCAGGCTGTCCCTTGTGGGGCAGGTAGGGATCCCGGTGAAGCATGCTGTCCTCTGAGAAGCAGGAATGGCCTTCAGTCTCAGCTCTCTTGATGGCTCAGAAACCTGTGTCTTCATAGACTCACAGCAGGATGGGCCATGCATTGTGGGGCTATTGGAGAACCAATAATAATGATACTTATTACGTGGTACTTAGTACCTGCTGGGCACTGTCTTAAATGCTTGCATAATCTAACTCATTTAATCTTCACAACATCCCTGTGTAATAGGTATCACTTGTTACAGATATGAAATCTGAGACGCAGGGACATGTGTTGCTCAAGGTCATCCGGCCGGAAGTGGCCAGGCCAGGCTCTGCCCTGTGAGCACTTCGGGTTAGGTGGACCCCGGGGCACTCACAGCCATGTGCCCCCGGGCAGGTTACTAGCTGTCCTAGGAAAAGCCTGTTTCATCAACTGAGAAATGGGACTAATATCTACTTTGTAAACATGTAAGGATCCTGCAGGGTAATCTGCTAAAGCACTTAATCTGTCGCAAGAGTGAGTGAAATTGAAAATGTAAATATTGAGAAATTGGCGTGACTCACACTGAGCCACGGTAACTCGGTGCTTTTTCATCTTTTGCGGCGGGGACGGGAGGAGAAGGGGACAGAAGCGACAAATGTCTATTCATAGTTTCAGATTGTTTGAGGGGCTGGGCTGGGACTGGCTACAACCAAAGCCACCTTCAAGGAGAAGAGGCCATTTAATAGTCACGAAGCACAGTTTTAGAATGAAACTCCAGAAACTTTGATTGGTGACTTTGAACGCTGTTTCCTGCGTCTATAGTTACATTAGAAAAAGGGGTGTCTATGCCACAAGGAGAAAGGGCAGTGCCATCTATTTTGAGTTGATGAGTAATTGCCTCCTGGCTCACAGAGAGCTGTTCTCACTAGCGAGTGGCCGTCAGAGGGACCAAGGTCTTTCAGGAGAATCCCCAGGACGCTGGCTTTACGGAGTTACTACAGGCCTCGCACTTTCGTGCGACATTTTTGCTTTGTCTCACAGCCCTTCACACGTGGCCTCTGTGCTCATGGGGAAGACAGTCATATGCGGGAGCTACTCTGATGACGTAGGCCCACTTTCGTACCTGCCTGGATCTGAGGGGACAGCCACAGCCTTAGGACGTCTGGGCTCCATCGCTGTGATGTGGGCAAGGAGGTCCTGTTCATCTTTCTCCCTTCAGTCAAGGCCCGAAGGTTTCCTCCCAGCCCTGTGTCTGGAGCCCTAGACTTCCCTGAGCTAAAGGCCTAACCAGGGGCTGACCCAGCCGCCCCTGTGTCGGGCGGGCACTGTGGTGGCACAGGGCTCTCCCCGCCCTGCGCCCCTCTGCCCGTCCACAGGCCACGCTAGAGGAAGCCACGCTCTCCCTTGGGAAGGCGCGTCAGTCCTGCTCTTAGGAAAGCGGCTTTGTTAAGGTGTTGTGGCGGAGCAAGCTGGAGGTCATAGCGTTACCACAGCGTGGGCCTTTCCTGAGGGTGTGGATTCGCCTGTGGCTGCGTTCTGTGGTCAGTGAGAGTTGGCACCTGAGTGAGACACTTACTCTCTCAAAACAGGTGATATCGACAATTTCAGAGGGAAGAATACAGAATGAAAACTCACACCAAGGTGTGTGCCTGCACCCAGCCCTCCACCCACAGTGGGCAGGAGATGGTGCTAACGGGGTAGTAAAGGCTCATGTCTCTTTAGTTCCCGGTCATCTTTCCTGGTGCTGAGCCTCGGGGATGGCAGGCACCACGGGCCTGGGGGATGGCAGGGACCATGTGTGGTTGGTGCTGCCCTAAAGGAGGAGAAGGCACATTTCTCTCTTGAACTTGAAACTAAGGTCACTTGACTCACTCGATTAAAACTGGTCTTGACTGCTCACTGCGTAGCCTCCCTGTGTTCCCAAGGTCCTCAGTCTTCCACGGGCCAAACAGATATCCAAGCGTTACTAATCCTCTGGGAAGCCAGCAGTTGGAGCGATCGGTGACTCCTAACGCTCCTGATTACTGGATTTTGGTCTCTGATCGCTGATAAGGTTTTTAATTTGGGCTTGGAGCAGGGCCCTGCGGGGAAGAGTGCCGCCGTTGTTCTAAACCCAAGTTCAAGTAGATTTGGCCCAAACAGGTACAGAACCGCCAACCTTGGCTTCTTTTCATGCTGTAATTTGAGCAAAGGTTCTTAAGTTCTCGTCAGCCATGTGTCACCTGCGTGATTTTTACCATATCTGAGACCAGCCGAAATCTTATTTACTGCGGTTCTTTAAGTGCATTCGTTATTGTACTTAAGTCTGTTTTACTGCTGTAAGTGGGAATCGAGTATTACTTGCCCGTAATTAGAGGTCCTAAAACAGATCAATGTAACAAGCGGCCGAGTGTGCCTGCACGGGGCTGCTTGCCGGCGCCGAGACGGGGGCCGGGCTCCTTCTCCTAACGAACCGTGCTCATGCTCACGCCCAGGCGACCCCGCCAGCCTTTGAAAACTCTGGCCTTTGGAAAACTCGTTCCCTTACAGTCTGTATGGGAACTAAGTGTCCGGTTGGCTGGCCTGGTGTGAGCACTCCTCTCTGAGGGGTGTAAGGATACCGTGAGGAGGGAGGTGACACGGTCCCCAGAAGGGGAGGGACGGAGCGCACTGAGGAGAAGAGAAAGACTTGGTGATGGTCTGGAAGCAGGAGTTCCACTTACTTATTTGTTTCTTTGTCTATAGCTCATCTCCCAGCTCCCTCCCCTTTGGCAACCATCAGCTTATTTTCTCTATCTAGGGGTCTGTTTCTGTTTTGTTTATTCGTTTGTTTTTTTAGATTCCACACATTAGTGAGATCATCTGCTATTTACCTTTCTCTCTGTGATGTATTTCACTTGGCATAATATCCCCTAGGTCCAATCCACGTTGTCACAAATGACAAGCTTTCATTCTTTTTTATGGCTGAGTAATATTCTGTTGTCTACCACACCGTCTTTACCCCTCATCTCCCATGGGCATCTAGGTTGCTTCTCTGTTGTGGCTGTTCCTAGAATGGTGCAGGGAGCACAGGGGTGTGTATATCTTTTCAAATTAGTGGGCTTTTTTTTTCTCCAGATAAATACCCAGAAGTGAAATTGGTGGACTATTTGGCAGTTTTATTTTTAAATTTTTGAGGGACGTCCATACCGTTTTCCACTGTGGCTGCACCCATTTACTATCCCACCCACAGTGCACCAGGGTTCCCTTCTCCGCCAGCCTCGCCAGCACGTGCTGTGGATTTGTTGATGACAGGTGTGAGGCCATATCTCTGGGGATCACTTCGCATTTCCCGGAGAAATGAGGTTGGGCGTGTCTTCATGCCTGTTGCCTACCTGTAAGTCCTCTTGGCAGAGATGTGTCTGCAGGTTCTCTGCCCAGTGTTTTCATTGGATTGGGTTTGGGGTTTGTTTGTTTGGGGTTGTTTCATGAGTTCTTTACTTGCAGACTTTGGATATTAACCCCTTATTAGATGTATCATTTGTGGGATACCTTCTCCCATTCAGTGGTTGTCTTTTCCTTTTGTCGCTGTTCCTTTCACTGTACAGAAGCTTTTTACTTTAATATAGTCCTATTTGTATACTTTTTTTTATAAATGTTTTTTTTTTTTTTTTTATTTCAGAGAGGAAGGGAGAGGGAGAGAGAGAAACATCAATGATAAAAGAGAATCATTGATCAGCTGCCTCCTACACACCCCACACAGGGATCGAGCCTGCAGCCCGGGCATGTGCCCTGACCGGGAATCGAACTATGATCTCCTGGTGCATAGGTCGACGCTCAACCACTGAGCCACGCGGCCAGGCTGTTTACTCTCTCTTGTTTCCCTTACCCGAGGAGCATATCCAAAAAGGCATTGCTGAGAGTGAGGTCAGAGCTCACTGTCTGTATTTTCTTCTAGTTTATGGTTTCAGGCCTAACACTTAACTGTTTAACCCAGCGGTTCTCAACCTGTGGGTCGTGACCCCTTTGGGGATCGAACAACCCTTTCACAGGGGTCGCCTAAGACCATCGGAAAACATATATAATCATATATTGTTTTTGTGATTAATCACTATGCTTTAATTATGTTCAATTTGTAACAATGAAATTGGGGGTCACCACAACATGAGGAACTGTATTAAAGGGCCGCAGCATTAGGGAGGTTGAGAACAACTGGTTTAACCCATCTTGAGTTTATTTTTGTATATGGAGTAAGAATGTGGTAGTTTTATCTTGTGCTTGTATCTGTCCAGTTGTCCCAACACCACTTAGTGAAGAGACTGTCTTCACCCCATTGTATTTCCTGGCTGCCTCTGCTGTAGGGTAATTGGTCCTATAAATGAGAAGTTAGCTCTGGGCTGTTGTATGCCATGTTTTTATGTCAGCACCATAGCGCCCTGAGTAGTGCAGCTTTGGGTGTAGTTTGCTGTCAGGAAGCAGGGTACCACCCACTTGGTTCTTTCTCTGGTTTCTTTTGCTATTTGGGGTCTTTGTGATTCTCTATGAAGTTTAGGGTTAGTTCTAATTCTGAGAAGAATGCCCCTGGCATTTACCTAGGGGTTGCATGGAACCTGCCTATTCCTTCAGGCGGTATGGGCATTTAACAGTGTTAATCCTTCCAATCCATGAGCAAGGGGTAGCCTTCCATTTATTCGTATCTTGTTCAAATCCTTTCTTCAGTGTCTTACAGTTTTCAGAGTACAGACCTTTCACTTTGTTTGAAAAAAGGCACTCTATTAGCTGCATTATCAAATAAGCCCCAAGATTTCAGTGGCTTAACACTAAAAGGTTATTTCTTATTCAGGACAACGTGGTTGAAGCTACAAGTTAGAAGCAGTTTCCTCCCCGTGAGGACTCAGGGGGCCGTCTCTGGTTCTGTGGCTTTGACCTCCTCTAGAGGATCGTGTGTGTCCAGGTGGTGCGAGGCGGGCGGGGAACGGAGCAGCAAGAGATCTGAAAGCCGGCAAGTGCTTCATGCTAGGAGTGAGCTGCAGCAGAAAAGAAACGTGTGTGCGCTCTGCTCTCCCCTGGGCCCAACCGTCAGTGTTAAACCTGCTTGGCACAGAGCAGGCCGCCCACAAATGCCTGCTTCAAAGAACACTAAGCCCACTCCCATCTCCTGGCTGGAGATACAACCCCGAGGACCACAGGTGGGGAATAGGTGGGCAAGGGAAGCAAGACTGGACAGGAGCTTGAAGGGAGTGAAAGGCAGAATGTACACACACACACACACACACACACACACACGTACAGGCACACATGCATGCACACATGCAACGGCTCAGAACAGAAGGTATGTGAAAGCAGTAGGTCCTTTGTCTGACCAAGGTTGTGACCTTAGAACAGCCACAAAAATGCAAACCACCACCCTGGCTGGTTGCTCAGTGGTTAGAGCATCAGCCTGCAGACCAGTCGTGGGTTCAATTCCTAGTCAAGGGCACGTACCTCGGTTGCAGGCTCAATACCCAGCCCTGGCTGGAGCGTGTGCAGGAGGCAACCAGTCGATGTGTGTCTCTCACATCAATGTTTCTCTCCCCTGCTCCCTCCCCTCTACTCACACATTTAAGACCCTGTGCAATGAGTTGTTTCAACAACACCACCCCCCACCCCCACACACACACACCCCCCCCCCCCGGGTTACTGGAAGGATAGCTTCTGTTTCTGGGGGAGAAGGGGGCTCCTTTCTGAGGCTGCTTTAGGTTTTGCCGTTTCCTTGGTGCTTCAGCCAGGCCTGTGCCCGTGTGCTCCCTGCTGCTCAATGGGCCATTGTCCCTCTGGTATTAATTGGCCATCACTCTTTGCTGCCCGAGCGATACCAGCGTCTCAGGTAGTATTTCTAAAGAATAGACAAGAGCAGCAGGTCCGCGGGCTGTACACCGAGCAGGAGTGGGAGTGGGGTATGAACGGGCTGCTATTTCGGGTCTGAAAGCGACACTGCCTCCCGCAGACAGCGCTTCCCTGAGCGGCTCACTCACACTTACGGGTTTCTCGGCCTGGCCTGTGCGAGGCTCCCTTTCCAGAAACATGAGCCACCATGTCTGTCTGGGCATTTCCCAGGCTGGTGAAGCGATACCAAACCTTCGGCTCAGTTATACCTGATAAATGTTTCTCAGCAGCCCGGTGTGGTCTTCGCACTGAGGCTGATTTCTCAATATGGCTAAATAAGGACTCGGGCAGACCATGAACCCAAACAGCAGGGAGGAGCCTGCTGCATTTACCGAGCCCCAAACCTCACCTCAGCTTTTTTTAACTAAACTGCTGACAACTGGGCTTTGTTTTAAACCAGACGTATCTGGTGAAGCACCATCAGGAACCAGGAGTTTGTTCTCTAAACAAGGGAAGGAGCGCCCACCATGTCTGATTTGCAAACCCTCCCGCCCGGGTCCTGCCTCCACCAGCCCACCCCGTGACCCACACACAGTGAAGCCATGCTTGTCTTTCAGGTCCAGTATTTCTTCAAGATCCTGGATAACTAGAGGTGGAGACAAAGGAGCCGCGGCACGGAGACGAGGGACTCAGGCACGGAGGAGCACGTTCATTCTTTTATTGTCCACTGTTTGAACCTGACCGAGTACAAGATCAACAAGAGCACTGCAGTCCTGCGCTAGTACACACGGGGACATGGATTGGCTGCGGACAACACGGACACCGTCTATGGGCTACTGCGTTGCTTTTATAAAGTCCAAAATAAAGGTTTATTTTTCAAACAAGTGACTTTGGTTTATTTCATACATTACACTTCTTCTTGCAGAAAAAAAAATAAAATTGTACAACTGCATAAATATAAAATTCTTCCACCATGACAATGGTTAACACATTCATGAAGACACAGCACCAGCACGTGATGCCTCAGAGAAAGGAAAGGAGAACGCTCAAAGCAAACACCTGGGCTGATCCCGGCCGGCGAGGGCGAGCCCGCTCTCCTCCGGCGTCAGAGCGCGGGGACAGGGCGAGGGCAGGCCAGCGTTCCCTACAGCACAACACACCCTCCCCGTCCGTGCCTCTCTGTAGTGCCATTAAAACTCAAAAGGCAGCCCCCCGCCCCCCACGACAGCCCCCGCCCCGGGGAATAAGACCTGACACCACAGGAAAGACTATGGAGTGTGTGAAAACGCTCGCAGGTGGGTCTTTGAAAGAGCCAACCCCCCCACCCCCAGAATTACCATGCCAGTTTCATTCCCGTTGCATATTCACACCTTGGACAGCAAACTTGCTCACAGAAAGTAGAAAACAGATACGATAAAACATGGCTTGAAAATGACCGGCGTGTGCGCCCACGGGACGCGCACGAACTGAAATGCGCACGCAGCAATGCTCGGGGCAGGAACGCTGCTCACCAGGTCAGTATGGAATCATAATTTACAGTAAAAATGGGCACGTCCCAAGGCTCAATTTGTATTTTTTTCTTTTGTCATTTACAGTAGAATAAATATTTTGTTGCTATTGCTACACTTTAAATTTACATTCTAACCTATGAAATGCGGAAAGCTAGTGTAAAGCATAGAGATTAAGTGTAGGTCCCATACGTATGACAGTTTGTTCAAGACTAGTAGGTTTTTTGTATCTTTTTCTTAACTCTTTAAATGGCTAGTGGGAAAGATTTGTGCTTGTGATCAGCTCTTAACTTCAATCTTTACATCAAAGCGTCCCTGAAAGCGGTCTTTCTCACTGTACCCAATGTTCTCCCCGTACGCCCTACACTCGACGCGGACCTCCGTGTCCATGGTGAGGTTGGTGAACTGCACGGCCAGCAGGGGCTGCAGGTACTTGGGCTGCAGCAGCTTGCCGTAGTAGGGGTAGTACTGCAGCGGGAAGCCGGGGTAGTTGCCCAGGCCGAAGTACTCTATGTTCCCAACTTTATCCTTGTCCTCGTCCCGCTAGAAACGGAAAGGAAACGAGACGTTAAAGGCGCAGGCGCTGGACCGGCCCTCGGTCCCTCGGGAAGCGAGCAGACGCTGACACGGGGACGCGGCCTTCCCCGGCCGGCGGGAGCAGGTGACCTAACCCCGGAGGACACTGGGCCGGGGTCTCACAGGGAGCAGCGCGGACTGTCTGTAAAAGCCGCCTTGGGAAGCGGTCCCATCGGAGGCGACTGTCCCGCACACGGGGAACAGCGCCCACCAGTGCTTCTCCGGCGCCGGCCCGAGAGGCAGGGCGGCACGGAAGGGGGCGGCTCGTTCCCAGGGACATCACTCCTCACGTGCCCCTCATCCCCGTGTGCCCATGTCCTCTCTCCTGTTGCAGGGACTGTGGGGACGGAGTCCCTTGCTTCTAAGCAACCACCAGGCACCTGCTCTTAGATCTACAGGGAACATGTGCTGAGTGTTACCCTGAATCTGTCAATATTTTAAAAAAAAAAACCAAAGACAATTTTTTATGTGAAATTACCAATGAAAACAAATGTTGGGCTCAAACTTTTCACCCCAATTGGACCAGAGAAGCCCCTGTGGGCTAGTCCACCTCTCAGCTCCACAAACAATATTCTTTCCATCTGATTAATCCAGATTTTCCGCTGCCTCGTCCAGGGGGGAAATGGCATGCGGTTTCACTCCTGTGACATCTTTCTGTTCGTTTAAGAAGTTCTACTCGGAAGAGTTACAACTTGACTGACAGAGGCTGCTTCCGGGAAGCCATGTTTCTTACGTCCCATATTAAAATCTTACCTCTAATTCAAACAGCCTCCCTCAGTCTCTGTCTCACCCCCCCTCACCCCCCCTCTGGTCCCCCTGCCCCGCCCCGACCCCCGCCGGGCCCCCTCAGTAAGTCCCAGCCCTCACCTTGCCGGTGCACTGGACGGGCAGGACATAGGGGCTGTACTTCACCATTTGAAGACTCTCCATGGTCACATTCTTGGGAGGCTAAAAATAAAACCCACATTGGTCAGTCATTTTGTAAATAACTTTTTAAAATTTTCTGAAGCCCAAACAAGTACACCTGGGGGTGGCGGAAGAATGAGTGCCAGGGATCTCAGAAAGGCCGCGACCCGATGACATCAAAGGCGGGGCCAGCCCAGCACTAAGTGGAACTTCCCCGGGACCACCAGGCGGCTACTCCAGGCTGAAAAACGCCCCGGCAAAGCATCCCTCGCCCGCTAAGACAGAGGGACAGAGGTTGGCGTTTGTTTTTATGGAACTTGGGCTTTCTTCGCGAGCCGTGAGGAAATAATGCTCCCTCCCCTCCAGTGGGGGCGCCCAGTATGCACACAGGTGGGGGGCCCTGCCCTGAATGGCGGGGTCCAGGAGGGGTCCATCGTTGAAGGGACCCGAGCACACTGAAAACGACTCCTTCCCCGACACGAGATGCACACGCAGCCTCGCACACAGACACAAAGGGCAGCCCCTGTATCGTACGGCACTGATGCTTTGGCCTAGCCTCTGCGTGAGACCAGAAAGGAATGATCTAGATTGGACTCTCGGAACTCCCTGCCAGCAATCCCTGCAACGTTAAAAACAGGAAGACCAAACTGGTGAACAGACGGGCCAGGTTCCAGAAGCGAAGTGAGTGTTGGTCATGACTCAGTTGCACTGCAGTCGATCCCATCAGGACGAACACTGCACTCAGGGCCGCGGTGCCCACGCGGGCGCCCGTGCTTATGGGGGAAGGGCAGCATTAGCTGTTCATGAGAGAATAAGGCCCCTCGTTAAATAAAAGCAGAGGCACCTGCCATCCCTCGGGGACCTCAGGCGGCCCCCGTCGGAGGCTCAAGCCAACAGCACGGTCATCAACTTCAACTCAGACGGTATTCAACTGTAATTCTGCAAGGCAATCTTCGTTCAGGAAAATAAATTGTTCTTTCAGATTGCCGTTCATTTTTAAAAATACCCGGGCTCCAAGAGTACCAAAGCCAGCGTACGGCTCTCTGCACAGGTAGCTTGTAAATTTAAAAACATCCTTTCCTATGTCTACTCTGGAAGAGTTCACTGAGGAAAAGGTGGAGAACTACCACCCGCCGACCCGGGAGCCCGCCCCGCCCCTCGGAACCGCTGCAGAGAGCAAGAGCAAGAAGCTGGCTCATGGTGGGTGCGCAGGTTTTTATGCTGCTCTACGGGCTGCGCTTCAAAAACCCTGGCGGTGTCCTCTAACACCGCCTCAGCTCCCTGCGCACCCGTCACTGCTCCGCGCCCCACGCGGCCCATCTGCGCCAGGAGGAGCGGGACTTGCCTTGGGTTTGAAGCCCAGGATGCGGTTGAGCTTTATGATGACACAGGGCTTGCCCTCCTTGTAGCCGAACGACTCGTCGTTTATTCCGGAGCAGTTGCCCAGCCACTCGAGCTTGAACCTGCAGACCTTCCGCTCGCCGGGGTCACTGTCGTAGGCGCCTCGGTCTTTGAAGTCGCTGGGCACACCTGCAAATGCAAGCGCCTGGTCACCCCGTCCCCCACCGCCCTCCCCGGCTCAGCGGCTGCTCTGCCCGGAACGCAGTGTCTGGGTGCAGCCAGGTTGCCAGCACACCGGCCGGCACAGAACCCCCACCAGGGCCCCGGTGAGCAGCTCCCGACAGCTGGTCTCTGGCAATATTTCTCCGCCTTAAATAATGGATGACTCAGCTGTCGGGAGGCTGCAGGGAAACTGGATCGCCCGTCACAGCGCAGCCCGTGGAGGAGGGCGGAGGAGGGTGGCACAGTTAGAACCCAGGCGAGGAGGGTCCCGTCACCGTCACCGTCACCATCACCGGCAGGACCGGGAGGCCTGGGTCAGGACTTCCTGGGGCTGTGCCTCTGATTCGCAGGTTGAACAGGAAAGAGGGAAAGGATTGGTGTGCTTCCTTTTCACATTCAAGGTTTTCTAAAAATGTTCTTTCGGATTTGAGTCCTTTGCCTTTCACAGCTGTGTGTTCTTATAAATTCATTCAAATGAGAAGTTTAGTTGGAGCATTTTTTATTATGCCTCATACCAAACCCAGAGTAAGAAGAAAAGAAATGCAGATTTCAAAGTCGATACAAAACATCCTGCAGAATACTGAGGCAAATGTAATTTGTATTGACTTTCAAGGTCACAAATTAACTGTTTTCCCTTCCAACGGTAAGTGCCTCAGTTCACTCCATCAGGCCTTTTAAGTTACTGCAAAGTGAGATGAAAACCTTTAAGTTCTGAAGAGAAAGAGGTGGTGAAACGTTCCTTTTAAACGAGGGAATCTTTCCCAGAGGACTTACTAGGACTTTCACCCTCACCGTGAGGAGGGGACCCCCTGCAGGCAGAGGCGGACTGTGGTGCTGGGATGGGAGGGCAGGACTGGCCTGGCGGCACCAGCCCAGAGGTGTCCTGTCTGGTGGGAAGCCCAGTCTGGTGGGCCACTCGGGGGGAAGGCCCGGTGCGCCTCCGAGGAGCGAGCCCGGGGGAGGGCGGGAATCTGGAAATACGGGCAACTGCACTTCTCAAAAGCCATGGGCACCGGGGCCAGAGCGGACCTGCGGCTACGGGTCTGAGCAGTCAAAAGCAGATCGTCTAGGTTCGTGGTTGGCAAACCGAGGCTCGCGAGCCACATGCGGCTCTTTGGCCCCTTGAGTGTGGCTCTTCCACAAAATATCGACTTCTGCGTATGGGCCACAAAGTTTCAAATGCACTGTACGTGCACACCCGCATGTGGTATTTTGTGGTATTTTGTGGCAGAGCCACACTCAAGGGGCCAAAGAGCCGCATGTGGCTCGTGAGCCGCAGTTTGCCGACCACGGGTCTAGGTTTTTAAAGACATCTTTCAATGCAGCAGTAATACTCCAGGATACATTGTTTCTTCCACTGCACCCAAGCCCGAACCATAAAACACTCCCTGCTTTAGAAACACACAAAATGGCCCTGGCCTGGTTGCTCCATTGGCTGGAGCGTCATCCCGTACCCCAAAAGGTTGTGGGTTCGATTTCTGATCAGGTCACATGCCCAGGTGCGGGTTCAATCCCCAGTGGTTGGAGCAACCAATCAATGTTTCTTGCTCATATCCATGTCTCTCTCCACCCCCTTCCCCTCTCTCTCTCTAGAAGAAATCAATTTTTAAAAATGGCCTCTCAGTATGACCAGAGGGCAATCTTTAATTATCCCAGGAGTGTCCTTCAATAGTAGAAATGGGGATGGAATGAACCCACCACAGCAGCCAGAGCGAGTGACTTACTGCCACAGTCTTCAAAAATCATGTCGTCCTTCTGCGCGGAGTCCTTGTACTTCTCCAGGAAGCGGACAATGTTCAGCACGTACGGCTCGTAGCTCTCGGGCTTGGTGGGGTGGAAGGAGATCTCGGTCTTTTGGATCTGAGGAACCTGTGTGAGTCCTGCACCAGGCAGAGGCACAAACAGAGACGATCACCAGCGTGAAGCAAGTCAACCGAGAGAATCCACAGCAGACGCTCTGCGAACAAACACGGCTCAGCCCACCTGCCTAAAGGGGACGGGTCCGATTCTCCACGCGTGAAACCCCTTGGCATCAGAGTAACGTCACAGTTCATGGCAGGCGTTATCTCCACGTAATGCATGAAAGCACTTCTTGCACAGAGAGGTTAAGCACCTGGCCCAAGGTCACAGAGGAAGCGGCGGGACCAGAATTCCCACCCAACCACGCCGCATCCAAAGCCTGTCACCTGCCCAGCGGTCCCTCGTGCGCACATGCCACACCTGCTCGGTCTGCGCAGGTGCCCTCCCGCCTCACTGCCGGCCCTGAGCCCACAGGGCTGCCCCTGTCAGTGAGGTCAGGCCACTCCAAGCCTACAAGACTCAAGACTACCCCACAGACATTCCTTCGGCTCTTACCCTGAACTGGAGGGTCGAGATGGATATGAGGGACCTGCTTTCCATTCTGAAGTAAATAGTTATTCTGAGCAGGCGCACTGCCAGCCAGGGTAAAGGTCTCAGCATGCACACCCTGGGCTCCACGCTTCACCCGGGTCTTAGATGCTGTAATTTCCGGAAGATTCTGCCATCACAGACTCCTAGACAGATGTGTGCACAGCAGTGCACAGCCCTCCCAGGGGCGACGGGGGCTGCCCATCACAGTGGAATTCTGTCCCAGATGCAGGTGAATGCGAGATGCCTGGCCACACCAGAAATCCAGGTAACCCACAAGGAACTTTTGTATAAGCATGGCCCACATGCTACATGGACACGCACGACAGGGGACATGCACTGCATATATTATCTGGGACACTCACCTAAAAGATCACCTGTAACTGATCTTTAGCTCAAATGTAGTTGCACCTCCCGTATTTTTATTTGCTCATCCGGCAACCCTACTCTAGTCCCCAGTCCCAGAGCTGCCCTCTGTGCCAGGCGGACAGCGCACGGCCACCTTCCTCAGGGCACCACGCAGATATGAACACAGTGACGTGACTGAAGCAGAAGTGACCGCGGGGTGCGGCTATTTTTCTAGCCCTTGAGGATGGCGTTGAGCTTCGAGGTGGGGCTGAGGAGGCCCGGCGTGGGGCTGGCTGGGCCACGCTTCCCCCACGCGCAGCTCCCCAGGGGGGAGGCGGGGTGGCTGAGACAGACTCCTCCAGGAGTGACATCAGGAATCTTTAAAAGGCTGATGCAGAACCTGAAGAACCGGGGACGAGGCTGTCAACGGGAGGGAGGGAGTCCAGGGGAAGTCACAGAGCTCGCTCATAAAAACAAAATGTTTTCAGTCTTTGCTTAAAAATAAAGGAAGGTTACTACAACTGAGATGATTTTTAGGCCCTGGCCAGTGGCTCAGTTGGTTAGAACCGTGGTCGGCAAACTGCGGCTCGCAAGCCACATGCGGCTCTTTGGCCCCTTGAGTGTGGCTCTTCCTAAGCCTTAGGAGTACCCTAATTAAGTTAATAACAATGTACCTACCTACATAGTTTAAGTTTAAAAAATTTGGCTCTCAAAAGAAATTTCAATCGTTGTACTGTTGATATTTGGCTGTTGACAAATGAGTTTGCCGACCACTGGGTTAGAGTATTGACCCAATTCACCAAGCTTGCGGTTTGATCTCCGGTCAGAGCACATGCAAGAATCAACCAGGCAGCCAGGCTGGCGTGGCTCAGTGGTTGAGCATCAACCTAGGAACCAGGAGGTTACAGTTTGATTCCTGGTCAGGGCACATGCCTGGATTGCGTGCTCAATCCCCAGTTGGGGGCGTGCAGGAGGCAGCTGATCCACAATTCTCTCTCATCATTGATGTTTCTATCTTGTTCTTCCTCTCCCTTCCTCTCTGAAATCAATATAAAATATATATATATTTTTAAAGACTCAATGGTGGAACAACAATTTGATGTTTCTCTCTCCCTCTAAGATCAATAAATAAAATAATCTACATTTTTATAATGCTCTGAAACCATAGCCAATTATATGACCAAAGGAATTTAAATGTCCCCTGGACAATCTTTCTACAATAAATTAGGAAAACTGGCTGTGGGATTGGTCTAAAGGCACCTGGGTACCATCGACAGCAACCCACCAAGATGAA
Organism: Myotis yumanensis; assembly: GCF_028538775.1. Classification (NCBI taxonomy): domain Eukaryota; kingdom Metazoa; phylum Chordata; class Mammalia; order Chiroptera; family Vespertilionidae; genus Myotis; species Myotis yumanensis. Next base: position 39,340,806 of record NW_027223768.1, read on the forward strand.
GAGGGAAAGGAGCCCAGGTGAGGAGGGGCTCTCCTTCCTCCGGTTCTGGCGGTCTCCCTGCCACTGCCTCTCCGCCCTCGCCTGGAGCTGCCACCCCCTCTCTGCCATCACCTGGAGCTGCCACCCCCCCCCCCACCTGCCCTTGCCTGGAGCTGCCACCCCCTCCTCTGCCCTCACCTGGAGCTCCCACACCCCCTCTCTGCCCTCGCTTGGGGCTGCCACACATACCCCCTGCCCTCACCTGGGGCTGCCACCCCCTCTCTGCCCTCGCCTGGGGCTGCCACCCCTCTTTGCCCTCACCTGGAGCTGCCACCCCTTCTCTGCCCTCACCTGGAGCTGCCACACACCCACCCACCCGCCCACCCCCGCCCTCGCCTGGGGCTGCCACCCCTTCTCTGCCCTCACCTGGGGCTGCCACCCCCTCTCTGCCCTCGCCTGGGGCTGCCACACCCCGCCCTCACATGGGGCTGCCACCCTGTCTGCCCTCGTCCAGGGCCTGCGGTGGAGGGTGGCTCCTGAAGCCACCAGGGTCCACCCTGCCCACCTGGACAGCCTTAGCTCGGAGCCTCAGGCCTCCGAGCGCTGGAAATGAATTCCCCTCCTCACAGTGACTTCTCTAAAGCAATGACACACCCAGGAGGCGAGGAGGCCCCGGACCGATGTCTACATCCTTTCAGAGACCTTGACGTTCTCAGACGAATGGGGAGAAAGAGAAAGGAGGGGGCAGGGCTGGGCAGCTAGTGCACGTTGGGCCCACAGTGGGACGCAAGTCCCTGGCCGGGCCCTGTCCTGTCCGAGCGCTGCCGCCCGGTTCTCCGACCTGGTGTCCCCGCCCATTGCGCACGGCAGCACGGCCCTCCGCGCTGCCCACTCCTGACGGCTGGTCCCATGTGGACAAGGACACGCTGTCTGCGGTGTTCCCTCCAGATGACAGCAGGACACCCAGCCCTGGCCTGTGGTTTCAGGTTATCGTCCAGGAAACAGCTGACCTGCGGCCCCTCCGTCTCCGAACTGGAGTTCACTGAGCTGTGCATGGCTTCGCAAACGTGACCCTTCGCCTTAAAGTGCGCCTCGATGATAACTGAATGGCGTCCCCTGCAAGGACTGAAGCAATCATTAGGATGTGCAAGTTTCAATGCCTGGTTTTTACTGTGATGTCAGCTGTACATAGAGACGAGGAAAACAGCCCACCTGCGGCCCCCTCCACGCAGCCGGAATCTGCTTCCTTTGAAAAGTCCTAGAGAGACGAGTTGCTGGACTGTCTCTGCTGCCCATCTGGGCTTTCAACAGCCCTCGGTGGACGGGCCTCTTCCGTCCAAGATCGATGCCGTGGTCGCTGGGCAGAGGCCCAGCAGGCATTGCCGGGCCCGCGCACCCACCCTCAGGTGAGCAGAGAGAGGGCACGTCCTCCAGAGGCTCTATCGTACAAGCGCATGTGATTTCACAGGGCGGCTCTGCAGGCTGTGCAGCTCCTAATGTGTTTGCTCCCCGTGGAAGTATGGCTTTTCCAGCGGGAAATATAAACAGAGGCAAATCCCAGCGTTTTACGTTAACTGTGCCTTCCCGTCCGGGCCGAGCTGAAGGACAAGCACCGACCAGGTATTTGCCTTGCCTGGATACAAAACAAAACACTGGCTACGGGCTGATACCCTGAAACAGGACACCACGTTGGGCCTGATATTTGATTATGTCTATTCATGCGTGTATGTGGGGAAAGGTATGCTTTCCTGGTTGGAAGCCACTAGAAAATACTTCCTTACCCCACCCCACCCCCGCCCCCGTCCCATTTGCGTCACACGGGCCCTCGGGTCATGAGATTACTAGGACGCGGGCACTGAGGCAGCTGCCCCCACGCATTGCACCACCTGGGGTCGGAGGCCCTGAGGCCGGTGCCCTGTCCACCCCCCCTTCTACCTTCCCTGGGCCCACGGGCGACACACAGGGACCTTCCTTCATGCCACTGTTGCTCAATGAGCTGGGAGCGGGGCAAGGACCCAGGGGCAAACCAGGGCTTGGCCTGGGGGGCCTCGGCCTGTCCAGGCCCCCCCCCCACCCCCATCACAGGGAGAGGACACAGCTGACACCATGGGGACTCCCCTAAGAGGTCTGCCTGGGGCTGACCCCATGGGCGTGGGTATTCTACAGGGAGATTACAGAACTACAATGTCATTTAAATTTACTGTTTTCAAACATGTTTCCTATTCCAATTTCTCCCAACAACTCTTCACAGAAAGCCAGGATTCTATTCACCTCAGGAAAACCTGAGTGCATAAAGCTCCTCTGTTGTATCAGCCACAGCTCAGCCTGCAAAAATGTATTCGGTATCCAGGGGTTATGGAACGTGGCTGTTGATAGCCACCTTTTAATGCCACTCGTTTGCCTTACTTCCCAGGATAGCATTCCCATTTTGCAGATGAGAAAATTGAGGCTTAGTGAGGTGAAGCAGTGCGTGCAGTTGTGTCCAATTCCAGGGGCCACCTTCCCCGTCAGGTCAGCGCTGCTGTGCACTCAGGTGGAATGGCTCCGCCCCGCATGCAGGTGTAGGCTGGGCAACGTGAAACTGCCACCAGCGGCCACTCTGACCCACGAGAATAGCAATGTAGTATGTCTCAGCCTAACATCTCCGCCCAGGCTCTCGCCCGGGCCTCCCGGGCCGAGTGGGCAGGTCTGTTCCGATATCCTACAGCAACAGCACTTCGCAAGGAGCTCAGGCCTGCCACAGGCCAATGGCCACCACCGCCCAGGGAACCGGCCGTGGTATGCGTGTTCCCTTGACCTGCGTTTCATTTTGTAACCTAGTCCTGAGACTCGTGTTTAGCCTGCCGGCTTATCCAACGTCAGAGACACGCAGGGCCGCATGCTCTGCACAGCTGCTTCCCCTGGCCACGGTCACAGGGTTCTGAGTGCACAGGGCGGGCCACGCCCGGTCCGGCCAAGCTGCTGCTAGAGCCTCCAATTCGTCAAAAATGGCCTCAATTCGTCTTCCGTCTGTGAGCACTGGGCCAACTCTGCCACACTCAGTAGGTGCATTTGCTGAAAACTACAGTGTTGCCTCTTTAAATGTCAAAGAGAGGCTTAGAGACGTTCAGTTGAAGACTCAAAATGGCCAGGGTTTTCCTCTATACGTTTGTTCCGCCTGCAGCCTGAAGAACAGCTACTGCCTATCAAAGATGCAGACCGCCAAGATCTGCTCGCCACGACGCCAAGAGGAGGGCGCGCGGCCCCTGGGAGCACCTCAGCAGGCGGAGCTCTGAGACCTGGCCGCCCCCTCCAGGCTGCCAGGGTCCCTCACTGGCCACGGCCACGGATAGAGGGGGCTTGGCCTGGACTCCCCTGGCAATGTGAAGGGCGAGGGGAGGAGGAAAAGGAAAGTCAGAGAAGTGACAAAGAACCCAGGTGACAGGAGAGGGAAGCTGGAGGATGAGGCCTGTGACTCAAAGGACAGGACCGCATATTTCCGAGATGAGCCACCGGCATTCCTTTGGGCCAGGGACCGCGACGCTAAATATAGGCGCTAAGCATGTGCCTTCAGGAAGGGGCTGGAGAGGCGGGAGGGTGGCGAGAGGACCAGCACCTCGGCCAGGGGTTTCCTAGCAAGGTCATCTGCAAGGTCACCTGCAAGGTCCCCGTGAAAAGGCAGATACTTGGTTTCTCTTGAGAGTAGCAGCTCCCTCTGCACAGGAGAAGCGGAACTTTATCAAAGGCTGACTCCCCCGAGTTCATACAGTAAAGGACCCGTTTCTGAATGTGGCAGTGAGACAAGATGCTGGTCAACTGTGGTTGTATATACAAGAATTGTTATAAAATAGCATCATTATTGAAAAATAGCTTTTAAACTATGGTTACTAATGCTCCCGTAACACTGTAGCAGAAGAAGGCGCATGAAGACATGCCACCCTTAACTGTGGCGGACGCCTCCCAGAATCCCCTGCAGACTCCCACAGACCCCCTCTCCTTGGGGATGTTGCTGGAAACTGGGTTATTAAGAGCAGGTTTAAGTAATTTTATATACTTACATGTTTTCTTTTTCCACTTCCAACATCCCCTAGACCTAAACGTATCTGGGAATATTGGGGTTTCCTTACATCAGGCGTGACTTGACGTGAGGCTAAAAGGCCTGCTCGCCACCTCCCCATTCGGGGATGCTCTCAGAGTCCCTCCCACAGCCAAGGAGGTGGTGTGAGGAGTCTGCAACGGAGCCAGACGTGACCGAGGCTGCTCAGTGCCCGAAGACAGCCCAGGACTGTCACCCCAATACAGCTGCTACGCAACAGCTGCCCAGGGACACTGGAGGGGACACGCCACTGCCACCCCCAAGGTCACTTAACAACGAGAACCCAGGAGTTATGAACATTTCCTTCCCTCCAGGTCCTCCCGACAACGACTCTTCAGAGACAGGACAGCCGCACTGGAGGCTGCACGCCCTGCCCTGCGAGCGTCGGGGGTGCCAGCCCGGGCTCCGGGGTGGCCGTGGCCACTGTGGACACGCACAGGTGGGGCCCTCGTGTGGCCCTGCATTTTCTAGAAGCTTTGGGAAGCCACGTTTTCAGAGCTAAAGAAGACAGTTAAATGGCAGTGGGTCCCGAAAGCCAGTAAATAGATGCTCATAAAACAGGTATAAATACTGAGAATGGAAGAGGGTGCTTTTGTTCAAGGTCAAACTGTAAGTCAGTAGCAGGTGGGAGAATGGACCCCTGAAAGCCTGGATCCTCCCGTGTGACATCAGTTCGCCTTTGAGAACAGGAGCCAAGCGGTGTTTTAAAGGATTTCTCTGAGTCACAGTCCCCCTGAGACAGTGTGTAAGAGCCCCCTAACGGCCTGTGGCCACAGGGACCCAGGACGGAGGCCAGCTGGAGCCCCGTGGCCGGTGGCTGGGGGAGCGGAGAGCCGGACACAAAGGGAAGCTGCTGCTCCTCCCCGCAGGCTGTCAGAGAACCCGCCTCCACGGACAGCACCCCCCCTCGGGAAGCACTGAGCGCGTGCACGCGCGTTACCTGGCGGGGCCACGCGGTCCTGGTAGGTGGGCTTAAATTCACTGATGGTGAGCAGCAGCACCTGGATGGTCCCGATGAAGATGCCGGCCAGGCAGCCGTAAAAGATCAAGTAGAACAGAAGGATCTTAACTGCAAGGAGAGCAGACAGAACAGATGCTGTGATGCCGTCACGTGCTCAGAGCGCCCCTCGAACCTTCCCAGAGGTGCGTGCACGCCCTCCTCCCCCGCACCTGTGCCTGCAGGGCTCCTGCTCCAGCCCTGACCAGTGTGACAGGCAGGGGGAGGGGGCAGGGGGAGGACAGCATCCATTACGGTGTGCCTGTCAGGGGAGGTTGGGGGTAGGAGGAATGTTCAACTAGGACTAAGATTCTTTATAGGAAATAACTGTATTCCCCAAATTTAAAAAATGTCCATGAAGGTCGCCCATGAAACCCAGGGCCCTATCGGTGTGCTTCTGCCATATACTGCAAGTGGCAGCATCTTCCCGCAGAAGCCTGTGAGCTGTGCTGCTTACCCCCGACATTTCAATCTCACAGCCATGCCTTGCTGCTCGTTCAAGCACACACACTGCGACAGCCAGGAGTGCCCAGGGCCCAGGAGGCTCTCCTGCTCGTCACGGCCTCCTTCCTCTGGTACTCACTCGTCACTCACACCCAGGTTTCCCTCTGGGCGCACCAAACCAGAAATAAAGAAAACGCAGCCCCAGCTGGTGTTGCTCAGTGGATAGCGCGTCAGCCTATGGACTGAAGGGACCTGGGTTCGATTCTGGTTAAGGGCACATGTCTGGGTTGTGGGCTTGATCCCAAGTAGGGGGCATGCAGGAGGCAGCCCATCAATGATTCTCACCATAGATGTTTCTATCTCTCTCTCTCTCCCTCTCCCTTCCTCTCTGAAATCAATAAAAATATATTTAAAAAGAAAATGCACTAGTAAAAATGGCCAGCACATTTGTATTTCATCCTCTGGACCCAGAATAATGACTAATTTGAGCTGCATTTTCCCCCCAGGATAGCAGAGGCTGAGATAGCTGAAAAAGCAAAAATGCAAAAAAACCCGGGGCCCAGAGGCTCACTGAGCTATCAGTTACAGGTTTACAAGGATTACCTCCCGATTAGCTGCACGGTAACAGGCTGTACCAGGCGCGGCCTGGCAGCCCCGCACCAGCCAAACAGCTCAACGCAAATGCAAAGTGGGAAGAAGTGAGCCGGGAGGTTCCCCGTCTGAAACATGACTGCAGAGGGGCCTCTGGTGGTGTCTAGAAAAGGCCCAGATCTCATGCATTAGGTGCGGGGTCCTTGGGAAAAAGCTACAGAACAAAAATGTTAGTGAAAAGAAGTGGACGAGGGTGGTGAGGGGGACCTCTGTGTGTGTATGGGGGGAGTATGGGGGGCGCATTAGCCAGGTCTCCATCCATTTAAAACCCCAGCTTTCCTATCAGCAAGTAATCCTACCAGAGAGTTGTTAAAATAAGCAACCCGTGCCAAAAAAGCACACCGAAGCGATGGATTATAACCCTTTCAGAAGAAGGGGGTGAGGAGGAGACCAGCAAAGAAAAAGGCAAAGGCGGCAGAAGGCAGCTGCCCAGCTCCGTCGCTGCCTCCCGGCCAGCAAGGGTTAAGCGCTGCTCCGTATCCAGGCAGCGGCAGGCAAATGGCAAGGCTGTGACGTCAAGAGATCTGGAAAATTTTTCCAACGGCTGCTCCTAAGAGGTGCAAGGCTGCTGCGGCATGGTCTGAGAGAACCCCACCTCGGCGGTGCTCTCGGCTCAGCCACACTGGCTTCCAACACCCAGAGCCTTTCTATACCCTCCCTCGGACCCAGATGCCCCACGCTAACCACACGAGAAGGTGCATAATGGAGGCTGCCATCTACAACACGAAAGTGGGGGGGTGGCGGGGGGACGGGGCGCTGGCCAAGCACACTGATTACACTTAAGATGCAGCCGATCCGGTTGCCCAACGCATTGGGCCCAGAGGGAAGCCAGGAATTCCCCTCTTGCTCCCAGGTGTCACTTAGCAAAAGGTGCCCAGGTACCGGGGTGCAGCCCCTGGGGTAGGGGGGCAATGCAGGTCTGGCGGGGCCTGTGCAGGCCCCCAGGGGCTGCTCGGAGAGAGCTGGGCAAATGGTACCAGCCAGCCGGGGCACAGGGGCAGGTTAGAGAGGCATTTTTCTTTAAAGCAGTTTTTCTTCCTTTTAAAAAATATAAGTAATATAAAGGCTGTCCAAAGGGGGGGGAGTACCCTTCAAAAGGGTCACAGACAGAAGGAAAACATAACCGCAGTTCCTGTTAGCGCAGTAAGGGGGGCTCAGGTGATCGGCACTAACTTAAACAGATGGGGTTTTCTGCCCAGGTTTCTGGTGACGGGGAGGCTCCCGCGCCCCCGGGTGACAATCTACCTGCAGGCGCGACTGAGCCAAGGGCGAGTCCCAAGGGCACCGTGCAGGCCAGTGCTGCAAAGGTGGCCTTTCCCCGCGGGAGGCCGCCGCCACCGCCTCTGCTGCCGAGGCTCTGACCTTTCCCACACCGCCAGCACGGGCAGACATGTTAGCACAGAGCAGACCCTGGAGCTCTAGCCCAGCACCTGCCCCGGGAAACGAAGGAAAGATGGGCCAGGGACACGGGTCCTGGGTCTGCATCCATCCACTGTGGACCCGAGACACAAACATTAACACATTCATCCCCTCTCTCTCCCTCTCCCTCTCTCTCCCCCGACTCTCTCATGGAGGTGCTGCCCCCTTAAATATCGGCTTAAAGAACAAGCACTTCCATACAGCCTTACCCCCCAAAGCAAATGTTATTCTGTAATTGGAATGAGGAAAAAATATATATATTTAATCAGGAGGCGGGGGCACGAGAGGGCAAATTTCGCAATATTCCCAGAGCCAATGCGGCAGCAGCCCATGCCAAGTCTGGGGACAGCCCCCCAGGGCAGGGAGGTTCCGGGGCCTGGGAGAAGGGGGCCACTCCGCATGCACCCCCACCCCAGGCCTCCTGCCAGGCACCAGGAGTGGCTAGAAGATGGCCCTGGCAGGGAGCTGTTCACACCACACACCCTGACTCCCAGGTTCCCTCCACGTCAGGAAGACGCAGAGGAGCCATGGCAATCTTCCCACTGCAGAGCAGTCGCCCCCAAATACAAGCAAACATGAAGCACACGCGAGAAGCCATCGCGGTGAAGAGCTACATGGAACACGGCTCCCGGACACCATGCTCCCCAGGAACACCTTGGGGTGAGGTTTCACCTTGACTAACCTTGAAGGGTGATGCATTATTAACCCTTCACTTTTCAACCAACAGGGGCCTAGACCACAGGCCGCATTTTCTCTACCTTTACCAAAAAACACAGATTCTGGCTTCTTCCATTTCAAAATGTCAGCCAAGACCTATTTCCCTGACTCATTCTGCTGATGCCCACAGAGTCTCCCAATGAGGACCCTACGCCGGCCCCTCTCTGGGCTCCCTCTGGCTGCAAGGGGGTGCAGGGGTGTCCATGATGGTGGCGGTGATGATACCAGAGGGAGGGGGCAGCGATGCCGCAGGGGGAGTCCCTCCCTCTCTCGCTGCAGTCACGACTCAGATTTGCCTACAACTCTGCCCTTCAAAATGACCTTTAAACACTCACACACATACCTATGTCACCCTCCAGGTGTAGGGAGGCAGACGACACATGTGGTATTTAATTTTCAATGGGGGTGAAAACGTATCCAGCTAAGCTACCGGCTGCCGAAAATCTCACACAATGACCTGCTTGTGCCTTTGTGCTATTCCTAGACGAACCCTGCACCATGATCCATCCACTCAGCTACCAATGCCGCATCCGAGTAGACATGGAAATCAACCAGACTGTGCGGTGCTTCAGGGCCGTGGCGGGCTGTGCGGGCTCCGGGGGAGGTCGCGGGGGACTGGGCATCGCGCTGAAATACTGCAGTGGGGACGGTTCCCGCCCGCGCCCGGAGGCACATATTTAGACCAGAAGGTGCTAAAACACGCAGCCTCGCCTGCATGACGCCCGATTGCCCGCATCCTCACACCTCCCTGTTGTTTTTTAGGAACCTGGGACATGACCATTGGGAGAGATCCATCTCGTTGCCCATGCCTGACCATTCCCAGCAGGGAAGGGCTCGATCGATAGACCGCAAATTATCAAAACACGACCGCCACGACCCAGAGAACCCTCCGCCTGGCGCTCGGCCCCCATCCGCGCCCGCGCCCGCGCCGGCGCCGGCTTCTCCGCAGTCCGCCTGGGCGATCGGCCCGCGGCGCGACCCCTCCACCCTCCAGGGCGCGCGGTGCGGGGCGGTCCGCAGAGCCTGCGCAGGGGACGCGCCGCCCTGGAGACAGGCGCTGGGGGGAGAGCTGCGGACCCCGTACTTACACCAGCTGCCGCCGGTCCTGCCCAGAAACTCCTTCTTCTCCGAGTTCCAAATGAATTTCTTCCAGCCGCCCTCCTCCTTGGCTTTTCCGCGGGCCATGGTGGCGGGTCAGCGGCTGCCGCGGGGCTGCGGTGAGACTGCGGCGTGCGCCCGGGGTCCGCTCCCGCTGCCGCTCGGCGCCGGCCGGGATCTGCGCAGGCTGCACCCGCCGCTGCCGCTGCGGCGCTCCGAGTGCCAGACGCGCCGCGGAGGAGCGGGAGCGAGAGCGAGAGGGGGGAGGAGGCGGGGGCGGGGGCGGAGGGAGGGCTGGGCGGCTCCGAGCCCCGCACCTATTGGTGGGCACGCGGCCGCTCACGGGCTCTCTTTGGTCCACCACCCGCTCCTCTTGCCCTTGGAGCTCGGGGGCTCCTGGAGCCCGCAGCTGCCACTCCTGCGGCCCCTGGGAACGCGAACGGGGCCCCCGCCTCCGGTCACCTCTGCGGAGATGGCCGAGGCCGGAGAAAGTCAGAGGGAAGGACGGACAAACGGACGGCGGCGGGCACGACAGCGACGCCGCGAGCCGAGCAATTGGTGGAGGGCGCACGCTCTACCTTTACTATATACCGCGCCGCGGCGCCGCGGGGCCCCGCCCACTAGCGGCCAGGCTGGCCAATCGCCGGCGCGGAGGGGCGGGGCTCCGGGTCCGGGGGGGCGGGCGTGGGGCCGGCACAAAGGAGCCGCGGTGGCGAGAGGGGTGGGCAGGCGCGCGGGGGCGCGGAGAGGGGCGGCGGTGGGTGAGCAGGCGGTGCCGCGCAGCCCTCTCCTCGCTGCGGCCCAGCGCCCACCAGCCCCGCCGTCGTGCGGGGTCTTGCACCTGCGTCGCCCGGCGCCCCGCAGGCTCCCGGGGACCCGGCCCGGCTGTACTGATCTAGTGGCGTCCGCGCCCGCCCTCCCAGCGCGCTCCGGGTTTCCTCTGCCGCAGATCCACCCTCCTAGGCCCGGGCGGGGGGGAAGGTCACTCCGGGACGCCTAGGAGTCCGGGACTCTGCCCAGCTCCGCCCCGCCTCCCCGCTCCTGCACCTGCCGCCCCTGGGTGCTCCCCGCCGCTGCGGTTGAAGTTCCAGCCCTGCCCTCCCCTGACTGCCCGGCCACGCTCCGTGTGGGCGGCCCGAACCACCTCAAGCAGGGCACTTGCTGACCCACCCAGAGCGCAGCCGGGCCGCGGGGCCTGGAGGGTGAAGGAGGCCGACCAACCCCCAGGGAGTCTTCCTTCCAAGACCAAAAGCACTGCCAGGCGGTTCGTGCTAGTCTAGACCCCAGCGACCATGTCTGCATGTGACCCAGCCACCGCGGACTGTCCTTGGTGCGGAGTCCATGGCTGGTCTTCTCACGGACATGACTTTGTGCCCCTTTGCGGGGTACGGACCTCTTCCTTTGGTTGTGAAATCCCTGGGAGGAAAGGGATTGGGAAGACAGCTCAAATGGCTAGACGTTCCCCTCCCCTCCCATCCCTGCTGCTGAAAAGCCAGACTCCTTGGTTCCATGTCCCCCACCTCCCGGAGCCCCTGAGCGGCTTCGCTCGTGCCTCTGGGGGCAGTGACACAGCAGAAAGGCAGGGTGCTCTGCAGTCACCACAGGGGAGGGGTATCCATCCATCCCAGGGCAACAGGGCCCATCGGGACTGATTCCTAGCCCCTTGTCCAGGAATCGCCCAGTCTGGGCTGCTTGTCTGGGGCACCTTTGTCTCCAAGGTCAACTCGCAGGTCTGAGGATGAGCATGAACTGAATAGAACAAGCTCTTTCCCGCGAATCCTTCTTCAGGCCCACCTGCAAGGCCTGGGCCAACCTGAGAACCCGGGAGTTTAGGAAAGTAGCAGCCACCTGTCTGCCCAGCCCCACAGGGGTGCTGCGGGCAGGACTGCCTCAAGGGCGACCGTGAGAGCCAGGTGCTGAGACAGGAAGCCACCCTGCTTTCCCTGCAGTTTGTGTTGGCAGAGCCCCAGCTGCTGAAGACCTGCAGGAAGAGGCTGCACCTGCGGACAGGTTGCCCGGGTCCCTCCCACGGGAGTTACCCCACCGAGGAGTTTCCAGCAGGCAGGTCACTTGCAAGGGCGTGTGTTTATTGGACACCAGCTACTTGTCCGAGGGAAGAGAGCTGGAGGGCAGAATCAGCAGAAATGGAGGAGTGCAGGGAGGAGGTGGAACAGGCGGGGAAGGGTCGGGGAGGGAGTGGGCCCGCCCTGTGCACATTCCTCTTGTCCACCCTTCCCACCCCCCACCGTGATTTCTCTGTCTCCCTCTCCCCTCTCTTTCTTTTCCAGTAGAAGCATGCCATAAAACAAAGCCAGTGGAGAAAGGCTCGGAGTGACAGATTTTTAATTAGAACCCCCGTTTTGTCTTTAAAAAAAGAGTTGTCTTATCTTAGCTCTCTAGCTCTGTGGGGCGGTGGCAAATGCCAAGGAGACTGTGTTTGGCCAGGATGAACTTTCCCTCTTGTCTTCGACCTACGATCTTCCTCTGGGGGATACTCCTCCCCGTTCCCCATCAAACGTTAGCTCCCCAGTCGCTCATTCTCCCCCCCTCCCCTGCGTGTAAACTCTGACAGGTCCTGAGGGTCCTGCCTCCATGGTCAAAGAGGAATCTCATTCTAAATCAGACTCCCCTAGGCCTCCCAGGAACTCCCTGCCCACCCCTCACCCCCACCCCTGAACCCCGCACTGCCTACAGAGAACAGGATCTCAGCCCCGTGGGAACCCGGTGCAGATGCCACCTTCCCTGCCACTCTCGACCTTCCAGAACTGTGTCACCCACCTAAGTGCCTCACCACAAAGAGCCACGTGGTGAAGATCAAGACAGGCCTGCATTCGCACCCCCAGCTGCCACCGTGCCAGCTGTGCGACCTGGGTCAAGTCGCCTGTTCTCCCTCAGTTGTAAAAACGGAGTGCTACAGGGTTGCAAGGATTAAATGGGAGTTGTGGCAAAGTGCTAACGAAGTGCAGTGCCTATGCATAGCAGGAGCTATTAAGTAGCTGGCTTAATTATAATGAACTGTTTCCATCTGACCTCATCCAACCTTGGGGCTGTTGCTATGACTTTGCCACCTTCCCACTCGGATACCCTTGGATACCCTCAGGAGGCCCCCATCCTTTCTGCACCTTTCTCCTCGCTTGCCAACGTGCTTCCCGCCCTGTGACCTGCTCTAACCCTGGTAATGGATAACTTGAGCACACCGTGTTCCTTTGGACGGCGCCGGGCTGGGCTGGGCTGGGCTCTTGCTCTGGGGCCCCTTCGGCAAAGGGAGCTGTAGCAGTGAGTTGAAGGTGGAAAGTTCGAGGTTCTCGGGAGGGCAGGGAGCCTCTGGCAGGTGCAGAGTGTAGCTGGGCGTGGGGGGTGGGGGAGGTGTGGACCACGGGAACCAGGCAAGTGGCTCAGTGCCTGCCTACGGAGATCCAGTTTTTCTCTGCAGAAAAGAGGATGGAGGATGGAGGCATTTGAAGGCTGGCCGGGGAGGGGGGGGGGGCGGGGCGGGGAGGAGAGGGAGAGCAATTTTTACATCTCTTTTCTGTGCAGGCGAGGGGGGCGGAATGGGTCTGGAGTACTATGAATGGTTCTTCCCAGGACTGGTGCAGTGGAGGGAAGCAGAGAGCAGGAAGAGCAGCAGGTTAGGGACCTCATCCAAGCGAGGATGACAGGTTCAAACCCAGGTAACAGACTAAAATGGAGCTTTACAGGCCTGCAGAAGAGGGGGTGTGGCTTGGCAGGTGCATGAGGGAGATTCAGATCTAAAAATCAGACCCCACCCCCACCCAAGCTATTGGCTCTCTGAGCCCCTGGGCCAACAATGCAGCGTGCCTGCAGAGGCCTCAGAGGGCAAGCCACCATCGGGCCACAGCACGCTCACGCACACGCTGCTTCAGTGCCAGCGGGAGGGTGCCCGGCGGGGGAGGGTGCGGATTGCATGATGACTCATCCTGGCAGCAGAAAGTGTGCACGCTGAGGAAGAGGGCTCCATGATCCACGGCAGGGCTGTTCTCAGTGCGAGGCCCGGATGCTCAGCTCTGCAGTGGAGTGAGGGCTGGGAGTGGGGAGCACGGTGACATGGGGCCGACTCATCACACTGGTGGGACGTGGGCGGAGGCCTGGCAGGCCGGGTGGGAACCCCGCACCAGCCATCACGGGAGCCCCATAGGGTGTCATTTGGTAGAAATGTCCCTTTGGTACCTGCATTTAAGGCATCTGGCCCGTGCCTGTTTCGGTGGGTCTGGGGTAGAGTTCTTGCTCTAGGTGAGGACGTGGTATGAAAAGTTTAGAAGGAGGGGGCTGTTTTAGAAGGCCCCTTGGTAAGGCGGACTACTTCTGCCCTCAGAGGAAGGGACCTCGTCACCTTGGTCGCCAGGCCCTGGCTGGCAGACTTCCGGAAGCTGCTTCCTGCTGACCTGGTCCCTGTCTTGTAAGTCGGAGAACAACGGGCCAGTCCAGAGAGCACCCTGTGAGGCGGAGAGGCTGGGATTCCTCTCCACCATCCGGGGCCTTTGCCAATGTGTTGTAAGGTGTGCGCAGGTGGAGGTGGCCAGAGTAGAGGGGACACACAGCGATGCGTGGTCTGCGCAGGGGTCCTGGGTGTGCAGGGTGGCGGGGCGAAGGGGCAGGGGGCGTGGCCACACTGTGTGAGCCTCCCACCTGCCTGCCCTCTCTCCTGCCCAGGCACTAAGAGGCTCCATTTGCTTTTTCCCTGGAGGAAGGTCTGGTACCAACCAGCACATCCTCTCGGCTTCAGAAAGTAAAGCTCCTTTCGAGAAGTTTCTGTCTGCCTAATCGGTAACAAGTGGACCCCCTCTGAGCGGCGTGGTCTTATGGCCTTGGCCTGGCGGGGGGAGGGGGGGGGGGGCAGATGCACATGAGAATGTGGGGCATTTTACGACTCTTTTCTGGCTGGACCGCTTGAGTCTGCCAGAGATTTGAGAAACGCCGAGTCTTTATCTTCCTCCTGCAGCCTCAGCTGAGGGCTCCAGGTCGTGCACGGTCGCTGTGGCCAAACCCACTGTGGCCCGCAGACGACAGTGCCCGAGGTGTCCTAGCCCATCTCCTGGGACAGGTCAGCCTCGAGGTGACTGTGGGGCTGTGCACGCCCACCTGCTGGGACATCCCGCTGTTGGGAAGCTGAGCAGAGGCCTGGCTCCTTCCCCCTGCGGCCCAGCCCTGCTTCTCACCTGGAGGGCGCAGGAGGCCCGGGGCGCACAGCCCTCCAGGGGCACACACAGCTCTCCTCCTGCCCTAATGCTCACCCTTCAAACAGACACCGTCCTTTCTCCAGTCTCCTGTGAGGTGGTCTCTAACCTTTCCCGTCATGCTCAGCTTCTCTCCTCTGCCGTTTTCCATTTAGGTTTTTAAAATATATTTTTATTGGTATCAGAGAGGCAGGGAGAGAGGAGAGAGAGAAAGAAACATCAGTGATGGGAGAGAACCATTGATCAGTTGCCTCCTGAAAGCCCCACACCGTGGATCGAGCCTGCAACCCGGGCAAGTGCCCTGACCGGGAATGGAACCGAGACCTCCTGGTTCATAAGTCGACGCTCAACCACTGGGCCCCGCTGGCGGCTCCGATTTACTGACGTCCTTTTTAAAGGACCTGGCTCCGAGGCGGCAGAGTCCAGGGAGCGTGTCCAGGGTGCCCTGGCTGTGTCACCGTCATCATTACTACCCTCCCAGCACTGCCTCGTGGTTTCCTCGAGCCCAGGCCTCCTTGTGGCTGGAGCCGGGCAAATGTTTCAGAAAAGGCTCTTGCTCTTGGGGAGAAACTGAAAGGCCCTCCCCCTTCATCCAGCTCAAGGACAGGGACACACAAGACACCGTCAGGGTGGGGCCCCTGGCCCCTGGGCTGCAAACACTGCGGGGCTGCTGCCAGGGGCTGGTCTCCTCCTCCAACCACCTCAGCCGCCGATGCCCGATGTGCAGGCAGCAGGCTGCGCGGGCAGCAGGAGAGCCTTGGCAGGGCCTGCATCCCTCGCCAGCATTGGTAGTCCCTGCCGGCTGGTCCGGGCTTGTTCTGCCTTCAGTCTCGGTCCAGGCGGGGGGTCAGGCCCACAGATCCCACTGTCACCAGCCTCAGCATTGACCGCGTGGGCTGGGAGGCGGGGCCGTGCCCTTCCCAGGGCTGCCGAGCTGTGGGGGGCACAGGACACTCAGATCCTCAGCCGATGACACACAGCAGCACAGAACCTGCCCAGCCTGTAACTCGGACCAGCTTTTCCTCTTCCTGACGGGCTTGACCTTTCCCCGTCGTTCAAACACTGCATGGTAAGGAGCTAGTCCGTAGGAATCAAACCCAAGGGGAGGAATGAAAAAAGACTGTTTAGCATTTATTTTACTCTGAGGAGGAGCTGGGAGGCAGGAAAATGCAAAAAAAAAAAAAAAAAAAAAAAAAAAAATTGCATAAACTGGATTACAACCTGATTTCTGCTCCTGCATAATTAAGGGGAGGCTTGGGCGCTCTCAGGAGCAAATCCTTCAGGTGGGCTGGCTGGTGCAGTGTCTGCCTTTGTGGTACCTGCATCCCAGCTCGCTCACAGCATAGCTTTCAGGTTAATAAAGGAAACACCTGCCTTTCATACCCACCATCTACGTGGCATCGCACCCACAACCCCCAGGAGGGCTGTGCCCCTTGCCCAAATGTATGGATGGCAGGTGGCCCCTGTCTAATCTCATGGCATAACACCCCACCACGGCACATGCCTGGGTTTCGGGGTCGATCCCCAGTATGGGGTGTGCAGGAGGCAGCCAATCCATGATTCTCTCTCATCATTGATGTTTCTATCGCTCTCTCCCTCTCCCTTCCTCTCTCTGACACCAATAAAATATATATTAAAAAAAATAAAATGGTGAATTTGACACTAAATAAATTAATAGAAGGAAGGAAGGAAGGAAGGAAGGAAGGAAGGAAGGAAGGAAGGAAGGAAGGAAGGAAGGAAGGAAGGAAGGAAGGAAGACCCCATGACCATTTTATCCTTAGAGCTGGGGCTTGGCCGTGAGCAAGAGAACCCCACAATAAAATGGCTTCAACAGTGTGGGTTACGTCCCTCTCACTCAGTCCCGGAAGGTGGTCCCAGAGGAGGATGCTGGCTTTGTTCACTGCGTCCTCAGGGGCCAGGCCCCTTCCAGCTCACCATCAACCATCCCTCCTACCGGCCCTGCTCTCCTGGCCCCCTTGGTGCATGGGCCCACGGTCATCACAGCCAGGCCTGAAGGCCAGAGGGGACAAAGGCAGAAGCGCAGCCCGTTGTGGAAACACCCACCAGGAGCTGTCTGCTGGGCTCCCTGGTCAGAACGTGGCCTCGGGGCAGCACTTGGCTGCAGGGGAAGCTGGGAGCACAGCCTTTATTTGGGCAGCAGGTACCCGTGAAAGTTAGAGGGTCTGTTCCATCTCTGCCACAACAATGCAGGGGATTGACACATCTATTTGCTGTTTGAGTTGGTGTCATCCAGGCCCCTTTCAAATTACAGAGCCTACAAGGGTTGCCATTATCTGGCATTTGTCCAAGGAGAGCATCAACCTCTTCCCTTTGTGGAGACAATGAGGAGCCATTGGAAGAGTAATTCATTAGACACGGCCAGGCCTCGGGGCCAGAGGAGGCTCTGGAAGGAGCCGGGGCAGAGCTGGGCAGGGTCTCAGAGGGCAGCTGGGAAACAGACAGGTGCTCCAGGCCCTGTCTGCGGCTATGCCCCACGGCTAGGCTGCTCACATTCCCGCAGCCACCATGGGTTCAGTACCAGCAGCCGCCCTGGGGCTGAGGGACCTGGACAGCTGCTGCCTAATCTTAGTAGCACAGGGCACTTAGCACCCGGGGCAGCTGGCCTGCGGGGTGGTGGCATGGGGTGTGAGTTACCCACTCAGCCGGCAGCTGCCTGGTCAGTTGCACCATGTTAACTGACAATGGGATTTATTTATTTATTTATGTTTAAATATATATTTTTATTGATTTCAGAGAGGAAAGGAGAGAGAGAGAGAGAGAGAGAGAGAGAGAGAGAGAGACATCAATAATGAGAGAGAATCGTTGACTGGCTGCCTCCTGCACGACCCACATGGGATCGAGCCCATAGCCCTGACCGGCAATTGAATTATATGACCTCCTGGGTCATAGGTCGATGCTCAACCACTGAGCCATGCCATCCAGGCTACTTATTTATTTTTTTATTTTATTTTATTTTTTTGTTTCTAATTAAATCTTTATTGTTCAGATTATTACATTAGTTACTCTTTTTTCCCACCATAACTCCCCTCCACCCAGTTCCCACCCCACCCTCCGCCCTCACTCCCCACCCACTGTCCTCATCCATAGGTGCACAATTATTTTCTAATCTCTTCACTCACCCCCACACCTCTTTCCCCCCCCTCCCCCCGCCGAGAATAGTCAGTCCATTCCCTTTCTCTGTCCCTGATTCTATTATAATCACCAGTTCATACTGTTCATCAGATTATTTATTCACTTGATTTTTAGATTTACTTGATAGATGTGTATTTGTTGTTCATAATTTGTATCTTTACCTTTTTCTTCTTCTTCCTCTTCTTAAAGGATACCTTTCAGCATTTCATATAATACTGGTTTGGTGGTGATGAACTCCTTTAGTTTTTTCTTATCTGTGAAGCTCTTTATCTGGCCTTCACTTCTGAATGATAGCTTTGCTGGATAAAGTAGTCTTGGTTGTAGGTTCTTAGTATTCATCACTTTGAATATTTCTTGCCACTCCCTTCTGGCCTGCAAAGTTTCTGTTGAGAAATCAGCTGACAGTCGTATGGGTACTCCCTTGTAGGTAACTGATTTTCTTTCTCTTGCTGCTTTTAGGATTCTCTCTTTGTCTTTTGCTCTTGGCATTTTAATTATGACGTGTCTTGGTGTGGTCCTCTTTGGATTCCTTTTGTTTGGGGTTCTATGTGCTTCCTGGACTTGGAAGTCTATTCCTTTCACCAGGTAGGGGAAGTTTTCTGTCATTATTTCTTCAAATAGGTTTTCAATATCTTGCTCTCTCTCATCTTCTGGCACCCTTATAATTCTGATGTTGGTACGCTTGAAGCTGTCCCAGAGGCTCCTTACACTATCTTCGTATTTTTGGATTCTTTTTTCATTTTGCTTTTCCAGTTGGGTGTTTTTTGCTTCTTCGTATTTCAAATCTTTGATTTGATTCTTGCAACCCTCTGGTCTGCTGTTGGGAGTCTGTATAATATTCTTTATTTCAGTCAGTGTATGCTTAATTTCTAGTTGGTTCTTTATCACAACATTGAGGGTCTCATTAGATTTCTTGAGGATCTCACTACATTTATCGGCGGTCTCACCAGTCTTTTCGAGGGCCTTATTAAATTCATCGGTGGCTTCTAGACAGTTCTTTAAAGACCTTAAAAGTGTGGTTTTGAACTCTATATCCAACAGTTTGCTTTCCTCCAATTCTGTCGTTTGTGTCCTGTTTCTTTGTCTTGGCATTTTTTATGCTTCGCTGTGTCAATAGAGTGCCTTTCTGTGCTAAGTGTCCCAATTACCTGAGGTAGACACTCTTGGGCACCCCCTTGTGGGCTTTGTGCACTGTCTTAAGCCTTGATTGTTGTAGTTATCACTGGGAGGAATTGACCTCCAGGCCAATTGGCTGTGAGAATCAGCTGTGTCTGCAGTGGGAGAACTTCTGTGCTGGAGACACCCCTCTGGGACTAGACTTGCTTCGATGGGGCTTTGGTGCTCACTGAGTCTGCCCCCTGAGTGTGTCTTTTATGGTTCCACGGAGCTGCAAACTGGATGGTCCCACTCTGACCTCTGGGCTTCCTGGCTCCTGGATCTCTAGGGAGGTGCTAATCTAGCCTTTGCCTGAGGCTATCCAGCAAAAGTCTCCCTGCAGGGCTTGGGCGGGGCGGGTCCCATGGGATCAACAGGGCAGGGTTAGCAATTATGGCTGCTCTCAGTCTTGCCCTCAGAGGCTCTGCTTCTCAGTGTCCCAGTAATCGCTGCAAGCCCCTCGGAGAGAAAGCTGCCCTAGGGTTCTGAGCAATGCCAGACAGTCCCGCTTCTCCTGTATAAGTCTGGGTCCCTAGAGACTCTCCCGGAACTGGAGCTCAGAGCCTGAGACTCCCTCCCGATTGAAAACTACAACCGCGCCCTCAGCCGCCAGCCCGCTCCGCATGCATTCCACACCTTAGTATTTTACTTCAGCACTGCGCCTCCTCTGAGCCTCGGTATGCTTTTCTCTTTCCTCCTAGTTGTAGAACTTCCACTCAGCCAGCCTTCCTGTGGTTCTGGATGATGTCCGTTCCGTCTTTTAGTTGTATTTTTGAAGTGGTTGTTCGAGGCAGCAAACTCCGGTGTTTACCTATGCCGCCATCTTGGTTTCTCCTCTTATTTATTTTTTAAATGCATTTTTATTTTGTTTTATTTTTTTGTTAATCCTCACCTGAGGACATTTTTCCATTGATTTTTAGAGAGAGTGGAAGGGGAGAGGTAGAGACAGAGAGAGAGAAGCAGCGGTGTGAGAGAGACACATGGACTGGTTGCCTCCCACACATGCCCCTACCAGGGCCAAGGATCCAGCCTGCAACTGAGGTAAGTGCCCTTGACTGGAACCTGGGGCCCTTCAGTCCGTGGGTCAGCACTCTATCCACTAAGCCAGCTCCCATTCAGTTGTAAATTAAGCTCCTGCAGAACAGAGGCCTTGTCTGACCTGCACTCCACAGTTCCCAGCACAGGGCCTGGACTCAGTGGTTTGAAGAATTGCCAACTGAATAAATGACTAAAGGAAGGGTCTCCAGTTTTAACCAGGGCCCCCGTGGACTCAAGAATAGATGACGTGACTCAAAGGGAGCTCTGGTTTACAAAAGGAGAAGATGGTGTAAACTGGTTCATCAGTGACAAAGACGTTGAGGCCCAGATTTAATAATAGATCGTCAGGAAGAGGGGCCCACCGATACCATACAGCAAACAAAAACGTCACCTGTAGAAATTGTGACAAATGGGGCCATTTGTCAAAAAATTGCCCCTTTCCACAAGAAGTCCGCGCTGCTCCCTCTGCTCTGAGAGGACACCTCCAGGACGCCTGTGCAGCCCGCTTTGCTTAGGCTGTTCTTTGCCCATGACTTCTACACACAGATGTCATGGAAGACCTGCCTGGAGAACACGCTGTGACGGTGTGACATGCAGGCCGCTGTGCCGATGCCTGCCCAGAAACCTGAAGGCAGCATCACCACCCACTCCACCTGGGCCACCCACAAAGCCGAGACCCCTCTGGACAATCAGCCTCAGCGAACCGCTACAGCTGTGGTCAAGAAGGCCATTATGCACAGGAACGTACAGAAAGGCGAACGTTTCTCCAGACCTTACCCACATCGCCATTCATCTACTACTATGATAACAAATAGGAAATTCGGGAGCAAGAATACAAAATAAAATGAAAAGTAAGAGAACTCCAGGAAATGGGGATTTTCCAAGGTAGTTCAAGAGGCCACATATAAAAGCAGCAAATCAGGGGTCCCACCGTGACGTGAGGAAGAGCCAGGCCTCAAGGAGAAACACAAAGTGGCCTCAAGGAAAGAAAGAACCCCCAAAGGAAGCAATGAGCAGGGACAAGAGAGAGCGTGAAAAGCACAGGAGGCCGACAGGGGTCGTGACGGGATGAGGACTTTCCCAGAGGCCCTAGAACCCACTCTCCCCTCTGCACCTTCAAAGCCCAGAAGCCTCACAGTCATTTCACCACTCACAAGGCACGAGCCCAGAGAAGAAAGCTGCCCGGAGAGGCCGGCGGCGTGAGGAAAGGGGCGGGCGCTGCATGGAGCAGGGGGACCAGGATGACTTCCTTCTTACTAAGCAGAGGGAACCGAGTCTAGGCTGCAACACCTGCCGAGCTGGCTCTCCAGCACTGGTCTGCGCTTCACGTCCACAACATCCTCCAATCTTCTCACCAATCACAGTGAGTTTTGTTTTGTTGTTTTGTTTAATCTCAGCCACACCTAGAACTGCTGAATGAAGACCTAGGCCAGTGGTCGGCAAACTCATTAGTCAACAGAGCCAAATATCAACAGTACAACGATCGAAGTTTCTTTTGAGAGCCACATTTTTTAAACTTAAACTATATAGGTAGGTACATTGTTATTAACTTAATTAGGGTACTCCTAAGGCTTAGGAAGAGCCATACTCAAGGGGCCAAAGAGCCGCATGTGGCTCGAGAGCCGCAGTCTGCTGACCACGGACCTAGGAGATCTGTGCTCTGTGTCCAGCAGGTTACTAGGAGGGAAAACAAAGGTAAACTCAGACTTCCCCTGTTCCAGCGGGTCATTTTCACTCAGAATCCTACAGGTAGGAAGAATTGATCTTTTCAAGAGAATTTCAAAAAAATACTTTGAAAAAGTTAAAGCTCATCAAATGGACTAGTAATTCATCTGCAGTGTGCCTATGTAAATTAAATCCTTGCCGGGAGAGAAATTGTTATGAAAAAATTCATTGGTCTTTTCTGTCATCTCTCTCTCTTTAACATCGGAAAGGATGGTAGTTATAAATCTGAGTGTTGCTTGCTTCTGAAGCTGGGGTCAGTCTTCCTCTGGTCAGACCATCAGGGCCGCACAGCGAAGGCTCCTCATCAAAGCCCCGAAGAAGCAGGGAAGTGGCTGCTGTGAAATATGAGCGAAGAATCCCTCCAGGATCAGCACCCAGGACAGATTTCCCGAGACAAGTGGGAAAGAGTCATCAGAAATGTTGATGTCATGACAGTGAAATCGTTCCCACCGTTTTTACCGCCACACTTCAAGAACACTGTCACTCTGCTATATAGAGAAGAATTCTACCCAAGTTAAAAAAATTGTTTTGTTTTTATGGTGTTTTTTTTAACTGTATAGCTATACAGAAATGTTTGTACTTGTGAGACTTTTGTACTTATCAAAGCCTGATGTTAGAATTGGAAAAATAAAATGCCTGAAATAGAAAATAAAAAGAATAGATGACTCGCACCCAGCAAACATCACTCACCAGAGAGGTGAGAGGAGGGTGCTTACCAACGGGGACCCTCCAGGCCGAGGACTTTCAGGCGCCTAAGCACAGTGACGGACCTGAGTTCAGCTGCTGATCACCTAACCGGCCCAGGTGTGGTCTGTGGGCTGCGAGTCCTGCCCGAACTGCCCACTCAGGCCACGGTGCCTTTATAGACCGAATGTGTGTGTCCCCCCAAACTCATTTACTGAAGTCCTACCCGCCAAGGTGGCGCTGTTAGGAGGTGGGGCCTTCGAAGGAAGTTAGGTGCAGATGAGGTTGTGAGGGTGGGGCCCGTGGTGGGATGGTGCCCTTCTTAGGGGACACCTGAGCCTCTGTCTCTGCACGCTGAACGCAGCAGTGTTGTCTGTGGCCAGGAGGAGGGCCTCGCCAATCCCCCGCCGTGCTGGCGCCTGGTCTTGAACTTGCAGACTCCAGGACTGAGAAATAAGTGTCCGTTATGTAAGCCGCCAGCTGGTGGTATTGTTGCCACAGCTCCAGCTGATTAAGACAGTGGGCCGGGGTGGCCCTGCCCCCCACAGGGAGGCTCCCTCTGTGGGCTTGCCCTCCAGCCTTGATCAGTGAGGATGCAAACCAAGATACTGCAATGGAGGCCTCAGGATAAAGTGACTCAGGCCCTGGCTGGTGTGGCTCAGTGGATAGAGCGTCGGCCTACGGAGCAAAGGGTTCTGAGTTCGATTCCAGTCAAGGGCAGGCTTGGTTGCAGGCTCCTCCCCAGCCCGGGCTCCTGCAGGAGGCAGCCAATCGATGTGTTTCCCTCACATCGATGTTTCTCTCTGTCTTTCCCTCTCTCTTCCATTCTCCCTAAAAATCAATGGGAAAATATCCTCAGGTGAGGAGGATTAATAACAAACACAAAAAAGGTAAAGTGACTCAAAAAGAGCAGCTCGCTTTCCTTCAGGACAGCCAGGGTGAGCAGAGCCAAGGCGTCCCGCCGTGGGAGCTGTCCGCGTCCGGGCTGTCCGGTCCTCTGACCCTTGTGCATCCCCCGGGGGCCGTCCCTGGCGTGACTAAGGCTGGTCCACGGTGCATGTCCAGCCCTTCTCACGGTGAGGAGGAGGTCCAGGACAAGTGGCTTTGCTTTGAAGATGATGCCAAATTTATGCATCTTGCTTCCATTTATACCCCGTTACTCAGTCATCCCAGCAGCGAGGCGGCTGGGACCGTAGGCACCACAGCAGCTGTGCCCACGGGAAGCGCAGGGTCTGTCATAGGAAGAAGGTCCTGAGATGAACCCTGGGAGACAGAGGGCACCTCTGCCAGACCTGGGGCAGCTGCCCTTCCTCCGCTGGCGCGTGGGCCCAGCCCTAGCCTTGGGTGCCTGTGAGACGTCTGTGTCTTTATCCTTTTTTTATTATTATTTGAGAAAGAAGGAGAGAGAGAGAGAGAGAGAGAGAGAGAGAAACATCGATTTGTTGCTTCCAGCACACATCCCGACGGGGGCAGGGATTGAACGTGCAAACAAGGCACATGCACTTCACAGGGACTCGAACCTCTGGCCCTTGGGTCCAAGGGCTGACACTAACCACTGAGCCAAACCGGCCAGGGCTGAACCCGCCACCTTTTGCTGCCAGGGGGCTCAGAGCAAGCCCTGAACACAAACCCCAGGACGGCGGTGGGGGGTGAGGGGAGAACACGCCTGTGAGCCGACCTGGACGCGGTCACCTCCACCGAGGGCCCTGAGCCAGGCCACCCCGGGTGCCTGAACGTGACTTTGGCAGCCTTCATTCTCTTCCGCATTTTTCGCATTTTTGCCCGTGGGACCCCTGCCATCGCTTCCCACACCCCTGCGTTCCCTCCTGGGGCTCTCCTGGGGGAGGGGGCGGGGACTCCTGGGGCTCCGGCCTCATCGTGACATGTGAGCCTCCAGTGATGGGCCAATCTCAGGCCGTTGGGCATCAGGCTTGGCTTATCAGGGCTCCTGTCGCTCTGCAAAGAGCACGCAGCCAGCAGCACCCCTCTGTCCTCTTCAGAGGACAAGCATCTGTAACAAAAAGTAACATGTTTTCTCCCTTTAGGGTCACTCGGTCCAGAGGAATGGCTGGTGGGTCCGCCCACCAACAACATGGCAGTGCTGGGTCAGCTCAGGGCCCCGGGCCTCGCCTCCCCAACCTGCTCCCTTGCCCTGTGACCTGCGCAATCCAGGCCTGCGCGGTGCTGCGTCCAGTGAGGGCTCCGATCAGCTGAGGGGAACCGAGAAAGCCTGGTGGGATCTGGCACATTCGACGCTGAAATTAGGGTCATTGTTTAGACTTCACCCGCTCAGCACTGTCCTTGGAGGCGCCATCCTGGGTGCCTGGCGCGCTCTGCGGGCGTTTGCCCTTCCTCGGGCGTGCTTTTCCGTGAAATAGGGCCTTCTGTCCCGGCAGGCTCTTCGGAAGGAATGGAAGGAAGAGGAGGGGTGGGCGTGGGCGACATGCGCTGAGCGGCCATGACGTGCCGGGCCAGGCCTGGAGAGGAGCCCTGGCCAGTGCTGCTCAGTGGTTAGAGTGTTAGCCCGCACACCCAAGGGTCTTGGGTTCCATTCCTGGTCAAGGGCACGTAGGTGGGTTGCAGGTTCCATCCCAGGCATCCAATCTATGTGTCTCTCTCACCTCTCTCTCTCTCTCTCTCTCTCTCTCTCTTTCTCTCTCTCTCCCTCCCTCTCTCCCCCTGTCCCTTCCACTCTCTAAAAATCAATGGCAAAAATATCCTTGGGTGAGGATTAACAACCACAACAGAGAAGACAATACTCTGAGTGCTTGGGCGGCTCAGTAAAAACCTAGGCGAAAGAGCAGGTGCGAGTCCCAGCGGACAGGAACGCGCGGATGGGAAGGCCCAAGCGGGTTTTGAACGCTCCCTGGAAAGGCGCTCCACACGGAGCGGCTTCGTGTCGCTATTGCATCTGATTTAAGTTTCTTACGGGTGAACCCCATGCCTTCGTCAAGGGCCCCGAGATGCTGGAACCAAGAGGGCCTTGAGCATCATCTGGTCCAGCCTCGTTTTTTGGCTGAAGATGGTCTTCTCCTGTTTCCCTGACATGCCCGGCACCTTCTTGGTATGCAGCAGGGGCTCACTCGGTAGCAATTGAATGAATGGTGTGTGTCCTTCCTGCGGTCTGTCATTCACCTCACCCCGCGCCCCTGAGCGAGGAAACAGGAGCACGCTGGGCTGGGAAACGCATTCCGTGCATCATTAACCAGCCCGTGGGGGTCTGGCTGTTTTTATGAGTGTTTCCCTCTGGGAATGACCTTCACTGCGGCTCAGAACGTGAACTCCGTGCATCCAAGCGTTTTGCGGACAGCATTGCGGTCCCCATGATTGTCTTAGGCTCACAGCGACGACACGAACCGCGTCTGAGCAACACCGTGGACCTGTGAGTCCGCGTCCGCCATCGGTGTGGGCTCCTCCCCGAGTCTGGGACCCAATGGCGAGTCCGCCTCCCCCCCTCCTTCCTGAAATCATCTTTTAACCAGCGGCCACGCGTTTTCAGGTTGCACAGCATCCTGCCAACCACAGAGCCCGGGCCCTTCTCGCCCCTCGGTCCCCCCATCTTCCCCAAGGCAGGGCCCTCACACCCCCTCTCGGTAGGATCTGAACACCTGCCAGACCTTTAGGATAAACTACTAGTTGCGTTAATTCCAACTGGCCTGTTTCCTTGTGCTCACGTCCCACAGCTGGGACGGAATGACACGTTAATCCGACATATGGAGCCCGAGGGTGGGCTGTGCTTGTCTAACCATTGCCCAAACCGGGGGACTGCCCCTCTGATCTCGCAGCCAGGTGCACTGAGGACGGGGTGCATGGGGGCTCCCCTGACTCCAACGCCCATCCCAGCTCCTGCCTTGGCTCACCTGCAGCCTGGGAAACCTGAGATCTAGCGTTGCCTGAAGGATGGGACTTGGCCCACCGCCGTCACCCTCCCTTCCCCGCGCCTGTCACGGCTGTTAGGCTGACAAGCAGGATACTTATTCTAGGCTCCCAGCTTTCAGTTAGGGAGCTGGAGCCCAGGACCACCCAGGAAGCTGGGAGTGAAGGGGCATCATCGGCCTGGGGGGGTATGAGCGGGGCGGGAGGGTGGGGGGAGCAGACAGGCCACCAGTAACCGCTGTGCTCGGGACCCTGCATCCTGGCCACACTTTGTCACAGTAAATGGCTGCCACAGGGTCATTCTCCCCCCCCCCCCCCCCAACCTCTGTCCAGCATCAGCTGTGCACCAGGCACCGTACTAGGCACTGCCGAGACAACCAGGAAAGACACAGCTCCTGCTTTCCAGAGCATCACCAGCCGGCAGCGAGCGCAGACTCAGCCCTTCACCCACGTTTCACCAGGCTGGCTGGGAGGTGGAGGAGCCAGGGGTTGGAGCGCTGCAGGCGGAATAGCATGCGGAAGCTCACTGCAGGCTAGGCTCCGGCTTGGGCGGCACCCTGTGCCTGCCATGATTTGCATCCTTGGACTAGTATCTGGCCCATCTCGTTCCGCCTTCTACCTTAGCAAACGGAAGCACAGCTTTAGCAACGGACACGAAGGCCAGTCCATAGCAAACAAGTCCTGCCCGGTCCCCACCACGACCGGGCTCAGTGCTTCCTGAAACCACAGGGGGGTTGACAGCCTCCAGGAGCCGGCAGCCAGGGGAGGCCAGAACTATGCTCACAGATGCAGGAATGGAGCACAGCCTGTTTCCATGGTGACAGTGATAACAGCCTATATTTATAGACCCTCTATCTCTAAGGAGCTCAAAGTACTTTACAGACACATTATCTTCTTTTGGGGGTGGGGGTGGGGGGAGAAGGAGAGAGAGAGAGAGAGAGGAGAGAAGAGCAGGAGGAGGAGGGGAAGGAGGGAGGGAGGAAAGGTGAATGAGAGCAGGGAGCAGGGAGCAGGGAGGAGGGAGAGAAGGACATGAGGTGCTGTATGCACAGCCCACAGATGGCAGGGAGTGAGGACTCGGTGCCTGAGGTGCAGGGTAAACCAGTGACAGGTGGCAGATGCACGGACCATGGCCCTCCAGTTCCTGGAGCCCTGGCTGCTGGCCTTGGGCAGATGTCAGGGCTGAGCCGCCACCTCACAGTCATCCAGCTCTGGTCAGGGTCACCTGGGACATCCGGTCACCCTGGAACATGAAGGCAGTGTGGCTCACCTGCTGTGACATGAAGCACAGGGACAGTCTTCCAGGGGGCTCTGGGGAGAACATCCCCAGTCCTATAGCCAGAGGGCCACCAGACAGCTCCAGAGGGCGGGCCCAGGTGCGAGACTTGGTGTCCTGAGGCTCTCAGACCCAGAGGGCTGCAGCGCAGGGGCCTGCACATGCCAGGGTGGTCTCTGCACATGCTGGGACAGGCTCTGTACACACTGGGGCAGGTTCTGTACATGCCATGGTGGGGCCTGCACACGCCAGGGCGGGCTCTGCACATGCTGGGACAGGCTCTATACACGCTGGGGCGGGGCCTGTACACACCGAGGCGGGGCCTGTACATGCCATAGCGGGCCCTGCACATGCCCGGGTGGGGCCTGCACACGCTGGGGTGGGGCCTGCACCGGAGCCCCTTGCAGTGTCCGGCCCTGTGGGGGGTGCTTTTCGATGCTTCTCAGTGCCTCCCTGAGACCCGTGGGCTCCGTTAGACATGTGATGTTGCTTAGACCAACTTCACAGCTGTTGCCTATGAAATCGAAAATGAACCCGGGTGGCATGGCTCAGTGTTTGAGCATCAACCCATGAACCAGGAGGTCATGGTTTGATTCCTGTTCAGGGCACATGCCCAGGTTGTGGGCTTGATCCCCAGCATGGGGTGTGTAGGAGGCAGCAGATCAATGATTCTCTCATCATTGATGTTTCTATCTCTTTCTCCCTCTCCCTTCCTCTCTGAAATTAATAAAAATATATTTTTAAAAGAAAGAAAGAAAGAAAGAAAGAAAGAAAGAAAGAAAGAAAGAAAGAAAGAAAGAAAAGAATATGAGTTGTGTGAGTCCACCTGCCTGGCGGGTGGGCAGGCTCTCGAGCTCCCTGGCCCCTCTCTTTTTTGAATCCAACCATGGTCCCCGCTGCCAACCTCACTGAGCCCTGCTCCCCTTCACCACCACCACGCCTCCCATTTGGCCTTTGGAAAACAGCATCTCTTTTCTCTTTTAAAAAGAGCCATTATTGGCAGGGCATTCAGCGAACCCAGCTGCCCATCCCCATGGCAACCCTAAGGACAAGGGCCACCCTCTGCAGGTCTTCAGGTCTTTAGGAACAAAGGTGCCCTCCCCGCAGCCCAGGACCTCAGGCTCATTCCCGGGACCTCAGGCCCATTCCCGGGACCTCAGGCCCATTCCCGGGACCTCAGGCCCATTCCCAGGATCTCAGGCCCAAGCCTGGACCTCAGGCCCATTCCCAGGACCTCGGGCCCAAGCCTGGACTTCAGGCTCATTTCCGGGACCTCAGGCCCATTCCCGGGACCTCAGGCCCATTCCCGGGACCTCAGGCTCATTCCCGGGATCTCAGGCCCAAGCCTGGACCTCAGGCCCATTCCCGGGACCTCAGGCCCATTCCCGGGATTGCAAGCTCATTCCCGGGACCTCAGGCCCATTCCCGGGACCTCAGGCCCAAGCCTGGACCTCAGGCTCATTCCTGGGACCTCAGGCTCATTCCCAGGACCTCAGGCACATTCCCGGGACCTCAGGCCCAAGCAAAGATGAGGTCTTACTCTCCTTTGGCTGTTCAGGCTTCAGGGTCACCTGGGTTAAGGGTCCATAGTTCAGTAGTGTAGGTGGTTGAGCCTCAGGTAAATTTAAAGGCTTGATTTACAATGGGCTTCCGACCCCAGAGCAAAAAGAAGTTAAACACAGGCCCCACCGAGGAAGAACATGGCTGGATGAGGCTCTCATGTCCCCAGCGCTGCATTAGGCACTTCACCGCCTGGGATGGGTGTCCTCACCCTGAATTCCATTCCTGTTTCCCCTCTTACCTCCTGGCCTTGGCCTCCGGAGGGAACCCTGTCCTGTTCACTACTGTGCCCGGCCCCCTGGCTGTGCGCCTGGTCCTCCTCTTTTTCTGGATTTCCCTGGCCCTCCTCCAAACCCTCCCCCCCACCCAGAGATGGGGTACCCTGCCTCTCCCCCATGGTATTCTGTCCCTGTCATTCACCTGTCACATATCTGTTACATGCCTGTTGCATGCCTGCCACACACCTGTCACACACGTGTCCTCACCGTGGCACCTGCTTCTGTTCACATCAGTTTCCAGTTGTCATCAAAGGTGCCTTTTGTATGCAGAAAACATCACCCAAAGGCTCACTTTCTTTTCTTTTTTTGTGTGTTTTTTTAAAATTTTGCTTTCTTGCTTAAAGAATTACAAAGAGTATTACATGTCTCCTCCCCCCCCCCCCCCTTGAAATGGATATTGTATTTATTAAAGTTCAAGTTAAAACCAGAAGAGGGGTTTCTTTTAGTTCAGCGAACAGGTGTGACTATGCGATGTTTCTAGTGGCGCTCAGCAACCACCTCGGAAGGGCCTCTGAGTAAAGGTAGTCAGGCACCTCCAATCATTTAAGCTGTGATTGTAAATTTTATACACACACATATACATAACAACACACACGTACACACACAACACACATATGCACACACACATACATACACAACACACATCTATACATAAGCAACACACATGTACATACACAACACACATACAAACACAACACACATACAAACACAACACACACATGCACACGCATATACATGCACAACACATATGCACACAACACACAACACATACACACACAACATATACACACAACACACATGCATACACAACACATATACATATACAACACACATATACATACACAACACACATATACAACACACAAACACATACACAACACATACATACACAACACACATATACATACACCATACATATGCACACATACATACATACACAACACACATATACATATACAACACATACATACACACACAACATATACACACAACACACATGCATACACAACACGTATGCACACATATACATGCACAACACACATACACACACAACACATATACATATACAACACACATATACATACACAACACACATATACAACACACAAACACACACACAACACACATACATACACAACACACATATACATACACCATACATATGCACACATACATACATACACAACACACATATACATATACAACACATACATACACAACACACATATACACACAACACGCATACATGCATAACAAACATGCACACACATACACAACACATGCACACATAACACACATGTATACATGCATAACACACATGCATAACACACATGCACACACATATACATACACAACACATGTACACACAACACAAATGTACATACACAACACACATACGCACGTGCACACACATACATATACATATGCAACACATACACATATATACACGCAACACACATACACACACATATACATACACAACACACATGCATGCATACACAATACACACATATACATAGACAATGCACATACACATATATACATACACGACACGTATATACACAACACACATATATACATACACAGCGTGCATACATACACAGCACACATACACAACACATATACATACGCAGCACACATACACAACACATATACATACGCAGCACACATACACAACACATATACATATACAACACACATACATACACAATACACATATACATACACCATACATATGCACACATACATACACACACAACACGCATATACATATACAACACACATGCACGCAACACACATACACACAACACACATGCATACATGCATAACACACGTACACACATATACATACACAACACATACACACATGTACACACAACACAAATGTACATGCACAACACACATATATACACATACAACACACATATATATACACATATACAACACATATACACACGTGCACACACATACATATACATATGCAACACATACACATATATACACACAACACACATACACACACATATACATACACAACACACATGCATGTGTACACAATATATACATGGACAACGCACATACACATATATACATAGACGACACATACATACACAACACATATACACACATATATACATGCACAACACACACATACACACACACACACACACACACATATAGTTGAACTAACAGCTTTCTGGAGTACTTCAATGCTTATATACATTACAGCCCTGAAGCACGCTTGTGTGACACTGTCCCCGTGCACCTGGGTGTGCGTGCCAGGCCGGCACCAGTGTGGCCTGGAGGACAGCTCATTGGTCCCCTGGCCGAGCCCACATCTCCTCTTGCTGGGTTGCAGCTCAGTGCCTGATACCTCCGCCCTCCCCCACACCTGTCCCCACCTGAACCTTTCAACGCCGCCACGCTCTCTGCCTTGGAGTCCGGGGAGCAGACGGGTGCCCCGCTGGAGACGCTGCCTGCGAGCGTGTGCCAGTCCTCAGGGGCCAAGGGGGCTCCGAGTGCCAGCCTGCTTCTCCTCCCCTTGCTCACTCTCCCCCGCCCCCCTCCCCCGGGTGCTGGGGTCAGCAGAGCCGCCCAGACCGGGCTTTCGGCCCCCGGCTGCTTACTCGCCACAAGTACTTCTGCAGCTGGAATTCAGGGCAGAAGGTGTCTTACAAACAGAGTATCTTAGGGGCTGGTTTTAATTCCCCGACCAAGGCACGAGGTGCCATTCTTCTGGGAGCGGCTCCGGGTCAGCCCTGGTCCTGGCTTTCACCCCAGGCTGCAGTGTGGACGCTTGGAAACCAGTGAGAACCCCAACATGGAGTGCACAGGACTCGGAGCTTCCGCCTTGGGAGCTGTGGTTCCCGAGGCCTTTGCTGGGGGTGGGGGTCGGGAGAAAAGCTCAGAGCGGGATCGTTTGTATCGTTTATCTCTGACAAGCATGTGCCCCCCACCGTCCACTCTCGCCAGCCGTGCAGTCCCTTGAAAATGTTACTTCTGAAGAAATGCTCAAATATTTAGAAGGCAAGATATATATATATATATATATATATATATTATGATATATATTTTTCTTTACATATATGTATAACTCTATACATATGTGCATAATTATATGTATATAATTTAACTTTTATATGTATGTAAGTTGAACAAATGCTCAAATATTTAGACAAGCAGGGATATATATCTATATCTATATGTATATATATATAATGATATATACTTTTTCATTATGTATATGAATAACTCTATATGTTCAATTATGTATGTATTTTTTCTTTCTCACATGCCTGGTGCTGTGGTTGCATTAGTGATAACAATGACCTTCTCTGGGAATGCTCATCAAAGCTCCAGCATAAACCTTGGGAGGCTTTGATTACTCCTTGGTTTTTTAGTTCAGTTGCAGGGCAT
The DNA here is from genome assembly GCF_028538775.1 of Myotis yumanensis. NCBI lineage: Eukaryota > Metazoa > Chordata > Mammalia > Chiroptera > Vespertilionidae > Myotis > Myotis yumanensis. Next base: position 39,373,543 of record NW_027223768.1, read on the forward strand.
CTTTAACCAACCAACCCACCCACCCACCCGACCACCCGAGCCTCTTCCTTGAGCACTGCGGGCGTGGAGAAGTGAGCTGTGAGCAGGAGCGGAGAACTAGGCAGGATGTCTAGGTTCCTTTATTATTTGTGGACATTGGCCTCTTACAGACTTGAGCTTTAACTTTTATATGAATATATCAAGGGCAAAGTACAGAATCCGAGGAGGGTCCTGGTATAGTGGAACATTAACTGCTCTGAGAGCCAGGAGACCTGAATTCTAGTATCACCTTAGTCATTAAACATCGACCTTGAACAAAAAATACCTGCATCTCAGCCTTTATAACACGCGAGGAATTACACTAGCTGACTTTGTAGGCTCCTTACAGCTTCGAGTTCTAGATCTTATGGGTACAGATGCGCTCCGTCCGTCATTTAGTACAGGAAGCTCACAAGAAACACCGGTGCAATTAGTCCCCTCGGCCACCAGGTGAGGGGATGCTTTGTCTGTAAGGCATGTACTCCAGATGGTAGGCTTGCGCCATACCTATGTTGTATCAAAAACGTATGTACACTCCCTCTTTTCACCTCCGATGAAACAAATATTTGTTTAAACATTAAGCTTAGCCATTATCACATACTCGCTGGCTAGAGTCATAATCGGTTCACAGTCTGATTTTATCTGTTGCCTATTCGTGCTTTCCGGACTGGCCTCTTGGGCTGGGTTCCTGCTAAGAATAATGCGGGGTGTGTCTGCATCAACTATGACCGTGAAATGGAACCTCAGCCAACCAGAAAGGAGCCAAAGACCCGGCTTGATTAGAAGTTCAGCAGAAATGGAAACCTCACAGCAAACTTCTTTGATAAGAACACATTAGGTCCACTTCTTAGTGGCATCTTTTACTTTAAAAACCTGCCTAGGAAGTGACTGGTTTAACAATACCCTATCTGAATAAAATGTTTGTTTATTTTTGTACGTTAAAATAAAACGATAAGTTCCTGAGGAGAGAAGACCCTTACCATACATTTGGTTTGATGGCCCCAAACTTAATTCTATGACCTTCAATATGACCTGTGGCTGCTGGGGCGAAGCCCGCCTGGGGCACACACACCTCCTGTGCTGACTTGGGCACCGTGCCCACCTTGTCCTGCCAATAGAGTGAACTGGAGTTGAGAACTGACTCAGCCCAGTTCTCTCGGTCCCTCCCATCACTTGGGTTGTGCTCCAATTTGGTGCAGCTCAATGTGCAGACCCCTCTCTTCCCTCCTGTCCGGGCAGGGCAGCCCCTCCCCAGGCTGCCGGGGGAAGTCACACTCCACAGGTGTCTGCTAAGGGAAAATTCAACCTCTGTTTACTCTGCAAAGTGTGTTCAGCGGTGTTCTGCCTACAGACGTGGGTGTCTGGTTAGTCCAGTTGGGCAGAACAGAACAAACAAACAAGAGGCGCCCGTGGGGACACATCCCAGCACCTGCCTGGCCAGCTCAAAGGACACCCTGACCTTGCACAGCTGGGAGATCAGAGGACAAGTATGCAGGGGAAGGTGGGCAGAGGGCGCCCAGAGGGGCAAGTGGCCGGCGGGGCCTAAACCTGCAGGGCCAGGGGAGGGGAGCTCATGAGCTTGGACAGCGTGGGCTGTTTCACCCGAGGAGTGAGCATCTCCAGTAGAACCTCCGAGTGCTCCAGGCAGAGAGGCAGAGTCCCACTGGGAAGGTTCCTGCCCAAGGACACGCTGGCACTGAGCAAGCCTGTTCCCGACTGTCACGGGGCACTGCCTGCTTTACTTACAGAGCCTCCGGCTCCTTCGGGTGAGGGACCCTCAGCCGGGCCTCACCTCTGCACCTCGGCCTGACTCCGGGCAGGCCACCCTCTCCGAGCGTCGGTGTGGCTCTCTCCAGGTGGGGACAGCACCCGGCCAAGGTGACGGCCTCTGGGGCTGGCGTCTGGTCTCTGGGGAAAGGGGCACTCCTCTCCGTGTCTTTATCCGTGTGTCTCTCGTGGACACAAAGGTGGCTTCGAGTCCTGATCGGAGCTGTTAGGGGCAGAGGGATCTGCCTGCTTATGTCCACTCGGTGCAGCGCTTCCAGGAATCAGCCGCGTTCCCTGAGCGCGGCCGGAGCTGCGGGCCTGTGGCTGCTCCCGGAACCGGGAGGAAAAACACCACACACACGGCCGAGCCAGTGTTTTCTTCTAATGACAAGATGGCTCCTCTGGCCAGGGTCCGACAAAAGAACACTTCAGGAGTTTCCTGCTGAAAGCACATCTGCAAGCTAACACGATGTGAACGTCCAAAGCAGAAGCACCAGGCCGCAGTTAGTCTCAAATGCTGCTTTCCTTTCCTCGCCGTTTCCTCCCGTCGGCGGGTTGAAAAAGGCAATTCGCTCGGCGCACAGCTACTGCACCAGCGGGGCCAAGTATCAGCAGTCGTTCAGAACCACGAGTACCCGTCCTAGTCATTCAGAACCACACGTACCCGTCCTAGTAGTTCAGAACCACCCGCCCCTGCCTAGTCGTTCAGAACCACACTTACCCGTCCTAGCCGTTCAGAACCACGCGTACCCGTCCTAGTCATTCAGAACCACACTTACCCGTCCTAGCCGTTCAGAACCACGCGTACCCGTCCTAGTCATTCAGAACCACACGTACCCGTCCTAGTCCTTCAGAACCACACGTACCCGTCCTAGTCGTTCAGAACCACCCGCCCCTGTCCTAGTCATTCAGAACCACAGTTACCCATCCTAGTCATTCAGAACCACCCGCCCCTGTCCTAGTCATTCAGAACCACACATACCCATCCTAGTCATTCAGAACCACGCGTACCCGTCCTAGTCGTTCAGAACCACATGTACCCGTCCTAGTCATTCAGAACCACATGTACCCGTCCTAGTCGTTCAGAACCACATGTACCCACCCTAGTCATTCAGAACCATGTGTACCCGTCCTAGTCGTTCAGAACCACATGTACCCACCCTAGTCATTCAGAACCATGTGTACCCGTCCTAGTCATTCAGAACCACAGTTACCCATCCTAGTCGTTCAGAACCACGCGTACCCGTCCTAGTCATTCAGAACCACACTTACCCGTCCTAGTCATTCAGAACCACACGTACCCGTCCTAGTAGTTCAGAACCACCCGCCCCTGCCTAGTCGTTCAGAACCACACTTACCCGTCCTAGTCATTCAGAACCACACGTACCCGTCCTAGTCCTTCAGAACCACACGTACCCGTCCTAGTCGTTCAGAACCACCCGCCCCTGTCCTAGTCATTCAGAACCACAGTTACCCATCCTAGTCATTCAGAACCACCCGCCCCTGTCCTAGTCATTCAGAACCACACATACCCATCCTAGTCATTCAGAACCACGCGTACCCGTCCTAGTCGTTCAGAACCACATGTACCCGTCCTAGTCATTCAGAACCACATGTACCCGTCCTAGTCGTTCAGAACCACATGTACCCACCCTAGTCATTCAGAACCATGTGTACCCGTCCTAGTCATTCAGAACCACACTTACCCGTCCTAGTCATTCAGAACCACACTTACCCGTCCTAGTCGTTCAGAACCATGCGTACCCGTCCTAGTCATTCAGAACCACACATACCCATCCTAGTCATTCAGAACCACACTTACCCGTCCTAGTCATTCAGAACCACACTTACCCGTCCTAGTCGTTCAGAACCACACTTACCCGTCCTAGTCGTTCAGAACCACACTTACCCGTCCTAGTCGTTCAGAACCACACGTACCCGTCCTAGTCATTCAGAACCACGCGTACCCGTCCTAGTCATTCAGAACCACACATACCCATCCTAGTCGTTCAGAACCACGCGTACCCGTCCTAGTCGTTCAGAACCACATGTACCCGTCCTAGTCATTCAGAACCACATGTACCCGTCCTAGTCATTCAGAACCATGCGTACCTATCCATGCCACAGTCCTAGTGGGCTCAGTCTTCTTCCATTATTGACTCACTTTAAAGATCTTGAAAATGCAAACAATGTGTATCTTTTATAAAAGGCACATATAACTATTCAGAAAGGGTAGAAAGTTACCCCTAACCCTGCCACCATGCTGTGCACCTTTACAGAGCTCGTTGTGACACACTGAAAACACCACGTAACAACGCAGGTTATCTGGTGTCTGCGTGCTTTCTCCACACTGTTCTTCTGTAACAAGACTCTGTGCACAGCCTTCCATGTTGATAAACATACATATACAATGTGTTATAAATGCTATAGTTTGCATGCACATTTGTACATATCCACGTCACTAACATGCTGTGGTACTCTTGAGGTTGCTCCTGACTTTTATCTACTACAAATGACACTTCAACTCAGTGGACATCTTTAAAACTAAATATCTGTACATGTTCTCAATTATTTTCTTACAGTAAATTTCGAAAGTGGAATTTCTTGGCGAGAGGACATTCTTACTCAAAGGCTCTGGATACTCATACATCATCAAACTGCCCATGAGAAAAGTTGTACCTAGAAATTGGTGAGTGATTATTTTTCTCTGCACCACAATAGCCATGTGCATTCACTTTTTTTTAAGACATTAAAAAAAATTATTTATTGACTTTTAAGAGAGATAGAAAGGGGAAGTGGGAGAGATGGAGAGAGAGAGAGAGAGAGAGAGAAAGAAACATCAATTTGTTGTTCCACTTATTTATGTATTCACTAGAGGCCCGGTGCACAAAATTTGTGCATGGGGGGATGAGTCTCCTCAGCTCAGCCTGCACCCTCTCCAATCCGGGACCCCTTGGGGGATGTCCGACTGCCAGTTTAGGCCCGATCCTAGGGATCGGGCCTAAACTGGCAGTCAGGTATCACAATCCTGGACCTCTGGCTCTAATCACTCACCTGCCTGCCTGCCTGGTCACCCCCAACTGCCCCCCCCCCGGCTGGCCTGGTCACCCCCAACTGCCCCCCACCCTGCCAACCTGGTCGCCCCTCACTAACCCCCCTGCTGGCCTGGTTGTAGGCAGCCATCTTGTGAGAGTGTGAGGGTTAATTTGCATATTATCTCTATATTATATAGGATTGGTGATTCTTGCATGTGCCCTGACTAGGAATTGAACCCACAACCTTGGATTATCAAGATGATATTCTAACCAACTGAGCCACCCGGCCAGGCCCTGAGTATTTGACTGCCCTAAAAGTCCTCTGTGCTCCGCCTAGTCATCCCTTCTTTGCCTCCTCCTCACCCCAAATCCTGGCAATCACAGATCCTTTTTTGTCTCCACAGTTTCGCCTTCTCTAGGATGATATATAATTGGAATCACACACAGAGTATGAAGCTTTTTTGTCCATTATCAAAGGTGATTCTAGAACTTAATTGGATAGATGAGAAAACCAGTATTTACAGAGGTAAATAATGTTGGCCAAGATCACAGAGGTAGGAAGAGGAGCAGTCAGGATATCATTTAAAGAAAACAGTTAAATGTATCAAAATTGAACAGAGAACATTTCTGGAATTATAATTTAGTAGGAAAACATGGTTTCATTTTTAAAAATCAAAAGAGAATCCCTGAAAAATATAACTTTTGTGGGAGGTTGAACTCCCCCAGAACGCTCTCTGAAGTCTGATTTCCACCCCCCACCTCTGGCATTTTGCTGATAATACCTAAAATACCACCAGCACCACCACCGTTTCCCAGCATATGAGAAAGCGCAGCACTTGTAGCAATGCTAGTGGCTATTATGCTCTCCTGACCTGTCACAGGTCTCATGTAACCCCCTACCATTTCCAAGTGCCCAGTCTGAGGCCCTGTCGCCAGCACTTCCTGCATCACCTGTCATTTCCTGCAGACCCTGTGGGAAGGCCTGGCAGTGATCACTATCTCCATTTTACAAGGACAGCACTGGCTTGGCGGGAGCGGGTGGAGCCCAGTGCAGGCTCGCGCAGCTCGGGGAGCCGGCGGCCAGCCCAGCTCTGTCTTCCTGGAGCGGCCGACCGACCGCTGACTGACCGCTGAGAAAGGAGCCTCCGACGTTTCTCTGGTTTCACACCCCGGGAAGCTCCTGGACGCCGCCGTGTCAGGAGCCAGGGAGTGTCCTGTTGTTTTTGAGTAGCTTCATCTCCGGTGAGTGACGGGCCCGGAGCAGCTCAGCCAGCAAGCCATCCCCTGGGAGAGCTAATATTTCCCTCGGCCTGTTTGGTGTGTTTTTTGTCCCCCTCTCTGTGCCAACGTAAGTCGGTGCCAACAGAAGATCATCGGGTTGCGGAAGAGATGCCGACGGGGCTGCTATAGGAAAGCAGGCCCAGCTGTACCACGGCTGGGCGCCCGGGACTGACCCTCCCCAGCTCGGCGCCGGCTGCGGGCACCGGAGTCTCCTGCTCCTCCCGGAGACTTCCTGCATCAGGGAGGAAGGAGAAATGGACATGGAATTCTCTGTCACCCCAAGGCCGGGGACTGAGGCTGGCCAGGAGGTCACCACTGTCAGACTTAACCTGTAGCAACCTTGCGAAGGTGTGGGCCAGTGCCCGGGGGTTGAGGGGGGGTCTGAAACAGCCTCTCCCCAGCTCTGCTGAGCCACAGGCAGCCAGGGCAGAGGGAACCTCGGGCGCGCACAGCTCCTAGGGTCAGAGGCCTTGGCGGAGGCTTCAACCACCAAACAACCGCAGGCCCCAGAGCCTCCTTCGCAAGATGAGCATGAAACAAGCATGTTTCGCAGGGTGATCGTGAGGATGGTGAGACCGGCTGGAAGGATCATGAGCACAAGCTCCCGGTGATGGGAAGTGTGTACACACCTCTGGGGGAGCCAGCCTCTCTTAGCCAAGCTGTTGGTTACTAAGGGGGGACCCCACCCAGTAAGAGAGAGGCCGCCTGGTTCGGGGGGAACAGCAGTGAGCGGCTCGGGTTACGTTGGACTGGACCTACTCTTTTCGTGGTTACATGGCCATCTCCCATTTATTTATTTAAAAAAAAAGTTCCTTCATTTCAATATATGTACATATGTGCTTTATGTGTTTTATTATTTATTTACCACAAGTAAAGGTCAGGAATTGTTATCTTTCTTTTAAATTTTTTTTACTGTTTCACTTCAAACTGCTGTGTATGTGCTCCATGAGTGAGTGCCGTAGGTGCTTATGTAGGTGGGTTCCGACTTAAGGCGAAAATCATGTTACGTCGTGCAGTAGGAACGGATCTCCGACGTAACCTGAGGACCTACTGTACTACTGTCCCCAGTTTATAAGTGAAGATGTGAAAATTCAAGTCATTTGCTCAAGGTCAGATGGGAAAACTGTGATTCTAACTCAGGTCTGTCTGACTTTCAAAGGTTTGCACTACGAGGTGTCATGTCGCAGGTGCACACTTTTCAGACACGAGAGGTAGAGATAAGATGTCCATGAATGCACTGCCTCGCATGACCGAGCCACCCTGCTCCCTGGTGTCAGGAATCCAAGGCAACGAAAGTGGAAAATTCAAATGCTGCCGGGGCCAGGCAGGGAGCCTCCCTGGATGTTTGGCAGCTGGGAAGCGGATAAAACAGCAGCAGATCCAGAGCCCGGGAGACGGGGAGACCACAGGGAGGGGCAGACACTGGGGTGACCTGGCAGGGTGTCCCGTGGGCCAGACCTTGTGATGCATCCATTGATATGATCACCTGATTTTCCTGCTTAGCCTGTCAATGTGATAGATTTCATTGATTTTTCAAACAATGAATCACCAGACTTTCATCCCTCGAATAAACCCACTTGGTCAGAGTTTGCAATTCTTTTCATATATTGAGGAATCCTACTGGCTAATACTTTAAGGATTTTTACATTCGTGCTTTTGAGGGATAGTTGACATTCGTCCGTAGTTTTCTTTTTTTGTTCTGTCATCATCTAGTTTGGGTGTCAGGGTAACACCAGCTTCCGAAAATGAGTCGGGCAATGTTTCTCCTCTTCTATTTTCTGGAAGAGATTGCGTTGAGTAGAAATTAATTGTCCCTCAAATGTTTGCTCCAATTCTCTAGTGATAGTGATACCATTTGGGCTTGGTGTGTTTTTTTTAATTATTACTAATTCAAATTCTTCACAAATTACAGAGCTGTTGAACCCCCACATTCTACAGATAGAAAACAGGCAGATAGCCGGCCGGCATGGCTCAGTGGTTGAGTGTCAACCTATGAAGCAGGAGGTCATGATTAGATTCCTGGTCAGGGCACACGCCCCAGTTGCAGGCTTGATCCCCAGTGAGGGGCCTGCAGGAGGCAGCTGATCAATGATTTTCCCTCATCATTGATGTTTCTATCTCTCCCTCTCCCTTCCTCTCTGAAATCAATAAAAATACCTTTAAAAAAAAAAGAAAGGAAAACAGGCAGATAAAACCATTCAATTGCAAAAAAGTGCTACAGGAGAAAGAAAGGTCAACCCCAGGATGGGGCTGAGTGACATTTGTCATCGGGATTTAAAAATTGCTCAGGACGCATGCCCTCACCCTCCTCCCACCGCCCCTTGTGAAGGGCATGTCTGTCGCGGCTGTGCTATGCCGTCCATCATCATTCTGGACCAGATCACCTGCTTTCTAGGGTAACAGGCCCGCAGAGAGGAACTGTGCCCCGGCTGGGTCATAACCCGAGTCCCCCACCCTGTTTGGATGACTTCGATGACGAGGTTTGGGACTTCTGATGAGAATTTGGACTTTGGGTTGGTTTGGCCATCGACTGAGACCTGGGGAGGTTGGCATGTGGTGAGCGTTCGCTGCGTGTGGGACAGGCACGCGTCTTGGGGAGCAGAGTGTGGCAGGCAAAACCGTGGCCCCCAAAGAGCCCCACATCCGAGTTCCCAGAACGTGGGACTAGATTACTTTGCAAGACAGAAAGGGCTTTGCCGACGCCATCGGGGATCTTGAGATGGGGGTCTCACCCTGGATTCTCCCAGTGGGTCCCCCTCGGGGAAGGAGCCTGAGGCAGGACAGTCACCAGCGGACGGCTGCACTGTGAGGAAGACCCGACCAGGCACTGCTGATGTTGGCGATGGGAGGGACCCGCGGCCGAGGACCAAGGGCGGCCGGAGAAGCTAGAAAAGACGAGGGAACAGGTTCCTCCTGCAGCCGCGACACACTTGGGGCTGAGCCCATGGGCCCCGTTTGGCTCTCTGGGCTCCAGAGCTGTAGGCGAGACATTTGTATTGTTTTAAGCTACAAAGTTGGTGATCATTTGTCACAGCAGCAATCAGAGGCGAATACAAGTCCATACGCAGAGATTCTATTCTGACGACTATATCTTTTGGCTCTAAAATTCGCATTCGGCTCTTTTTTGTATCTTCTCTTTCTTTGCTGACACTTTGCAGCTCTTGGCTGAGGCTTCCTGCTTTTTGAAGTTGTTTCGAGCATGCTCACAAGTGCTCGTTGAAGCGTTTTTATCACCGGCTGCTTTAAAATGTTTGTCATATAAATCCAACATCGGTGTCATCCTGGTGTCGGCACCTAGCAAATAAATGCATTTTAAAATTCAGTTTGAGATCCTGCGGGTTCTGGGGGTGAGGAGCGATTTGGACTGGAACCGGCGTTTTTGTGTGGTGTGAGGAGGCTCTGGATCCCACTGGCACCTGCTTTGTAGCTGGTCCCTGCTGGCACCATGCTGCAGGGAGCGGGCTGCCACCTTGTGCGTCCGGGCGGGGTAGAGGCCGGCTCCGCATTTGGCCCCCGTTACGCTCAAGTGGTCGAGGGGGGTGAGGGGGGAGCTCCTCTGACTGCTGGGGGGATGGGAGCCCGGTGGTGGGTGTCCTCCTTCCCACTGGGCAGTGGTGAAGGTTCTGATTCTGCCCCAGGCTTCCTCTAACACTCCCCACGGGGTGGAGGGGAGGGTGTAGGAGGTCTGCCCTTACTGCTGGGCAGGCTCCTGTGTGGGGGGAGGCCTCTCATTCTGAGATGGGGGGAGTCCTGAACCACCAGTGGGACAGTGGGGACACCTCGTTGGAACCTCCCCGCAGTGGAAGTGCAGGTCCCCCCTGGCGTCGAGGCTGTGGGAGTTGGCAGGCCCGTGCTTTCCTGGGGTGTGGCTGGAGCAGAGCGGTTATTGTCTAAAGGCCTGTCTCCTTAGGCTGCCCTGTCCACCCGCTGGCTGCCGTGGGGAGAGCCGGCTTTCCCCATCTGCACCTGCAGGTCTTTCTAGGTTGTGGGCATCTTTTGTTTCAAGTCTGCGATCTATGAGTCAAAAACCAGAACCCCAGAAACTCACTGCTGTCTGTCCTCCAGCGTCTGATCCGTCTCATCCTCTCCCTCTGCTGCGCGTGCATCAGGTCCCGGGTGGCAGGCCGTGCTGAGGGAGGAGGAGGGGAAGGCAGGTGCTCCCACTTCCCGGAAGAGAGCAGCTCTCCTGTTTCCCATGTGGGTGCCTCCTTAAAACAAAAGGCACACCAAGGGCAGGGCATCCGAGAAAGGGACCTGGGAGCCTGCTTGGCCCCGGGCTGTCAGGCTGTGATCTGTGTGAACAGAAGGGAACTGAGGCACAGAATCGTTGGGGAGTGAGGATGCTGCGGTGGTGGGCGTGGTGGGGAGGGAGGGGCATCGAGATGACCCTGGAGCTTGGGGACCCAGGGCCTGGCCTGGAAGTCAGGCTCCTATGAACCGGCCTAGGCAGGTCTCTGCCTTCTGAGATGATCTCTTAGTACTTGAAAGTCCCCATGTTCAACTTGGCTAGAGGTTCTTCTTTGTAATTTTTTTAAAAATTACCTACGTAAAAGGAGAATGTTTCGCTGATTGCAAAATAAATTCGGTTTTGTGTTGGAAAATTAGAGAAGCTCAGACAAGGAGAAAGGAGGCAATAACCCTTCCCCACACCCTTCATGTAGAGACTGCTTAGGGCTGTGGTGGTTCCCATCCAGCCCTTCCCCTCCGTGTTCACCCATCTGCCGTGGGCGGTTAGACAGACGTGAGCAGAGCAGGGACGATGGGCCAGGCCCAGCAGGTCGCCAGCGTAGGAAGCCCAGGTGCCCAGAAGGGACAGTCAGTTGTAGGGTGGGCTCCAGCCCCCAGAGTGACCTCTCCTCCCCTAGCAGATCGCTGGTCCTCGGTTTGGACCCCCTGACCTTTCCTCCCTGGAGATAACATCTAGGCCTCAGTTGTATTTCAGCTCCGGCCGAGAAAAGCAACAAAACCAGCCACGGCTGACCGCAGGACCAGCTGCATTGGATAATGACCCCGCCCTGGCGCCGGCCAATCCATCAGTGAGACCACAGCCCTGAATGGACACACTTGGAAAACCACTGAAAATTCTATTGAGATCTTCCCCCGGGATCCCCCCTCCCAAAATCTCCACCTTAAACGTTTAGGATGGAGGACCCCTGACGTTGGCGCCAGCGAGCATCCCTCCTGAAGGTCTCTGGCAGGAAGGGCTCCGAGTCTGGCCAGGCTGTGACCTTCCTCAGAGGGCTTCCTGTTTTTAATCTTCTTTTCACAGTCGCTGGCTGACCCTGCAGCCAGAGCTGTGCGCCTGGGGCTGCTGCCCTGGGTGTCCCAGGTGGTTTCGTTGTGACTCCCAGTGTGATGGTGCCTGGGGAAGATCGCTTCTGAGGTGGAGTAACTTGAAGTCACGTCTGGGATGGAGTAACTGAGTCCAGGGGGAGAAGCATGACTCACTTTGATCAATGTACTTAGTTCAGCCCAAGGGGAAGGGCTTTTTCCTCACCAACTCCCTCCATCTCAGGCTGGTCCACCCAGCAGCCTCCATCCCACGGGTTAGGTCCTCTTAGGACCGTGGGTCCCACCCAGCTCCAAGGGCGACTCCTCGCTGGCCCTCTGCCTCCCCCTCCTCTCGACCTCACAGGGATGCAGAGTGCGCTCTGGGTCAGGCCCTCACATCAGTGGGTTCTTCGGGTTGGGCCCCCATTTTACTAATAACCATGCCCAGGGCTGCTGGGTGCTGCTGCCGCCCACCTCCTCCCACCGCCCACAGTCTGGCTCTACTGTCCGCCGGGTGGACGTCCACCAGCAGCCGGGAGAGGGCGTTGTCACTCCCGGGTCAGCGGGAGCGATGGAGGCCGTGCAGTTAGGACGCGGTGCGGCAGCAATGCTAACCCTGGCCGCTGCTGAATTCTCAACCCTTAATTTTTAAACTCCTCTCCTTTCTCATCTTCATCTCCAGGTCCTGACTGTGGGTCGGGACTTCCCCTTCTCTTCCCTGAAAAAGGGCCATGCACAACTGATACTGAAACCTGACACCGGACAACCAAGGGTCCGAGCTGCCTGTCGCTACTTGAGCCAATTCAGCAGGGACAGGGTAGACTCATATACGAGCGTTTATTCCCATCCTGCCGGTGGCGTGGAGAGCAGCAGGTCAACCACAAACATCTGCTCTGCACCCCCCATGAGCCAGCAGCTTATATTGGGTAGAAGGACAAAGATTACAGGGGGAAGTGGCAAAAGGAATAAGAATGGGTATAATGGTTACAGGTTACAGGCAATGTGATGGGACTCCATGGTTTGGGCAACAAGGATGTAATCTTTCCATGATAACGGACCGCATTCCAAGGTTGACTCCCAGGTCCCTGGGCCATTCACCTCCCAGCCAGGTTCGAATGAGCTTTCTTTCATCAGAACAAGGTAATCACAGTTACAGAGCATGGTTTGTGGACGAAAAGGGGCCACGTGCTCACCTGACAAACTCGAGGAAGGCCTGAGTGGTGGCCTTGTAAACTCATAGGCCTAAAGTAACCACAAAGGATGGTCTGAAATTAAAACTTTTTAAAATATATATATTTTTTATTGATTTTAGAGAGGAAGGGAGAGGGAGAGATAGAAACATTAATGATGAGAATCATTGATTGGCTGCCTCCTGCACGCCCCCCTACTGGGGATGGATCCCAAACCCAGGCATGTGCCCTTGACCAGAATTGAACCCAGGACCCTTCAGTCCGCAGGCCAACACTCTATCCAGTGAGCCAAATTGGCTGGGGCTGAAATTAAAACTTTTTAATTAAAAAGCAGTTTATAGTGGGTAGTCCTAGACCAGTATCTTCCCTGACAAAGATCAACTTTACTTTCTTGTCTTTTTGTATCTAAGACAACATACCTGTGGAATGTCAGGGTAACTTATAACTTCCCTCTTTCCGGACTCTTCAGGGCGCAACAAAGGGCGCCAGGGCACAGACCGCGAATTCCCTCATTGTCATTATCATGTTAGTTGTTGACTGTTAACTATCCTATGTCCACCTGTGGAAAGGAAGCATGTATCTCTCCTGTTTCTTTTTCTCCAATCCCAGAGGTTCCCCAGCTTTGCTTTCTCCCGCCTCCCTAATCTATCATCAATGGATTTCATGTAACCCACCTACACCTTCTCCTTTGATAGTAATTTATAGAAATAGGTTAAAAAAATCACCATTTGCAGGAGCATTATCCCAATCTGTTAGATTCTGCTTCCCAGCAATTGTCAACAGTTCGGCTTAAATAAATTAAATAATTCTTTACAGGTTTGAATGTTTCCTTACGTGAACAGATTAATGTTTCTACGATTCCTATTTCTTATAACTATAGCTGGTCCCCATTATTCTACTTCTGCCCCTAACACTCCCAGGGGCCGGAGGACACCGGCCTGCGGACCCTCCTGTCTGCAGGGACCGGGGCTCGTGCAGCCAGCTGCCTGGCAGGTGGGAGCCTGGGTCTCAGACAAGCACAGTAGCGGAGACTGCGCTTTTGGGAACCGGCAGGCCGTTTGGCAACACCCGGCTGTTTTCTTGGGGTGGTTCTGTGACCCAGTTCTCCAGACTGTTCCAGAAGAAACCTGCTTCTGTGGCCGGAGCCAGAACACACCCGCCCTCTCTGGAGAGAGCAGTGGGAGAAGGAAGAAGTTTCATAACGTGGACTCTGAGTTCAAGGCTGAGGAACCGGAGCCCTGCTTTGCAAGTGTGAGGTGGAAGGAGGCCACTGTGGGAGGAGGGTGCGCGCCCCGGAGGACTTCCTGGAGCGGGAGGAGGACCGGGGGAGGCTCCCAGGCACGCTCTGTTCCCTGGGCCCCTGAGGAAGCCAGGATGGAGCCTGTGCTTTTGGCATTAAAGCCCTGCCGGCCTGAGAGCAGGCATCGGAGAGACAGCCCACCTGAGTCAGGCAAGAGGTGGTGCGCGGCGGGGAGGGCCCCAGCACCAGGGCGGCTCCCCAGGATCGCAGGACAGTCTGGTCTCCGGGACACACAGGCTCCTGGCCTCTGTCTCTTTGGAGAAGCGCTAGGTTTTTTCCCCCAAGGTTCTCAGTGTTTTGAAGGGAAACTTCACAAGCCCTTGCGGAATCTCCAGTGGAGCGGCAGGCACTTCTCACCCCTGAGAGTCAGCATTCACCAGATGAGGGACCCTGGCCAGTCTCATCCACAGGCAGAAGCTGAGGCCAAGCCTCCCCGCTTCCGTCCTGACATCGATCTGGAATTGTAGCCGGACAGCCAGGGGGTCCGGGCTGCCTGTCACTCCTTGAGCCAGTTCAGCAGAGACAGGGTTGAATCATATGAGTGTTTATTCCAATACCGCCGGCGGTGTGGAGAGCAGCAGGTCACCACAAACATCTCTCTGCTCCCATAAACCAGCTGCTTATATGGGGTAAGACAAGGATGGCATGGGGAAGTGGGGTTACAGGCACCAGGAAGTAGGCTATGCTGGCTGGGGTGGGACTCCATTGTTTGGGCAACAAGGTTGTCAATCTTTCCATTACAATAGGCAGTTCTTGGATGAGAATAGACCACATTCCAAGGTTGACTCCCAGGTCCTGGGGGCGTACAACTCCCAGCCAGGTCAGAATGTCCTTTCCTTAACCAGCACAAGGCGTCATGGTTAAGAGAGCATGATTAATATTTCCTATAACCATAGCTAGTCCCTGTGGACAAAAGGGGCCACATGCTAACCTGGCAAGTTCAGGGGAGGCCTGCATGGCAGTCTTGCAAACTCAGAGACCTAAAGTCACCACAAAGGATGGTCTGAAATTAAACTTTAAAAGCAGTTACCGTGGGTAGTCACCTCCTAGGCCGGTATCTTCCCTGACAAGGGCAGCCTTTACCTTAACTGAGCCTATCTGTCTTTTTGCATCTATGATAACATACCCTTGAAATGTCTGGATAACTTATAACTTCCCTTTTTCTGGATCCTTTAGGGCACAGCCTAATATGCTGGGCACCAGGGCAGATACCACAAATTCCTTCATTATCATGTTAATTGATCCTGTACTCACCTAAGCATTTGTCCATCATTTTACCTTTTATCCAATCCCAGGGGTTTCCCCATTTTGCTTTCTCCTGCCTCTAATCTATCACCAAGGAATTTCATGTAACCCACCTACGTCTCCTCCTTTGATTGCAAATGTATAAAAACAGATGAAAAACCACCATTCTCCAGAGCACTATCCCAATCCGTTGAGGTTCTGCTTCCCGGCAATTGTCGACAGTTTGGCTCAAATAAACTCACAAAAATCCTTCACAGGTTTGAATGTTTTTACGTTAACATCCCCAATATTCTATTTTTGCCCCTAACAGAATCAGGATGTGCGCACCATCGAGCATGTGCCTGACTCAGTGCCACCAGGAGGCTGTCCAGTGCGCCTGAGCCTGTCAGAGGCTGCAGGGGCCTCGCCACGGTGTTGCCCGCCCACAGCGATGGTGTGGAGCCCGCGGAGTCAACGAGTCAACACTGGGGGGGTGGGGGAGGGCTGGGGCTTTATCTCCTCAAGGAGACGCAGCGCTGAGTAAGCAGGATTCTGTCCTAGAACAGTGTGGTCTCCTCTTGGGTTATGTCCTCTTTAGGCCCGTGGGCTCCACCCAGCTCCAAGGTGACTCCTCGCTGGCCCAGGCCGCTGCCGGGGCCTCGTCTTGCCTGGAGAGTGCCAAGCGGGGTGGGCTGTGCTGATTCTGGCCAGAGACCTGGGGTTGTCTGATGAGGGACACGGGATGGGACACCATGAGCAAAGGGGGGGTGGCAGAGGGAGGACATGGGGAGAGCCTGGGTCCCCCATGACGTCTCAGCCGCTCGTATAAGTAACGTGGGTCCCCTCTACCATGGACGCTCCCACTGAGCCAGAATGGTCTGTCCCGCTGCCCAGGCCACCTGACTCCTCATCGGTGCCCCCCCCCCATCCCCCCCCCCCACCCCCGCCTCCTGTGGGAGAGCGAGGGGAGGAGGCACCACCAGGCAAGGCCTCAGGGCAGGGCTGCAACCAGAGCCTTTAAAACCAGGGCGCGAGGCAGAGAGGGAGGCCCCCATGCCCCCAGAGGATTGGGGCTCAGAAATCCACTCGACTTCCCTCTTCAGCTTTGGAATTCATGGGAACTCTTCATTCTAGTTCCTAACACTTTTCTTCATCTATAACTGATCTTTCCCCACTTTCCAGTTAAATGACTTAACCCACCCCACCCCCCCAACCACTCTGTTTGGCATGTTCTCCACATGAAGCAGCTGTGCCCGGCCCGGGCCGCACCCACAGGCGATCCCAGAGGGCGTGGCAGCACCTGCCGAGGCCCAGGCGGCAATTGTTGCGGACACGAGAGGGGCAGAGCAGGAGGAAGCTCCGGGTGGATGTAGCAACTTTCTCTTCCCCGGAGTCCTCCCCTGGAAAGCCAGGGCAGGTGGTGGTGACAGAGCCCAGCTCCGACCGCATTCCTGCCTCAGGAGAGGTCTGGGAGGTGAATTCCCAGGTTTCGTGAAGGGCCCAGTCATCACAGCTGAGAGCCCAAACCTGCCCCGGGCCGTTGTTCAACAGCAGGCACGGCCCTCCCCCTGGGCTCCGGACCCTGGCTGGCTGGGTTCCAGGCAAAAGGACCAATTACTGACCTCGTAATGGGTTTCTTCCTGGCTCCCACCCAGCCTGGCCTTTGTGGTGACACCAAGACCCTCCCTCCATGAAGGCCCCTCGGATGTCACCCCGGGGGCCAGGCCTTCGCAGGGCTGGTCCCTGCAGGCTCCCAGCGCCCGGAGCTGTCTGGCGTCTCCTGTGTGTCTCATGAGTATTTCTGAATGACTGACTTTGATGCGCTTGGATGGGGGTGCTCTGAGCCCACAGCACAGTGGGAGAGAGGGGAGTGCCCAGTGCAGGAGTAGAGACAGAAATGAAGACGGAGCCTAGGAGGGGGCAGGGAGTTGCTGCCGGAGAAGGCAGGGTGGCCACACCCGAGTTCTCATGAGCCACATGGGAGAACACAGCTCACCTGTGCGTGCGTGGGACCTTCTGTTGGCCCTGGTCCAGGTCTGGGCCAGGCAGTGCTCTGTGGGCCCAGGACAGAACTGGGCCGCACCCCTTAGCCCGGCCTGGACTGCATCTGATGACAAGACTGTCCTTGGTCCCTGTTCAGTCACTCAGCACATTTCCAGGGGGTTTCCAGAGCCCGGAGGGAAGGCTGTGGGGAAGCCCCCGAATTATTCCCGGAGCCGAGCTGGAGGGAGGCTCTCGTTGGACGTCGTTCCCAGGCCCTCTGCCGGCCCTGCTGCCCGTGTCTGCGAGGGGCCTCATCTTCCTCTGCTGTCTCTCCATCAACATCCTGGCCCTTCTCTTCTGACTCAAGAACCCCTCGCGTTCCTGGTTCTGTTGCACCTGCTTCGCCAGGGACTCTGCTCTCAGCTGCATCGCCAAGGAGGGAAGCCTTCGACAGAGGTTCTCCGCTGACGACCCTGCTGAGATGGCGGAGGCAGCAGCTCTGCCCTTCCCAGCACTTGCCCAGCCGGCTCTCTCCACACCTGCAGACGGCAGAGCCCCCCACCAGGGAGGTGGCCGCGGGAACCCCACCGGGCTGTGCTGAGGGTTAAAACAGAGAACGCACGTAGGCGTTTACCAGGGGCTGGCACATAGCAAGCAACCAATGAATGCCAACCATTTACATTTGGCGTCTCCTTTCCATCGTCTTGTGTCTCTCACCTAAATTGATCAGAACTTCGCCCCCTTACAGGATGGGAGTTTGTGGGGAGTGACGATGACAATAGAGGGGGCAGAGGCTTCTGTTTTATGTTTAAATCACCAGACATTTTCAAAACGCTTGTTGCTTGTTGCTTGTTGAAGAGCAGGCCTCGAGCTGCGGTGCTTGGGCCTCCTTGCAAAGTGGACTCCTCCAAGGAGGAGAGTCTAATCCAGGGGTCCTCAAACTACGGCCCGCAGGCCTCATGCGGCCCGCCGAAAACATTTATCCGGCCCGCCGGGTGCTTTTGCCGCCGCTGCCTGTCCTGCTTAGCAGCCGACTCGTCCCGGGCCCGCAGTGCGCATGTGTAGAACGCCTGAGGGACAGTGAACTGGCCCCCTGTTTAAAAAGTTTGAGGACCTCTGGATCTCATCTCCTTGGCTGTGGGCGGAGGAGAGGCCAGCTTCTAACCAGCAGGAAGCCGTGCGGTGGCGCCTGGAGACTTGGGGGCCAGGCTGGGTGTCTGGGGGGCCCTGTCCCCCATGGAAGGAATCCAGTGATCCAGCAGGGGCCGAGGAGGAAGACTGAGTGACAAGCACCCCAGGTGCAGGGAGCGGCCAGGGAGCCCATCTGCTCCAGCCCAGGCCTCGGACCCGGGAATGAGAAGGCTCCAAAGTGACCCCACTCGAGCCACCAGCTGACCACGATCCCTCAGAGACCCCGGGTGAGCAGCCAGCTCAGCTGCTCTCAATTCCTAGCCCACGAGGCAGCTCTTGCTCTTTGAAGCCACTACATTTTGGGCAGATTGGTCAAGTATTCATCGATCTCAAGAGCACGTCACCCACTAGGAACTGCGTCATGGTATTCTCTGTTTCACAAATGAAGAAACTAAGCTTTAGAGAATTCGAGGGACACGTGTAAGATGCCACAGGAAGATGCAGGGACACAGACGGTGTCCACGTGACCTCAGAGTCTCTCGAGGCCCTGCGGGGGGCAGCCTCGTGGATCCTGCAGCAGGTGGGAGGAATGTGGGTGTCAGGGCTCCTGGCTGTGACTGCCCCGCAGGCTTCTCACTGCACACACTCGCCCTGCGCTCGGAAGATCACCACCTGCTCGGCTCGGCTCACGCAGTGACCCCAAAGGCTCTGCCACAGGGCTCCTTGTGTGACAGCTTCGGAAGGAGCAGGGGCTCAGGGAGGCCAGGATGGCGGGGGAGGAGGCTGGGAACGGTGGTCGGGGAGGAGCCACATGGTGTGCGGAGCACCAAGTGGGGAAGACAGAACAGCAGGGCTGAGGGCGGGAGGACCGCTGAGGAGGTGCTGGTGGCAGAAGCCCCAAAGAGCAATGAGAACATGTGCACGAAGGACAATGAGTGTCCCCAAGGCAAGCAGAAGGGCCCCTGTGCTGCCGTGGGGAGCGCCCGGGGATGCTCAGCCCACAGGGCCCCACGCAGGCTCTGCGCCACACGCTGCGCCTCCCTAGCGAGCCTGCACGCCGCTGTCCCAGGCAGGTGTTCACGGGGGGGGGGGCACCTCCAGCCAGTACCGATCAGGCCAGGCACCCGGGGAGCGTGGGGCACAGGATGGAAATGAAACTGTCTGAGGGGCCGGAGGTCTGCAGGGAAGTGATGCCTGCGAGACCCACTGTGTGCTGGTCCCACAGGGAGTGACTTACCTGTTAATCTTGCCATCAGGCCTATAAAACAGGCACCGTTCCCTGGAGAGGAGACTGAGCTCAGAGACAGGAAAGAGGATGCGACCAGCCAGTGCCCGGGTGTAAACGCAGGTTAGTCTAGGTCTGAAGCGTGGTGGTTTGGCGCCAGCCCCTGCCTCTCAGACATGTGGGTCCGTTACATTTCCGTGTGCAGGTCCCGGACTACGCAAGCGGCTTCGAGGCTGCAGGGGAGGACGAGCTGAGCTCCCCTCAGAAGAGACCAGGGAGGGGTGCGGCCGTCACACAGAAGTTACTAGGTCTGGGTTCTGAAGGATGGAGAGGAGTTCGGTAGGTAGAGAGGGTGTTGCAGCGGCGGAGGGAACAGGGTGCCCTGGAGGGGAGGGAGGGAGAGGGACCAGCAAAGACGGAGTGGAGAGCACAGCAGCGTTCACCAGGGCCAGGCGTGAGCGATTCTGCTCTGATGAAAGGGATGTGGATGTACCTGTGGGCTAATAGGAAGCATGAGGCGTTTAACCGACCGTGACTCATGGGGACGGAGGTCGCTCTGTGCAGCACCGCTGGGCGGGGAGGGCTGGGCAGGTTCACTCGGCTGTTGCAGTGATGCCTCGATGGCGACATTCTCACTGTGACGCACGGTTCTCCCTTTCTTGCGCTCGCAAGCCCTCGTCTGCGTCTCCGCCAGGGCCCCGTACCTGTTGGATAAGGCTGCCCTGAGTGGTTTTATTCCCGAACATCTCTTATGTTCGGGAATTGCATGGCTAGTGAGGCACCCTTTGCTTTTTCTGGAGGAAGGACTTGCTAGCCATTGCGAGCTGAACCAGTTTCATCTCTACGCTGTCTCCCATGAAAAGTGGACAGAAGACTAGCTTTCGTGGAGAGCACTGCGCTAAGTGAAACGAGCCAGTCAGAGAAAGACAATACCATCTGATCTCACTCATGAAATCCAATGAATGAACTGGACTAAAAGCAAAATAGAGACAGACTCATACATAGAGAGCAGGCTGCCAGCTGGTGGGGAGGGGGAGCTGGGGGTCTGTGGAGGGATTGAGCAAAAAAGAAAGAAAGAGAAAGAACTCAGGTACACAGATAGCAATGTGGTGATTGTGGCCAGCAAGGGTGTGTGTGGAGGTGGAAGAGGGTAGGGGGGATAGGTGGTGAAGGGAAAAATTAAATTAAATAAAAAAGACCAGCTTAAGAATGTTTATAGAGTTGCCATGATTAAGTAACACAACGTGAATAAAGAACTCAACCCGATATTTGACAACATTCGATATGGCAGGAGCTGTCTCTCTGTGGTCCCCCTGGTCCCGGTACAGGTGATGCTCGATGGAAACAAGGCGAGCAAAATGAGTTTGTCGTCGTCCCCAGCATCTGCTGAACGTGTTCCCCATCCGGCTTCCAGGGCAAGTTCCTCCTCACTGGCTCATTCACTGTGCACCCCACCCTGTGCTAGGACTCTCCCCGTTTTCCACCGACTCAGAGTTCAGGTCAGCTCTGTGTGGGCCGGGCTTGAACCCAGGCCGCCTGGACGCAGGGAGGATTCTGCTCTCTGGGAGCCAGTGCTGCGCAGCCAGGGGCCTGCCTCTCCTTCACCTCGGCCGACATGCTACTCACAGAGGCACCCCACTCAGCTGGTCGGCCTCCTCCAGGCCTTGCCTTCCTCCACGGATGTTACATGGCATCTCACTGTACATGCCACCTGCTGAGGGTCCACAGAAAGACCACGATAAAGAGGGGAAGAAAGCAGCAAGCAGGTTTACATCCACGAAGAAAATAAGCCACAATTCACTTCCTGTATCCAAGAGCCATGTGGATTCTGCAGAATAATCCACGCAGCCCTACATTGAGCGACGAGGCCCAGAGGCGCCTGACAGCCCACATCTCGCCCCGGCCTTTACCAGTTTGAGGGTTCGCACACTTTCAGGCGAGTATTTAAACAGCATCTATACTAATAAAAGGGTAACATGCTAATTAGGGAGGACATCTTCCAGACTTCCATTCGGACGTCCATCCAGACAAAGCCACAGTGGCTGGGAGGCCCAGGGCTCACAGCAGCCATGGGCTCAGGCTGATGTAAGGCCTGGGGCTCAGGCCTTGCAGCTGCTGCAGCTGCCAGTGGCAGCAGCAGGGGAGTGATGGGGGCGGTGCCTTCCCCTGATCAGCACAGTCGCCTTCCGCAGAGAAGACAGACTGCGGCTTGGATCCGTTCCCTGGGGGGAGCAGGCCTAAGCCGTCAGTAGGAGATCCCCTGAGGGCTCCCGGACTGTGAGAGGGGGCAGGCTGGGCTGAGGGACACCACCCTCCCCCCCCCCTGCACAAATTTTCATGCACCCGGCCTCTAGTTCTAAAATAAGTATCAATATTCATTGTTTGGCTGCACTCTTTATAACCTTTATGTTGACATCAGCAGAAGTACTGTAGTAAGAACATAATTTTAAAATAGAAACCATCCCCTACAGCCAAAAGGGCATAGTAATTTTGTGTTAAATAAAAATACTTAACCCTATTGCCATTTTACAAAGGAACACTGAAGCGGCGAGCGGCAGAAGCAGAGGCAGGTCAGTGGGTGCAGCCCTGGGTTTCGAAGGGGTCCTGCTGGGTGCATTAAAAGGTATAGACACTCCCATACAGAATGCTATGCCATGTGGTGGGATTAGAGGGCATTTTTATGCATTAAAAATATCGTTCTGAATTGCCTGAAATTTTACATGAGAGTCTATTGCTCCTTTAACCAGGCGACTGAAGAAGCTGTGCATCAGTAAAGGAAGACCCCAGTGGAGGCCAAGGAGGCTGGCCTGGCTGGTCCGGCCCTCACTGGCCTGAGCGGGGCTCCCCCTGCAGCAGCCGGCACGCCTGGCTCCTCCCCAGCCCAGGTGGGGTGTCTCGTGCTCCTGCTTCTTCCGGAACTGATGGGGTCCCGCAGGTGCCCTGGCTCTCTGACCTCAGCCTGCCCGCTGCTCAGCACGGCCCCTCTGATGAGTCCCAGCCCAGCCTGCTACACTGGGTGGTGGGGAAGTGGGGTTCAGAGCCAGAAGCTGGGGTTCAGGCCATGGCTTTGCCCAGTAGGCTATTGAACAGGGCAGGTTATTTGTTCCTTATCTCTAGAGGGCAGATGATAACACTGCCTTTTGTGTTTGTTTTAATTATCAGAGAGAAAAATGTATAGAGTGTTTGTTAAAATGCTTGTCATCTCCTCATTCTGCTGTGTGTCTGTGCCATGTGCGCCTCTGGGCACTGGCGAGATGGAGTCTATGTGGTTCTCAGAGGAATATGTGTTTTCGACTCTTATCTTAGTACAGACTCCGCGTGCATGGCTTTCACTGACTGGCATTCGTGGGTCTAAAAACTGTGCACCGAGCCAGCGATCGCCTCCCCCTGGACCGGTGTTGTCAGCGGTCGCCTGTGGCCGCTTCTGTTTTGCCATTATTCACAGCCTCTTGTGTGGCTGCTGGGTTTTCTTTTTTTGAAAGACAACGCGAAACTAGGAATGAGCTAAAAATCCCATAATAGTTAATACCACTTTGGTATCACAGGCTCTGGTTTTATGGAAAAGATATGTTCATTGTTCAGACCTCAGGACTCAGCTCAGATGTGAAAATGGCCCCAGTTGTCCAAGAGCCAGCATCTTACTGTAAATTTCACGCGCAGTGGAAATGAGAAAGGCAAAGAGCTGAACGAAGAAAGAAGCGTTGGAACGGATGCCGTGACGATTGCAGTTCTCCGGGGAGACCTGAGGGTGCACAGCTAACTAATGGTGCTGGCGGTTGCTGGACACTCTTTATGTGCCAGGCACTGTTCTAGGCGGACCAACTACTTTATTCCTCTCATCGGGAAGCTGTTCGCATTCCCTCCCCCCACGTTAAAGGTGAGAAAACCGAGGCACGAGAGGTTCCGGAGGCAGGTCACAGGAGTGCATGGCAGCGCTGGGGTTCGAGCCAGGAAGCTGCGCTCTGCAGCCGCGCGTCTTGTGCCACATTGTATGTGCGTGTTGGTTACTGTGTGGCCGCACTGCAGACTTATGAACAATCGGACTTGTTGACAAGTTTCTTTTTTTAATAGATTTTTATTGATTTCAGAGAGGAAGGAAGAGGGAGAAAAGAGAGAAACATCAATGATGAGAGAGAATCATTAACCGGCTGCCTCTTGCACACTGCTTACCGGGGATCACATCCACACCACAGGCATGTGCCCTGACGGGGAATTGAACAATGACCTCCTGGTTCATAGGTCAATACTCAACCACTGAGCCACACCAGCCAGGCTTCCCACACTTGTTTTCTCTCTCCACGAGCATAAACAGTCACACAAATATTCCTGGGCGACCTTTTTGAGAGTTCGTTCCACAGAACCTTAGCACATGTCTTCTAAGAACAAGGACATTATCCTACATAGCAGCAACATAACAGTTACGTTCGGGAAATCTAACATTGAAGGCATATTATCTGATACAAAGACCAAATTCAAACGTCCCCAACTATCCCAATAATATATTTAAATGTTTTTATTGTTTTCAATCCAGAATGGAATCAATAAATATTAATCCCATTAGCTGTCTTATAAAAATCCAGGATATAGTTCCAGAGCCTAAAATGAAGATTTCTCTTATCACCTTGACATTTTTAATGAAAAAGTATTTATTTTGTCAAGACAGGAGTAGTTACAAAATTTTTTTGTTGTGATGAAGACTTTTAAGATCTACCCTCTTAGCAACTTTCAAATATGCAACGTCATATTCTTAACTATAGTCACTGTGCTGTGCATGTCATGCCATGACATTTATTTTATAACCGGAAATGTGTTCAATTGATCCCTCCACCCATTTTGATCACCCTCCC
This sequence comes from Myotis yumanensis, assembly GCF_028538775.1. NCBI lineage: Eukaryota > Metazoa > Chordata > Mammalia > Chiroptera > Vespertilionidae > Myotis > Myotis yumanensis. The sequence continues at coordinate 39,397,815 of NW_027223768.1, forward strand.
TCCCCCCACCCCCGTCCCCGCCGCCTCTGACAACCCCCAACCTGTTCTCTGTATCTGTGAGCTTGTTTCAGTTCCACACACAAGTGAAAGTGAACGGTATTTGTCTTCCTCCATCTGACTTTTGTCCTCGAGGTCCATCCATGTCGTTACAAATAGCGAGATTCCCTTCTCTTTTGTGGCTGAATCGTATTCCATCGTGTGTGTATGAACACGCTTTTCTTCTGCGATGGGAAAGGCCATGTGAGGCACCAGGCAGGTGCCCTCTGCAAGCCCAGGAAAGAGGCTGAGGAGGAGCCCCACTGCCCCACCTTGACCTTGACCGCCGTGCTTCACAGCACAAGTCATCTTCCTTGTGAGGAGTTAGAAGCGCTCAGACGGAAAGGCATGAGCGAAACACTACACATACGGCTTAACCTATTGCTTCCATTTTGCAGCAGGTCATAAAGCACAACACCATTCTTCAATCTCTTTAGACTGTGACACACTGTCATGGTCGAGCACCGTGCCTGGAAGGGAAGGAGTTGGGACTGAGTTTTGGTCTCTCCACAGAATCTATCCAGCCAGAGCAACAGGGGCCCCGGGTTTCAGGAGAACGGAGATGGTGAACCTGACCCTCCGCCCACAGATGGGGCCGTGGCCCAGGAAGGATCGGCCCCTCTGGGTGCCCCGGTGCCTGGCGGCAGGGCCAGCTGAAGCCCGGCCTCTGCATTCATGCACAAGGCTGGTGAGTCCCAAAGTCTAGCTCGTAACATGTCAAGCCCAGGGGGTCCCTGCCACAGAGTGATGTGCCGTCCTGACAAGAGGAGAGCGTTCCCGCCTTCATCAGAAGCGCCCGAGCTGCTCATTCACAAACAAAACCCAAACAAACGCGGTCTCCAGGGCCCCGCGCAGACCCAGAGCCGGAACTCGGGATCGGAATCTGCTCTCAAAAGCATCCGAGGCTGGTCCTCACGCTAGCATCTGAACCACTAGCCCAGGGACAGCGGAGGTTTCTACAATTGACTCTTACTGGCCGCCATCTTTCTGCACCTCATCTCTCCTTTTGGTCCCCAGCTCACACTCCCCCCCCCCCCCCGCCCAGCGGGGTTCTTTTCCACCCGGTGACCCCCCTCATCTTCCCACTACTGAAGCGACGCTGCCTCTCTTTCCTCCTTGCTGCTGCCCTGGGCTCCTATGCCTGTCTCCTCTGAGCTTCATTTCCTCTCTGGCCTGCTCTCCTCCCTGCCTGCCGAGCCACGGCTAATGGAGCTGGAACATGCGGGGAGCCGGAGGCAGAACAGCAAGGGCGCTGGGCTCCAGCTCCCAGGGAGCAGCCTCCGGATGACAGAGGGCCGTCCAGGACACACCCGGGCAGGGCAGAGCCGGCCTCCGACCCGGACTGGAGGACAGAGGAGCGGCAAAGGGATGAGGCGCCGTGCGGGTTTATGACACTGGAGATTCCACAAGGAAGTCGCTCAAAGGCCCAAGGCCGGTGGGCAGGGTGTGGTGGGGCGAGCCCTTCCTGCACAGCTGCCCTGCCCTTCCCTCGGTGACCCCTGCGTGGCAGGCTCAGGGCCACTGAGAACCAGGTGCGCACTGCTGACAGGCCTTACCAGGCTCGCCCCCACGTGGTCGCTCTACCTGCCTGGAGGGGGTGTTCTCATTTGTCAGGCCTTTTAGGAAAAAAGACTAAGTTCTGTGGACAAGGAGCCTGGAGCAGGCAGGGGTGCAGCTTCCCGCATGTGCCCTTCATACACCCCACACAGGTGCAGAGGGGGGATGCCGGCTCTGAGGCAGCTGTGGGGCGGCTGGTGGCCGGCTGTGGGCCAGCTGAGGGGCAGCACTGGGCCTTGGGCAATGCTGAGAATTGAGGTGGATTTCATTTGTCCAATGTGATCGGACAAACCACTGTCCAAGCGCATATACTCATGTGTAGACAGGTACACGCCTGCACTCCGGCACAGGGGATGCGCTCAGTGTGGCGGCTCTTCCCTTCTGCTAGAAACTAGTCTTAGATCTGCCGCCGGCCTGTGCAGATCCCGTCAGGGTGGCTGGAGGCCTGGCACCTGGGACCTCTCACAAGGAGGTCTCTGTGTCCGATCACCTGTGAGGACAATCGGAGGCCATGTTCCCTCCCCTCCCCTGGGGGCACATGCCATTCACAGGGTGTGGCTGCGTCCTTCTGTCCTTCCAGGTCCAGGATATAACCATTTGGCTGTGCCCTGCAATTGGCCGGGAGGTGTGGCTCCTTCCATAAACTCCAAGGGGCAGGACAGCCCCTTGGGAGGGACAGGACAGCCCTTGGGAGGGACAGGACAACCCCTTGGGAGGGGCAGGACAGCCCCTTGGGAGGGACAGGACAGCCCCTTGGGAGGGGCAGGACAGCCCCTTGGGAGGACAGCTCCTTGGGAGGGACAGGACAGCTCCTTGGGAGGACAGCCCCTTGGGAGGACAGCTCCTTGGGAGGGACAGGACAGCCCTTGGGAGGGACAGGACAACCCCTTGGGAGGGACAGGACAACCCCTTGGGAGGGGCAGGACAGCTCCTTGGGAGGGGCAGGACAGCCCTTGGGAGGGGCAGGACAGCTCCTTGGGAGGCGCAGGACAGCCCCTTGGGAGGGACAGGACAGCCCCTTGGGAGGGGCAGGACAGCCCCTTGGGAGGGACAGGACAGCCCCTTGGGAGGGGCAGGACAGCCCCTTGGGAGGGACAGGACAGCCCTCTCCCAGGAGCGCCCCCCCCCCCCCAGGTGTGACCCTCACAGCACCATCGGAGTGGTGGGCGCTCCTCTCTGGGTCTGATGGGCCAGACATTGTCCAGTTTCCTTACTTCCTGCCTCAGATCCCCAGGGACCTCCCCCCAGGGGCTTGCACTCCTGGTGGGGGCTGCCCTGCCCCCACCTCAGAGCCTGTCTTCCAGGAGTTGTATCTGAATTTTTTTTTAATCTTCATCCGAGGATATTTTCCCCTTGAATTCAAGCCTGACCTCTGCAGGGAAAGCGTGGAGGCCATATGCACACAACCCCATGATGTTTGTACAAACTGGACACACCCGTATAACCAAAACCTAAGTCAAGACCCAGAACCCTTTAGAAGCCAGAGGCCCACCCCTGCCCACGTGTGTTCACCAGCCCCAGCTCCCCAGCACTTCGAGCATTTTCGGCGCGGCGGGGTCAACGCGGAGTCTTTCATATCACGTGCAGAGCAGCTTATTTTTCCCTCCTGGGCACGTTGTGACTCCTTGGGGCTCTGGTGGACCGTGCGCCAGGAGCACAGGCTGCATGCTGGGAGAGCCAGAGCGCACGCAGCCAGCACGCCAGGCCCTTCGAGGCTGCGTTCCTGGAGATCTTCCACACGAGCAGGAAATTTCCACGGGGCAGAGGCCCGCACCGGGAACGAGGCCGGGGACGGCAGTCCCCTGGGTGGCTGGGTGCCAGCCCCTCACGCAGGGTGGTGCCAGGCTTTCCTCAGCTGCTGTTCTGGGCCCCCTCATCCCCCCAAGGGGAACACAGTCACCCTGTGTGTCTCTCCCACCCCCTCACCACACGGCCCTCCTTGCAAATGACCGAGACCGACGTGCTGATCCCCAGACTGTAAGGCCCTGTAGGGTGCCTGTTAGGCTGTAATCACGAAGTGCTGAAGAAGTTTCCATCTAGTGTGGGGGCACGGTTCCTCTGACTCTGGCGGGGAGTGTAAAGGAGTGTGGCTGGGGCCCTGGCTGATGTGGCTCAATGGATAGAGCGTCGGCCTGGGGACTGAAGGGTCTCGGGTTTGATTCTGGTCAAGGGCACATGCCCGGGGTTTTGGGCTCCATCCCCAGTAGGGGGCGTGCAGGAGGCAGCCCATCGATGATTCTCTCTCATTATTGATGTTTCTATCTCTCCCTCTCCCTTCCTCTCTGAAACCAATAAAAATATATTAAAAAAGAAAAAGAAAAAAGAGTGTGTCTGGGGAGAAGGAATCCAAAGGATTGTGGGAGACAGAGGGACAGAGCAGCCACCTGCCGCCCGAAGGAGGTTCGGCCGTCACAGAATAACCCTAAGGACGTTCACGGGCAGCGATTTCTGCTTCAGAGACCAATCCAGGCCAGGAGGCGGCCAGGAGCCACGCCTCGTCACATGGTGCAAGGAATCCTGGGACAAGAGTCCTCTCACTGCTGTTCCCCCGCTCCTTCAGGCACTGCTAGCATTTTTGCTGTTTGGGTTGTTCAGTGCTTGACACAACGTGCCAGTGATGGGTACGTGTTTGTCATGTTGACATTTCTGCACATGTCTGCTGGCATGACTGCACATAGACCCTTCCTGTCTCTTTTGATGCCTTGGATGGGGAACCCCTCTCTCTACAGCGGCTTACCTGGTGAAGACAGATCTCTCTGAAGCCCCCTGCTATGGCTCTGGCCAGTGTTGCTGAATGGTTAGAGCTTTGGCCTGCGCACCAAAGGTTTGTGGGTCCAATTCCTGGTAAGGGCACATACCTGGGTTGCAGGTTCGACCCCCTCATGCAGAAGGTAACCAATCAATGTGCCTCTCTCACATTAGTGTCTCTCTCTCTCTCTCCCCCTCCCTCCCTTCCACTCTCTGTAAAAATCAATGGAAAAAATATCCTTGGGTGAGGATTAACAATAATAACAAAAATAAATAAATAAAAAGTAACCCCCTGCCTTGGTGTCATCTCAACTGTGAAGCCCTCGCCAACCTACACAGGGAGAATTAGTGTCACTGTGTCCTTGGCTGTTTCTGTACACGATTCTGTGTATTGTTACACGAGTGGGAGAATGGATGAATGAACCCAGAAATCTTATTCTTCTTGGTAGTTTCAGAGCTTTGCCTGGGACCCGGCCCAATACCCATCATATCACATGATGATCATGAGAGATTAGAGTTAGTGGGAACTTCCATCAGCATCTCAATTATACCACTCACTGCAGAAATCAAGCATTGTGCTAAGTGAAACAAGCCAGTTAGAGAAAGACAAGTACCATATTATTCCACTCATATGTGGAATCTAATGAACACGATAAACTAGCCAACAAGATGGATATAGAACAGAATGACAGCTGTCAGAGGGGAGGGGGCTGGTGGGATGGGTGAGAAAGGTGAAGGGATTAGCAAAGAGAAAACACACTCACAGACACAGACAACGGTACGGTGATTACCAGGGGAAAAGGAGGTGGGGGGGGGTAGGAGAGGGTGCAGGGGTGACAAATGGTGATGGAAGGAGACTTGACTTGGGGTGGGGAACACACAGTACAACATACAGATGGTATGTTATAGAACCACACCCCTGCAACCTATATACTTTTATTAACCAATGTCACCCCAATAAATTCAATAACAATTATTTTCATTAAAAAGAAAAGGAAGTCCTCTGTCGCGCGGGTTCTATTGTCCGTTCGCACACCCTCAGCAGTGGGGCGCTGACTAACTCATTGGACAGCACGATTTGTAGTGGCTCAAACTGCTGGCAAAGTGTTCTTTCCTGTCGAGCTGAAAATGGCCTCGCTGCAACCTTTACCTTATTGGTCCCATTCCTCCCCTCCTCCCCTCCCCCAAACTGGGTACTAGCCATCCTCACCTATTTGAAAACTGCTGTCTGGTTCCCCTTAATATTCTCTTTTCCCCAAATGGGCCAGTCTGGGCTGAATCAGACAGCAGTCCGTCATCGCGCGTTTGTAGATCATTCCTCCTCTAGTCCTTCTCTGACGTCCAGTTTGTCCCTGTGGTTCTGTGGGGAGTACTCAGGAAGGTCGTATGGTACTGAGAGGTCAAAGGCATAGGTCTGACCACTGACCGCATTTCTGTGCCTCTGAGCCCCAGGGCTGAGCACTCGGAGGGGCGGCACCCACTCTCACAGCAGCAGCTGCTGAGGCCCGAGGGGCATGTTGCCGCCGCAGTGACCACGCGCCTTCCCCTCTGGCATGGATATGAAACTCTTCCCTCGTTCATCTTTCCAAACTGACGTGAGCTGGAGGGAAGGAGCCCGCCCAATGAGGACGAGGGTGACATCGGGCTCAGTGCTCACTGTCAGGGAGGGAGGAAGCCTTGTGTGGAGGGATGAGGCTGAATAGAAAGCCAGGGGCCCCGGGTGGCCAAGGGGCGGGCACAGGGGGTGAGTGGGAACCATACTTGAGGGTGAGTGGGAACTCTCACTCCAGGAGCAGGACTCGGGGGTGGCAGCACTGGCTACGCCTTCACCCTGCTCTGTGTGGCCACAGCAGAGGGGGAGGGGCCACAGTGCAGAGCAGATGCCCATGTGAGTGGGGCTTCATTGTCCTTCCCTCCTCAGTGTCGGCTACAGATGCACAAACACGGCCAGCTACAACCCGACCCAGCGAGAGATGCTTTCAGCAAGGCCTCTGTCCGTCCCAACCCCGGGGGGCAGGGTGGGGGTCCTACCTGCTGAGCACCTGGCTACCCCAGAGGCAGCGCTGCCCTTCTCGCAGGTTCCTCTGATAAGATTGGGGGGCGGGGGTTGCCATGGACTTATTTTCAGGAATATTGCAGCCGGCAGCATACTCCCAGACTCGGAGGTCATTCCCAGCTCAGGGACGTGCTCAGTGAGAACTTAAACACCAAAACGAGGCGGCAGAAGAAAGTGCAGGCCTGAAAAGTAGGAAGATGGAGGGAAGCTGACTGCTGAGCGAGGTCACCTGACTCATCGGAGCCCAAAGGAGTCATGGGTTTCGGTGGCGGGGCTGGCCCTGTGCCCGGGGTCGCAGCCGGGGCAGGAGGATGCGGAGGCGGAGGCGGAGGCGGTGGGGGAGGCGGAGTGGGGCTGTCACAGGCGCAGTGTGGCAGGCTCTGGTCCTTCTCGGTGTGTGTGACACCTGAGGGCAGAGGCCATGTGCCAGGGCGCGCGGGGGACTCTGCAGGGAGTCGCGTGGGCATTGTATCGTGTGGTGCGGGGAGGGGACACGCTGGCCACCACACCAGCTCCCCGAGGTGGGTCCCAGCAGGAGGGCCACACAGCATCAGTGACGACCCCAGTGTCCCTCCTCCCGAGTTCTGCGAGTGTTAGACGAAGACCTAAGCTGACAGCAGCCCCTGTGGGTCGGGGTGTGCTCCGAGCGGCGCAGCCCTGCCTCTGTCTCCGGCTCTGAGCGGGTCCTCTGGTCCCACCGGGAGAGCATGTGCTGGGAAAGCGGCCCCTGTGATCGCGAGAGTCCAGTGACCATCACGGGGGTGCCAGGCCCCCTCCTCTGTTTCCTTTCTTTCCTGGGACTTTTTCTTGGCAGGGACTTGCTTTGGCCTTAAACTAGCGCCACCCGACCCTCCTCTCAGCCGTGCCTCCCTGCCCAGCGCAGCTGCACCGCACGCCGTGGCCACAGTTGAGAGCCCACAGGGCGTCCCCGGCCTGGACACTCGCAGGGCAGGGCCCTGCCCCTCCGGCCACTGGGCCTCGAGGGAGCTGGACTTCTGGCCACTTGGCGGAGGAGCGCCAAGGTCAAGGGAAACCAGGAAAGGACAAAAGTAAATGTTTACGGAAAAGCACGACCCAGCACCGTCAGGAAGCATTTGCCTCCTCGTGTGTCTTGCCCTTCTTGAATTCTGGGTTTCCCAGAAGGAAACAGTTCTACTTTTGGAAAGTGCGTGCACACACAGACACACAGACACACACACACACCCGCACACACACACACGCACACGCACACACGCACATGCACACGCACACACACACACGCACACACATACGCGCGCACAGACACACACACATATGCATGCACATGCACATGCACACGCACGCACACACACGCACGCAAGCACACAGCAGGAGCTGACTGGAGCCGAAGCATCAGTTCCCACAGTCTCTCCCAGTCCCCTCTGTGCCCAACGAAAAGGCACAATGAAAAGCAAGGACGGCCATTTAGCACTGGGGGTCCGAACAGGAGCCCCCCTAAGTCCCACAGCCCGGGAGCAATGAGGCATTTAGTCAGCTCAGTCGCAGGAGGAGCTGCTCAGAGAAGCTACCCTCTTGTCATCTTGGGCTGACGGAAGCCAGAGGACTCGGCCGGGCTAAGCGATCGGGCAGCCTCGCCTGCGGAGCCCCATGCATCGGTGTGGATGACCCATCAGGATCCAGGACGTGGGTGAGACTCCGGGGCCTGCCCGGAACGGCCAGCAAGCGTGCACCTCATTTCCTCTCTACTGGGTCTATGTTAAAGTTCTGTTGGACCCAATATTCCGGAGGGCCTGGCTCTCCGCACAGGCCGGGTGCATCGGGACCTTGACTCCAGGGAGACCTGGGAGCAGAGGGCAGAGAAGAGGGCCGACCCCCCTCCACAGACTCAGAAGTGGGTGTCCCTGCGGGCGAGAGGGGGCCTGGCTTCCCGATCCCGCTTCTCCAGGTGGCCAGGCCCGGGGGCTGCTTCTTCCTTCTCTCAGGAGGCCAGTGAACGAGGACGCGTCCGGGAAGCCTGTGAGGTTCCTGAAGGAAAGCACCGGGTCTAAGAGGGGATGTGCTAGACAGCGAGGCATCGCACGCAAAGCCAAGGGAGTCACAGACGGGGGGAGCGGGCACCGGGGACCAGCACCCAGCATCACAGTCGGGTACAGTGCCGCGGGGCCCGGTTTTGAGGTCAGAGGTCAGGAGGAATGCAGTTCCCACTAAAGAAAGACAACAAGCCCCTGCAGTGATGCATGGTTGGCCAAGCCCTTGCACACACTCCGTCTTGTTTCTCATCAAGGAGACCCGCACAGGAAGCAGACCCTGTGAGATAGTATCTGTCCTCACCATCCTTTATAACCAAGAGATCCTGAGACTCGGGGAGGGCACATTTTAGTCAAGTTCCCCCAGCTGTGAAGCAGCAAAATCAGCAACTGAATACAGATCTTTCGGTGCCAAAATCCATGCACTTTCCGCTACATGGGGCCGCTTCTTCAGAGAGCCGAGCACCCCTGCCCTCCGACCTCCTGCCCTGCTGTGACCCGTCCATGAAAAAGGACCCTCTCCGGTGAGGAGTGAGCAGTTGGATCCCAGAGCCAGCCTAGAGCCTCCGCCGGCCAACGTGAGGTCTGGTCCCCCAGATCCAAGACATCCCTTCCTCGCAGAGCTTCAGAGCAAAGCAAGTTCAGATTCCAAGTCACCAGTGGAATACGTTTAAATTCTAAGTCACCGAGAAAAACTCCAGAAAGAGTGTCTGCTGGGCCTCTACCCCACCGATACACAGCGTTTAGCGGTGACTTATTGTCCCCTCCGGGTGCTATACGTCAGCACTTTGCATAAGCCCCTGTGACTGTCAGCACCTACACTGTTCTGGGCATGACTCTAGGAGCTGCAGGGAGAGTAGTGAACCAAACGATCAAACCCCACCTGCCCAGGGTGTGTGTGTGTGTGTGTGGCGGGGGGTAGGGGGGAACAATATGCAAAATAAGCAACATGTCAGGGTGATGTGAGGTGTGGCATACATCCCGTACTCAAGAGGGGTGGGTGGCAGGGCTGGCTGGGCCGGGGGCCGTGTGACGATGTGGAGAAGTGGCTGGGCAGGTCTCTGCCTTGAGCAGCTCACCCGAGGACACGGGGTGGTGGTGGGGGAGGCAGGGAGAAACCAGGTGGTTGTCTGGGGACAGGGTTTGCCAGGCGGGAAGAGGGTGTGCGTGTCCTCGGGAGAGAGGGCAGGTGCCTCTAGGAGCACCTCCAGCCCCCGTGGCTGGAGCAGGAGGAGCAGGGAGACAGGAAGAGGAGGGTAGATGTCCAGGGGGCCATGGCGGCCATTGTCTGACAAGGGTCTCCAATGCAGCTTCACAACAGTTACAGCGGATTACCCTGGGTTAATGTGAAGAGGCATTTCATTGTTACTCAAGGTGGCTGCCGACTGGTCAGGGGGTTAAATGCAGAATTTCTGATTCCAACGTTTGCTGAGAGAACCTGTGGGTCGCGACCCCTTTGGCGGTCAAACGACCCTTTCACAGGGGTCGCCTAAGACCATCCTGCATATCAGATATTTACATGACGATTCATAACAGTAGCAACATTACAGTTATGAAGTAGCAACGAAAATAATTTTATGGTTGGGTCACAACAGGAGGAACTGTATTTAAAGGGCCAGAAGGTTGAGAACTACTCTCCTATCTGAAGACCCTGCTGCCCCCTAGTCCTGGATAGAGACCCCAGGCAAACAGCTGTGGCCACAGCACTTGTAAGTCTTGATGCACATCTCCCAAGGGTAAATACTAAGAAGAAACGTCGTTAGGGCATCATAAGGAGAGGCAAAGTGCATTCTAAGACGTTGCATCCGCTGCGCTGGGGTTTAGAACCCAGACAATGGGTGCTTTGTCGGCAGCAGCAGGAAGCAGGCAGAAGAGAGGAAGCGCGGCTGCCAGTCGGGAGACGCTGAGCCCGGGCACCTGAGGGCACCTGAACGAGCAGCGATCAAAGGGGCCGCTGAGGGCAGCCCCCGGGAGGCCCGGCCAGGGCCCTGAGGACCAGGCAGAGGTGTCCTGCACCCGCTGCCCAGGAAACCTGCTGAGACGCACACAGAGAGAGTGCTGTCCCGGGCTCTGGTCCCAGTCCCTTCGGCCAAGGCCACCGAAGCCAAAGAGCCAAATCTCTCTTCCCCAAGTTATTTTAACATCGGCAAACACGGCGGGTTGGTCACATCCTGCCCCCAGAAAGCTCTGTCCCTGTGATGGTGCTTCCTGCTGAGCCGAGGGCCCGCGCAGACTCCGGAGCTCACCTCCCTCATTCACGCCTGGACTCCAGGCCGTGCGGGACCTCCCAGCGCAGGTGCCCGGACTCCTAGGTATGACCCCTGATATGCAAGCCATTTCCTGTGCAAACAAAAGGACAGGAGAGCTTATTTGTTTTTCTTTTTTAGGATAATTTATTTTTATTTTATTATTTTTTAAAATATATTTTTATTGATTTCAGAGAGAAAAGGGATAGAAACATCAAGGATGAGAGATAATCATTGATCAGCAGCCTCCTGCAGGCCCCAACCTGGGCATCAAGCCTGCAACTTGGGCATGTGCCCTGACTGGGAATTGAACTGTGACCTCCTGGTTCATAGGTCAACACTCAACCACTGAGCCACACTGGTCAGGCCAGGATAGTTTATTGACCCAAAGAGGCAGCGGGTGATGAGAGGACTGGGCTCACTCCTGCAGTGGAGCAACCAGACGTCACCCCGGCAGCAGTGGGATGGGCTCTGCGGGCTCCCAGCCCCTCCGGAGTTCCATCGGAGCAGCTCACCTCCTGGGGGCGCTGTATGTCCTCACCTGCTGTCCCTGGCTTCCTGTGGACGAGAGATGGTTTCTGAGACCACATCCTGGAGGGGCCCCGGACAGCACAGGCTGCTGAGAACAGTTACAAGAGAGTTGGGGTCCGGGAAAAACAAGGGAGCCATTCTGGGGGGGGGGGGCATGGTGTTGTCCCCGCAGAACCTGACTGACACCCACAGAGTCTCGCCTGTGAAAGGCCGAGGGGACTTGTGGCTTCCTCCGTGGGGCAGTTTCAGGAACGCCAGGAAAAACCCAGCATGCTCTCAGAACTCCTGGCTCAGGCGCCTGGAATCCCTTTCACTTATAAGCTGAGGAGTATAATTTGAGGCGTCCTTTTCTCCCCAATACCTAGGAATAGCAGCATCTTGAAGTCAACTCCTGAGAGGAGGTTGTCATGGGAGTAGAGGGATGAGGTGGTATCCCTTGTCTATTGCAGACAATCCCCAAACTTAGAGGCTTAAAACAGCACACATTTACTGGCTCATGGTCTGCAGATGAAACATCTGGGCAGCTTGGCTGGGCCTGCTCAGGTCTCACAAGGCCAAGATCAAGGTGTCGGCCGAGCTCATTCCTTCCTGGGGGTTCTGGGGCAGAGCCCACCTCCGGGACCTCCCAGGTTGTTGGCAGAATCCACTTTTCCCAGTTGTAGGACCGAGGTCCCCATTCTCTTGTTGACTATTGACCAGAGGTGGCCTGCATGCCCTGGCGATGGCCCCCATTGTCCATGTTCAAAGCCAGCGATGCAGGCTGGGTCCTCAAGCTCACCCCATCTCCTCCGCCTCCTCTCTCCTGCTGCTTCCTCCACGGAGTCTCCCCAACTCCAGCCAGAGACACTTCTCTGCTTTTAAGGCCAAAGTGATTGGACTGGGCCCATCTCGTAACTCAGGACCATCTCAGTCTAAAATCTGTTGCCATAACTACATCTGCAAAGTCTCCTTTGGCCTATAACCTAGCACACTCACAGGACTCTGCATTGGCGTGTGGGTGTCACTGGGAAGGGGCCTGTGCTCTACCACAGAGGTGAGGGTTAGAGGTCACGCACCTGATCCCTCTTACTTCACAATTACAACGACGCAGCCGAAACTCAGCAGCGTGAAGAAGCTTAACCTAGGTCATAGGGCTGGTGCTTGGTTGCGTTGCAATCTGCTCACAACTATGTTAGCTCAGAAGCAAACAGAATGTTAGACCCAGGAGGGCCTTACTGATGATCCAGCCCAGGAATTCTTACCCTGCATCTGTTGATTTGGAGTCCATGGATCCACCAGGGAGAGGGAAAGCCAAGAGAAACCGAGAACAAGGATGAGTACAAGTGAGAGCAGGCCTTCTTTTTTCTTTTTCTTTCTTTCTTTGAGATAAGGTTATGGTTTTCATAGGAACCTCAGAGATCGCCTACACCAAAAAGGATTAAGAAGCACCAATCTCCACGCCTCGTTCACGGAGTTTCTTTAATCATCACCAACCCATTTGTGGCTGTGACACTCAGACACCTAGACTTGAACTTAGATCTCTGTGACTTCCCCTTACTCACCTCCATCAGCAACGCCCATTTCTTCCCTAAGTTAGTTCCATTATCAACAGCCATGTAGTCCTCCAGGGAAGGGGTGTTTAAGGATGGGAGCTGACGAGATAGCATGTCCCCTCGGCCTTCTCTGTCATCATCATCCTACGTCTCCATGAGCACGGGACTCTGGGGAGCCGGGAAGGGGAGGGAGCCTGGGAAAAGGGCAGGGCTGTGTGGCTGTGAATCTCACGGGTAGAATTTCTCTTTCCAGGTCAGTCATTTTAACCTTTTCCTGAACAGAGCCTTTTAGCGGATTTTATTTGCTGCTCCTTGTTTGTCTGTGCCAGCCTCCTGCACACACTTCCTGCTGCGCCCACCTTTTCCCACTCCGGGTTTGATGCCCTCAAGGGCGCCCCTCCTTTGTGCCAGGCCCTGCATTTAACTCATGAAGACAAACAGGCGTGGCTTCGGCCTCCACAGACCTTACAAGCTAATGTCTCAAGAAATGTTTTCCTTTCACACCGAGTCCTATTAAACTGACAGTGTACAAGTATCGGTTATGTGACGATTATTGGTAATAAAGAGATTGATCTCAATCACTAACCAGAGATTTTAGCCATAATATTGCCTCAACATCATATGTGAATAAATTCAGCAAAAATAATTATTAAAATAATTTACTGACCAGTGAGATAGCAACAGGGGGCCATTTTCCATAATTGTCCAGTTATGGAAACAGAGTAAAAACATTAAAATGATATGATTTCTTATAACCAAATTTCAAGATAATATTATATATTAAGAGAATAAAAACTAATAACACAGTAGCCCTTTCTTTGATTTTTCTTTTAATTGTAGCAAAATAAAATGGAAAATAAACAATGGAAGAAAATGCCCTCTGGGACACATATAAAAGTAAAAAATGTGGAAGCAAAAAAAAAAAAATTCAAATAAGATTATCACCCTCTAGCTTTGCACAGTGGAAACAAACAGGATGGTCTGACTTAAAAACTCTGAGCTTCACTATTTCTCATCTGCAAAATGATATCTGCCCTTCTGTATTTTAAAAGTAAATTTTAAAAATTAAATTATATTGTGTATCTATAAGAATTACTATTTCGATGAGAATACATATACCACAATAAAATACCTTGAAAACAGAAGTAGGTTTTTCAAAGTACTGTTAGTGTTAGATTGCTGTGCCTTCTTTAACACCTCGGTGACAAAGGGAGCTATGAAGGACCCGGGAGGTATCACGTTCTTAAGAAAAGAAATCACTCCAGGCACCTGTAGGAAACCCAGGAGGAGCCACTGTTTTTTCAGTTTTGCTGTGACTTCCTAAGGGAATCTTTGTCTTTGGGGATTTTGGCAACCACTGAACACATCCTGTGTCACCACAACATAAGGGTCCGGGCACAGAAAACAGGCAATTGACCTAGGGGGACGCAGGGTGGCGTGGCTGTGTGAGCCCTCCGTCGACTTGCTTGTGCTTTTGTGCGATGTTCAGAGAATGAAATTAACGCGTGGGGGCTGGCGGAACTCAAAGGACAGACCTGCAATGCAACCTGCAGGGAGCCCACCCCCCATTGCCACGGAGTTGACACGGGTGCTGTCGTCATCATCACTGCCTCAAGGCATCACGTCTCCTCGGCACAGCTTTGCAAAAGGCAGTCTTGCTCATGACGACATCTTGAATAGAGTAGGTTTCAGTAAATATTTGTTGAGTGTATGAATATATGATTCAACTTTTATGGAATTATTTGGCTCAAATATATTGAAATAATACCAAAACAGCTAGCTAAGCTGCAAAGAGCTTTATTGTCACTATGGTGACACGTAGATCAGCTTTGCTGGCTGTGATCTACCATCATGGCCCTCCATCACCATGGAGGCCAGCCTCTCTAGCAAAGGAGGACCTCTGGCTCCTCAACCAAGCCTCCCTCCACTGTGCACAGTCCTCCCAAGCCAGGAGCTGGTAGATGGGAGGAAGGGAGGAAGGAAGGAAACAGAGACTGGCTGGCCTGTGCCTAAGCCCCCACTATTACCACATGAATGACTTGGAGTCGTGTATAAAATGGAAGAGGTTAGGCTTGTTTTCTTTCTCACAATTTATTTTTTTCTTAACATCCTTTAAAGCCCCGTGAAGGTCAGGCAGATCCAGATCCACAGCTTGCCATTGTGTGCCTCCTGCGTGGCCAGCAGCTGCTCATCCTTGAAAAGTCTTTGGTTTCCACTGCAGATGGAGGGCAGTGTTAGAGTCAGGGGCAGATGTCCATTCGTGGGTAGGTATCGATAAGGTAACGTCCCTTTTAACTGTTGGAGAGAGTCTTTAATTCATGTCTTGCCCATGGACAAGAATCTTCTGGTTGTAAGTCGAGGTCTTGGAACTGTGAAATGAATGTTACTAATTTATCAGACCCTATTACGTTATTAATGAGTCATTGATGATAATGCAGAACATCTCCTATTCGTTTTTCTTATGTTTGGAAAACAAAAGGATTAAAAAATCAGCAATATTTAGGACAGAGTCATAAGAATAATAACTATCCTTAGTTCATTTTAGTCCCATAACCACTTTTGTTTATCCTGATTACTTGCCAGTATTTTTTATGAGTTCAGTTATTCCTCAGAGTTCTATAAATCTTCATCCAGTTCAAAGATATGCCCTGCTTGGAAGCCTGCAATTTAGAATAAGTCGGAGTCCTTTTCATGGATTTTTCTAAAGCTGTAACATATCTGCAAATGCATCAGAGTAAAACTGTGACTGCCTATAAATGACAAAGCTTGAAGTGGCATGGTTATGGATTTGATTATAATGCAATTGATAAAAAGCTTTGCTTTTCTATAAGAGATAACATTCCAAGACAACAATTTCTTGGTAAATAATAATTACTGTAAAATGACACAGAGAATAATATAAAGACTACATATATTTAGATTGAACACACAATTTTAAAACTCTGTACATGGTTTATTGGAAGTGTGTATTGAGCATTGGAAATGATTCGCAAATTCCCAATGTGTGGACCGCAAGTACCTGGAGTACCACTGTCGGACGCCCCCACAGGGAGCCATCACTCTTGGCTTGTCTGGTGTCCCCCACTGGACACCTGCTACCCCTGAGAGCTTCCTGTTTGAACTTGGCTCTGAAACTTTGCAAGTTCCTTTCTGAAGCAGACTGGAACTTCTGGAACATCCATTTTAATAAAGTATATGTACACAGATAGAACATAATAATTATTATTAATTTTCATTTGACAAAGCTTCTCATGTAATTTCAAGTATATTAAATATACCTAGTTTCATGTAAAAACATTTCTTTTATTTTTCTGATTTTTATTTTTAAAATATATTTTATTGATTTCAGAGATAAAGGGAGAGGGAGAGAGAGATGAAAACATCAATGATGAGAGAGAATCATTGATCGCTGCCTCCTGCACACCCCCCACTGGGGATCAAGCCCACAACCTGGGCATGTGCCCTGACCAGGAATCCAACCATGATCTCCTGGTTCATAAGTCGATGCTCAACCACTGAGCCATGCCAGCTGGGCAAGAATTTTTTTTAAATAAACTTAAAACTTTCACAAACTTTTATAACCTTCACGATATTTAATAAATCTTCCTACAACTTTCACAACCAGGCTCCTGAGGTCGGGGGGGAGGGAGGGTATGGGGGTTTGAGGAGAATGGAAGTCACCAGGCTCCAGTTGCCCGGATGTGTCCTCCGGAAAAGAGTGGAAAGTGCTTGATTTAGACTCTTGCTCACCTGGAAGGAGGGGAGGAGAAGACAGAACCAGTTAGAGGGGTTCCAGGTGATCTGGACCGAACCCCCAGTACCAGCCGGCTTCAGCTTGCTTGGAAGGTTAGGTGACGCGTGCAGGGCACCCTAGGGTAGAATCGGGCTGAGGGAGCAGTACCAGGTGCTTGCTGCTGTGATGGGCATTTTTAGGGTCTTCTCCAGGTATTAGTCATGGCTCCCCACAGCTTCCTTCCGAGCAGGGGAGCTAGTGCCAGAGCTCTTGGGTGATGTAAGTCAGCGAAGCTGCTGGGGAAGACCAGGGAGGTGTGGCTGGCCGGGCACACCTGCGCTGTCCATCAGACATAGGCACTGAGAACAAGGCACAATCCTATAAAACATCGCGCACTCAAAGCCCAACCAAACCACAGCAAACAACACTAGGGACAGCCAGTGTGCCTGGCTTGTTCTAAATCTTTCTCACAACCCTGCCCTGCAAGGTGCTCCCGTCCTGCCAGGCATCCCGGAAGCTCACAGATCCTGGACTGAGTTTCCCAGGGGTGTATCCTCCCCACCCCAGCCAGCCACAGCGACCCCCGGTGAACACTTTCTTCTCGAGAGGGGTCTGACCTCGGCCATCTGCACAGCCTGTGGTGCACCTGCTGGCCGGGTTTTCTGGCCGGACCATGGTCTGTGATGACTCTACCATGCGGGTGGGTCTGCTTTTTGTTTATTCAAAGGGTATTTATTGAGCATTACCATGTTCTATACTAGAAACAGACTCTGTGTGTGTGTGTGTGTGTGTGTGTGTGTGTGTGTGAGAGAGAGAGAGAGAGAGAGAGAGAGAGAGAGAGAGAAAACATGGTTCAGAAGCCCCCCTTGCCTCTCTCCTAGGCAGTACAAAGTCAGGAGTGAATAGAAATTGTGTCTCTATCCATCTGTTCTCATCTCGGGCCACTCGACCCACCCCATTCCTAGCAGCCTCCATCCCCACACTGACCCTGGCTCTGCGAGGCTGACCTTCAACCTTTCACCTGATGTGTGTCTAGCTCTGAGCTTAGTGGTTCAGGTGGGGGTTTGTGCACAAGAGAGAAAATAAGACCCAGTCCTGGGGACACAGGACACGCATTCAGAAAGCTGCCCGGGACCCGAGACATGTGCAGTGACGTGTGAAGTTGTGCGGACAAGACGGTGAGCGCTGGAGGTGGAGAGAAGAGATGAGGAGGATGCGAGTCCAGGGAGGGCTCTGGTATAAGCCGCCCTACCCTCTCCTGGTGAGTTCCATTGCACTTCTTTTATTGTTTCTGTTTTATTCCACATTAATACCCCTTTCATGATTAACATTTAATGTGTTCATCGTAGAAAATTTGAAAGAAGAGACAAACAAAGAAGGAATTAAAAACCACCCACAATCCTATTATCCAGATGTAACCACAATGAACACTTTGCTATTTTTCCTTCTGAATACACACATTTTTACTTTACTGGAACAATTCTGCTTTGAAACTTGCTTTTTTTTCCATTTAATATTTTGTCCTTGAACTTTCCCCACATAATGAAGTCCTCTCATACAACACACTTATTAGTGGCTGTATAATGTTTTGTCATATGGATGTGCTATAATTTACCTGAGAAAACTGTCCTTTGCTCCCCAAGATCGGTCTCCCTGCCTCATATTCCCATGAAGGCCAGACTTGGAAAGCCACCCTCAGGGCCCTGGAAGTCAGCAATACATGGTTTGTGCCCGTCCTTCCCTGAGAGACCCACACAGCCACTGAAGTGACAACCGAGCTTGAGGCCACCACGCAGGTGATGGAAGCGCAGCCAGGTGCTGGGAGGGGTGGGGCTGGGACAAGGAGTGCCAATGGCCAGATTGTGGGCAGCACCAAAGCCTCCCTCACAGGCCACGCGCAGGAGTGGATGCTGCCAGCCCCTCAGGGCCGCTTGGAAAAGCACAGAAAGGCACATGTGGGAATGGATTTGGCTCCATTCGCGCGAGGGAAGGTGGGCGGCTTTGCTGCCTGGGAAACGGGCTTCGAGTCTATGCTTCCTGGAATTCTTAATGCTCCTCTCCCGCAAGGCGCCCTGTTCCTGACTAAGGAGTCTTATTATTTGGCATTTACAGGCAGCCAAGTTTTGGCAATGCCTGTCCAATTCTTCACGCTGGGGAGCGGTCCTGAAGCCTGGCTCCCGACCTCGCTGCTCACCCCCACCCAGCACCCTTCTGCATGCTGGCATTTTCCTTCCACTCTGCAAGCTGAGAGGGGAGGAAATTTGCGTGAAGGACTCTGGTGTGGTTAGAGCAGTGGTTCTCAACCTTCTGGCCCTTTAAACACAGTTCCTCATGTTGTGGTGACCCCCAACCATAAAATTATTTTCATTGCCACTTCATAACTGTAATGTTGCTACTGTTATGAATCGTCATGTAAATATCTGATATGCAGGATGGTCTTAGGTGACCCCTGTGAAAGGGTCGTTTGACTGCCAAAGGGGTCGCGACCCACAGGTTGAGAACCCCTGGGTTAGAGGGATGCTAACGCCGTGGTGATTGTTGAACGTTGCCCATGACACTGAGCACCTGGTCAAAACCTCCAAAGCTTTGCACAAAAAGAAGCAAAATTCAGCCTGAGACTGTGCTTCCCCCGCATGGAGGTCACAGGGGTGGGGACGGGGGCGGGGGGGGGAGGGGGGGACGGGAGACAGGGGTGATTCCCTCTCTCGGGAAATCGTGCTTCAGCAGCTGCTTCAGAATCAGTGGCGTGGGATCCACTGTGGGTAAATGAGACACGTGCCCAAGAGCCCAGTGAAGCTCGGGCACGTGGCCACACTTCGTACACAGTAGTAACTGCTCGCATATTCTGAGTTCCACTGGCCAGGCACTGGTTACGCATTTTATACCTAATAACATACTTAGTCACTAAAACAACCTTTTATAGTAAGTTACCCCAACTTTATAGATAAGATTAAATAACATGCAGGTAAGTAATTAGCATAGATTAAGTAACCCTACAGATAAGATTAAATGCTTTGAATATTACTTAGTTGACTTCTCCTTATCTGTAGGAGTCCTGTCCTCAGCAGAGATCCACTGAGCACTTGATCCCACCAAGGCTTCGATTACATACCTTGTTGGGAACCACGGGAAGGGAGACAGAGCCGTGATCCTAAGAGCATTCTGGCCCAGAATTCTCACCATAACCCTATTGGTTCAGCCGCTGCTAGTATTTGGGGATCCTGTCACTATTTTAACACACACACACATCTCTGCATTCAAGAATCTTGAAATCTCTTATGGATAAAAATCACAGACATTTGTGGAGGGATAAAAACCAGGATAATACAACACAATAACTAGACTTACCATACTATCCTAAATAATAAAAGCATAATATGCAAATCGACCAAACAGCCAAACAGCCGAATGACCATCCAGACAACCATACGGGACCATGCTATGACACCCAAGGTGGATGCGATGCGATTGGTCAGGGCCCAGCCATCCCCCAAGATCACCCCACAGAGGGAGGCCCAGGCCACTGACTGGTGGGCTGCGGTGGGTGGTAGGGCCTCTCTCTGCAGGAAGCTGGTGCCGACAGCCAGGGGAAGAAAGGCCTACTCTTGCATGAATTTCATGCATCAGGCCTCTAGTAGGAATATAAAAATAAGTGTTCCTTGCTCAAGAATTTTGTGATCTTGCCAGGAAGATACGATATATATGCAAATAACTATAAATAACTGCATTATAATGTGAACTCTATGAAAGCAGGAACTTGACTAATCTCATTCATAGCTACAGTCTTAGGTTCTTGACAACCCAACTTAGGTTGGCACCTACACAGTAACCACATACATCAATAAATAATTGTTGCATGAATGAATTAGCACATAACCAGTGTGTTTGGGAGGAGCTTTTGAGCACAGATGTAGAGGTTCAGTGTTATCTATTTCTGGGAAACAACTTCAACATTTAGCAGGCTAGGATTCTGCAGTGGCCTAGCTGGGTGGTCCGGCTCAGGTGGCCCTGTGGCTGTGGCCAGGCTGTTGCTCCCGGCTAATGCCAGTGGCCAGAGGACTGCTCCTCCCTGGCTGCTGGCTTCCCTGGCAGCCTCAGTTCCTCACCTTGTGGCCCACTCAGTCGGGTTGTTCAACATGGAAGCTGGTTTCTCCCAAGAAAGAAAAGCCACCAAGATGGAAGCTGCTATTTCAAAAATGTAGAACTCCCTAAAGGTCCAAGTATAGGAGATTAGCTGAGTAAACTCTGATATGTTCACTATCATGGAATGCTGCCTAGTGTAAGGAATGTATAAGGAAGATCTCTATGAACCAACATTCAGTGATTAGCAAGAGACATTGTTAAGTGAAAAGAAGCAAAGTACGCAGAGTATCCTTTGTGTAAGAGAGAAGAGAATGAAAAAGTGCACATATTTATCTTTATAAAAAGAAACAGAAAGAATAAGCCGGAAAACAATGACATTGGCTGTCGACACAGGTGTTGGAAAAGGGAGGTGGAAGGGCCATGGGAGGGAGTGGCATAGGATTGTTCTTAGAGAAGAAGAGTATCTTTTGTATATGTTTGCCTGTGGGAAGCATGTTTATCCTTCATAGTTAAAAGATATGTATAATATATAATTCCATCAACAAGGATGGGGAGGGGGAAGCACAAACAAAAGCAAATGGAAATATATGGACCTTGAGGTATCTCAGATAGATTGTAAAACCACACAGAAAGGGAGCAGGATGGAGCAAGCGGTCTAATTGAAGTATCTTTTGAAGATGGTATTTGATTATATGCCTGACAGTATTATTTTATTTTTATTTTGTTTATTTTTCCCCCCAACAATTTCAAACACCCCTTTCAGGGAAGGACTGTATCTCTCCTAATGTGACATCCTGTGTGCCTGGAGCCATGTCACTCCCACGGCCATGGTGCTAACAGGGAGAAGGCCAAAGGCATAATTGCCACAGGGTTCTGGGTCCAGAAGCATGACACCATGTTTGGCAGATAGATTTTATGGAAAAAGAAAAAAAGACAGAGAGAGAGAAATTTCAGAAACTGACCTCAGAATTCCAAAATTCCAAGTAAGGGATAAGATTTTCCATGACAGACTTTGTTTTTGAGGGAAGTGGAGATAAGGTATGAAGACTTGAGATAAACAACTCCCACAGCCTTCTTCTGGGGTAGCTCTGGGGACCAGATTAATCTTCACATGTGACATGCAAGTTTGTGGCTGTGCAGCCTCAATCTCTGAACTGAGGGGAAGGTTCCCAGCCCCAGCCCCCATGGATAATGCAGGCAGGAAGGCCAATCCCTGGTCCTAGTCCTCTGGCCGGATCATTCAGATCCAGAGACGGTGTGACAGGGGCCCCTGGGCCCAGGTGACCCCATCCTTACAGGCCCATCTGGTTAATTAGGAGAAAGGCCTAGCAGACATTCAATTATGTCTGAAAGGCCATGTAGACATTCAACTCTACATGCCTTAGAGTTCTGCCAGTTCAGTAAAGAACGAGGAACTGCTAGATGAAGTGGGGTACTGCCACCGAGCCCACTGCCCCAGAGCCCACTGCCATGGTGCCCACTGCCATGGCACCCACTGCCCCAGAGCCCACTGCCCCAGAGCCCAGTGCCACCAAGCCCACTGCCCCAGAACCCAGTGCCACCAAGCCCACTGCCATGGAGCCCACTGCCACTGAGCCCACTGACACAGAGCCTACTGCCACCGAGCCTTGTGCCACTGAGTCCACTGCCACAGAGCCCACTGCCCCAGAGCCCACTGCCCTGGAGCCCACTGCCCCAGAGCCCAGTGCCACAGAGCCCACTGCCATGGAGCCCACTGCCACCGAGCCCCCTGCCACCGAGCCCACTGCCACCGAGCCCACTGCCACCGAGCCCACTGCCCCAGAGCCCAGTGCCACAGAGCCCACTGCCATGGAGCCCACTGCCACCGAGCCCACTGACACAGAGCCCACCGCTACAGAGATCACTGCTTGTTCGCAGGGTGGGAGCAAACATGGACATTGGACACATGAAGAAAGAGAAATAAAAAGGAAGAAGGAGACGGAAAATGGAGGAGGAAGGAGGAAGTTGTATGTTATGTTCTGTCAATATCTAAATTCAGTGTCTATGTGTAGACAGCCAGTGATCTGTCCCAGCCGGTGAACCCCCTGGTTCTGCCCTGCTGCCTGTGAAACTCACACACGGCACAGAAGTGGGTCGGACAACTTCAGGGAGGGCAGAGCTGAACCCACGCTCCCGGGCAATAGCGGGTCAGTGTTTCTGGGTGCGCAGTTCTCCAGAGAGTGGTCGTTTAGTTGGGAAAGGGTGGTAGGCTAGAAGCGTGCACTGAAATTGTGCTTGACTGCAAAAGCATTTTGTAAAAACTCGTATTTTTTGCTTAATTGTGCTGGCTTGGCACGGGGTCTAAAGTTTCCTGCATCTCCCTGTCATGGCAGCTTTCTGAACCACTGCAATGGCCAGGCTCTGGGAGCGCCTCTCCGCGGCCTTGGCCAAGCTGGCCGACAGGATGAGGGATAAGCTGGTAACCTTTCCCCCGGCACGCCCAGGATCTTTGTAGGCTCAGATCCTCTTTCATCGAGTCACTTGGGTCCCCTATTCCAGCCGCCAATTTCTTTCTTCCTGGTTCTTTAGTGATCTTTCCAGCATAGAAATGTGGATAACTTTAGTTTTGCACACATATCACTTATATGATTTTAAAGGGCCCCACCCACACCTAGGCTGTGTTGAAGACAATGGACAGTTTTCATCGACTTGCCTCCATCCTTCCGGCATCATTTTCTAGGGCAATGCTCCAGAGGTGTAGTCACTGGACCAAGCAGCAGCAGCATCACTTGGGTGCTTGTTAGAAATGCAAAATCTCAGGCCCCCACCCCAAACATACAGAATCAGAATCTAAGTCTGGGGCCTGGGCACCTGGTTTTAACAAGTTTTCTAGGTCATCTGGTTGCCATCCTAAAGTTTGAGAAATACTATTCTATGGAACTCCATTTGTCACTTGGTGTTTTTTTTCCCCCTTTCTCTGCTGTGTATTACTGACTGGAGTGATTTACCCACAATCCCTCACTCCACTCCACCAGGGGGCATTAGACAATGCCTGGAGACATTTTTGGTTGTCAACTTGGGCAGGATGGGGGTTCCATGGCATCTGGTGGGTAGAGGCCAAGGATGCAGATAAACCTCCTACAGTGCACAGGACAGCACCCGAACTGAGAATTATTTGGCCCAAAATGTCAATAATGTTGAAGTTGTGAAACCCACAGCCCTGGCTCCCTCCGATCTCGTCTTCCTGTTCACCACCCTGTTGTGCTGGTGGCTCAGCATCCAAGCACTACATGGAGAACCTCTCTAAAGGCCAGAAGGTGACCACCTCCCAGAAAGGACAGCTGCCTCCTTCATCTCTACTTCCCTGGCCAGTGAGGGCCTTCATTTCTGATAAACATTGTCTATGAGAGAACAATGACCCTTTAGTCTCTAAAGGAATGTCAGGGCCAAGCAATTGTCTTCTTGCCAAGAAGTGATGACATAGGAATGGGATGTCATCAACCCATTGTAGTATTGCAATTCTTCTCTGATTTTTTAGATGAAAGGTGCAGGGCTCTGAAGGATGTTCAATTTTATCCTTCATGATCAACCTTCGTAAGATAACTTTTCTGCTCCTCTCACCCCAAAACACATATCTATCCTGGTCTACTGGACATTAAAGGAACATGAATTAAATAATATGAAAAATATGAATTGTCTCTAAGGAAAAAATAACACTCCTACTACTATCATCAGTCCATCAAGATCTGCCTACCACAAGTCAGAAATTTTATTTATATCCATGTCAATATATTTGATTAATTTTTAAACAACCCTGAAATGTTGTTTTCCCTACTTAACTGCTAAAGAACTTGCCTAAAGAAATACAGCTAGTGTTGGTGAAGGCATCAAAAGTTCTTCTACCAGGTAACGATAATAGCAATTATGATCGCATTGTGCTTTCCAAGATTTTAAGTATAATTTATTATAGACATTATCCAAGTTGTACCTGTAGCTTAAACGCTAGGAGAGTTCAGAGAAAGTATAAAATGTTTAGTGTGGCTAGAGAAAGTCTCATAGAGCATTCGGATGAGCTGGCCCCTAAAGGTGACATAGGTCTGAGAGTTGTTGCTGGTGTCATTGGGGGAGGTGGTAGAGGAAGGCTCACTTTAAACAGAAAGCATGAACAAAGACTGAGTCAAGAATAAGGGGCTATGCAGAGGAAACAAGGGAACCGGCAAACCAACAGGATCAGTTGATTCACGATGGTAGGAAGGAGGACGGGGTGGGTGTGGCAAGAGGGGTTAGATTATGCAGGCCTGAGTGATCCAGGCAGTGGGCCTAGGATATCATGAAATAGCCATTGAGAGATTTGGACGTGTGTAAGAAAGGTGATGATTTTGTGTCCTACTCAGTGTCACCTCAGAAAAGCCTTATCTGGCAGCCACCCGCCCCCCACCATGATGCTGAGCTTTTTGTGTCACTTCCATGGTGTCCCTGGCCATGGCCCTACAGACTGTGAGCTCTCTGACTTACTTTTCCATGAGTCTCCAAGACCTGGTGCATAGGAAGTGCTCAGTAATGAACGGAGCAATGAGTAAACACATTGTAACAGAGAACCATGTGCTCTTCCAACTCCTCAGTGCTGTTCCCAGGTGGGTGAAGGAGAGGAAGGCTGCTGGCCTAGGGGGTTGTAGAGTTGATGGCAGGAAAGTGCACAGCCAAAATCCCAGGGCCATCTCAGAGAGCTCACCATGGAGAGCTCACCATGGAGTCACAGAGAGCTCGCCATGGAGTCACAGAGAGCTCACCATGGAGTCACAGAGAGCTCACCATCGAGTTTCAGAGAGCTCACCATCAAATCTTAGCTCACCATTGAATCTCAGAGAGCTCACCATGGAGAGCTCACCATGGAGTCACAGAGAGCTCACCATGGAACCTCAGAGAGCTCACTATGGAGTCTCAGAGAGCTCACCTTGGAGTCACAGAGAGCTCACCATGGAGTCACAGAGAACTCACCATGGAGTCACAGAGAGCTCACCATGGAGTCTCAGAGAGCTCACCATGGAACCTCAGAGAGCTCACCATGGAGTCACAGAGAGCTCACCATGGAACCTCAGAGAGCTCACCATGGAGTCACAGAGAGCTCACCATGGAGTCACAGAGAGCTCACCATGGAGAGCTCGCCATGGAGTCCCAGAGAGCTCACCATGGAATCCTAGAGAGCTCACTCAAGAAGACCACAGTTGGAGAGAGGACCTGAGGAAGCTCCCGGCTGAGAGGGATAAGGTAATGTGGATGAGAATCACCAAGGTAACCAAAATTTACTGGGGAAACATGACCATCTTTACCCATTCTGAAACATGGTACATTTCAGACATTAGGAGACATTTAGGCATGACTTCCACTACGACCAATGTTCTCTGCTCTTCTGCAGGAAATAAGTCATATTCTTAATTTAAAATCTGAAAAATATCCATCTAAACGCTTCCCTCTTCCTGCATCCTCCACCCCCACCCATTCACATGGGCATGTGGACGAGTTCCCACCAAATGAGTTAGTCACATAGAACATTCGTCTCTTTGAGCAGATGTCACTGTAAAAAAACAACATTGCAGCATTGCACAAAGCTTACCAATGATGCCTGTCATGTAGCAACAGTGCCAGTGTAAGGAAAAGGGGTAATTTTGGTGGATTCAAAGGAGATAAGATTACTGTAATTACGGGGGACTGCTTCTCAGTAACCTCAGACAAAAGAAAGGCTGCTTTGTATCACCCTGAGCTCCGGGAAGGAGGAGACAGGAACCTGGCAAGGAGGGAGGCTGTCCAAGGGGAGGAGGTGGGAGATAGCAGTGTTTACTGGTGCTGTTCTTGTGGCTGCCTTACCCCTGCCTTGAGCTGAATGCTGTCCTAAGGGAAATCAAGAACTCTGAAGGTCACTGGAGAAGAAGTCAAAGGTTTTGCCTGGAATAAACTACCACCGTCTGTCCTCCCAGGTTGCCGAAATCCAACCCTTCTTCTCCAAAGCCCTGCTCAAGTCCTTTCCCTTCTGTGGAAGCACCCCATTTCTCTCCAGTCTGCAGAACTCCACCTCCTGCATGGCAGTGCCAGTCATAGGGCCTTTATTTAGGGTGGGTTTTATGACTTCAGCATGATGAACCAACATCTGCTATTGTTATTTAATCTCCTATGTGTTCACACACACATTCCCTAGCCAGGTTGGCATCTCCTTGAAGAAGGCATGTGGTGAAGCCACCCTACGGTGCCCCATAGTGCCAGCATAGAGTAGGCCCTCAATGCATGTTGGTTAGTTGATGGATTAGGTACTTATGCAAGTGGTTGCCAGCTAAGGCTATCTATCCAGGTGATGTGGGGTCTGATGAATTAGAGAAAGGAATTCACTGAGCACCTATGAACCAAGCAGAGTAGGGGCGTTCGTTATATATGAGGCAACAATAAATTGGTGTCTGTGCCTGCTACAAACTTATGGAGAATTTGAGAACAGGTTTGAAGAAGAGAGCAGGAGTCCACTGCACTCAGACAATGGTGGAGAGAAAAGAAAAGAAAAGCCAAGACCCCCGCCCCCAAATAGGGATCGAGTGGAAGTCAAGGATGAGGATGGGAACACCCGGAAACAGGGTCACGTTCATCCACAGGGACACCCACAGTTTATGCCTGGGATACAGCAGACTCTCCCTTCAAAAATTGTTGACTCAACAGAATGAATGAATGGATGGAGGAAGTGATGAAGGAAGGAAGGTGAGAATGGCTAGAGGAAAGAAGGAAGAGAGAAAAGAAAGGAGGTTTGTGTAGGGGGAATGAGGGGTACCTTAAGAGGGGAATAAGATGGGCAAACAGTGAGATGGAAGGTTCTAGAATACTGCTCTAAAACCTATTCAGGAAACCCAATAAACAGTAAAATCCTTTTAAGTTTCTCACCAATATCATCACTGGCTCTAAGTTTCTCAACTCATTATTTCTCTTATGTTATTGCAAAGAAGAAAGTTAACCAAGTGGAAACATGATCCTCGAATATGAGGTCAAAGGGGGAAGCTTAAGAGTCTGGCTCTGCGGGCAGTGGGTGTGAACAGCAAATGAGTTATTTTCTGACGTCTCCACTTTTCCCACCAGTGAAACTTTATTCAGGACATATTCTCTGAAGGATCAAGGATAATCTCCCTTTTCACTTAGACTCTCCATTAACCTTATTCTTCTATCGGAAGCTTTGAACATGATGTTAAAAGCAGATTCCTCATTGCTAATTCTTAAATCCTCTCAGCTCCCATAAAGCTGAGAAAAGATCTCCCAGTCCGACGATACCCACAATCAGGTGCTCAGTTACCTGCCTCTCAGCAGCCCGGCCAGCATTTCAGAAAACATGGATGATATTTGCGGACTTGAATTGCAGTATGAATAGCTATCCACAGACCCATTTTCTCTGAGCATCAAAACTATTATGTAAGAACCAGAGCCTCAAAAGTTCAGATCTGAAGGATGTTAAGTACTTTCTCCTTGTACTGTCTCTTTAATCCTTTTATATTCTCATTCTTCTCTCCTTCTCTTTCATACACACACACACACACACTCACACCTACCATCTTTACCTGCATTAAACAATCCATAGACTAACCACAGTTAGAGGTCATCTAATCCAGTCCCCTTTAACAAGATTGAGGTGACAATTGTGTCAGCAGAGAGGAGCAGTTAGTGACAGCCGGAAACCCAAATCCAGGGCTCCTGACTCCCCTTAGACTTCCGTTTTCCGCTCCCGTGAACCACTTCCAAGTGTACAATGTAAGAATGTGTGTGATGACCGTGGCCTTCTGCCCAGGCTCCAGGTGAGGACAGACAAGAGGACCCTGGCTCAGCCTCTGCTTCACTCCTGGACCGGAGCCGGCCACCTGGCCGCTCTCCTCCATGCCGTGGGAATGCGTCTTCTGCTGAGACCACTGAACCATGTGGACGTTCTTCTCTGAGTCCAGAGTCCTTTCTTTCATCCCATTCCCTAGTAGCCGACACAGGCCTGCTCAGTGAATAGTCTGTGGTACATGGCTGGTCTCTGAGAGTCTGGGGACAGGCAGTGGGCTCCAGAGAAAAAGGAGAGCAGCCAGATCCTGGTTCTGCGACTTTTAAGGCCTGTGACTCAGTTCCCTCCTCTGTGAGAGCCCGACGAAATGGCAACGTCCACTCAGGGCTGCCGTGGGCACCAACGCGGCGGAGGCACAGGACAGAGTCTCGCACATAGTGGGTGCTCGGTAGGCGCTGGTTTCCATTCTTCCACCAGATGGGCTGTGGGCTGGCTGGTCTCTCGATGACTTGATGTTTATGGGATGACAATGTGCCATCTGTAGTAATTTAGGGCTGATTAGGAACTCCAACAAAATGAGAGACAAATGCACGGCACAGATTTGGTTTGAGATTTTTGATCTCCCAGCTTTGTTATGTTACAGATTTAAAAAACAAATAGGTTTTGTTCAAATCTATACTATGTTTTAAATAAATGTAACGTAAATCTCTACTTTAGGTTGTGGCACAGGACACAAACACAAAAGCAAAACAAAACCAAATGCCTTCTTTTTGGAATTAATATTGCTTTATTTTGCTTCAGTTTTGGTTCATATGAATCTTTTGTTTAAATCCATCCCTTCTTTTTTTTTTAAAAAAAAATATATTTTTGTTATTGATTTCAGAGAGGAAGGGAGAGGGAGAGAGATAGAAACATCAATGATGAGAGAGAATCATTGATTGGCTGCCTCCTGCACCCCCCACACTGGGATTGAGCCTGGCAACCCTGGGCATGTACCCTGACCTGGAATCGAACCATGAGCTTCTGGTTCTAGGTGGACACTCGACCACTGAGCCACACCAGCTGGGCAATCCGTCCCTTCTTTATCACACACACAAACATACACACACACTCACACTTAGTATATTATCAAAAGCAACACTAGCTGGTTTTCTGATTGGACTGATGCCTAAATACAATGATCTCCCAACCAGAAGTGATGATCTTTGATGAAGAAAGGCCTGTATACCTTTTCCTACTGCACTTAAAGAGATGAACTAGCCAGAGCCTGGCCCGTGCAGAATGGTCCGAGTGGCAGGAGTCTGGAGGCCAGCTGTCGCCAGCCAGCATTACCTGAGGACAGACACCTCCCCTACGAAGGGTGTGAGGAATCGAGGAGCTCTTCCCGCTCTGAGAGTCCATGCTTCCTTGAATACAATGGTGGTAACGCACCAAAAATCAGCTTCAGGAAGTAGCGTGAGACTGTGAACTCAGTGGACTTAGAGTGGATCTAACAGCAAAGGAAGTGTTCCCTGGAACCTGATGATGGCTAAGCGAAGGGATGGAGGAGGCACTATTCTAGCAGAGCAGGTGTGGCTGGTAAGGAGGATGCGTGTAATAACCTCCCCTCTGGCTTTTGCTCTCTGCACTTGACTCTCCCACCCTGTTCCAGAGCCCAGCCAGCCTCATGGGCTGCATTTGAAGGTGAGCCATTGACAGGCTAACAAAGGTCAAGGACCACAGAGTGAGGAATGTGGGAGCAAGGACACATCCCAGTAGGGAGACTGAAAAGAAGTCCGATTTGACTCAATGGAGGCAGTCCCCATGGACAGTGACGTGGCATCTACCAACTCATCAGAGCAAGGTCAGGAAAGGATTTTCAGGACACGGAGCAAATGCTGGGGATCTCTTCCTATAGAGAAAGCTGGGAGGCACCAGGGACACATGAATTACATGGTACCCTCACCGTAACCATGGCAATGGCAATTTGGCTAAGTGTGTGTGTATGTGTGTGTGCATGTGTGTTTTCATGAGGGGCATGACATCTCCATTAAAAAGGATCTTCTCACCTCCCCACACAACTCATTCCGTTTTGAGTTGTTCCTTCCATGAGCTGAACTGCGGGTCTCAATAGCCTGGAATCATTGGTCCTTGTGTTTCCAGCGCTCGGAGGCTCGGACTCTGAGTCTCTGACTTTGAAGACGCCGCATGCGTGCACCTGTGGGATCTCGCTTGTTCCTTTGTAACTGCTGTTTCCCCTTAAGAGTCTGATATCCAAATCCTTTCACCTGAAGCGTCATCACCGACAGCTGGGCTTCTACAGAGGCCCTTTGTCCCCTCAGCTCTGTCTTCCTGGGTGTGTCTGCCCGGGTGTTTGCTGGGGTTGCACTTCCTGGTTGGCTCTCTGATCACATGATGGGAATGTAAACATCTGCACACAGGCAGGCTCAGCCTGTGGGTCACGTAGACAAGGCCGCCTCTCAGTCTGCAAGGCCTGTGCTGTGCGAGTTGATGAGGTCTACACTGCCCACAGCTTTCTCCCTGATGAGCCCATGGGCCCCTGCAGCCCGGGCAGCACCAGGCAGATGCTGGCTGTCCATCCAATGCTTGCTCTCGGCTGTGTGACCCTGTACAACAATGGCCTCAGATACCTGCTGTAGCATTAGACTCTGGGAAGAAGATTCAGATGCCTTATTAAAGGCAAAGTTGTCAATATACTGCAGAACATTCTCAATGCATTATGCTGTGTAATAGAGTAGCAGGACTATGGCTTTGGAATCAGAACGAACTGAGTTCACATCGTGACTCTGCCACTCACTCTGTTGTTATTGTTGTTAATCCTCACCCGAGGATATTTTTCCCACTGATTTTTAGAAAGAGTGGAAGGGAGGAGGAGAGACAGAGAGAGAGAGAGAGAAATCAATGTGAGAGAGACACATCGATTGGCTGCCTCCCACACAATCCCCCATCAGGACCGGGGATCGAGCCTGCAACCGAAGTACATGCCCTTGACCGGAATCAAACCCGAGATCTTTCAGGCCACAGGCCAACACACTATCCGCTGAGCCAAACTGGCTGGGGCCGCCACTCACTCTATAGTGACCGCTGGCTTCGGGAGGATCAAATTAGACGCGACGGTAACGTGTCTGGTACAGTCTACCTCATCACCCTCGTTCCCTTTCCTGGGGACCGTTTCCTGAGGCCCTTTGGAAGCCTCAAAGCAACATGCTTTCGAGTCTTCATTTGAAATACGATTTCCTGGCTAAGAGACCTGCAGTTGTCCAGGACGCCTGCCTGCGTGCGTTTCCCTGCCAGTGTCATGACTGGGCCGGCCCCTCGGAGGCATGTTCCTTCTTGGGGCTCATCCTGGGTCTGCCTGCCCCACTGTGCACGTCGCCAGCTCCTGCCTTTAATCACCCGGGCGCTCCCGTGACTTTGAATGAACTGCAGTGGAGTGAATGGAAGGTTGGTTGGCATCGGCTGAGTGAGATTTCTAATGGCGGGGGTAGCGGGGCGGGCGGGGGGGGAGGGAGGGAGGCGTGGAGCCTGAGCTGCACCCTTCGATTTCTGCTCACGAAGAAAGCAAGCAAATGCACTTTTTGATAATGTTGAAAATTGAAAGAAGACCAATTTTTTTTTTTTAGTTTTTATTTAATATTTTATGATCACAAAGGGTTTCTTATTTTCTGTTTCCTGTACCTAGCGTCCTGTGCTGGGATCCCTTACAAGCACTGGGCTTCCTAGGTGACCTCTGCAATGCTGACGCAGAGGTTCCACTAGACACAGATGCGGTGGCGACCTGCTCTCTACCTCAGCCCAGGCAGGTAGTCCCAGCAGCCGTGCTTCCCTCGCTCGCCATTCGTCTCCTGGTAGATCCCGCATGTCGTGGAACAACGTGGGATACACTTGCTCCCTTCTCTGTGCGGCCGCAGCCCTCGAGTGAGGATGGTCCCAACTCCTCAGTGTGCGTTTTCAGGTTGAACAGGTACAATTCTTTCAGCGGTTCCCAACCTGGCAAGTGATTGGGGGCTATGTTCTCAGGAGGGGCCAGGCAGGAGGAAGTGAGCCACACCCACTTGGACCAAGGTCACCCTGGGGTTGCTGCCCGGTTCTTGGCAGTCCTCCAAGTTCTACCTGACTTCACTGTTGACCTTCTTGCTCCTGCTCCGGGACCAGCTTCCTCACCTCGTACCTTTCAGAGACTCCAGTTCAAGGCCATCCTCCGGCTCTCTCTCTCCTGTTTGTTTTGGTAGCATCCTGCCATCCGGCCCCAGCCCCCAACCCTGTGGGTTTTACATCCTGAACCGCTTAAGCTGGGAGCCTGGAGGTCATGTCATTCCCCCCTTGAAATTCTCCTCAGCAGACACCAGGGCCTCCATGGACAGATTTCCCTACAGACCCCCAACATGCAAGGTCCATGTGTTTTCTTTTTAAAACATATTTAGAAGCATCAGTGATGAGAAGGAATCATTGATCGGCTGCCTCCTGCATGCCCCCTACTGGGGATCGAGCGCACAACCCAGGCATGTGCCTTTGTCCGGAATTGAACCCAGGACCCTTCAGTCCACAAGCCGACACTCTATCCACTGAGCCAAACTGGCTAGACCTCCAGGTGTTTTCTTAATTCACCAATTCAGTTATTTGACTAATTCGGCCTCCATCACTAGCCCTTGTTCATTTGCATTATAGACGATGCCTTTATCCAAAATGCTGAAAACTTGATTTATTTCTAATAATTCTAAAATTTTAAATACTTAATTCAAAAAAGATGCAATGATTAAGAGAGCTGCTTCCGTGCGTTTTGTGTGTGTGTGCGTGTGTGTGTGTGTGTGTGTGTTACTTGCAAGGCAACGCTTTAGAACCGCTGCCCTGTGAAGCACATAAGCTACCAGCTCATCGGGTGCTGGTGCGACTTGGCGATGCCCGTGGTGTCGCCCCACATTCCCTGCACCGCTCAGTGGCGGTGGCACCTCGGGAACCGCCGCGGTCCCTCGGCTGAGCAGTCTCTCTTTCCTGCCTGCTCCCCTGGAGTAAGCCAGGCTCACGCGTTAGAGTGGCTTGACTTTCAAAGCGGCTGGTCCTGAAAATGACCCCTTGGTAACCAGTTCGTTGTTGAATGCGTCTGGTGTGTTCACTCCCAGGTACACACAATCCCACATGGTAGTTTGTTCATTCGGGGCCTGTGTGTAGCCAGTTTTCTTTAAGCCGCCAGTAAGTCTGTGTTACTGACAACTGTGCGTGAGCCCCTTGACGGCAGGAGCCCAGGGTTAGTACCTGGATGTTAGGGCCACGCATGTCTAGTCAAGGTCACATGTGGTCGCTGGGCGGTGGGTTAGCCCTTGGTGTGCAAACATCACTCACAAGAGATTTTCCTGGTCTCCTGGGATCAAAGAGACGGCAGGAAGCACGGACTAGTCAGGAGACAGCGCTGGAGCCAGGCACAGAGGCCAGGAACTACGGGAAGCTCAGGGGGAGGTGGGCAGGGAGGAGCCAAACAGGCCCCATTGAGAGAGGCCGGCAGAGGACACTCCGGGTCAGGAGAGTCATTCCGGCCACCCTGAGGGGAGGCCAGCGTGGAGGCCAGGGTTCCTCCAGCTCCCTGAGGACGGCAGGCTCAGGGCAGGCCAGAGGCAGGTCCCAGGGAGGAGGACTGGTCTGGGGAAGAGAAGAGAGGATGACCATGGCGAGGGCCCGGGGGAGCGGACATCCGAGTGCCCTTCCCGCTGCATTTGTTCCTCATCATCACACCTGTCTGTCCCCGCACCCGGAGGCACCGGGCAGGGCCTCCGACAAACGCATGGAATCAAACGTGGTTTCTGTCCTCTCTGGCTCTCCTGCTCTCATCGGCTCCCGCTGAGCTCCTGCTCTCTCCTTTTCTGAGACGGTGACAAAAATACAACTAATATGCAATTCAAGTCGTTATTGTCATGGATACCTAGTGCCAAGAAAATGACTCCGCGAGATGCAGCAGCTACATGGGAACAGTAGCATGAACATGAGACAATGGCCTGATCGGATGACAGCGGAGAGGAGGGAGAGGGGAGGCGAGGAGGGAGAGGGGAGGAGAGGAGGGAGAGGGGAGGAGAGGAGGGAGAGGGGAGGCGAGGAGGGAGGGGAGAGGCGAGGAGGGAGAGGGGAGGCGAGGAGGGAGAGGGGAGGCGAGGAGGGAGAGGGGAGGCGAGGAGGGAGAGGGGAGGCGAGGAGGGAGAGGGGAGGAGAGGAGGGAGAGGGGAGGAGAGGAGGGAGAGGGGAGGAGAGGAGGGAGAGGGGAGGCGAGGAGGGAGGGGAGAGGTGAGGAGGGAGGGGAGAGGCAAGGAGGGAGAGGGGAGGCGAGGAGGGAGAGGGGAGGCGAGGAGGGTGAGGGGAGGAGAGGAGGGAGAGGGGGAGGCGAGGAGGGAGAGGGGAGGCGAGGAGGGCAAGGCGAGAGGCCCCCCTTAGAGTGAAGGACTGGGCTCCAGAGCCAGACAGCAGCCTGGCATCTCTCTGAACATTAGTTCTAACCTTGAAAAGGCGCTGGAAGGCAGACACCACTATCTCCATTTCTAAAATAAGGAAACGGAGGCTAAAACAGGTAAAGGCATTTTCCCACAGTCACACAGCTCAGGGCCAAACCAGGGTTTCAGTGTGGGCTCCTCCGACTTCTTCCTGTGGCTTCTGGCTCCATCGCAGCTGGTCCTTGCTGCTGTCTCTTTCCCTGAGGCTGATGAAGGCGCAGCTATAGGGCAGCCTATACGTTTACTCGAGGGCACTCCCTGGCAGCCTCTGCAGCCTGGCTTCCTTGCTACAGCCCCTCCTCCCTGACTTGAACATCACAAACGGAACAGCACACATGAATAAAGCAGTTTTTTAAAATATATATATATATATTTTGTTGATTTCAGAGAGGAAGGGAAAGGGAGTTAGAGATAGAAGCATCAATGATGAGAGAGAACTATTGATCGGCTGCCTCCTGCATGCCCCACGCTGAGGTCCGTGCCCTGATAGGGAATCGAACTGTGACCTCCTGGTTTATAGGTCACCACTCAACCACTGAGCCACACCGGCCGGGCTACAGCAGTTTTGATGAAAAACAACGTGACTCCGGCAGCTCATGTGGTGGGTCCCGCCGACATGCCTGCTGCTCCGAGCTGGGTGCAATCTTTAGTTCTCCACGGTCGCAGGAGAACCGGGGAGTCTCTGTGCTCGGCCGCTGGCCTCTTGCCTGCACAGGAAGGGCACTCACAGACCCTTCCCGGGGACGAGGAAACGGCCGCCCAGCTCCCCACCTGGCAGCCCAGCTCTCGTCAGCTGCTAGGAGATTGCCAAGTGCTGCTGGGATGACTGTGCTCGGTCCAGGAGGCTGTTGACTCACGGGGCCCCGTCTTTCCGGCCTCAGGAAGTACAAGTGATACTTGGCTGAAGTCAGTACCAAAGAATCCTAAGAGGGCATTTGGCATCTCACTTTGAAGGTCTCCATGGTCAGACAGGAACTGCCAAGCGCTGACATTGGACATGGGAGATTAGGCCGCGATAAACCTCACTGTGGACCAGGTTTTGTCTGGTCCCCCTTCTGAGCTGCGCTGTGCGGAGGGTGGCTGCCCTGGCACACAGTCCAGCAGAGGTGTCGGGGCCCTGGGGGTGGCTTGCTTGCCTTCTGAGCCCATCTGGTTAGGGCCCATTCATTCATTCCTTCATTGAACAATAGAAGGCGAGCACCTACTATGTGCTGGGCTCTGGTGGGAACAGAGAACACAATGCTAGGCAGACAAACACGCCTCTTACATGCCAGAACCTCACAGTTCAGCACAAGGGAAGCAAGCAGCACAGAGCTGTGATGTCCAGCAGCGGGTGAGCTGGAGAAAACCACAGCCTGGCTCTGAGAGTGCGGAGCACGGAGCGGGTCTCGTCGGCAGAGGTGGGGTAGACATCCCTGGGAAATGGTGTTTGAGCTGAGACCTGGGGGAAATGAGCGACTTCACAGGCCCTTGGACTGAGAATGAATTACGAGCAGGACTGGACACGCATTGACATCTGGGCAGTCAGCACAGAACTTGCTCAGATTTTGCTCTAAAGGTGGCAGCAAACTTCGGCAAGAAAAGGAGGGGCCCTGGCTGTGCAGACGCAGCCTCGGCCACGTGACGTCTCCATCTTTTCTCCAGATCCCCCCGTGGCCCCTGGTTGGGTTTCACTCAGCCAGTAATCTCTTTCTTCCGTGTGTCCTACCGTGTCACCATGCGGCCAGCTTTCTCCGGGGCCTGTGTCTCCTCCTGACAGAGCGGGTTCCACAATCTGCCATCCCCTCCCCACCTGCCCCTCTCATGCTCTCGTCCAACCTCCTCCTTCGCCACATTGGCCCGATCTCCCCTCTCTCCTGTGTTGTCGGCTACACATCTTCTGCGACTCCTGGGTCACAACTGAGGCCACAGGAGAAGAGACGAGAGCCATTCCTGGGTCATGCGCCCCCGCGGTTCCGGGGGAGCAGCAGACACGCGCTGCCATTCACCGTGGTTTCCCGCCACGTACCAGCCGGATGCGGTCTGTCCACAGCCACCCTCCAGCGGGTTCTTCACCTGGGAAATACCTGCTCTCAGACGTCCCGATAAGGAGACTGTGGGTTTCTTCCTTTATTGAGTTTCACGCAGGCCGGGAGAGGCGTGACTCGTAAGCTGGAAGCGGGTTTAACAGGAAAGTTCGGTTTTGTTTCCCTGGCAACGTTAACTCAGCCTCCTTACAACTGGAGGCCCGTTTCTGCCTTCCCCGCTCCAGGGCCTGCTGATGTGCTGAGCACCAGACCCGGCTACATGGAGTTCTGTGCGGTTGGCTGGAGGCCTCCCTCACGACTCCTCCCTCAGGGCCTCAGGCTGATGCTCATCCCGTTTGCTGGGGAAATGGGCAGTTTTGTGACATCCCACTGCGGGGCGTGGGGTCAGCAGGGCAGGGTCACTGTGCAAGGCCAGCTGAGGAGGTGGGGATTCAGGAACAACAGTGGCTGCAAGGTCAAGGTCAACGTAGACAACGGTCCAGGGGATGGGACAGTCAGGACTGGAGCGCGGGCCTGAGGGTACACAACCACATCACGTACAGGACCACGTGTGCTGACCGCTCACATCTGCTTTGGACGTTTTATAAATACTAGGGTGAGTTTCACTAGGAGTCCTCGAAGGCACAGTGAACCCCAGTTCACCCATCTGAGAAATTTGCCTTTGGTAAAATGTGGTGCACTTTCCACGTGGAGGAGCGTTCATGGAGGTGTTTTACATACAGTGTGAGTGTCCGGGTTCCAGGGACAGATGGCCAGGGTTAAACCTTGGCTCTGCCCCTTACTCGCTGTGAGACCTGGGAAGCCGCCTGCTGTTCTGCCTCAGTCTTCTCATCTGTACAATGGTCGGGCCGCAGTTCAGGCGTGGAGAGATGGCTCAGCGAAGACATCGACATGAAGCACAAGGAACCGTGCCCTGAGCCTCGGGTGCGATCCCACTGGGTTAGACGTGGAGCTGCCACCTGTTTGTCAGAGCAAGAGCTCGCCAGACTTGCTGAGTCCTTGAGAAAGTCTCACGAGAACTGACAAAATGGGATTCCCCAAGCTAATGCCCCAGGAATGTGCTCCTATTTTGTAGCTGCATCTTTGACCAGGTGAGCGTGTTATAAATACCAGGAGGAGTCTAAAGCCAGTGCCGCAGCCCGCCCTCCTGCAGACTGTGCCCCGGTGCTCAGCGTCACCTCGCGCAGAGGGCTGGGGGATGGGACTCCCCAGCATGGTTCGCACCTCATGGGATCCATTGAGTAAAAGTGGGGTGTGGCGGGGGGGGGGGGGGCGGGCTGGGACCCCTGAGGACAAGCAGGGGCAGGAGGAGAAGTGGGTGGAAGAGGAGCAGGAGGAGCCGGGAGCCCCATGACCTGGGGCTGCATACAACGGCACCCACATTTCTCTCCGTCCCCTCTCCCCAAG
Source organism: Myotis yumanensis (assembly GCF_028538775.1). Taxonomy (NCBI): domain Eukaryota; kingdom Metazoa; phylum Chordata; class Mammalia; order Chiroptera; family Vespertilionidae; genus Myotis; species Myotis yumanensis. The sequence continues at coordinate 39,435,997 of NW_027223768.1, forward strand.
GCTGCTCAACCCCGCAGCAAGGCCTGCATGGGATGGAGTTGCTTTGCTCCAAGGCTGCAGGCCCTGAGTCTGCACTGTGGCTGCTGAGGGTGAGGCTCCTCCGGCTCTGACGCTGCCCTGTGGCCCCAGCGAGGACACAGGTGGGCACAGCCTGGTGCACGCCCGGCCGGGGTTCTGTTCTGTGTGGGGCAGGAGACGTGGAGAAAGATCTTTCACCTTTAAGGTTAAGCTCAGAAAAAAACAAAAAGGACTAAGTCCCTGTGTTTATCTGTCTTTTATAAACATCAACCTTGCAATTTTAGAAAATTAGAGGGCACGGTATTCATGTAAGACAGTGCTAAGGACTCAAGACCAAATCAGCCCACACCAGGCGAAGAAGAACAATACCACACATTCTCTGTGGGATGGAGGGTAGGTGCTGCTCTGTTGAAATCATGACTGTTGGGCTTCCCGCCCCCGGCCCTCCACAGTCTCGTGATCACGGGGTCGAGGAGCGTGCCTGGGCCCTGCCCTCTGCCAACGACGCCCAGCGTCTCCCGTCCTATCTCCCCTCACTCCCCAGCGACACTAACCGCAGGTTCTCCACGTCAGCCCTCGGCTGTGCTGATGCGTCCACCTGAGTGTGTTCCCTTCTTCTCATACCCTCAACCCCAGCGGGACTTTTGGGGAACCCTTGTTCTCTCCTTGAGACGCTCAACAAAAACATGAACTTCCTTGAGACGCTCAAGTCTGACAGTCCCTACACCCGTCCTCGGAACCCCGCTGGGCATGGTTCGCACCTCATGGGACCCATTGAATAAAAGTGGGGTGTGGGTGTGCTTGTGCTGTGCATGTGTGTGTGCATGTGTGTGTGTATTTTATCCATCTTCCCTATACATTTGACACATCACAGCAACCTGCAGGATGGGGACCGGGTCTTAGTCACCTTTGCTCCCCTGGTTCCTAGAACAGTTGTTAGGACAGTTTATAAAGCTCCTGTGAGCCCCACGGGAGGAGCAGGTCCTGACCTCCTCGCCACATTCCTGCCTGGTCCCGGGCCCCGCAGGGGACACGTCCCCCGAAGGCCTCCTTTCCTTCTCCCCTCTGAGCCCAGCCTCCCGCTTTCTCTTTTTTGTGTGGCCCTGGTCACGCAGGGCGGCCCTGAGACTCAAAGCAGGTTTCTAAATCCCAGCTGGAAGCAGCCAACCATCCAGAAAGCACGAGGCCCAGGTAACCCCTCCCCTCCATCCACAGGGACCAACTAAAGACCAGAGGCTCCTCCCAGCGTCCCTCTCTCCCCAAACTCCAGGGAGCCAGGCACTGCCAGGACTTGGGCAGGAGCCGAGGAGGCATGGTCGGGGGCCAGCTCAGTCCAGGGTCGGGCATCACTCAGCCCTTCAGAGCTTTTCTGTGTCGGTTTCATATTTTGTGGGGGTTCCTGGCAGTAAGTTCTTATATCCTTTTCCCTGATGTCGTTAGTAGCCACAGGCTTACCCAAGCCTGACTTCTTCATATAAAGGGTCAACTTTGTGAAATGCAAATTCCATTATATGTATCGATGGTCAGTAATTGTGACGGAGCCCCAGCCGATTAGTCAAGTAGTTAATGGCATTCTGTGATTGGAGCCTAATGGAGGCTAATTCATTCGCTGGCTCTTTGCTTTTCCCTGTTCCCCATGAAGTCTCTGTGGGATGGAAGTGCTACAGCTAATGTGTGGCCTCTTTTCTGGGTTTGTAGCAGCCGGTGATGTGAGATTCGAGGACACAGAGAAAACTTATCAGTCGATGTGTATTTGTTACTCTCTGCTTGCCCTGACTTCATGGGCCCTTTCAGACATCGCGAGGAAGGAAGAGAACGGCGTGTGGGTCTTTGTTTTTCGTGCTTCTCTCTAAGCGCAGAGTGTTCATTACCGCACAGGATGCTGCAGCCCCGGGGCCTCGGCGTGGACTCGAAGCTTTGGCTGCTGTGTGCAGAGCGACATGCAAGGGCCGTACAGCCAGGGGCTGGTGTGGAGCAGCTTCCTCATGGCCCCAGGGACAGCCAGGACGAGGACAGTGACCACAGCTAACATGACTGACACTTACTGTCCTCGTGTTTGCAGGCATTCTCTCACCTGGGCTGTGCGCCGGTATTGATCTGGAGGATCATGATCCCCATTGGACAGATGGAGAGGCTGAGACTCATATTGGTTAAGTGACTTGTCTGAGCTCATACAGCTGACGCAGGGCAAAGCTGGGATTCAAACCCGTCTGCCTGAGTCCAACTCCCGGGCTCTTCATAAGGCTAGTCTCTGGGACTAGGGTCCGGAGTAACTGAGGGGTGGCATCGAGTCCTCAGGAGCAGATGAGAGGCTAGGAGATCCATATTTACACAAAACATACAATAAGAACGATCATTTGCACAAAAAAAGATGTAACACTGTTACTTTAAGGAGGAAGCTCCCTGTCCTGGCTGGAGTGCAAGGTGGTTAGAGCGTCAGCCTATGCACCAGAGGGTCCCGGGTTCAATTCCAGGTCAAGGGCATGCACCTGGGTGGCAGGTTTGATCCCCTGCCCTAGTTGGGCACATGCAGGAGGCAACCAATCAATGTGTCTCTCACATCGATGTTTCTCTCTCTTTCTCACACTCCCCCCTTCCCTCCCTCTCTCCCTCCCTCCCTTCCACTTTCTCTAAAAATCAATGGAAAAAATATCCTGAGGGAGGATTAGCAGAAAAGCAGGAAGCTCCCTGGTAAGACAAAATATCAGTTGTTGTAAAGATTCACATCACACTTTTTTTAAGCACACGAAGGAAAACATGCCTGGATGGGTGTTGGCCTAAGACGAATTTCCGTGGGATCTGCCTTCTGAAGCCATCTCGAAATTGCTGCTGCATTTATAGGAAATGTTTGGGTTACTGTGATCATTCAGCTAAATCACCCTGGCGTTCTTCTCGGGTTTCTTTGCACATTGCTATCGTTTGGACTGGCTGGGATATTTATCTGTATCTTATAACAATTGCAATATGTTTCTTCTCTTCTTTAAATAAAGATGTGCTTTGTGATGCTTATCACCCTGGGGCCTCAGTTTTACCCCCTGAAGGACTTTATTTTCTGTCACTGACAGTCATTCTAGGGGTCAGGTGCCTGGATCTCACCTCTGTCACTGGGCCACTTACATATTCAGATGCAGGTTCTAAAGATGCTGAAGGAGCCCTACTATGAGCTTCCCTTTATGTCACCTTCCTCATCCTCACAAAATCCCTGTTTTATAATAGGGGTTTGACAGGAGGGAACTGAGGCTGGGAGAGGGCAGTGACCTGCACAGGTGACCTCGGCCGCTGGGATCCACCGCAGATCTCGCCACCTGCGCCAGGACAGGCGCTTCTTATCACATCAGAGCCTCTCCTGGTTTCCCAATAGAAGCGTCTCTTCTCATCTCTAACCAAGTCAGCGACTGGCTTATGGTATCTTGAAACAACAATTCCGTGCGTACGAATCAGATTTTGCCTGATTGATATTTACAGCATTTGTCTCCAGCGGGACAGCGCCCGTCAGGCTCAGTGGTGGGGTTTGGCAGTTGTGAGCAGATGCTCCGGTTCCTCCGGAGAAGGAATCTGGGGGTGGAAGGCTTCACCCAGGCCCAGGTCCCCGGTCCCTCCGAGCCCCGTCATTATCCCTCTGAGTAATTGCTCCGCGCCCTTTGGTGGAGAAAAACAATAGCCAAGTTGAAATAAGCTATTTGTGCAAATGATGGTGGTGTTTCTAAAAAGGTTTATTTTTAACTTTTATTGTTTGGAAGGAACTTTTATTGTTTGGAAAGAACTGGAGCCCACGTTCAACTGAACTGAAAATGTACCCAACAAGAAATAGTGAAATCATGTCCAAGTCCTGCCCTTTCTCTCTCCTTTTCAGCGGGCAGAGTGCTGTTGGCGCAGCCCCCGCAGAGGGTGCCAGAGGGCCCCAGGCCGGCGTCAGGCAGGCCCCGCAAGGAGGCGCCCAGCAGTGCTGGGGACCTTCTTTGAATCCCAGGGCCATTTCAGATGCTATTTGGCAAACGATACAATAGAATGTGCAAATGAACAGCACTTTCTCCTCTTTCATAAGGGTTGCTGGGCAACTGCTTTCCCTTTTGCACATAAACTTGATGTCCGTGCAGTCTTAGCGAGTGTGCTTGACGAATGGACGGCGCATGCGGCCGCAGCCAGGTTTGTGAATTGGATTCCTCCACGGGCCACGCAGCTTGCTCTTCCTGTGCTCACTGCATTTCTGACCTCGCAAATGCGGGGCCTTGATCGCCGGGCGCTGAGAGCCTCCTGGTGGGCCCCTGCCGTGCCCTCTCTCACTGGAGAGCAGCACAATCTCTGTCTCCCGATGGCGGCCTCTCTCTGGCAGGAAGAGCACGTGTCTTCAGAAGCAACTTGTTGCCACCCCAGGTCTCTGCGAGGTGCCCCGGAGTGCCATCACCTACATATAATGTCCGTGGTGTCCGATGCCCACCACCCGCGTTAGTAATTGTACTCGTGACCTTGACATTCATTGCACTGGCCGCGTGGTTGCCTTTATTATTCATGAAGCCCTGTGTGGGGAGGGACTTTGGCTGTATGAACCAGGCACTGCTTGGCCACGGAAGGGTCTTGGGATGAATTTTGGCCCCGCCTCTTCCTTAGCTATGAAACCTTGGGCAAGTCTCATAAGTTTCTTAGGGCCTCATCTTCATGACCTAGAGAATGAGACACATACTCAGTCCTGCTCATAAGCCTGTTTCAAAGACAAAACAAGATAATCGGTGTAAAAGCACTCAGCACAGTGCCTTATCTATAAATATAAAAGCCTAAGCGACCGGTACAACCGAACGACGGGAACGACCGGTTGACCAGTTGCTATGACACCACTGACCACCAGGGGGCAGATGCTCAATGTAGGAGCTGCCCCCTGGTGGTCAGTGCACTCCCACAGCCAACCTCCTGCAGCTGGCCAACCTCCCCCCAGCTGGCCAACCTCCCGTGGTCCCTCCCCCTGACTGGCCAACCTCCCTTGGTCCCTCACTCCATCCCTCCCCGTGGTCAGCAGGCCCCAATCGGCCTGGCCCCGGTCAGGACTGAGCCAGATGGCCCTGATGGCCCTGATTGCCAGCCAGGCCTAGGGACCACACCCGAGCACAAATTTCGTGCACCGGGCCTCTAGTAAATAATAAACATGCAAGTATATGTAAACGATGCCAAATATGTTCATTTCTATCCTATGGAAGGGAAAGTGAGATGTGGGAATGAAATGCTGTATAAATTGACCTTTTGATGCTGCACTGGATTCATGAAATGTCAAATAGTCCCGGATAAAGGTTAACGCTCTGCGTGGGGAGCGGACCGAACTCCCGGTCACACAGCGTAGTTAATGAGGCAGGGATGGAAAAGAAGAGCTGGGATATTCAATTTTCATATTTAAAACTTTTTGGCAAGAGCCACCGCTGCAAGCAGTGTCACAGTTTTCTTTGGCATCAGAACAGATTTGAAGATGCCTCGGCTCCCGGCGGATGTCTGACTGACCCGAGGCCCGTGGTCAGTCTCTCGCTGGCTCTGAACCAGTTTCCCACTGAAAACAGGGAGAAGGGGCCCGAGCTGGACAGTGCCTCGGGGACCAGGCCCTCATCCACAGAGTGCTTTAGGAGAGGAACGGAATTGTTGTTATTATTTTCTATGGCTGAAGAGATCGAGGACAAAGGAGGTACTGAATGCCTTGAACGCGGTCCAAGGAGAGGTGCTGAAGGCCAGTGTGGACCAGCGCTTCTTGTTCTAGACCCATACTGTGATCGCTGTTGGACCCAGGACACCGGGTGAAGAGGGCGTGTCTAGTGATGGCACTGACGTCACTTCCCTCATCTGCTGGCCCCGGACCACAGAACCACTCGGATTGAGGAAAGCCTCATCCCTTCCTTAGGATACCTAGGTCTTTTTTTCAGGGAAGGAATCTCTCTCTTTAAGGAACCGAAATCCATTTCTTATATGGAAGTTTACAGACCTTGTTGCAAAAACAATCTATTTGCAAAGGAAGTCTTACAAAGAAACCACTGAATGAGATGGCTTTCTTCCTGCAGGTTCGTTCATGAAAACAGCTGCCCTCGAACAGGACTGCAGGTTCGTTCATGAAAGCAGCTGCCCTCGAACAGGCCGGGAGGAGAGGGGGATGGGTGAGGGTGCGGGCCCTGGGGTACTTGCTTGTGACTGTGAGTGAAGCTAAGTGTCCGTCAGCTGAAGCTGGGAAGATCGTCCATCTACATTAGACCTTTCCTACGTTGAAAATGAGAAAGTGAGGCCTGCAGCCTGTCAAACCTCCCATTCACAGCCAGTTTCATCTCCTACCACACCCCAGGTCTTAGTCCCGGGGTGGTTTTCTTTTTAGTTCTATGAAATTCTTTTCCTTTTAGTCTTTGTATGCACACTACACAGGGCCGTTGTACATGCCAGTTCCATGTCTTGAACAGTCTCTCTCTGCCCATCATTCCATGTCACTGTCGCCTGCTCCAGAGTGACTGATATTGCTAACACTTGTCATTCATCCGTCTGTCTGTCTCCACCACCAGGTTGTAAGTCTAGAGAAGGACCATCCACCCCTGCATGTTCCTCATTATATTCCCTTTGCTCTGCAAGTGCCCGGCTCATTTTAAATGTTTGATAATTATTTGCAGAATGAAAAAGTAAACAAAGCTATGTCATCGATTCAGTTTATAATATTTAATCGCATGGATGTCTTCATGACCTGCAAGGGTGTAGGATCCTGTGTAGAACATAGGGCCAAGGATAAGACAAAACAAGGAGAACTTCCTATTGAAATCTGCACAAAGGCCCAGCCTAAGAGAAGCTGCTTTTGTTGTTCAGCAAAGCGATGCCTCAATGACAGCAGGAGACATGGAGGAAACTGTGGGAGGCAGAGTCTCCGGGGAGAAGAGGCTGGCCTTTGGGAAGCGCCCTTGCTGAGCGAGCTGAAAGGAGGACTCCTATCACATCCAGAGAGCTAACTGTGAGGATGGCTTTCCAGACGCGGGGTCCTGTGGGTTGAGGATGATCAAGAATAAAAGGGCCAGCCCTAGCCGGTTTGGCTCAGTGGATAGAGCGTCGACCTTTGGTCTGAAGGATCCTGGGTTCGATTCTGGTCAAGGGCACATACCTCGGTTGTAGGCTCCCAGCCCTGGTCAGGGGGCATATGGGAGGCAACCAATCAGTGTGTCTCTCTCATATCTATGTTTCTCTCTTCCTCTCCCTTCCACTCTCTTTAAAAATCAATGGAAAAAATATCCTTGGGTGTGGATTATAAAAAAAGAATAAAAGGGCCAAACTGAAGACAGCTAAAGGTCTTAGAAAGAACGCATCCTAATGCAGCATTAAAAGCTGTTTGCAATTCCAAAGCATGGTCAGTTGTTTCTAAAGATGGCCGTCATGCGCTCCTTCCCTCTCTGACCCTATGTGCCATTTCCCCCGGGGATCAAGTCAGATTCCCTCCCCACTGCACCCGGGCTGGCCTCAGGTTCTTACTTGACCAATAGAACGAGGTGGAAATGAGGTTACAGCATCGCCAAGTCATAACAAGTCTTGTAGCTTGCACTGGCGTCAGGGACCTGATCTTCAGGATCTAAATCTCGCCAGAGTTTGCCAGTGGTCCAGTCTGGAAAACCCACTACCATTATTTTCAAGGGAAAATGGTAAGCGTCAAAGACACAATTTTATAAAGCTCTTAAATATTTTCCAAGAGGTGCCACTTTCATGACCTCACAAATATTAGTATCTCAGGATGCCTTATTCTCCATGATCCATATCCCTCTTCTATTCTCCGTTGGGCGCTAGTGTGACTTTAGAAAGATCATGGTCAAGGTCAAAACTGGTGGTGAGTCTTGCCAACAACATATACTAGCTGTGTGGCATTTATTTATTTTTTTAAATATGTTTTTTATTGATTTTATTGATTTATTTTGGTTAATCCTCAGCTGAGGGTATTTTTCCATTGATTTTTAGAGAGAGTGGAAGGGAGAGGGAAAGACAGAGGGGAACATCGATGTGAGAGAGACACATCGATTGGTTGCCTCCTGCACACACCCCGGCCAAGGCCCCCGGGGAACCTGCAACTGAGGTACATGCCCTTGACCAGAATGGAACCTGGGACCCTTCAGTCTGCAGGCCGATGCTCTATCCATTGAGCCAAACTGTCTAGGGCAGCTGTGTGGCATTTAGCAACTTGCTTAACCTTTCTGAGTTGCCATTTCCTGCATGTGAACTAGGGATAAGGCCTACCTCCCAGAGTCCGAGGAGGAAATGAAGTTGTGTGGATAAAGGACACGACACAGAACAGACACTCAGGAGGTTTCCTCTGTCTGGCTCTCTCTGCGTTGCCCTGGCTTTCTCTTCGTTGACTCTGCCTTCCTGTGCCGATTTCTTCCAGGCACGTGGCAGCTGACCTTTTGTATTTCTCTCAGTCCACTTGCCCATCTCCTACCTGCCACAGCCTCGCCACACTCCTGACTTCCACATCAATGAGAAAGATCCCAGAGAAAAGGGAGTGGTCAGGGACACTCTTAAACTGGACGGTTTTAGGAATGGCTGCTGAAGACAGGGGCAGAGAGTGATCAGAGAGCAGGAAACCAAGAGAACAAACAGGACCAGGATGGGGAGGACATGGTGACCATCAACCAGAGCGGGCAAGTTCCGCCACGCTCTACCAGCCACACTCTCCCGGCCACGCTCTGCCGACCATGCTCTGCCAAGCCCAGTGACATCTGGTGACAGCTTCTTTGGACTCTTACTACCTTTCTAAATGTTCTTTGAGTGGGAGAAGCAAATCAAATCTTTTAATAAGGCAATCTCTCTGATGGTTTGCCACATGATCTTTCTCTTTTTCCATCAAAGTGTGATCTGTGGCTTGAATTTTCTCCACGTTCCAAACTCCTTTGATATTGCATCTCTAGCTAGTTCCACACTCACGCTGCCTGAGGAAGGTGGCAGACTGCGTTCAGTGTGCGGTGCGCTCTGGGGCTGGGCGGCACAGATGCCCTGAGAATCAGGAAGGCGAGGTTGGTCTTTAAGGTCTGGACACTGAAACCCTCAGGATGGCCAGGCCTCAGGGTCTCCTTCATCTTTTCCTGCTAATGTTTATACATGTGGTCTGTGTGAAGGTCTAGGTAACTCTGCACAGCTGTGTAAGCACCAGTTCATAGCAGACAGCAAGACCCTCCGAACAAGTCATTCGCAGAAGAAACATAAATGGTCAGTGCGCCGTGGAGGAGGTTCTGCCTCATAAGACAAGGTGTCCACTCAGAGCAGCAGGCGGGGCCACAGGGACTGATTCGGCACTGACAGCGTAGCAGAGTGATCATCGCGGTGTGAACGCAAGGGATGAACTCACGTGGCAATGCTGGCTTCTATGGGCAATGTTTCTCACACCTGTCCGAATGCCTCCTGTCTGGCCCCACCCCTACCCACAGACACACTCACATCATAGCCATGTGTCCAACTGGGAAAATAAAAAGGGGAATGATCTACTGTAATGTGTGTTTAAAAATTATAAATGAAATGTTAAATATATACATAGAGAGGACAAATGAGTATTCCTCCTCGGAAGCCCTCCTTAGAATCCATCCCTAGATCCAATAGTTAATATTTTCCCCTCATCCTTCCCTCTATTCTTTTCCTTCCTTCCTCCCTCCCTCCCTTCCTCCTTCCCTTGCTTCCACCCAAACGAGGTCCAATCATTGCATTTGATTGTCTTGCCTGTTAAAACTCTTAATTTGCAACAGACCCTGCTCCTCCTTCCCCCTTTCTCTGGTCCCTGAATGTTGAATAAACTGGATTAGTTGTCCTATAAATTGTGCCAAATTCTGAATTTGTCTGTTTGTTCTCCTACTGCCCTGCAAGCTAAAGGTTAGACCTAAATCTTGATTAAATTCAGTTTAACATGTGTGTCTCACTGCATTACATCATTCAGAAAGTACATCGTGTCTGGGTGTCTCATTCCGAGACGTGCCCAGTGGACCAGCGGGTTCGGGCGGGGGGATCCTCCCATTGCTAAGGTCCCTGCCACCCTTCTGCTAATGGCTTTAGCACCTGCTATGTTCACTGCCCCAATCAATTATTCCATTAGTGGTTGGAAATAGTGATGTTCCCATTTTATCAATCCTTCTACATTTAATAACTACAGTTCTCTACAGAAAACATAGTCCTCATCAGCGACAGCTTTTCTGATTTTTCTGAAATGTGGTCACACAGAATGACAGGTAAGATCAATGCCCGATCCTAGCCCTGTCCACCCTAAGGTCAAAAGCAATGACACAGCACCATGCTCACATGGTGGTCTCTAAGTCACATGACACACTGACAGGAACCAGGGCTTCATGGAGAAAGGGGGCGGAGGGATTGGAGAGAGAAAGAAAGAGGGGGCTGGCACTCAGGGACATGGACAACAGTGTGCTGATTGTGGGGACGGGTGGTGGTGGTAGAGGGCATAGAGGGGATAAAAGGTGACGGAAAAAATAAAATAACAAATTTAAAAGGGCTGATTCCAAGTCTGAGGCTAGAAATAAGCAAGATGATGATGAACCTTGTAGTGCCAGTAAGCAAAGAAGCTCTCAAAAAAATTAATGCATAAAAATGGAGCTGTGTCATAAGATCCCCAGGAGCTAGTTGGCGCTGAGCTCTCCTGGGTGCAAGATGGGCCATCTGAGCATCGAAACCCAGAGCACCTGCAGCAGATGGGCTCACGGTGAATGCACTGTAAAGCCCATGAGTTCATAACGATACAGACGAAAACCGGGAACAGGAGGAAGACCACAGAGCCACCCTCTGAAGCAAAAGCAAACTCATTGGTCACCACCGCAGGGAAGCAGGACACCAGCCCTGACTGTGAAAATTAGTAAATTAAAGAGAAAAACTGATTATGCTTGGAAAAGACCAGCACGGATACTGCGTGAAGAGAAGGCTGGAGAGGACAAGAGTGAAATGGGGAAATTTGCATGGAAATCCAGGGACTGTGCCAATGGCCAGGAACATATAGAAGCAAGAGCTGGTCCCTGGGCCTGGAGCTCACACACTGAGTGGTGGCCGGCTGGTGACCAGGCAACTGCCACTAAGTGGGACACGGACCTGAAGAATGACAAGGGCAAGCAAGGTGCCTCCGGAATAGCAGGAAGGAAGGGTATCGAGCTACCCTGGGAGCGCTAATCCCGGGGAGAGGGGGCCAAGCGGAGTCTCACGGGTTGAGACAGAAATAAAAGATGATCCTACCGGGGTAGGGCCTACCCCAAACCGACATCAGAGCCAGGGGAGCCTGACAGGCAGAGCCAGCAGTGGGGAGCACTGACGGGGGACCAGGACAGGAGAGCCTGTACCAGGAGGAGGAAGGGGCCCGAGCCCACAGGGGAGGGACTGGGGTAGAGAGGCTGGCGTCTGGCCCCGCCTAGCCAGAGGGGATGGGGCTCAGGCCCCTTTGTGTCATTTTCATCTCTATTGTATGGTCGCTTCCTGGAAGTGGGAAAGAGGTGCTAGCTGGGTGAGGTGAACAGAGGACTCTGAGGCAAGACAGGGGCGGGGGCCAGACCGCAGCTGTGCTGTGTGGAAGGTGAGCCAGGCCTTGCTGCTGAGCTGTCTCCGGGGAAAGAGGTGCCGCGTGGAGCAGCGCAGATGGGCCGGGCGGCGCTGTGTCCAATTCCTTGCACCAAAGATGACCTCAACCCTGAGGCCTGAGACACACTGAGAGGGACCAGCCAGCAGGGGATGGGGGCCTGAGGTCTCACACACACACACACACACACACACACACACACACACACACGGACCAGCCAGCAGGGGATGGGGGCCTGAGGTCTCACACACACACACACACACACACACACGGACCAGCCAGCAGGGGATGGGGGCCTGAGGTCTCACACATACACACACACACACACACACACACACGGACCAGCCAGCAGGGGATGGGGGCCTGAGGTCTCACACACACACACACACACACACACACACACGGACCAGCCAGCAGGGGATGGGGGCCTGAGGTCTCACACACACACACACACACACACACACACACACACACGGACCAGCCAGGAGGGGATGGGGGACTGAGGTCTCTCTCTCTCATCTCTCTCTCTCTCTCTCACACACACACACACACACACACACACACACGGACCAGCCAGGAGGGGATGGGGGACTGAGGTCTCTCTCTCTCTCTCTCTCTCTCACACACACACACACACACACACACACACCAGCCAGCAGGGGATGGGGGACTGAGGTCTCTCTCTCTCTCTCTCTCTCTCTCTCACACACACACACACACACACACACACCAGCCAGCAGGGGATGGGGGACTGAGGTCTCTCTCCTCTCTCTCTCTCTCTCTCTCTCTCTCTCTCTCACACACACACACACACACACACACACCAGCCAGCAGGGGATGGGGGACTGAGGTCTCTCTCTCTCTCTCTCTCTCTCTCACACACACACACACACACACACACACACACCAGCCAGCAGGGGATAGGGGCCTGAGGTCGGTCTCTCTTCTCTCTCTCTCTCTCTCTCTCTCTCTCTCTCTCTCTCTCACACACACACACACACACAGGGACCAGCCAGCAGGGGATGGGGGGACTGAGGTTCTGAGGTCTCTCTCTCTCTCTCTCTCTCTCTCTCTCTCACACACACACACACACACACACACACACACAGCCAGCAGGAGAATGGAGACAGACTTAGGCTGCGGGGGTCAGGGGGATGGTCTCTGGAGAAACCCCCATAGGACCCTCTTATTTTCTATAACAGTTTGTGTAAAATTGACATTATTTCTTCAATAAACGTTGGTGGAATTATACCATGAAATCATCTGAGCCTGGAGTTTTCTTCGGGGAAGGATTTTAAATTAAATTCATTTCCTCCGCAGGTAAAAAGCTATTTGTATTTTTCCCTTCAGTATGCTAGGGAGTGCTTTTCTCCAAGAGTTTTTTTTTTTCCATTTTTCCTAAGTAATTGACTTTCTTGGCATAGAGCTGTTGGTATTTCTTGTCATTGTGGTGTCTGTGGGACTGTGGTGATGTTTCTCTCCTGGTGCTGACATTGTCAGGTGGGGTCTGTTTCCTGATCAGTGTGGCGAGGGGTTTACCAGTTGTATTGGTTTTATCTATTTTCTATTTTTTATTATTTTCTCTTCATTATTATTTCATTCCTTCTACTTACTTCGGGTTTATTTTGCATTATTTTAATCAGAAAAATCAATAAACAGAAAACAAATGCAACATCCAAGACACACTAACCTCTCTCTTTCTCGGGTGTTGAAGGACAAAGTTTCAGTGAATAGAGGCTAGAGACTCCCAGTTTCCTGGGACGACGAGCAGCCCAAGTAAGTCAGGTGAGTCACTGCTTGTTTTTCTATAGAAAAAATGCTGAGAGGCCCTGGCCCGGGGGCTCAGTTGGCTGGGCCTCGTCCTGGGCACCAAAAGGTCGCTGGTTTGATTCCTGGTCAGGGCACATGCCCGGCTTGTGGGTGTGATCTCTAGTCGGGGGAGCAGCTCACATGGGTGTTTCTCTCTCTCTCCTCTCCTTTCCTCTCTCTAACAGACAATGGCATTTCTTTAAAATGCTAGGGAAGCACTGCCCTGGGCCCAGGGGCCAAGAAAAGAATTCCCTTCCCTTTCTCCTGTCAGTTCGCAGGCGGCATGTGCTCGGTGAGTGCTCTGCGTTGCTCAGTGTGGAGACAAGGAGTGGCAGGGGTGGTCTCCATCACTCACCTCCCAGGAATGTCCTGACAAAAACTGCTGGGCAAATACAGATTGCCTTGCCAGTACAGCTGTGAGGTGTAGCTGCCAGTATGCTAATTAAGCATTCATCAAGAGCAGCAACAAACTGACAGCAAGGGTCTCCAATTTACCTAATAATTATTATGTTTCATAATTGAGATGCTGTTGTCATTGTCATCGAAAGCAACAGACGTTTACAGAATGTCTGCCTGTGCCGGCACCGGGTCAGCAAGGAGCCCCCAGCTGTCAAAGTTTCCTGCCTTCACTGGGGAGTCCAGGCGCACATAAAATTAAGTGGTCCAGCCCGGCCAGTGCGGCTCCGTGGTTGAGCGCCGACCTATGAACCAGGAGGTCACTGTTCAATCCCCAGTCAGGGCACATGCCCGGGTTGTGGGCTCGAACCTCAGTGTGGGGCGTGCAGGAGGCAGTCGATCAATGATTCTCTCTCATCATTGATGTTTCTATCTCTCCCTTCCTTTCTGAAATCAATAAAAATATATTTTAAAAAATTAAGTGGTGCAGGTTGTCAAAATCTGAGTGCCGGGGGAGCCTGCAGAGCTTCGGGAATTCAGAGGGTCACAGAGCACAAGGGGACAATCACAGGTCAGGGCTGGAGGGGACGCTGCACAGCGGGGACGAAACCTGTTTGTACCTGAGCCAAGAAGAACGGGGAGAAGCACCCTCTGTGCAGCGGCCGAAGGGAGCCAGCATGAGGGCAGGGCGCTTACGATGAACTCCTGACTCCCACCGCACAGCTGCACGTTGCGGAATGGGTACAGGAAAGCAATGGGAGCACAGCCCCAGCAGCCAGCCAGACCTGGGCAAACACCCTACAGCAAGCATGTCGCACTCGCGGCTCGCGGGCCGCATGTGGCCCACAACCACTATTTTTGCAGCCCAGCCAATATAACGGTATGGAAGAAACGTTTTAATGAAAATTTTGTCACTTAATTTCACAATATCCTGTTAGACATAATTATTAATAAGGAACCACAACGTCCACAAATGACTGATTACTGTTGCATTCGTTTCCCTTATGCCCTTTTTTCTCCACTAATACACCATTTCTCTCCACTAATACACCATTTCTCTCCACAAATACACCATTTCTCTCCACAAATACTAGCAGCGAATATTTTAGCAGCCAATTGCCACTAGTCTTGGACTGACTTGTTTGGTGTGCGCAACAGGAAATATTTCGCTTTCAGAGAACAAGAAAAGTGGGTTTATTGGCGTTACCCTTATTAATTTGTGCAGTAATTCAGTGTCTGGTAAGTTAATGTTCAAGGAAAAATATTAATTTTTATTAAAATGTGCTATTATTTTATGTTAAGGACGACTCACTTATTCCAGCCCTCTGTATTCAGCATGTCTGAGAGGGCCGCGCAGTAGCCCAGGGTAAGTTAGAGCGGAAGCAGTGAGAATGGGGGGAAAGGTATACAACACTTTCCCAACTGACTCAGAAAAATATGGTTTCAACCCACTTTTACAAACACAAAGTGTTACTGACCTTAAATAAAAAGCAAAGTAGGGCGATGTCGCACACATAGAAGAGAAACACGAGGGAGAGGGAGGAATAAACAATGATTCTTACATTTGAAGATTGAGTAACTGAGACACCTCACAGAAATAGATCCACCCACAGAGAAGGCCTGACTGGGTGGGGAAATAGTAACCCTACCTATGGGCTGACTTGACGAGCAGCGAGGCCGCCAGGCAGCGATAGCGGACGGCGGGGAATCCATACAGTGCTGAGACTTCTAAGCAACGGGAAGGATATATCAGTAGAGGTCAAGGTTAGGACTCTTTGGGGAATTCTCCTATGAGAGTGAATCCTTTTTAGAGGATTCGCTTTGCCTTAAACTGCCCCACAATTAAAGACAAGTCAAGTAGAATGCTCGGGCCAGGTGATGAGGTGTTTGGGAAAATCAGTTTTCAAGGAAGTTTGTACAACAATAGCCACCATGGACTGAATACTGCGGAGAATTCACACCTGCCCAGTGCTGACAAGGCGTTTCCTCTTCGGTGGAAAGCATGGGCGGCTCCCGAGACAGGGTCACAGAATAAAAGGACCTCCTTTCAGGACCCAGGGAACCTGGTCCCAGGTTGGTTCTCGGACTTACACTCTGAGGAGTTGGAAAAAGAAGAAGAATATTCCTGTAACTCATCACGCCCCTGCTTAAAGCCGAGGAGGGCCGTGCACCGTGACGAGATGCCCCTGGGTGTGCCAGTGCATTGGGGACCGCGTTTAGGGAGCATGAAGGGTGACTGCTTGGTCTCCGTGCAGCTTTGGTCCTCTTGGGAACGACCAGGACATCACAGGCGCTCCTCCCGCCACCTCCCCCTCGCCTGCCCCATCCCTGCGGTTTTACACAAGGAGCAGTTCCCTCCCGGCCCTTCAGAGCCACACAGCTGATTTCGAGCTGGTTACACGGCTTAAACTTCTTTTCCTTCCAGAGTAACTTGCCTAGACTGCAGCCCCGAAGAAAAGCGTTATTTTTGGAAAGTTCTAAAGAAAAGCTATTTTTGAGTTTTCAAAGTAGGAAAAATCAATGCTTAATTGCCGCTAAAAAAAAAAGAGAGAGAGAGTTTAGGTCAGGGGTCCTCAAACTTTTTAAACAGGGGGCCAGTTCACTGTCCCTCAGACCGTTGGAGGGCCCGACTATAGTTTAAAAAAAAACTATGAACAGATTCCTATACACACTGCGCATATCTTATTTTGAAGTAAAAAAACAAAACGGGAACAAATACAATATTTGTATTTGCATGTGGCCCGCAGGCCGTAGTTTGAGGACCCCTGGGGTCCTTTGATGGTTCGGGTACCCAGACAGTTAAACGCTGTCTCACAGAAAGCTGTAAGGGCGTGAGCATGTCTCCGTGGGGCCTGGCGGCGTGGCCCTGCTGTCGAGGCCTCTCGCTGGGGAACACATTCCCACCACCTCTGTGCAGAAGCCATGGGCTTCACTATCGCACTGTCTCCGGGACAAGCGTCCCTGAGGTTTGTCATCATGATTAAATGAGGCCGCGAATGCAAAAGGCTCTTCCTCCCTCCCACGGCCCTTGCCTGGGATTGGCAGGCGGCCTGTCCATGGGTCTCTCCGTGTTCCTTTCGCCATGAAACGCCGCAGGGGGTGGCGCCCGGGCAGGGAGCTCGGCCTCCCGGGGAGTGTTTCAGCAGAGAGCGGGTCTGCTGAGGTCGGGTGAGGCCGCACCCCGGGGTAGCCCTGGTCACTAGACCGTGAGCTTCTCAAGGGCAGAGCCGTCCTGGCACCTGCCAAGGCACCGTTCCTGGCACAGAATCCGTGCTCAACACACATGGACCCCTGGCCTACCTGCTCTCTGTGCTCACAGAAGGCGCTCGGTCCCATCAGCTCTGCATAGAGCTGATAACATAGTGTTATTCTGTGACAACTGCATTGTTCGTGCAGGCAACGGGCGGAGGCTGTTGGGGAGACGTCCAGACGCCTACAGCGCCCCTTCTCTCCCAGGCAGAACTCCCGCTGCTGACTTTCCTCTCCGGCCATCAGGTGGGCAGGAGGCTTGACTGTCTGCCCAGCCCGCTGCCTGCTCCCTGCTGGGGCCCGGGTGTCCTCACTGCAGCCTGGGGCCCTGCGTGTTGCATTTTAAGTGGATTCACTGAAGTCACAGTTGGACGGCTGGCTGCGCCCCTCCACGTGCTTGGCTCGAATCCTTTACTTTCGCCCTTCAAGTGAAAGATGGTCTATGATACCTGGAAGCCTTGGTCCCTGCTGCTGTCTCCAGGGAGAGGCTGGGGCGGAGCCTAGGGTTTCATAGCACAGATTTAACCCTTTGTACGCCATACGCACGTCTATAGATGCAATTAAATCCAAAATATCATGGTGTGTGGGGATGGTTTCCGTTTTGGACACATGGCAGTTAACTGGTTAAAATGCAAAACGATTCCTCATCACCTTTTACAGATCCGGCATCATGGACTCATGCTAATGTTTGCTGAGTTTCTGTCCGGGAACATCGAGGTGTCCCTGGCCTTGGAACCCAGTTTGTGTTGTCACTGTGGTCTCCCGGCTGCTGACCCTTCCACCTCCGTCCTCACAGCGGCCACATGGCGGCTTCCCTTGGCTGCGTGTGGCTTCCGCACTTAGCCTCGGTCCACTTGACCACTCAATCGCTCGTGCAGAACCTGCCTCCCTGGGAAAGAGTCTCACACTTTTTTGACTCAAGACACACCTTCCTCACATACGAGACACCTATGTACCTAGGAAGCCGGGCATTCAGGAGGGTCACTGACCTGTTCTTTCTTTGGGAACCAAGTCGGAAACCTGATGTGTTGACTCCTGCTTCTCTTTTAGCTGGGCTGGGACGTCTGTGTAATAGCCTGACCATTTTATTGTTTTAAATCCTTACCTGAGGACATGCTTAGAGAGAGGGAAGGGAGGATGGATGGATGGAGGGAAGGAGGGAGAGAGAGAGAGATAGAGAGAGAGTCATCATAGTGAGAGAGAAACGTTGATAGGTTGCCCTCTGTATGTGCCCCAACTGGGGACTGAACACTCAGCCAGGTACGTGCCCTGACCAGGAACTGAACTGGCAGCCTTCGGGTGCACAGGATGATAGGAGCCAGCGGACCCGCTCGGCCGGGCCGGCCTGACAACCTGGCAGCTGGGCTTCGGGTCAGGACGAGGAGGCGCACAGCAATATTGTTCTTTCTCAGGCACCATCAGCTACCATCCCCCCCCCCCCCCCCCCCCCCCCTGCTGCCCTCTTTCTGAACCGAGAGGAAGTTTGATTGGGGCTTTGTTTTGTGCCTTAGGCAGAAGTTTTGGGTCAGCTGAGGTCAGTTCCCATTTCATCTAAATCAGTTGGCCCTCCCTCAGTCTCAATGGAAAAACTTCAACAAAAATACATTTACACATAAGACTTAGTTTTCATTGAATTCCATGTTGGCAAAGGAGGCCAGATCCCTATCTCTGAAGGCACTTAACCTCTTAAACAATGTTGTATTAATTTTTTTCAAAGAACTTGTACTTCGCCATAAATCAGTTGGCCCCCCTGCTTCTAAGGCTGGCCCCTGAAGCTTGTGGACTGTTGACGTTCCTATCATTTTAATGGAGACCTTGTATGCACATACTGAGGGGGGTGGCGGGGTGGGGGGCGGGGAGAGAGAGCAGAGAACAGAGGATCGGTGTCAGGAAACCTGGCTTCTGTCCTGCCGGTGCCATTAGGGGTGACCTTGGGCAAATTCCTGAGCCCCAGGCTCCTCATCTCCATAAAGAGGGGATGAAATCATACGGAAGCTTTCTCAGACACCAGGATTTAATGATGCTGAGTGCAAATTAATGGAACTGAGCGCAGCCCCAGGGCCATAAAGAAATCACCAGATAGACATCGGATTTATTTTAGAACTCACAACTTTTTCTATGTGGCCAATGAGCAAAGATCGTTTTTCTTGAGGAATCGAGACTAGAGTGACGTGAGAGAACAATAGAGAACGCGTAGCCTGTCAGAGCTGGCTGCCAAGCCATGTTTATAACTTTGTAGATGAGGGAACTTAGGGCTGAAGAGGAGCAGTGACTTGCCTACCACTGGCTGAAAAAAGCCACCCTGGATTGTCTACTTTACACTGCCTTGACTCTTTTTAAAAAAATATTGATTTGAGAGAGAGGGAGAAAGGAAGGGAGAGAAACATCAACTTGTTGTTCCACTTAGTTATGCATTCACTGGTTGCTTCTTCTAAGTGCCCTGACTGGGAGTCGAACCCACAACCTTGGCACATCAGGACGATGCTCTAACTAGCTGAGCTAGGGTTTACCTTGATTCACTCTTCATACTACCGTTTAGATATTCTTCAGGAAAAAAGGTTGTTAGTATTGTGTTTTAAATGATTTCAGTGTTTAAGAACTCTGTTAAAAGCTAACCTGTTAGGCCATGCTTCCTCTTGCCCATTGGGATTATAACCATAAACCAAGGGACAGGGTGGTGGCTGACACATGGTTCATATGTCCAGGGATTTGAACACATAACAGAGGAATTTAAAATACCACTTTGTGTGAATGCGTGAATTCATGCCCTTCATCCGTTCTGTGGGTCCACATACACCGGTTACCGAGTATGCAGGCCTGGGAAAGACTCTCTTGTGACGCTTTTCCAGAGGCTGCATTTACCTAAGGTGTCCAGGGAGCTGAAGCCCAAACTTATTTTGGAAAAAGGAATACTCAGAATTGTTGGCTATGGGAGGCTTATATATGACATTAAGAAATCCCTCCCCCTCCAATTTTTTGCTACAATGGTCCTCAGACAATATGGATAAGCCACCAAATTTTAGCAGCAGTCAGCAAGAACATACCTCCTCCTCCTGATCATATCTCATTTTCTCCATATCTGAAGGAGTGAAAATTGTCACATACATGATTTTTTCAAGCAATTAGTATCTTTACAAAAGCACTAATGCTAGTTTTACACTGATACTATGTGATGGGATATTTGAGAAAATATGTATTTTCCAACCCTAGAGGAGTTATAGATGTTTTTATGTGTTCTAAATGAGCAAGCTTCACTATGAATGCCAATGATTACACTTTAACATTTTTTTAAATTAATTTCAGAGAGGAAGAAAGAGGGAGAGAGAGATAGAAACATCAATGATGAGAGAAAATCATTGATCGACTGTGTCCTGCACACCCCACACTGGGATGGAGCCCACAACCCGGGCATGTGCCCTGACCGGGAATCAAACTGTGACTTGGTTCATAGGTCGATGCTCAACCACTGAACCACAACATCAGGGCTGATTACACTGTCTTGATCACACAGTGGTCGCCTTGGGAGCTAGTGGAGCTCATGGGCCTTGATCCCTGTGTCTTGACACAGTCAGGTGCCCACTTGTACTTCTGTGGCCCTTGTACTAATGGTCTATCCCCTACAAGGCTCCCCCATGGAGAACATGACAATTTTTGGTAGTCCCTCACTCATCTGAGGACATAGTGCTTTGGGTTTGAAACCTGATGACCGTATTTGTTACAACTGTGCAGAGAATGAGAGAGGGAAGAAGCTGAGAGAGGTGTTTGGGCCTTTAGTGCATGGAATTTTCCTGCCCAAAGGTCTCTTCACACTTTAGCAATAATGAGATTCTGGGAGGCATGTTCCCAGGGCGTATAAGCCTATGTTAGTTTCCTGATCGGAATTTGGGGTCAGTTTGTTTAGATTCTTCTCAGCAACAAAAGCTTACGTCATGCATGGATCTAGACAAGGTATGAACTATCAATGGGTGGGTAAACAATGAAGGAAACAGATTTCAGCCTGACAGGGCACATTCTCATATAACTCACTGCATGTTGGGAGGCAGCGTAGCATGAATGTTAAAGAGAACAGGCTTCGGAGCCCAGAGCAACTTGGGTTTGAGCCCAAGTTCACCACATTTTAGCTGCGCCTCGGGCCATTCACTTAACCTCTCTTTTCCTCCTCTGTAAAATGCATATGATGGTCCCTACCTCTTATTTTTGTGAAAATTGAATGTGGTAATTCATGTGAAGCACCCAGTGTGGTGCTCAGTGTACAGCACACACTAACCCTTATTTCAATGCATATCTTTCTCTTGCCTTCCACATCCCTCTCTTCTCTTTCAGCCGGGACGGGCGAACTGCTCTAATGAACAGTTACATTTCAGGGGCGCCCATGACAGGAGTTTATTTCTCACCCATCCACATGCATAAAGGCATAAAGAGAAACACATTGACATTATAAAGTCAAAGTACCCCTTGTTTTGAGGTTTATTGTTATTCAGAAAATAATATGCTTATCTCCAGCTTTTCTTTTTTTTTTTAAATACATTTTATCTACACTAATAAAAGAGAAACATGGTAATTAGCGTATGACCGCTACCCTTCCCATTGGCTAATCAGCATATCCTTATGCAAATTAACTGTCAGCCAAGATGGCGGCCGGCAGCCATGCACTGAAGCGAACAGGGAGGCTTGCTTGCTCCAGTGACTGGCGGACTCCAACGTTCCCCGCCTGTCTTGCCGGCCCCTCAGCTGCAACTCTAAGCAACTATGTTGCAAATATAGAAGCTAAACAAAACCCTAGAAACCAGCTTTCAGTCAGCCGAGCTTCAGCCAGCCGGGCCACAACATTGTATCAAATACAGAAGGTAAAGGCCAGAAACCTGCTTTCAGCAGCGAGGCCTCAGAGCTAAAGCTGGCCCAGAATAGAAAAAAAAAAAAGAAAGAAAGGAGCAGTTGGGAGCTTCAGTCACCCGCCAGCCTGAAAACGGCCCTCAGCCCCTTAGCCAGACTGGCCAGGCACCCCATTGGGTCCCCCACCCTGATCCAGGACACCCTTCAGGGCAAACCAGCCGGCCCCGACCCATGCACCAGGCCTCTATCCTATATAGTAAAAGGGTAATATGCCTCCCAGCACTGGGATCAGCGTGACAGGAGGCAGCGACCAAACCCTCTGATCGCCCTGCGACTCTGTGTGTGACAGGGGGCGGGGCCACAACCTCCCTATCTGCCCTGCTCTGTTCGTGACAGGGGAAGGCACCCCAACCCCCTGATCGCCCTGTGGCTCTGTGTGTGACAGGGTGTGGCGCCCAAACCCTCCCTCCCCCCCCCCCCCCACAGGCCCTGCTCTGTGTGTGACAGGGTAGAGCCATAACCTCTCCAACAGCCCTGCCCTGAGTGTGACAGTGGCTGCGCCCCAACCCCCTGATCGGCCCTGCTCTGTGGGTGATAGAGGGTGGCGCCCCAACCCCCCTCCACGGGCCTTGCTCTGTGTGTGACAGGGTAGAGCCATAACCTCCCCATTGGCCCTGCCCTGAGTGTGACAGGGTGCAGCGCCCCAACCCCCTGATCCGCCCTGCTCTGTGTGTGACAGGGGGCGGTGCCCCAACTCCCCTATCAGCCCTACTCTGTGAGTGACGGGGGGGGAGCTCCTCAACCCCCTGATGGGCCCTGCTCTGTGCATGACAGGGGGGAGCTCCCCAACCCCCTGATTGACCCTGCTCTGTGTGTGACAGGGTACGGAGCCCCAACCCCCCTGATGGGCCCTGCTCTGTGAGTGACAGGGGGCAGTGCCCCAACCCCCTGATCGGCCCTGCTCTGTGACAGGGGGCAGCGCCCCAACCCCTCTGTGCATGACAGGGGATGGCGCCGCAACCTCCTCATCGACCCTGCCTTGAGTGTCACAGGGGGCGGTGCCCCAACCCCCCAATCGGCCCTACCCCGAGCATGACTGAGGGTGGCATCACAACCTCCTGATCCGCCCTGCTCTGTGCATGACAGGGGGCGGCACCCCAACTCCCCAATCGGCCCTGCTCTGAGCCCGACCAGGGGCTGCACCTAGGGATTGGGCGTGCCCTCTGCCACCCGGGAGCAGGCCTAAGCCAGCAGGTCTTTATCTCCCGAGGGGTCCCAGACTGCGAGAGGGCACAGGCCGGGCTGGGTGACCCCCCTCCCCGCCCCAGTGCACAAATTTTTGTGCACCGGGCCTCTAGTTTTATATAAACAAAATTCCACAAAGTCACTCTACAAAGTCACTCAGACACCAGGCCCTCTGTTGTGGGTCTCATGATCACCTTAAAGCCAATCACTCTGCTCCAGAGGTCATTCAAACACCCGGGCTCTGCCCACCTTAGGCCTCCACGCTCCGCCTTGGGCAGTAAGCAGCCTGTGGGGCAAATCGGCCTGCTGCCTGTTTGGGTACAGTTTTTACCTGTTTAAATGGCTGGGGGGCGGGGGTGAGGGAAAAGAAAAGAGAGAGCTCATGGACATGGACAACAATGCGGTAATTGTGGGGGGTGAATGGGTGGAGGTGGGAGAGGGCATAGAGGGGATAAATGGTCATCGAAAAAAATGTATTAAAAAAAGAAAAGCTGGAGGTAGGCATATTATTTTCTGAATAAAAATAAACCTCAAACCAAGGGGTATTTTGACTTTATAATGCCAATGTATTTCTCTTTATCCCTTTATGAATTTCCACACTTTACCTGGGGCCATATTTCTTTAAAAAATGTTTTTATTGATCTCAGAGAGAGGAAGGGAGAGGGAGAGAGAGATAGAAACATCAATGATAAGAATCATTGATTGACTGCCTCCTGCAAGCCCCCTACTGGGGACTGAGCCCACAACCTGGACATATGCCCTAGCCAAGAATAAAACCCTGGCCTCTTGGTTCATGGGTTGATGCTCAACCACTGAGCCACACAGGCCGGGCCTGGGACCATATTTCTTTATCCCAAAGAACTTATTTAGTATATATTTTCACGTATATTTCCTGGCAACAATTCATCTGAGACTTGGAGGGGAGGCAGGAGTTGAATGCAGATGTTTTTTTCCTTCATCCTCATTTTGGGAGGATGTATTCACTGGGCATAGAATTCCAGATAAGTTGTTATAATCTTTCACTGCTTTAAATACTGCAGCCATTATTTTTGTTGAAAACTCCATTGTCGGTTTAATTATTGCTTCTTAAAAAGTATTATCTTGCCGAGCTGGCGTGGCTCAGTGGTTAAGCATCGACCTATGAACCATTGGCAGCCTTTGCACACCTCACACTGGGGATCAAGTCTGCAACCTGGGCCTGCGCCCTGACCAGGAATTGACCCATGACCTCCTGGTTCATAGGTCAACGCTCAACCACTGAGCCTCTCAATTCCCGGTCAGGGCACATGCTCAGGTTGCGGGCTTGAAACCCAGTGTGAGGTGTGCAGAGGCAGCTGATCAATGATTCCCTCTCATCGTTGATATTTCTATCTCTCTCTCTCCCTTCTTCTCTCAAATCAATAAAAACAATTTTTTAAAAAAGTGTTGTCCGGCCCTAACCGGTTTTGCTCAGTGGATAGAGCGTCGACCTGGGGACTGAACGCTCCCAGGTTCAGTTCTGGTCAAGGGCATGTACCTTGGTTGTGGGCACATCCCCAGTGGGGAGTGTGCAGGAGGCAGCTGATCAATGTTTCTCTCTCATCGATGTTTCTAACTCTCTATTCTCTCCCTCTCCCTTCCTCTCTGTAAAAAAATCAATAAAATATATTTAAAAAGCGTTGTCTGTATTCTCCGGCTGCTTTGAAGATTTTCTCTCATCTCTGGTGCCCGGCAGTTGTCACAATGCGGCTCTGTGTCTGCCTGGGTGTGTGTGTCATGTTTGGTTCTGAAGTGGCTCTTGAAGGTGCTTTGACTATTGCTGCAGTGGCTCTCCTCCCTTCAGTAGATTCTATACTTTGCGAACAGACAACCGAGCTAAAATGCAAACTTAACCACATGGTTACTTTTCAAGTCTTTCAAATGCCTGAGATAAAGCCAGGCTCCTTCTCCAGGTGCATGGGCCTCCAGGACTATATTTGCATCCTCGTGTTCTTCTCCTGGGTCCAGCCTGTGCTCCCCCCGGCCCCCCGCCACCTCCACCCAACCCCATCCCCCAACAACAATGAGGGGAATATATTAACCCCCTCCACAAACCTGCATGCAAACCTCAATGTCTTTGCTTTTGCTATTCTTTCAGTCTGGGATTGTCTTCCCTTATCTCTACCCACACACTTATCTCCATCCAGGTGACCGCTAACCATCATTCACAATTTATCTCAGACACCGGATCTTCCAGGTAAGTCCTCTGTGGCCCCAGACTGGACTGGCCCGTCACCCCTGCACTGACCTCCACAGTAGCTTCCTGCCGGATGGTGCAGGGGCCTTTTTGAGTAACAGCCTCCTGAATGCTGACACCAGAGACTAAGCTGTTCAGAAGTGAGAGGCAGAGATGACTCGTCTCTGTTTTTTAATCTGCACCCGAGAATGTTCTTATTGCTTTTAGAGAGAGAGAAAGGGAGAGAGAGAGAAACACTGATCTGAGAGAAACATCGATCGCTTGCCTCCCATTTGTGCCCTGACCAGGAGTGAACCGGCAACCTTTCTTTCTTTTTGGTGCGTGGGACGACACTTCAACCAACTGAGCCAGGGCCTAGATACCTCACCCAAGGACATTTTTTTCATTGCTTTTTAGAGAGAGTGGAAGGGAGGGAGGGAGAGGGTGCAGGGAGAAAGAGAGATGACAGAGAGAGAGTGAGAGAGAGAGAGAGAGAGAGAGAGAGAGAAACATCAATGTGAGAGAGACATATCGATGTGTTGCCTCCTGTACGCACCCCAACCAGGGCCCCGGCTTGAACCTGCAACCCAGGTAGTGCCCTTAATCAGGAATCAAACCTGGGATCCTCAGGTGTGCAGGCTGACACTCTAACAACCGAGCAGCACTAGTTAGGGCTAGAGTACTCATCTTTTAACACCCAGTGCCTGTCACATTGAAAATGAATATTTGTGGAATGAGTCAGATATAATCAAAATAACTAAGCTCCAATGAATAACGATTTATTCTCAGCATTTACTGGGTCCTCCCTGTGCACCAGACACCAAGCTAAGTGCTCTGCACACATTGTGTCCTGTAACTGCGACCCTGTAAAGCAGGGACTATGATTATCCCCATTTCACAGATGAAGAAACTGAGCTTCAGCGAGGCTATATACCTACTCGAAATTAACAGACAGCACATGACAAAGCCAAGTCTCCGATCCAAGCCTGTGTAAGTGCAGAACACAAAGTCTTTTTCACAAAAGCGTGCGTCAGCCGACCCTCTCATTACTCATTTCTGACAGCAGTACTCTCCCCACCCCCAGCCTCCTCAACAATTCCCCAGAACTGAATACTAATCACTATGTTGTCACTAATACGAGGCTGGTTCCAGATCATGGGGACCCTCAATAAATGCTTATCAAACATTAAAAAGTAAAGGAGAAAATGAAATTTCCACCAGGTCTGAATGTAGCAGGCTCGAGTCACCCCCTAACCCTGGGGCCTTATGAGAATTAACATAAAGAAATGTTCATTCAAATTCTACCTCAAGATCTCGGTGTGACTTAGACTCCTGGAGACAGAGCCTGGCTATTTTAGGCCACGGGTGTCAGGAAGTTGGAAGCGAATCCCTCACCTGCTGGAGTGACAGAAAGAGCCAGGCGCTAAGCACCGTGACCCCCTTTCCTGAAAGGGCCACAGGGACAAGAGCTTTACACACAAGCCCACCGGGGCCGAAGGAATTAAAGAACCTTCCAGAGAGACCTGATTTGCAACCAAGAAGTGGTGGACCCTAGGGCAGCATCCTGGGCATAGATGGGCACGGGGGTGGGGTGTCCTGCGGAGGCCTCGGTGCCGCGTGGGGGTGCCCTCATGGGAAGCACATGCCTGGCGTATGTGATATGCTTTTGTGGCTCAGCAGGGACCCGGGCTCTGCTCCTGGGCAGCCTGAAGCGGTCTCCTCCCTCAGTGGGAAACATGCAGCGGCAAAGGTGGGCGGGGCTGAAGGTGGGCGGGGCCTGCAGGGAGGCCGCCTTTGTGTACACCCAGAGGCCATGCGCACAGCAGCACTGTGGCCTGCGTTGTCATTTGAGGGGTGAAGGTTAAATTGCAAAGAAATGACCCATGGCTGTCCTGAATGACGCCTGTGGCAAAATGAACCACGCAAATGAGCCCATTAATTTCACAGGGTTAAGAAAACATAGAAAACGAGCCTGAAGTTAGGAGGAATGCATTTCGGTGCTTGGTTGCTGGAGGGAGTTAACGCCTGGTCTCACCTGCAGTTTGCACAGCAGGCCTCTTTCTTAAAGCACCGTGACATTTCCGTCATCTGATCCGATCCATATGAAGAGGACACAATAGAACCCCTTCACCCAAACGAGGAAATAGATGTCCAGGAATTTGTCCCTTGTCCCTGGGGAGGTCACTTTGTCACAGGCACCGTCCTGGGCAGCCGTGGGTCCCTCCTTCGCAATCTAGCATTTACTCCTGAAGGGATAACTCTCAGTATAGCCATGCTTCCTCTCTGCACAGCCTCTCTCCCGGGATAAGCCACTCACGTTCACCGCGGGCGAGTCGGGTGAGGCTGGACCAGGGCGCTCTTCTGTTTCCTGATCCTCAGTCTTTCTGCCGCCACTGAGAATGATGCCGAAACCCCCTCTACCTGGAAGGTGATTCTATGATTAAATTCCCATCCTTTCCACTATGTTGCGCCCTAGACAAAGACGGGAGTGATGTGCGGTCAGTGATGGGTGTACACCTGATGGGCTTTTGCGATTGGCTTGGAGTTCTTGTGCCAAGTCCCTTAGAGTCATTCCTGGGAGGGTATGAACCAGGAACATGCGATGGTATGAGGCCCACGCTGCCCTCAGTCAGCCTGACCCACACGCAGAGCAGATTTTACCAACAACCGTGCCTGGGCATCGTGCTGGCTGCCACTGGGAACAGATAGCTCTATGGCAGTGGTTCTCAACCTTTTGGCCCTTTAAATACAGTTCCTCATGTTGTGACCCAACCATAAAATTATTTTCATTGCTACTTCATCACTGTAATGTTGCTACTGTTATGAATCGTAATGTAAATATCTGACATGCAGGATGGTCTTAGGCGACCCCTGTGAAAGGGTCGTTCGACAGCCAAAGGGGTCGCGACCCACAGGTTGAGAACCACTGCTCTATGGGATCCTGGCTCCCAGAGCCGAGATCCAGACGAAATGAATACACACAACATAGCGTGCGGTGCCAGCTCTCCCGGAAACAGCATTCGGAGGAAGGAGACCCTGTGAGCGAGGGTGGTGGCAAGAGCGGCCAGAGGAAGGTTCCTTCCAGCCATCCGGCCCCAGGGGAGGAAGGAGACACTGGGGGAGGCGCATGTTTCCACGTGGAGGGGCAGCGTGAGGCACCATGGAGGGAGGAGGAGCGGGTACCTGTGTGAGACAGTGAAGAAGCCTGCTCAGCCGGCAGGAAGGTGACCCCCTCCTTCAGTCTGTTTAGGAAGGAAACCACTGCGGGACAGGCCAGACCACAGGCGCAGCCATGAGCGGAGGGTCCAGACCGCAGGCACAGCCATGAGCAGAGGGTTGGCTCTGGTGATGGCTCAGCAGGACTCTACCCTCCAAGCTCCACCTCTGATGTTGATCCTCAGCCCACAGGCCTACACGCAGGGCAGTTGTGATGTCTTAAGGGGGCCCGGAGGGGGCAAGGAGGGAGAAGGAGGCTTTGGGAGGGGAGTAGCTGTCCACCTGGGAGCATGGCCACCGGACCAGCCTCCTCACTGCTGGTCTTTGCAGGTTGGTTTCCGCCAATGACCCTCCTTCACGAGCGCCCCATTTGCTCTCTCTCTTCCCGCCTGGTACACACTCTTTCTTCTGATGGCGGGTTTTGTATTTTTAGCCCAGGCAGTTGCTGTGGCAACCACTAGAGCTGAACATTTTGTTTCCCAAGAACAAATGCATGTTTAAATAGTCAAGCAATTTTCCCTTGTTCAAAGGAACTGCGATTTCACAGCATATTATTCAGACCACATGAGAGAAAGTGGATTTTCTCTCGTTTATTTGAAGGGTCCCACGGTGCTCGCACTTCCCCGGGGTGGAAGGTCAAGCTTGGTTTTCATCAAATGTGGCATCTCTTTCAGAAAGGACGGAGGACCGTTTCATTATGTTTTACTCCTCCCTCCATGTTCTAGAAGCCCTTCCCCATGGGGACCCTGACAAGAGTGGGAGCTCACCTCCTCCCGCCCGGGCAGGGAGCGCGCCCAGAGCCACTCCCCTCACCTCCAGTGAAGGGGGCCGTCCTGCCCATGTCTGCTCACCCGGCAGTGTGAGCGGAAACATGGCTTCTGTTCAATCTTTTGACCTTTCCCGGCCTTAGAGAAACTGTAGAAATTGCATTTACTCTGCTGGGGTGCTTTTCTCTCTCGGGATATGGCACATCCGTGTAGTTCGCGGATTGCAAACATGTCTCTGTTTTAGTGTCCAAGGTTCTGAAGCTTATCTCAGCCTCCAGATTCCTCTCAAGGACACGAGTGTGAGATGGGTCCCCCACATCTGGAGGAGGAGTCTTAACCTTGGCTCCATGACCTTGGGTGGAAGAAGATGACATCATTTACTTTTGCTAACTCCTAACTGAGATGATCATTTTGTTCTGTTACAATCATAGGAAACAAGCCACAGGTCACACTAGGACCCCCACTGCTTTGCAATTGCTGGAGTTTTATCAAAATCGTGTGCAGACTCATCGCTACTTTGAAATTATGGTATTTTTTAAGATGTATTGTACAGCCCTATCTTGTTACTTTTAAGTTAATAGACTATATATATATATATATATTCACTCAGATCACAATCTGAATTTTATTATTTTGAGAATGGTATTTAAATTGCTTTCCTTTGCAGTGAATTATATTTTGGTTTGTGCATTTAAAGACATCTTTCTAAGGAGGAGTCTGAAGGTTTCCCGGATTACCAAAGGGCCATGGCGCCCGAGACTCTGAACACTGCTAAGGCACACGTGTGTGCTCTAGTGTTCCCGTGTCTTCATGGATGACTAGCACGCTGACCCACTTCCTTCACTTTCTGTGTTAAGATCACTCAAGCATGGAGCCGCGCATCTTGGTAGAGGAGTCGGACCTGGTGGGAGAAGCCCTGCTCTTTGGGGAGCAGGTGGTCTTCTGAAGAAGCTCCAGGTAGGCTCCCTGCCTCGCTCACTCACTCCCCGCCCTGCAAGCGACGTGTGTGATTGGTAACTTAGGAGCAACCTGCAGGGTGAAGGCCTGTCAGGGCGGTCTGGGCTCAGACACCAGCCCGTGTACATCTAGTTGGAAGGGACTTGATGCAGGAAATTAGAGGCTGGGCTGGGGAGCAAAGCCCAGGGAAAGCTAGGGCGCTGCAGGAACATCACCGACATTCGTGGCTGCTGCATCCGGAGGGGCATGATCCCAAGGTCACCTGGGGGCTGCCCACAGCATGGCATCTCCCTTCTCCCAAGTCCACGCAACCCCCTCCTGCTGCTGCTGCAAGCGCTGGGCTCCCCTCTCCTCTGCTCTCCAGGTTCTGCACTCGCCTCTCGTGGTTGTAGCCTAACCCACAACCGCCCTGGCAGGGGTTCTGAGAAGCACAGCCTTCAGGCTTCCAGCTTCTGGAAAACAGAGGCAGCGGAGGGGTGGGAGGAGGGCAGGGGAAGAGCAGGGCGGAGCGGCGGACAGAGCCCAGCACCCGAGTCTGGTGGTGGTCGTGTGACGGAGATGCAGGTTACGGTGCTGGGACATCTGAGCTCTAGCCTGGGCCGTGCCTTTGGGAACTCACACTGTCCCCCTGGGGACTTAGTTTTTACACAGGTGTATTTTTTAAACCAAACCACATTCATATTAAATCCTGAATCCCAGTGGTTCTGGGAGTGCAGCTCCTTGGAATTCATCTCTTGCCATGAAGACAGGCATCATTCATAGATAGATAGATAGATAGATAGATAGATAGATAGATAGATGATAGATAGATTTCAGAGAGGAAAGGAGAGAGAGAGAGAGATCAATGATGAGAGAATCATTGATCAGCTGCCTCCTGCACGATCCCTACCTGCTACCCTCTACTAGGGGTTGAGTCTGCAACCTGGGCATGTGCCCTGACTGGGAATGGAACAGCGGCGACCTCCTGGTTCACAGCGCGATGCTCAACCACTGAGCCACGCCGGCCAGCAGAAAGGATTCTTAAGGTTTGCTTGTGCTCTATGGAGAGGACGCCACCCTGTACACCTGGGAAACCCACCTGCCATTACGGCGGGCATTTTCTCTGCAGCTTCCGTGACCTGCCAGCTGGAAACAGTGATGCCAACTCCACAGCCACGCCTGGTGGCTTGATTGCTTTACCGGGAAGGGCATCACTTCTGTGTGCTCACACTGGAGTATTTTGGAGATGATTTCTCATTAACCCAGAGGCATCTCTGTGAGATAACCATCCACTTCGCAGAATCCCCCACTGATCCTATTCACCTTCACCTTCGCCACCTCCCCCACTTGCTCCATCTCCCATAGTCTTGCCGCGGGTGGACAACACAGACGGAAAATACAGAGGTCTCCGGGCCCGAGAGAGCTCAGAGCAGCCTGGGCTGGGCCAGAGGCATTTTGTGGCTGCTTTGCGGGGTCTCTGGCTGAAGCCTAGAGAAGCCCTCTTCCCCTACAGGCAAGCGCACCGAGGCCAGGGCCGCACACTCAGGGCCGAGCCCCATCTCCAGAGGCCGAGCCCTGCTGCCACCGAGGGAAGGCCAGGCCGGAGGGAGGCGGATTTGAGCAGCCAACATCGAGTCTCTGAGCTTCTTCCTCCCGAGGTGAGAGGGTTCCTGCAGGGAGAGAACAGGTTTAGCAGGAACGCTCAGTGAGGAAGGCAGTCACTATCTGATTTCATGCTGGACAGTGGCAGGCAGGCAGGCGTGGTTCTCACCTGTGCAGCCACTCCGTTCCTGTGGAGGCCTCTGGGCAGAGGTGGGCGGAGTGGGGGGAGGAGACCCCCCTGGCATCCCTGGCCCCGCTGAGGGGACGTAAGCTGGCTGATGGCAGAGTGGCGCACAGGTTGGGCATCTCTGCTTCACCTGCCTCGCCGGGGCCCTGAAGTGACCAAGAGAAAATCAATGGAATTCACCTTTAAAAGCAACTCTTGGTATAAAGCTCAATTCTGGAGCCTTGGGGTTCGAGGATGAAAAGTCCACGGTTGCTGGCTTTGAGATTTCATAATCTGCTGGAAATGAATGACACACCTAAGTAACTTTGATACAACCCTGTGTTGAGTGCTAAATCGCATTTCCAAATACCCTTCAGGGGAGAGAGAAGAATTATTTCTTTCTCCGTAAAGAGGAGAAGATTGAAAGAAACAAGGTTTGAGGGGACCCGAAGGAAACGGAGGCGTTTAATCACTAAGTGATGGAGAAGATTCGCGGGCGGGTCGGGGGGGGGGGGGGGGGACGGGGTGGCGAACTGCTCATGCGGAAGCCAAAAGGTAAACTGAGGCCCAAAGCAGAGGTAGGAAGGGCATGACCTGAGAAATATGGAGTAATCTTAGATGCGCTTGCTGGGTGGGGTGCAGGAGATGGGATTGCACAGTCAGAAACCAGCCTGCAGAAGCTGGACTAGAGGGTTTAGAGTACATCCTGTGGAGAGTGGGGGTCGCTGAAGGCTTTTTAAAATATATATACATATTTGGTTTGGCTCAGTGGATAGAGCATCGGCCTGCAGACTGAAGGGTCCCAGGTTCGATTCCAGTCAAGGGCATGTACCTTGGTTGCGGGCACATCCCCAGTAGGGAGTGTGCAGGAGGCAGCTGATCGATGTTTCTCCTTCATTGATGTTTCTAACTCTCTATTCTTCTCCCTCTCCCTTCCTCTCTGTAAAAAAAAATCAATAAAATACATTATATATATATATATATTGATTTCAGAGAGGAAGGGAAAGGGAGAGAAAAACATCAATGATGAGAGAGAATCATTGATCGGCTGCCTCCTGCATGAGCTGGCAACCTGGGCATGTGCCCTGACTGGGAATTGAACCGTGACCTCCTGGTTCATAGGTCAATGCTTAACCACTGAGCCATGCTGGCTGGGCTCGTTAAAGGCTTTTGATCAAGGGGGTGAGCTGATCAAAGCTGTGTTGCAGGAACACAGTTCTGGTGGAGGCGTGGACGGAATTGGGGGGACACACTGGAGCAGGGCCTGGGCTGGGTGTTATGAATGGAAGAGGGGGGAGGTCTGAGAACCACACGGGACAGCGCGCAGCCCAGAGGACGGCTGTCAGCCGCCAGCCTGTCTAGTGGAGTTCCTGACATCCAATCAACCGCAGAGTCATCGACTTGTTTGTGAAATCCTAGAGCAGACTCGGCCTCGGAGAGAAGCTCGTCGGCCTTATTTTACAAATAGGAAAACTCAGACTCAAGGCAAGTTCCAATGTAATGTGTTTCACAACAAAGAGCTTTGACTTTTCTTGTCCACTTTTCACACAACCTGGAAAGGTGGTTTCTAATTAAAAATGCATTAGATGGGCCATAGTCGGTTTGGCTCAATGGATAGAGCGTCGGCCTGCAGACTGAAGGGTCTGGTTCCCCCACTGACTTCCCTTTCCCTCCATAGCATCCACTGTTTGCTGTTTGGTTTTGTGCTTCTTTATCCTATAAAATACTATGAGGCAAAAGCTGGTCCAACCTGTCGCTGTGGCCATTTGATTCCAGACGTCGGTCTCATGGGATCCAGCCAGGAAACCTGTTTGAAAAACAGAGGCAGGGCCTTAGCAGTGACCTGTCCAGCACACGGAGACCTTAGCCAGATTGTGTCTGAGGATCTCTGGTGGACCACCACTTTATTAGGTCCATGCTCTCAGCCCCGGGCCCAGCCGCACGTCCTCACCCGTGTGGAAGGTAGGGATTGCCCAGGGCAGGGCGTGGGTTCCTCCAGGTTCTAGGTCTCTTAGGAGGATTTGCTCTGCCATTTCAGCCCCAAGACATTGGCCCAAGGCCCAGCTCAGACGGGAGTAGGATGACAGGAGAAGCTATAACTCTAGCAGCTTCTGCTGGGGGCAGACCCTGGGAACAGAGACATTTCGACTCTTGGCAAAGGTGGATACAGAAATCTTGCACACAAAATAAACAAAACACCTCTTATCTATGTTTCGAGCCCAAGAAAAACACAAAATTCAGAGGCAAAGAGAACCAGAAAGAATACAAATTCTATGAGAAGTCGAGCTCTGTGGCATGGCCTCCAATGCAGAGATGCCCTTTGAAGTCGCAGATACACAGGCTGGGCTCATTATGTACCAGGTGCTCTGCTAAGTATCTCCCTTTTCTTTGTTCTTTTATTTTTTCCAGCTTTACTGAGGTATAATTGACATCCTACAATATGCTAAGTACACAATGGAACAATTTGGTGTACATATGACCATGAAAGGATTCCCCCATTGAGTTCATTACATCCATCACCCCCCTTTTTTTTTAAGTAAGAACATTTAAGTTCCACTCTTAGCAAATTTCAATGATACAATACAATGGTACAATAGTGTTCTCAACTGTAGTCACCATATTGTATGTTAAATCCTCTAAGAGTTTCTTAGTCTTCTCAGCAATTCTTTGAGGAGGTTCTATTAATGCCCCCATTTATCAGATAAGAAAACAGAGGCTCAGAGAAATCAAGTAAATAGCCCAACGTGGTAAGTGGCTGGTATGGGATGGAAAGCAGGCAGGCTGACTTGAGAGCCTATGAGCTGAAGACCTAGGGACAGCGCACCGTCCGGTAGGAATGAGTGAATGAATGATGAGGTGTCTGGCTCATCGAACACCATGGCCATGAGGCATGGGTCTGAAGGTTTGCCAAGTACAGTAAATCTTTATTATTGCTGAAGTCTGTATTTTCCAGTTCATTTATTTGTTAAAATTTATTTGTAACCCAAACGTCCACACTCCTACTGCTTCTATAGTCACTCATGCACACATTTGGAGCAAAAAAAGAAACCGAGTCACCAACACACACATTCCAGCTACGGTCAAGTAAGGCAACACCCTTGTTTCAGATTTCATACTGTACTGTGCCCCTTTTGCAGTCTCTTTAGTGCTGAGCTTTTTGTATTTCTGAGAATTTTTGTTGGTGATTTCACTGTTGAAAGTGGCCCCGGCATCTTAAACAGCAGATGAGCTACCTCACATCCCTAAGCACGAGAAGACTGATGTACCACGCAGACGACATGCGTGTGTGCGGTAAGTTCATGTACACATGAGTTACAGTGCCGCTGGCCATCAGGTCAGTGTTAATGAGTCAATAGTAGGATTAAGTCAGGTGTCCTGAAACGGAAGCCAGCAGAAAATAAGGTTAGGGGTGGATGGGTCACAACAGTGCTGTGTCAAAGGCTCACAGGAACCCATATTTCCCCAGAGCCACGGTCATGTCCAGGCCTGCGGGGACTGTGGGCAGTTAGAGACCACAACGGCGCTGACTAAGGAGCATCCACTGTGTTTGACCCTGGGCTAGTCACCCGGTTAATCACTGTGTCCGCTGTGTGAGAACCGTGCTAGGCGTGGGGATGCAGGGCTGAGAAAGACAGATTCAGACCGGGTCCCTTCCCTCAAGGAGTTTATCGTTCATGGGGATGTCAGTTCTAATCTACTAGTACAGGAGCGATGGGTGTGAGGAAAGGGAAAACGGGGTATGCGTGGAAGATGTGATGGCAGAACCCAATCTCCAGTAAGTACCCTGATTCTCCCACACACGGGTTCCCAATCTCCAGGCAGGAACCGTGATCCTCCCACACACGGGGCCCAATCTCCAGGCAGGAACCGTGATCCTCCCACACACGGGGCCCAATCTCCAGGCAGGAACCGTGATCCTCCCACACACGGGTTCCCAATCTCCAGGCAGGAACCGTGATTCTCCCACACACGGGGTCCTACCTTACTCTGTCCCAGGTTCCCTTCTCCCACTGTGCACGACTGCTTCTGGGGGTGAAAAATGCTGAGGTGCTGACACGGCGAGTCTCACTGTTAAAGGAATCTTGATATTATTGAGATTCCCAACAAATACCACGTAGATTTGTTCGAAGTGCCAGGGCCACGACAAATGCAGGCCGGCATGAAGGGCCCGCCGCGTTTCCGGCCAGTGAGCTGCCAGTCCGTTTCCCAGGCGTTCCATTATCCACAGCTTTCAAGGACAAACTGCTCCGTGAAGCAAGGTATGCAAATCCACTCTGGTCCCTACAAAACAGAATCTCAGAGGAAACATTTGTCCTTCTTTCTTGTTCCCCTTATCCGGCTCTCTTGCTTTTCTATGGGGACCTCGGCATCTCACCGGAGTTGCATTCCATTTAAAGATCAAGGTCAGCACTGATATCCTCTAGTTATGGACAGTAAGAAAATAGAAGAAATGCAAGGAGTAAGTGGTTTTCTCTCATTTCCTTCTCTCTCGAGATTTAATCTGCTTCTGGTAACGGGTTCCAAGTCCACAGGGACCTGGATGGCGCATCCACTGGAAACGGCAACGTCTATAGGGAAACGTGTATTTTCCTTGTTTCTGGCCTCGGGCTAGAAGGAAGGGGCACTTCCTAGCAACACGGTACAGGCACAAGAGGAGAGGAAGGGCTCCCCTGGGCACAGCCCTCATGGGGGAAGGAGAGCGGGGCTGGCTGGGCAGAGACCTCAGTGAACAGCCTGACAAACTGCCCCTTTGCCAGGCCGAGAAGGACCCCTCAGGGCCTCACAGGGGCTCACTTCTATTCAGCTCCTTGGGCACCAGGCCTGGCTTTGTGCACTGCTTTCGAAAACCGGTTGTTTCAGGGTGGCCCTGGAGGAATGCCTGGTGACTCCCCGTGCTGCCCCCTCTCACAGCACAGTGGTCCCTGGCATGGGCAGGGACGGTTCCCAGGGGTGTTCGATGGGAAACAGACCCCCGGAAGAGAACATGGTTTTTCTAGGGCTCTCCAGTCAGTGAGCAAGTTGGCCAGCTGTGACTTAGAGCCTGTAAACACAGAGCAGCCAGCAATCACAGACAAGAAACGTCCTTCTGTGAGTATTCCCAGCTGAGCGTACGCTGAGGGCTCAGTCACCGTTCCTTCTCCCAGGAGGACACGTAGATGGCCAATAGACATATGAAAAGTGCTCACTGTCACTAACTATCAGTTAAAATTAAAACTACAATGAACCCTAGCTGATTTGGCTCAGTGGATAGAGCAGCCGTGGGCAAACTACGGCCTGCGGGCCGGATCCGGCCCATTTAAAATGAATAAAACTAAAAAAAAAAAAAAAAGACTGTACCCTTTTATGTAATGATGTTTACTTTGAATTTATATTAGTTCACACAAACACTCCATCCATGCTTTTGTTCCGGCCCTCCGGTCCAGTTTAAGAACCCATTGTGGCCCTCGAGTCAAAAAGTTTGCCCACCCCTGGGATACAGCATCGACCTATGGACTGAAAGGTCCCAGGTCCAATTCCAGTCAAGGGCACATGCCCAGGTTGTGGGCTCAGTCCCCAGTGTGTGCAGGAGGCAGCCAATAGATGAGTCTCTCTCATCGTTGATCTTTCTATCTCTCTCTTCCTCTTTGAAATCAATAAAAACACATTTTAAAAAACAAAACCACAATGAGGTATCACCTCACACCTGCCAAAATGGCTACCATCAACTAACCCACAAACAGTGCTGCGAGGGTATGAGAAGGGCCCCTCGTGCACTGCTGGTGGGCGTGCAGATTGGTCAGCGCGGTGGAAAACAGTATGGAGGTTCCTTAAAAAATTAAAGATAGAGCTTCGATACGGTCCAGCAATTCCACTTCTGGCTACTTATCCAAAGCAAAAAAAATCACTAATTTGAAAAGACATACGCACCCCCATGTTTATTGAAACATTATTTACAACAGCCAAGATATAGAAGTAACCTAGGTATTCACTGATAGACGAATAGATAAACAAGATGTCACACACACACACACACACACACACACACACACACACACACACTGGAATATTACTCAGTAAGAAAAGGAATGAAATCTTGCCATTTGCAACAACATGGGTGGACCTAGAGGGTATTATGCCAAATGAAGTAAGACAGACAAAGACAAATACCATATGATCTCACTTATATGTAGAATCTAAAAAAAAACAAAACAAAACCCAAACAAACAAATGTACAAACAAAACAAACACAGACTCATAGAATCAGAGAGTAAACTGACGGTTGCCAGAGCGGCAGAGGTGGGGGAAGGGGGAGGGGATTATGGTCCATAGTCTTTTACGTGCAGACGTGTCTACAGTGTCGTTGTGGCATGGGCTAGCGGAGGTCTTTGGAGGCACCACCAAACGCATCACTGAAGTTCACGTTCCAGGTAATTCATACTTTCCTTCAACACGCAGAAGAATTTTGGGTCCCTAATCCATTGGCAACAACATTCTTCAATGAAAACAATTTCACTGAACTGGTAGCTCGCTATTTTTAGGATTCTCTTTCAGCGTCTAAGGACCGAGGCATTTATAACCCACTTTATCCCACTGGGAAGCCTCGGGCAAAGCCCCCAGCGAGTGCAATCTCCTTTCTCGGTAGCAGCACAGACTGAATTATTGTCACAGCCGGGTGACATGCTGGGGGCAGACACACTGGCCCAAGAGGGAACAATAAATAGATATGAAAGAACACTGGGACCATGACCAGATGGAGGCGGCTCAGAGTGCACCATCTCTTTACCTTCCTGCAACTGATTTTACCCTTCCCTCCAGGAGTTTCTTCCTTCTTGGGCCCCTGCCCAGTAGCCTTCAGAAGCGTGTGAGCCAATGACATACGCAGCATTCACGAAGCGTGTTTATTTACAGCGCAGTCTCCACAGAGGCTCACACGCTTCGGTGCCTCATCCCCACCTGGGCAGGATCCTGACCTTTGGGAAGTTAAGTGACTTTCCTTGAGGTCATGCAGCTTGTTCAGTGCATGGCCAGATTCAAGCCAGGAGCTGTGACTCCAATTCCAGTTTCCCTCTCCCACGCCCGGGGACTCATGAAGGACACAGCGAGGGCAGTGACGAGGCATCGGAAGTCCCTGTCTGCAGGGCACAGCTTTTCTGGAAGCCCAGCTCTCTGCCGAGGACAGGGTACAGACAACTGTCCTTGGGGGCTGCTCCATGATTTCACCCTCTGCAAAGGGCTCTAGTCACACCTCTTGAGGTTTAGCCTTGACTTGTCCGCTGCGTCGACATCTTGGGCAATTTGTTGAATCTCCCTGGTCTCAGTTTCTCTATTCGTTAAACAGGGTTAATAATAATTACTTTAATATGTCAGGATTGTTGTGAGAATACGGTGAATAACGGACAGAAAGACTAACATGCAACATAGAAGTGAGCAGAGCCTCACCTCTGTTATCTGCAAGGGCACAAGCAGCAGGGCCAGCTGTGGCTTCAGCTGCACCTGACGCGGCCAGGGCCCAGGGCCCAGGGAAATGCCGAAGGAGCTGGTGGGTGTTACCTGCATTACTTTTCTAATGTGAAAACACTAGGACAGGTCAACCTGAAAACCACTCATATTCCTAATGTTGAAAATCGATATGGAGTGAGAAGCTAAAGTCCCCAGAGCTAAGCTGCTGAGGGCTTCTTCCTGAGGTTTATGGAATGCGCTCCCCTGAGCAGTAACACAGCGCCAGGCAATGGTGGCCACACCTGAGAGTCTCAGGCGCTGTGAGTTCAGGAAACTGATGGAGCCTCCCGCAGCCTCTGAGGGCCGATGGTCCCTGTTGTGTAGCTGAGGGGCTAGACAAGAGGCTGCGAGCCAGACCCTGAGCCACCACAGGAGTCTCGGCCCAAGTCCTGCAGAAATCACTGAACAGATGGCTCACTGCCAGCGAGGGAGAGGAAAATGCTACTCCCCATCTCCACAAGGCATGTCTACAAAGCACGGAGAGACCCCGGGAGGAGAGTGAACTCGTGTTGCCTGGGCCCGTAGGAAAGGCAGCGAGAGAATGCTTTCTATGGTGGCTACCATGAAGCACAATTTGAATGCGATTAAAAACCAGAGAAGCAGAACTTACTCAAGGTCAAAGCACTGAAAATGACTCACACTCATACTCTGGGGCTCCACGTCCAAGGTCCTCTCCCATACTCCGCGCTGCAGCACGGCTTGCCCTTTCAAAGGAACGTGTGTTCTGTAATGTTTAACCAGAGTCAAGGCATTTCCTGGCTTCAAAGACGCCCGGGACAGGCGACAGAGATGTGCCTGCGTGAGTGGGTTCAGAGTTCACAGCGCGCCGTGACTGTGAGAATAGCCTTGACTTCTCGGGGTGTGTCAGGTGCAAACAGGGAGGCGAGTGAAGTGTGCTTTTATCATATTTTCCCTCAACCCACTCGGGCTGCGCCGAGCCCCCGTGGGGACACCAGGCTGCCGGATGCACTGGGCTTTCCCACCAGCCTGGACCAGCAGCGGCTCGTGATGCGTGGAATCTGCCTGTGCTACCGAGACATGATTAATCCTGTGATTGATAACCAATAACTGTCCGAGGGGATTTAGCTCAGCTAATGTTTCATCCACTTTAGCTCGGCTTTACAGGAACGACAGTTCCTCCATTCAAAGCGATGTCTTTCCAAAGGTGCAGTTGAGGTGCTGTGTGGCTGAGGGAGATGGGATTCCGCTTGGCATGACTGAGGGAGGGGAGGGCCATCCCGGTGAGCACGTGCGCTGGGTCTCCAGCCACAGAAGTAAGTCCACTGGGCTCAGCTTGCCTCATGCTTCCTGTGGCGGGTGAGTGACCAGGCCGCTGAGGTGGGGAAGGCGGGGTGCTGACTGCTTTTCTGAGACCAGGAGGGCGCATGGTGTGTGCAGCCCAGAGGGCCTGTCCCCTGGGCCTTGTCTGCCCATTGCTGCGGCCGCAGGAAGGACCTGCTGGGGTGAGGGCCTTGGCAGGGCCACCTCCCCTTCCTGTTCCTGGGACGGCCACCCGGTGGGGCAGGTACGGGGGGAGCAGGGCTGCCAGAGGAGGGGGAGCTTGAAGAAGTCAGTGAGGAGCCAGAAATGAGGAGAAGGAAGCCAGCCCTGAAGATGTCCTGATTGTCTTAACCAACGAGGGCTGTTATTGGGACAGCAGAGTGCAAAGGCCCGTCCCAGGAAAGCCCAGAGGCCACGCAGAGGAGAGCAGTGTTTGCCCAGAAGGTTCGGTGGGTCTGTCCTGGCGCCATAACACCCCTTGTTTCCAGGTGACACCCCTTTGCGTGCCTGTGCTCACTGCTCTGCGCAGCACTCAGCACCGGCCCGACACCAAGCAGAATCAATAGACGTGGTGAGCGGCCGTCCCAACCTCTGCGTGAGGGGGCCGAGCGCCGTGTCCTGCTCTCCGTGGTCACGACTCAGAGTCGCACCGGCCTCACGGACAGACAGGTGGGCTGGTGTGCGGGGAAAAGGCTGGAGAGGAATCAAACATGGACAATAACTACGAGGAAGATGCGAATGTGTGTATTTCTCTGTTCTGCTTTTAACTTCCTGCTTTTTCTAACTTTCTATAGTTTAAAAAAATGTTCACTCTTTAAATGAAAAAAACAAAAAAAAACCCTAACGAACTTTAACAATGTGAAATCTTTTTTTTGGAATCCACCTATTTTTCTGAAACAATAACAACTACCTACTGGCTTCTTACTATGCTCAGGGGGTAGAACTGTGGGCAGGTTTGTAGGCACATGTGTCCACATGTGTATGTGTGCATGTGTGTATGTGTGTATACACAGTTATATATGCACACACACACATATATGTGGGCATGCGCCAACAGAGATGATGACTCATTCTTCAAAAACTCGTTGTAACCAAATAAGAAAGGCAAATCCTTCCAGAACAATCTGTTACATAACCCTCTGTGGACACTTGCAGAATGATTTCCCAGCTGATTAATCTGACAGCCTCGTCTCCTGCTGGTTTCATCCCTCCTCACCCCTCTTCTTCCTCCCCTGTCACCTGCCCCCGCACCCTCCCTGCCCCCATACTG
The DNA here is from genome assembly GCF_028538775.1 of Myotis yumanensis. NCBI lineage: Eukaryota > Metazoa > Chordata > Mammalia > Chiroptera > Vespertilionidae > Myotis > Myotis yumanensis. The sequence continues at coordinate 39,477,997 of NW_027223768.1, forward strand.
AACCACTTGACATTCCCAAAAAGGTAGGGTCTTACTGGTCTTTGTGCCATTGCACATGTCCTCCCAGCAAACAATCTCATTCAAGATGCAGTGTCCCCTAGAACAGCAGCCCTCGGGCGCCCTCCCACACCCACCTTTATGGGAAGCCGGGCCATCATAGCCCCACGAGGGCCTAGCGCAGGCCTGCTGCCGGACCTGCCGATCCTGGCATACCACCAGATGCTGGCTCCAGGGGGCATGCAGCAGGCCTGAGCGCCAGCACCCAGACGGCCCCCGACACCTGGAAGGAACCATCTGACTGCAGTGTGCCAGTCCCAGGGACAGGTGAAGGACAGGCGGGGACACCGGTGGAGGAGAAGGCACGTGGAAGGTGTGTGAGCCCAGCCCGGATGGCAGAGGACAATGGCATTCCTGCAGCAGCTTGGCCGGTGTCCGGCCACTCCCCCCGGATCTCCCAGGGCTTCACTTTGCTGCTTTTATCTAGAATGTCATCTGACATAAAGCTGCTTATATCTTGTCTATCTCAGAGTCTGTGGTTTGGTGGTAAAAACACAGAAACTCATTTCTATGCTGCCATGGCAACCACTGCCTATGAGAAAAACAAAGCAAAACAAAACAACTTTTGTCCTTGAGCCCATAAAAGAACCAGCTTTGAGATGCTGCCTCGCTGAGATGAAAAGTTCACGCCACACACTCCAAGGCAACCGTGATGGTGGGTGTGCTCGTTAACCTCACAAACATTTGCAAAGCACCAGCCTTGTGCCAACACCACGTGCAAATGCTGGCGGGGCTCTCACGTGGGGACGGGGGACAGCACGGCTTCTCCATCATCCCTGGAGCACCAGGCTCTGCCTCCCCCTAGCCCCCCAGAGGGGAGGGCATTTACTCCACCTGCACGGAGGGGTGTGGGGGAGAGGACTCTTGCCCCTCCCAGTGCCTGACTAGGCCTCACCATGGGTGGGGAGCCCCAAAGGTGAGCAGAGAAAGGGGCTTTCACGTGCGGAAGGCTGGGTGGAGGGGCAGCAAGATGAGAGATGTGAGAAATGGGAATCAGGAAAAGGAGCGACAGAGACAAGAAATATGGGAAAGAAATGAAATGGAAGCAGATGGGAGGGAAAAGGATGGAGGATCCTGGGAGGCGCAGGGAGGGCTGGAAGAGGGGCCTGTGTGATGGGAAGAGCGGGGAGCAGCGCTTCATGGCATTCGCTGTGGGACGCTCCTGGGGACACGGCCTCTGCTGAGCCCTGTAACCAGCGCCAGGGCCTCGGCCAGCTCTCTGCCTGCCTCGGCCCCGGCGCCTGGTCTCCGTCTCTCACCTTCGTGGCTGCCGCTCTTTCTTCCTGGGGCTCTGGTCCCTCTGGGACAGGCTGTGGTTTAGGATCGGGATTTCTCAGCCACTCCCCACACAGTCTTTTCATCATTCAATCCAGGGAAATGAGGGAAAATCGCTCATTCGTTTGCCTATTCATGTATTCATTTGCGGGTGCAGCTGGTCAAATTTAACATGAGAAACCCTTCCCAGGCACACGAGGCCCGCCATGGCCCTGGTTCCGCCTCTACTCCCGCCACCAGCCTCTGCTGACTCCCCAGGCGCTGGCTGTTTCTGAGCTGACCACGCATCCCCCGCCTGCACTTGGCCTTAATCTCGTGGTTCTTTCATCCCAGGGTGCCTTTGGGGTGGATGGTAACGTGACTCTGTCCTTCAGTGGGTTCAGGTGCAGATGTGGCCTCCGGAAAGCCTGCCCTCACACACCTGCTGAAAGTGGCTCCCTTCATGGCCAGGCTTTGAGTTTATTCTCCCACATGACCCACTGCTGCCTCCATCCATCCATCCATCCATCCATCCACTCATTCATGCTTGTCTTTGTCACCAGACTATAAAAGTCACGTGTTGGGAGACATTTCTCCACGAGACACTCATGTTTCTACAAGTCCAGACTCTCGTTTCCAGTATGTTCATTTGTAGAACAAGGATCAGGACAGCCTCCTGCACGTTACAAAAGACTCGGGCTCCCTATGCTCCAGGCTTTCCTTCCAACATGCAGCTCCTGCCGGTGGAACTGTCGGCCTGGCCCCCAAGTCACCAGCAGGTAACACCAGGGCAAGAAAATGCCGGCACTCCCCGCAGCCATACCATCGTGGCAGGTACCTCCAGCTTGCAAGTCAGACAATGTGCTTTCCTTAGGCAAACTCTCTCCAGAGCTGACGCAGCTATTTGCTTATACCTTGATGACAAGTCCTCCCTGACCCTCCTGCACACACTATGCAGACCCCGTTTCTCTGTTAGGCACTTGTCAGTGCCCAGGGCACGATGGATGGGAACCTGCCATTGGGAGACGTCGCAAGTCCTAGCCAGGACTGCTCCTATGTCAATGCTTAGGGACATTCCCACCTGGTGGGGCCCCTCTCAACCTCCCAGCTGCCCAGTTCTGCACAGAAAGTCAGTTGAGGTAATCCCCTGACTTTTGCCCAGGCGTCTCGGCGTTTTATTCTGTGTGTGAGGGTTATTTATAGAGTTGTCCCTGTGCGCAGACAAGGCTGAGAATTTACAAGGTTGTTTTTGGTGTCTCTCTGATCCTCAGCTGTCCGGGGAATGCCTGATTCACGGGGCCAGTGCACCCAAGGCTGGAGGATCGGTTTGTGAGCCCAGATTGCGATTTTGCCTGAATTAACCTAAGCTTGTTTTTAAAGAGATAAAAATACTTATTTGCATTAGTAATAAAGGCAAATGCACCAATACCATTCCTAAAGGCTTTACGTAACTGGATTTTGATCCTTCAAATTGCATCTTCCTCATTCAATTACATTATGATTTTAGAGGTAACTATTTCTTCTCATTGATTAGTGATGTACAATTGGGAGTGATTACTGCCTATATTTTCATCCTCCAAATGTTTATTGAGCACCTCTTACGTCCAAAGGATAGTGTTGGGCTTGCAATCAAGTAGGCAAACAAGTGCATCCTGATGAAGGGAGAGCATTTTGCATGCCTTGAGCATAAACAATGTCAAGTATCGGTGTCAACAACACGCTGAGCAGGCTTCAGAAGCGGGAGGACCAGGGATGTGTTCAGTACTTGCAGATTCGAGCGCAGAGCGTGGCTCAGAGTCAGCCCTCAGTGAGAGCCTGTTTCACTGAGACAGAAAGGAGAGCCTGTCTTGCTGGGAAGTGTCATTTCATGTGGATTTTGAGAAACAGACTAATGCACTATCTCTGAGAAGGAGTCCGACATTTTAGCAAATGCACGTGAAGGCGAGTGACGGACTTCGCTGCCTTTGGTCCCTTTAGAGCAACTTTTCATGGCTTTATTCCCTCCTTCTCTGCTTTATTGCCAAACAGTAATTATATGTGATTGTGACGCGTAGTAATAATTACTGGCTAACGCGCTACTCGTTGCTGTCTTCTCTGTTGCAAAGAAATAATTTTCTGGGTAACTAATGTTTGTTTGTTTTTAACATTTTCAAAGTCAGTTGACAACCGAGGCCACTCCGGACAGAGCTATGAAGCAAGGACAGTGACACTGGTTTGCTATTCCCAGGCAGCACTTACTAGTATAACCTGGGAGACAACACTTGCTTTAGTAGATGCTGATCCTGGATCTCGACCCTTGAAGCACCGCTGCCTGCTAATCCATACCTAATCTGCTTGATAAACAAATGGCCAAAAAATTATATTGTAATGAGTTGCTTTTCTCTGATGTTCATACGGAAAGATGGCAGCCCGGGGCCAACCCGAAACTCATGGCCATAGAGAGTCACATAGTGACGGACAAGCTGGCAGCTGCAGTCCGTTCTACTGCATCTGCTATGTTTGCACCGTCTCCTCTGGATTCACAGGCTGTTAAAGCTGAAAAGGACCTTGGACGTCAGCAAGCCTGACACTCTCATTGTAAAATAAGGACGCGGAGGCCGGGGGAGGTAAAAACAAACATGAAGCAAGCAGCTAGGCAAAAAACCCAACTTACCCAAGGTCCTGACTAAGCCAGAGGCAAGCTCCCAGCACCAAGCTACACGGACCAAGTGCAGGTCTCTGCAGGCGTCAGCCAGAGTTCTTAGTGACTTAAAAACCATCACTTAGCTCTTGTTCTAAAAATAGCTTAATCTCTAATTAAGAACTGAAGTCAAACTGATACTTAATGGGTTTCATTACATGAAAAACAACCCTGGATATTAATTGTGAACCGATTATACAGTATAATTTTCTCTCAGGTTACATCAAAGAGAAAGCAATGTCCATTCTACAAAATAGAAAAGCCAGTGGCAGCGTGACCCAGCTCGGGCAGCGTGACCCAACTGGGGTCACACAAAGTATTCATCTCTCAGCTCGAATCAGGACTCAGATGACTGGCCTGTCCTTGAAGTCTTCATCCTGAGCCCCAGGACTTCTTTAGGGGCACTTGTTTCAAACCCTATCCCCCACGTGTGCGTTTGAAACTAGTACATTAATCCACGCACAGGCGCGCACGAGTGTCCCCAGGTAACTGTCACCTGAGATACAAAGAAGCAGGTGCCTATGACAAGCAGTTTCCACCTGCGGGAGCCTCAGGGGGAGCCGGGGCGTAGGTGGATCATGTGATTTGTAAGTTTCTACAGGAGTTTCTGAGCTTGATCTCTGCACCTGCAAATAATAACAACAGTAACGCAAACCGTAGCGAAGGCCCCAGATGCTCACCGAATTCCTGCCTGGCGTTCTCTCCTCCCAGACTGCACATGAATGACGCGGAGCTTTTTGGTAACGGGATTCTGACAATGGCACAGCAGCAAAAGCGCTCAGGAGCTGACAGCCTGGGGCGGGAAGCCCAGGAGGTAATGCCTGCTTCTATCCAAAGAACGGTTTGTGTCTCTGGAGCAGCAGATTCCATATGAAACAGGCCTCCTCCTCCACCCTCCATACCACATCGCAGCACCATCCCTCTGCAAGGTTTCTTCCCAGAGTTCAGCAAACCAGCTGCGCCTGGGCCTCCGGACATCACAGGCGCACTGTGGGCCATGGCATGGTGTCCTGGGGTCCTAGATCTGGAGAGACCTCACCAATCATCTCCTTCAACTTCCCACTCTAAGTAGCGTGAACTCCGGGAAAGGGGCCCCAGCCTGCTTGGATGCTTCCAGTGATGGGGAGCTCAGCCCTGGTCAGTCAAGTGAGGATTCCACCCATCTACAGGCAGGGCATTCGAGGTAACCTTGGGGGAGCAGATCATGGAATCATAGCCTCAGCCTCCTTCTCCGTTCTTCCTTCTCTCCTCCTCATTCTCTTCACAGTCTTCCTCTAAGTTACAGTGTTTTCTGAGCATCCATTGCGTTCAATGGATTGGCTCACACTTAAATGAAGGACCATAGAAAAAGTGTTTGGCCACCTCGCCAGCGGGCCATACTCATGGGTAAAGGGGGAAAGCACCAGTTAAAGATTTGGGGGTGCTTAAAAGGTGCAAGCAAAATCAGTTTGCAAAAGGTCAGTTGAATTCTCTGTCTAGTATTCCTTAAATCCCCAGGGAATTTCACTTTTTCTGGAGGAATGACATCGGACTGGAAAAGCTAGCTTTTGGACCGTGACCAGACTCGTTTCCTGCTTGTCATGTGTCTTATCCAGAGACTTGGTGTTTAAACAAGGTGGGGAACCTCTCTTTCTCGCACTGACAGCGAGATCTGTGCTATTTTGCAATCACCGACTTGTCTGATGATCCAATTCCCTTCTTGAGCCCCAAACTGCCCAGTCGCTTGCATCTATGGGTGCTACATCCAAAGAGCAGAGCCTTATTGTCCGTGCTACTGAGCCTCCTCACCCGGGGTCCACCCCGCAGGGGCGCCACTCACCTCCACAGCAGCTTTGTGCAACTTGGCCAGACATCCCCTCTTGGAGGTGATGCCACCCAAAGCTATCCAGCGCGGTGGCTTTGTGAGAAGCAAAAGGCACTCCTTCCTCTGAACAGATGTTGCCCTGCGCCAGGCTGGGCTTGGCTGGGCTTTGCTAACACACACAGAGTGGCAGCTCGGCGAACACTGGCTGCTGGAACACAAGCCAAAAATCGCCAGTGGTTTCATCCCAACAGAGATTCACCTCCATCCACATTGCAGCTCCTTGTCAACCTCCAACCGGGAGGATGGAGAAGGCCAACCTGCCTCCTACCCTCTTCAGCCGAGAGACACACCTCACATCTGCTCACCTTCGAGTGGCATGAACCAGTCACTGGGAGACCCGAGGCCACAGGGGCAGGAGTTGGAAAGTATGACTGATACCTGAGTGGCCACTTTTCTGATACAAGGAGAGCTCTGTGCCCAACGACTTAATAAAGTGCATTTAGAGCAAGTCAAGTGGTCTTCAACTCAACTGTAGTCATTTTAGGGACAATGACAATGTTGACACAAGCTCCTCACATCCACTCTGCACCCACTGCCCATGTCTCAGTCCAGCCACGTCATGGATAATAACATGAGATTCTGCAAAACATTTTGGAATTCTGCTGGGCAAGTCGTTCCACCACTCCATCTAATCATTTATTCATTGTCCTGGGCTCTAGGCACAGAGATGACTAATGCATAGTCCTTTCCTGCAAAGACGTCCTATAATAATGGAGAGACGCCTAACTTACGCCAAAGGTAAAGTAATAAGGGTCAACGTTGGTATTGGCAGGAGGAGGCAGGGGCCCCTGGGATCCCAGGGAGGGTCAGAAAAGCTTTCACTGACGTATGTTTTGTCCAAATTAGGTCTGAAAGGATGAATGGGTTAGACAAGCAGAAGGGGGAAGAGCCCTGGGTAGCACAGCAGCTTCCAGACGAGTGCTGCTGAGGCACAAAGCCACGCCCTGGGCACGGAGGCCACACATGTCACCAAGTGCCCATCACGAAAGCCACAGGTCCAGCCGAGGAGCTCCAGTGGCACCAGGTAGGGGAGCCACGGAAGGGCTTTCAGGGGAACGGTCACTTCAAAACCTCTGCTGGCAGCTCCGCAGCCGGGGTGCTGGTGGCGGCCACCCCTCCAGCAGCCAGCACTCGGAGCCCCCTCTGTGATGGCATTTCCCATAAGGGAGCTGGTTCCCTCGCCTTCGGCTGCCCACAGCCTTCCTAAACCCAGCCCTTTGAAGGCTGTTTCATGGGGCTTCTTGCTTGAGCCCAATACATCCATTCCATGGACCATGACACCTACCTCCCAAGCTCCTGCTATCCGGGCATAAAGGCCATTGTTCCAATTTCCTTACAGAATTAGCAGGACCATTATGCACGTCTCACACCCTCATGACCCTCATGTTGTTTTATTTATTCTATCTTTAATGGCTGACTGATTAACAAGCATAATAACCTATTTTGTTCTAAGGAATCAGTGATTGATAATGTGAACTCCTCCCAAATAATATGTTTGCATAGTTGCTGTAGCTTCAGTCTTCAACTCAAACCAACCCTTAAGGTGGGCATGCCAACTGCGTGGCAGGTCAGCAGATACTGTCCATGGCTGGGCTTCTGTCGCGTCCCTGCATCTCCCCGACTCTGCTTGCTGTGCAGTCAGAGGGTCAGAATCTTGTCCATCAGGGCCTCTGAGCACCTCCGCGGGGGGTGAGGCAGCCATTGCTGCTGAGAAGGAACTGAAACCCAGATCCAGGCTCCGTGAAACTGACTATATTCGTGGCAATTCCCCATATCCATGGATACGCATTTCTGCCTCTGGGATTCTCGGGATAGAAGATCACACGCATTCCCAGGTTCGGACTCTGATGTGAACTTCCACGGCTCTGCATGACCATGGGTGACATCAGGGGAGGTGTGCCAGCTGGAGGTGGCCCGGAAGTTCAGGTAGGCAGGTAGCATATGCCTTAGTCTCGTGGTCAGCAAACCACGGCTCTTGAGCCACATGTGGCTTTTTGGCCCCTTGAGTATGGCTCTTCCACAAAATACCACGTGCGGGCACGCACATACAGTGCAATTGAAACTTCGTGGCCCATGTGCAGAAGTTGGGATTTTGTGGAAGAGCCGATATTTTGTGGAAGAGCCACACTCAAGGGGCTAAAGAGCCGCATGTGGCTCACGCGCCGCGGTTTGCCGAGCCGCAGTTTGCCGACCACTGCCTCAGTCCATTCTGGCTGCTGTAACAGAGTCACACTGACTGGGGAGCTTACACACAACAGGAATGCGGCTCACAGTTCTGGAGACTGGGTGTCCAAGGGGAGGGGCCAGCGTGGTTAAAGGAGGGTCCTCTTCTAGCTGCCAACTCCAGGACCATGAGACATGAACTTCCTGTTGTTTAAGGGCCTGTTTGTGGCACTTTGTGGCGGCAGCCCCAGCAAACAAATACAGCAGTGAGTGCAAGGGAACCCAGAGAACCAGCCGCAGCAAAGGAACAAGCAGTGAGTGCAAGGGAACCGGCTCCAGCCCCAGCAAAGGAGCACAGCACAGCAGTGAGTGCAAGGGAACCGTCTCGGGGAGAGCAGCCCAGGAGGGAGCTGGTGAGCTCTGCTTAGGACATAGGAGGCCAGGACTGGGTCCCCAGGGAGCGCCCTGCAGAGCTGTGCCCTGTGGACTCTCCCCCTGGGTCACTGAAGAAAAAGGCTCCTTGTCTGAGCTGCCAGCCTCTGGCTCTGCCCCTGACCTGAGGGCACTTTCGTCTGTTGCCATGCCAGCAGAGGAGGTGGGAAGATTCAGGTGCTCTCTCTCTTCCACCCAAAGCCCCGCCCCCCCTCCCCGTGTAGGCTCTTAACCTCACGTGTTATGCATGCGTAGGCTTGCTTTCCTAGGATTCCCATTCTGAAGTAAATAAGCCGTCACTCCCTCCTTCTCCCTGATCTCAAGGTCACAGAGGATGCCTATTAGCAGGAACACCTCCATGGGTCTTGAATGTGTTAGGGCAAGTTCACTGACTAACGTGCTTTGTTTCTTTGTTATGCCCAGAAAGAGACACCTCAGGCTCCAAGGCAGTAAATGCACTTCTTTTATTCCTGATCTCTCTCTCTCTCTCTCTCTCACACACACACACATACACACACACACACACACACACTCCTCTTTGGTTCTCTCCTGATCCCACCCTCCCCCCTCACCTGTCACACCAGCACAGGTGTCCCCAGGGAGCTCAGGTGTCACACTTCAGACTGCTTATCTCATCACTATGACAACAGGGCCATCCCTTAACCGTGTCCGGCTGCTTGAATGAAGGGAACAGACAAAACACACTCTCCGTCCTGCGTCCATGAAGCACAGAAACAGGTGAGAATACAGGGCCTCACGGGGGGTCATGACTGAGACTGTACAACGGGCCCCTTCACTGCCAGGTGCCCAGCTGCTGGGTGATGAAGTGATATTTATGGTCTCAGGAGATTCATGTACATAGTGACTCTGAACACAGGTCCTGTTTATAAAGTTCTCTATGAAGGAAGCATTTAAAATATGCCACGTGACACAGCAATCCCACTTCTGGCTGTTTATGCAAAGAATTCCAGAATACTAATTTGAAAAGACATATGTGCCCCTATGTTCATTGCAGCATTGTTACAATAGCCAAGATATGGAAGCTGCCTGAGTGTCCATGGATAGGCCACTGGATAAAGGAAAAGTGGGGCATATACACCGTGGAATATTACTCAGCCACAAAGAAGAATGAAATCTTGCCATTTGTGACAGCACGGATGGACCTAGAAGTTAGTATACTAAACGAAGTGTCAGTCAGAGAAAGACAAATACCATACGATTTCACTTTCGTGTAGAATCTAAAAAATAAAACAAACAAAACAGAAATAAACTCATAGAGACAGAGACTATTTTGATGATTGCCAGGTGGGTGAAGAGGGGGAAGATATTAAGGAGTACAGAACGCCGGTGATGAACATGCCCGGATGTGAAGTACAGCACGGGGAGCATAGTCATATTGTGAAAACTATGTAAGCTGTCAGGTGGGGTAGACTTATCGAGGTGATGCCCTTGTAAGTTATATGACTGTCAAATCACTATGTTGTATACCTGAAACTAATATAATTTCGAATGTCAACTGTAATTGAAAAATAAAAAGAATTTTTTAGAATATTTATTGGCTGAGAAAAGAATAGTGAGAGGAACTCAGGCAGGTGAGGTTCTGTAAAAAGTGTCACCATCCTAGCCGGGGCAGCCAGACAAGACACCGCACACATAATCCATCTCAGCAAATCCCCCCATAGTACATATTCTACTGCACATGAGAAAAACACCAGGGCAGGTGAGGGCTGTACCGGGGCGGTGCAGGTTGTGGGATTAATAAGAGGCTAAACAGGCGCTTATGGAGCAGGTGCGGTAAAGGGTGGCTACGTCCCAGCATAGAGCAGAGCCACTGCCAAGAGCAGGCGTGCCTGCATCGGTGAGAGCTAATGGTGCAGGTAAATAGAAGTGAATTTCCCCGAAACATCACTCGGTTCGAGTCATTGTCAAAAACAGAGGAAGCTCTGTTGCCCCGAGTATCACTCCCACCAATAGCAGCACCTGTCAGTGAGAATCTCCTGTTTATGGGCTCTGGGTGGTTTTCATTGTGTTTTGTCCTTTGTTGTTTACTCTGTTGACTTTTCTTTTTTTTTCTTCTTTTTTTAAAAATATATTTTGTTGATTTTTTACAGAGAGGAAGGGAGAGAGATAGAGAGTTAGAAACATCGATGAGAGAGAAACATCAATCAGCTGCCTCCTGCACATCTCCCACTGGGGATGTGCCCGCAACCCAGGTACATGCCCTTGACCGGAATCGAACCTGGGACCCCTCAGTCCGCAGGCCGACGCTCTATCCACTGAGCCAAACCGGTTTCAGCTACTCTGTTGACTTTTCCATCCTAAGGACTAACCCAAGTACTGTGCACGCACACATTCGCATTTCATTCCCGGTTGTAAATTTACACCCAGCGCATAAAGATAAACACAGCCCTTTAAAATAGCGGCAAGAGCCTTTTGGCCGGAACCACCATCTTCCAAGTAGGCCCTGTGCGAGGTTCCCGGCGACCGTGGCTCCATAGACTAATTCGCCAAAATGACTAACGCAAAGGAAAAGAGGAGAGGCACCCGCTGTATGTTCTCTGGACCTTTTAGAAAACAGGGAGTTGTTCCTTTGGCCACACGCTTGTGAATCTACAAGAAAGGTGATACTGTGGACATCAAGGGAATGGGCACTGTTCAAAAAGGAATGCCCACAAATGTTACCATGGCAACACTGGAAGCATCTACAATGTCACCCAGCATGCAGTGGGCATTGCTGTGGACAAGCAAGTTAAGAGCAAGATTCTTGCCAAGAGAATTAATGTACGTATTGAGCATATTAAGCACTCTGAGAGCCGAGACAGCTTCCTGAAACGTGTGAAGGAAAATGATCGGAAAAAGAGAAGCACACTCTGTGAGAACCAATGGAAAGGAGCCTGAGCTGCTGGACCCCATTCCCTGTGAATTCATGGCATAATAAGTGGGGAAAAATAAAAAAGGCTTCTGTGCTGATAATAATAATAAAAGAAAATAGCGGGTAAGTATTGCATCTTGAATTACCCAATCGTTCTTCACTAGCCCTACAAACTCCTGTCACTGACACAGTTAAGAGCCTTCAATACATTGTACCTCCCTCTATATCAGTGGTTCTCAACCTGTGAGTCGCGACCCCTTTGGTAGTCGAACGACCCTTTCACAGGAGTCACCTAAGACCATCCTGCATATCAGATATTTACATTACAATTCATAACAGTAGCAACATTACAGTTATGAAGTAGCAACGAAAATAATTTTATGGTTGGGTCACAACATGAGGAACTGTATTTAAAGGGCCAGAAGGTTGAGAACCACTGCTATAGATGGAAGTGGTATGTTTGCAGAGATGATGAATAACCATGAAAAAAGGAACCAAAACCCTGGGCTCTGGAACCCAAGGGGCTCTTCAAGGGCAAAGAAAGACCCTCTTCTAGAAGAGCATCCATGAACCTGAGCAACAACCCCAGTATCTGCAGACTTTCCTGACTATGTGTCCCTAATAATGAAAATATTTTATGTTTTCCCTATAAAAGTATGTACTTATTTGCAAATGCATTCACTGGTACTAATATATTATGTATCATAAAATACTCATGTAACAGAAGTAAAATGCACATTAATATACATTAATCATGCACCCTATCGGATCATCTGTACCACGGGGTGCAGGCACCCCACTCGAGAGACCGCTGGCCACAGCAGCGGAGAGCTGCAGGGATTCGGCTCCAGACAGCCTCTCTGGGGCTCGGCTGTGTTTCGGCTCCAGATTGCTGCCCCGCCAAGTGTAAAACCACTGGACTCTGCTCCTGTCTTGGGGTCTGAAAGCGGCCACCCCAAGCGGCCAGTCTGAGATGGGAGACAGGGAGGCGTCATGTCAGTGTAAAGGGCTGGAGGGGGTAAATGCCACAGGCCCAGCAGCTCCCGCCAACTGCCCAACACGCCAAGCCTTTTGTGGGCCCTGGAGTGATGTGAATGAGTGGCCGTCCTGCCAACACAGCATCAAACTGCCCCTCTGGAGGCAGCGCTTTGATGTTTGCGCAAGGCATTCCCTCTGCCAGGCGGGCCCTGCCCTGGCCTCCGGCCAGCCCGGCGATCCTAGGACTGCTGTGCGCACGCCTGGGCCCACGTAGAACTCGCTCTCTGTTCTCACGGAGAGTGCATATGTGTGTTTCTATCCGCAAGTGCCACATAATCACATACTTCCTACTGTTTAGGAAACTGCTTTAAAGGCTGGGCTGGACCTCGGGGACGGAGCTAATCATGTCTTTGTTTTAAACAGATGAAAGCCTAGGAAACTGGTGATGGGATCACTGAACCCCCTTATGAGACGAACACAGGCACCAAGTCGTTGCCAAGGCATTACTTCCCGGCCCAGGGCAGGGCTGTGGTTAGTCTTCTGTTCTGTCCATTTTAATGACTTGGGGGGAGGTGAGCGATCTGATCAGCTGAGCTGAACTCAGCCAATAGCAGGACCGAAGAGCAGGAGCTGAACCGCTGTGGGTGGGTTGTGAGGGTGAGCAGAGCCCTTAGAGAGGAGGCCCAATCCTCCCTCAGGTTCCTAGACGACGAAGGGGAATCATTCGTCGGCTCAGGTGGTCCCTGCACTCTCACAGGCTTCAGCCAAGCCAAGCGCATCCTGACTCACTACCTGCGATGAAAGGGGTGGTAATAAAAATTAGATACAGTTATTTTATTTTATTAAAATATATTTTTATTGATTTCAGAGAGGAAGGGAGAGAGAGATAGAAACATCAACGATGAGAGGGAATCATTGATTGGCTGCCTCCTGCACACCCTGCAACCTGGGCATGTGCCCTGACCAGGTCGAACCATGACCTCCTGGTTCATAGGTCAATGTTCAACCATTGAGCCGTGACAGCTGGGCCACTGTTACTTTAAAGCCACAATCACTTGTTTTCTATGCCAATAGAACATTTCAAGAAATCACCATTATTCACAAATTACATATTAAAATTTTAGTTTAAAATATATTTAAAAATTGTTTCCTTGACAAAGCCTTTAGGCAGTTTTCACCTTTTTCCAAATTACACCTTCAAACAGAGCATTTTTCAGGGGTAAGAAGGAATTTCAAAAAAATATATATTAAGTTTAAAAATTTAGCCTTCCCTCCCTTTGTTGGCACAGAACCTTCTGGGTAGTTGAGTGTCCTGGCACATGCAGAAGCGCACTGTGTACTATTTAGGATGCTCACCATCTGTGTGTTTAAGTCTACAGTGTCCGTGCTGCGGATCCGTGAGGTTTAATTGTCATACATAGTCACGCTCCTGGCCCTGCTCAGGGACACGGAGAGGTAAGGTGTAGGAAGGTGCTCACACATCTGTCTCCGATTCCCTGGAAGACTACGAAGATGTGAAGAAGAATAGAAATTGCTTCATGGACTCTTGAGCTTAAACAGGACCTGAGCATCAGCTCTGCCCGTCCATCTACTTCTGGGGTCCTCAAACTTTTTAAACAGGGGGCCAGTTCACTGTCCCTCAGACCGTTGGAGGGCCGAACTATAGTTTAAAAAAAAAAAACTATGAACAAATTCCTATGCACACTGCACATATCTTATTTTGAAGTAAAAAAACAAAACGGGAAGAAATACAATATTTGTATTTGCATGTGGCCCGCGGGCTGTAGTTTGAGGACCCCTGATCTACTTTATGGTTGAGGACCAGGCTTCCTCCCATGGCTCACAGCTGGTCATGGCCTGGACGGGGCTGGAGAGAAGGTCTGGCTCTTTGCAGGTCTCCTTGGTCTTTAACCAGAAATGAACCAGGACTCCCTTGAAGCAAGCAAGGAAGGAGAGCATTGTAAAGTGCCGTGAGGCTACACGAGTGAAGATTTCCTGGGCACCGTTGGCTCACTGCCGGGGGTTATTCATGTGCCATGGAAAACCACCGAGCAGTTCTCACACCGACTGTGGTCACCAGGGCTTATGCTTTAACAGCATAGGCGTCCTAGCTGGTAGCTCACACCCAGTCAGCATCCCTATTGGGAGGTACAGGAAGCACACATTGGACCTCCTGGCCCCTGGGTTACATTCGTCAGTGGACTTCCACGTTCTACCAGGTCAAGGGCTAAGCTCTCTCAGTGCTGCCTGTACTAAGACTCGTCTCTGCACCGTCCGTCCATCTTTAACTCCAGCAACACGGGGAGGGTTCGGCTTCCAGGCACCTCAGATGGCTCGTACCTCCTGCGCATTAGTCTCTGCCCCCGACACCCTTGGCCTGACCCTCCCTCCTCAGCCCTCTCCACTCCCCTGGCTCAGGCTCCAGACTGCACAGGTGACACCTCCCCAGTGCCTCCCTCTCCCTGGCATCTCCCTGCTCCCTGCCCCTAGATTAGGTACAATTCCGGACTTCTCTCTGCACATTTAGTCACTGCTTTTAGACAGGTCATTGTAACTCACTGTGTTCCATGTCAGCTTCACCTCGCATACTGTGACTTCCTTGAGGGAGGGGCTGGTTCCATGATTACTCATCACGTGAGTTCATGCGTGTGGAGGGCACAGCACAGTGCTTGGCACACGCACAGGAAGAGTGCCACGCAACAAGTGACTGAATGGGCCTGAAGTTCCGCCCCATCCTGCGTTCTGACGGGCGAACACAGCGCTCCAACAGGAGTTTGACGGCAGGTGGGTGATCGCTGGGACTTGCCAGAGGAACTGGGGGGAATTCTGACTTGGCAGCTCCTCCGAAGAGCCTTGCAGAGGGGTGCATTTATGTTGGCCTTGCAGGAGGTGCTGGAGGGAACCGCAGAAAAACCAGTCTCGCCAAGTGGTGCTGGCTCTTGAGCATATAACCCAGTGCCATGGCTTCAGGCGCTCTCCTTCCCACTCCCTGGCACTCATGTCATCCCTCGTCCTTAGTTTATGACTTGGAGCCTATGCCGGCTCCATCCACTAGGGGTCAAACTTTTATGTGCTGTGTCTCACTGCAACCCTGTTGCTGGTCTAGGGAGGACCATCCCTCCCTTCTTGGCTAGAGTGAAACTGCTGCCTCCGAGTGTGGATTGCACAGTCAACCAGCTGCCTATCCTAATTTGGGGACTAGGAAGAAATGAAGCTTTTTAAAGAGAGTGTTTTTTCCTGTCCTGTGTCCTGCTCCCATGTCACCAGGCACGGGGACGGGCATGGGCAGCCCAGAGCCCAGGCCCTGTGGACGGTTGATCTTGTCTGCCACCTGAACGCAGCAGGCAGACCTGGCCTTGGTGGTTCTGACCGCATTTCTTTTCTGTGTTACTTTTGTTTATGCCCTTGCATTCATGAAGCTTCTCATCCCCTTACGCATCACTGAATTATTTATGAAAATTCAAGTTAATGTTTTTTGTCTTTTATAGTTGACAAAGTTGAAAAAAAAGATGCCAGTTCTCTTCCAATTGATGTATGGATCCCATAGGATCCTATTACTCCCAGAGGCTCTTCTACAGAATTGTCAAGCTGGTTCGAAGACGTAGCTGGGAGTTCAGAGCACCTAGACTAGCCAAACAACTTTGGGAAAGATGACTTATGCTACTTGATGCCAAGACTTATTATAAAGCTACAGTGTCAATACAAAGTAGCACTGATCAGTGAAACAGAGACCAGAAATAAACCCACAGACAGATGGTCAATTGATTTGTGACAACATTGCAAAAGGGTAGTCTTTTCTATAAATTGTGCTGGAACAAAGGTTACCCAGTGTTTTTTAAAAAAATAAATAAATGTAGATCCACATCTCATAGCATATACAAAAATTAACTCAAAGTACGTTTATAGACCTAAACCTAAAATTAATCTGTAAATGTTCTATAAGGAAATAAGACAAAATATTTATGAACTTAAGTTAAGCAAAGATTTCTTAGCTAAGACACCAAACGCACAATTCATAAGAGAAAAACAATTACTTAGACTTTATGACAGTGAAAAACATTCTCTCTGTGAAAGACACTGTTAAGAAAATAGCCCTGGCGGGTGTGGCTCAGTTGACTGAGTGTTGTCCCATGCACCAAAAGGTTGCTGGTTCAATTCCTGGTCAGGCCACATGCCCAGGTTGCAGGTTTGATCCCTGGTCAGGGTGGGTGCAGGAGGCAACCAATCCATGTTTCCTCTCATCTCTCTCTTTCTCTCTCTCTCTCTCTCTCTCCCCCTTCCTCTCTTTCTAAAATCAATAAAAACATACTTTTTAAAAAATAAAAAAACAAAGAGATAAGCCAATCTGAGAGAAAATATTTACAAATAAAATATCTGATAATAGTTTTGCATTCAGAACATATAAAGAAGTCTCAAAACCCAGTAATCTACATCAATAAAAGACAAACATGCAAATTGACTGTACCTTCGCTACGCCTTAAGCCATGCCCACCAGCCAATCAGAGCGACTATATGCAAATTAACCCAACCAAGATGCTGTCGGCAGCCACGGAGCTGGAGCAAGCAGGAGGCTTGGTTGCCCCAATGATGGAGGAAGCCAAGCTTCCCACCCGCCCTGGCCAGCTCTGAGCTCCTCTCAAGGCTACAAAGTTTCAATTATAGAAGGTAAATAAATCCCAGAATAAAGAAAAGAAAAAAGAAAAAAAGGAGAGGCTGGCAGCTTCCATCGCCTGGGGGCTTGGCCAGCCTGAAAACGGCCCTCAGCCCCTCACCCAGGCTGGCCAGGCACACCAGCAGGACCCCCACCCTGATCCAAGACACCCTTCAAGGCAAACCAGCCAGCCCCCACCCATGCACCAGGCCTCTATCCTATATAATAAAAGGGTAATATGCAAATTGACCTTAACAGCAGAACAACTGGGAATGACTGGTCACTATGACACACACTGACCACCAGGGGGCAGACGCTCAATGCAGGAGCTGCCCCCTGGTGGTCAGTGCACTCCCACGGGGGGAGCTCTGCTCAGCCACAAGCCAGGCTGACGGCTGCCAGTACAGTGGTGGTGGTGGGAGCCTCTCCCGCCTCCTCAGCAGCGCTAAGAATGTCCGACTGCAGCTTAGGCCTGCTCCCCGCTGGCAAGTGGACATCCCCTGAGGGCTGCTGGGCTGCCAGAGGGATGTCTGACTGCCAGCTTGGGCCCAATCCCCCAGGGAGCAGGCCTAAGCCAGCAGGTAGACATCCTCCAAGGGGTCCCAGACTGCAAGAGGGCATAGGCTGGGCTGAGGGACCCCCCCAAGTGCACAAATTTTTGTGCATAGAGCCTCTAGTCTACACTAATAAAAGACAAAGATGCTAATTGGCCATACCTTCGCTACACTCACCAGCCAATCCGAAGAGTATGCAAATTAACCCAACAAAGATGGCCGTTAAATTTGCATACTGCAGGTGGGGTGGGCAGCGCCAGACGCCGCCCGTGGGATCTGGGCTGCAGATTGGGGACTGGGGAGGCTGGATGGGCAGCGCAAGAAGCCACCCGTGGGATCCGGTGTTTGCAGGGAGGCAGGCGGGCAGCGCCAGATGCCACCTGGGGAGGCAGAGCCAGTGATTGCCCCAGCCAGAAGCCTGAGGCCTGGGCAAGGGCGGAGCCAGCAATACCCCAGGGCTGGGGGTCCCCTGCCCAGGCCTAATGCCCTGCCAGAGGCCTGAGGCCTGGGTAGGCAATCAGAGTGGGCTGGGGGTCCCCTGCCCAGGCCTAATGCCCCAGCCAGAGGCCTGAGGCCTGGGTAGGCAATCGGAGTGGGCTGGGGGTCCCCTGCCCAGGCCTAATGCCCGGCCAGAGGCCTGAGGCCTGGGAAGGGGAAGAGCCGGAAATCGCCCGGGGCTGGGGGTCGCCTTTCCAGGCCTAATGCCCCAGCCAGAGGCCTGAGGCCTGGGCAGGGGCAGAGGCGGTGATCGCCCAGGGCTGGGGATCCCTTGCCCAGACCTGACACCCCTCCAGAAGCCTGAGCCCTGGGTAGGGGTGGATCCTTTGATCAGAGCTGGCTGGGGGTCCCCTGACCAGGCCTAATGCCTGGCCTAAGGCCTTAGGCCTGGGCAGGGGCCGAGCCGGGGATTGGTGTGAACTACAGAGGAAACACCTTTTCTGACCGCTCATTGGCTAAGCTCCCTGTAGGCCACTGGTAATATTCTTAGTAACTTGGGTTATAAGAATCCAAGAAGGTGATGTGGGGTTTTTCCACCTCACTCCTGGAGAAAAAACGAAGGTCTGCTGCTGGGGGGGCTAAGAAATATCATATCCTGCCCTAGCCGGTTTGGCTCAGTGGATAATGCCTTGGCCTGCCGATGGCAGGGTCTGGGTTCAATTCTGACCAAGGGCATGTACCTAGGTTGCAGGCTCCTCCCTGGCCAGGGCCCAGGTCAGGGCTCATGCAGGAGGCAACCAATCAGAGTGTTCCTCTCACTTTGATGTTTCTCTCTGTCTTTCCCTTTCTCTTCCACATTCTCTAAAAATCAATGGAAACATATCCTTAGGTGAGGATAAAAAATAATAATAAAAAATGCCATACCCTATGAAAGACACATCTTGAAAATGCTTAAAGAAAGCTGTAATTTTTTCATGGTGAACGGACTGGAGTCCATGTTGATGGAAAAACCTTGCTGGCTGCGGTGACTGGCAGTGGCTGCAGCAGTGGGGTGATGGGGCTGGTGCCTTCCCCTGATCAGCCCGGTGGCCTTCCACAAAGGGAGGCCAGACTGCGGCTTAGGCCCTATCCCCAAGGGGAGCAGGGAGCGGACCTAAGCTGTCAGTAGGACATCCCCTGAGGGCTCCCAGTATGTGAGAGGGGGCAGGCTGGGCTGAGGGACCACCCCCCCCCCCCCCAGTGCACGAATTTAATACACTGGGCCCCTAGTCTATATAATAAAAGCCCAGCGACCATTACAGTGGAACAACCAGAATGACCGGTCACTATAATGCGCACTGATCACCAGGGGGCAGATGCTCAATGTAGGAGCTGCCCCCTGGTGGTCAGTGTGCTCTGCAGCAGGAGCGCTGCTCAGCCAGAAGCAGGGCTCACAGCTGGCAAGTGTAGCAGCAGTGGCAGGAGCCTCTCCCGCCTCCGTGGCAGTGCTAAGGAGCGGTGAGCCCAGTGGTTAGGAGTGAGCAGGTGGGTGGTAAAGAGCAAGCAGGCGGGCAGTTAGGAGCAAGGGGTCCCGGATTTCAAGAGGGATGTCTGACTGCCGGTTTAGATGGGACCTAACCCAGCAGTCAGACATCCCCCAAGGGGTCCCGGATTGGGAGAGGGCGCAGGCTGGGCTGAGGGACCCCCTCCCCCCGTTCCCCCCCCCCCCCCCCCCCGCACAAATTTTGTGTATTGGACCTCTAGTAAAGGAAATAAAAGGCACTGGGGGAAAGAATTGAACAAAATTTCACCACAAAAGACATGTAGATGGCAAATAAGCCCGGAAGTGGAAGAGCAGGAACATGGCTGATGGAAATGTAAAAGGCTACAGCCACTTGGGGGGAAGGCAATTTCATAAAAAGTTAAACACATGCCTACTAACCAGATGCATGCTCTGTTCCCAAAGGCTTGTACGTGCATGTCCAGAGCAGCTGCATTTGTAGTCGCCTCAACCTGGAAACAGGCCAAGTGTCTCCCGACAGGTGAACAGGTTGCGGTGCGTCCACACACGGCATCACTATTCGGCAACAGAAAGGGGTGAACTATTGATAGATGCGATGGATGAATCTCAAAATAATCATGCTAAGTTAGGGAAGCCAGACCAAAAATAGCACATGGGTGTGATTCTATTTATAGAAAAGTCTGGAAAATGCAAACTCCTTCAGCGTGACCAAGCAGGTCCGAGTTTGTCTGAGGAGGGTGGTGTCAGGGCCCGGAGGGCGAAACGATGGAGGGGCACGAAGGGACTCGGGGATGGATCCACGGTGATGTTCCCCAGCACCCCCCTCTTGCTTAAGGGGATGTTCTCAGGGATGTATGTACAAGTCAAAATTTATCAAACTGCACATTTAAATATGTACAATTTATTGTAAGTCAAGTATACCTCACTACAGGGATAAAAACAAAATTTCAAGAAGGTGAAGTGGTGGCAAACAGAGAAAAAGACAACCATAGCAACAAAACTAACTAGAGACAGACATGAGAGGGCCACAGGGGTGCCTGAGCCCTGTGTCCCCTCCTCCCTCCCTGTGTCCCCTCCTCCTCTCTTGTGTCCCCTCCTCCATCCCCTGTGTCCCCTCCTCCATCCCCTGTGTCCCCTCCTCCCCTCCTGTGTCCCCTCCTTCCCTCCCCTGTGACAGAAGTGTCTCCCTTCCCCCCACTTGGGCTCTGGGCCCCACCCCTGGGGCCTTTGTCAGAACTGGGCTCCTTAGCTTTCTTCCTCCTGTGGCCAATCTTTACTGCCCTTTGGCTATTCCCACCCAACACAAATGCATTCTTGCTATCTTTCATTTTAAAAGTAAAATAAAAGCTTGTTCAAACTAAATATATCCCTCTAAGGGGGTGCGTGGAGGTGGGAGAGGGCATAGAGAGGATAATGGTGATGAAAATCAATCAATCAATCAATAAAACTAAAAAGTAATAAATATATCCCTCATGATACTTCCCCATACACACACAATCAGACAAACTCACACACATGCACGCTCAGACACACACACACATACGTGTACATTCACAGTCTCCCAGATCTAATCACAACACTCTTTACAATTTCCCCAACTTCGTGAGTTCGGACATGACTCTCGGCCACATGACTTATGAACCTGCTGGCCGGATGGAGTGGATGTGAGGGGGTCAGTGCTCACACAGCTCCTGGACTCACACATCAGAGCCCTGGATGCCCGTGGGGCCACAGCCTCTCCATGGCTTTCACAGGGCATCCCCTCCCCTGAGCGCCCGCCCTGCAGGGCACAGTGTGAGACCTGCCTCGCCCGCGTCCAGGCGGGTGTGAGAGGGGGTGAGACCGTGTTGCTGGGCGCCAGCACCCTGCCGGGAATGCATTAGGCTCAGTCAATGCCCAGCTGCCCGCCTTGGCTCCAGACACACCTTCCTCCAGTCTCTCTCCTCCCGTTCTTTGCCAGGGGCCAGTGTGTTCCCGGGTGGGATGAGTCAGCACAGCCCAGCTCCTCTGCGGAGAGCTCACCTCATCTTCCTTAAACCCCTCATGCTCTTCAAGCCCCATAGCATTGCCAGCAGCACGCCCACACACCCCACCCTGGGAGCACCCTCCCTGGGAGCACCCGCCCTGGGAGCACCCGCTGGCACGGAGGATGGCAGCCCTGCTTACTCAGAGCTCTGCAATATTTTCTCATCCTCAAGGCCCCACTCAATGTCTAACGTCTCCCCCAAACATTGATTTCTTTAGAGCAATTTAATCTCCACGCACTTTAAAAAATAAATCATCTCCCTGTAGTCCATCGATCAGTAAATCCCATATAATAAAAATCTAATATGCTAAGTGTCTGGGTGTATGGTCAGCCATTCAGCCAATCAAAGCGTAATATGCTAATGATATGCTAAGGCAACTCAACCTCTCCCTATGATGTGCACTGACCACCAGGGGGCAGACAGTCGACCGGTCAACCAGTAGCTATAATGTGCACTGATCACCAGGGGGCAGATGCTCTGACCACTAGGTTAGCTTGCTGCTGGGGTCTGGCTGATTAGGACTGAGGGAGACAGGCAGGACATGCCCTAGAGCCCTCCCACGGTCCCTTCCTAGCTGGCCAATCTCCCATGTACCTCCCCAGCCCTGATCATGCATCAGTGGGGTCCCTCGGCCTGGCCTGCACTATCTCGCAATCTGGGCTGAGGGACCACACCCTCTCCCCTTCACCCTGAGTGCATGAATTTCATGCACCGGGCCTCTAGTTAAATTATAAATAAAAAGCAAACTCTACTTTTATAGTACTTCTATGTACCTCACAGTAGGGCTACTACAGGGTGTGCCAAAAATGTGTACACACTTTGAATGATCATAAAGGCATTGTTTGTTAAAATAATTTCATTTTCAAAAGGTAATAGAACCTACAGACACTGTGCATACATTCTGGGGGGAGGCCCTGTATTTAGGTGTTCTCTTATACCAACCTCATTTGTTTTGTGCTCACAAGCTGCATAGTCCTCAGGGACCATATCAGTTTTCTTTTGAATTATGTAAAGTACTTAATGCCGTGCTGGATTTATAATTATTTCATCAATTCTGATCGGATCACTGGAAGGTGGTAGACACCCAGGTCCTTCTGATCCCCCCTCCTCCACAGGTTTCATCTTCTCTGTCTGGAATTCCTTTTCCTTTGGCCCCTATCCAGAAGGGAGAGGCTCAGCTTTGACCTCACCTCCTCCAGTCTGTCTCTTACTGCTTCCGTGTAAGTCACCCACCCCCTCCCGTCCTTCTCGGCACAGGCCTGGGATTTAAGACCCGTGTGTTGATTACCAGCTGTGGGAACCAGGGAAGGAGTTTACTCTCTCTGAGCTTGGTTATCCATGACTATAAACCAAGAATACCAATGCCCAGCCCCTGGAGCCGGAGCCGGAGCCGGAGCCGGAGCCTGGATAAACAAGTGAGAGGCATGACTGTCTCTGGATGCTCTTCCCTTGGTCTGCCTTGTACTGAAGTTCCTGGTCAGAGGACCCTTCTCCTGACCCAGTTTCAGAAATCCTGGGGGAGTGAAGGCTGTGCTCCTGGCCTTGTTACTCACACTGGCTGTGCACACGTTAGAATGAGTGAGATCGAGTGTGTGTAGGAGCAAAGGGACAGCAAAGGCCCTTCTTTCCACAGAGAGCCAACGTCCATCTCACACTAATTCCACAGAGAGCTCCCACCGAAACAGCCCAACACCGTGCCTTTCCTTCTCTGCGCCCAACGACGATTCTCCAAGGAGAAAGAGGGTGGCCTCTCCCCTGATAAGTGACACGTGTTCAAAGGCTGTGGCGCAAGGAACCAACATAATCCATCAAATGAGATTACAGACAGTCAGGAGACAGCAAGTCCTCCTTGAACCAGAACAACAGCCCACACCAGACGCACACGCTGTTCAGGCTCCAGTCTCGCAGTCCAGTATCCCACGGGGTTTAGCGCCAGGAGGGAGCAGAGGGGTGGAGCTGGGGGCCAGGGTGGACCTGCAGGCCCGCTCTCGAGAGGAGGCTAAAGGGGGTGTCAGATGTGTATCTTCTAACCACGGAGGGAAGGTGCTCTTATTGACCAGGTGACTTCCTGGATCCACCATATGCTTTTGAAGGTCAAATGAAACAAGGTAGGGAAGAGGGGCCCGTGGAGATGCTGGCATTCCACGATATTGCTTCCTTCCTTGTTTTCTTCCCATTCTTTCCCATTTTCTCAAACACACACACACACACACACACACACACACACACACACACCCAGCCTCCATCAATGAACGTAGCAAGAAGAGGATCAAACAGCACAGGATACATTCCATTTACATGTGGCTGATTTTTACATTTTGGACACGTTTACTCTCTAAAGTAACTAACTGTTAGCATATTTCTTTTGCTCCATATTTGGGTCTTTATAACCTGGTTTGCCAGGTTCTGGAGCTCATGGACTTGATGGTCTACTTGTGCCTCCTGGTCTCTCAGCTGCCAGGCGATTAGGAAAGGAATCGGCATGAGGACAGTTGGATAACATGACGCAGCCAGAGGTCAGGAGACCTCACGCTGTCCCTTTGCCCTTGCAGTCCTGTTAGACTTCTGTGTCCAGAGGGTCCTTGGACAGGGTCTGGGTTGTCCCTCGGGGGGTAAGTTCAGCCGAGCACAGGGGCTCTGCTCAAGGGTCATCAGAGCTGAAGCCGGGGCAGAGCAGATGGTGGAGGAGCTGCCATCTAACCGGTGCCGAGAGATGGCCGGGAGTTTGTTCCCAGGAGAAAGGACGGACGACATTCCGGGCAGAGGAAGCTGCAGGTGTAAAACCTTGGAGGGAAGAGAACACGGCAAGTTTATCAAAAGACAACCCTTCTGCCCGAGCCGGTTTGGCTCAGTGGACAGCGTCGGCCTGAGGACTGAAGGGTCCCAGGTTCGATTCCGGTCAAGGGCACCTACCTTGGTTGCAGGTGCCTCCCTGGCCCCGGCCCTGGTCGGGACTCGTGCAGGAGGCAACCAATCGATGTGTTTTTCTCTCTTTCCCTCTCTCTTCCACTCTCCCTAAAAATCAATGGGAAAATATCCTCGGGGGAGGATTAACCAAAAAACAAAAATTAAAATAAAAAATACAACCATTCCAACGCTGGCAGGAGCTGTGGCTGGAGGAGCAGAGCTCACACATTGAAGACCCGTCGTTGTGAAGACACTTGCACTTTATTCTGCCAACAAGGGAAAACCGCTGAGGGGCTTAACCCGGGAAGAGGCACGATCAGACTCAGCTTTTAGTAAGAAAATCCTCATGGGGGTAAGTGAGGATCCGGGGGGATTATTTTCTGTTGGCGGACACTTTCCCTGAGCTCCTCCAATAATATCACTTATTTTATTCATTTTCAGAACTGTGAAAATGGGTGCTCTTGGTGGAAACTTTAATTAGAATATTAAAGTCTTTTGGTTATTTTTTTTCTGCCTTTCAATTTACCATTCAAAAATTTTGTTTCCTTGTTTGTGTTTTATTAATCCTCACCCAAGGACATTTTATTTATTTATTTACTTATTTACTTACTTACTTACACTGAGTGGCCAGATTATTATGACCACCCCATCAGTACAATGAAGTGAATTAGTTATGCAAATAAGAATAATAATAAAACCTTGCGAGTATTTGCTTAGGAAGTTTTCAATATTCAGTATTTTTGGAAGTGTCAATGAAGTACTGATGGGGTGGTCATAGTAATCTGGCCACTCAGTGTATTTATAGAGCGTGGAAGGGATGGAGGGAGGGCAGAGAGACTCATCAATTGGTTGCCTCCAGCCCGGGCCCCCACCAGGGCTGGGGATCAAACCTGCAACCTAGGCCCGTGCTCTTGACCAGGAATCTAACCCGTGACCCTTCATTGCTTGGCCCAATGCTCTAACCACTGAGAAACACTGGCCAGGGCCAAAAAACATTTAAAATAAATTCGTTAGCCAAGGTTCCCCCTGGCAGGAAACAGTGCAGCGTCCTCAGGAAGTCATGCTTGCTTCAGTCTCCGGAGTCCTTCTCATTTATCACAGATGCTCTATCCCTCCTCAAAATGGAAATAAGTCAAGTCTTCAGTCCCTTGCTGGAGAACTTAATGGGAGACAAGGTTCTGCTATTAGGACTGTGGGTAATGATTTTGGAGGAAGGCCATAGTTTCACAATGTCGCCCTTAAATTCCTTCAAATTCTTGGGTGAATTTCATCTAGATTTAGTGATTTACTTAACTTAGTTTGACAATTTGACGTAGGAAATCCTGTTTATTCCCAACCCTTTTATAACTAAGAACAAATGGTACATAGATTATCTTTCCTTTTCCACTTAAAATGAACATTGCTTGGTGGATGGAATGTGGCGCCTGGGATCCCATTAATCCGTGCCCCATGGAACACGCCGGCATGAACAGCGTTTGAACCTTGACCCCACTGCCATGAGTCCCTGGGGTACCTGCTGGCTGGTTCTGCACGGACATGGAGACCATCAAACTGCCATCAGCTGAGGTGACCTGCACAGTCCAACTCAATAGCTCATCTGTTTTTGACCATCGACCCGACTACATTGACTACATGGTCACTTCCCAGTTAAAAGTTACAGGATGCCTGCAGCTTGCAGACTTTATCATACTTGATGAGTAGCTAATGTTGTGCTAAGTTTTAGATTAAGTTAATGAAGAGACATACATGTGAGGTCATATATGTATGCAAATTCCTTTCATTTGTTTATTCACTTATTTTATCCGCTGAGTCAAAAATTGCCATGCACAGAGAATATAAACTCAAAGATAACCCTGTCTCAAGTGACTGGACAAAAATCATGCACCTATGGATGAACACAGTGGGTGGGGAGTGAGGGTGGAGGGTGGGGTGGGAGCTGGAAGGAGGGGAGTTATGGGGGGAAAAAAGAGGAACAAATGTAATAATCTGAACAATAAAGATTAAAATAAATAAATAAATAAATAAATCTATCCATAAAAAAAAAAAAAAAAAAAAGATAACCCTGTCTCTTGAGAGAAACGTAAATATAGGGTGTCCCCCAAAATGCACACCAGTACACCCTTTAACATCTGGTAACTTGCTTACTTTTCACTCCTTTTCAGGTTTAACTGATTTGAAATAATGGGTGAAACCAGACTAAGCTTTGAACACAGAAAACTTATCCTAAAGTGCCACTAGACCTTTTTTTTTTTAATGGGGATACATAAAAGATAATGTTTATAGTATGAAACGGGCAACAATAGACAAATTGTGAGCACACAAACACCACACAAAAGGATTCCTGATGTTTGTGATTCCATTGCTTCACATTATCAGCAGTGCCTGGACCAGAATGGTCATCAGTTTAAGAACAGGCTTTAACCAAAAAAATTACTAATTTCTATAGATTCTTTTACATTTTAAAAATGAACTCTATGTTAATAAACACTGACTTTACAATCATTAAAAGTGCGTATACATTTTTTGTGGACACCTTGTATCATGTTGAACTTGATAGAGATATGAATACAGAGAAAAAATGTAAATCTGCCACATAAACCTTCCCTTTTAAACCATCTTTTTAAAAAATATATATTTTTATTGATTTCAGAGAGGAAGGGAGAGGGAGAGAGAGATAGAAACATCAATGATGAGAAAGAATCACTGGCTGGCTACCTCCTGCACGCCCCTCACTAAGGATTGAGCCTGCAACCTGGGCATGTGCCCTTGACCGGAATCGAACCTGGGACCCTTCAGCCCTCTCTATCCACTGAGCCAAACCAGCTAGACCATCTTTTTGACCTTCTTCAGACAAACAATTCAGTGGCATGAACGACCATCACCAGTATCCACTTCCAAAGGTCGTACTCAATTCTTGTATCCTTACCACACAAGTGTGATTTAATCTCTCTTTACTGAATGACTTGTTAAACTGATGCATGAATTAATCAATGGACTAGGGCTAGACTATAAATACACGGCAATTCAGATTTCCTTGGCTGTTATGCAAAAATGGCAGCGACCAGAGGCTCTAAAATTCAGACAAGTTGCAGCTAATAGAAGCGGGTAGATCAAGGAAAGACCTTGAGAAAGAGCCTGTGCCACTCACTCTTCCTTTGTCATTCCCGGCCTGCTGCTGAGCAAGAAGCTACACTGCAGACTCAAGACGGCCACAGCAGGCGAAGATCCCCTTTGTCAAGAGACAGCTTTCAAAGAAGGCGGTCGGCTGGCCTTCTGCAGGTGGCTTGACCCCCGGGGGCGCTGAGGAAGTGCTCAAAAGCTTTCTGATGTTTAATAACTGCATTTTCTCTCTCTCTCCAGGGGGAAGCCATGCTGGTCCTATTCCCGTCTCTCGTCCTGAAGGTAGATGACAACAGTCCCTCTTCTCTGTGTTTTATCCACATTGAGCCTCAGGGCACTGGGCCCGAGTGTTTCACAGGACAGGGCAGGTCTGTCTCCGGGCGGAGACCGGGAGGCGAGGGCAGAAGGACAAATAGAAATCTCAGGTCATATGGAAAAATCAACAAAGGTTTGTTTCATTCCAGTGAAATGTTTGCAAATTTGCTAAGCATGCTGTCTAATTGTTAACGCCAGCCTCCTTCACGTTGTGCTACGTACAAGGAAGCACTTCTCTGAGGCTGCAGGGCCAGCTCAGAGGCCGGAGGGGAGCAGGGGCTCCGGGCAGGCTCGGCGCAGCCCCTCGTGGCACCATGCCTCTCTGCATGTCTGGATATGTGTGTAACTGCTGTGATCATGATTATAACACAGGTCCCATAAATTACTAACGTTTCTCCCCATTGAAATAACTGTGTGCCCCGCTCCTGACCTCCAGACAGATGTAGAAAGCGCTCACACCATCTCCCCCCGTGGGGGTGAGTCTGAGATCGGGTGCAGGCGTGAGTCTCACACTGAACTTCAGCCCCTTTGAAGGCTCTTCCCACTGCGCGTTCACCCACATGTCCCCACTGACCAGGCTCCCTCTTCCTGGGAAGCAGCGGTGGGCGCGGCGGCGTTGCCGGGACCGGGGAGGCGGCTGGGAGAGAAGCAGCCGGCACCTGGGCTTCCTCTAGCAGCCGCCCGTGTAAGTAAGATAAATGAGACCACTGATCCCCTCGAACTTGAGTGCAGGAGACGTTTTTAGGAAAACCCAACCATCACAGATTCTTTCCCTTCGTCACTCCCCGCTCACCTCACCAGTAACTCACGCACCTGTGTACTTTAGCGAGGCCGGACCAGAGACCCAGACAGAGACCAAAAACTACACTCCAGCTTGGAGTTACCGAACAGGTAACTGCGTGTTCTTGATACATGTGCACATGGAGATAATGTGCCGTTTCTGTGGCCCTAAAGCATTGTGGTCCCTAAAAAGATCCTGAGCCCGGCCGGCGTGGCTCAGTGGTTGAGCATCGACCTATGAACCAGGAGGTCACAGTTCCATTCCTGTCAGGGCACATGCCTGGGTTGCAGGCCCAATTCCCGGAAGGGGATGTGCAGGAGGCAGCCAATCCTTGATTCTCTCTCATCATTGATGTTTCTATCTCTCTCTTCCTCTCCCTATGTCTGAAATCAATAAAAATATATTTTTTTAAAGTTCCTGAGAGGAAGACAGGGATATTCCCAGCAGGATCAGCCTAAGGCCAGGAGTTACTTTAGTTCCACGGAGGGGGGGCAGGAGGGGAGACAATTTTGGGGCACTTCTTTGAAACTCTACCTTTTCTTTGGCTCTTTTTGAAATACACATATTTTCTTTGAGAAAGTCACCTCATCAATTTGAATCACTCACTACATCCTTAGCTCAGACTCTTCTCAGAGAAAGAGAAGTGAGGGAGGCCGGGGTCAGAGGCCCTGGGCCAAGGCGGGCGGCCAGGTGGCCCTGGGAAGGGACTGCAGTTTGAGGGCTCAGTAAAGTTTAAGGAAAATGAGGGCCCCACATAAACCCCACCTTGGGGTTTGGCCCTGACCCAGCCCTGACTCTCCCCACCCTCTCCCTCCAGCGCCCTGGCCCTCCAGCCCCTCTCCCCTCCCTCCCTGGCTCCTGCTTCGGTCCTGAGCTGAGCCTGCTCAGGGATGGCCCCAGTGGGGATGGCTCTATGGGTCCCGCCAGCTTCGGTGCACGCACATGGCGGACCCCACAGACTGGCTCTCCCCAGAGGTGTGAGTGGAAGAAAGCACAGCACAGCACAGTACAAAACGTAAATCCGTTTGGAACAAGCCACTTGCCTGCAGCCCAGGAGAAAACCACCTCTTGGGGGTGAGGAGGGAGGAGGAAGGAGCGGGATGATGGGGCAGAAAATCAGACCTGGAGCAGGCACAGCAGCCCTGCTCGCGCACAACAGCTTCCCCGAGGCTCAGCCGAGCTCTGACGCCTCAGGAGCTCTCAGTCCAGTTTCTCTGTCTTTATCTGATGCCGCCTTAGGATCAGCGTGTGCCCCTCTGCCCACAGCAGGCTTGCACTGAGCTCCAAGACGGCCTCCCGGGCTGCAGCTCACTCACTCCCCCCCACACTCAGGTCGCAGCCGGGCACTCATGGTGGCCTCTGGCTCAGGATTTAAGGTCCGTCTCTAACATGTCTCAGCCCTGGCAGCACTGACAGTCCCACTTCTACAGACTGAGACCTGAATCACTAAGTGGTTTGGGATCTGCTATTGGAATGGGAACCCCATGAATGAGAATAGATCCTAATCCCTCTCCGAAGCAACACTCCTGATAAGGAGTCAAGACAGCACTTTTTCTGTAAAAGACCACAAGCAGATCTGTGAGGGTTCCAGCCACCTGGCCTCTGATGCAAGACTCCACTGTGTCCTGGCAGAGGCCTGATTGGCTGTGCCTGTCAACCTTTACCTCGGTGCAGGCGCAGGCGGGTGGGCTGCTCATCCCTGATCCACACGACCCTTTAAACAGTGGTTCTCAACCTTCTGGCCCTTTAAATACAGTTCCTCATGTTGTGACCCAACCATAAGATTATTTTCGTTGCTACTTCATAACTGTAATGTTGCTACCGATATGAATCATAATGTAAATATCTGATATGCAGGATGGTCTTAGGCGACCCCTGTGAAAGGGTCGTTCAACCGCCAAAGGGGTCGCGACCCACAGGTTGAGAACCGCTGCTTTAAAACATCGCTTTCTTCTATGTTCATGTGTTCCCTACGACCGCTATCTGAGAGTTACCAAGGCTCCTACATTTACATAAACTGCACTCATGTACTTTCCAATAATTTAAAATCATAACCTTACAGATAAAAAGCACAGTAAGTTCCCTCTGGCTCCATTCCAGCTCCTTCCCTGAACATGTGAGCACATTTCATGCAGTTCTCATGTGTGTATGTGCTGCAGTTTCCCTGTGTAGCACCCAGCACCCTTTTCCAGCACCATAGTGACATATTGGTCTATTCTGCTTACTTATTTTTAAAGCTCATGCCATAAGTACTGTATCTCATTACACTTATAAAGCTGGCCTGCGAAAAGTTCTCCTATTGTTAAATATTTGGATGTTTCCATGAACCGGATAAATAAGGCTGCTATAAAAATCTTTGTGCAAGTGACATACAAGAAACTTCATATCCAAATGTAAATAAAAGCCACATTACTGCAGCTGGCTCTACTAATTATTAGGCTTGAAACATGGTCACATGCCCTAGTCAGCATTGCCCAGTGGTTAGAGTGTTAGCCCATGGACGGAAGGGTCTCGGGTTTGAATCCTGGTCAAGGGGGTGTACCTGGATTGCAGGTTTGATTCATACTGATGTTTCTCTCTTTCTCTCTCCCACCCTATTTCCCTCCCTCTCTTCCTCTCTTTCCAAAAATCAATGGCAAAAATATTCTTGGGTGAGGATTAACAAAACAACAACACAGCCAGATCTTTTTTTTTTAAGCAACCAGAATGCAAATTCATTGACTTGCCCATCCTGTTGAATAATCTATCAGAAGCAACATGTTCTAAGAGCTGTGACCTGATCTTAAATGTTTCTTAGAAGTCTGTTGTCATCTACAGACATCACATGTAACTTCTCAGATTCGATGATGCATCTCATCACCATACACGCTCACCTGCGCCCACGGCTTAGGAATTTCAAACTGCATTCAGATACTTCAGTATTCTAAATAAGACCGTTTCATTTCCATGTCAACTGTGGAAAGGAGTTTTGTAAACAAGACTCCATAAGCACAAGCACAAGTAGAAAAATGTTGGTTCTGACTATGTAAACATTAAAGATCTCTCTTCGGCATGGGCACAGCAGGCAGTGGTGACAGATGTGTACCATACTAAGACAAGGTTTATTTTTTTAAATGTATTTTTACTAGAGGCCTGGTGCACAAATTCGTGCACGGGTGGGGTCTGGCTGGCCCCACTCCTGATAGGGGCCCATTGGGGGTGGGGCCAACTAGGGGGAGGGGCCATGGGAGTGCTCCAAGGTGTGTCCAGTTCGTCTCACTCAGTCCCAATAGGCCAGACCACAGCAGCAAGCTAGCCAACCAGAGCATCTGCCCCCTGGTGGTCAGTGCACATCATAGCAACTGGCTGACAGGTCAACTGTCTGCCCATTGGTACTCAGTGCACATCATAGCGAGTGATTTGAGCGGCCTTAGCATATCATTAGCATATTATACTTTGATTGGTTGAATGGACAACCGGACACAGCATATTAGGCTTTTATTATATAGGATTGATTTCAGAGAAGAAGGGAGAGGGACAGCGAGCTAGAAACATCAATGATGAGAGAGAATCATTGACTGGCTGCCTCCTGCACGCCCCCTACTGGGGATTGAACCCGCAACCCGGGCATGTGCCCTTGACTGGAATTGAACCCAGGACCCTTCAGTCTTCAGGCCCACGCTCTACCCACTGAGACAAACCGGTTAAGGCTAAAACAAGGTTTCTTCAAAGTTTAAAATCAATGGGCGTTTTTCTTTTTTATTGAGTTTATTAGGATGACACTGGTTAACAAAATTATACAGGTTTCATGTACACAATTCCACAGCACGTCATCTGTGCACTGTACTGTGTGCTCACCACCCCAAATCTCTGTCCATTTATCCCCTCCGCCTTCCTCCCTCACCTCCCTCCAGCCCTCCCCCCTCGGCATCACCACACTGTTGTCTGTGTCATGAATTTTTTCTGTTTTTGGGGGGGGCTCAATCCCTCCACCCACTCTGCCCCCCAAAGCCCCCCCCCTCCCGACAGTTGTCAGCCTTCTCTCTATGAGTCTGTCACTATTTTGTTAGTTCATTCTGTTCCTTAGATTCCACATATGAGTGAAATCATATGGTACTTGTCTTTCTCTGACTGGCTTATTTTGCTTAGCATAACACTCTCCAGGTCCACATTAGATTATAACATGAATGCCTGTAAATCAGTGAAAAAGTAGGAAAATGGGTCAAGGATATGCACAGTTGATGCCCAAAATGAGAAACCTCAATGCCGAAAGTTAGAGCTTCTCAACTTCACCCATCCCTATAAGAGACATAAAAAGTTAAACAACAGCTTTATGCCACGTAATATCCACCAATTGTAAGCCCTTCAAAATGAGAGGACTCCCACATTTTCAACAACTTGTGGGAGACAGGAATCCACATGCCCAGCTGGTGGGAGTTGGACCTGGCCCAGGCGTGGGGGATGCGTGTCCGTGTACCCGACAGGGAATATAGGCCCGGGCACTCTCACCTGGGCTGAATGAGCAGCTTCTGAACAACAGGAAAGAGAAAGAGGCTGAGTAGAGAAGGCCGGAAAGCAGTGGGAGCCCCCAAGGGGCTGCAAGAGCCCTCTCACCTGAGGGGCAGTGAGCTTCCATCCCTCCATCTCCATGGGGCCAGCGGGGCTCGCTCCAGGCGCCCTGGCCCAGCTGCAAGGTTGCCACAGCGAGTTCCGGACATGACACATTACCTGAGCCCACCTAGGCTCCTAGCAAAGGAGCCACTATGGAAAACAGTATGGATTTCCTCAAAAAATTAAAAGTAGAGCTGCCATACAATCTAGCAATTCCACCTCTAGGGATCAATCCAAAGAAAACAAACACACTAATTTGAAAAGATACATGTACCCTCAGATCACTGCAGCATTAGCAGGAACAGCCAAGATATGGAAGCGACGTAGATAACCATCAACAGATGAATGGACGAAGACCATATGGTGTATATACGGACTATTACTCAGAAATAAAAAAGAAATCTTGCCATTCACAACAACATGAAGGCATTATGCCACATGAAATAAGTCAGACAAAGACAAAAACTATATGATTTCACTCATATGTGAGATTAAAAGCAACAACATACAACAAATGGATAAACAAAACAGAAATAAATGGTTGCCAAAGGGGAGGAGAGGTGGGGATGGGAATTTTTAAAAAATAAAGAAAATGGGGGGTGAAGGGGAAAAGTGAAATGTAACAAGAAAGGGACCTGTGGGGATGAACATAACAGTGTGCCGTACATTGAAGGGGGTGTTTGATTCAATCCAAACTCTGCACTTAAATTGCAAGAAGTTAAAACAAAGCATACACAGTATGGAGCAGGGAGTTCCCAGAGGCACACCAGGCCCAGAGATGCGTTCCCAAGCGCAGGGTAACTCAGGAGCTCACAGGACAGGAAAAGCAGATGGAGGCTGTTCTTAAATTCATGAACTGCGGTTCTCCAGTCTGTGCTCCACCTCCCCGCGTTCCTTTCCCTTCTGCACTGTGCGTGGTGATGCGCCAACTGGGGAGGGAGTCATGACAAAGCTTCCTCCCGGAGCGTATCCTGGAAACGCACGATTGTGTTCTCGCCTGAGCCGAATTTTCCATGTTTCTCATCCACATCCTGGCGGTAGCAAATGTCTCTACCATGGCCGCCGTCCAGGCGATCTGAAGCAGAGCTTTGCTCCGGGCCATCTTCCAGAAGACTCATTTGGATTCCACAGCTGAAGAGCCCCAAACTTTAAGGAGGACCCAGAGATTATGCGTCTTGAAGCCTTTGCAAGTGGAAGAGGGGAAGGGGCTGGGAGTCCTCAGCTGCCTCCAGGTTGTGTGCTTTGCCTCTGGTTCCTGTTACAGGACACCCAGGGGTTTCTGAGGATTTCAGGAGCAAGAGGTGAAGCATTATGGGATAGGTATGTTTGTGTTTCAAACCCAAACTGGATATGAAGATTAGTTGGGTCGCATTTTCTTCATGAGTCCTGTGTTCATGAAAGGATTGACAGGTGTACCTTTTCAGGGTGGAAGAAACACCATGCATGGACAAAGCCAGTGGGTTTCTTCATAAGGTGGTAAGGGGACTTCTAGTCTCACTTAACAGAAGTCCCATCATTCTTCTTGATGGTAAATCTACCATGTTCGTATCTATGGTGTTGTAAGCTATCTATCTATATAAAAGCCTAAGCTACCGGAAAGACCGGAATGACCAGTCACTGTGACATGCACTGACCACCAGGGGGCAGACACTCAATGCAGGAGCTGCCCCCTGGTGGTCAGTGCGCTCCCACAGCCAACCTCCCCCCAGCCAGCCAACCTCCCACGGTCCTTCCCCCTGGCCAGGCCCTGGGCTGGAACGGGGAACCGGGGGTGGTGGGTGGCGGACATGGCCCCTTTCCCAGGGGGCTGAGGGCCAGCTCCCTCCTTGGGGCCGGTGGCCAACCTCCCGTGGTCTCTACCATGTCCCTTCCCCTGGCTGGCAGGCCCCAATTGGCCTGCCATGTGGCAGGTAGTGAGGGACGGAGGAGGGGAGAAGGTGGTCAGCCTCCCGCGGTTCCTCCCCTGGCAGCAAGTCCTGTCCCTGCCCCCCGGCCAGTAGGCCCCAATGGTGGCACAGTGGCGAGGGGAGGAACTGGGGAGGCAGGGAACCATGGGGTGGTGAGTGCCGATGGTGGCGTTGGCATCTGGTATCTGTTCCTTCTGCACCTGGCCCAGCAACTGTCACCTCCTCTCCCAACCCCACCCTGATCACCAGTCAGGCCTAGGGACCCCACCCATGCATGAATTTCATGCACCAAGCCTCTAGTTTGCAAATAAAATCTCTCAATTTTAACAAAACTGCTAAGTAGCATTCCTAGTTTGCAAGTAAAGAATGGTTTCAGGGACGTGTCTGCCTTGCCCGGGGTGACAGCTAGAATACAGCCGACCAAGCCAGGCCCTCATGGGTCCAAGTGCTCAGCCTTCCACCATTTCAGTGTTGGGATATGAGCCTCTGTGAAGATACAGATGTATTTCAAGCAGCAGATGAGAAACTGAGTCATTCCCATGACCTCAGTAGTATTGATTGATCACAATTAGGCAGATGTGGCCTCAAAAAAAAAAAAGAGCCTCGAAGGAACAAAGCACAGGAACATTGTAAAGCTCCCGCCCTCGGACCACTCAGCACGTAAGGAGGACAGAATAGTGCCCAGCGCATAGGAGAGGCCCCGTCAGTACAAACTCCTCCCCTTTCCTCCCGTCTTGCATGAGGTGCACAGTGGAATGGGGGGGGACAGAAGGCAGGACACCAGAGACCAGGTTTCTAGGAGAGGGGGTCAAAGGCACTCCGCAGGAGTGACATGGCAGTCTCCAAGGGAAACGTGACCTATTTTTCCAAGCGCTACAAAGGTCAGGCCTCTCTGCTCACACAGGGCTGTTCTCTGTGCCATTTTCTAGCTGAGGCTGACAGTCCTGAAGCATCCTGAAGGTTCTGATTCCTTCTCATCACCTCTAAGTCCACCCAAGGATTGATTCTGCTGAGAAAGAGCCTATACTTTGTCGTTGTTATGTGTCAGGAATAGTGGTGGTGATGGTGGTGAAGGTGGTGATAATGGTGATGGTGGAAGTGGTAGAAGTTGTGGTGGTGTTGGTGGTGATGATAGTAGGGGTAGTGATTGTGGTGAAGGTGGTAATGGTGGTGGTGGTGGTAATAATGGTAATGGTGATGATGGTGATGGTGGTGATAATGGTGGTGGTGGTGGGGTGAAGGTGGTGATGATAGTGGTAGTGGTGGTTGTGGTGGTTGTGGTGGTGATGATGGTGGTGGTGGTGATGATGGGATGATGATGGTGATTGTGGTGGTGGTGATGGTGGTTGTGACAATGGTGGGGGGTGGTGAAGGTGGTGATAATGGTGGTAGTGATGATGGTGGTGGTGATAATGGTGGTGGTGATGGTGGTGGTGTTGGTGGTGGTGATGGTGGTGGTGGTGATGGTGGTAGTGATGGTAATGGTGGTAGTGATGATAGTGGTGGTGATGGTGGTGGTGGTGGTGGTGGTGGTGATGGTAGTGGTGGTGGTGATGGTGGTGGTGGTGGTGGTGATGGTGGTGTTGGTGGTGGTGGTGGTGATGGTGGTGATGGTGGAGGTGGTGATGGTGGTGGTGGTGATGGTGGAGGTGGTGATGGTGGTGGTGGTGGTGGTGGTGATGATAGTGTTGGTTTTGGTGGTGATGGTGGTGGTGGTGATGGTGGTGATGGTGGAGGTGGTGATGGTGGTGTTGGTGGTGGTGATGGTGGTGGTGGTGTTGGTGGTGGTGATGGTGGTGATGGTGGAGGTGGTGATGGTGGTGGTGGTGGTGGTGGTGGTGATGATAGTGTTGGTGTTGGTGGTGATGGTGGTGGTGGTGATGGTGGTGATGGTGGTGGTGGTGGTGGTGGTGATGGTGGTGATGGTGGAGGTGGTGATGGTGGTGATGGTGGTGTTGGTGTTGGTGGTGATGGTGGTGATGGTGGTGGTGGTGGTGGTGTTGGTGATGGTGGTGATGGTGGTGGTGGTGGTGGTGGTGGTGGTGTTGGTGATGGTGGTGATGGTGGTGATGGTGGTGGTGATTGGGTAATGATGATGGTGGTATTATTATTTTCCCTTTTGGAGAAGTATCTTTTCTTGTATATTTTATGTTCCATAACATTAAGCATAGTGGTTTGCAAATAATAGGTTCTCAATATAATGTTTGAAGGGATGACTGATTTTTTAAACACTATGAGGTGATAAAGAGGTAGGAACCGCTGTGATACTTTTCAAATTCTATGTAGGTGCACAATCGTCACTGCCCCTGGGGAGGCAGCAGAGCTCACGGCTGACAAGTGGGGGCGCAGACATGGGGGCTCGGGCAGTGCACTCCATTTCCCTGAGCCTCGATCCTTCTCCTTAAAGTTGGAGTGATAGTAACGATAGTGCCCCCCGCAGAAGACTGGGTGAGGCTCTGTGAAGACAGACCATAGCGTATGCTTGTGCTTTCCTGGCACTTGGGAAGTGTCTTGGCAAATATCTATTCTTCTTCTATGATGTTCTGTCCTCCCACTCGCGTGGCAGAATTTACTGTTCCTCTGGCATAAAACTGTTCATATTATCATGAAAGCATTCTTATTAACAATTATTCCATGTTTCTCATTATATATCATGTATCTGTATCTATATCTATATCTAAATCCAAATCTAAATCATCTATATCTCCATACCTATAAAACAACTACTAGCTCACAGGTGCTCAATAAATATTCACAAACCCCTAAACCAACCCAAAATAAATAGTCAAGTTTTTTATTAGATCAACAAGAGGTTGAGTTGGTCCATAAAGTGGCCAGAAAAGTGGGCTTAGGTGTGACCCGATGCATTTTGGGATAACTGGCAGCATCCCACACTCGCCGTGGGTTTAATGAGAGACAGGACAGCTTAGCGAAGTCCTCGGTGTATGGTACAAAAAGGGAAGATGAGAAAATGAATCAGTGAATGCTTGCCAAGGACACTAGGCTCTGGAGGTAAAAAAAAAAAAAAAAAAAAAAAAGCTGTACAATAACATAATGGCTGTGGGTGATTGGGTGGCCAGAATCTTTCTCCTTAGTCATTGAGGGAACTCAGTATTTTACAGTGATCGGGCACAATATTTTATAAAGCTTTTTAAAGAATGGGTGAGACATGCAGGGGACTCAGATTACTCTCATTCTACAAAGGGGGAAACTGAGGCATGGCAAAGCCATAAAATTCCTCATAAGCCACATACCAATGTGGTGGACATGATAAAAAATAGCTCCAGATTATCAAGAATCTACCATTTCCTCCCACTGTCAGGCCTGTTATCAACATCACTAATTCTCACATTTACCCTGGGAGGTAAATATTAGCAAACTAAGGTTCAGAGAGGTTAAGCGACTTGTCTAAGGTCACACAGTGATTAAGCAACAGTATTTGGGACCAGCCTGTCTGATCCCAGAGTCCAAGCCCTGACCTTCTGATCCATGGCACAGAAGACCGCCCGGGGGTGGGGAAAGGACACTGGCTTCTGAAAGATGTGAGTCAAGTGCTCAGCACAGGGCTGAAGGGGCCTCTGGCCTCGGTGAACGCTGCTACAAAGGCAGGTGTTGCTACTTTAAGGAACATGATTAAGCTGCAGTGGGAAGGGGGTGCTGAGGGGAGAGCTTAGGGGTCCTGCTCTGACTCAGGAATGAACCGTGACAGGGTCCATCCTAAGGGGCCTCTCTTAGGATGTGGGTGGTGCAACCTTCCAGGGGAGCGTCGTGCAGAGGGGAGCAGGAGGGGGAGGCCGGAGCACCCTGTTCCCAGCCGGACCAGGAGGCTAAGTCCCAGCCGACACGCTCCAGGTGTGCCTTGGGTGAGGTCCCCTCACCTGGCCCGCCACAGCTCCCCGGTCAGGAAACCCGGATTCTCTATCAGTCACAGCAGCAGGATGGAGGTTCACTGAGCATGTCTGGTTAACATGTGAAGCAAGGAGGAGTTTTGACCTTGCAGCTCTGGAATGGCTGGGACACAGACAGCCAAGCTGCTTCTCCAGGAGGCTGACTGACCCAGGGCGGCCCAGGCTGGTTTAGCGTCACCAGCGCCAGCCGGGCCTTGCCGTTACAGTATTGCCTTGCGGGAAGGAACAGGGACATGGCTCTGGCTGGCCGGCTGGGGCAAGGCGGTTTCTACCAGGCAGCTTAGAAGGAGGAGGCAGTGAGTACAGGACCTGCTGGAGGGCAGCCCCGCTCTGCCTGGGGACCACAGCCTGCAGGGGGGCTCGCAGGCCCCCAGGTACCGGGCGAGGGTGCGAGAGCAGGTGCATGCCTCTCACGGCCTCCTGAGGCCTCAGACTTTCCGTAGCTCACCCCGCCTTTGAGCAGGGCACCCACCCCTGCTGGACAGCTCACCTCTGTGTTTCTGCCGGGTGAGCAGCGGCCCTCAGGGGCAGCTTCAGAAGACAGAGAGATTACAATTTCAAACTGAATGGAGCCCAAGGGCACCAGGGCACCAGCGTTTATTATTCCTCCGGAGCCTTGAGTTCTCCTGTAATTTGCAATTAATGTTGCCAGTGACCTTGACTGAGTGAGCCCGGGAGCCTGACTTTGAGATGCACACCGGGGACCGGGAACCAGCTCTCCTGCTTAGCTCACCGGACCCCTGATTCCAACAGCCCGGCTGTAGTTGGCAATCACGTTCCTGTAGCCCCGATGCCGAGGAACAAACGCACTTTCCCTAATGCCTGGCCCTCGTTAGATGCTGCACAAATGCCACCACCAGCCCCCACCCCACCCACCGGACCGCTGGCAGCCTGCTCTCATCGAGGAGTCTGTCACCATTTTGCTTGTTAGTTCATTTTGTTCCTTAGATTCTACATGAGTGAGATCATATGGTACTTGTCTTTCTCTGACTGGCTCATTTCACTTAGCATAGTGCCCCCGAGGCCATCCATGCTGTGGCAAAGGGTCAGAGGTCCTTCTTTTTTACCCCCAAGCTGGGGGCGTGGGAGGAATGGAGGAGGGACTGATTAAAAAAGAAAAGAAGAAAAACCTCCCGGACATGGATAACAGTGTGGTGACTGCCGAGGTGGGGAGGAGGGAGGTGGATAATTCTGTTAACCACTGTTACCCCAATAAAATGAATAAAAATGGAAAAAGTGCCCCCAGTGTAACGAGTGGTGGAAAAGTGACAGTACCAACGTGGTCCTTGGGGTGAGAGTTTGGGGAATGACCTTTGGCATCCAGACAGGTGGCCGCTCTGTGGCTCGGCAAAGGCACAGCTGTTGGGGCGTCCGCATCGGAACTGCTCTACCGAGAAGGACTTTTAACTTCGCTGTCAGATAGCTCAGGGTGTTGGGGATCATTTCATTTGTTCCACAAGCATTGTCCCTGCCTCCCATGTGCAAAGTTTTCAAAATGAAGTCACTGCCACCCTGAGAGGAGAGGCGCAGCAGGGCTTCCTCACCAATTAGAATGATTGGGGGGGCGGGGGAGGTGGGGGAGGAGTTTGCCCTGCACGTTCTCCGGGGTTCTCTCCGCATTCTCCCCGCTCCCTCTCCTTCCTCCACGCCCCACTCCAGCACGGTCCTTGGTCTCCATGTTCCTGACGTGAATCAGCTCTTACCTGCCCTGGCCCATCGTCTTTAGTTTCCTCAACTCCCAGCATTTGCAACACACCCCCAGGTGATGCTGATGGTCCTAGAAGCACTTTGAAAACGACTGATTAAACCTTAGTTCTTAAAGGCCCAGGGCCTCTCGAGCAACCTGCGAACAACAGCAGAAATCCACACTGTGAATTCGTTACGCGTGTGTGTTAATATAGATTCCCTTATACATAGTTTATTGGGCAATTGTTTCTAAATTGTTATAATTTGTGATGGCAGTTTTGATGACGTGATGAGAGAAATCGCAGAATAGGAATCGGAAGAGCTGGGCTCATACCCTTCCAGCTCTAAGAATTTGAGCCAAAAAAGTCACATCCCAGTAATGCGCCACTGATGTACATTACAAGGGCGTGAGAAAGAGACTATGACGAGCCAGTTGAAAACGCAGAGTAAATTGTGACTGTGTCGGCTTGGGGAGCCGTGCTCTGCGGGGCCTCGGCAGCTCGCCCCAGGCCTCAGAGTTCGGGGCCCTGAGACGCTGCCTGAGTGAGCGCCCGTTCCGCTCTATGTCACTGGAACCTGCACCCAAACCAGCTTCAACGACCAAGATGCTTCCTCTGCACATTACCAGGCGTCCAGCCACCGGAGCGCTAGGCTGTAAGATGAGAGTCTGCAGGGAACGGGACAGGCAGGGCCAGGGCGTTGCTGGGAAATGAATGTGTAATAGAGACGGTGTTTACGATCATTTGCATTGTCTCTTGGAGCTCTTTAAGGTTAAGATGACTCAGAGCCAGACCCAGGACAGCATGTAACTAGCTGGGGAGCCTCAGGACCATGCATTTTAAACCCCAGAGCAGTGGGTCTCCGTGGGGGCTGCACGTGGGAACCACAGGCAGGTTTTAGGGTCCCCTTGTCTGGGCCCTGCTCCTCTGGTGGGTCTGGCTGGGCCTCAGACACTGGTGTTTTGCCAAAGTTCCCCAGGTAATTCTTTTTTTTAAAAGATTTTTAAAAATTAATTTTTAGAGAGAGAGGTTGGGCAAAGGGTGGGATTCATAGGGGGATCCCCCATCTTCACCCCCTTTCCATAATCCCTTTGAAAATCAGTTCTTAAACTTTGGTGTGAATAAGATTCACCTGGAAAACTTTTTTTTTCTTTCCAATTGCAGACACCTGGGCATCTCTCTGAGGTCTGATTTAGTAGGTCTGGAGTGGAGTCCAAGAGTCAGCACTTTAAACAGCTTCTTAAATGTTTAAGATACAGTGGACCTCAGTTCTCGAACTTAAATCATTCAGGAAGGCTGTTTGAGAAGCGATTTGCTCAAAAGCCAAACCATTTTTCCCATTAGAAATAATATAAATTGAATTAATCTATTCCAGACCCCCAAATGATCCCCTGTTAACCTTCCTTATATGCAGTACATGTCTAATGGACTGTTTAATCTATGAACAAACACTTCTTTTCTTACATTGATGGAACCACCCCTACCGGCCTCACAGGACTCATTTCCAGCGTTCATTCCAGGGGTGTCTCTCAGGCCAGCATGCAGCATCTTTGCTTGTTCACATATCACTGCTTCAGAAACGCTGTCATCTGCTCACTGCTTCTCCTTTATCCAAAGCAACAACAGACTTTCTACCTCGTCCAGTGCCTGTGACCATTGCTTCTTTCACACCCTGAGCAACATTAGCACTCTTAATGGTCTCTATGTTTTAAAATTGTGCTAATCCTTGATTTCCCCAGCAACAAAAGCATCTTCTCCTTTGTTGCCTGAGAGACACTTTTTGTCATGCTGATGTATCAGGAAGAAAGCGTTGTCCGGTTGAAAACCGAAGTTTGGTTTGACAACTGAGACATCGACATTTTTTCTATGAACAATTTGGTTAAGAACTGAATTGTTCGAGATGGGAGACATTTGAGAAATGGGATTTGACCGTAATTGATCTACCACCATTATATTAGTAGACTTCCTCAAGGACAACCCTCATGAAAAATGGAAATGATTCAGACTTAGGAGACTACCAAAAAACTCAAAAGATTAAACAGCCAAAGACATATAGTTGTCCAACAGACACACATGAAAAGTTGCCCAAAATCATTAGTCATTATGGAAATGCAAACCAAAACCTCATTGAAATACCACTAAAAAACTATTAACTTATTAAATGACTAAAATTTAAAAAGAGATTATGGCAGT
Source organism: Myotis yumanensis (assembly GCF_028538775.1). Lineage (NCBI taxonomy): Eukaryota > Metazoa > Chordata > Mammalia > Chiroptera > Vespertilionidae > Myotis > Myotis yumanensis. The sequence continues at coordinate 39,520,874 of NW_027223768.1, forward strand.
TTTGGTAGGGAAACACAATGGCTCAGCCTCTAGAGATATCAGACAGTTGCTTAAGAAGTTAAACATACACTTACCTTATCACCCAGCAATTCCGCTCCCAGGTATTTGCCCACATGACATAAAAATTTGTTCATACAAAAGCCTGTTCCTGTTCCTCTAATCCTCCTCCCCCAACCCTCTGCTTCTGGTAACCATGCATCTGATCTCCTTTTTTAGATTTTGGTGGTCAAAGGGTTATAAATGTCCAGTAATAATATAAAAGATAAATAATACTAGGGATGTAATGTACAGCAAGCATGTCAAACTCAAAGGCTAATGTGGGCCAAATAAACAAGGCATGTGGCCCATGGGATGAGAGTTTGACATGCTTGATGTACAGCATGGTGACTATAGCTAAGTGCTGAATGACGAATAGGAAAGTTATTAAGAGAGTAAATCCTAACATTTCTCATCACAGGGAGGAACTCCCCCCCTTTTCTTCTTTCTCCTCTTTTTATTGTATCTACTAGAGTTCTGGTGCATGAAATTCGTGCACGGTTAGGGTCCCTAGGCCTGGCCAGCGATCAGGGCCAATTGGGGCCTTCCAGCTGATTGGCTGGGGCCTTCCTTCATTCCGTACCACCTCCTGGTGGTCAATGCACATCATAGTGAATGATTGAACTCCTGGTCTCCCGGTCAAATTCCCCAGGGGAACTTTACATATTAGATATATATATATATGAAGATGGATCTTGGCTAAGCCTATTGTGGTAACCATTTCACAGTATACGTAAATCAAACCATCATGTGATATGCCCTAAACTTATACAGTAATGGATGACCATTATTTCTCAGTAAAACAAAAATATATGAAGTTTAAGTATTAAAAATGCATACATGGATGTTTTTAGCAGCCTTATCCATAATTACCAAACACTGGGAAAGCCCAAATGTCTTTCAACAGGTAAATGGTTAACATGGTTAACACCTGTAATACAGCCGCACCATACCATATGTTCAACACAGAAGGAACGAAGAACCAACTGCAACAATGTGGATGGATCTCTAAAGCATTCTTCTATGTGAGAGGAGTCGGACACAAAAGACTACATATTGTCCGAATCCATTGATTTGACATTCTGGAAAAGGCAAGACCATAGTGACAGGAAGTAGATGAGGAGTGACCAGGGGCTGGGTATGGAGGACAATATGACCACCAAGGGGCATAAGTGGGCTTGGGTAGCTGATGGAACTGTTCTCTGTGTTATTATGGTGCTGATTGCATGGCTGTATGCTAAACATTTAAAAAGATATATCATACCTCGGGGGGAATGCTTAACGTGAAGGAAAAGAAATCACATGGAAGGTTAAAAAGTAGCTTCGCTCAGATTAAACTCATTAAGTATTTGAGAGCCGAGCCCAGTTCCTAGGGTGTGTGTCTGGCAGCTTGTGTTGAGAGATAATGGTCCATTGGCCTCCCAGGGGCCCACATCCTTCTGAAGGTGACTTGAGCATTAACAGAGCAGCCCTGCGCCCCGGGGGCCACGCCCATCAGCCACCAGGCTTCCAGCCTTGCCCAGATCGGTCCACCTGGTGCTTGAAATTACTCCGGACACCTGTGCAGTCCTGGGAGGCTACTTGGAAGAACAAATACCAGGGCGTGCTGGTGGGGGTCGGTGGGGCAGAGAGAGGGGAGGGGAGGGAAGGGGCCCAATGCACTGCTTCCTCAGGTGAGTGTTTCTAAGGAGTGTGAAGCCCTCGCTTTTATGATCGATCTGCAAGTCTGTTCTTTCTCCAAGGAGGTCCTTCCATTTGTGTGTTCCTGACATTTTCCTAGAATTCCACCTTAAAACGCGCTGGATGCACTAAGGCCAGCGCCGCGCAGAGCTTTGCCGAGACAGTGACGGATTGCAGTTGGAGCCGGCCCCGCACATCTGGAAGCCACATGTCGGCGGCAGCTGCATAAAACGGCCGGCCCAGCAGACCTGGGGTGACACTTCTTGCCAGGAGCCCAGACAGCATGAGCCTCGCTCTTCTGTGGGTGTTTCTGCCCCTGGTCGCCGTGGCTCGGGGCCAGTATGGTGGCTACGGGTACCCGTACCAACAGTACCATGACTACAGCGACGACGGGTGGGTGAACCTGAACCGGCAGGGCTTCAGCTACCAGTGTCCCCACGGGCAGGTGGTGGTGGCCGTGAGGAGCATCTTCAGCAAGAAGGAAGGTTCGGACAGACAGTGGAACTACGCCTGCATGCCCACCAGCCAAAGCCTGGGGGAGCCTACGGAGTGCTGGTGGGAAGAGATCAACAGGGCCGGCATGGAATGGTAAGGGGGTGCAGGGGACCAAGGGGATGCCCTGCCGCACTTGGGTAAGGGACGCCCCTGCACTTGGGTAAGGGACACCCCTGTACTTGGGTAAGGGACACCCCCTGCACTTGGGTAAGGGACGCCCCTGCACTTGGGTAAGGGACGCCCCTGCACTTGGGTAAGGGACGCCCCTGTACTTGGGTAAGGGACGCCCCCTGTACTTGGGTAAAGGACGCCCCTGTACTTGGGTAAGGGACGCCCCTGCACTTGGGTAAAGGACGCCCCCTGCACTTGGGTAAGGGACGCCCCTGCACTTGGGTAAGGGACGCCCCTGCACTTGGGTAAGGGACGCCCCTGCACTTGGGTAAGGGATGCCCCCTGCACTTGGGTAAGGGATGCCCCTGCACTTGGGTAAGGGACGCCCCCTGCACTTGGGTAAGGGACGCCCCTGCACTTGGGTAAGGGACGCCCCTGCACTTGGGTAAGGGACGCCCCCTGTACTTGGGTAAGGGACGCCCCCTGTACTTGGGTAAAGGACGCCCCCTGTACTTGGGTAAGGGACGCCCCCTGCACTTGGGTAAGGGACGCCCCCTGTACTTGGGTAAGGGACGCCCCTGTATTTGGGTAAGGGACACCCCCTGTACTTGGGTAAGGGACGCCCCTGTACTTGGGTAAGGGACGCCCCTGCACTTGGGTAAGGGACGCCCCTGTACTTGGGTAAAGGACGCCCCCTGCACTTGGGTAAGGGACGCCCCTGCACTTGGGTAAGGGACGCCCCTGTACTTGGGTAAGGGACGCCCCCTGCACTTGAGTAAGGGACGCCCCCTGTACTTGGGTAAAGGACGCCCCTGCACTTGGGTAAGGGACGCCCCTGTACTTGGGTAAGGGACGCCCCCTGTACTTGGGTAAGGGACACCCCTGCACTTGAGTAAGGGACGCCCCCTGTACTTGGGTAAGGGACGCCCCCTGTACTTGGGTAAAGGACGCCCCCTGTACTTGGGTAAGGGACGCCCCCTGCACTTGGGTAAGGGACGCCCCCTGTACTTGGGTAAGGGACGCCCCCTGCACTTGGGTAAGGGACGCCCCCTGTACTTGGGTAAAGGACGCCCCTGTACTTGGGTAAGGGACGCCCCTGCACTTGGGTAAAGGACGCCCCCTGCACTTGGGTAAGGGACGCCCCTGCACTTGGGTAAGGGACGCCCCTGCACTTGGGTAAGGGATGCCCCCTGCACTTGGGTAAGGGATGCCCCTGCACTTGGGTAAGGGACGCCCCCTGCACTTGGGTAAGGGACGCCCCTGCACTTGGGTAAGGGACGCCCCTGCACTTGGGTAAGGGACGCCCCCTGTACTTGGGTAAGGGACGCCCCCTGTACTTGGGTAAAGGACGCCCCCTGTACTTGGGTAAGGGACGCCCCCTGCACTTGGGTAAGGGACGCCCCCTGTACTTGGGTAAGGGACGCCCCTGTATTTGGGTAAGGGACACCCCCTGTACTTGGGTAAGGGACGCCCCTGTACTTGGGTAAGGGACGCCCCTGCACTTGGGTAAGGGACGCCCCTGTACTTGGGTAAAGGACGCCCCCTGCACTTGGGTAAGGGACGCCCCTGCACTTGGGTAAGGGACGCCCCTGTACTTGGGTAAGGGACGCCCCCTGCACTTGAGTAAGGGACGCCCCCTGTACTTGGGTAAAGGACGCCCCTGCACTTGGGTAAGGGACGCCCCTGTACTTGGGTAAGGGACGCCCCCTGTACTTGGGTAAAGGACGCCCCCTGTACTTGGGTAAGGGACGCCCCCTGCACTTGGGTAAGGGACGCCCCCTGTACTTGGGTAAAGGACGCCCCCTGTACTTGGGTAAGGGACGCCCCCTGCACTTGGGTAAGGGACGCCCCCTGTACTTGGGTAAGGGACGCCCCCTGCACTTGGGTAAGGGACGCCCCCTGTACTTGGGTAAGGGACGCCCCCTGCACTTGGGTAAGGGACGCCCCCTGTACTTGGGTAAGGGACGCCCCTGTACTTGGGTAAGGGACGCCCCCTGTACTTGGGTAAGGGACGCCCCTGTACTTGGGTAAGGGACGCCCCTGCACTTGGGTAAGGGACGCCCCTGCACTTGGGTAAGGGATGCCCCCTGCACTTGGGTAAGGGACGCCCCCTGCACTTGGGTAAGGGACGCCCCCTGCACTTGGGTAAGGGACGCCCCTGCACTTGGGTAAAGGACGCCCCTGCACTTGGGTAAAGGACGCCCCTGCACTTGGGTAAGGGACACCCCCTGCACTTGGGTAAGGGATGCCCCTGCACTTGGGTAAGGGACGCCCCCTGCACTTGGGTAAGGGACGCCCCTGCACTTGGGTAAGGGACGCCCCTGCACTTGGGTAAGGGATGCCCCCTGCACTTGGGTAAGGGATGCCCCTGCACTTGGGTAAGGGACGCCCCCTGCACTTGGGTAAGGGACGCCCCTGCACTTGGGTAAGGGACGCCCCTGCACTTGGGTAAGGGACGCCCCCTGTACTTGGGTAAGGGACGCCCCCTGTACTTGGGTAAAGGACGCCCCCTGTACTTGGGTAAGGGACGCCCCCTGCACTTGGGTAAGGGACGCCCCCTGTACTTGGGTAAGGGACGCCCCTGTATTTGGGTAAGGGACACCCCCTGTACTTGGGTAAGGGACGCCCCTGTACTTGGGTAAGGGACGCCCCTGCACTTGGGTAAGGGACGCCCCTGTACTTGGGTAAAGGACGCCCCCTGCACTTGGGTAAGGGACGCCCCTGCACTTGGGTAAGGGACGCCCCTGTACTTGGGTAAGGGACGCCCCCTGCACTTGAGTAAGGGACGCCCCCTGTACTTGGGTAAAGGACGCCCCTGCACTTGGGTAAGGGACGCCCCTGTACTTGGGTAAGGGACGCCCCCTGTACTTGGGTAAAGGACGCCCCCTGTACTTGGGTAAGGGACGCCCCCTGCACTTGGGTAAGGGACGCCCCCTGTACTTGGGTAAAGGACGCCCCCTGTACTTGGGTAAGGGACGCCCCCTGCACTTGGGTAAGGGACGCCCCCTGTACTTGGGTAAAGGACGCCCCCTGTACTTGGGTAAGGGACGCCCCCTGTACTTGGGTAAGGGACGCCCCTGCACTTGGGTAAGGGACGCCCCTGCACTTGGGTAAGGGACGCCCCTGTACTTGGGTAAGGGACGCCCCCTGTACTTGGGTAAGGGACGCCCCCTGTACTTGGGTAAGGGACGCCCCCTGTACTTGGGTAAAGGACGCCCCCTGTACTTGGGTAAGGGACGCCCCTGTACTTGGGTAAGGGACGCCCCTGCACTTGGGTAAGGGACGCCCCTGTACTTGGGTAAAGGACGCCCCCTGCACTTGGGTAAGGGACGCCCCCTGCACTTGGGTAAGGGACGCCCCTGCACTTGGGTAAGGGACGCCCCCTGCACTTGGGTAAGGGACGCCCCTGCACTTGGGTAAGGGACGCCCCCTGCACTTGGGTAAGGGACGCCCTGCTGCACTCAGCCTGGGACTGTCACAGCATGTCCCTCCCGTGGGGGCTGCCTGACCCTCACTAACAGCACCCACTGAAGCCTGGGCAAGTCCTACAGGAACCTCGCCACTGGAGCGCTGGGTGGGTTTGCCAGGCTGTAGTCCACTGCAGTTTGGGGAAATAGACAACTGGACCCTCACCAGACAGTTTGAGAAACGCTGATGTAGAGCAATGGATGGGGGCAAGGGGACAAGAACCAGGCAAAGAGAAGTGAAATCGTGGCTCCCTGCTACCCCGTTACACGTGCTCTCAGTTGCTGTGATGGAGGGCATGCCCGTCCGTGACTGGAGCGCAGGTCACCAAAGGCTTCTAGGGGAGCTGTTGCTCCCACCTGACTGGGCTCTGCCCCAGTCAACGGCCCGGGCATGGTCCCAGCCTGTGCTTCACTCGCTGTGGGTGTGACTGGCCCAGTCCTGTGCTCAGTCAGGAGCCCATCCCAGTAGCTACTAGGTGTGAGGCTGGTTACTCATGGCAACCTGGATGGAGGCAGGGCCACCTGGATGGAGGCAGGTGTGCGGATGGATGGAGGGTGGGGGACCCTGCCCAGGGAGGAGGAAGCCTGGATGACATGTCATGTGGTGCAGTGGGTTTGGGGGAGGTCAAGCATAACACCCTTGCAGGGAGGGGGGGTCACACTACCAGCAGACCGAAAATGATGGGCCATCAGGGGGAAGACGCTGCTGGGAGAAGGAGCCAGGCAAGAGAGGGGACCTCTGAGTCATACACACAGCGGCCATTTACTGAGCACGTACCCTGATTCTCTTACTTAATGCTCAGAGCAAATCTGCAGGTGACTTTGGTGGACGGACTGAGGTTTAGAGATCAGGGGTTTCCTCAGCTGGAAAGTGGCAGAGCCAGGATTTGGGTTCCAGGAGTCTTAACTCCAAAGCATTGGTGCTTAACCACAGTGCTGGGCCACTGAGGGCCTGCGGCCTGCCCCAGAGCCAGGGCCGCGGGACAAGGTCAGGACCACAGGGCTGGACTGAGGGCCACAGGACAAGGTCAAGGTCACAGGGCTGGACTTAGGGCCACAGGACAAGGTCAGGACCACAGGGCTGGACTGAGGGCCACAGGACAAGGTCAGGACCACAGGGCTGGACTGAGGGCAACAGGACAAGGTCAAGGTCACAGGACAAGGTCAGAACCGCAGGACTGGACTCAGGACTGGACTCAGGGCCTCAGGACTGCACTCAGGGCCATAGGAAAAGGTCAGGGTCATGGAACAAGGTCAGAGCCACAGGGTTAGACTCAGGGCCTCAGGACTGCACTCAGGGCCACAGGACAAGGTCGGTCAGGGCCGTGGGACAAGGTCAGAGCCACAGGGCTGGACTCAGGGCTGCAGGACTGGACTCAGGGCCGCAGTTTTCATCCTGGGAGGCCGGGATCTCAAGGTCACAGCCAAGCGCAGCTCTGGAAGGTTGAGGACCAGCTTGGTTACCATGACTGAGGAGGGGCTCAGCCAGCCAGTGGAAGAGTGGGGAGAGGGTCACACAGGCAGTGGAAGGTGGGGGACTGTTTACTGGGCCTTCGTCCTCCACCCCACTGCCTGTGGTGAGCAGGCATAATTATCCGAAACCCCTTTGGACCACTGCCTGCCTCAGAGACTGGCATCTCCAGGGACTCCCAGAAGCAGGGCCCGTCACTGGCACGGAGCCTGGGGAAGGCCTAGTTAAACTGTCCCTCTAGTCGCCCATCCAGGGGTGTCCTATGAGAGGGGCCCTCTTAGAGCCACAGCAGAGCAGCGCCCAGAGATGGCTCCTCACCCCCGAAGGAGGCGCCCGGGCGCTGAGTCAGGAGGCCTGGGTCAGGATCCTGGTTCTGAAGACAATTTGCCGGTGACTTTGGGTCAGCTGCCTGCTCACTTGGAAAATGAACATCCAGACGCAGGCCTGGGAGGGCACACCCCCGCTCTGGCTCTGCTGGGCCCTCACGGGCACTTGGACTTTCTTGCCTCTGCTGTTCTTGTTTGTCCTTCTGTTTAGAGAAGGCAAGTGATGTTTGCTTTTCAACTTGACAACTTGTGACTGGTTTGTCATTAACTCCCAAATGCCTTGCAGAGAAGGGAGTGGTGATAACATCATTTCATTTGGCAAGTGAGACGCTGGCTGGCAGGCTCTCCCTCCCCCTCCGCTCCCTCCTCACGTTGAGTGTGCAGAGTTAGAGTCCCCGCTGCTCCCCTGGGGAGCCCCCCTTGCTAATCACAGAGCACAGAATGCACAAACCTGAAACAGCCCCTCAGGATGGACACCCGCCACCCACAGGCTCTTTGTCCCTTAGATAATTATTGCTTTGACTTCAGACTCCAGTCTCAGTAGAAAGTCTGGAGGGAAGGACTGCTCAGTGGCTGGGAAGCAATTATCTCTCCCGTCCAGGCTCGTAATCTGTTCTGGGGGAAGAACGGACGATTCTGTGCAATTTGGCTGCCTCGTATAACTAAATTAGCCTGCAGGGTTTATGTTAAGAGGGGAGAGGAGTCTAGAACACCAGCAAGAAAAATCCAAGTGCATTTCCAGGGCCAAGTAGAGCTCAGGGACCGGGAGGCAGGGAGCCTTCTGGGACCGGCAGTCTGACCGCTCTTTTCTCAGCTTGGACGACAGTGCACAGGGTTTGCTGAGGACACTGGCTGAGTGGGCAGAGCTCTAATGGTGCTTCCACCGAGGCTGAGGGGCCCACGAGGCTGAGGGCCCATGAGGCTGAGGGCCCATGAGGCTGAGGGCCCACGCGGCTCAGGGGCCCACGCAGCTGCTCAGCTGAGACAGGATCCTGAAGTGTGCAGGCTGCTCAGCTCAGACGTGGCAGGAGGCTTTCCTGGGTCCCAGATGTGCCTCGGCAGTTGTCTGGAATCTTCTCTAGCTTGAGAGGCACAGGCTGTGGGACATGTGGACCTGCGTGGAACAAGATGGGGCTGGAATTTTCTAGGAGGTTAAGCTCTGGTCTTAGAACCAGGAAACCTAGCTTCACAGCCCGTTTCCAGCACCGAGTGGCCCTGTGGCCGTGGGCAGTTGGTTTCTCGTTCCAGAAAACAAGAAAGGTGTGGCACCACTCTAGAAGCTGTTAGGCTGCTGCTGGGACGCTCACAGGAGAAAGAGCAGAGCCTAAAATAAACCCCGATCTAAACTAAGTGCCCATGAAGGGATCCATCAAATAAAAACAAAACCCTCATAGACACAGACGCAGTGTGGTGACTGCCCAAGGGAAAGAGGTGGGGAGGGTCGGAGAGGGTGCAGGGGCGATAAACGGTGATGCAAGGAGACTTAACTTGGGGTGGACACACAGTGCAACACACAGGTGATGTGTTATAGAATAGCACCCCTGAATCTACATGATTTCATTAACCAACTAGCGGCCGGGAGCACGGACTCATGCACATTGAAAGGAAATTAATTAGAAGAAAGATTCGTGCAGTAATTACGTGACTGCAAAAAATTACATGTCAAAGTAGTATATATAATACAGAATTATAAAATTAAAGCAGTCATGCAATTGGAGCCAGAGAGAGCTTTATAGGTATCGCACATGTGCAAGTCAACATTTATTTTTAAATTGCCAGTGCGCATCATATGTACTGGCCTGTGTGTCAGTTGGACATACGTATGGTCAGTCACTTAGCCTTTTATATATGTAGATGTCACCCCAATACATTCAATTTAAAAAGAGACAGTTTAATTTCCTTATATTTTCAAGGCTGAAAACAAGCACAATGAATGCTGTAGAAGTCACTAACAGGTATCTGCTCTAACAGGTATCTGCTCCAGAGCAACTGGTAAATATTGAATAAATAAAAATAAATAAATAAATAAATAAATCTGACACCTGGCCCCTCACGGGCGGGAAGGCAGCCTCAGGGAACCCAGGATTGGAGGAGGCTGACTGGGCCCAGGGTCTCAGCGATGGAGGGACTGTGTCCTGTCTGAAGGCACTGCCTTTCCCCTGGGCTTCGGAGAGTCACCAGAGGCAATTCGATGGCAGCTCTGAGACCAAGGCGAGATGTAGGCAGAGTGACAGGTGCCCTCCATCCAGGCTACCTCCTCTCAACACGCCCCCCACACACCTGCTCAGTGTTTCCTGGGGGCCCCCTGTCATGTCCTGCTTGGTTTTGCATACTGTTTGTCTCCTCCCACGCAGAAGCCTGGTGAAGTTAGGAACTCTGTCTCATTCGCCCTGTGTGGATACTCCCCCAGTGTGTAGGATAATGCTGGCTCGTGGCGGGTCCCCCAAATGCACAGTGAAGACCAGGCCAGGCCAGCGGGAGCTTCAGGGGTCCTGTCCTGCCATCCTCCTGCAGGGGCACCACTTTGCCACACCTTTGGTCTCAGGGTTCCAGTGTCTACAATGAGGGCTCAGCTTTATGCTCACACCTCACTCTTGCTTGTTGCATTTGCCGCTGGGCGGGGTGGGCTTGTTAGACCCCCAGAGCCTCTGAACCATGCACAGAGCATGGCTGGCACCCTGTTATTAGGTTTCTGTGAGCCCTGAAATCTCACTGTCCCACTGAGGTTAAACTCCACTAGTAAACGTCTTATTTCAAAATCATAACGGCTGTGTGCCATGTGGTGTCCTGGTGCGTGTCCTGGAGCAGAAGGGGCATCAGTGGAAAACCGGTGGGTCTAATTCCAGCCTGGAGCTGAGTGGTGTCCACGTTAACTCCTGGGTGTGCGTGCAGGCGCCCAAGCTGTGAAGGCCGACCCTGCGGGAAGCGAGGGGGAGGTTCACAGGTCCTGTATGACCTTCACACATCTGTGAATCTTAACTTTTCCAAAATGAAAGGATTTAAAAGCAAACAAGGATGCCAGTGGCGGGGTGCATATTGGGAGTTAATGCAAACAGAGCATCACAGAATCAGGCTCTGCACTGCGGGGAGGGGTGGCAGGGGGCTCCAATTCACCCCAGAGCAAGGCCCTTTCCCCATAGACTAGGATTTAAGGCCAAGAGAGCGAAGCCATTGGAAAGCCAGGGGAATGTCACGTTAACTAGAGGTGCTAGTACCCCCAGCCCTCATTTCCGTGGTGCTTCGGAGTCATTAAATATTCCTCCTTCACGCATTCCTCTGCCCCTTAATTCACTCCCAGGTGCTTATTCTCTCAAACTGCCAGACCCCAGGGCAGTGACGATGAGGGACATACAGTCTCTGCAGAGTCACTCACAGTCGAATCGCATTTGATCTTCGCAGCCGTCCTGGGGGCAGGCACTGCTGTTTTCTGTGTGTTTGGTACGAGGGGCGAGGGGCCGCAGCTCAGAAGTGTTGGGGCTCCCTGCTCACAGCGCAACCCGCAGAGCCCAGGCCGGCGGCTGGGGCCACAGCGCTGTGGGCAGAGGTTACTATTACTCTTGGATCCCATAGTGGGTGCTGCGCTAAAGAAGCATCACGTGCACGTAGGGTGACCCCTGAGGACCAGGAGGCTGAGTGCGGGAGAGCAGCCAGCCTCCCCTCCACCGCCCTCCCCTGAGGACAGGAATCAGCTGCCTGGGGGAGCTCCGCAAACATGGATCCTGGCTATGCCCGAGAGCACGGCTGAGGCTCGAGGCTCCAGAAGGGGATTTGAGGGGATTTGTTCCTGTCTGGGTGCTTGTCAGACACAATCTTTCCAATCAGTTAGGTACTGCCAGAGCCAGGATACCTCTGTGTGTGTGCCTGTATGTGTGTGCGTGTGTGTGCATGTGTGTGCATGTGTGTGTGTGTGTGTGTGTGTGTTTCTTTGAGGTACTGTATACTGACGTAATGGAAAGATTATGAATTTTGGAGTCAAACAGAACAATTCCCAAAGGCAGCCCCACTGCTCCCTGTAGGCAAGTCATGTCAACTCTCTAAGTTGCTGTCTCTGCAAAGACCAGACCCCGGGACTGTGAGGTCCAATGAGGTGATAGGTATGCATCACTGCTCCGTGTCCTTCAGGGGCTTACTGACCTCTCCGAACCCGAGTGTCCTGAGAATGAAAAGGTGCTGGGGGTGGAGAATGGACTAGCTGAGCCCGTTCTGTGGGACAGTTTTGTTGGTGAAGTTAATGAATGTACACACAGGGCCTGGCACATGGTGAGTTCTCGGTAAAGCTGCTGACCTTCTAGCATGACGACGCTGTGGCAAGTGAAACTCAAAGAGATAACTACGACAGCACTGGAAAGGCGTAAGGCTGGAGTGGAAATACAAATTGCTGGATTGTAGCCCCCGATGTGCAGTGTTTTGTCTTGGGAACATGCAATTCCGTTACGATCTATAAATATTATGTGAGCATTAGGAGTGTCTCCAACAGCTCTCCTATTTTCAGGGAGACGCCGAGGTGGGTTACACTTCTTGGTTTCAACAAAGATTGGGATAATCGATGCCCAGGAGCTCCAGCGGTTGAGCCTGCGGTCCTGCACGGCCGGGGATGCTCTCGGGACTTACGTACCTCTCCCAAGTCACCTGGACCTTCCCAGGGCCTTCGGGCAGCCTCCCCCGCGTCACGGGGCGGGAGCTGGTGCTGGGAGAATTTGTATTTCTCTCTGCTCTGTTCTATGTCCTTCCACCCAGGTTGTCCCTGCTTTCCCCTCTTGAAACCTGGTAGACAGACAGCAGACTTAAAGCCTGGACACGGAGAAGGGAGCAGAGCCCTTACCCAGACGCGGGCAGGGGGCGAGCAGAGTGCCCGGCAGACAGCATTGTCACAGGGGTGCTCAGCTCCCACCACGGCAGGAGGACAACGCCTGCGTGTCACACGGTTAGAAAGTTCAGTGTCAGTGCAGGTTAGAGACCGTGTGTGAGGGTAACACCGTGACACGAGGAAGAAAACCAGGATGAGTTGGATGGTCAAGGCAGAAAGGCCTCGCGAGAAGCGAGGCCTCCGGGTGTTTTATCCTCTGATGCTACTTCCTGGGGCTCAGCCCGTTGTCCCACTGGGAGGGTTCGACCTTGACAATTCCTGTGCAGGCCCCAGCAGAAAGTGGCTTTTGGAGACGAGGATGTGGCTTCTCGTTCTATTTAATTATAACTATTTACGATAATATAATAAGAACCACTATTCCGCCCACCTTGGAGTAACATGTTTAGCGCTGGGCTCTGTGGTTGACACTTGACATACGGCATCTGTTGAACCTTCTCGTGGAACTCTCAGGCTAGGAATTGTCGCCCTGATTTTGCAGAAGTGGCATCCATGTCAGCGGAAAGGATGCGATGGGCATGGAGTCATTTTGTTCAGCTCAAGACCAGAATCCAGGACTTTCAGAGCCGCGAGACTGGGCAGACTTGCCCCAGGCTGGGTTTGTCTCTATGGGTTGTCACTCCCCTGACACGCCCCCCCCCCCCCCCCCCCTCTTACTCTGGCCTCTGTCTTTAATACCAATAGACTTCTCTCCAATCTCCGAGTCGTCATGGCATTGCTCACATACAGGTCTCAAGAAAGGCTTCCGGACCAAGCACAGCACCGGGCAGAGAGGAGGTTCCGATGAACATGTGTCGAAAGAGTCAACCATCCTGAGACTGTGGGCCAAGTTCTTCATGCCTGAAAGAAACCCAGAGTATTAATCTGGGGAAACAGAATTAACAGCAGCCAATGAATTCCTTAAAAGAATGAATCTGAGTGCAATTCAAGCTCTCATCAAGCCGGGTGGGGGAGAAACCTTAGGGGTAACGGAGGCTACGCAACATGGTCTCCCCCACACAGGGGTCCCTCGCTGGGCTGGACGATGGGTAAAGCTGCTCTTGCACCACCTCCGCAGTGGGTTAGGGATGGGCCAGCAGCTCTGGGCACAGACACATCTGTGTGTGGAGCTGGAAAAAGAGAGCAGCCCACCCACCTGTGGGGTTAGGAAAGCTCTCGACCAAGCTCTTGACCAAGCTCTCGACCAAGACGGCTCTGATTTCCTCCACCCCATCCTACGCCCGCCCCAGCACCACCCCGAACTTGCTAAGAGTTTGGGCTTTCGATATGTTTGGATGGCGACCAGCAAAAACTGGAGGGGAGACTATCATTCCCCGGAGGACCTCACCAACAAAACCAGTGTGTGCACACACAGTCCTGGCCTCCATCCCTCGGCCTGACCAACAGCCCAGACTCAACAAGGAACACAGAACACGGGGAGACAGCCTGGCCGGGGGTGGGCCACAAGCAGGATAATCTCGGGCAACCTGATGTACTCCCCGAGAGCTTGTGGACAGAAGCTCTGGCCCCAGAAAAATCTGAGCTTGAATCCTGGCCCTTCTTATCTCGGCCCTCACTTCCCTGAGCCCTCATGGTGCCTGAGGTGAGACCCCACACGGCTCATTAAGGTAGGGCTGGGACACGTCTGCTGGCTCCCCACTGGGGCTCCTTTTAAAACTTGGCTTTGAATCACGTGAGCAGTGCAAGCCCCTCCAGCTGCCTGAGTCTCCTCCCACTCACAGGTGCCCTCATGGTTCTCGCCTGCCTGGTGCCTGTGTGTGCAATCCTGCAGCTGGTGCCTGAATGTTTAGGGGAGTCTTGTTAAATAAGATGCTTTAAAAAAGTGGGGGTCGATTGGAAGGGAGGGGACCTGAGGAGAGAATGCCCGGAGCTGTATTCATGCTGCAGCCTCGTCCCAGGGCAGGCTTTGTCCGGAGGGAGAAGGTGGTGGGAGAAGATGGATCCCTCACTGAGCCCCTGGAAACCCCTTGGAGCGAGTTTCAGGGCCCTTCCTGGATTTGAGCGATTGTGCTGCACCAGCAAGGCCATGGGTGAACCTGGGGTAGTGGCGGGGGAGGTGGTGATGAAGGATTAAAGAAGACAGACAAGAGAATAAAGCTGGGGATAGGTGGGACACTACCCTCTGATTAGAGAGACAGTGTCATGGCCTGCAAGGCAAAGTAAGGGCGTGGTCAAGATGTTTACAAAGTTCTCGTGGGTTTTGAATCTACTCAGTTACATGCACCTGATCAAGCTTTGTTTACTTGCTGCACCTCCCATAGCCCATATCACTCAGCCACCTGGGAGCCACTCTCCACAAGTGATGAGCTCCTCAAAGTCAGTTCTGCCTCTGGTAATGGACGAGGCCCGGATCAGTCGCTCGTTCTTTCATTCTTCCATTAAACATTTGCTGGACCCCCAGTGCCAGGCACTGTGGGGAATGCAGACTGAAGATCTTTTCCCCTCACGGACTTCACCGTCTCCAGGGAGCCACATGTCACACTAGAGCATCTATGTCACAAAGCAGGTGTGTGTCAGCCCCTGAGACAGCCAACGCTGAGAGCTTGTTTTAAGGAACACCTCTCAGGAAAAGCCCTGAGTCCACAGTTCTCCACTCACTGCAGACTGAGAGCCCAAGGTGGCATTCACAGAGCATACTCACGACCATAGTCCATGTGGACTAAATGAAAGTATAGTCACAATAATAGAGAACTTACTAAGCCTTAAAAGACACTGTCTCCAGAATTGTATGTCTGGTCTTCAAAATAACCTTACTAAGTACTAGTGGCCTTGTGCATGGATTTGTGCACATTGAAAGGAAGTTAATTAGAAGAAATATTTTAATATCACTATTTGCCCTTTCTCTATAATAGAAGTGTCAACCAAAGTCATGATGGACAATAACAGGTCAAAACACACGTGTGCAATTGGCACCAGCAAGAGCTTTATATGTATCATGCATGCGCGAGTCAATGTTTATTTTTAAGTTGCCAGTGCATGTCATATGTACTGGCCGGTCGGTCAGTCGGATGGTTGCATTGATGGATGGTCGGTCACTTAGCCTTTTATAGATATAGATGTGCTATTATTATCCCCATTTTACAGATGAGAAACTGAGGCTATTAGAGGGCACGAAGCCTGTCAAAGTGACCCAGCCGGGAGTGGTTGGCGCTCCAGTCCAGCAGCATAGTCCATGCTCTTACCTGCTCTGCTACGCTGCTCCCACATAGTGGGGTGTGAAAACAGACCCCCTCAAAGATCCATTCTAGAAGGAATAATTCCACTGTGTTGGCCACTACCAAACTCCAGGGCAACTCAGTACAACATGTGAAGGCAAGGGCCAGAGCAGGGAGGGAGTTCTGTTCGCTTATCTAACTCCCCACAAGTTCTCAGTCCAAGGCCTGTGTCCAGTCTTCATGGGCAGCGTTATCTGAGATGCTGTGCAAGAGGGTCACACACTCACTGTCCACACAGGACCGTGGGGCCAGCTGCCTGCTGAGGTACCCTGGGGGGGCCCAGGAAGAGGCCAGCTTATCTCGCCAGGTTATTTTCACTTGTGGGAACTTCTGCCCTGGGAACACTCTTCCCTGAGGTGATCAGGGGGCACAGGACAAACCAAAACAATGGGACACCAGCTCAGGGAAACTGAGGCCGCTCCTACGGAAGGGTTGTTTTAGAGGACGGCGAGGACTGCAGGGACAGTGGGACTGCAGGGATGGTGGGACTGCAGGGACAGTGGGACTGCAGGAACATGAGAGAGAGGTTGCGGAGAGCACCAGTTTGTGCACTTTCTCACGTCAGGTAACTCTGAGAGCTTTGTACTGGCCTCCCCTCTCACTCGCTGCTGGAACAGGGTCAGAATAGACCACTGCCCACTATCCAGACCCTCGCAGCCCTTTCTGAGCAGGTGGAGATATCCCTGATGGGATGGGAGTGATGGTAGCACAAATGAGACTAGACCATCCAAGGGCAGGGGCCTCGATGCACACCCTGATTTGCGATATTGATCTATAGCTGAGCTCCCCTGACGTCTCAGGCTCATGTGCACAGGTGACTGAGGACCAAACCCATCCCTCAATTCTTCTGTCAGCACGAAAGCACAGCGATTGATAGAGAGAGTAGCCGAGACCAAATGTGCTGGAGAATGAAGGGAGGAAGGATTAGGTGCATATTTGAAGGTACAGATGCTTTCTGGCCAGAGACAGGAAACATATTCAATGTCGGATCCACGAGACCATTTCCAGGAACTGAAAACGAGATCAAGAAACCCCCAAACAAACATTTGTTTGTCCGCAAGACACCTCCCACCCATCAGCACAGGCACCTCTTACTTTACCTGCGGCATTTTCTGGAAACTTAACTTTACTTGGAAAACAGGGTTGCATTCCAGCAGCGGTCAGTCAGGCCTCGACACACACAAGAGGGGCCGCGGCCGGTGGCCAGGTGGGCAAGAGCGCTGAGGACCAGAGGGCTGAAGGCCTGTTCATCTGGAAGGGCTGTGAGACCTCATGCTTCAGGTGGGGCGGGTCCCCCAGGCTCCTGAGAGCAGCACCCTCTTCTCATGGAAAAAGTAGCAAACATCACGGTACCAGAGGAACTGGGGCAGGAGAAGGAGGGAGTCGTTTTGGAGACAGAAGGAAGAAGTGAGCACACTGTTGGAAGCCAGTGCTTAGACAGGGAGGAGCTGTGATGATCCAGGGGGCCCATTCCTAGACCCGCAGTGGCCCAGCCGGAGCAGCACAGTGAGAATTCATGGGCTACAGGGAGGGCTGTGGACCAGAGAGCAGGGGTGACCTTCTCTGAAGCCTTAGACTTGAGTCGGTAGCGAGGAGACTCCTGGGTAAGTAGGAACCCCTGGGGTGTGTTCCCAGCTCCCCACGGGCCGCCCCTGCCCAGCGCTCTCCGCGGGCTGTGCCTGCTGCTCGGGGCCAAGGAAGGGGGACCCTGCGCTCGGGCTCCAGGCTCTGCTCTTGAGCAGAAGAAAAGTTCATGTGAAGGTCACCCATTCACTGCCTTTCTCTTTGTCTTCTTTTAACTTTACAGTCAAGCAAAATGAAGTATATTCTCTTTTACTTTAAATGGCATGAATAATAAGACAATCTTGCATTTGTAAATTCTAGATACCTCCCCATCCACCCATTTATGCATTCTTCCACCTAACAATGTATTCATTGAGGGCTATCAGGGGCAGCGTCCCCCAATTTCCTTCAGTTGAAAGAAGCTGAATCGTTTGAATTTTAATGGTGAGCATATGTCATTTCTGCAAATACAGGAAAGTCTTTATTATTTGCATAAAAATGGAATAAATTGTTAGGAATCCAGGTCAGTGAGAGAGCGCTGACTCAGCCTCGGTGGGAGCCGGGCCTGGAAGGGGCTGCTGGCATGTCACTGTCCCTAGTTCACTGGTTTTTCTTTCTCTCCAGGTACCAGACTTGCTCCAACAACGGGCTGGTGGCCGGCTTCCAGAGCCGCTACTTCGAGTCGGTGCTGGATCGGGAGTGGCAGTTCTACTGCTGTCGCTATAGCAAGAGGTGCCCCTATTCCTGTTGGTGAGCTGGGGCCCAACACAGCCCCTCCTGACTCCTGGGGCTCGAGGGGAGCATGGGGGGGGGGGGGGCGGGTGCTCTGCTCTAGGTCTCTGCCTCCAGATAAGCCACAAACAGACTTCAAATGCAACAGCTAGCATATAGAATGGGTGGATGGATGAATGAGTGAATGAACGAACTAATCAATCAACCAACCAACCAACCAATGAAAAGGCTAGAAGAACATTCACACTGGGAGGGTCTCACAGGTCACCAACCCAATGCTCCTACAACCCTCTTTTGGTGGAAAAAGAAACAAACAGAACAATAGAGCAAGGCAGTCACCTGGCTGCTGCCTGGGGGCCTCTGGAGGGGGGGGAGGGCACCCATGAACTCTGCCCCAGTGCCTCTCCCTCTGTCTCACCGAGGTCCCATCACACAGAGGCTATGGACCTGCCCGAGAGCTGAGTTTTTCCTGCCGATCACAGGTCAGATCTGCAAACATCGTACATAAGCACAGACCAGAAAAAAGGCTGGTGTTTTCTGGATCAATCTGCAATTCCTGTCTGAGGCTTTGTTTCTTCCTCGCTCCCTGGCTGGTGCCAATGTCCCGCGCCAGCGCCACCCTGCCGGGGAGAAGGCGTATGCATTTAATTTCCCTGACAACCGACCCTGGGTGTTGACAGCGCAGCTTGTCCCGAGGTCTCCATGTGCAGACAAGCCAGGCATGTCTGTCTTGGACCAGAGGAGTCGCAGGTCAGCATGGGAAGGTGGCTCACTCCAGTGGTCTATCTCTATGCGGTGGTGCTTGCAAGGGCAGCCTCGTGGGTTATGCGTGTTCTCTGAGACCAGACTGCCTTGCTCCAGGGTCCCAAGGGGCACAATGTCCTGGGCACAGGCAGCCCCAAAAACTGAGCATGTTTCTGGTAAATTCAGAGCCCAAGGTAGCTGAGTCAGTGCTGGGGCTAGATCAGCCGTGGGGAAACTACTGCCCGCGGGCTGAATCCGGCTCATTTGAAATGAATAAAACTAAAAAAAAAAAAAGACCGTACCCTTTTATGTAATGATGTTTACTTTGAATTTATATTAGTTCACACAAACACTCCATCCATGCTTTTGTTCCGGCCCTCCGGTCCAGTTTAAGAACCCATTGTGGCCCTCGAGTCAAAAAGTTTGCCCACCCCTAGTCTAGATGATGGAGTGGCCGGGTGATGGAGGGGCTGGGTGATGGAGGGGCTGGGTGATGGAGGGGCTGGGTGATGGAGTGGCCGGGTGATGGAGTGGCCGGGTGATGGAGGGGCCGGGTGATGGAGGGGCCGGGTGATGGAGGGGCCGGGTGATGGAGTGGCTGGGTGGTGGAGTGGCTGGGTGACAGAGAGGCTGGATGATGGAGCAGGGGCCCCCTCCAGCTCTCCAAGGTGCTTCCACAAAGCCACCTTGCCCATGGGGCCACAGAGCAGGTGAGGCTGGGTGTAGGCTAGAACTGCCAATCAGACAGATGTCCTGCATCAGAGACAGGGATTCCCCGAGGTGGGCACAGTGGCAGGGGCGCCACCGAGCCTGGACCCCTCCCTTCTCCCCTCCCCTCCTTCCCCTGCTTCCTCCTCTCCCCTTGTACCTGGCTCGACTCTAGGAAGTCACTGCTCTTTCTAAGTGGCCTCAAGTCCATCACTTAAAATGATGGCCACCTGTCTGGCCGTAAGAATCTGAAAAGAGCTACAGAGTCTTCAGGAAAAAGGGAATGCACCGGAGCATGCTCACACTCGTTCACGGAGTTTCAGGACACGCTCGGGCCCACGCTGACACCCCGGGACTAGGAGACTGTGGAGGTTGTATTGCGCCCTAAAATGTCGTGACCCCAAGGGGCCTTTGCCAGGGCCAGCCAGACACCCAGTCTGTCTGTAAGTCAGGGTGAAGGTCCTGAGGACCAGGCCTTTGAGAGGGAGGAGGAGGAGCCTGTGACATCAGTGGCTAGGCCTTCCAGAACCTTCTCCTCCCTGCCCTGCCCCAGGGCTAGGCGAGCAACAGTCCACCCACAGTGAGGTCAGCCTCCCTTTGTTACCAGGCACTAAACACAGTTTGCATGTAAACAAATTGTCTGGAAGAGTAAGACACAAACGAGCACTCAGTCAGTTAATCCATCACCACGTTAGGAAGACTCCCCCTTAGTCGGGCTCCAAAGGGATCCACAGGGTGGGGTACCCTGGGCCATCCAGGGGGCGTGTTCTGGGAGGACAGGGGTGAAAGAGAAGTCAGCCTAGAGGAAGGAGGGGATGCCCCGGGGCAGCGGGAGGGCTGGGGTGGGGCCTGTCCGCTGCCCCTGGTGGGTGCCTGGGCCACAGCGCTGAGTACACCTCCTTGGACAGTGTGTGTGCAGGCCCTGCGGCCCTGTACTGGGCATGTCAGGAGAACATGGGGACCTTGATCATGTCCGCAGTGCCTAATCAGGGCCTAATCGGTGCCTAATCAGGGCCTAATCGGTGCCTAATCAGGGCCCAGAACGCAGTGTCTGCTTGGTAAGCATTGGATGGATGCTTGAGCCAATGCTTGGGGGGCAGGGGGATGCAGAAAAAGGTGAAGAGACCCCGAAATGCATCATTTACGTATTAAGTCTGCCTCCCCCTCCCCTCTTAGCCCTAGAATGTCAGTCGCACAGGCAGCGTCCCTAAGTAGTGCAGGCAAATAGCAGGCACGCAGCATCTGTGAGTGGATGGATGAGTGACTTCAGCCTGCTCCCCAGTTTCGTTGTGGGGATGAAATGAGATCCCATCTGCCTGGTGCTGCCCCTGGCTAAGGGGGCGCAGCGCTGGCCTGTCTGGCGGCCGAGGCCTCTCCCCTCCCAGCTGCTGCGAGACCCAGCTCCTCACCTACTAACAGGCCTTTTGAGGGGTCAGAGGTCAGATGACCTTGCAGGAAGCAGAGCTGGTGACTGGAGCTGATTATACAGAGGAACGAGAAACCGTCCACTGGACAGTGTGCTGGGGTGTCCTGACACCCCTCCCAGGCAGAGGAGGGGGGCTGGGGCAGCTGCATGGTCATGCCTGTGAGGCCTGAGGCCTCTGCCCAGATCCATGGGAGAGCCGGCCCCCTGGGCATCGCACTGTCACTGGCTGGCCACTGGCTGGCCACTGGCTCCTGGCCAAGGAGAAAACAGGGAATGGATTTAGGCCTAAGGCTTTGGTGACAAAGCGGGCAGGACACTGAGGCTCAGGGTGTTAGGAAAGTTGTCGAGCATTGGTGTGGGGGTGAATGGAGGCGAGGATGGGATGAGAGGAACTGTCCACACCCCCCAGAGCCCTGTATTCTGTGGCTTCTATGATCCGTGTCCCTACCCTGAGCCCCGCTGTTTGTTTGGATGCTGGGCCTAAAAGACTCCCAGGTCTTCATGTCTCCACATTCCACGACTTTCCCATGATGCCCCAGGCTTCAGGGTCCCTGGGGCTGGGCCCGGGCCATCCTTTAGAAACCACTTGTCAAGTTCCCGACGGGCAGCCCACCAAGCAAGATGCTAAGGACGGAATGAACATGGAACGTGGAGCTCTGTGTGTGGGAACAGCCCTGAGCGCACAGGCTGGCGGAGGGATGAGCAACTTCTCTTAAGTTGCCCGAGACCCTCGGGTCTCAGGTGACAACACTGGCCTTTGGTCTGCCATGGTCTGCCCACCCCAACCTGCACCCCCTCCCCACCTTGGTCAGCCTGCCCAGCGCCCAGGCAGGTCACTAATGGTCAAGAACCAAAGGATGGGGCCGGGGGGGGGGGGGGTACTATTTAGAAAGGCACAGAAGCCCCTTTGAAGCGTGTGCCCCTCAGGAGGGCTCCCGCTGCCTCTGTTCCTGGGTGTGTGGTGTCAGAGCTGGACGCTGCCATGGTTACCGAAGAGGATGGTACTTTCTCAAAGGGCAGCTTGGAGGAGCAGCTGAACGGGTGGCAGGAGCACCCTGTGCGCAGCGCCTGACCCTCCGTCCCCCTGGTGTCTAGACATTTCAGCGGCCTCTTCAGACGGCCTGAGTCCTGACGTTTCATGTCTTTCTAATTGAACAAAGCCTCGAGGCATCAATTAGGCCTATTTCTTCAGCATCTCAGCGTGCTGCCTGGCACCGGGTAGCCCCTTCGTAAATGTCTGCAGTGAGTAAGGCTGTGGCCGTTTCCTAGGAACAGTAACCATGGTGACCCTGACACTGAGACGATGTTGCTTTGTGCTGAAAAGGATTTCTTTTACATGCACCATTTTCTTTGACCTTCCTGACGACCCTCTGAGTGCGAACTGTTTTCCCACACTTCCCGCGGTGAAAGCTGCCCAGGAGCCTCCCTGTGAAAGCTCCCCGTTCGCCTGTTCACTGGCTTTGATGACCTCCCAGGGAGCCGGGGCATGTTTCTCTCCCCGCTGGAAAGCTGCTCTGCAGCGCGGAGCCCCCGGTGCTGGGAGCTGGCTGAGTGCGGCCTGTGTCTGTCTGGGAGCATTCGGGGCTCAGCACTAGCTCCACACTGTGCGATGAGCCAGCCAGCCAGCTCCCACAGGAGCGCGTTCATTGCTTGGCGGGACCAAGGTGCTGTTCTCACCTCGGTGGGTGCCGTTCTCCAGATGTGGCAGCCTCACTGCACTCTGGCAAGAAGGCGAATTCCTGACGGATGCGGACACGCTGTCACCATTAGCCCCACAGGGTTGGACACGTGTCAATTTACACGTAGTGTTTATGCATGACAATTCGAATTCTTAGCCCAGCCCGTCATCTGCAAACCACAAACACATGTTGCTGAGGAAGCCACAACCTTCGGAGACCACGTGTGACCGCTCCCAGTTTCCATACAGCACCAGCCACTGCGTGCACGTGCCGGACACCCTCACCCCCAACCCCACCCCCATTCTCACCCCCACCAGCATGCCAAGGCTATCTAGGCAAAGCCCTCGGGGCCAGGAACTCTCCGTTTCACACTGAGCATCAATTTTATTTTAAAATTGTTAGAAGTGTCCCGGCTGGCTGCTGCCTCCTCTCAAGGCAACAAAGTTTCAATTATAGAAGGTAAATAAACCCCAGATACCTGCTTCCAGTCGCCATGATCACAGAGCTGGAGTGAATAAAAACAAAACAAAAAAAGGAAAGGCTGGGAGCTTCGGTTGCCGGGGGGCTTGGTCAGTCTGAAAACAGCCATCAGCCCCTCACCCAGGCTGGCCAGGCACCCCAGTGGGGACTCCCACCCTGAAGGGGGTTTGGGCAGCCTGAAAACAGCCATCAGCCCCTCACCCAGGCTGGCCAGGCACCCCAGCAGGACCCCCACCCTGATCCAGGACAGCCTTCAGGGCAAGCCAGTCAGCCCCCACCCGTGCACCAGGCCTCTATTCTATATAATAAAAGGGTAATATGAAAATTGACCCTAACAGCAGAACCACTGGGAATGACTGGTCACTATGACACACACTGACCACCAGGGGGCAGATGCTCAATGCAGGAGCTGCCCCCTGGTGGTCAGTGTGCTCCCACAGGGGGAGCTCTGCTCAGCCACAAGCCACAGGCTCACTTGGCTTCCTCCATCATTGGGGCAATTAACAGACCATGGCAGACCAATATATTTTTAAATATATTTTTATTGATTTCAGAGAGGAAGGGAGAGGGAGAGAGAGAGAGAGAAAAAAAAACATCAATAATGAGAGAATCATTGATCGGCTGCCTCCTGCATGCCCCACACTGGGGATTGAGCTGCAACCCTGGCATGTGCCCTTGACTGGAATCGAACCGAGGACTCTTCAGTCTGCAGGCCGATGCTCTATCCACTAAGCCAAACCAGCTGGGGCTGAGCATCTATTTTCTATTCTAAAAGGTTTTTTCAGATCCAAGGCTTTTCATTTGGTTCACTAGATAACATGTTTTGACCCAAAAAGTAATGCCCGTCCTCAGAATCAACACAAGTGACCTTTCGTTTCTCCCTCCACCTGAGATTCTCAGACTCTCGAATGCCGCCTTCTCCACGCCCAGCTCCTCTCTCCCTTGCGCTGAAGTTACAACCCAGAGAATAGACTTGCGTAGTTCCCAGACTGTTCCAATTCACCAGCGCGACAACAGAACCAGAACATCCTTCTTCTCTCTCCACCCCAAAGCCCCAGATCAAAGCTAATCTTTAACTGCCACTCCACTGCTCAGGTTTTAACACAGATGGGGAGTGTTTGCACAGCCTTTCCCCACGAAACCCTGGCAGAGACAAGAACCACCTGCTGGCACCTGGTGGCTGGTGTCTCTCGCCGCTCAGGTGCCTGCTGTGGCATGCTCCCAGAGGCTGCTGGGAAGCCCGGCTGCCACGCTGGGTCCTCTGAACGAGTTGGAAGCTGTTAGTATGGAGATGAGAGGCCCACGCTGTGAGAAAACAGGATTGGATGCTATATTTGCAAGCAGTTTGCATTGAGTGTAGATACTCATTGAGGGAGGATGGCAACAGCACCTCTGAGCCTGAGCGAAACCAATCATCCCGTTCATCGGTCTGAGTGGCTGTCCCATTAATGGTGCTCTACTTATTATTTACAAAGGAATTGGCCGTCTGCATATCAGTGATGCCTCCCCCCTACACTCAGCTCTGCAAAGCAGACATTTCAGAAATGTGGCTGGTTGTCTAGTAAGTATTGTCTAACCCAAGGCCAGGCTCTCCCAGTCACTGAGAACAAAGCAAATCACAGTTACAGCCAAATTCGTTGCTTCACACCATCGTTTCCATTGGTTCTCTCGTATCCCTTTTACTGGATTCTAGAAGCGATCATTCATTCTGCCATTCATTAATTCACTAGAGGTCCAGGGCACAAAAATTTGTGCACTCAGGGTGGGGGGCGTCCCTCAGCTTGGCCTGTGCCCTTTTGCAGTCTGGGACCCCTCAGGGGATATCTGACTGATGGCTTAGGTTCACTCCTCAGGGGATTGGGCCTACACTGGCAGTCAGACATCCCTCTGGCAGCCAGGAGCCCTTGGGGGATGTCCACCTGCCAGCTTAGGCCCACTCCCCAGGGGATCAGGCCTAAGCTGGCAGCCAGACATCCCTCTGGCAGTGGGAAGCGGGCCCGAGCTGTTAGTTGGATATCCTTAGCGCTGCCACAGAGGCAGGAGAGGCTCCCGCCGCCACCGCTGCGCTGACCAGCCATGAGCCGGCTTCTGGCTGAGCACTGCTCCCCCTGTGAAAGCGCACTGACCACCATTGGGCAGCTCCTGTGTTGAGCATCTGCCCCCTGGTGGTCACTGCACCTCATAGCGACCAGTCGTTCCACTTTTAGGGTCAATTTGCTTATTACCCTTTTATTATATAGACTAGAGGCCCAGTGCACAAAAATTTGTGCACTCGGGGGGTCCCTCAGCCCGCCCTATGCCCTTTTGCAGTCTGGGACCCCTCGGAGGATGTCCACCTGCTGGCTTAGGCCCGCTCCCTGGGGGATCAGGCCCAAGCTGGCAGTCAGACATCCCTCTGGCAGCCCAGCAGCCCTTGGGGGATGTCCACTTGCCAGCAGGGAGCAGACCTAAGCTGCAGTCGGACATCCTTAGTGCTGCTGAGGAGGCAGGAGAGGCTCCCACCACCACCTCTGTACTGGCAGCCGTCAGCCTGGCTTGTGGCTGAGCAGAGCTCCCCCTGTGGGAGCGCACTGACCACCAGGGGGCAGCTCCTGCATTGAGCATCTGCCCCCTGGTGGTCAGTGTGTGTCATAGTGACCAGTCATTCCCAGTGGTTCTGCTGTTAGGGTCAATTTTCATATTACCCTTTTATTATATAGAATAGAGGCCTGGTGCACGGGTGGGGGCTGACCGGCTTGCCCTGAAGGCTGTCCTGGATCAGGGTGGGGGTCCCGCTGGGGTGCCTGGCCAGCCTGGGTGAGGGGCTGATGGCTGTTTTCAGACTGACCAAGCCCCCCGGCAACCGAAGCTCCCAGCCTTTCCTTTTTTTGTTTTGTTTTTATTCACTCCAGCTCTGTGGTCATGGCGACTGGAAGCAGGTATCTGGGGTTTATTTACCTTCTATAATTGAAACTTTGTTGCCTTGAGAGGAGGCAGCAGCCAGCCGGGAAGCTTGGCTTCCTCCATCGTTGGGGCAACCAAGCCTCCTGCTTGCTCCAGCTCTGTGGCTGCCGGCCGCCATCTTGGTTGGGTTACTTTGCATAGAGTCGCTCTGATTGGCTGGCGGGCATGGCTTAAGTCATAGTGAAGGTATGGTCAATTTGCATGTTTGCCTTTTATTAGTGTAGATTGTGTCAGCCAGTGAATGGATACAAAATAACTACAATTCATAGACTTTGAGTCAGCTCCCAATAAAGATGATAATAACTTCTATTTATTGAGCATCTACCCCAAGCTCATGTTAGCTCATTCACTTCTCACACGCAGAAATTATGACACTTCTACAGAGTTTCATGTAGAATTATACATGTTACATACAGAGGGAGCTGAGTGCAGAAGCTGTGACTTGTTCAAGGGTCCAAACTCAATTCAAACAGGTCCAGCTGCCTCTAAACCCTATGCTCTTTGCATAGCACTGAGCTCTCTCAATCTCGATGAGGAAATCAGACCAACCTAGAGGAAGTGGTAGGTGACGGCACAGCCAGCATCTCCTGTGAAAACAGGGAGGAGAGTAGTTATATCAGCTGGAGGGGAGGTGGAGGGGAGTTGTCCCCACCAAGGTCAAAACCAGGGCGACCAAGATGGATGTGACTGATGAAAGCCAAGCTGAGTCCAAACAACTGTGCTTGCTGACTGGCGTGGGCGTGGGCGGTGAGCTGGACACTCCGTGCCAAGACCGCAATTTGGAAAAGGCTCAGGGACTTTCCTCTGCTAATTTAAGCCACTGATGTCTCCGGAACTGTATTCCCTGCGTTGTGATACACAGTTGAGCTTGTTAAAATTTCAATTTCCAGAAGGCCCACGAGGAAGACATGAACACAGACGGTCTTTCTCACGCCCTGGGTGCAGGGTCTTTCCCCGGGAAGGGCACGTCAGTGGTGGCAAACGCTGGCCTTTCAGTCCCATTTGGCAGATTTCCCCAGCTCCTGGGGGGAAACCAAGCTGGCTGTCCCCTTGAGGGGGCGTTCCTCTGTGTGTAACTGCATTCGGGGGTTATGGGCTCATCTTTGCAAGAATAATTCACCCGATGCAGTGCCTGCTGTCTAACCTGAAGCATGCACGTGCCTTGTAGGTGACCTGGGAGAGCAGGTGAGTAAGGATCACAAACTGCTTGGTTTGTGAAGAAACTTCTCGGTGGTCCGCCTGTCAGGAAGGGACATCCTCTGTGGCTGGGTGGAGAATGCAGGCCAACCTCAACACCTCGATTCCACGGGAGCTGACACACTGCCCCCATGTCCAGCCCTGAGCAATCACAGGTGTGCGTGCCGCCACGTGCCAGTGCACCCAGATGCCCCCTCCAGGTGCTCTCTCATTGGCCAGCATCACGAAGCCGGGTGCCACACGGGATGCTGGCTTTTTAGCCAAATGCGAACAAGGTGGTGCTGGCGAGTCATCGACATTAGAATGGGACGTCTGACATACGGTGCCGACTAGGAAGTGGGGGAGAGGGGGTGCACCGAGGCAGCCCGGCTCCGGTGCCGAGCAGACCAAGCCTGACGCAGGCTGGGGAGCTCTCTGCTCACTCTTATTTCGATAGGAGCTGCAGGGCGGCTCCCCAGGCACCCCGTTCTGGCTTGTTAACGTGTGAGTACAGGGGTCCGTGGTGTAGGTGATGTATGTGTTCCAGTTTCCCACCACGGGGTCAGTGGAGGGTGAGGCGGTGGCTGGTGCGGGGCCTAGTGATTCCATGGCTGTTGGGCACTGTGGGCCATGTGGCCAGGGGGCTCCACATGCGTCCGTCGTCCCGAGTGCCACGGGCAGGCGTGGGGCAGACAGACCCGCTGCTGCGGAGCCTCACTCAGGCTCGGCCGCTCAGCCGCCAAGAGCAGAGGTGGCGTTTGATGAACTCGTATACTGAGTCGCTTTCTGTTGAGAAACAGGCTCCAACCCTCTCCTTTGCTAAAACTCTAATCAGTCCTCAGCCAAACCTGTGACATAAGTAAACCCGGCGTGTTTATCTAACTGAATCGCACCCCACTCCCCCGCTTAACACGAGTGTGGTGACACCCTCGGCTCTGTGCTTGTTCGGTCCCACAGCTCCCAGCTCAGTGTGTGGCCACACTGGTCAGCGTCAGGTACTGACTCCAGCTGCGTCTGTGGCTCATTTCAGGGCTTTAAGACCCTGGGATGCGAGGCCCTGGCGGGCAGCTCAGTTGGTTAGAATGTCCCTCCCGTACACCAAGGCTGTGGGTTCAATCCCCGGTCAGGGCACATGCAAGAATCAACCAATTCTCCTTCTCTCTCTGAGGAGCCGTTAACATCTTGCCTGCAGACAACAAATAGTGTTGGGAGGTGAGGAATTGTAGCTCAAATGACAGTGAAAGGAGGAACACGTGATCACCTGGGGGTAATTTCTATCACTGTCCACACTCCTTCCCTGCCCCTTAGATCTCTGTGAAATAGACTACACTTGATCTCACGGCGTTTTTCTGTGTGTGTTTTTGTGAATCCTCACCCATGAATATATTTTTCCCATTGATTTTTAGAGAGAGTGGAAGGGAGGGGGAGAGACAAAGGGAAACATTGATGTGAGAGAGACATCAATTGGTTGCCTCCCACACGCACCGGACCAGGGCCAGGGATCAAGGTCCAGGTACATGCCCTTGACCAGAATCAAACCCGGGACCCTTCAGTCTGCAGGCCGACGCTCTATCCACTGAACTAAACAGGCCAGGGAAATCTCACAGTTTTATAACAAAAATAAAACAAAACAACAACAAAAAATCAAGTAAAATGAAAAACCTGCCTGGGACTGCGATGGAGATGGACCAATGAGCACACAGCACACCTTCTCCAGGTCCTTCTAGAGCAGCGGTTCTCAACCTTCCTAATGCCGCGACCCTTTAATACAGTTTCTCATGTTGTGGTGACCCCCAATTTCATTGTTACAAATTAAACATAATTAAAGCATAGTGATTAATCACAAAAACAATATGTAATTACATATGTTTTCCAATGGTCTTAGGCGACCCCTGTGAAAGGGTCGTTCGACCCCCAAAGGGGTCGCGACCCACAGGTTGAGAACCGCTGTTCTAGAGCCTCACCAGACAGCAGCCGCCCCCCTCCCCCCAACCCCCCAGGAGGCCTCCCAGAGAAACTGTCCAGTTACACAGGGCCCTGTGTCTGGTCATCACCGAAAAGAAAGCAAGCAATAAAGATGCTTGTTAAAGAGAGCATTGGGTAGCCCTAGCCAGTTTGAGCTGGCCTGTGGACTGAAGGGTCCCAGGTTTGATTCCACTCAAGGGCATGTATCTCAGCTGCCAGCTCAATCCCCAGCCCTAGTCGGGTGGCATATGGGAGACACAATCAATGTGTCGCTTTCACATCGATGTTCCTCTTCCTCTGTCTCTCCCCCTCCCCGCCACTCTCTCTAAAAAATCAATCGGAAAATATCCTCGGGTGAGGATTAACAAAACAGAAAGAAGGACAGAAAGGAAGGAAGGAAGGAAGGAAGGAAGGAAGGAAGGGAGGGAGGGTGGGAGGGAGGGAGGGAGGGAGGGAGGGTGGGAGGGAGGGAGGGAGGGAGGAAGGAAAGGGTAACTTTTCCCTTGGAAGCTTAAAAAGTCATCATTTTTTAAAATGCAATCCTCTCTCTCCCACTTTATTCCAAATGTTTTTAACCCTCTGACTAATCTGAAGGTGGATCAGTAAAAAATTTAAAAAAGAAAAATCCTATCCTGATGATTAGTTAAATAGGTGGTTTTGGCAGTTGCATTTAGCCACAAGTAGAGTCTGCCTTAGCTCATGAAAAGAAGCCTGGCAATTAGCTTTTATACATCGTATCCAAGGAGTGCTCCGGGAGCTCTGGAAAAGATGTTATGTTCTCAGGAAGTGAGGACAACGCCTCCCACCCCATCTCTCTCAACCCCAATGTGCATTATTCACATTCGCAACAAAACCCCATTTCATTGGGCTGAGGTTAGTCCAGCATTTGTTGGAACCTTCGGGGATCGCAAACCAATGGGGTCCAAGCGAGGCCCTGTTAGGTCCACTTATAAGTCATTGAACGTTTTCTTTAGGAAGAGGAAGTCTTTGCCCGGGTCTCTGTAGAGGCACAGAGCAGATTTCCGACTTGGCAGAGCCTTACTTCCCGCGTGAGCACATTAAGCAGAAACACATGTAACCCCCACTGAGCTGGGCCTGCCCCCCTGACAGAGCACAGTCATGTCCTGAGAGGAGAGCCTGAGCCCCAGGACAGCGGCTCGGTGCGGGGAAAGGAAGGACTACGAGCCCGGGGAGTGGGCTGTGGGCTCACTTATCCTGATAACCAGGGGTCTTGCTGCCCCTAAGCCCTGAGATCCTCCTACGAGACCTTCCAGCTTATCAATCAGTCTTCCCAAGATTTGGTGACAGTCCTGGCAATATGACGTCTACGTAGCGGAAGAACTTCCTATCGTCAACATACAAGACCTGGTGAAGCCAGACCTGATGAACACTGCCCTTGGGGTGCAGATGAGACTTTGGGGGCCATTTCCTACTGGAAGAACTATTAGGGTCCTGCAGATCCCCAGTGGCGAAGCCCTTATGAAGCCCTTATTCCAAGGTGGACCACAGTGAACCCTAGTCACCCAGAGGCCCGGGGTTGACTTAATCTTGGCGGAGGAAGGAGAAGAAACAGAACCGCTCGCATTCAGCCCCTCCCACGTACCAGCCTCTCACACATATTTGTCTTCCGCCCACTGACGAGCCTGTCAGGGAGCTCTCACTCTCCTTCAGACCAGGAAGCTGAGATGAAGTGACCCTCCCAAAGCCTCATTGATTCAGCGGCTGCTCGCCACGTACCAGAAGCAGCCGTGGCCAAGGCAACCCCCCCCCGGGGGAGCTTACATTTCCTTCCATTTTTTCAAGCACTTTCTTATCATGCCTCACAGTAAACGGTACAGATCAAACTACCACATAATACATGCATCATAACACATACATACATACATGTAAACTACCACACAATACATACATCATAAAGCTCACACATACATGCATGTAAACTACCACACAATAATGCATCATAACACACACATACATACATTTAAACTACCACACAATAATGCATCATAAAACACACACATACATACATACATGTGAAACAAAGTTTTTACACATATACCCAAGAACTTACACTTCGTGTGTGCAATGAATTCACTGATGTTTCCTATTCTATCTCTCCTTTCTTAAAAGCACATTTGGCAAAAACCAATCACATTGATTTCATGATCCCTAATGAGTCGCTATCGGGTTTGAAAACACGGTTCTAGTTGACTTGATGGGATGAACTAATGTTGATATTAACATTTCTCCAAGGCCTGGGGAGGTATCGACATCTTTTTCAGAGTCTAGTGTCTGGCAGGAAGGAGGAAGGTGAGAGTGGAGGTGGTTCCTCTGCTCACAGCCTGGGACGGTTTGCGAGAGCCATCCACCTCCGGGCTGGGCACCCAGGCTCCCAGGCCTCCCTTCGCACAGTCTGCCCAATGGCCCCGCAGTCAGATGAGTCTTATCCTCCCTCTCACCTCCTGCTCCTCCCGCACAGGATGACGACGGAGTACCCAGGCCACTACGGCGAGGACATGGACATGGTGTCCTACGACTATGATTACTACATGCGCGGAGCGACAACCACCTTCTCCGCGGTGGAAAGGTGAGCTTCCCCGGGCCAGGGCCGAGGAGCAGCCCGAGCCACGTGCCAGGGCCCTGACTGCAGGAAGTCCGAGCTGGGGTTTTCACTCTTGTGGTTTCCCACTTGGTCCAGGATTCAGGAGAGACTGGGTGGACGATGGGAGGCGCTGGGAACTGACTTATTCTCACAAATGCGTTGCTTGGAGCCGCTCACCCCGGCCACGAGGGGTCCAGCCTGCTCGGGGCGGGACGTCCTCTCCTTGGTAGCCCATGATGCTCTAAGCTCTTCCCTTCACTCAATTTCAAAAAGCACTTCTTCTTGCCAAACGTCAGCAGAAGAGGGCAGCCATGGTTGGAGGCTGTTTCTCCACACGACCCCTTGGGGCTGTGGGAAGACGGAAGGGGAGGGGCTGGAGAGAAGCACACCAACCCACCAACCATATTTAGAAATGAAAGGGGGAAGTTTTATTAACATGAAAAGCACTAACTTGTTCATCCCCTTTCTCTCACCATCAGCTCCCAGTGCTACCTAAATACATCAAGACAATACAATAAGCAGAAAATAAGAATTCTTCTCCCTACTAACGTAGAGAGAGGGGTGTGTGGATAAATGCAGGTGTTCAAGGTAGATGTGATCTACTTGTGGTCAGGTGGGAATCAGGTCACCCAGCAAATGAGTTCCTGAAGTGTTAGTAACACACGCTCTGCAAAGAGAACAAAACTTACATCAACTCATTCAATTATGGACAGTGATGGGTTTGGGTGTGACTTATCTTCTGTGTATAGATGTTTGTAAATGAAATGACATCTCACCTAACTAAAGCTCACTTATTTAATAAGGTCCACAATGTAAACAAACAAACAAACAAACAAGCCTTAATTAGCTCTAAAGAGGCTTCCTGAACAAACACGTTCATGTCACTCATAAGGGACCTCTCAGTTCTCAGTCGGGATCATTTTTATTTTAGATACATTTTAACTAGTTAAGTTACCTGTGTCCTAGTAAAGTAAAAAATGAGCAAGGAAGATAGTACTTAGAACGAAACTTGCCTCAGCAGGGAGGAGCAACAGCTGAATGTTGTCACACACCACACACACACACACACACACGCACACACACACAGGCACACACATACACATGCATGCACACACACGCACACACAGGCACACACATACACATGCATGCACACACAGGCACACACATACACATGCATGCACACACAGGCACACACACATACACACACAGGCACACACAAATGCATGCACACACACAGGCACACACATACACATGCATGCACACACACACATACACATGCATGCACACACACAAGCACACACTCTCGAATGTGCTCACCTAAGAGAAGGAAAGACCTCAGAATGCAAAGATCACAGAAGCCAGTGACGTTCAACCAGTTGCGTAGCCCTGAAGGGCAACTGGGTAAGAGGAGAGCTGGTGCTCAATGTTTTTAATGATGTCTCCATGGCAACAAGAAAGTTAGTTCTGTGTCCCTGTGTAAGAAGTCAGGGGAATCACAGTAAAGAAAGAACACCATCTAAAATTACATCTAAAAAAAAGAAATGTATTTGGGCAATTAAAATGCCCACTTCCTCCACACCCCACTGGTCAAGGCTGAGCGAGTCCATGCACTCTCACACCCGCGCCCGCCCTCTAAGCAAACACGCGATCGATTCCTGCCGGGCAAGAAGGGCAGGCCTCCGCCTTTCCCTTTCTGGGTTCCAGGGGTTTCCTCGCCTTCATTCCCTGCAGTCATGTTTCCTGAAGGAGCGTGCAACAGAGTCAGAACTCAGTCAAAGAAAGAACCAATGAGCAGATGGATGGCCCAGTTAGGAGACGATTCTTCAAGGTGAACTGTGGATGGTGTTACCTACATGCTAGTGCTTCCAGCTGTTAGGGATGGAGCAGGGGGAGCTGACCACACAGCCAGCCACCTAGTCAGTCCCTTGCAGGGCCACCAGGGCTGGGTGAGGAAGTGCCCAGGACTCCTGACCTCACAGCCACCCCCGCCCCTCGGTCTTCTGGAGGCTTCCAGTCCTGTCCTCTGAGGGAGAGGGTTAGGTCCCTTCGGTCCTACCTGCTCCTTGGGGGGCTCATGGCTTTCCCCTCACAGGGCCCTTCCATGGAGTCCTTTCTCACCGCCTGCTCTCTCTCTCCACAGGGACCGCCAGTGGAAGTTCATAATGTGCCGCATGACCAACTATGACTGTGAATTCGAGAATGTTTAGATTTGCCGCAGACCAGATCGGGGTGAAGGGGAGGGGCCGGAGGCCCGAGGGTGTCCACCTGTGTTAACTCCAGTTGGATCCTGGGAGGTTCCTGCCACTCTTTCTCCTCCCTGAGCTGGTCAGTGGCTGCAATGCCAGCTTGCTAAGCCTTTCTGACAAGTATCACACTTATAACCAAACCCACAATGAAGCCACGTTTCTCACTCCCAACATGGTCCATAGTGACTGTTTTATAGGACTGACAACGGCTTTCCACAGGCCACGCGAATGCTGTGCATGCTCACAGCCGGAGCACCTACTGTGCGCACCTCACCGAGGCCTGAGCACCTACTGTGCGCACCTCACCGAGGCCTGAGCACCTACACTGCGCGTGCACGGCCTGAGCACCTACAGTGCACGTGCACGGCCTGAGCAGGAGCCTGGTCCCTGGAGCACCAGGGCTGAGAGTCCCTGGGAGCTGAGCGCAGGGCCGGCTGAGGAAGGCCACAGGGAGGGGTCCCTGCAGGTGGGAGGCCGGGTCCTCTCAGAGGACAGACCTCCCCTTGAGGGACACACTGGCCTGGAGGTTCAGGGCACAGCTCTGTGCTCTGGGTGAGGGGACTGGGAAGTGAATTGGGAACCGGAGTGTTGGGATGGACCTGAAAGACAGGACTGGAGATTCCTGGAGTGGAGAGAGGCTGTCAGCACACCCAGAAGTGCAAGGAGCACGGGAATCAGTCTCCAGTCAGACAAAAAGGGGAAGAAGAGAAAGGCCTGAGGCTGGAGTCCGGTTAGGATGGCGGGGGGCGGGGGCAGGTTGTTTTGGGAAAGGGACCGTCTTTGCGTCGCTGGCACCTGGAGGCTCGGCCAGGACTCCTGGGAGGCCACTGGCCCCCTCACCGGACAGGCCCGATTTTCTGGATGGGAGAGGCTGACCTGAGGGCCCACTGCCCCCCAGTGTTAGTTTAGGGGTATCTTTGGCAGAGGCGGCACCATCTCTCCTCTCCTGTGATGTGTCTGTCCCCAGCCTTTGTATTCTCTTCATGATAAAAGGAATAAAAATATGAGCATTCCTGAGCTGCAATGGTGAGCGCCAGCGTTTGCTCCCCTCTCCCTCTCCAGCTACTCAGTCATCCTTTCAGAAAATACAGCTTCGCATCGGGTCTGTGCCACGCGCCGTGCAGGGCACCAGGGAGACTATGACGACAGTGACAGGAGTGGCTGGGGCCCGTCTGGAAATGCGTGCTGAGTGCATTCATCAACGATTGGATATGGGGTGGGGACGCAGCTCTTTGCCTCTGACTCGATCCTGGCTTGTCCTCAGCCCCCGTCAGCCACCTCCCCTCAGTATGCCACAGGCAGCCCTGGCAGCGGCTCAGCTGGTTGGAGTGTTGTCCCATACACCAGAAGGTTGCGGGTTCAATCCCTGGTCAGGGGGGTACAGGAGACAGCCGATCAATGTTTCTCTCTCTCTCTCAAAAAAAAAAAAAAAAAAAAAACCCAGTGAGGATTTAAAAAAAGAATATATCACATGCGTTTTTAACCACAGGAGCCACTCTTTCCTTTAGACACGGTTAGCCTTTTGTTTGCAGATCTGTGCTGCCCTGTGGGCTAGGAGAGCAGGCAGCCAGGAGGAGCCAGAAGAGCAGGTGGGGCCAGCCAGCGAGTTACGCACCCACCAGACGGCCAAGAAGATGGGTCTGGCCAGGGGGCTGCCAGGCCGGGAAGATCCTGGCACATGAAGGGGAAGGCAGGGCTAGGATGGCCTCCTCGGCCGTAACTCGAGGTCCTTTCTCAGCCAACGGCGCTGCTGTGTGGTCTCCACCCCGTTGTTCCCACCCCTCTCACAATCTTACTTTACAACAAGCCTCGCCGAGTTATTTTTCACAAAGGGAGCCATTAATATTTTAGTGATTGTAGCCCTGGGTCTGGGGGCCACCAGGAAAGGACTGTGCTGTGGGGCGAGCTCAGCTGGAAGGGGAAGCAACTTAGCTGGCTGACTTGCAGCTGTGATGTGAACAAGAGGCCAGAGGTAGGGGTGGGGTGGGGAGGGGAGGCTGGGGGGCCGGGGGGTGGCACAGAGCTGGGACTAGCGGCCCAGGAGACAGCGGGCAGCACAGCTCTGGAGGAAACAGTAGAGCGACCCAATCAGAGCCTGTGCCGAGCAGAACAAACGGAGAGGTTTTCACTCAGAGGAGAACTGTCCTCTACACGTGGACCAAGGATGACGACAGTGCAGACATGGTCCAATCGGTTCAAACCTGAGGAACTCGTTCTTTCTATCATAGGTCAGTCAGTCAGTGAGAGCTAAGTCGGACCAGGGCTAAATCCCAGATCGCTGACCACAACTCCCTCTCAGTGTTTCCATTGCTCCGATCCTTCCGCCAACTTGCTCCACAGCCTTGAATGAGCCACCTCCGCATTTTCCGGGACATTTACCTCGGTTGTTGTTGGTTCCTAGCTGTCCTAGGACCCTGTGAGCTCTATCATCCGGCCTAATTATTTACTAGTATAAAGGGCTTGCTGAGGTATCGTCTTCCAGAGGACATGCCAGATGGAGCTGAGAGCCTGGGCTCACCCCTGCTCTGACCACGGGTGGTTGTGTCCCTGGCCGGGTCCCAGGCCACCGTCTCCTCATCTGCCTGGTGGGGACAGGAATCCGCTTCGCAACAACTCCCACGGCGGCAGCCACGTGGAATGGGAAGAGGAGACGTGAGTCCCACCTCACGGGGCCCAGTCTCGCAGGGAGACGTGAGAAGATAGACAGTGAAGACGTGGGTCCTGCAGAAGCCCAGGCTATGCTTGGCCCTGAGGGACACTAGGACTCCCCCCACCCCTGCCCTCGCCCCAACACCAGGGCCCGGGAAGTCCCCTCTCCATCCGGGCTCTTCAACAAATATCGTCCTTATGGCCAACGGCTTTGGGCCAGACATGGAAGTCAACTTCTTTTTAGTTTCCTTAGGAGACTGTATTCTCACAAGAGACTCCGTGAATGTATTAACTCAAAAAGAGCATCTTCCATGGAGACATTTCCTTCCTCCACAGTCTTTCCTGTTCGCCAAGCAGCAGGGGCTGCCCTGTCTCTGGCTCCCCTTCTCACCCTCCCAGACCCGTGCCCCTCTTCACGAGGGTCCAGGCAGCCACAGTGTCAATGGTGTCAATGGCGTCCACTCTCCTTGGACCAGTTTTATTAGTAATTTAGCCACTTCTGTTTCGTTCTGTTAAATCCCGCCGCTCTGCTCAGGGTGGTACCTGAGCCTGGTTACCATTCGGGGACCAGGAAAACCCTTTGCAAACAGTTCCAGGACCTCCATTAATGTGTAATCTATTCCTTTACGAAGCGAGATAAGAGCACACACCCATTTCAAACGTCCTTTTAAAGAAGAATAATCATAAAACATTTACACAGGGCTCAGATTGTCACAGAACTCACCACTTCTCACAGAGTGGAATATCCATTTTCTCCTAAAAGCTGGAAACCTATTAATTTTAAGACCTGCTTATTAATGCCGCTGTGCTTGCTAAGCCTGGCGTCTCTCATTGGGACTTTTTCCTCCTCCAATGCCTGGAGTGCTAATCATGACATCCTCTGGATTGTGGCATTACTGTTAATTATTTTGTTCTTTTTTTATACTTTTCTCCTTCCCCTACCTTTTATTTTTTTAAAATCCTCACCTGAGGATATTTTTCCATTGATTTTTAGAGAGAGTGGCAAGAGAGGGGGGAAGAGAGAAACATTGATTGGTTGCCTCCCACACGAGCCCAGACCAGGGCCTGGGCCAGGGAGGAGCCTGCAACCAAGGTGCATGCGTGCCCTTGACTGGAATCGAACCCAGGACTCTT
Source organism: Myotis yumanensis (assembly GCF_028538775.1). NCBI lineage: Eukaryota > Metazoa > Chordata > Mammalia > Chiroptera > Vespertilionidae > Myotis > Myotis yumanensis. The sequence continues at coordinate 39,558,586 of NW_027223768.1, forward strand.
CAGTCCGAAGGCTGATGCTCTATCCACTGAGCAAACCTGGCCAGGGCTCCCTCCCTTACCTTTTAAAGACAATTGCCCTTGACTGTGTTTATAATCAAAACAGAAAAGTAATTTCGAGCTTATGGAATACGGTCACCAGCTCCCAGCAAGCGTTTCTGCCCGGGCCCTCACTCCAGCTGAGAGGTGATCATGTGGTGGCCTCGTGGGGAGAAGCAGGTGCTATCCCCAGGCCCTTCCTCTCCCCAGCCGCCGGGTGGCTATAATTTAACATGCAGCCCTGCCCACCCTTTCCCAACCTCTCCATCCCCAGAGACGGTGGGACAGTGTTCACTCCGCCACAGGCCAATGAGCACAGCCTCCCAGCCTCCTCCTCCACTCACCCCAGCTTACTTGTCCTTCACGCCAAGCAGGGACCAGCTTCCTCGGGAACTGTGTCTCTAAGCCGGGTTTGGGCCCTCCCCGCACCCCCTCAGGACTCTGCCTGCGTCCCACTCTCCCGAGGGAGGGTCCTGTCTCTCTGGTTCATGGTAGATTCCTAGAGCCTCGCAGGGTGTCAGTGAGCATCCAAGGCACTGTTGGCAAGTTAATCTGGGCCCAAGCAGGGTAGCTCCATGGGTTAGAGCATCATCCTGATACACCAAGGTTGCAGGTTCGATCCCCAGGCAGGGCACATACAGGAATCAACCAATGAATGCATCAATAAGTAAAACAGCAAATCCATATCTCTCTCTCTCTCTCTCTCTCTCTCTCTCTCTCTCTCTCCAATAAATTTTAAAAAATTAATCAGGAATTTTCATTGGTTTTCACTTTATATTGGAAAGACCCATAAAAACGCTAAACAATTAATTGAAAAATATGTAAGTGCTTTGAAAATTATGAAGTTCTGTTAAGAAGCCTGTGTCATGATGAGGCAGTGGCTTTGGTGAGTTATTGCCATTTTCTCTCTCCTTTTCCAGCACCATTAGGTAGAGCATCATTTACTTCATCCTATAAAGGGCTGCTCACTAATCATCATCATCATCATCATCATCATCATCATCTATATGTATAAAAGCCTAAGCAATTGTTATGACCAGTTGACCAGTTGCTATGGTGTGCACTGACCACCAGGAGGCAGATGCTCAGGACAGGAACTGCCCCCTGGTGGTCAGTGCACTACCACAGCCAACCTCCTGTGGCTGGACAACCTCCCACAGTCCTTCCCCCAAGCCAACCAGCCCCTATTGGCCCTGGTAGCCAGCCAGTCCGAGGGACCCCACCCATGCACGAATTTGTGCACTAGGCCTCTAGTAATAATCCTATCTAATAATAGACAAACATGGTAATTAACCATACCTCTGACATGCTTCCCATTGGCTAATCAGGGTGATATGCAAATTAACTGTCAACCAAGATGGCGGCCGGCAGCCAGGCAGCTGAAGCGAACAGGAGGCTTGCTTGCTCCAGTGATGGAGGAAGCCAAGGTTCCCTGCCTGCTGCTGCCGGCCTCTGAGCTGCACTCTAAGAAACAATGTTGCAATTATAGAAGCTAAACAAACCCCAGAAACCTGCTTTCAGCCAGCCGGGCCACAGACCTGGAGCTGCAACAGTGTTTCAATTATAGAAGCCAAACAAACCCAGATACCTGCTTTCAGCAGCCGAGGTCTCAGAGCTGGAGCCAAGCCTCAGAGCTAAAGCCGGCTCTCAGCTCCAGTGATAGCCATAGAAGGTAAATAAATCCCAGAATTAAAAAAAAGAAAAAAAAGAAGAGGTTGGGAGCTTCAGTCACCCGCCAACCTGAAAACGGCCCTCAGCCCCTCACCCAGACTGGCCAGGCACCCCAGTGGGGACCCCCACCCTGAAGGGGGTGTGACCAGATGCAAACAGCCATCAGCCCCTCACCCAGGCTGGCCAGGCATCCAAGCGGGACCCCCACCCTGCTCCGGGACACCCTTCAGGGCAAACCAGCTGGCCCCCACCCATGCACCAGGCCTCTATCCTATATAGTAAAAGGGTAATATGAAAACTGACCCTAACAGCAGAAGGTCTGGGAATGACTGATCACTATGACCCACAATGACCACCAGGGGGCAGACGCTCAATGCAGGAGCTGCCCTCTGGTGGTCAGGGCGCTCTCACATGGGGGAGCTCTGCTCAGCCACAAGCCAGGCTGACAGCTGCCAGTACAGCGGTGGTGGTGGGAGCCTCTCCCGCCTCCTCAGCAGCACTAAGGATGTCCGACTGCAGCTTAGGCCTGCTCCCCACTGGCAAGTGGCCATCTCCCGAGGGCTGCTGGGCTGCCAGAGGGATGTCTGATTGCCATCTTAGGCTCAATACCCCAAGAAGCAGGCCTAAGCCAGCAGGTGGTCATCCCCTGAGTGGTCCCAGACTGCGAGAGGGCACAGGCCGGGCTGAGGGACCCCCCTCCCCCCCAAGTGCACAAATTTTTGTGCACTGGGCCTCTAGTAATAATAATAATAACAAAAAGAGCTACTCACTAATGATGGGTGAGTTGGAAAACACACCCACCTCGTCACAATTGCCACTTACATGCTCAGAAAGTGTATGTCACCATATTCGGTACCTGAATGCCAATTTGGGTGTTTTTATGGCCTCTGGGCTGTGAGCAAATCAACATCTGAGCGGCAGCCCAGGACTAGGCACTGGGTGGGCAGTGTAACCCTGTGCGCATTTGGACGCTGCTGTTTTTTACCAGCATACCATCCCAGTGTGGGAACAGGGGCAGTGATTTTGTTGGCTACGTCCCCTGCACAACAACTACTTCATGATGAATAAGGCAGAGCGCCAAGACAAGCCCTGGCACCAACTCATGAGCGCAGACTCAATGCCCCTTGTTTCCCTTGTCACGCCCACGGAGAGTTTGCTTGCGGGTCAGCTGGTGCTGCCTGGGGCAGGGCAGTGAGGCCGCTGTTCTGAGCTGGGTGTTTCTTGACACACGGTGCCTGGCGGACACTCATGGACTCTGTGACTGTGGACTCGGCTGACGTGGCTGACTCCCTCGGCCGTGGACTCGGCTGACGTGGCTGACTCCCTCGGCCGTGGACTCGGCTGACGTGGCTGACTCCCTCGGCCCCTTTTATTGGCAGACGCAGCAGTGAGCTCATCAGCCATTACTCCTCAGAAACATGTTCTTGGAAATCACACACGCTCTGAGTCACGCTGCCTGTCCCTCGCCCGGACAGTGCCATGTCGGGCAGGTTGCTCGGCCCAGGGCTTCCGGGGGGAAGGGGCTGAGGGCTCAGCATCAAGGAGCGCGGCGGGTGGAGGGTTCTCCCACGGACACGCAGAGGGAGGCGGCTCTCGGCGCTCCACGTGCACAGGCGGAAAACCCACAGGCGTCCGCATGGGGGCAGGAAACCGGGAAGGGGTGGGCAAGTGGATAGTGGGGGCGGGGGGATGCACCTCTGCTTGTTCTAACCCCAAATCTCCACGGCGGTGCCTCTGCACATAACCTGATGAGGTGTCATTAACCCCCTACTTTGTTCCTGCACAAACTGAAGGAGGCAAGAAGCACACAACACACTCTTTTCCTTGGGGGGGCGGGCGGGGGGGTTGCCCCAGATACGAAGACAAAAAGTAAAATCCAGAACGTTTAATACATGAAGGAAGAGCTACGACCCGGGGCAGCGAGCGATGCCCAGGCAGGAGGGTGGCTGCGGGCGGGGAGAAGAGGTTGGCGCCTGGGGGGGTGGGGGCTGCCTGCCTGAGCAAGCCATGGAAGTGGGGTGCTCCCAAGGCCCGAGGGAAACCTCGGGGACCGCACGTCCCACTGCCACATCTCACCATGGAGGCTGGACGGAAATGCCTCGCCCAAGGACACCGGGAGGAGTGGCAGAGTCCTGTCCAGAATTCGGCTCCGGGGTCTGAGCTTGGAGATGGTCTCCCCCAGGCCCTGTCCGGGGTTTAGCGAGCGGGCAGGACAGGGGACTGGGGCTGGCACCCACGCGCTGTGGTTTCCGTGGCACCCGCAGCGTCTCTGGGCGGCGCCTGGTGCAGTTACGTGGGCAGGTCTGGAGGTTTGTGGTTAGAAGGCCCTGCTGCCCATGTCAGGGTTGCCCCAGGACTTTGAACCCCGACTGTTCCCAAAGCCCAGTTTCTCTGCTATGTGACCTGGAGTTGGGGTTCCACTGAGCGAGGGAACGTTTCACTGCTTTTATGCTTCCAAGCCACCTGCTGCCCAATGAGGAGGACCCGCAGGCTCACCCCAGTGTCTGACCGCTGCCCTCGGAGGGAGGGGAGCATCTCGAGGTGAGTGGGAACGTGTTGGGGTCAGGAAGCTCCTGGACTTATCCCTGGTCTCCAGCCGGTCCCCACCCCCATCACCCAGGCAGCCAGCGTCTCCTGCAGTCACAGCAGCCCCGTGTCTGCTCTGAAATGGCTCCTGCTCTAACCCCCAGGCCCACGAACGCACTCTGAGCCAAGTGAGCAGCTCTGACCGTGGAGGGAGAGCCGCTGGCCTGGAGCCCAGCCTCACGGCGCCGGCTCCACCGAGACTCGCGGCCTCGGCCCTGGGCCGTGTGCTCCGCAGCTTTCTCCCCGGGGACGGGCTCCCTCACACGCACCCTGCCCTCCCGGTTGAACCCGGCACCTGCTCTGTGGGCAGGACTGAGCGAGGCTGATGGCAGGCCGCAGCCACCTGCTCTCGGGGGCTCTTCCCAACAGAAACCAAACTGGCTGCTAGGAACTGGTAGTGACAACCAATGCAATGACATAAGTAGTTTTTTATGAGCGCTGACCCTGGTGAAGGGATTTGGAACCCACAGAAGGAGGTGGAGTGATGTCTTGGGCTCTATGCCGCGCTGTGAGGCTCTCACGGCTGAAGGGTTCCATGCCAGGGCCCTGGTCTCCTGGGGTGTCCACAGTCACTGCAGAGACAAGGCCTTCCTTCTCGAGGGGCTTGGGCTCTGAGAGAGGATGTCACACATTGAGGACCGTGTGCCGTTCATTCATTTGCAGCTACTTATTCAGAATCACTTTGTTCCTGGCACCATCTTAGGGACTAAGGAGGCAGCAGCGAACAGTGTGGCAAAAAACGCCTGTGGCAGACCCTCCCATAGGCTCTGCGAGAGGCGGAAAGACACACGGACTGGAAAGCAACGAATGGAGAAAGATAGTTCTTGGAAAGGGAAACCGAAAATAAAGCTGGGGTAGCAAGACTTACACCAGACAAAATAGACTTTTAAAAAGGCTTTAAAATAGACTGTAAAAAGGGCTGTCACAAGAGACAAAGAAGGTCCCAGCCGTCCCACATCTGGGTATTTATCAAAAGAACCCGAAACACGATGTGAAAAGACACGTGCCTCCATATGTTCAATGCAGCGTTATTTTCAGCAGCCAAGATATGGAAGCAACCTACGTGTCCATCAAAGGACGGATGGATAAAGAAGCTGTGCATGTGTACCCTGGAACATGACTCGGCCATAAAAAAAAAAAAAAAAAAGATTGAAACCTTGCCATCTGCAATGGCATGGATGGACCTAGGGTACTGTGCTGAGTGAAATAAGTCAGACAGAGAAAGACAAGCACCACATGACTTCACGTATATGCGGAATCTCAGAAGCCAAATAAACGAACAAGCGGAACAGAAACACACTCATAGCGACAGAGACTATTTTGACTGTTGCCGGTGGGAGGGGTGCTGGGTGGAAAAGGTGAAGGGAGTGAGAAGCACCGCTTGGCGGTTACAGAACAGTGACGGGGAGGTCAAGTGCAGCATCGGGAATAGAATCAATAACATTGTATTAACTGCAGGTGGGACCAGGTGCCGGCCAGCTTTATCGCGGGATCGCTTCTTAAGTTACATAAGTCTAACCGCTGGGTTTGTACGCCCGAAACTAATATTATATTGTGTGTCAACTGCAATTGAAAATTTAAAAAAAAATTATTTTAATGCCGGTAGCCATGGAGCTTACGTTTGAGATTTGAGAGCCAGACACAAAGTACTTCACGGGCAGTAATCCCCGCCCATCCCTACCAGGGGGGCATCAGATGATCTCCCCTCCAAACTGCAGGGCTGCCCATGGTTTGCGTGCAGGTCTGCCTGGCTCCAGAGCTGGGACCTTCCTGTGGGAGAGAGGCAGGGGGAGCAGGAGCCCTCGGGGGAGGCGAGCCTGGCATGGAACCCAAGTGACTGCAGTGCGGGAGCAACCCACAGTCTCACAAACACCGGACCCGCAGGCTCCCTGCCAGTCTTGTAAAGGCCTGGGAAGCTTTCTATGGCCTTTTATTTTGTCTTACAACAAAACCACCACTGCCCTCTCATTACACTGTTTCTCCGGGGAAACTCCGTCCTCTGCCTGGCACAGGGATGCGCTCCCTCTCTCTGGAGACGGCAAAGCGCGCCGGCCTGGCTCCGCGGGGGTGGTGCTGTGATGGATCACTGCGGGTGCTGGACAGGGAGGCGGCGCCCACAGCTGCTGTATCGATCTTTCCATCCCTCTCTCCTTTCTCCTCCCTGAGTCATTGATGAAGGAAACTTGGCTCAGAATCAGGAACCAGGCCGCTGTCCCTGCTTCCTGGACAGTTAGGCCTCCCAAGCCCCTTGCTCTCCGCACGGCTCCAGCCGGCCACCAGGGGCCTCTGAGCCTGGGTTCTGGAAGGACTTGCTGCGGAGTCTGTCCTCAAACTCCTGGTAAGACAATGCACGTTGGAGTCCGTGGCTAACCCGTTAGCTGGCACCGCCTGGCCAGGGACCACGTCCCTCCTCCGTTCTTCCTGTCCCCTCCTCCCACATCTGTTGCCCAGCGGATGTCAGTGGGTGTGGTTTCCTGGGATACTTGTGAGAGGTGTTCAGTGAGAAGGTGAGTGAAAACCACTTCCCAGTGTGGCCCTGAGGTGGGGATGGGAGTTTGCCCATCCCAGTGACATCAGGGGAGGAGAGTTCATGAGTGACTGGATTACTCCTTGGCCACGCCACACGCTCCTCAAAGATGCCGTGTTCCCTCCCTCTGAGGGACATCTGCACATGGGGTCTCGTGTCAGGAACAATGCCACCCCCAAACCCCACCCCAGCTCCCCTGGACCAGTCATCTCTGATCCACCCACCAGCTCTCAGCCCCAATCCCTGGCCCCAGGATGGGCTCTGATGCCCACACCTTTGCCTCAATTCTATCCCCGAAGCTGCCAGCATGTTCAGGCTCCCGTCTCCTCTGTCTCCGCCGTCAGCTCTGTGGGCAGGTGCGGATGCATCTCTGCTCCTGGGAAGCGGGCACGTGAAGGGGCACCAGGCACCCTCCCAGGTGGACTGTCCCACACACCACTTTCCCCAGTTCTGTCTCCCCAATTCAGTCAGCGGGCGAAGCGGAAACCAGTTGAGGAATGAAATACCAACTTCTCTTTGTGCCAAAACCACAAATTTTTCTGATTCTTGGACGTTCCTCTTCATCTGCCTGTGTGCTTCCCCAAGCACCTCGCGCCCCAAGGTGACCCCTCTCTGCTTCCAGTCGTCTGGCTCTCATATTGCCAGGGGGGCAGGGGGTGGCAGGAGAGTGGGATCTGAGCTGGGGCCTGGGAAAGGATGTAGCAGAGCCTTGAATTAGAATGTTGGACACTTAGAGCCTTTTGTCTTGTCTTTGGCTTTAGCCCCACCTCAGGATTTAGCAAAGCCCATTCTGTGTCTGCTCACAAGTACCATAAAGGAAGAACAACTGAAGTTTGGGGGAAATCCAGATTTACCCGTGGATTTTCACCTGCACAGGGGTCAGTTCCTCTAACCCCTCCGTTGCTCAAAGGTCAGCTGTATATATGTTCTAGTGGTAGCAGGCTCTCAAAATAGGCGTTACAACCAGGTAGATCCATAGAGCAGAGGTGGAGATTCTGAACAGCGTGAAAGAAAAAAGGTCCTGAAAGTACAATGACAGGAAAATGACACACCGCTGTTTGACAAGAGCAGATCCCGTTAGGACAACTCACACCCAAGCAGAGGTCACAGGAATATCACGGCGCCAGTACCTGCTCAGATGTCGATGTGCGACAGCAGTTCATTTGTCCTGGCCCGGAGTGAGAGATGGGGCACTTGACTTACGTTAAATGCTGGTTAGAAAGCCCACAAAAAAAAATAGCTGTTAAAGACCACTTTATGTCTGAAGATCTTTCTCATAAAAATATCTGTGCCTTTGGCATTTTTTGGTGACGTTACATTAGCCCGAGGACCGAGGCGTTTGAGGCCAGTGTGGTACCTCCTTCCAAGCTCACTAACGTTGGCTCTGTTACCCAACCGATGTTTAATTTATCCAACAAATGCTTATTGTGAGCATGTACCACAGACAAGATAACATGCGGGTTATTCTGGGGCTGCAAGGATGAGTCAGAGGTGGGCTGTTGACTCCCTCAGGGGTCTGATGAACCAGAATAGACACGGCAGGCACAGGCGGACCGCCTCTCGAAGCAGAAATCGACGCTCCTCCTGACGTGCTCGTAAAACGTTATTGGAGCCCTGAGAGGGGGATGTCGCTGTGTTTTAAGTTTTCATTTATGATGTAGCAGGACACAAAATTAACACCCGGAAACCGGCAGCATTTTTTTTTTAAGTTTTCATTTATGTGTCTGACTCCCCCTGAGGGATCCAAGGGCTTTATCCATGCGTGTATCTACAAGGGCAGCAAATGTTTACCGAAGGGGTGAATGAATGAAACTAAAAATTCTGGCGTGTTTATTTTTCAAAGGAAGGCATAGCTCATCCTTCAGTTGTATATTTCATATTAAATAAATGAGTATTTCCTTGAGGCAAAGGACCATGTCTCATGTTCTATTCTTCACAGAACCTGGTGGGTACCGTTAATACACAAGAAGTATTTCTTGAATAAAATGAATGAGTTCATCCAAAAGGATGCTTTCACAATGCATAGCAAATGAATAACAAAAATGTATTTGTCAAAACCCACAGAAATATAAACAAAAAAGGGATGCATGTTAATGTATATAAATTTACCTGAGAAAAAATTTTAAAAACTCTATGAAGTTTAAACAATAAAAAAGTTCATTTCACCACAAAGCAAAATATATAGAGGTAGGATGACAGCTAGGTCAGTTGATCTTTTAAAAAAATAGTTTACTGATTACCCGGCCAGTGTGGCTCAGTGGTTGAGCATCAACCTATGAAGCATTGAGCCCAGGAATCAGGGCAAGAGGCAGCGGATTAATGATTTTCTTATCATTAATGTTTCTCTCTCTCTCCTTCTCCCTTCCTCTCTCTGAAATCAATAAAAATATATCAAGGGAAACATTGATATGACAGCACACTGATCGGCTGCTTCCTGCACACCCCATTGGGAATCGATCCTGCAACCTGGGCATTCTCCCTGACTGGGGACCAAACTGACAACCCTTTGGTGCGCGGGACGACACCTAACCAATCGAGCCACACTGGCCAGGGCAAGGCCAGGGACTTAATAGCTCAGCAACAGTGCTAACGACTCAAGTTCTCTCTCTCTCTCTCTCTCTCTCTCTCTCTCTCTTCTGCCATTTCGGTGGGTTTATGTGTCCTCACGGTAATTCTTCTCACGTTTACTGGATTCTATAGTGTTTCCACCTGTGACATCATCCAGACGTAAAAACATCCCGAGGAAGGAGACACCATTTCCTCTCTGTGTCTTCTCAAAAACAAGCTAATTTCTTCTAGGAGCTCAGACACCTTTCCTCATGTTTCAGTGGCCAGACCCGTCATGTGTGCACATCTGGACCAAAGACTCCTGAGAGGACAGAACCACATGACTGACTGAGAACGTCAGTGTCACCTTCCTCCCCTACACCCCCACCCCCGGCCGGCCCTGGTCAGCCTTCCCCAGAAGAGGCTGTATATCCTCACAAAATCAAGTCCATTAGGAAGTAAGAATTTGAGGGGGGAAAAGGATATAAATTAGGCAACCAACAGAAATGCATGGATATAGACTTTTAAGTATTAGGTAATTAAATTGTCATTTGTGAGAACTTGAACCCAGGTAACATAATTTTTTGACATTCCCCACATCACCTCCATCCAGATGTTCTACCCTTAAGCAACTCCCTGTCGGCCCAGGACACACCCACCTCCCAGGTGCCTCCACTCCTAGGTCCAGGCCTCACCTACACCTGCAGCCAGTACTTCTATCAAAACCACCTAGACTCGCACCTCTTTTTTAGGGTCTGTCCTCAGCACTCTAATAGCTTATTTGGTTTCTAGCACTTCCTTTTAAATCGTTGTCAAGAATCCTGGTCATGCTGTGTAACCAGACACATGTGCATTTTTGTAAGATCCTATGGAATAACAATGACCATCAATTCAAAAATAAATCTCATTTCTTCTTTGTTGTTAATCCTCACCCAAGGATATTTTCCCATTGATTTTTTTTTTTTTTTGAAAGACAGTGGAAGGGAGAGGAAGAGACAGAGAGAGAAACATCAGTGACTGGAATCAAACTGGCAAACTTTCAGTCTGCTGCAGGCCGACGCTCTGTCCACTGAGCCAAACCAGCGAGGGCAATAAACCTCATTTCTAAGGACAGTGTGCTGACCCTGAGGGAGATTGAAGAAAAATTGTGGGAAAGGAAATTTTCCTACAGGCCCTCTGGCATGTCCACATCATCTCTCCCATCGCTGTCTTTCTCTTTCCTGGGCTCTGTAGAGTCTGCTTTTCTTGTATCAAGATTAGGTGAGGCCCTAGCCAGTTTGGCTCAGCGGATAGAGCGTCGGCCTGCAGACTGAAGGGTCCCAAGTTCTATTCTGGCCAAGGGCACATGCCTGGGTTGTGGGCTCGATCCCCAGTGGGGGGGCGTGCACGAGGCAGCCAATCAATGATTCTCATCATGGATGTTTCTATCTCTCTCTCCCTCTTCCTTCCTCTCTGAAATCAATAAAGAAATATATTTTTTTTAAAAAAAAAAAAAAGAGCAGGTGAGGTTTTTGTGACATTTATACAGCTGGAAAGCTGTGGGGAGAGGGGTGAGGAAAGAGTGATTGTGGGAAGCAGAATGTCCCACTGCCTTAAATGCTGCGGCTAAAGGTGCTGCGTGGCTCGGCTCCCCCTACAGGACGCCATGGGACATAGCAGCCCACGCTTGGAGGGTACCATTTTGTTACTGTCCTGGCCCCTTGGTTTCATTCACCCTGTCCTGAGTGATGGTATAAGAGCTCACAGTCATGGCACCATCTCCAGCCTCCCTACACCAGAAACTTCCCTGGCCTCTCTTAACCTTTGCCAACAGAATGAAATATCTGCCAATAAAATGCTTTCAAAATTAAAGAAATGAGCTGGACGCATTGCCAAGTGGTGAGTCGCAATGAAAAACTTCCAAGTCTCCTTCCAGCTCTGAGATGCCAGTGCCCTTCCTGCCAGGATCCAAGCTGTTCAGTAGGCCCTGGCCTTAGCTCACATCCGACCTATAAAAACTTCAGCGCCTCCGTCATTACACGGAAAAACAACTGCTGAATCTGGGACAGAGGGTAGGAGGCGTGTACGTCACTCAGGAAGTCTTCAGGCCGCCAGGCCCAGAGGTTCCCATTTCTTGTTCATTCCAAGAAAAATTTCACACAGCCGCCCACATGTGGGCGTATCAGAGGGAAAGTGAGTGAGAAAGCAATAGTGAAGAGGATGCGCTCTGGTTTATGTTGTAATATACTAAACTTAGAGGAAATGCAAGCGGCACAGAGCGAATTTCCTATTCCAGAAACCTCTTCCATCGCAGACTGTCCTTGGGCAGCTGGCAGCGCCACCTAGCTGTCACTACCAGAGCCTGACACCCTATTTCCAGCCTGGTTTCGGGGTGTAGGATTAGCCACTGGCCCAATCAGACAGCTGATTGCCATTTGATGATGACGAAAGCACGAAAAGTCCCCTAAGGAGGTTTATGTGTAATAATAACTTATACTTAGATGGTGTTGTCTACAGTCCAAACCACCTTTTCACTAAAAATACCTAAACTCACATCTTCCTTGTTGAACTCAGGCTGGCTGCCCTGCATTCGTTTAGTTAACCAAACTTCCACACTTTGCATAGGTAACCTCCTGTCTTCTTTGGAAAGCTGTCAGCGGGCAGCGTCAGAGACCAGGCATCTGAACTCACTGGTTTTGCAAGCTCCCAGGATGTGTACAAAAAGCTCTAGGGAGGACAAATGGTAACATTTCATTTTGAGTCACTCACCTTCAACAGCACAGCTGCTCACGCAATATTTGCAGGAGGAGGCACAAGAGAGGTCCTAGCAAATAAAATCATGAGTGATGTCATGCGTGCAGAAGACCAGAGATCCTTGCTGGAGGCATGATCCAGAAGAAAGCCTGAGACCTGCATTGTATGCTGCTTCAGATAGGAAGCCCTTTACTAAAGTAAGCAGTTGTGGGGAATTATTCCATCATCCCTGTGCTGGCGGGCGGGGGGCGGGGGGGGGGGGGGGGCGGGGGACGGGCGGGCACTAGATGTTAAAGGGGCAAGAAGGCCAGGACTGGGTGTCCTTCCTCTGATGCAGCCTCCGGCGATACAGACCTGGGCAGAAATATTTAAACATGGTGCTTCCTAGATGTTTGGGGGAATTAACCTCCCTGAGCCTTTTCTGTGTTATTGCAAAAAGTAGGGAAGATGATGTTGTAATTTTTTTTTTTTTTTTTAGTAAATAGTCTTTATGATTCTAGGCAAATCCTATGAGAACATCCAGGAGGAGTGGAACTGTGTCCGTTGCCTATTTGGATCCAGGGTGAGCTGGTTAAGATGCGAGCTGGTGACTTACGAGGGGTGAAAAGTTCCCCCTCGTGTTACCTCTCCTCTGTCATCTGCTTCCCGAAACAGGGACGGTGCGGTCCAGCAGCCGTCGGGTCTGGAACGGCTGCTGCGCTGCGTGAGGGTCAATGTCGAGGTGCGTGGACCTGAGCGAGCCGTGGACTCAGGAAGGGGGGCCGGTTCCGTGGTGCAGGCCCCCTGCTGGCTGTCACAGGAGGGGACACCTGGACCCTCTTTCTTTTTTTTAAAATATATTTTATTGATTTTTTACAGAGAGGAAGGGAGAGGGATAGAGAGTTAGAAACATCGATGAGAGAGAAACATCAATTCAGCTGCCTCCTGCACACTCCCCACTGGGGATGTGCCAGCAACCAAGGTACATGCCCCCGACCAGAATCGAACCCAGGACCCCTCAGTCCGCAGGCCAATGCTCAGAATCTATCCACTGAGCCAAACCGGTCAGGGCTGGGCCCTCTTCTTAAGGGCACGTCAGGGGCTCAGTCTTCCTATGTCCACTCAAAACAGGGCTGGGACCCCAGGCAGCGGCCACAGGGAACCAGCAGCTCTGCCCAGCATCAGGCCAGGGTGGACACGATGACCGGCCACCTGTGTCCACGCTGTGGCCGAAGCCTCTGACCTCGGTGAGGTGTGCACGCAGCACAGGGTGCTGGCCCACTGAGAGGGTCCAGCTGGTGTGGGGACCCAGGAGCCTTCTCTGCCCGGGCTCAGGGAACTACGATAACCTCCCCTCCGTGAAGGCCCAGTGGCAGCGGGCTCTCCCCCCTGGGTCTGTGGAGACGAGCGAACGGGAGGAGCCCATCCAGGAAACTCCAGCGGTTTACACGCTGACAACCTGCAGGGCAGGCGAGCGGATGGACCCGAGCCCGGGGACAGGCACGATGCAGCGAGGTGGCTCCCGGTCCCCGGCACGTGGGTGGCTGCCACAGGTGCGGCGGGCAGCCTGCCAGGAAGACACTGCACTGAGCAGGGTTCGGGGCTCGGGCATGTCAGAGGCTTTGCCTGCTCCACCTGAGTTCCCACGGGGGCGGGGCCGCCGGGTAATTGGCAGCTCCCGGGATAGAATGATTTCTCCTCTGGGCCAATATCTGCCCTGCAGCCGCCAGTCCTGCCTTCTGAGAATCCAGGTTCCTCCACTCTTCTGATGGGCAGGACTGAACTCCCTCTAAGAGCCGGGACAGAGGAAAACCTCTCTGAGCCTGAGATAAACTGTCTATTTTCTGAGAAAGCAGAAAAAGGAACGGTTTTACCTGTCCTGTGGCATTTGTACTGAGGGATCTGGCAGACGCTGACTGAGTTATTGCGGACAGATGCTGGACAGACGTGGAATACTCACCTCGCAGGTGGAGAAGCAGGCTTTCCCTGTCCCGTCTCCCTGGGAGGGGCACCCACCTCCCACCCCTGCCTGCACACGCGCACACGCTAGGCTAGCGCTTGAGGACGAGTCGGTCCACACTGAGCATCGGCGGGCGCCAGGCACTGGCCCAGGAGGCACTCTGAAAAGGACCCTGTTTCTCCGGAGACACCTGACACCCCCGGGAACACCTGATCCGAGCGTCTCCCAGCAGAAGGGTTTTCCCGAGAGAGAACGGGTTTCCTCCTGGACCGAGGCCGGCAGAGAACCGGTGCCGCCAGCTGAGCTGAGGAGCTACGTAAAGGTCATGCCTTTCGGGGGGTGGCTTGGTGCCAGCTGTCCCCCGAAACCCTTCAGCATCACCTCTACCCGAGCGCAAGCCTGTGGATGCCCCCTCTGCTCTCCGCGTCATTTTGTCATCTGCCTCTCCCCGCGACTCCGCCATCTGTCACTCCTCTCCGGGGGGTTCCAGGGGATGTAGACAGGGCCTCTGCCCAGCAAACGCTTACTCCTCCTCTGCCCTCCCGCCACACCTTCTCCCTCCTCGCGGGACCTGCTCGGGTCTCCCGGTGCCTCTGAGCTTTCGGCCGGCGTCTTTCATCTCAGTTCTTCCAGGTTTGAGCCAGGACCTGTCACTTTACATGGATTATGGGTAAAGGTCTTGAATGAAAGAAATACTAATGGAGTTAATGCACAATAAAGCACTGAGAGCAAGACCAACAACAGACTACTAATTAGGAAAATGTTGTATAGCAAAGGTTTCTGAGTTGGTGGCTTAGAATCCCAAGCACATTCTCTCGATGTAAGCATGTTATACACGTCATGTGATGCAGTTGCAACAATGTAATCATTGCCCTGGTTGGAGTCAAAGAGCCCCTGGGAACCGTCCTGAGTACCTGGTCATCCTCTCTAGCGGGACATACTCTCCCAGGGGACACCCTTCTGTCCTTTCTCACCATGACCTTTCCCTGCAATGGAAAGCATGATTGGTTTTGCTTATTTGTGTAGGACAAGAGAATGAATGAATAAATGCTGTTGTTCATTCCTCAACTGTTCATTAAACACCCACCATCGTCAGGTGCTATGCAAGGTCCTGGCAATAGAGTTAGTGCTCACCATTAAGGAAGTCACAGGTGAGAGAGACAGATCAACAAACAGAGTATCAGAATGTTGGGGGATGGCGGTAGAGATGCCGAGAGTAAGAGAGTGAGCTCAGTGCAGAAGCAGAGACCCTGTGGAATGCCACTAAAGGGGCTGATGGGGAAGAGGTTGCTGCCAGAGGAACTGGAAGGGGTGAGAGAGGTCGGAAGACAGGCTGGCATCACAGAACCAAGTAAGAAGAGCGCTTCATGGAGTGAGGGCTGAGCGCACCTGGTCTGTTCAGGTCTGTCACCTCTTCTCTTTGGAATGCATATCTCCAGCCCAGACCTCTCCCCTGGACATGGAGCACCGCCTGCCTGTTCCATATCTCCACGTGGGTGTCTAACAGGCTTGCCATCACAACGCCAACAATTAGGAAGAACATCTGGCGAGTGTAAGAGAGTTGATGTTTACACCCCTATTCGTAAGAGCTAGAGCAAAAACCTGAGGTGGGGCTGTCGGGAACGCTTGGGGGAGGTGAGCTATAAGATTTGCCTTTGGGTGGCTGTTAAAGATGAAAAGGGAGGAGGCACTAATTTTGCAAGAGTGGATACTTGAACAGGTCTGTCCATTAACCAAAACTTGACCAGTTTGATGGCACACATGGTTTAGGGGAAGACCCTAGGTCAGTGATGGCGAACCTATGACACGCGTGTCAGAGGTGACACACAAACTCATTTTTTTTTGGTTGGTTTTTCTTTGTTAAATGGCATTTAAATATATAAAATAAATATCAAAAATATAAGTCTTTGGAGGAGAAACCAAGATGGCAGCATAGGTAAACACCGGAAATTGCTGCCTCTGACAACAACTTCAAAAATACAACGAAAAGACAAAACGGACATCATCCAGAACTACAGGAAGGCTGGCTAAGTGGAAATTCTACAACTAGAAGGAAAGAGAAAGGCACACTGAGACTCAGAGGAGCTGCGGAAGTAAAGTGCAGAGATACGGAGGCTCAAGCTTGCGCGAAAGGGGGTTGGCACCTGAGGACGCGGCTGTCTTTTTGAATCCAGAGGGTATCACAAGCTCCCAACTGCTCTGAACTCCAGTTCCGGGGAATCTCTGGGGACCCAGGACTCATAGGGGGAGAAACTGGACTGTCTGGCAGCAGGCTGAACTCGGAACTTGAGGGCGGCTTTCCCTCAGAGGTGCTTGCAGCAATTACAGGGACACTGAGACACTGGCCCCCTTAGGGCAGGGCTGAGGATCAGCCATATCTGCTTACTCCACCCTGTTGATTCTGAGACCCCGCCCCACCCAGGCTGCAGCAGAGACTTTTGCATATGAATGCCCTGGCCCTTTGCAATATGAAAATTACCTAACAAACTGCAGCTGGGCCAGACAGACCCAGAACTTCCAAGAGAAGGCCCAAGGCCCCACAGCAGCTTGCATTGCTTCACAGCTGGGCCTCACCTGGGCACCTCCAAACCTCCAAAAAAGGAAGGGGAATCTGCAGATCTCTTCGTAGCTCCTGCTGGGTAGCCTCAGGCAGAGGCTAAATTAACACCTCCTTAGATCCAAGAGCCAGTGTACCCAGTGGTCAGAGTAAGACCATCCAGATTACAACTCCTCAGATCCATAAGGAACACACTCAAGGGGCAGACTCAGTGAGCACCAAAGCCCCACTGAAGAAAGTCTTGCCCCAGAAGGGTGTCTTAAGCACAGAAGTTCTCCCACTGCAGACACAGCTGATTCTCACAGCTAATTGGCCTGGAGGTCAATTCCTCCCAGTGATACCTACAACAATCAAGGCTTAACACAACAAGACTGCACACAGCCCACCAAGGGGTGCATCAAGAGTGTCCACCTCAGGTAATTGGGGAGGCTGAGCCACTGGGCCCTATAGGACACCTAGCACACAAAGCCACTCTACCAACACAAGGAAGCATAAAAAATGTGGAGACAAAGAAACAGGTCACAAATGACAGAAATGGAGGACAGCAAATGACTGGATATACAGTTCAAAACCACGGTTATAAGGTTTTTCAAGAATTTTCTGGAAACCGCCGATAAATTTAGTGAGACCCTGGAGGATATGAAAAAAGACCAACTAGAAATTAAGCATACACTGACTGAAATAAAGAATAATATACAGAGATCCAACACAGACAAGAGGATCTCAAGAATCAAGTTAAAGATTTGAAATACAAAGAAACAAAATATACCCAACTGGAAAAGCAAAGAGAAAAAAGAATCCAAGAATATGAAGATAGTGTAAAGAGCCTCTGGGACAACCTCAAGCATACCAATATCCGAATTATAGGGGTGCCAGAAGAAGAGAGAAAGCAAGATATTGAAAACCTATTTGAAGAAATAATAACAGAAAACTTCCCCTATCTGGTGAAAGAAATAGACTTACAAGTCCAGGAAGTGCAGAGAATCCCAAACAAAAGGAATCAAAAGAGGACCACACCAAGACACATCATAATTAAAATGCCAAGAACAAAAGACAAAGAGGTAATCTTAAAAGCAGCAAGAGAAAAAAAGTCAGTTACCTACAAGGGAGTACCCATACGACTGTCAGCTCATTTCTCAACAGAAGCTATGCAGGCCAGAAGAGAATGGCAAGAAATATTCAAAGTGATGAATAGCAAGAACCTACAACCAAGATTACTTTATCCAGCAAAGCTATCATTCAGAATTGAAGGTCAGATAAAGAGCTTCACAGATAAGAAAAAGCTAAAGGAGTTCATCACCACCAAACCAGCATTATATGAAATACTGAAAGGTATTCTTTAAGAAGAGGAAGAAAAAAAAGGTAAAGATAAAAATTATGAACAGAAAATACATATCTATCAACAAGTGAATCTAAAAATCAAGTGAATAAAAAATCTGATGAACAGAGTAAACTGGTGAATATAATAGAACCAGGGGCATGGAAAGGGAGTGGAGTGACAATTCTTGAGGGGAAACGGGTGTGGGGGGTGCAAGAAGAGACTGGACAAAAATTGTACACCTATTGATGAGGACAGTGGGAGGAGTAAGGGCAGAGGGTGGGGTGGGAACTGGGTGGAGGAGAGCTATGGGGGAAAAAAAGAGGAACACCTGTAATAATCTGAACAATAATGATTTAGTTAACATATATATATATATATATATATATGTACTAATAAAAGAGAAACATGGTAATTAGCGTACGACCGCTACCCTTCCCATTGGCTAATCATCATATCCTTATGCAAATTAACTGTCAGCCAAGATGGCGGCCGGCAGCCATGCACTGAAGCAAGCAGGGAGGCTTGCTTGCTCCAGTGACTGTGGACTCCAACGTTCCCCGCCTAACTTGCCGGCCTCTCAGCTGCAACTCTAAACAACTATGTACTATGTTGCAAATAAGAAGCTAAACAAAACCCCAGAAACCAGCCGGACTGAAAGCCAGCCGGACCGCAACATTGTATCGATGTTTTCAGCAGCGAGGCCTCAGAGCTAAAGCTGGCCCAGAATAAAAAAAAAAGAAAGAAAGAAAAAGAAAACAAGGAGTGGTTGGAAGCTTCAGTCACTCGCCAGCTGGAAAACAGCCCTCAGCCCCTCAGCCAGACTGGCCAGGCACCCCAGTGGGGACCCCCACCCTGATCCAGGAAACCCTTCAGGGCAAACCAGCCAGCCCCTACCCATGCACCAGGCCTCTATTCTATATAGTAAAAGGGTAATATGCCTCCCGGCACCAGGAGCAGCGGAGCAGCGAGGCTCCCAGCACCGAGATCAGCGTGACAGGGGCCAGCGCCCAAACCCCCTGATTGCCCTGCGGCTCTGTGTGTGACAGGGGGCGGGGCCAAAACCTCCCTATCCGCCCTGCTCTGTTCATGACAGGGGAAGGCGCCCCAACCCCCGATCAGCCTGCTCTGTGCCTGATAGGGGGGAGCTCCCCAATCCCCTGATCACCCTGCGGCTCTGTGTTTGACAGGGTGCAGCGCACCAACCCCCTGATCAGCCCTGCTCTGTGTGTGACAGGGGGCGGTGCCCCAACTCCCCTATCGGCCCTACTCTGTGAGTGACAGGGGGGAGCTCCTCAACCCCCTGATCGGTCCTGCTCTGTGCATGACAGGGGGAAGCTCCCCAACCCCCTGATCGACCCTGCTCTGTGTGTGACAGGGTACGGAGCCCCAACCCCCCTGATGGGCCCTGCTCTGTGAGTGACAGGGGGCAGCGCCCCAACCCCCTGATCGGCCCTGCTCTGTGCATGACAGGGGGTGGCACCGCAACCTCCCCATCGACCCTGCCTTGAGTGTGACAGGGGGCGGTACCCCAACCCCCCAATCGGCCCTACCCTGGGTGTGACTGAGGGTGGCATCACAACCTCCCGATCTGCCCTGCTCTGTGCATGAAGGGGCAGCGCCCCAACTCCCCAATCGGCCCTGCTCTGAGCCTGACCAGGGGCTGCACTTAGGGATTGGCCCTGCCCTCTGCCGCCCAGGAGCAGGCCTAAGCCATCAGGTCATTATCTCCCGAGGGGTCCCAGACTGCGAGAGGGCACAGGCTGGGCTGGGGGACCACCCCCCAGTGCACAAATTTTTGTGCACCGGGCCTCTAGTATATATATATATAAACCCTAACTTAACTCTGGTGCCATGTCACATATAGAAATTTTTTGATATTTGTAACCATAGTAAAACAAAGAATATACATACATCTTTGTTTTACTATGGTTGCAAATATCAAAAAATTTCTATATGTGACATGGCACCAGAGTTAAGTTAGGGTTTCTCAAAATGCTGACACGCCGAGTTCAAAAGGTTCGCCATCACTGCTCAAGGTGGACAGGCATTTACTGAGCCCTCCAGGGGGAAATCTTCCCCCGTCAGGTAGCATCCTGCTCCGTTGATGGACAATTGCATCAGCACCAATAGGCCGGCTACCAGGACAAGTGGCGGAGGACAACAGGCACCACTGGTGCCTCTTCTAACCACTTATTCATAAGGATAAAGTCTAAAGGAGCCAAAGACTCCCCGCCTCCCACATGTGTTTCATGGAAACCAGGAAAACCATCCCTGAACCCTCCTGTGTTGGGTCGGAGTCCAAACTGTTTAATTGAGAAACTGAGGTACGGCAGGTGCGGGTGACATGTCCAGTGGGAAGCAGCTTGCTTCTCCACAAACACACTTAATAGGTTGGAATCAGGAGGGAAGTAGATCTCTGCCCGGCTGGCATGGCGCAGTGTGTAAGTGTCGACCCATGAACCAGGGGGTCACGGTTTGGATCTCGGTCAGGGCACATGCCCAGGATGCTGGCTCGATCCCCCGTGTGGGGCGTGCAGGAGCAGCCCATCAACGATTCTTTCCCATCATTGTTGTTTCTCTCTCTCTCCCTCTTCCTCTCCCTTTCTCCCTCTAAAATCAATTAAAAAGTAAACGTAAAAAAAAGGGAAGTGGATCTCAACAGTCTTTCCTCCAGGCAGGTATCCAAAGGTTCATATTAAAACATTTTATGTGACACCAAATGATGGAACAGTGCCATAGACAGAACTTTATTTCAGACCAGTGGTTTCTTGATTTCGTCTGTTTCTTCCCAAAGACAAGGTCTGTGCAATCCAGCCAGCTCTATCCCTGCCCCAGGCTCTGTGATGGCAGACAGCCCTGAGGTTGCCCAAGAAACTCGGCTAAAACTGTTTGGTTTCCCTGTGAAGGTGGCGCCTGTGAAGATGGTGCCCATGAAGATGGCGCCTATGAGGATGGCACCTGTGAAGATGGCCATGAAGATGGCACCTGTAAAGATGGTGCCAGTTAAGATGGCTGCTGTGAAATGGCACCCTTGAAGATGGCGCCTGTGAGGATGGCGTCCATGAAGATGGCACCTGTGAAGATTATGCCTGTGAAGATGGCGCCTGTGAAGATGTTGCCTGTGAAGATGGCGTCCATGAAGATGGCACCTGTGAAGATGGTGCCCATGAAGATGGCTCTTGTGAAGATGGTGCCCATGAAGATGGCGCCTGTGAAGATGGCGCTTGTGAGGATGGCACCTGTGAAGATGGCGCCCATGAAGATGGCCATGAAGATGGTACCTGTAAAGATGGTGCCCATAAAGATGGCACCTGTGAAGATGGCGCCTGTGAAGATGTTGCCTGTGAAGATGGCGCCTGTTGTTGGGGTCCAACCCCAGCAGGTCCAGGGGTCCCCAAAGGTGTGGACGGAGTCGGCAAAGAAGGAATGATACGAAGACAGTGTTCAGTTGATCAGCAGCCTAGCCAGGATCTCTAACCAGGATCTCCAGCCAAGTTCTGTCCAGGATCTCCAGCCAAGTTCTGTCTTCTATTGTCTCGTTATATCTGTATTTATACCAGTTGATTTTAATCCTGTCAATTTCTATTCCAAAGGTTAGGGCATTTCTTATCTACATTCCAGGGAGTAAAGATTATGTAGCTTAAGGGTGATTGTTTGTAGTTAAAGTGATTAACTACCTGCCTGGCACTTAGTTAAGGGATTTTATTCCCTCCCTAACTTCAGGGGAAAATCCCTACCTGGGGAAACAACCTTTCTCGGAGAGGTGACCTTGGTTAAAACACGTAGCGCCAAGAAGGTGAGCAAACATATTAAGAACAGTATGCCATAGACGCCAGGTCCCTTGAAACATATGCTGTGCAGATGTTTCTTCCCTTCAGCGACTGTGTCAAGCAGCAAGGATGGACCGGCTTCCGGCAGCCTGTGAAGATGTTGCCTGTGAAGATGGCGCCTGTGAAGATGTTGCCTGTGAAGATGTTGCCTGTGAAGATGGCGCCTGTGAAGATGTTGCCTGTGAAGATGTTGCCTGTGAAGACGGCGCCTGTGAAGATGGTGTCCATGAAGATGGCGCCCATGAAGATAGTGCCTAGCAGATGTGATCTCTTCCCTGGGAATGAGTCAGGAGGCCATGACTCCTGGTTTGTGTGTTCAAACGTTGTTTTTCCCAATGTGGTTAGGTAGGTCTTGGCCATTGACCGTGGACTGACATTTCTACCAAAGGTCAGATCTATACCATCTCCTTGGAGGTCAGAGGCATCCAAGTGTACTTTTCCACCGTTATTGTCTCTGCTCAGGGCACACTGAGAACTGCTGGTGTTCTTGCCAGGATGTGACTATATCCAACCTTTCACCCCACATGAGACACCGAGGCCTGGTATCAACCACAGTGAATGGGAAGTCATTCGATGGGATGCCTGCTAGATTAGCCTTCTTGCCAAGAACACTGACACATGAAGGTGGGGTGAGTGAAGATTATCCACATTACTACATATGAGGGCCCACTCAAGAAAGGCCTAGCACAGTGATGGCAAACCTATGACACATGTGTCAGAGGTGACACACGAACTCATTTTTTTGGTTGATTTTTCTTTGTTAAATGGCATTTAAGTATATAAAATAAATATCAAAAATATAAGTCTTTGCTTTACTATGGTTGCAAATATCAAAAAATTTCTATATGTGACACGGCACCAGAGTTAAGTTAGGGTTTTTCAAAATGCTGACACACCGAGCTCAAAAGGTACACCATCACTGGCTAGCAGGAGACACAAAAAATTAAGACTCAAGTTGGTTCTGGAGGAAAGACATTGAAAGTTCACATAAAAATAGAACCACACTGGCAGAATGTGATGATCTAAAAACTAGCATCACAGCCTTGCCACAGGCCAAGGCCAGCATGTCCTGGGCACGGAGACTGGCACTGGGTGGGCGGGTGCCTCAGGAGCAGCCACTGCAGAATGAGCAGGAAACAATCTATCAGGGGTGATGGGCACATGGAAAGAGGTTGGCACTTAAAAATGGGAGGAAGGAAGCAAAAAAACATGGGTAGAGGAAACCGCAAGGCAAAGGCTGTGCAGGGAGCATCAACCCAGGAGGAAGCAGGTGGTGACAGGAAGAATGGCCGTAGAGTAGAAATCTGCAGATGTCTGCAGCTGAGCAGGGAGCAGAGAACCAGCTGTTCCAGCTCCGCCAAACCTTAGTGAGCGGTCCCTAACCCAGTGCTCACGTGGCCTGGCCTCCTGCCGCCCCGACTTCTACAAGGCTCACGCCATGCAACTTCTCTGTGCTTGGTTCCTGGGTACACTTAGAGCAGACACCGTCGCCTGACAAACTCTAAATTGTGTTGTGAGCGGTCAGAATCCTCTTTCTCTTGGTCCATTTATTAATCGTCATTATTTTTAAAAATCCAACAACACTTCCTGAAATTAAAACCAAACCAAAACAATATATTGACTAAATGAATCAACATGATCATAGCCAGATTTGAAAAAATGAGTTTTATGCAGTTGAAAAGACACCAAAAATAATATTCATAAACTCTTTGACTTTCAGAGCCCCTAAGGACACTCAAGACACACAGATGACACATAACGCAAATCTCCAAAGAGTGGCACCCCCAGAAGGGTGTTGGGGAGTCTATGAATCTACCAAACACTGGGAATTCACATGCTTTTCTTTCATTCATGAACGTCATCAGATTCTCCAAAATCACTGACTTAGATGTGCCCTTCTGACTTCTGGCTGGATTTTACACATTTTATCTTCTTTTATTGGCCACCCCCATAGCCTGAGCTTTAATCCTAATAATGACACTCCATTCCTACCCCTCCCCAGGCCACTCTTCCTTTCTCGTTTCTGATCTCTTTCCATTGTCCGCTGCCCACTCTAACTCCCTCTCCCATTTCCCTCTCTCCCACAGTTCATTTAAGCTACAGGTGATTTCCATGTTTCTCATCTCCCAGAGCTAAAGAGGATGCCACTTCCGAGTTTAAGCTACTTCACCTAAGTCTTAGTCTTCTCCTCCTTCCATACTTTTGTACACCCATCCCCACCCTCTCCCTCCCTCGGTGCCTGGGGAGTCCCAGGGTGAGTCACTGTGATATTAATAATGCCCTCGGTGTAAGAGGAGACATCACTAGTCACCATCATGCGACTCGTGCCCCTGAGCGATTTGCTCCATAGTAGGAACCAGCGGGCATTGGGATCTCCCCCACACCCCGCTCAGTGCCCCTCGGAACAGTCGCAAGCATTTTCTAAACTGAGATTAGGGGAACAGAATAGGAAGAAGCCAATTTCCCGTCTCCTGAATCCGTGGCGAGGAGGGTCTATAGGGGGCCAGTGCCCAAAACTAGGAGCAGTCAGAACATTTTAATTCACATTTATTCTGCTCATGGTTCGTTTTTATTATTCTTTTCTAATGGGAAGAGAAGCTGGTGTCAGGTACTAAAGTCTTCAATAATAAAGGAACCAGTTAGTGAGCACAGGCAGGTTACATCATCCTGAACCCTCCCAACCACCCATCCTCAGGGAACTGCAAATCGCCGAGCCAGTGAGGGATAAACCCAGGGTTTGACTCTCCCTTGCTTTCCATCACGCACGCTGCCTGTGTTACAGCTCCAGTCCCTGATTCTGAGTGAGAACATGAGCCCCAAGAAGGCAGAGAAGAGGCCGGCAGTGGCTTCAGTGTCTGAGAGGGACCCTTCTGGCCAACTTCCTGTCAGTCACTTTCCTATCCAAATCTGAGGCTCTTTCAGTAACTGGAGATCTGGTGGCTAATGTGTGTCCGAGTTTTAAGTGTATTTTTTTATTATTGATGAAAGAGGAAGAGAGAGAGAGAGAGAGAGAGAGAGAGATCGATTTACTGTTCCACCCATTCTGCATTCATTCGGTGCATCATGTATGTGCCCTGTCCTGGGATTGAAGCCATAACTGTGGCATAATTGGGACGATGCTCTAACCAGCTGAGCCGCCCATCCAGAGCTTCAGTGTACATTTTTGTAACCTGCTACTGTATCCCTGGCGTAGGAGTGGGCTCCATTTTTGCCTGCCTTTACCGGGCACTCGCCTGCTCTAATTAAGTCTATAGACAGTTGTTAGACAGTCCTGAAGAGTAAAAATGACTTCTGTCCATGGGGAAGAAGAAGGGTTTTCCTACTCGGGGATGCACCAACATTTCTAATATCACAGCTGTCACTGTTGGATCCACACTGTGCACCCAGTCCTACTATGTTACATCGCATACATTGATTTCCTTAATGTATATTATCTCAATGGTGGGTAGGTGTGAGCTTCTCTATTTCACGCATCAGAAAAGTGAGCTTAGCTAAGTGCCCAGGCTGGCAAAGGGTCTCGGCCTGACATCACCGTCTCGTCCAGGTGTGAAGTGTTGCACAGACACGGACATCACTCCCGTTTAAGAACCACACTAATCAATCTATTGGCTTTTGATGTTTATGTAAAAGAAGTTTGTTGGTTTTTTAATATATTTTTATTGATTTCAGAGAAGAAGAGAGGGGGAGAGAGAGAAACATCAATGATGAAAGAGAATCCTTGATTGGCTGCCTCCTGCACGCCCCCTACTGGGGATTGAGCCCACAACCGGGGCATGTGCCCTTGATCAGAATTGAACCCAGGACCCTTCCGTCTGCAGGCCCATGCTCTATCCACTGAGCAACACTGGCCAGGGCAAATAGAAGTTCCTTTACAGTCTAAAAAAAAGACACACAAAAAACAAGAAGCAGGTAAGCCTCAGCCAAGGTGTAATTGATAAAATAACAATAGTAATTTATCAGTATCACTGTTTCCGAATGTGTATTGAGCTCTCCTATCTGCCAGACACTGTGTTGGATATTTGCTGAACTATCATTACTCTTATTTTTCCCAGCTTGCAAGGATGAAGACTTACACACCTACCAATCCAGGCTGAAGGCTGACCTCCTAGCGCATCTGTTTGGTGATGGGGTTTTTATGGGGGAGAACATTTTATCTGAAGCCTATTTTACTTAAATCACATCCAAACTTCCCTCCATCCTCAGCTGCCTCCTTCTCTGACACCCTCTTCCCTTTAAGAAAAGCTCCAAATGCATCCACTGGTCTATTACGTCCCCGGGTGCATGGATGCCCCTGCATGCAGACCCGGCTCGCTGGCTAAGGGTCCCACGGCCCATCCCCTCCGGGGTAGAGGGCACTGGCTGGAGGGCTGGAACCGCTGCCCGGCTGGCCCAGCACAGCTTTGGGTTCTGACAATTCGGCGCAGTCCAAGCCCGGCTCGATGAACGCCACGGACCGGCAGGAAGAGCAGGCGTGTCCAGGGGAGCAGTCTGCAGTCCCAGCTCCCCTCCGACCCGCCTGAGTGCAGAGCTCCAGCCAAGAGCTGCAGGGGCTTTGTGTGCGGCAGGAAGAAGGAGACCGGAGGGGAGCGATGATGGCAGCCTTTCCTCCCGAGGAGCCCGAGGCCCTGGCAGTGCCTGCCCGGCCTGTGCCTCGTTCATTAGGTCTTCCTCTCGCCAGAACTACAGCCTCACACCTCTCCCTCCACCGCACACCTCCCGCTCCGCTCATTCTCAGCTGACACGGCTTCTTCTTCGCCGTGGAAGTTAGAAGCCGCCGGGAAAGAGCTTCCACGGGCGCCCCCGCCTCTCCAGGCAGCTCCACACAAGTGGCCTGAGCGCCTCTAGGACGCGTGGACGCTCCGTGGTCCCAGCCAGGTCAGCCCGGAGCCCACTCTGGGCCCTCCCCGGGCCCTCCCCAAGGATCGGCTCCCTCCAATGCTTCGTCTCTCTCCTCCATCACGAGGTTTCCTATCCGCACACCACGTGCTGTGTGCACCTCGGTGAGCCGCACACACCACGTGCTGTGTGCACCTCGGTGAGCCGCCTTCAGCCCGCGCTGCCTCAGCAACGGCCCGTCTCCTGGTCCCTCCGGAGCAGCGTCCACGGAGCCGTCTGTGCGGGGGCCTCGCTGAACCAGACTCTCCATCCCACTGTGCCTCGCCTTAAAGTCGCTCTAGCTGAGGTCTTCCCCTCCCCCACCCCCACGGGGCCAAACCCGGGTTCAGTCCCACACATGGTCCCACGTGACCTACAGCAGCACCTGACCTGGGGCTCATGGCTTCCCTCCTGCATTTGTTTCTGGTTCTTTCCTCCTTCGCTGACGGCTCTGTCAATGTCCATTGTTGGTTCCTACTCACATTCCTGCCACCTCGTGTCCCCAGGACGGGGCTCAGCCTTCGGATGCCTCCAGACGTACCTGCTCCTTCCCACCTCCTCCCGTCACAAATGAAACGCGTCTATGCAGGTTCCCCAGCTTATGTCTCTGACCCACTCTGTCCTCTGAACACCAGCCTTACAAGTACAACTGCCAGTTCAGACTCCACCTGGGTTTTGAATAGGCCTTTCACATTTATCATGGCCCATCCTGTCCCCACGCCGGCTGGGCCTTTCCCATCTCGGTAAATGGTAAGGGCCTTCTGCCGGTGCTGAGGCCAAACCCAGTGTAACCCTGACTGCTCTTCCCCTCTCCTCCCTCCTGGAAACATGTCTTGTCACCCCCTCTCCCCGGTTCTAGCCAGACCAGCCACACCCTGCTCCCTTGCTGCCCGGTGCCCACCATCGTATGGCTTTCCTGCCTCACGAACTGCTTCCTTCCCCGTGCACTGTGGTCTGCGCTCTGCTGGGAGAGCGATCTTCTAACCTGCAGGCCCGGTGGGCTGCTCCGGGACTCAGCGCTTCTCCTGTCACTCAGCGCCAAACCCGCTGTCTCCCACCTGCAGGGGCCTTGGGGGGCCTGGGCTTCCTGTGCGTGGCCAGCGTGGAGGCGTGGTGTTGACCGGAATCCTCCCGTGTGACATGCAGACACGCCAGGCCCCTCCTCTCCTTTGAGATGCTCCTCACTGGGGAGCCCTCTCCCATTGCAACAGCGGAATGAAATCATCTGAATTGTCTGCTGTATTTTGTCTTTCGCCACTTTCGTTGTTAGTATCGGAGGCCTCTCCCCACGTCCCTGTGGGCAGCAGTTGCCCGTCCATCTCATGGGCTGCCCTTCAGGAATAGGATGATCCCAGGTCCCTCCACTCCGGCCCCTGCTGTGGTCTGAGGTGTCCCTGCTTGTGGCTTGTTCTGATGAATGAAAGGCTCCCCATGGGGGAGCGGGAGCAGCCGGGGTGCAAACTGAGAGCCAGGGACAAGCCTCCTCTCCATGTACTGGGGTCTCTCCCTCACTGGGTACATTTTCATCAGCCTCCAATCGAGAAGGGGGGTGTAAATGAAGACTAGCCACTTTCCTCCCTCCCCAACACTCCTCCTATGATGCCTTTACCATGAATTTCAAGCTCAGTGTCTGGATTAGTTCCCAGCAGGTCAGCCTGCTGCCGTCTCCACCTGCCTCAGCCATGGCCCTGCCGGAGCAGCCCCCCTGCTGCCCTACCAAAGTCTTGCCCCGGAGCTTGCTGGGAAGGTGGGCTCTGAGGCCCCAGGTGTACCGAATGGCAACCTGCACGTCAACAAGGCCCCAGCCCCACACTCTCTGGTTTGGAGGGGCAGCTGCTGTGGAGTGTGGCCGAGGAAAGGCTACCCTGGTGGAGGGCTCCCAGTCCACTTGGGGGGTCTCAGGCAAGTTCCCATCAAGAAGTGACATCTAGACGAGAGACCAAGATGGCGGCATAGGTAAACACCGGAGTTTGCTGCCGCAAACAACCACTTCAAAAATACAACTAAAAGACGGAACAGACATCACCCAGAACCACAGGAAGGCTGGCTGAGGAGAGACTCTTCAACTAGAAGGAAAGACAACAGCATACCGAGGCTCAGAGGAGGCGCAGTGTGGAAAATATAAAGGTGCGGTGGTGTGCGCGCAAAGCGGGCTGGTGGCTGAGGCCGCGGTTGTCGTTTTCAATCAGGAGGGAGTCTCAGACTCTGAGCTCCAGATCTGGGCGAGTCTCTAGGGACTCAGACTCAAAAGGGAGAAGCGGGATTGTCTGGCATCAGTTGGAACGTGAGGGCAGCTTTCTCTCTGAGATTTGCAGCCATTGCTGGGGTTCTGAGAAGCAGAGCCTCTGGGAACGGGACTGAGAGCAGCCATAACTGCTCCCTCCGCCCGCCCTATTGATCCCGTGCGACCCGCCCCGCCCAAGCCCTGTGCAGAGCCATTTGCCAGATAGCCTCAGGCAAAGGCTAGATTAGCACCTCTCCAGAGGACAGAAGTTTTCCCGCAGCAGACACAGCTGATTCTCACAGCCAGTCGGCCTGGTGGTCAAATCCCTCTAGTATTAACTACAACAATCAAGGCTTAACTAGAACAAGACTGCGCACAAAGACCACAAGGGGGTGCACCAAGAAAGCATAAAAAATGCGGAGACAAAAAAAAAACATGACAGAAATGGAGGATATAGAGCTAAAAAACGCAATTTTGAGGGCTTGCAATAATGTGGTAGAAGCTGCCAATAAACTTGATGAGAGCCTCACGAAAACTAATGAGACCCTCGATGCTATGATAAAGAACCAACTAGAAATTAAGCATACACGGACTGAAATAAAGAATATTATACAGACACCCAATAGCAGACCAGAGGAGTGCAAGAATCAAGTCAAAGATTTAAAATGCGAAGAAGCAAAAAACACCCAACCGGAAAAGCAAAATGAAAAAAGAATCCGAAAATATGAAGATAGTGTATGGAGCCTCTGGGACAGCTTCAAGCGTACAAATATCAGAATTATAGGGGTGCCAGAAGATGAGAGACAGCAAGATATTGAAAACCTATTTGAAGAAATAATGGCAGAAAACTTCCCCCACCTGGTGAAAGAAATGGACTTACAGGTCCAAGAAGCGCAGAGAACCCCAAACAAAAGGAATCCAAAGAGGACCACACCAAGACACATCATCATTAAAATGCCAAGAGCAAAAGACAAAGAGAGAATCTTAAAAGCAGCAAGAGAAAGAGACTCAATTACCTACAAGGGAATACCCATACGACTGTCAACTGATTTCTCAACAGAAACTTTGCAGGCCAGAAGGGAATGGCAAGAAATATTCAAAGTGATGAATACCAAGAACCTACAACCAAGATTACTTTATCCAGCAAAGCTATCATTCAGAAGTGAAGGCCAGATAAAGAGCTTCACAGATAAGGAAAAGCTAAAGGAGTTCATCACCACTAAACCAGTATTATACGAAATGCTGAAAGGTATCCTTTAAGAAGAGGAAGAAGAAAAAGGTAAAGATACAAATTGTGCACAACAAACATGCATCTATCAACAAGTGAATCTAAGAATCAAGTGAATAAATAATCTGATGTACAGAATGAACTGGTGATTATAATGAATCATGGACATAGAAAGGGAATGGACTGACTATTCTTGGGGGGGAAAGGGGAATGGGAGATGCGGGAAGAGACTGGACAAAAATCGTGCACCTATGGATGAGGACAGTGGGTGGGGAGTGAGGGCGGAGGGTGGGGCGGGAACTGGGAGGAGGGGAGTTATGGGGGGAAAAAAGAGGAACAAATGTAATCTGAACAATAAAGATTTAATAATAAATAAAAAGTGACATCTAAGCTAGGCCTGAAGACCCAGTCCTTGCGATTTCAGTGGGACAGAGAGAGCCCTGCTTGTCCTTCCTCCCCCCGCCCCCGCCCCCTCCTGCTCTGTGGCTGCACTGGCTCCTGGCTCCATGCCTGGCCTCCGAGGCCCTCCTCACACCCGGAGAGGGACACCCCTGTGGCCCATTCCTCAAATGGCTCCCAGCCCTGGTGGCGTTCGAGCCCGGTGTTTGGGAAGGATTTTTCTCAGCATCACTTGGATAGAGAGATGACTGATGGCTTGAGGACATGCACTCTGCGCCCTGACTGTTAGGTGCTAAATATAGACTGTGCACTGGCTGGAGGAGCTAAATTTAGCAGCATAGGCGGGGGTGGGGGGGTGTGTGGGGGGAGACACGCTGGGGGCTCTCCTGGGACTGGGTGGAAACAGCCCTGCTTCGGCCACGGTTAATGCATTATTCCTGCCCGGGGAGGAGTGCCCTGGAAATTTCATCCTCGGCTGATACATCTAGCAGAGGGGTTTGCTGAGAGTCATTTTTCTATTTTAAAATATGCAGATGGGGAGGCGTCTGTCTGCCTCCATCTGATTAGTTTGCTGTCACTGGTGAGCTCCGGTCCTCAGTCCTGGCTGAGCTCGGACCTCCTGGGGGGCTGTTTCTAATTCGGTCCATGCCGCCCCAGATCGGCTTCCTTTGTCAGATGAGAAGCGCTAATGACTTAACCTGAAGGTCAGAGAGAGAGTGGATCTCTGATGCTGCCAACCCTGCTGCCCCGAGCGCCCTTTCTGGCGACAGATCCCGTGGCCTCGTGCACTTTGGGGGAAGCCAAGTAGCTGCCCATCTTGTTCGGTTGGGGTGAAGGGGGAGGCAGGATCGCTGGCCCCGCCTCTGCCCAGCAGGGTAGAGAGCGCTCCTGGGCCCTGGGACTCTGTCTTTGGGTAACGACAACTGGAAACAGGCTCTGAACCCAGAATCACTGTCACTATTAGACTGAATTGTGTGGCCTGAGTAAGGAGAGCATCTCCTTGCCTGCCCACGAATAAATTCTATTTGATTGATGCCATGGTTTTCCTTCACTCCCCCCCCCATAGCTCCCCCAAATCAGGAGGAGCCAGAGGAGCTCCATGGTGGTTTTCCCATGTCACCCCGTCACAAGCTGAGGACCCTCCATGGCCATTTCTCTCACCCGCTCTCTCCCAGCGCTGCCTGAGCAGCTGGCTGGTCTCACTGCCAATAAAGGAGGCGAGGGAGAGTCAGAGTCGGCCACTGGCTGTTAAGTGCCCTCTTGCTCCGCACTCAGGGGCACAGTCAAAGGGACTATAACCTAGGGGCTCCCCTACCAGGAGAAACACAGCCGACTCCCTGCTAGGACCTATAGGCAAACTCAGCATCGAGTTCCTGGGAAAACCCTCCAAGGAGTCTTTTATTATTATTATTAATACTAGAGGCCCAGTGCATGAATTCGTGCACAGGTGGGGTCCAGCCGGCCCAGCCCCACCCCCTATTGGGGTGATGGGGGGGTGATCAGGGGCAGGGCCCACCAGGGGGAAGGGATGAGGGCTGATCAAGGTGCTGGGGGCATATCTGGGGTGGGGCCAGGCAGAGCTGCAGGAGGTTCACCTGACAAGTGAGAGTGCCTTTCACAAATAAATCTCCCTTCTTTCCTACATAAAAGGCATTTTATGTCTACATTTATCTTCACTTTTTGGGGACTTTCCTGGGTGCTATTTCGTGAAGGCCTGGCACAGCCAGCATCCTCTCTGGGAATTGCAAGGTTCTATGGGCGTGGATCTTCAGTCCGACATTCCCGCAGGCACAGAAAAATCACAAAGCACATGACTGTCTACAGAGGGGCACAGGAATTCTGGGCAGCACAGCTGATGGGTTTCAAGCCTATGGGAAAGTTAACCAAATATTATACTCTATGGCACCGTAGACTACCAATCAGGTTCATATTTATTTATTTTTAAAAAATATTTTTATTTACTTCAGAGAGGAAGGGAGAGAGAGAGATAGAAACATCATTGATTGGCTGCCTCCTGCACTCCCCCTACTGAGGCTCAAGCATACAACCCAGGCATGTGCCTTGACTTGGTCCATAGGTCTATGCTTAACCACTGAGCTATGCTTGCCAGGCTGTTTTACCTTCTCTCTATATAAAAAGCTAATATGCAAAGTGTCCCTTTGAGAGTTCGACCAGGAGAACGAGAGTTTGATCACCTGCTGTAACATGCACTGACCATCAGGGAGTAGTGCAGAACATGGCGGGTGATCAGAGGCAGCGGTGGGGCACTGAGGGAGCAAGGGAAGGAGGAGGTGGAGAAGCGGGGGAGGCGGGGAGGTGGGGAGGCAGGGAACCTGATCGCCCTGATCACCAGCCAGGCCTAGGGACCCTACCCATGCATGAATTTTGTGCACCAGGCCTCTAGCATTTATTATGAATTCATTTCAGCATTCCTGATTTTGTCTGTGTGTGTGTTCTTCAAATTATCCTTTAAACAGATTTTGGCATCTTACTCATTCCCTAATTAATTCATGGGTTAAATAAAATGTTTGAAATTTATTCACGCTGCATTTGTATGTGAGTCATGAGTTTTACCTTTTCAAAAATTGCACTTTAGCATAACTATTTTGTTTAATGTTGAGAGCTATTATATCATATTAATATTCATTCTCTGTATCAACTTTGGTTTCCATCTTCTTAAAAGGAAAGCAGCTAAAGAAGAAAAATTAACTAGCACAGTAGACTTACAGGGTGTTAATACGGAAGGGCTGTTGATGTTTCCTAACTCATTTTAGGTAAAGGAAGGGGATAGTCACGTGTATTCACACTTATTTTCCGGGTGCTTTCGCTAGGCTGTATAGTTTACAGCTCTCAGCAAACGTGATGACATTGTTATGGCGACCACACTTACTCTATGCTGGCCCCTGCTGTAAGCTCTGCGCTCACATTACCACATTTAGGCCTCACAGAGAGCCTGGGAGGTAAGTGCTGTTAATATGCCCATTTTCCAGATGAGGAAACACAGGCACCAGAAGGTCCAGCACTCACCTGCGATCACACTGATAATCATGGTGGTTCTGTGTTCGCACCCAGGCCGTCTAACTTCAGAATTCCTCACTATTTGTTATTTAAGCCCATTTCACAGATGAGAAAACTGGCGGTGAGTGACGTCACTTGCCTAGTAGCACAAAGCAAGCAAAGGGCAGTGCCAGCGTCTGTGCCCAGGCTGCCTGGTGCCGAGGCCAGTTTTCTCCACCAGAGCGAGCAGGGAGGAGCTCGTGGCGTTGGGCCAGCGTTGGACAGAAGCGGTATCACACCTGGGGTGGCCAACAACCCCACCCGGGCCTCCGCGGCAGAAAAGCAGCGGGACGGGGCCATCTGCGCTCCCTCAGGGGGTTCGGCCCCAGGTTCCCGGTTTTGCGCATCTGGGCCCTTGTCCCGTTTCTCTCATCCCACTAGACCCAGAGGCTGCAGGATGCCCGAGGGCCCAGCCCCTCCCCGTGCAGAACAGGCTCAGATAAATGTGAGGGGGCAGCCAGCTGACTGCCGCCTGGGGCGCTGCTCAGGGGGGCCCTGCTCCGGGAGCCCGGGAGGGAGGAGAGCACAGGAAGGGAGAAGCTGGCGGGGAGGCCTCGGAGGACGCTCCCTCCTGGACGGCGGGGCTGAGGCTTTAGCTCCTCCGCGGCCAGGCAGCCCCCTGGCTTTTGCCTCCTCCCTCCCTCCCTCCAGGCTGCACACGCCCACCCATCGCCACAAACAGTCCCAACAGGGCCGCTTCCCCACCCCCCGCCCCGCCCCTGACACCCCCAAATCGGGGCTCTGCGCCCTGCACACCCTCCCTGCACACCGCACCGCAAAGCCCTAGTTCAGTCCCCGCGAACCGCCGCTCTGCCCCCCACAGGGCTCCCCCCCCCACGCGGGCTCAGTCCCCGCCCACCGCCGCTCTGCCCCCCACAGGGCTCCACGCAGGGATCCGCACTGCGGTGCTGCCATCCTCTCCCCGCCCCAACACCCCCCCCCCCCCCCCCCCCCCCCCCCCCCCCCGCCCATCCGCCTGCACAGCTGCGGCGCTTACATAAGCTCCAGCATGCGGTTTGGTCATCCTCTTGGCTATCCGAGCTCCTGGGGAGACAGCAAACCCGAAATGCTACCAGACAGCCCCCCAACCCCACCTCTCACCCCCCACCCCCACCCCCCACCCCCCACCACCCGAGCTGCCAGATAGTCACGCCTGAAACAACCACCAGCAGCAGTGCCTGGG
Source organism: Myotis yumanensis (assembly GCF_028538775.1). Taxonomy (NCBI): domain Eukaryota; kingdom Metazoa; phylum Chordata; class Mammalia; order Chiroptera; family Vespertilionidae; genus Myotis; species Myotis yumanensis. The sequence continues at coordinate 39,593,299 of NW_027223768.1, forward strand.
GCGCGGCTAAGAGGTGCCCATCTAAGGGGGTGGGAGGGTGCGGGGGATTAGGGAGAGCTCCCCTCCCTCAGGAAACAGGACTCCTCCTGGGAGAGTGGCTTCCCAGCACCTGTACCCCTCAGCCCAGGGCCGCAGGAAATCGGCCAAAGTCACAGACCTTTTTGCCAGGACGAACCGGTTTGTGCTGAATGTTCTCTGTTACTCCCAGAGGCCGGAGGAATTGCCCCGGGCAAGGGGACAGTGCGGATTTCCTGCTGGGAGAGTGAGCGCCACCTCCCGGTCCCCCCTCAGCTCCCAAGGCCTCTGCCCTGCTCTCCTGCCCCCAGCCCCCAGTCCCACACAGGGAGCCCAGCCCAGCTCACCCACCATCTGCCTGGTTAGACTAGACAGCGGGGTCGGATTCACCCCCCAAGGAGGAAGAGGGGACCCCTTTGGAAACCACCGCTCCTGAGCCACCAAGCCCCCTCCCCTCTCCTCGGGCTACCTCATGGGGCTGCTACTTTCTAATCAGATGCCGCCTGTGGCAGCCAGGCAGCCTGGCAAAACTGAGTCCGAAACAGAGGGATGGAGGAGCAGGGTTCGAGCTGAAACAGCGTCGGGCCAGGGCCTGTCACCAACCTCCTCTTGTTCTGGATTAAAGGGAGGACACGGGACGTTCCGCTGGCAAAGTCCCGGGCAGACTGTACAGTTTGGTCACCCAGGGCAGGGGGAAGGAAAGGGCAAAGCAATTTTTTCTTGGCGACTTGAGCTGCGGACAGAAAGGAATTTTCTCCTTCCCAACGTGTAGGAGGGCATTCACTCCTGGCGAGTGGCGAGGAAGAGGGCATCTCTGGAAGAACATTTTAGAAACTTGGCAAGCGGGCCTTGGTCCTGGGGATGGAGGCGGGATGGAATTCTGTGGGCAGGTGTCAAGAAATCAAAGGACTAATCCCGTTCTGAACATTTAATCTTCAGCTATGCATCTTGGATGCCAGTTGGAATGGCATGAGCCTAAAAAAAAAAAAGATTCCATATCCGGGATGGCAGTGGCATCCACACATCCACCCGACTGGGACCTGGAATAGTCACTGCCGCCTGCTGCGCGGCATTTCCTGGGCCTTGGACGTGGTCTCTCGTGGGCAGGCAGCAGAGTGGAAAGAGCACTGGCCTAGAGTCAGGGCCCTGAGCTCTGTTTCCACCTCTATTTTCAGCTCGATTTACAGTTCCCTCCGACTGTACGACCTTGGGCAAGCCCTTAACCTTCCCTCAACTCTGAAATGGAGAAGACAGTTCCTGCTCTGTCCTCCATTGTGCGGGTTGAATGAGGTGACATGGGCTTCCAGAGATCTAACAGGCTACACCCAGAATGTCTTCAGTCCCCGTGGCCAGGCGAGCCCACATTTGCCCCGGCTTTGGGACTCATCAGATCCAGTCCACTTCGTTTTTTATGTGTTTTCTTGTGCATCTATACATTCTTGGATGGAAGAGGTATAGGTTAAATCTCTATCCAGGTGTGCTGTGACTGAATTTACACCTTTAAGAATCTCATAGTCAGATGGTGAGACACCCAACGAGAGGGGTGGGTGGAGACCAGTCATGACCAGAGGCTTAAAGGCTGTGGCAACAACTCAGGTTGGGTCCCTTCAAGATCAACTGACCTCAGAAGAATTTCCGAGTTTGAATCCCTGAAAGGTCAGCATTGGAAGCTGGAGCAGGAAGTCTGAGGGCTGGGTACAAGTGCTCTCTCTGCCACCTATTACGTCAACGCTCTGCAGTTCAAGTCCATCATCAATTCTCAGTAGCATACACGCTGCATGTCCGTGAGGTCAGGGGAGGGGTGAGAAAGCTGAGATGAGATATAAAGGTGGACACAACTTAAATAGAGCAGTTTGGGCCAACCAATCGGGGAGCGGGAAGACTATTTGCCAAGTGGTTACGGATGATAAGCAGAGACTCAGACTTCCAGGATCCATTGCTCAAGCCAGTGCTTATTCTTTGCTTAAGGACATGGATCCACAAACCTGTATTACAGGCCATTCTTATCTGGCCAAGAATTTATGAAATTACAGTATCATAATTTCTGGCCACGTGTATTTGATGAGTTGTACAAGATATACACAGTCCCACAATGAACTCTGTAAGTTGTCCTGGGTCTACCGATGTGTATCTTTCCTTGAGAGCTTTGTGGCCTGTACAAATGAGGTTTTTGGTTTGTTTGTTTGTTAATGCATCTTTATTGTTGTAAGTTGATAGATGTTCCCCTTTTTTCCCCATCGACACCATCCACCCCGCACCAACCCCTGCCAGGCCTTCACCACACTATTGTCTGTGTCCATGGGCTATGCATGTATGCATATAAGTTCCCCAGTTAATCTCTCCCCACACCCCACCCCACCTTCTCTCTGAGATTTGACAGTCTGTCCCATGCTTCTGTGTCTCTGGATCTATTTTATTCACAGTTTATTTTGTTCATTAGATTCCACATAGGAGTGAGATCATGTGATACTTGTCTTTCTCTGACTGGCTTATTTCACTTATCATGACACTCTCCAGGTCTCTCCACACTGTCTCAAAGGGTAAGAAATCCTTCTCTTTTACTGCTGCCTAGTGTTCCATGGTGTAAATGTACCACAGCTTTTTATCCACTCATCTACTGATGGGCACTTGGGCTGTTTCCAGATCTCAGCTATCGTAAATTGTGCTGCTATAAACATAGGGGTGCATATATTCTCTCTGATTGGTATTTTTGGGTTTCTTAGGATATGTTCCTAGCTGTGGGATCACTGGGTCAAACAGCAGTTCCATTTTTAATTTTCTGAGGAAACTCCATACTGTTTCGGTAGTGGCTGCACCAGTCTGCATTCCCACCAGCCGTGTACAAGGGTTCCCTTTTCTCCACATCCTTGACAGCAATTGTTAGTCGATTTATTGATGATAGCCATTCTGACACGTTTGAGGTGATAGCTCATTGTAGTTTTAATTTGCATCTCTCTGATGATAGTGGCTTGGAGCATTTTTTCATATGTCTCTTGACCATCTGTATGTCCACTTTGGAGAAGTGTCTATTTAGGCCCTTTGCCTATTTTTTTATTGGATAGTTTGTCTTCCTTTGGTTAAGTTGTGTGAGTTCCTTATATATTTTGGATATTAACCCTTTATCAGATGTATCATTGCCAAACATATTCTCCCATACAGTGGGCTCCCTTTTCATTTTGTTGATGGTTTCTTTTGCTGTGAGAAGCTTTTTATTGTGATGTAGTCCCATTTGTTTTTCTCCTTAGTTTCCTTTGTCATAGGAAATGTATCCATAAACATATTGCTTTGTGAGATGTCTGAGATTTTGCTGCCTATGTTTCTTCTAAGATTTTTATGAATTCATGACTTACATTTATTCTTGTGTATGGTGTAAGTTGGTGTTCTAGTCTTAGTGTTTTGCATGTATCTTTCCAATTTTCCCAACACCATTTATTGAAGAGACTTATTGACCCCATTGCATGCTTTGCCTCCTTTGTCAAATATTAATTGAGTGTAATGGCTTGGGTCGATTTCTGGGCTCTATGTTCTGTTCCATTGATCTATGTGCCTATTCTTGTGCCAATATCAGGCTGTTTTTATTACTGTGGTTTTGTAGTGTAACTTGATATTCGGCATTGTGACCCCTCCAAATTTGTTCTTATTGCTCAAGATTGCTGTGGCTATTCGCGGTCTTTTTCTATTCCATATTAATTTTTGGAGAGTTTGTTCTAGGTCTGTGAAATATGCCACTGGTATTTTAATAAAGATTGCATTGAATTTATAGATTGCTTTGGGTAGTAAGGTCATTTTAATGATGTTGATTCTACCAATTCATGAATGCAGTATATTCTTCCACTTGTTTATATCTTCTCTATCTCTTTTTTCAATGTCCTGTAGTTTTCCGAGTACAGGTTTATTTACCTCCTTGGTTAAGTTTATTCCTAGGTATCTTCATTTTTTTATTGCAATGGTAAATGGGATTATTTGTTTAGTTTCTCTTTCTGAGAGTTCATTATTGGTATATGAAATTCCATAAATTTCTGGGTGTTAATTTTGTATCCTGTTGTCAAATTCATTTATTAAATCTAGTAGTTTTTTGGTGGAGTCTTTAGGGTTTTCTATGTACAATATCATGTCTTCTGTGAATAATGACAGTTTTATTTCCTCCTTTCCAATTTGGATGCCTTTTATTTTTTCTCCTTGTCTAATCACTGTGGCTAGGACTTCCAGTGCTATATTGAATAATAGTGGTGAAAGCAGACATCTCTGTCTTGTTCTTGCTCTTAGGGGAAATGGTTTTAGTTTTTGCCCATTGAGTGTGATGTTGGCCCTAGATTTGTCATATATGGCCTTTATCATGTTGAGGTATGCTCCCTCTATTCCCACTTTGCTGAGAGTTTTTTATCAAAAAGGGGAGTTGGGTCCAGCCAGTGTGGCTCAGTGACTGAGTGTCGACCCATGAACCAGGAGGTCATGTTTCAATTCCCAGTCAGAGCACATGCCCAGGTTTCAGGCTCAATCCCCAGTAGGGGGCGTGCAGGAAGCAGTCAATGAATGATTCTCTCTCATCCTTGATGTTTCTATCTCTCTCTTCCTCTCTCCTTTCTCTCTCTGAAATCCCATAAAGACCTATTTTTTAAAGGGTGTGGATTTTGTTGAATGCTTTTTCTGCATCAATTGATATGATCATGTGATTTTTGTCTCCCGATCTGTTTATGTGATGGATCACATTTACTGCTTTGTGAATATCACGCCAGCCTTGCATCCAATGAGGTTTTTTAATTTGGGTGATGGAGGCTCTCTTCACTGAGAGACCTGCTGAATTTCTTTCCTCCCTCTTAGTTTCTTTCTTTGCTTCCTGATGTTTTAATACCCTTTCATTTCTCTTTTGTCAAGGGAAGGATATGAAGCAAATTTCCAGGCTCATCACTCGCCTGCTGCAGGTGACTGTTTATTCTCAGAGCAGCTAATAGCCAGCCAGGCAGGCTGGGCTGAGGAAGGAAGCAAAGCATGAGAAGTGACAGCCGTCCGAAGTCTGAAGTCCGAAATGAATCTGGAGTATCTCTGAAAATTATAATCTCTGTCAAAGAGAAAAACAGACTGTAATTAAGAGAAGGGAAAACAATAGGCTTTTACCGAAAGTATTATGGTTTCTATGTAAAGGAGGAACGCGGGCATTCCAGGAAATGAGTAAATTGCCAGTCATTTAAGAACAGACATCACCGCTTACGTGACTGTGACAGGAACTTCTGTTTGTTGCTAAGTATCTGGTCTTTACTTAACGCCTGGTTTTTAGCTGGAAAGTGATCACGTGGGAAGAAGACTGCATTGCCCGCCCCTTGCAGCTGAGTTGGGCTACATGACCACCTTCTGGGCAACGGGCGACAGGAGGTGACGTGGGCAACTTCTGCAAAGTGTCGTCTGGAGAGGACATGACTTCTGCCCCCTCTCTCCTCCCCGCTGCACGGAATGTGGATGCACACCGGGGAGCGGAGACGGAAAGACTGGGTCAGTGGATGCCACACCTGCCTGGCCTGCTCCATGCCCAGTTTGGTTGAATGAGAAAGAGAAAAGGATCTCTCTACTTTAAACCACCGTATTTTGGTTTAATACTCCTTGGCGACGCACACCTACCACCTGAGGGAGAACACCCTGCATTCACTCATTAGTCACAGCTGTCACAGTTACCGCCGGCTCCACTAATACTCGGAGTGTTACTTTCCTGGCATTCGAAAGGTTTGGTGTTTTGGAATCTCAAGGACATAGATGCAGAGAGAACTGGGCCATGACTCACTTTAATATGATGAGCAAAGCAGCCTGAGGGAAGGGCAGATGGATGAACGGGTAGATGGATGGGTGTCTGGATGGATACAGACATACAGACAACATAGACAGACAGACAGACAGACATAATTACCATCCAGCAGAAAGTGCGCTGAGCCGGGACTCAAGTGCAGGCAGCGTCACTGGCTGGTTGAAGCATAAATAGGAATTCCTTAGAAGCAGTGTGCCAATGTATACCACAAGTGTTCGTTCTCTTTTACACAATCATTCTATATTTTTCAGAATGTGCTCTAAGGAAAGAGTGACGACAGAGAGCGCTGCGCAGCATTCCCACCATCGCGCTGGGTGTGGCCACTGAGTCAGGGTCTGCAGTAACTGGTGTCGTTTGCATGAGTTGAATTTCACTGAGGAAAGAGCTTCCGTCAGGGACATCAGGCTGGGACACCGAGGGACAGAGATGGGGGATGGTGCACAGGCAGCTGGGTGTCTGCTCCAACCCCAGCCCATGGCTCAGTCCCCAGGGAGTGAGGGTCCCCCATGGAGGTTGGAGGAGTGAGCTGTCTCCAGGGATGAGACAGGCCAGGCGGCTCTGCCCAGTTCTCAGAGCCCTGCGCGCTGGGAGAGCCTCAGCTGGGCTCAGCACAGAGGGCCTGGAGGCGCACCCTGTCACCCTGCGGGCCTCGCCTGCCAGGATCAGAAGCCCCAGGTGGAGAGGGGCCCTGGAGGCCCTGGTGGCCGCCCCTGCCGCAGTGACAGGGACATGCTGCCCCCTTGTGGCTGTGTGGCTTGTCAGCACAGCAGGGGGCAGGAGCTGGGAGGACTTTGTGAGCTCAGCTGCTCTGAGCTCCCAGGAGCTGAACGGGGCATGGTTAAGAGGCACACAGGTGGGACAGGAGCCACCAAGTCTGAGTTGCCACTGTCCACTCTGTGGCCGCAGGTCAGGAAATTAACTGAAATGCACAGTGGTGGGGGAAATTGATAAAGTGTGTTTGTCTCATAACCCGTGCGCTTCACGATGTGTGCAGCGCTGGAAGCTCGGGCCTTCTCCCTCGGATTCTGTTGACAGCAGGTGTCTGCTCGGACATCCCCAGGGGCTGGCCCTCTGCGAGGTCTGAGAAGCGAAGGGTGGCAGAAGCTCCGGGCGTGTGGACGGGCATCGCAGTGGCTGCCCTGGGTTTGGCCAGCAGCTCTGGGTGCTGCGGGCAGCGGAGCTCAGCCCAAGGCCACCTCCGCACTATTTGTGCTTCTCGCTCTGGGACCTTCCTGCCCATCGCTGCCTTCCCCTGGGGGGGTGAGAGGGGGTGTGTGCAGGCTGCATAAGCCACATGGCCCTTGTTAAACCCCTTCGTACTGAAAAGAACTCAGAGCAGCTTCAGTTTTCATACCCAAATCCTGGCTGGCACCGCCTATTGGTTAGCGCCTGGGTCCTGGGAGCACCCAGATTCCAGCCCTGAGATTTGCACTTAACCCTTCGTTTCTCAGTTTCTTCACCTGCAAATGGGTTAATAGAATCACCTACCTCATCAGATTGTCACATGGGTAAAGTTATATGACATATATTAGCATCCATAACCATAACCTGTCATCATTATTGAATATGGCAGAACCATTGAAGGGAAAGAAAATTGCTTATCCGTAATAATCTCAACCATCTGAAATACACAAGTAAAAATACACAAAACATGTTTTCTGTCCAGTAACGGGTTTCCAGGTGATTGGATTTTCTCTTGTAGTAGTATATCCTTTTTATATCTGTTAAGTTATCTACAATAAGTCTGTATGTACTGCTTTATAAAAATGATAACATGCAATAGTATTAAAATAGCCTATAGGGAAGTTACTTAGATATACGTCCAGTCTTCCACGTTGCTTACAAATTCAATGTCCCCTGAAAAGACAGCACCAAAGTGTACCGCCCTGTATTTCCCAAAGGTGAGTAAACATATCCATCCCTCCAGATGGGAGCAGAGGGGGTGGCCGGAGTCTGTGGAATGTTCTGGTGAGACTGTCCCACTGACTGCGAGGGGAGAGAACTACCGCTGGACGCTGTGGTTTGATATTTTATTCGGAAGAGGTTTCAGGGTCTCAGGTGTCTGCTGATGTTTTAGTTCGTCCTTAAGTCCCTCTCATTCACGTTGACCGTCCGTTCTGTGAGACTAGGGTAGCCACACTGCCAGACTCATGCCTCCTGCTGCACGGCTTCATTATTAGTTATTGATTATTAATTATTAATGATGCCCCCTTGCTTCCGAAAGTGTCTCTGTTCAGACAGTAATGCACGCGTGCCCTCTGTGCATGACCTGCCCAAAGAGCCGCGGCCTGGCTTTCGATGCGCCTCCCAGCTTGAGCGGCGACGTCTCACCTGAGTCCAGGCCACCGGAGCCCACCCGCCACACCTGAGCGCCCTCCTTTCTCCTGGGAGTGAGCGCCTCCTTGGAAAATGAGGAAACCAGTGGCGACTTGCACATCTGTGCCCACATCTCTCTATAAACATTCCCACCTGCTAAGAAATGCCACGCAGTGTCATCACCTGTAACCCTAGGACCACGTCTTGTTTTCCCTTCTATCACCTGAGCGGATGCAGCAGCCACTTGTAGAAATGAGACAAACCTGACTGACCTGAACTGGCCTGGACTTGCTGTTGCTGCTGAGAGATGATGTGCGGGCTTACCTGTCAGTCACGTCTGCTAGTTCCCAGGCAACATCTTGAGGAGAAAGATTGTTTGGGCGGGAATTTGTATTTACTGTTAAAGTCCTTTTCATTTCTTCACTGCACCGCGGAGAGCGTCAGCATGGAGCAGGCGCAGCCGTCCGTCAGTCCCCGGCGCTGGGAGATAAAATCGCTAAGATGATGCGCACACAGCGTGTTTGCTGGTGCTCCGTCCTGACAGCTTACAGCCTGGACCTGCCTCTTCTCCAGTCCCCAGGCCTCCTCTCTGCTTTCTCCGTGAGCGTGTGCACTCTCAGCTGCAAGACGCAGCACAAGTTCCTCCGAGGAAGCCCTGCTAACACGGTCTGAAGGTGAAGGTGATGGAAACACACCTGAAAGGTCTTGCAAACACTCAGGAAAAGCTAACAAGCCAGTCCTCGTGTGTCCAGTGCCAGAGGGGTGCCATGGGCTCCTACAGGGAGGGGTGAAACGGCCTTGCAGTCACAGGAGACGTCTCCTGCCAGTGGGAGGCGGCACCAAGGCCTTGAGGACCCAGATGAGCAGGAAGATGGCTGGCCTGGGCAGGACCACACCAGGCGGGCAGAACTGTGGGCCTGGTGGAAGCTCTGGGACAGCGGTCGGCAAACTCATTAGTCAACAAAGCCAAATATCAGCAGTACAACAATTGAAATTTCTTTTGAGAGCCAAATTTTTTAAACTTAAACTATATAGGTAGGTACATTGTTATTAACTTAATAAGGTACTCCTAAGGCTTAGGAAGAGCCACACTCAAGGGGCCAAAGAGCCGCATGTGGCTCGCGAGCCTCAGTTTGCCGACCACGGCTCTGGACCCCCAGTGGGGCACCGAAGCAGCAGCATAACCCCATAGCTCAGAAGGCAGGGAGAGAGTCACATGGCGTGACCCAGGGTGTCCCAACGCTGACTGGGACAGTGATGTCTGCGTGAACCACGGACTTTGGGGGGGGCTTAGAGGAGCCTCCAAATGGAGAACATGCTGCCTGGTCCTAGTGACGGGGCTTGAAGAGAACGCGGAGCCGAGATTCGAAAACAGCCAGGCCTCCCTCACACCCATGTGTGGGCAGTGAAAGGCAGCCCTACTGCTGGGTCGCTGGGACAACCTCAAAATAGCAAACTCCGCGCTTGCTGTGGGCTCGGGAAGGGGCAGGGGTGGCACTTGTGTCCGGGCAGCCATCGGTCCTGTTGGGCACGTGACCCACAGAGGTGGCCTTGCGAGGTGAGGCCTGCAGTGACCACAGCACTGACTCAGACGCTTCCCTGTCGCCCACGTACACCTGATGCAACCTTGCCTGTCACCCAAGTACACCTGATGCAACCTTGCCTGTCGCCCAAGTACACCTGATGCAACCTTGCCTGTCACCCAAGTACACCTGATGCAACCTTGCCTGTCGCCCACGTACACCTGATGCAACCTTGCCTGTCACCCAAGTACACCTGATGCAACCTTGCCTGTCGCCCAAGTACACCTGATGCAACCTTGCCAACCCAGTTGGAGCCGCAGAATCGGACTGTGCAGCTCAGCAGAGCAGCTAGCGCTGGGTCTGGCGGCTGACTCCACATCTGCTCGGCTCCTCTGCCCCAGCGGACAATGGCCCCTGCGGAGCTTAATGGGACATTTCTGTTCCCAGCGTAAGCTTAGAACAGGAGGTGCCACGCAGACCAAATGAAAAGAGGTGGTGGGACCACAGGCGTTCCAGAAACCACCACACGCTGCCTTGCTCCATAAGGCCTGTTAGCATTGGGCACCTGATCCTATATTTGCAGAAATAAATATATTTTCTTTGTTTTTAAGAGCAGTTTGCATTAATATATTCTCTGCTGCAGTGGATTTGTGCATCCGCCTGCCTTGCCAGAATCTAGCTGGTAGCTAGTTTCCTACACGAAGGGATTCTGCCCGTGGGAGGCGGGTGAGTGACACAGCAGAGCCCACGGCTCTCAAGCTCACGCTGTGAACAGCGACCTGGAGGACAGGTGGGCTGCGCCTCATAAGCCCTCTCTCTGTCCTCCTGCAATTGGAGTCGGCCCCCCTCGTTCAGGCCGCCCATGAATCATTCTGCAGACACCCCCTGGCTGGAGATAAAATTCTCACTAACGTTGGAATTATCGAGTGGCTTCTATGATTTGTTCCTTCTCCCAACATCTCGGGGTCATAATGGAACCCACCAATCACAGAGACTGGCCACTTACTCGCTGGACAGGAGGCAAGGGCTCCTGTGACATGGAGGCAGGACAGAAATGGGAAAGGCCAGCCTGCCCCCCTTTTGTTTTATTTCTTGGAGCAGGGGCTGGGGCAGGGGCTGGGGACATGGCTGTGGGCGGGGCTGTGGGTGGGGCTCGGGCCAGCGTTGTGGAGTCAGTCAGTCTCAGGAGGCCTCCAAGGTTGCTTCCCACAAAATGTGACTAGCCAGTGGATGCTTTGTATGAGTTGAACCATCATCTCACTTTATTTCATCTTGTTTATTTCTTCAACCAAATTAACCAATAATAAGATGTTAAAGAAATGCCTGGTCATGACATTTACTATTTTTAAAGTATGGCACAAAATTATATATAGTCCAATTTATTTATTTAAATATGTTTCTATTGATTTTAGAGAGATAGGAAGGGAGAAGGAGAGAGTATTAATACTGCCAAAATGGGTAACCCTGGAGGGAAATGATGCTTTTAGTTGCTTTGTGAGTATTCTTGAAGATCTGTGCTTGTGAATGTGTGAGCACCTATGAATGTGTGTGTGTGTTCAAATCCCACTGACCTAAGTTTTCTTTATTTTGCTCTTCTTACATCAGAGTTAATGGTGTTCATCAACACTTTATTTTTTTAATATATTTTTGTTGATTTCAGAGAGGAAGGGAGAGGGAGATAGAAACATCAATGATGAGAGAGAACCATTGATCGGCTGCCTCCTGTACATCCCCTACTGGGGATCCAGCCCACAAGCCAGGCATGTGCCCTGATCAGAAATCAAACCATGACCTCCTGGTTCATGGGTCAACGCTCAACCACTCCAGCTGGACTCTTCATAACTGCTTTAAATTCCTTGAGTTTCTGCATGTCAGCAAGATTGGTGTAGCATAAAAAGAAGGTGTAGCTGCAACATCTTGGCACCTACAGTTGCTCCAGCTTTAAAGAATGCAACCCCCTTACTCTACAAGCCGAACTAAACACATTTCAGAAAAATTAAAAATTCCCAGCACTTACATAGATTCAATTTAACATCAAGATTAGAAGGACAGGGATATGTAAGATTGATGACCCCAATTCATCATAGACTTTTTCTTCCTCTAGAACATAATATATCACATCTTCATAGCAAGCCGGCTGATTTATTAGTGTAATCTGAGGAGAGCTGTACCTTTTTAAATTGTGTTTTTGCTCAAAAGGTGTACACACAACATAATCAAGGGAAGAATAAAATACTTAATCTCAGCTCATCTCAATGTCAAGAGACTGTTTGTACAATTTCCTTTCTTCTATCTCTTCCTCTCTATCTAGAAACATTCCCCAAATGCAGGTGTCCTATGGATACGGTGATGAAACCGGGATGCTCTGAGCGTATGAATCAGGGCCAGGGAGACAGAAAGGACCGAGGGAAAGGTGCTGCCGAGGGAGATGAGCGCGTGGCCCACCTCTCCTCCTAAAGCCCATTAGGAGACCATCCCCAGCCCCCACCGTGAGTCTCTCCCTTTGTAAGTTCTGAACGTGGAGACGGTGCCAGATTGCACACGGCACCGTCCAAGAATCACACCCACTGCTCAGAGGGACGAGCAACAACATCCCCATCCTCCCTCCCGAGTCCGAGGTGGAGGAGAGGCTGTAGCCAGGAGGCCCAGGCTGAGAGCCATTGCCATGGTCACCGTGGAGGGGAGCGTAAGTCTCCTGCAGCCAAAGCATCTCCACTGCAGGTAGGGACCCGACAGAAACCTAAAGGCTACTCTCACACAACCATGGCCCAGAGGCCGGGAGCTGGTCCGGTGCCCCGCCCACTGCTGTGCCTCCTCACAGGGGCGGGGGGGGGGGGGGGGGGCAGCAGAAAGAGGAGCCTCCTGTCCTAAGCTGCAGCTCTCATGACAAAACAGCTCTAAGTCCCAGGCAGTACATTCCTACAGCATCTCCAGGATCCCCCTCCAGGGCCTGCTGTGCATCCCGAGGGCTACTGTCAATAGGGGACTGAGCACCAGCCCTGCAATCACTCATGCATCTTTTCTAAAGGATGAGAAAACACCTGTACATTTGTGCATAAAGCCACACACCACGTTTAGCTGGTAGTCGCTGGAGTTAGGCGCCATGTATCTTCACATGACCCTTGTGGACTGGCCCATCTGCTGACAGACCTCGATTTAGCTGTGCTAACTGAGGATGGTTTGCCTCTGTCGTGGGCCACATGCAAGTCACTAGAGCTTCAAACACACAGTGTTGACCAGTGTGTCAACAGAGAACATCAATGCAAGAGTCTGCATTACTGATAGGTGAGCAACACCCACCCCTCCAATTCCTGAGAAAGCGAAGGGCCTGGCCTGAGGAGCAGATGCCGATCAAGTAGGAAGGACTTAGAGTGTCTCCAGGGCCCAGTGCACCACCGCTCTGCCTTCTAGGGGCTGTGGGTGTGTTTTGTAGAAAAACCCTTATTTACGTCTATTCTCATTACAAAATCAATACTCGGTGCCAATACTTGAGTGGGGGCTCTGGCTGGGCTCTCCCTGGAGGAGCTCTCCCCTCTGTCTTCACTGGCAAACATGACTCCAGTTCCCGCCTTCCTGCCCCACTCGCCTGCCTTCCGTTCGAAGCTTCAGAGAATTCATGCAAATAAAAAGGTTCCAGGAAGGACATTTGCTGAGAGAGGTATTTGGTTTCGTTTCTTATTTTCAAGGCCTCAACACAATGTGCCAAGCGTCCACCCGGGGGGCACTGGTATCTTTTCACTTTCATGCAACTGGCCTCTGCTTGTTGATCTTGCCTTTAACAAGATCGATGGAGAAACACTTCATTGGTTAACAGGAAAAAGACTTCCAAGCCTTTCATCTTTTCTCTTTAGCTATGAAGCTGTTCATTATTGGGCTCACACAGGTGATTGTGATTAATAGTATAGCAACCCCATGAAATTAATTTTTCAAGGTTGCTGTGAAAAATTATCTTCTTCCATTTCTAGCCACCCTAAATCTTCCACCTTTAAAACAATCTTCTACCTCTAAATTTTGTCAAATTTAACCCTCTTGTGTCTTAATAAAATCCAGCCTTGCCCTGGCTGGTTTGGCTCAGTGGCTAGAGCTTCAACCTGCAGACTGAAAGGTCCTGGGTTCAATTCCAGTCAAGGGCACATGCCCCCGTTGTGGGCTCAATCCCCAGTAGGGGCGTGCAGGAGGCAGCTGATCAATGATTCTCTCATCATTGATGTTTCTATCTCTCTCTCCCTCTCCCTTCCTCTCTGAAATCAATAAAAATATATATATTTTTAAATCCAGCCTTAAATATAAAAAAGAATGAATGAAGCAATTATCTCTTTAAATTTTCTACTGAAATATAACACACATATTTAAAAAAACACAACAGAGTAGAGAATTTTCATGAACTGAACACACCAATATGATCAAGATTCAGAAATAACTTCAACTGCACTAAGCAACTCACCCTGGATCTCCAATGCACTCTTTACTAGATCTTGAGTCTGTCATATGGAATGTAACCTTTTGGGTACAGTCACATTCAATTATGTGAATATACGTTTTCATCTAAACATACAAAAAATCATTTAACATATATCAAAGGATTGTTGGTCTCAATGAGGTGCAGCCAATGTAACCACTAGATTCCTCTGGTTGTTGTCAGTCAAAATATTTAAATAATTCTGATCCTTGGGACCCAAGACAACTTCCTTCAAACATGCCACAACATTTAAAAATGTGAGGAAGGCCCTGGCCTGTGTGCTAAACCGTTAGTGTCGGTCCGCTCACCGAAGGGTTCAGGTTCGATTCCTGGTCTAGGGCGTGCACCTGGGTTGCAGGTTCTATTCCTGGCACCCCAGGGTGTGTGCAGAAGGCAACCAATCGATATGTCTCTCTCACATCGATGTTTCTCTCTCTCCCTCCCTCCCACTCTCTCTAAAAGTCAGTGGGACAGTATCCTCGGGTGAGGATTGGCCAAAACAAACAAACAAACAATAGTCATCGTTAGAGAATGCCAGCCAGGGGAGAAAACAGGACGAACGGGATTGAAGCGATGGTGGCAGCACGAACAGCCGCGTTGCCGATTCTTTTTGCAGTGGGAAGCAGGGGTCCGGGTGGAAAGCGATGGGCATGGCTATGCACACCTCCTTCCATTGTCTCTAAAAATTAATGGGGAAAATATCCTCTGGTGAGGATTTTTTCAAAAGCAACAAACTAACAAAACAAAAAACTCATAGATACAGAAAACAGAACGGCGATTACCAGAGGGGAAGAGGGTGAGAGAAGGGTGCCGGGGGGTGGGGGGGCAGTGGGGTGGGGGGGGGGGGTCAAACACCCTGGATGAAAGGGAACTAGACTCGGGGGGTGAGTACAAGATGCCACAGGCGGACGAAAGGGTCACAGCCATTTAAAAAAAATTAGATGATTGATAGAGATAGATGATAGATAGATAGATAGATGATAGATAGATAGATAGATAGATAGATAGATAGATAGATGATAGATAGATAGATGATAGATAGATAGATAGATAGATAGATAGATGATAGATGGTAGATAGATAGAGATAGAGATAGAGACGGAGATGGAGACGGAGACAGACCCAGACAAGGTAGAGATAGAGAGAGATATATCTGTTTCTTTTCTCACCCATTATGATACGGACATGCCCCAGAGCCCCACAGCTCAGCTCTCTCCGGAGGCCGTCCTGAGGAAGGACATGAATCTTCCCACACTGCACTGCCCCCAGAGGCACCATGAGGACAGAGAAGCGGGTTTGTGCTGCAGGTTCCTGGGCTCCGCTGGGTCCTGGGTCTGAACCCCTCACAAATGCTCTGCCTGTCTGTGCGGGGGACACGCCACCCAGAAGACCTGAGGCCCATGTGCTCTCCCCCTCCAGCAGCCCCCTGAGCAGCCCCAGGGATCTGGGTGGATGTTCGTGACTGTGAAGACCCCATTTCCTGCAGGTGCGGGTACAGCTGTGCGAAGCGTCTGTCTCTCTCACATCGATGTTTCTCTCTGTCTCTCGCCCTCCCTTCCATTGTCTCTAAAAATTAATGGGAAAAATATCCTCTGGTGAGGATTTTTTCAAAAGCAACAAACTAACAAAACAAAAAACTCATAGATACAGAAAACAGAACGGCGATTACCAGAGGGGAAGAGGGTGAGAGAAGGTGCGGGAGGGGGGGGGGGGGGTCAAACACCCGGGATGAAAGGGGACTAGACTTGGGGCGTGAGCGCACACAGCGCGGGCGCCGTCGGATAGGAATGCGCACCTGAAGTGTGCGCCTTGTTAACCAGGTTACCCAGTGCATTTAGTGAAGAAGTCGAAGTAACACGCACAGGCAGCTTCTAGCCTGACTGCAGGGGGCAGTGCGAGCACAGATGGGCAAAGGAGCAATTTCAGTACAAATTGTTAAATTTCAGGGTTAAGGTGAGTACAAGATGCCACTGGCAGACGAAAGGGTCACAGCCATTTAAAAAAAATTAGATGATTGATAGAGATAGATGGTAGATAGATAGATAGATAGATAGATAGATGGTAGATAGATAGAGATAGAGTTAGAGATAGAGATAGAGATAGAGATAGAGATAGAGATAGAGACGGAGATGGAGACGGAGACAGACACAGACAAGGTAGAGATAGAGAGAGATATATCTGTTTCTTAAATTATTTCTTTGAATGGAATTGTAATCCACTAACCCACAGGGGTACAGTGAGTAGACTCAGGTCCTACCTGAACAAATTAAAAACCTCCAGTCAATTCGTCCGGAGCCATGCACACTACTTGGTTGAAACCCCTCGGCGTCCCATACACCATCCAGAGGACGTGATAGGTTAACCGGACGTGCACAGCCGTATCCTTCCATGTCGGCTCATTGCCACCTCATGACATCTCTGGGGTCTGGGGACACATGGGACACACAATGCAGAGTCCAGTCAGGAAACCGTTCTCGCCTCCTGTGACGTTGCTGCTCGCCCTCCAAGGCGCCTGTTTCGTTCTTGGTGTGTGAGACCAGCTTTGATGATCGTTGTGGGCAAAGACGACGAGAAGGGAGAGGCCCACCCTCCGCCAGGAGGCAGCTCCTCCGTGGCCTCCGCTCCGGCCCGCTGTTCGGGTCACGAAAGTGAGCTGCCCTCTGCGACCCTCCAGCGGACCCGGAAACTGCTGAGGGCTAGACCACAGTTGGTACTTCTCCTTCCCTTCAGGCCCGCCAGGCCTGTGGTCCTCACTGTGGGGCGACGGGCAGCAGCGCCCACACCGCCAGCTGCCCGGACAGCAGGGCCATGAGCATGAGCCAACCAGCAACTTGGTAACGACCCAGAGTGAGTGCAGGTCAGTGGCCAGATGGACGTCCGATGAAAACCTCACTGCGAATGGTGATCACATCGAGAAAGGGTGCAGGTGGCAGAGCCAGGTGTGCAGAGCAGAACAGCATGCCCTGGTGACGGCAGAGCCGTGGTGACAGCAGAGCCCTGGGTGACGGCAGAGCCCTGGTGACGGCAGAGCCGTGGGTGACGGCAGAGCCCTGGGTGACGGCAGAGCCGTGGGTGACGACAGAGCCGTGGGTGAAGGCAGAGAAGTGGGTGACGGCAGAGCCGTGGTGACGGCAGAGCCGTGGTGACGGCAGAGCCGTGGGTGACGGCAGAGCCGTGGGTGACGGCAGAGCCCTGGTGACGGCAGAGCTGTGGCGACTGCAGGAAGCACAGAGGCCGAGAGCACATCACCCACTGGGAAGAGCACTGATGGCTACTTGAATCCCGTATCTTCCTGCCCAGAGTCCAGCCTCTGCTACCCTGACAGAGAAAGGCACTGGCGAGCCGTCTTTATGTTTCCTTCCCGGGGAGAGCAAAGGGAACAGCGAGAAGGGAAACACCTGTGGAGGCCCTGCACCTGGGACGCCGCCCAGCGAGGGACCCTCCGTGGGAACCAGTGCCACGGGGTTTCCCCTGGCTCCGTGGAGAGAACTCCAGGAGAAAGACGGGTTGGAAGGGATCTTGATTTGTTGCCACTGTCACAGGGTCAGGTGACCCCTGGGGAGGGAACCATTTCAAGCTGGAGCCTAGAAGGAGGAAAATGCGGCTCCCCTCTGACAGGGGGCTTAGAATCGACAGATGGAGCATCTGAAGTAACCTGAAAAGTGATCACATTATTCTCAATCTCAGAACACAGGTACTCATGTAAACAGGGGATTAAGTCTTTCTTAAGTTTCCTCTTCAAGGCCTGTGCCAAGCGATTAAGGAGGTGACACAGCTGTGAGTCCAGCAAGCAGAACCAACAAGCATGGTCAGGCCGACGCACCAGGAGTCAAAACATCATCTCCTCAACATCAACTCATCGCGTGATGACTAAGGACCAATGGCTGACCTCTGTTCCAAGCCTCACCCAAGCCCAGTGGTCGGCAAACTGCGGCTCGAGAGCCACATGCGGCTCTTTGGCCCCTTGAGTGTGGCTCTTCCACAAAATACCGACTTCTGCGCATGGGCCACGAAGTTTCAATTGCAATGTACGTGCACGCCCACACGTGGTATTTTGTGGAAGAGCCACACTCAAGGGGCCAAAGAGCCACATGTGGCTCGCGAGCCGCAGTTTGCCGACCACTGCCCTAGCCCCTTCCCCTTTATAGTCTGTCCCCTGCACCTGCTGTAGGACAGGATTTGATGCTTGTAAGCGCCCTGTCTTCTTGTTGGCTGGCCTTCTCAATCAACGCCTTATGGGCTTCAACCCCGCCTTCGTTATTGGACACAGCGACAGGCAGGCCGAGCCACCCAGAGGTTTCCCAGCAACCCGTCCCCGATAAACACCGCCCAAATCTCCCATCATGAAACCATCAAAGGGAGATTCCGTGGGACCTAAATAGATCAGGAGTGACCTGTTACCCGCCCCCATACGCAATGAATGACTTTGGGACGGTTCCTAGTAATAAATATTTATTCATTAAAGCAGCTGAATGACTAGGAAAACACGAAAAGTAAAAACACAAGAAAACAACTAGATGCAGGCTGTACTTTCAGAAAAGGTGCATATAATTTAATCAGTCCTTGTAAGGAGAGGGCTTGCAAGGAGACATCAGCCGCTGGCTTGGACGGGACGAGGCCACTACCTCGTCTGGGGCACGCCTGTGCTGGTGGGCTGCTGGGCTCCCGTGGGCTTGGTCTGGTTCATGTTTATTCTCTTGGACTTGTCCATGGTTTCCACCGCCTTCTTCACCCAGTCGATTTGTGGGTCGGCACAGAGTTTAAGGCCACGTTTGGTAATGAATCTGCGATGTAAGGAAAAGGCAGACAAAGTGAGCCACGTCCCAAGTCTGGGCCAGGAGTTCAGATCAGACCAAGTGTAAGAGCTCTGCAGACATTCCTGGACGGAACAGGCTTTTGGACCCGAGCCGTTAGTGCAAAGCTTTCTTCTACAACCTGTTTTAACACAAAGGAGACCTGTCTCCAGGTGACACCCTAACCCCAGGCTCCTTTCTCAGCAGAGCCACCAAATGTTGTAGGTACGCCGGGCCTGTGAGGTCATCTGGTCCAATGACCACACACCAGCACCTTCCTTTTCAAATCTAAATGCACTCATCCCGTTTTCTGCACAAAAGGTGCTTTCCTTATCTTAATTTCTGTGAGCAAAGTTGTAGTTACTATGTGCTGGGAAGAGCTGCTATTCTGAAAACGAGATCCGGGGACAATATAGGCCAGTTTTTGACTCATTGTCTGGAGGTACGGCAACTGGTCAACACGGCACCCACGTACCCACACTCCACACGAAGGGGAGGGACCCGGAGGGTTTCAGCTGAGGGCAGCTATGTGGTCAAACTCCTTAAACTTGACCCTCAGGACTGAGCATAGTCTTCCTCTGGGTTTGCTCAGTCTCCTGCTGACACTAACTCGGAAATGAGGAGGCTAATTGTCACCTGGTTGCCACCTTTTGGTGACAATCACGCTGTGGGCTGCGAAGGGCAGGGTGAACGTGGGAGATCAGGGGCTGCTGGCTCAGGGGAGGGCTCCGCCCACGGGACCTGCTTCCCTGAGGCCGATTTCCACAGCCTGGCCCGTCCAGCCCAGCTCGGGGAGACACTCACATGACTGCCTTCATGGGCCCCTCCTTGATGGTGTAGGTCTTGATTTTGTTCACGGGCAGCCGCCGGGTCGTCATACTCACACAGATTCGCTGTTCCAGGACCTCACTCCCCACACCTGGTGAAGAAAGACAAAGACACACTGTAACTTCCACAGTACACACGTTACAGTGTCACCAAGAAAACAACGGAGAGAGGTGTGTGAGGAGATAGTGGAGGAGGCGCCATTGAATAGCGGCGGCAGCTTGGTTTTGTTCTCGTTTCAATGGCGAGATGTGAGCCACGGAAAGGAAGTGGTTCATCAAGTATCGTCCTCAGCAGCCATGGCCCACGGGGGGCTGAACGTTTCAGTTTAAGAACCACCTCACCTGGCAGAGGGGAGGGGCCCGGGAGGGTTAATAACACTCAGGTTTGGGGAACTCCCATCTCGGTTTCTAGGTGCTGGTTTTCTCCTCAGCTGAAGAGCCTGGTGTGTGCGGCCCAGAGAGCTATTCAGCTACAAAGCACCTTAAGTAGCAGCGGAGGCTTTTATTCTTAAATATATTTGTGTTGATTTCAGAGAGGAAGGGAGAGGGAAAGAGAGAGAAACATCAGTGATGAGAGAGGTTCACTGATTGACTGCCTCCTGCATGTTCCCTGCTGAGGATCGAGACCACAACCCAGGCATGTGCCCTTGACCGGAATCAAACCTGGGAGTCTTCAGTCCCCAGGCCAACGCTTTATCCACTGAGCCAAACCAGCTGGGGCCAGCCAAACCTTTCCTTTTAATATGAACTAAACGAAAGGTGTTTGCTGACCTTGCCCTCTTTATCTCTCCTCTCCATCACGTCCTATCCGGTCTCGGAACCAGTGGAGGGGAGTCTGCGTTTGCTCCCTGTTTCTCTCACAACTTAAGGAATAACATTTCCCTGGGAAATATCCAACATGGGCCCCCAGGCCCAGTAAGTCCACTGGCCTCTAAGTCCCCAAAGCGCCTCCTCCCTCCCGGCTGTGCCTGCGAGTCTGTGGGGTCGGGCGAGCCGGCACCTTCGGCAGAGCTGCGTCAGGACGCAGGCTGCCTCCCCTGGTTGTGCAGCAGCAGCTCAGCCCAGGGTGCAAGGAGGAAACGGGAATCTGGCCAGTGTCTGCAGTCCCCTCTGCTCTCCCAGCGTCTTCCCCACCCACACCTGGGTCCCCACAAATGGCACAGCCACTGTGTAGCAAAATGCCAGCACGTTGCAACATCTGGTCATATTTAGTAGTCTTACACAATATATATATTTCAGAGAGGAAGGGAGAGGGAGAGAGAGATAGAAACATCAATGATGAGAGAGAATCATCAATCGACTGCCTCCTGCACACCCACCAGTGGGGATGAGCCTGCAACCTGGGCATGTGCCCGGACCGGTCATCGAACCTCGACCTCCTGGTTCATAGGTCGAAGCTCAACCACTGACCCACACCGGCCAGGCCTTAATCTCCTCAATCATTTTTATTCTGCTTACAATTTCAGGGAGGTTCAGACGTTGCCGCCTCTGTCCATGGACACCCTTGGGGATCCACGATCAGGCTCCAATATTCTAGTCTAAGTAGTAAGTCTACAGACTAGGAGGTCGAGAGGAGAGTTACACCCAAGGGGTAGCCTCTCTTGCTCCAGAGCCACAGGAAAACTAAACTCCAAGCAGCTGGAAAAAAATAACCCTTAAGGAAATATGGGCAGGACACCTGGGCCAGGCTCAGCATCTCTGAGCCTCGTCCGCTGTCTCTTGCAGGTTGTTTGACTGTGTAGAAGGCATTGATCTATTTGCTAGCACTTATCAGACGGCCTCTCATAAGCTCAAGAATTTATCATAACTGGGAACAACATCAGTCATCCTAAATTCTCCGACCTTCTCGAAGGCAACACTGATTTCTCGTAGGAAGGTGTAAGCTTCCAGTCTAGTTTTTAAGCAGAAAACACTGCCTGGTTTCAGAACACACACCTGCTAGCTCTTCCCCACATTGTGACTGAACTCTCAAAACTTTTGAGAATTTATCACGCTCGGTATCACCTGGGCAAAGCTACAAAGGCATATATCGTCGTCACCACCCTCCCACCACTACATCCACCCAAGAGGAAATCCAGGAAGCGGCCCTAAGATTTAGTGCATTGCGATCCCAGGTGAGATCTGTTACTGTCGTCAACCTATAGATGACGGCGTGTGGGCCCAGAGAGATGGAGAGATTTACCCCAAATCCCCCACGAGGAGCTTGGCCCAGAGTCTCCCTAGGCTCTGTCTTTGGAACCCACGAGGCCCCCTCCACTCACAATTCTCATTCCCACTTTGCTCCGGGGTAGCGGGCACTCCAGGCCACACCGAGTCCAAACTAAAACCTGGGCCCCGCCCACACCTGCCCCTGCTCCACGGACAGCCCTGGACTCACCTTCCACATCGCGGGCCACGAGGCAGCAGACCCCGAGCAGAGCGAGGAGCAGAGGCTTCATGCTGAGTGCACTGAGCTGAGCGAGCAGAACCGGAGGATGAGCCTGGGCTGCTCACGGGTCTCTTTTATCCCCGATGGTCAGCGCTTCCTGTGGAGGGAGGGGCTTCCAGGTGGGTGTGCAATCGTGGAAAGTATTGGCTGTGCTGAGGCTTCTCTGAAAGTTCCCCTGCTCACACCCCCACCCTGTGGCCTTTCCTTTTCACCTGTGGTTAACGTGTCAATGAAAGCAAATGCGCGCTTAAAACAAAGGCGGCTGCCGCACCTCCTGCCACCAGCCTCCACTCAGATCTTCCGCTGCTCAGCGCGGCCTGCCCGGCGTGTCACTGTCCCCAGCGTGCGGACAGCGTAAAGGAAAGGTGGTCGCCGTGGTCCGGCTTTCCCACCTGCCTCGCGGGACACGCTGTGACATGGGCTTCCGCCATCCACCGGAGGGGGGGACACGGCTGCCCCTCGGAGCTCCTCACTCCTCTGCCTTCTCTTTCTCCTCACTCCCCCCGGCCCCTGTTCCAGGGGTCCCACTTCTTCACCCCACCCTCCCAGGTGCTCAGGGACATTTCAGCGATGCACCTCCCTTTATGGCAACTTAGTATCCACCTTTTTAGAAGTTTCTGAAAAGTTGTCCTGGCATGAACATTATTTTGGAAAAAGAGAGAACAAAGTTGACTTTGCCATTCTGACAGTTTTCATTCTTCATGTTTTCCACGGAGTCTCTGTTGGTGTCCATATGCTTGCATAGTTGCAACAATTATAAATACTAGTTTACCACCAATGTAACTGTCTGCCATGTTTCTATCACAGACACACTGAAACACTCCCTTTTAGCTTGTTGCTGTAGATCCCACCTCTACGGTAGAGTTTCACTCAGGACACGGAGTCATTTCCCGTTAACAACAGGACTAGGATACTGAGCACAACCACAGGCTCCTCTCCACAGCCTCCGGGACAGTGTGGCGGTTTCAACGCGCAATGCCTCCAGCCGGGCTTGAGAATCGGCACTCAGTTCATCCTTGTTTTTGTCTTGTCTTGTTTTACACCGGTGTCTATAAGATGTACTACTTAATTACGCGTGTAGCTAAAAGAGTGTCCGATTACTATTAGGGATATGAAAATAAATTCCAATATTTCCCTGAAAGGACAGGTTAATGGCTGAGACATTGCTCATTAATGGAATTTCATCCCAGCCAGACTTCCTTCTGCACCCACAGCGGCTGTCAGTTCTCCCTCCCAGACACAGCTCCCTTGACATGGATGATGTCTCTCTTCCCTCCACGTTCCAAGTACAGAGTCACCTTAGCTGCGTTGCTCATGCACCCGCACGCTGTTCCCAGCCCGGTGCTGAGTATACCTGCTAATCGCCCTTCAATGCGTCTCCTCCTCTCTCCATGCTGCTCCGGGCAGGCCCGCGTCACCCCTTGCTGGGACCAGTGCAGTAGACCAACTGGCGTCCCGTTCCCAGGTCGCCTCCCTTTCCGATCTGTTCTCCAAACATCACCAGGAGTCACTCCCCGGCCTTAATTGAGGAATGTTGTTTCCCTGCTGGGAGCCTCTTTGTTCGCTCCCCTGGTCCACGGTTTCATTCCAGTCTCTCAGTGTCAGACACCAGGCTGTTCAAGAGCTGGCACTGCCTGGCCTTTCAGACTCACTCAGCCCCCACCCACCCACCTGCTCCCAAGCCTCCACCTTAACCGATGTGTGCGCAGTCAACCAAAGGTGCCGTCCTCTTTCCTACTCCCACCTGTTGCTTCCTTCGCCTCCAAGGCCATCCCAGCTCCCGACATAACTGCAAACTGCTCCACTTCCCACGAGCTTCCCGAATCCTCCAGATACAATGAAGCCGTGCCATCCTCTGTCCCCAGGGCACCTGGTCTCACCACTGTCCTGTCACTAACTCATCCGATTCTCCCCTCAATTTCATTCCCAAGTCGCCCACCGAACGGCACCTGCTGAGCGGGCAGCGTGCCCGCCTCTCCCGGTCCCAGCATGAACAGAGGTCTACTATGGAGTCGTCACTCCCCAGGCCATTTCTGAATAAGCGAATTCTTCCTAAAGGACCAACACATGGTGACTGAACCAGTGGTTCTCAACCTTCTGGCCCTTTAAATACAGTTCCTCATGTTGTGACCCAACCATAAAATTATTTTTGTTGCTACTTTATAACTGTAATGTTGCTACTGTTATGAATCATAATGTAAATATCTGATATGCAGGATGGTCTTAGGCGACCCCTGTGAAAGGGTCGTTCGACCGCCAAAGGGGTCGAAACCCACAGGTTGAGAACCGCTGGACTGAACGTTAAGTGAAGGGTGAACATCTACAAACATAAGCCCCAGAACTGTGCCCGTAGCTCTCCCTTATTTTTTCAATCAAATTGATGATCTGATCAGTGGCTCCTTCTTATTTGGCATCTTGAGATACAATTTCTTCCACCCTTAGGAGGAATGACTCACTTTCGGTTTTTCAGAGCGTGACTAGAGTTTGGTGGAGAAGAATTAAGTCAGAGACCAGAAAGCAGAAACCTACTTCAAAATAGGCATAGCCGGCTCATGTGTGGACACGGGGTGACAATAACTGGTTGAGGATATTAGTCAGAACAATTCCTCCCATCCCTGACTCCTCTCTTTCTCTTAAAAGCCACATCCAACCGGTCAGCAAACACCCTTGGCTTTCTGTCCTCAGATAGAACCTACAGTCTTCTCACCTCTGCAACAGGTCCAACTGAAGCCCCCTCCCCCCACCCCCTCACCTGAGTGAGCAGATTCCTGCCACAGCCTCTCCTGGCTTCCTGCCCCACCCTCGCCCTCTGTGGCCAGCTTACCAACCTGCCAAGGAGACCGTTTCAACTGTAAGTCATAGCGTGTCTCTTCTCTGCTCAAAATCTTTCAATACCTCCCCACTTTCATGTATTAAATCCAAAGTCCCCCCTCTGGCTTAATAAGATACTAGAGGCCCGATGCACGAAAATTTGTGCGAGAGTAGGCCTTCCTTCCCCCGGCTGCGGGCACCGGCTTCCCTCCGGCACCCGGAACCTGGCTGCTTCCCTCCGGCCCCAGCTTCATCAGGAAGGACGTCCAGAATGACATCCGGAAGACATCTGGTCTAATTAGCATATTACCCTTTTATTATTAGAGATTATTGACATAAAACATTGTGTACGTTTAAGGAGTTCGACATTATCATTTGATACATGTATATTTTGCAAAACTATTAACACAATGAGGTTAATTAATACCTCCATCATCTCACATAGTTGCCTCTTTGTGTGTGTGGTGAGGACATTTAAGATCTCTTAGTAACCTTCACATGCATAACACAGGACTTACTGATGCCCAGAAACTACTCATCCTATAACTATTCCTCTCGCATTAGCCGATTGACCAATTCTCCCCACTCTTCCCCTCCCCAAGCACCGACAACTTCCATTCTCTCTAGATATTGAGTTTCACTTCAGTAGATTCTACATCTGGGATCCCATACACTGTGTGTCTTTCTCTGCCTTAATTCACTTAGCATAATGCCCTCAAGGTCCATCCATATTTCATAAATGGCAGAATTTCCTTACATTTTTAATCCTCACCCGAGGACATGTTTTTATTGATTTTAGAGAGATAGAGGACCAGAGGATGAGAGAGAAACTTTGGTTTGAGAAACATCAATTGGTTGCTTCCCATAGTGCCCCGATCAGGGATCGAACCCACCACCCTTTGGGGTCTGGGACAATGACCACCGGCCAGGCTCTTTCTTTTTATTGAATGAAATCCCACTGTACATATACACCACAGTTTCCTACTCATCAGTCGATGGGCCTTCAGGTTGTTTCCATGTCTGGCCGTGGTGACTAGTGTTTCAATGAGCAGGAAGTGCTGATATCTCACGACAGTGACTTCATGTCCTTCGCACACGTGCCCAGGAGAACTGCTGGGTCATAGTTCTGTTTTCCTAGTGGCTGCACCAAAGTACATTCCCCACAACAGTGCCCAAGGGTGTCCTTTTCTCCACCTACTTGCCAACACTTGTCTCTTGCCTGCTTGGTAACAGCCTTCCTCACAGCTGTGAGGTGTTATCTCCCTGTGGTTTGATTTTCATTTTGCTCCTGATTAATGATGCTGAATACCTTTCATTACTGTTGGCCACTGTGGAAATGCCTATTGGGGTCCTCTGACTGTTTTTACTGTTGTTGTTTTGCTATTAATGTTATATATTAAAATTATATAAATAGCCCTAGCCGGTTTTGCTCAGTGGGTAGAGCATCGGCCTGGGGACTGAAGGATCCTGGGTTCGATTCCAGTCAAGGTCACATGCTCAGGATGTGGGCCCGATCCCCAGTAGGAGGTGTGCAGGAGGCAGCTAATCAATGATTCGCTCTCATCATTGATGTTTCTCTCTCTCCCTCTCCCTTCCTCTCTGAAATCAATAATAATAAAAATAGTTAAAATAAATAAATATAATCATTTTTAAAATAAAAATATATAAATAAGTACATATATATTTATTTATTTTTTAATCCTTACCAGAGGATATGTTTAGAGAGAGGAAGGAAGGGGAGAGAGAGAGAGACAGAGAGAGAAACATTGATTGGTTGCCTCCCGTACACACCCTGACCATGGATCAAACCTGCAACATTTTGGGTGTACGGGACGATGCTCCAACCAACGGAGCCACCGGCCAGGGCCCTTGTATATTTTTTATGTTAACCCCTCATCAGAGAGATGGCTTATACATATCTCCTCCCAACCTGTGGGTTGTCTGCTCATTTTGTTGATTGCTTCCTTTATTGGGCAGAAGCTTTTCAGTTTGATGAAGTCCCACTTATTTATTTTTTCTTTGATGCCTGTGCTTTTGGCGTCATATCTAACATATCCTCCCCAGGACCAATATCAAGGAGCTTTTTCTCTGTTTTCCTCTAGGAGGGTCATGGTACCAGGTCTTACATTTAAGTCTTTAGTCCATTTTGTGCGAATTGTTGTGGGTGGTTTAAGATAGGGGCGAACACAGCAGTGTCCAAACTAGACTGCCTTGGACAAGAGAGGTGGGACATTTTGGTGGGGAATCAAACAGTGGAGCCAGAGAGCTGGACGCTACGTGGAATCCTGTCGGGTTGTACATTTTTCAGTTGAATCCCCAGCCTGGGGCAAATCTGGGTTCTGTGGTACTTTTCTCCACGATTACTACTGCGCATCTACTTGCTTTCCAATAAGGTGCGTAACTGTACATCCTGTCTGTCTCACAGTTTAAAAAAAATCTAGTTTGATGCTGTTTAGTTCCAGAAATGGCTCATAATGAATGGCTTAACTTTTACATGATAGTTGTTTGTTTTCTTCCTTTCACATCAGATACAGGGCAAAAAGAATTATTTTTTTCTCCAAAAAACAAGAATAATATATGGGACGGGGTTGCAGGGGGAAGCTATTTCACTGACATGGACTTTGAGCAATAATGATCAAACTTATAAAATTATATTTAGTAATTTGTATCACTGGTTTTTTTTAACATTAGTGAATTCCTATGAACTATGCTAGTAGATATTATCTATAACTGACAGATATTATTAATAATAAGTGGATGTTACTGGTGCAGCCTAGGATCAGCACAACACCCCTGTCTCCTTTTCTAAATAAAGTTTTATTGGAACACATCCATGTCCGTTTGCTTACATGTCAGTGAGGGCTCCTTGCACATGCAGCAGCAGGGCTGATGGGCTGCACCGTCTTCAAAGCCTAAACTACTTGGCACGTGGCCCCTGACAGGCAGTTTGCCGACTCCGGGGTCCATCCTGATTAGTGTACAATATTGAAACCAGTTACGTTCAACAGGATATCAACTATGTGAAACAGGCAGGGAGAGAGGAGAAAGGCTGAAGTACAGCAAAATGTCTACAGGAATTCCCCCAGGAAGCTATCAAGTTCATGGTCGGGCCAGCAGAGCGAGCAGGAAGTCCAGCAAGCGCTGGCTTCTGACCTTCCAGGCTCCTATAGCTGCACTTGGAGCCAGTTTATTCATTCTTTGCTAGTGAAAGTACGTGGTCTTAGCAGGCAGGCCCTTTCTCATGAGGTGGGTTTGTACTCACCTTTGTTCCTTGATAAAGGTACACAGCCACCAAAAAAGGAATTCAAAGAAATGTCTAAAATGGTTTGTGGTTTTCAAAAGGTTAAAACCACTGCTCTGTACTGCGTAGCGAGTATCTATAGCTCAGGGCCAGGGAGCCTCGGGCCAGGCACAGAGGAAATGGCACAGGGCGACCACTCCCAGCTGCTTAAAAATGGCCTTAACCAAGGCTGCCTCGCTCACTCTCCCCAGATCCATGGGGACTCGGAGCAGGACCGGAACCGGCCATAGAGTCGGCGTAACCAGCTCTCCAGGGAAGTTTGGGTGCAAAGAAGAAAGATGCCTGGTCTCTATGGGGCCAAGGCGATCACTTGGCCAAAAAATTACAATCAGTGAGTAGAGGAGTAT
The DNA here is from genome assembly GCF_028538775.1 of Myotis yumanensis. Classification (NCBI taxonomy): domain Eukaryota; kingdom Metazoa; phylum Chordata; class Mammalia; order Chiroptera; family Vespertilionidae; genus Myotis; species Myotis yumanensis. The sequence continues at coordinate 39,621,913 of NW_027223768.1, forward strand.
TTTGGGGGGTGGTTTTTTCAGGAAGTTGACTTTTGGGGCCACATCATCTGCCACAAACGAAATCCTCTGTGGCACAGAACTCAAGGCACTCCTGGATTTCCTAAACCGGACATGGTTGGTCAGACTCCGGCTGCCTGGGAGGAGGGGGCGCTGGCCAGCACCCGAGCCCGACCTCAGTGGCCTGCAGCCTCCCGGAGCCCTTTCTGGAGGAGACACACGCTGTCACGGGAACCCTGAGCTGTGCGTCACCCACGGGTCCTCATCCCTCCTCACCCTGCAGCTGCCACATGAGGGAAGCTGAAGATCGCCCACCTCCCAGACCTCAGGACGAGAACAGGACCTGCGCGCGTCCAGATCCATGCGTGGCGGTGTTGTAATCCAAAGACAGACACCAAAGCGTCACAAAGACCTGCCAGTGGGGCCTCGTCTGCCGGGGATGCTAGTGCGCAGCAGCAACATGTGGTTCCATCCGAAGTTATGGTTTTATTTTTATGAATAATTCGGATGGATCTTTTTGGAGTCAGCCAAACCATGAGTCTCTGCTTTCCCACACCTGGGCTCCTCCCCACACCCGAAATCCAGGAGGAAGACGCACGCACGTCACGAGGCACCTCTGACCTAAAGCTGGAAGACTGGACCTTCGCAATGAAAGATCAATCACAAACACAAGACCTCTTCAGGGGGACAGTCAGTGCAGAGTGTTACAGACCACCTGGGCCCCTGATGGGCCAAAACAATTTTTTATTTTATTCCCTATTGAAAATTTACCCCAATATGTTTTTTTCCTGAATCTTTGATGACACTCTCAGTCTATGTATTTAGCATGGGTGCTAACGCCATTACTCAGAACCTGGGAGGATTCTGAGTGCGTTGCCTTACCCTGAAGGGTGTGCGGTGCTAGACGGAGCCTGAACGGTCCCAAAAGTGCCTGTGGAGACAATCCGATGAAACGCTGTCTCGTCAGAGGCCTGTCCTGGCCACTCCTCCTCCCTGGGCACTGCTTTATGTGACCTCCCAGCTCTTATCATCAGCACCCCCGATACACTGTCTGTAATCTGCACATTGTTCTCCTCTCTTCATTAGAATAGAACACCTGGAAGAGCTGAGACCATTTCACAACTGAATCCTCAGCATCACGTATAGTGTAGGGACTCAATAAATATTGATTGATCAAATAAATGAAAGTGAACTCATTTTCTTCTTTCTTCTAGGAACTAAAAACAGAAGAGCTGCTCAGTTTAACTTGGAGCTAACTTCTTTGCACAGAGATTGTCCTAGTAGGACAAACAATATAAGGGGAGGAAAGTTAAAAGATGTGGGAACTAGAATAGACCTTAAAAATGATCTAGCCCAGGGGTGGGCAACCTTTTTGTGAGTGCGTGCCAAAACCAGCAAAATCTCTGACTCGAAATTCTTCTGCGTGCCAACCCTAATTTTTTGAGAACATGTTACGCCTACTTGATATCTCATAAGGTGTACGTATGTGAAGAACCTTGAAGAAATAATAAAATTCATTCGAGCAACAAAAACAGTATATGATGATGAAAAATACATTTATTTTTTAATGTATACATGTACACTGATAGTCCGACAGAAAACTTTATGACTCCTTTTGATATTATCAGTGGGACTTTTGCTGCTGCATCACTGATGACAGAGATTTTACATCAGGTTTATATTTCGTGACCTTCAGAGATATGCACGAGCTTCTACTTTCATCCGTCAGGCTACTCCTATTTCCAGACTTAACAAAATTCATCACTGAGAACAAAGATTCACAAGCGTATGTGGATGAAACCAAAACACTGGTCAGATCTAGGAAGGCAGGGAGAGTTAAGGCAGAGCATAGAAATTGCTCTTCCCCTCTCTCATCAATCCATGTCTATGGTCTTTGAGATAACTTGTTATGTAAAATTATTTGTTTATCTAAGATGCACCTACACTAAATTTATCTGAAAAATAAAAAAGTCGATATTAAGAAAAAAATTGTAAATGGAAGATTATAAGAGAGGGTTTCGAGTGCCAGCAAAAGTTACTGGCGTGCCATGTTTGGCACGCGTGCCAGGAGTTGCCCACCCCTGATCTAGCCAATCCACTATAGTTTCAATAGCACGAGGAGACTTAGGCCTGTTCTGTCAGTTGCCTCCGCAGGGCTCTGAGGTCAGAAGAAAGACCACCCCCCACAAAAAGACAGAGCTACGCACATGGGGGAGAGACTAATGCATTTGCTGGTTTGCTCTTCCAACTGCAGGAACCAGAGCTCACATGAGGAAAGGGGAGGTGACGGGCTCAGAGGTGGCCACCTGTCTGCACCCTAATCCCCACCCGTCGCCTGCAGGGCTCCTTTCCTGCCGATTTTATTAGTAGCTCAGTGCCTCCGGCCAAGACAGGCCTCAAAGTAAAACTAATGACTAGCTGCAGTGTGACCTGGGACACCCACAGGACTCTACTCATCTACTTCCTGCCATTCTGTACATGACATTATTGGAGTGACTTTTAAAAAACTCAAAGGGTTGGTCAGCCTCTTCCTTCTAAGACCTGCATTGAATGCCCGCGGTTTCATCTTGCATTTCCTTGCTGCCTCGCTGGCTTTACCGCTTACCCTCCCGGTCTTCACGACCACGATTCTTTCCCGTTGGGTCTCAGCCCGTCTACAGTGATGCGAGTCTCCACGCCTGCCAACCTCGCTCCCAGAGCCAGCCCTGCTCTCTGTCCTGCTCCCTCTCCGTTTCCTCTTTCACATCATTTCTGCTGCGGGAATCCCTCTCAGTCCTGAATTCTCATTTCCTGTTGGAAGAGCCAAGTCCATTCATTTCTGAACTGACCACCCAAACCTCCCACTGTTCGGGTCCACGAATGATTGTCACATTTGAAAAGATATCTCCGGATATTCCTCAGCACCTGGAACCTGCCCGGGAAGCCAGAATGAACCTACTCGGCAATGACACTGGCATGACGGACCTGAGAGGCGTGTCACAGACGTGCTAGCCTTGCTCACGTGGTGCTTCACAAGTGAGTGCGAGCAACGCTGGCCTGTTGGTGAACAGTGCGGAGAAGTGAATGTTTCTAAAGCGGTTTGAAGAGACAGAGGCACTTTCGGCATTTCGGGCAGGAACCCCCTCCACAAAGAACAAAAGACGTGCACACAGAGAAACTGCAGGAGGCAGCTGCCAACAGAGAGGACACCCTCCTGCCCCTGGGAGGCGAGTGTGGATCCATCAAGCGGGCGTGAAGGAAGGTGGGGGAAGCCGTTTAAACCCCGATGCGGGTTTTATCCCCATCCGATGTGGGTTTTAACCCTGTCCGATGCGGGTTTTATCCCTGTCCACCTTAGAGCCCACAGCGGTCCTTTGCCACGCGGGCAGCAGCTGGCAGCCCTCTAACCCGGGCGGGGACTCTAACACAGCCCTCGCCAACTGGTGGTCCGTGAGGTCCGAAAGGCTGGCGACCGCTGCTCTAAAATGTATTGACAAAATGGAGTGAACAGCCTCCTTCCCGTGGCCATTGGGATCATGTTAATGGGGGAGCAGGGGGTCACCAAGGCAGCAGGAAGCATCTTTGTGTGGTTTCCCTACAGCCATGTCTTTAGGCACAGCCCCTGGAGCGGGCTGCTGGGCTCATTAAATCAGTGACACCCACTGGCGTCTCAGTGTCACCATCTGTGGGGAGAGCCAGGCGCCTCCCGGAAGCCACCGCGTGTTGTCCGGATGAGGCAGCACACGCTCAGGGCCGAGGTGCCCACCAGCAGCGTTGTGAGGCGGGTTCTCACGCTGAGGGGGTGTCCATGCAGGCGGTCACGCCAGGCTGCTTCCTGACCAGCCCTCGCCCAGCACAGGCGCTCTCTCTCCCCTGCCGCACAGTCTAACCCCTGTGGGTCCCTGTGGTTTATTGAAAGTAACCGAACGGCAGTGAACCTGCGTCACCAGCGGTGATGAGCACTTTCAAAGCCACGAGCTCTGAGACGCAGACCCCTCAGGCCCTGCACTTGCCCAGAGGCGCACTTCTCTCTCCCCCCGCCCGCCCGCCCGCCCGCCCGCCCTCTCCAACGTCAGGGTTTCCGACCACTTTTCTCCCATTACCCACTCCCTCTAGGCATCTGCAGCCCCCACTACAGACACAGTGGGGCTATGCAAATGGAGGTTAAGCTACCTGTTCCATGCAAAGATTTGCTTTTCAGAAGGGGACCCTGAAAAAACAAAGTGGGGCAGGCTGAGAATGAGCCCTCAGTAGGCATGGGAGTGGGTTCATGTTATTGGAGTGGGTACATGGCATGGGAGTGGGTTCATGTTATTGGAGTGGGTACATGGCATGGGAGTGGGTTCATGTTATTGGAGTGGGTACATGGCATGGGAGTGGGTATGTGGCATGGGAGTAGGTACATGACATGGGAGGGGTACGTGCCATGGGAGTGTGTACATGACATGGGAGGGGTATGTGTCATGGGAGGGGTACATGACATGGGAGGGATACGTGCCATGGGAGTGGGTATATGACATGGGAGTGGGTTCATGACATGGGAGGGGTACATGACATGGGAGAGGGAACAGGGCATGGGAGTGGGTATGTGTCATGGGAGTGGGGACAAGGCATGGAAGGGGGTACATGGCATGGGAGTGTGTACATGACATGGGAGGGGTATGTGTCATGGGAGTGGGTATGTGTTATGGGAGAGGGTACATGGCATGGGAGGGGTACATGACATGGGAGTGGGTACATGACATGGGAGTGGGTATGTGTCATGGGAGTGGGGACAAGGCATGGAAGGGGGTACATGACATGGGAGTGGGTTCATGATATGGGAGGGTACGTGTCATGGGAGAGGGAACAGGCATGGGAGTGGTATGTCAGGATCTAACCATTTGCTTTCACTTGAAACTCCTATGCTTACATTCTCAGAAATGGAGCCGACCTAGAACAGGAAAGGAGCGTTTCCCTCATCCTTACTCTTCACTGCCAAGGAGGGGCAGCCAGGGCACACGGGGTCCCAGGGAAGTCACAAGGGCAGGGCATCCCTTCCCAACTCCCACGGAAGCATGTTGTCTTGGGGGCACCTGTCAAGACCGTATGTATTTCCATTGGAACATATACTAGAGGTTTATGATGAGAACATTTCTACAGAGGGTTTGTGCCCAAGGAGGTGATACCCTTGCCGACCACAGAACCCGAGTGTGAGTGAATTGTTCCTCATGCGCCAAAGGCAGGTTCAAATACTGGGCGTGTCTGGACCAGAGCAGAAGAGCCTGTGGGGGGTGGGGAGGCGAGGGTCTCCCCCGACTGGCCAGGATCCCCGTTTTTTCTGGCTCTGCCTGACCAGGGGAGGGCGAGGGGAAGGAACGTCAAGGAAATCGGCCTGCCCACGTTAGGAATTCCTCGCCCTAGAGGTGTTGGGGGAGCTGGCAGGGCTTACAGGAGGTGCCGCACTGTGGGGGCATTTACCCTGTAGCCAGTGAAGATCGGGACGTCTACTCAAGTTGCAGAACCAAATGTATAGCTTCTGACCCCAGAACACCCAGGTTACACTATTTTAAATGTAATTTGATTTTGTGTATTTGTGGAATATCTACCTCCAAGAAGTAACACAGGGTGTCCCCCAAAAAATGTGTATGTACTTTGAATGATTGTAAAGTCCGTGTTTATTAACATACAGTTCATTTTCAAAATCTACACGAATCTAGAGAATTGAATGATTTTGTTGTCAAAGCCTGTTTTCAAACTGATGACCGTTCTGGTCCAGACACTGCTGATAACACGAAGCAATGGAATCGCAAACATCAAGAATCACTTCGTTCAGTATTTGTGGGCCCTCAATTCGTCAACTGTTGCCAGTTTGTACCGTAAACTTTGTCTTTTATGTATCCCCATAAAAAAAAAAATCTAGTGCAGTTTAGGATAAATTTTCCTTGTTCAAAACTTAGTCTGGCTTCACCCATTAATTCAAAACAGTTAAACCTGAAAAGGAGAGAACATTAAGTGAGCTGTCAGCTGTTAACGTGGGTACACCTTGGGGGGGGGGGGGCACCCTGTATCAGGGTGGCTACGGGCCAGCCAGACCGCTGCGGTTTACAGCCAGCTGATCACTTCGTGTCTGTGTGACCTTCAGCAAGTCACTTAATGCCCTCGCCTCTCTGTGCTTCAATCTCCCTAGTTACATAAAATGAAAGTAATAATACTCGTTGCCTCGAGGGCTGTGGCAAGAACGAAATGTTAGTGCATGTGAGGTACTTAGGATTGCTCCTGGCGTCTGTTAAGCACTAAATATACATAATAAGTGGAGTTATTAACAGAGTGTTAATATTGTGCAAAATCTCATGGACTGGGGAGTGAACGTTCTTAAAGGAGTATTTTCAAGTCATGTTACAGGAGGGGAATTGCCTACTGGAGGCAGCTATGGGAGAAGAAAACACTGGCTTTTGCTTAAATGGCCAGTTGACTGAGAGTTTTCCCTGATTTACCTGGACATTTCCTCTTCCTTTTTGTTTTTCACTTTTTCAGATTTTGCATTTGAACCTGTAACACTGGACAGGCGGACTGTGGCTACAGGCTTTGCTGCTTTTTGAATGGGGTCTTGAGTGCGTCTGGGGCAGGGACCGGCCTGCTGCTCTGCGAACAGTCCTGGATCACGCGGGCATGAATTCCCTGGAGTTCTTCTCTACCCAGGCCGCCAGGTAAAGCACAGGGTGCCCAGCGACACCTAAATCTTGAATCAACAGCAAATAATTGTCAGTGTACGTGGGCCCTAGACATTGCTGAAACCCACTTATGCCAAAAACCACGTGCCGTTTATCTGGAGCTGAAATGCAACTGAGCATCCTGTTTTCTTTCCTAGATCGGGCAGCCCTGCTCCCCACACGGAGCCGTGAAGCGGGGCGCGCCTTGGGCGTGGTTCTCAGCTGCTAGTGACCAAGGGGAGATCAGTTTCCTGGAGTTTGCCCCCCACCCACCATCCCACCAGCTGCCTTTCAGTGAGCGTGGAAGTGGGAGACCGGTGGCAAACAGCAAGAGGGAAGCTGAACCTTTTAGTAGGTCAAGTCCCTGGACCAAGCTGACCGGTGTCAGCCTCTTCCAATGGCCCGGCTCTCCCCTTCCCAGTCCCCACGGGGGGGCCATTCCGTCCCCTTTGTAGGCACAGCCCCACCTGGGTCACTAACTCCCCTGGGCCTGGAGCCCGGCTATCCAGCACTACACACCGTGCAGCTGGGCCCATGTCCCAGAACAATGGGGGGACGCTCTGCCCCCACAGAAAACAGAGGAAGACACATCTGTCTCCCAATCACCTGGATGAGTCAAACTTAAATCAAGAGGATCCTTCTCCCTCGAAGGGTGAATCTAGAGACAAATCGAGTGGTTCAGGGACAGACGTTACTCACGGCACCATGACAGGACCAGGGGCTGAGCAGTGAGGCAGCCGCTGTTGGGGGGCAGTGGCACTCGGCTCCAGTTGGCAGGTCTCAGCGGTGCGCCAGCAGCGGCATCCGAGGAAACAGTCCCCGGGCGCCATCCCGTTACCCCTCACCCACCCGCTGTGTCCAGGTTCTGACAATGCAATGAGCTACCCTCCTGTTCTCTTCTTACATTTTCTGGAGTGAGTTTCTGCATCCTAGAATCCTGACCGGAACGGCCACCCAGCCCCTGCCCTCCCAGCCCACATGCCCGAGGTTCCCAAACTCGAAAATCTCCCCAGCGAATGTGCAGGTCTTCAGCACCGCTTCCCCTGCCGATCAGGCCCCAGAGGAATGAGTGTGTCTTTTCCAGAACTTTCCGTCAGCTCCATTCCCTCTTCCTGCCACAGCCACACAGCAGACTTTGTTTGGGTCTGGCCTGGGCTGGCTCCGCTGTGGGGTGCCCTCCGGCTTGCAGGGTTGTGGTGGGCCTCCTGGGAGCCAGCGGGCGGGGAGGGGGGAGGGGGGAATGGGAACAGGGGGGCAAGGGCAGCGGGGAGGAAACAGCCTCAGTGTGAAAGTGTCGGTGGAGGGAGTAAAAGGCAGAGAGGAAGCCCCGACCTGCCCTCTCCCCCGCCGTTCTCAGCCTCTGCTGCTCAGCCTGGATTCTTACTCATGAGACTTTCCATGGGAGCTGCTCTGCCCTGTGTGGACCACCAGGGAAGCCCCCAGCAGCCGGGGGGGGGGGAGGTGGAGAGAAGGCAGTGGTCTGCTGGTGGCAGGAAAAGCTGACTGTGGTTCCACTTGTCACCACCCCCTGCGTGTGACTCTGTGATTCTCCTTCATGCGGCTTCGCCTGTGCCTCTGGTTCCAGCGTCTGACTGCATGAGCTCTGTGCGCCCTGTGTCCTGTGGGTCCACGTGGCCTGGACACCCACACGCCCCGGATCCCGTCGCTCTCCGTGACCTTCGCCTGGCACCTCCAGAGGCACCCGTTCCAGCGGGAGGACCTCGGCTCCTTCTTGGCGCCAGGCTGGGCGGGTGCTCTGTGAACCCCTGATCCACACACAGAACTTTAGTTCTCCTGAAATAAAAAGGGAGGTAGGAGCTAGAGGTCTTGTTGACAGGAATGTGACCGACCTCACTGCCACCTGGCCACCCTCAGCCCCTCATAGAGCCCCGGCCCTGCCTGGCCGAGGGTCCAAAACCACGCAGCCCCTCCCCTCAGAGCATCTCAGCATCTAAGCCTCAGGGAGGGACCAGAAGCCAGTCATGGCTCACACTTCGTTAGGGAAAAAGCATCTCAGATTTAACTGTTTGGAAACCTAACTCAGCAGGTTTAAGTGACCCTGTTCCCCACCAAGGGCTGGGCAGCCACTGCTGAGAAGGAGAGGCTCCCAGAAACTGCTGTCCTGTGCCCCCCGGGAGCCAGCCTGGTGATCCCCAGTGCCCCGGCTCTGCCCACGCCCCTGCTCAGGTGCTTGCGGTGTCCGGCTCCATGGGTGCACCACTTCCTGCCGCACCAATGGGCCCGACTGACAGGTCTGCCCAGGGCTCAAGAGAAGCTGGGAGCTGACTTCTCAGGGCGAGGTCCTGACTTCACACAGTGCGTGAGGCCAGAGGAGGAGCCTCTGTTTGCCAGTGGCCTTCGCCCAGACCAAGGGGACCGGACAGAGGGGATCCTCCCATGGCTGGATCCCAGAGAGGCCACACTTGTGAGGAGCCCTGTGCACTGGGCAGGCCTGGGGAGCAGTGTGTGCTGGGCAGGCCTGGGGAGCAGTGTGTGCTGGGCAGGCCTGGGGAGCAGTGTGTGCTGGGCAGGCCTGGGGAATGGTGTGTGCACTGGGCAGGCCTGGGGAATGGTGTGTGCACTGGGCAGGTCTGGGGAACAGTGTGCACTGGGCAGGGCTGGGGAATGGTGTGTGCTGGGCAGGCCTGGGGAACCGTGTGCACTGGGCAGGGCTGGGGAATGGTGTGTGCTGGGCAGGCCTGGGTAATGGTGTGTGCACTGGGCAGGCCTGGGGAATGGTGTGTGCACTGGGCAGGTCTGGGGAACAGTGTGCACTGGGCAGGCCTGGGGAATGGTGTGTGCACTGGGCAGGCCTGGGGAACAGTGTGTGCTGGGCAGGCCTGGGGAGCAGTGTGTGCTGGGCAGGCCTGGGGAACAGTGTGCACTGGGCAGGCCTGGGGAACAGTGTGTGCTGGACAGGGCTGGGGAACCGTGTGCACTGGGCAGGCCTGGGGAGCAGTGTGTGCCCTGGGCAGGCCTGGGGAATGGTGTGCCCTGGGCAGGCCTGGGGAATGGTGTGCGCTGGGCAGGTCTGGGGAATGGTGTGTGCTGGGCAGGGCTGGGGAATGGTGTGTGCATTGGGCAGGGCTGGGGAACAGTGTGCACTGGGCAGGGCTGGGGAATGGTGTGTGCATTGGGCAGGCCTGGGGAATGGTGTGCACTGGGCAGGGCTGGGGAATGGTGTGTGCACTGGGCAGGCCTGGGGAATGGTGTGTGCACTGGGCAGGCCTGGGGAATGGTGTGCACTGGGCAGGGCTGGGGAATGGTGTGTGCATTGGGCAGGGCTGGGGAATGGTGTGTGCATTGGGCAGGGCTGGGGAATGGTGTGTGCATTGGGCAGGGCTGGGGAATGGTGTGTGCACTGGGCAGGGCTGGGGAATGGTGTGTGCATTGGGCAGGGCTGGGGAATGGTGTGTGTACTGGGCAGGGCTGGGGAATGGTGTGTGCACTGGGCAGGGCTGGGGAACAGTGTGTGCTGGGCAGGCCTGGGGAGCAGTGTGTGCTGGGCAGGCCTGGGGAACAGTGTGCACTGGGCAGGTCTGGGGAACAGTGTGCACTGGGCAGGCCTGGGGAATGGTGTGTGCACTGGGCAGGCCTGGGGAATGGTGTGTGCACTGGGCAGGCCTGGGGAATGGTGTGCACTGGGCAGGCCTGGGGAATGGTGTGTGCACTGGGCAGGCCTGGGGAACAGTGTGTGCTGGGCAGGCCTGGGGAATGGTGTGTGCACTGGGCAGGGCTGGGGAATGGTGTGTGCACTGGACAGGCCTGGGGAATGGTGTGTGCACTGGGCAGGCCTGGGGAATGGTGTGCACTGGGCAGGGCTGGGGAATGGTGTGTGCACTGGGCAGGGCTGGGGAACGGTGTGTGCACTGGGCAGGCCTGGGGAACAGTGTGTGCCCTGGGCAGGCCTGGGGAACAGTGTGCACTGGGCAGGGCTGGGGAATGGTGTGTGCACTGGGCAGGCCTGGGGAACAGTGTGCACTGGGCAGGCCTGGGGAATGGTGTGTGCACTGGGCAGGCCTGGGGAACAGTGTGCACTGGGCAGGCCTGGGGAATGGTGTGTGCACTGGGCAGGCCTGGGGAACAGTGTGCACTGGGCAGGCCTGGGGAATGGTGTGCACTGGGCAGGTCTGGGGAATGGTGTGTGCACTGGGCAGGGCTGGGGAATGGTGTGTGCACTGGGCAGGGCTGGGGAACTGTGTACACTGGGCAGGCCTGGGGAACTGTGTGCACTGGGCAGGCCTGGGGAACCGTGTGCACTGGGCAGGCCTGGGGAACCGTGTGCACTGGGCAGGCCTGGGGAGCTGTGTGCACTGGGAGTAAGGTGGACAGTGAGGAGACGCTGGGATTTTGGGGGCAACACGCAGGCCTCAGTGTCTGCAGCCTGGCCCACCACCCAGAGCCTCTGAGATTATGAAGAACGGACAACACCAGGGCGGATGCCATTCCCTGCAGAGCAGTCTCCCTGAGACGTGTCACCTTCCCACAGGCCAGGGCCACTGTTGCCCCCTGGAAAAACGACACCGGACTTGCAGGGAGAGGAAGGCGGAGATTCTGTGCATCGCTCTGTCCCACCCCCTCCTACCCCAAATCAAGGACTAGGGGTGACATCAGAAGAGAAAGTGATTTCTCTCAACTTCTGGGTTGGATTACAAGTGAAAGTTTGATCACACCAACCACAGTTCCTGTGGCAAACAGAAGTGGGTCAGGACACGGAGAAATCAGAGAGAGAGAGACACTGCTCGCTTGTCGCCCTATAGAGGCGCTGCCCATGTGCTCAACTGTCTGTCCCAGGAGGGCTTCCCATGGAGAGAACGGGACCAGGACTCAGGCTGCAGTGGCACCGCCTGGCCCTCCTGCATCTGAAACGGAGAATGCGTGGTGGCCCTGGGCCGTATCCATGGCTCCCTCCGCCCCGGTTTGGCCACCTGCGTGGCAGTGAGAACAACATTGGAACCACGCCGGGTCAGAGGCCAGAAGGCCCGAGACTGTTCCCTGCTCACCTCGGCCCTCTGGACACTCACTTCATAATCTCGTCCAACTTCCCCCGAAGTTCAAAGATCGACGTCCTTTTCTCATACAGAAAATTAGATGGTTTAAACATCATATTTTCTAAAACCCTTCCTCGTGCTAACATTTAAAAAGTTCATAAATGCAGGTTTTGAGTCATTTCTCTCAGGATACACATAGGGGCCCAGAGCTCCAAGGGCACCACTGCACCGAGCGTGTGGGTTGCACTGAATGAGGGAGATGCATGGTTGCCAAGACCCCTGCCAGCCTATGGCCACCTCCACTCATATTATAGCCAGGCATCCCCTGGACACACGGGAAAGGCTGCCCTCTGTGCAGAGGCAACCCCATCGCTGACGGGAGCGTCGGCGCGATTTCAGCCTCCCCGGCCGCCCCAACCGGACACGCTTGCTCAGCGCACAGACTGCACAACTGAACACGGCAGCCCTGGCGGCGCTCGGAAATCGGAAGGTAATTGTTTCAAGTCAGACTCATTCTGTCCAGGAAAATTCTGAAAGGTGACAGCTGGTGGCATGTACCCCAGGCTCTCTGAGCGGAGCAAAGGTTAGATGAAGGATTAAAAGGCGTCATGGTTGCCATGCTGATGTAACTATGGACGTTCTGAAGGATAAACGCAGCACCTCCACTGCAGGAATCAAAACACAATCTTGCCCTGGATGGTTTAGCTCAGCGGTTAGAGCATCAGCCCGCGGACTGAAGGGTCCCAGGTTTGATTCTGTTCAAGGGCACATGGTGGCAGGCTCCATCCTCGCCGGTCCTGGTTGGGGTGCATGTGGGAGGCAACCAATCGATGTGTCTCTCTCACATTGATGCTTCTGTCTCTCTGTCTCTCCCCCTCCCTTCCACTCTCTCTAAAAATCAATGGAAAAAACTATACTCTGGTGAGGATTAACACAAAAACACACAATGTCAAGTGGTCCGTGATTGAAACATTAATCTGATTACCTGGCAATGGGCCACCTACACTCTAAGCTTCTCTTTCCATTAGACTGTGAGTTCCGCAGGACAATCAAGTTTCTTGCTCATTTTTATTCCTCCAGAATTGACAACAGTGTCAGGCACAAAATAGTTGCTCAATAAACAGTTACCAACTGAACTCACTCTCTGAAGTTTATTTGATTCAAATACCCCTGGACAGGATATTATGGACATAAGTGAAATGTGATTAAATCAACTTAGAATTGGGGAAAGTCTGCCTACAGCAGGGGTTCTCAGCCGCAGGTGCAATTTTTAAACGCCTGGTGATTCTGACACACCCCTCCCCGCTCTGTCCCTGCCCCTTTGAGAGCCCCAAAGGGTTGAGACTTTTTAGACCTCACCACCGAAGGTCCCTCCAGTTCACACAGCCCCAGCCAGGACCGGAGTCATAGGCCTCCGCCCCTGCCGGCCAGGGTGCTGGTCGGGGGACCCTGCTGATGCCTGGGACAGAACAAGGGCCCTGGGGGTGCATGGTGGCCAACGACTCTGTCCTGGCTCACGCCTCCCATTGAAGAAAACATTCCGTAATCATGTCTTTCTTTACATCTTTTTTTAATAGAAAAGATTTCCAATTTAAGGAAAAGTACAGAGAATAGAACTTTGGTTTTCTCATAGCAGGTTCTGCTCCAGCACATTCCTCACGCATGTATTCCGTTTCTATGTCAACTCTGCACCGTGTTGACAAGACACTCGCTCCCAGACCCTGCATTCCAGGCACACAGCACTGGGGAGGTGAGGGCCCCCTGGTTTCCGGTGGTGGAGGCGGGTCACACAGGTTCCCAGCAGGTCCTTCTTGCTCCCGCTTCCTCTCTTTCCACCCCTCCCGCTCAACACAAAACCCACTCCTCTCCGAGAGCAAATCTTGTGCTTCCGCATGCCCCGAAGCCCCGATTTGCAACCCTGGCCATTTGTCAGACGGCTTCCTTCAGAGACATAGAGCACTTTCCCAAATGATGGTGGGGAAGGCATGTAATGGGAATGGAGCCACAGTTGCCTAATAATTACTCACCTCGCTAACCACTGATGACAAGTTTTCTTGCAGACCCCGGACACTGGAGGATGCAGCAAGGCTGCAGAAAGATAAGATGCCTCGATGGGTCCACTACTCAGAAAGGAAATAGATTTTGAGAACAGACCAAGGACAGGCCACACTTTGATCTGGTTGCTGTGTTGGGCCCTGACCCCTTCCGGGAGTTCTCTCAGGAGCGCTGACCACTCTCCCGTCCCAGGAACGAGCTGCGCCTTTTGTAACATCATAGATTAGCCGCCTTGTCATCGGACATTGACCTCCTGAAGGCCGGACTGCAGACCCTCCCCTCCCCCTTCCCAGTTACACTTGCGGCTCGCAGCTGCACGGAGCTGTCTTCTCCCTCGTGTGTGTATACAACCAGCCCACTGGTGAGGGGGGCAGAGCAGATTTTTGTGGGTGACCAGCTGCTCTCCATGCTGCGGGCAGTATTGGAATGAACACTCATATAGGAGTCAACCCTGTCTCAGCTCAATTGGCTCCATTGACAGGCAGCCCGGACCCCTCGGCTGTCTGGTTTCACTAACAGAAACCTTGGTGAGTCAAGCATTTCTCCTCTCGTCTCCCTGGAGTCCCGGGTGCAGGGTGACAAGCACAACCAGCTCCCTGCAGATGTCCTTTTCCCTCCATCTCCTTCCCCTTCCCAGGTAGGAGCAGAAGAGAGAGAACAAAAGCAGGGCTTTCACAATATTTTGTGAGGAAACGTGTTCCTTTTAGGCAAATGCGCTGGACTTTAGCAGCCTGGCCTCTGGTCGCCCTGAGTGAGTCGGGGGTGGGAGCCCTGCGTCATTCATCCAGCCCTTACATGAAAGCCCACCCATCCGAGGCCCTAAAAGGTCACAGAGGAGAATGAGGGGGAGGCAGCAGGGAGCATAGTGACATTTGCAAGGGGCCCGAGGGCGAGGCCACGTGGACTAAAATAGAAGAGGTTGGGTGGGGTGAGAGGGAACCCACCACACTGAGCGCTGAACCTGTTCTTCCTCCCTCCCCCGAGGTGACAAGTGCTCGCACACAGTCCCATCCACTCTGTCTACCCAAAGCCGCAGCTGGTCTCAGGCAGCTCTGCCCCCCGCCTGCTGAGGGGGCCCAGCCCAGGAAGCAGTGGGGGGAGCTGAGGCCCGGGCCCTGCTCCCCGGCAGCTTGGAAACCTCTGCCCCAGGAGCTGGCAGAGTGGGGCCACTCGAAGCCTCAGGAAGTGAGTTTACTTCTCCGCTCCCGGGGCTCATCTGTCCCCTCCCTTGCGTTCCTCCAGTCCCCGTGTGTCATCCCCACACCTGCCTGGTCCAAGCAGCAGGACGGAAGCTGAGCAGCCACGGGAAGTCACGCCTGTACAGTGTGCCCCCACGGGAAGTCACACCTTTACAGTGTGTCCCCACCATGCTTTCAGCCCGAGGGAGGGTTTGAGGCCATTTCACAGACCAGCTCCGGTAGGACCTGCAGTGAGTTATGAAGAGATGAGAACGGAGCCTGAGGAGTAAGCAGAATGATCACAAAGACAGAGAAAAGGCCCGAATCCTAGAAATCACTGAAAGACCGTTTTCTTTCCTCTAGCGCTGTTTCTATTGACTGCGTGGTTTTCAAAACAACTGGACAAAACAAAAAGTTACTGGAAAGGGAGAGAGACCTGGTGCGTTCATTTCTGGCTTCGAGGCCAAGGAGATACAAGGCAACACCCCTCCAATCAGAGAGGAAGTGCTGAATTAGATGGAGAAACGTGAAGAGGAGGGAGGGGAGGGGGACATACCCTGGACTCCAGGGCCTGGAGGATGTAGATTAGCCCTTGGTTGAAAGGTAGGTAATGAAGATAGAGGGCTCTTGGGGGAGGAATAGACAAAGTAACCCACGGGGCAGAGTAAGACACCTAGAAACCAGCCCACTGCATCTGTGGCTGACAGGGCATTGCGAGGAGTGGGGAAGATGGACAGTTTAATAAGTGATTCTGGAACTACTGCTCAGCCATGTCAGGGAAATGAATAAGATCCTCATTTCACAACAATAAAGATTCTGGATGGACTAAAGTCTTAAATGTGGGGATGAGGGGAAGGAAACATATAAAAATACATTTAGAGGAATATAATGCTAAGCAAATAAGTCAGGCATAAAAAGCTAAGAACCACAGGACTTCACTCATATGTGGGATATAAAAGTGAAACTCACAGACAGACAGCAGTGTGGTGGTTGCCGAGGGAAGGGTGTTGGGGGTAAAGAGGATCAAGCATATGGTACCGAAGGTGGTTTGCCTTTGGTGGTGGGCACAGTGCAGCACACAGATCCTGTGTCATAGAAATTCGCACTTGAAACCTATATGAGCCTATTGACCAATGTCGACCCAATACCGTTAATACATTAGAAAAGAAAGTATAGAAAGTCTTTATGACTAAAACCAAAACAAAAGCTAAAACTCCAAAGAAAAGCACTGACAGGTGCAGAGTCAGACGAATAACACTGAAATACAGTCCACTTGGCCCGAAGGCCTATTGTATGAACCGTCATTGTGTTAACTGACCCACCCATTATACAAAGACAAACCAGGTGTTAGCAACTAGTAGCCCCATCAAGCTTGCTTCCATGAGCAAATATAACACCTCTCCCAAGACCTTTAAAAGAGACAAAGAAGCATCGAACAGACTGTCAAACTACAGGGGGGAGGTAGGGGAGGGTTGGGGGGGCGGGTAAGAGATCAACCTAAGGACTTGTATGCGTGTATATAAGCACAACCAATAGACATAAGACACTATGTTGGGGGGGGGGCGGTGAGAGCAAGTGCCGGGGGGTAGGAGAGGCCGGGGGGAGGTCAATTGGGGGGAAAAAAGGAGACATATGTGCTACTATTTGTAATATCTTAAACAATAAATTAATTAATTTTTTTAAAAGTGTGTGATCGCGGGCCATGCATTACCAGGCTCAGTCGGTTGACTTCCCAATGTGCACTGTTAGTTTTAATAGCCTCGGAGAGCACGTGTGGACCAAGCAAAATCAACCCTTTATCACACTTGCAAAAACTCAATGGGGATGTCTTCCTTCAGCGGGTTTGGAATGCTATCATTTGGGAAATATTTAAGAAGTTATTTTTCTGATGGTAAAACAATACATTCTCATGATGAAAATTTTGGAAATGGTATAAAATGTAAAGATGACTCAAACTGCCCATAATTCTACCCCAAAAGTCACCACTGTGTATTTTGGGGCATTTCCTTTCAGCATTTTCTCCCCAAGGACACAGATGTGTGTTCACACATCTGAGACCCTGAAGTTGGGTGTCTCTTTCTTTTCCCGATAGCGTTAGACTGTAAGCACTTTCCACACCATTAGAAAACCTTTGACAATCCTTTCTACAGTTGTATAATATTCCCCATATGGGGGCAATGTCATTTAAAGAAAATTTTCTCAGTTTTGGGGACTATTTGGTGGTATTGTCATATTTTTATATCAAGGAGAGCTGGTCTTTTTTTATTTTTAAATATCTTATGTTTATCTCTCATGATTGTCAATAGATACTAACTCTTGGACAAGAGGAAAAAAAATGTTTCTTAATCCTCACCCAAGGATATGTTCCCATTGATTTTTAGAGAGAGAGGAAAAGGGAGAGAGAGAGAGAGAGAGAGAGAGAGAGAGAGAAACACTGATGTGAGAGAAAACATTGATTGGTTGTGTTCCTTACATGCCCTGACCGGGGACAGATGGAACCCGAAACCTGGGTATGTGCCCTGACTGGGAAATGAACCCATGACCATTTGGTGTACAGGACCACGCTCCAAACAACTAAGCCACACTGGCCAAGGCCAGGAGGGCCTTTTATTCAGGACAGTTCTTGAGTGCACTGTGCCAGGCCCTGGAAACTAGGTGAGAGTCCTAGTCAGGCCTCCAGGAGGCCACCACCTAATGCAGGAGATGGAAAGGAAAGAAAGAAAGAGAGAAAGAAAGAGGGAAAGAGAGAAAGAGAGAAAAAGAGAAGAAGAAGAAGAAGAAGAAGAAGAAGAAGAAGAAGAAGAAGAAGGAGAAAATGAGAGGAAGAAAGAAAGAGAAGGAAGGAAGGAAGGAAGGAAGGAAGGAAGGAAGGAAGGAAGGAAGGAAGGGAGGAGGGAAGGGAGGAGGGAAGGAAGGAAGGAAGGAGGGAAGGAAGTGGGTAGGTCACTTGCTTGGGATGGTTTTTATTTTTGGCTTTTGTTGGATGAGATACTAAGAGAAGGACTTCACAAGCAAAGACAGAGCCTTGGGCAAAGGTCAGGATCCAGGGCAGGCGAGGCCGCCCCCAGGGCCCCGTGGTTGGGGGGCTCCGCCCCCCCTCGACTCCCCCTGTAGAGCTGACTTCCAATCGCCTCCACACGGAGTATGTGGCCAGCACCTCAGAACGCTCCGTGCGAGCCAGGAAGTGGCAGCTTCCCACACGTGGCTCCGCGCTGTGGGCTTTGAAGCCCTGGTGCTGACAGCGGCTGCTTGCCGTCACAGATGCCGCAAAACCCACTCGTCCTTGACTGAGCCAGACCCACCACCACCTGCCTGAGACACAGCGTGGCCTCGGGCTGACCGGACTGGCAACAGCAGAGGTCACGGACCACAGGCTGCCACGCCCCAAGCAGCAGGCAGACCTTTGAGGTCACCAGGGGCCCTTACCCAAGTGCTTCAACCCCAGAGGGGAGGGTCTCCTTCAGGCTCGGCCCTGCCTCTCAGACAACTTCCTCCCTCCCTCCCTTCTTCCCTCCCTCCCTCCCTCCCTCCCTCCCTCCTCTCTTTCCTTCCTCCAGATGATTAAATCCCTCACAACTTTCAGCTAAACGGTGCTGAAGCATTGATGGGCATGTGCTCACGTAAGGAAAGTCCTCATTCCTCAAGTGGCATCAAGCACCTGCACCCTGGCCCTCAGGTAGACCTCGGGACTCGAACCCCAGACTGTGAGTGCCCGCAGAGAGTGTGACAGGAGGCAGCGTTTCTCTGAAAGAGATGACCGAGGACAAGTAAAGCCGAGGGCAAGTGGAATGAGGTCTTGCAGTGTCTACAACAAAGCGACAGGCTCTCTCACACCTCCCTAAGCCTCACAAACTAGACCGGAAAAGCCCCAATAATCCACAACGCCACCGCCTCCCACGTCGGGGCAGAAGCAGAGTAATACCAAAAGCACGCTGACCGATGGGCTATTCCACTGCTGAGCACCGTCTCTGGTATGGGCCACAGGAGAACTTCCCACGGCCCACCCTGAGTGCTGGGCCCGCACAGCATAGTAAGGGCTAGGGTTGGGGTTGGGGTTAGTGTTAGGGTTAGTGTTTGTGTTAGGGTTGGGGTTGGGGTTGGGGTTAGTGTTAGGGTTAGTGTTTGTGTTAGGGTTGGGGTTGGGGTTGGGGTTAGTGTTAGGGTTAGTGTTTGTGTTAGGGTTGGGGTTGGGGTTGGGGTTAGGGTTAGGGTTAGTGTTTGTGTTGGTTAGGGTTAGGGTTAGGGTTTAGGTTTGTGTTAAGGTTAGGGTTTGTGTTAGGGTTAGCGTTAGTGTTAGGGTTAGCGTTAGGGTTAGGGTTAGGGTTAGGGTTAGGGTCAGACTTGCCTGGGTTCACACTGAAGAGCAAGCCGCGCAGACCCCACAGAGGGCTGGAAGCATCACGCAGGTGGCCTGTGTGTAGGCTGGGCCGCTGGAGGTCATTGAACACACGCCCTCCGTTGTTATCATTGCCGCCTGCCCTGCACTCATTCCGAGTCTCCACCTGAAACTCAACATGCTCTGTCCAGCTCGGGCCATGATGCGAGCTGACGGTCACAAGTTAGGGAGCTGCCTCGTTCAGGAGGCGTGAGTGTTCCCGTGTGAATTATAAGCCTTTTGTGCAAGTCGGCAGTTTGCTGACCTGGGTGACAGAGCTGTGGCAGGTCCTCATCCGGAGGGATGCCTCCTCTCTGTCCTCATTGACTGCAGCCCTTCAGTGTGAGTGAAGGAGCCGCGCCACCTTCAACTCCAGTTACGCTGCCCCCGCCAGCCCGCTCTGCCACAGATTCCCTGTTCCAGTGCTTTCCCTCCGTTCCCAGCAGCAGCTTCTCACCCAGTTTTAAAGACCTGGGAAGACCTGGCTGGTTAGAACGTCGGCCCTATATGCCAAGGCTGCAGGTTCCATCTCCAGTGAGGGCACATGCAAGACGCAACCAGTGAATGTGTCAATAAGTGGAACAACAAATCAATGTTCCTCTCTTTCTCTCTCTCCCCCCCCCCAAAAAAACCCCAATATATAAATAAATAATTTTTTTAAAAAGAAAGACCCAGATGAAATCGCAGCTGCGAGTCAGTAGAATATGAACCAGGTGAGTTGCTGACCCTCCCAAGGCCCAATTCCCCCACTAGAGACAGCAAGGGAACCACTGCAGGGGTTCTCCCCGGAGAGGGGGGTACAATGTTCCAAAGAGCCAAAGGCCCGGCTGTTCCAGCTGCTCCCTCTCACAGGAAGCAGCTCTGTGCTGGTGGAATGAGCCACTTCATCGCTCTAGGCCTCACTTTCTGCATCTGTAGAATAAACAGCCTGGGCCAGACTACCTCCGTTCCCTTCTAGAATGTTCCCTGGGGCTCGTGGTGCTGTCATTCCCACTTCCTGGAAGTCGAATAGCTGCGATGTTACTAATGTCCCCTCTTCCTTGGACGGTGCTCTTTCCATTCCTCCCACCGACTTCTGGCTGCGAACAGTCTCTCGTCCCTCAAGATCTTCCCCAAAAGGAATGAGAGTGGACACCTGGGGGAATGCTGACACCCCCTTTCCGGGAAAATCTCAGACCATCTCGGATTATTGGTTTCCCCGCTATGGAAAGGAAGTAATGATGTGCCCCATGCAGCCCTCACAGCCTCATGTGCAGATGGGCGAACTAGTGTATTCACGATCTTGGTCACTGAGGGTAGCAAATAGGCCTCGCTAATGGCACCCTCCCCGGCCCCTGCCTTCCCCCAGACAGGAGCCCCCCCGCACCCTGGGAAAAAGTCAGCTCCCTCTCAGGCACGTCTCCCACACCCAGATGACACTCCTTCCATCTCCAGCCCGTTTCCTCCCAGTTCCTCGGCTACCAGCCCAGCACTTGGCTTGTGACCCACCTGCGGAGTGAACTTTCGCCTTTGCTCTCTGCTCCTTGTCAGCTCACCCACCACACGAGTGCAGTTCTCAGCACAGGCGAATGAACTCCGTGCAACTGCAGTGGTTTCCTGGGGCTGCTGGAGGCCATGGGTATTTCCATGCACCCCCCCACCCCAGTTGCCCCGCATCACAGATCTCGGGGTCTGTCCTCAGCAGGGGGATGGAAGGCAGGCCTGGGATCCAGGACGGCTGCCACACCAGCCACGCGCCCCCCCTTTTCTCTCCCCTGCCCCGCCCCCCGCCGCCCGCTGCACTCCCAGCCCTGCTGCGAGCTCTGCTCAGCGAGGCCTGAGCTGGGCGCTGCTCCCCCATGACAAGCTGTGGCATTCCGCCCTCTCTGACCATAACAACACTTGCGATGTGAACTTTCCCTGCAGTGACTCAACTCGACTCTGCATTGTCTGGGGGTGGACACTGTGCTATTTTAAGGGTTTAAGTCAGCTTATTGCGGATTCTGAGCAATGTAGAAACTAACAAGACTGTCCTCCAGGCCCAACCACCATAAGAGCTTGTGGCCAAATTTCCAGAAACTCTATATAAGCACCAAGTAGAGAGAAGGAACATTTAGATAACATCACCCCAGCCCGGGCAGCGTGGCTCAGTGGTTGAGTGTCAATCTATGAACCAGGAGGTCACGGTTTGATTCCTGGTCACATGCCTGGGTTGTGGGCTCGATCCCCAGTGTGGGGCATGTAGGAGGCAGCCAATCAATGATTCTCTCTCATCATTGATGCTTCTATCTCTCTCTCCTTCTCCCTTCCTCGCCAAAATCAAGGAAAAATATATTAAAAGTTATTTTTAAAAAATAAATAAATAGCCCTAACTGGTTTGACTCAGTGGATAGAGAGTCGGCCTGTGGACTGAAGGGTCCCAGCTTCGATTCCAGTCAAGGGCATGTACCTTGGTTGCGGGCACATCCCCAGTAGGGCATGTGCAGGAGGCAGCTGATCGATGTTTCTCTCTCATCGATGTTTCAAACTCTCTATCCCTCTCCCTTCCTCTCTGTAAAAAATCAATAAAATATATTTTTAAAAATTTAAATAAATAAATAAATTACATTCACCCCAAACAGTAAGTCCCTGGTTAGATCAGAAGTGAAGTAGGAACAGAACGTTCTGGAACAACACTGACCTATGAAAAGGCACAAAATCAGGGAGGGAGTACAGCCATTCAATTCAACAGCCATGTGTAGGCCTCGGCCAAGTACCAAGCCAGGACCCAGACCCTCGGCCAGGAAAGGGACAGAGCCATGCCGCTGCCCCCACCAGCTCTCCCTCGACACGCAGGGGCAGTCCGTGACAGAGGAAAGCAAAACCGAACACGCGAGCTCCTCAGGGCCCATCGACCGTCCTTGTGTCCCTGGGACCAGCCACCCTCAAGTCAGGCCTCCGGGGTAAGAAGGGCTCTGTGCACGTGGGTCCCGAGGCCTTGGCAGGTCACTGCCGGTCACTGCTGAGCTGCGGGGGAGGCCGGGCTGGAGAGGCCACGGCCGGCTCAGCCTCCTCGGGGCTTCCCGGAAGGAAGCCACGCCACAGGCTCCTACCCACACTCTCTCCGCTGCGGGGGCCAAGGGGTCACAGGCCAGGTCAGAAAAGAGGCCCCGGGGAGCGAAACGGACTCCTGTAGGCGCCGGGCCCTCCCCGCTGCCAGGCTCCTCCACTCACGTGTCTCCTCTGAGGGGACTTGGCAGCGGCGGTGGCGTCACAGGGACCAGCCCAGCCCCTGGCCGGGCCAAGTTTCCCACGGTCGTTTTCATGCTTGTCTGGCAGGTGGCAACCCCCTGCACCCACAACACCGAGTGTGGGTGTCACAGAGGGGCCGGTGCTGCTTCCCTTCCTGGGGAAGGTCCTGGACGTGAGGGCTCGCTGCCCACACGGGGGTTCCCCGCCCTCCCTCTGCCTTTGCGCCCGTATCGCGGGCCTGGTGCCCGTTCAGAAGGCACAGGGGTCGGCGAATGCCGAGGGAACACGTCTGTGAAATCCCAGGGGCAAAGGGAAACTGCGAGAGACTTGGTACCGTTAGAGCCCGCGGCTGCATCTACGTGTTTTTACTTTTTCCCATGAGAGAGAATTTTGTTGAAAAGATTAAGGGCCAGGCCATGGGATCTGCCTGACTTCACACGGGCAACATGCTCGCCAGGAAGAGGCAGGGTGACGGATGCCCAGTCGAATGCTCTCCTGGCCAACACATGACGGCTCATCGAAAGCCACGGTTTCCAACTCGGATCAATAAAAACGTATTGGCCGGCCTTGAAGGGCTGAGGGACATCCCTAGCACCTCTTCCGGAGACATTCACTCCAACTCCAACATATTTTTGGACCACAGTTGACTATGGGTAACAAACCACAGAAAGTGAAACTGCTGTCAGTCACATGGCAGCCTCTTGGTTATGAGGACACCATGTCCTCATAACTTACTGGTAATACAGCTCCCCTGGGGAGCACCAGCCCTAAACGCATGGGGACCCCGAGCGGCCGGAGGGTCGCGCCCCCAGGGAAGCCCAGTCTTCCCCCAAAGCCCAGTCTCAGGACGGAGGCCCCGGGCGGCCTCGCTGGCACAGCTGCAGGGTGACATGGTGCCTGCGGACAGGCGGGGCCTGCACAGCCTCACCAGGAACAGCAGTGGTACCGAACCACGGAACACAGCGGTGATACATTCAGGAAACAGACGGACTATGGGACAGGGGGCATCGGGCACCGTGTCCCTCTGTGGCCGGAGAAGCAGCCCGGGGCCTGCCCGCCTCCTGCAGGGCGCCTCCTCGGGAGCCCCGCTTTGCCTCCGCCTGTAAAGAACGTTCTGAGGTTCTGAGACCCTGAGGTCACCGGTCCCTGCTTTGCCCACAGAAGACACCCAGGCGGAAGGGGGGAGTCTGGTCTGGTTTCAGTGAGGCTGATAGAATGGTTTCTGGGTTTTACTGTCAAAATTGCATGTTTTTTTTAAGTTCCGGGAATAAAAGTGAATTTAGTGTTTATCCGTAACTGCATGGACTAAAGGACAGGACCCAGGCTGGAGCCCACTCTGACCTGCAGGGATGGGGCCCGGGCACCGTCGCGAGCTGCAGCCTTGTCCCAGGAAGACCTTGGTGCTGGCCAGCGGCCGGGCCCCCCCGGCTGGGCTGGCCTCACCCCTGCTCTCAGCTGACGCTGACCCTCCAGCCTCCCTCCCAACCTCTCCCTGCTCTTCAGTTTTCTTCCTCAGATGCCTCCCCAAACCCGTCTGGACAGACCAACAGTGTGTTTGCTGAAGTCAGGGGGGCACCAGCTGGCCCATCTCAAACCCGGCGTTAAGTACCCAGAGAGCAAATGAGGAACATTCCTCACCCCCGTGTGGCCACTGCCCAGAATTCTCACCCAGCCTTGGAAGGGTGGGCAAATACCCATCATAATTTGTTTTCTCAAAGCTTCCTTGTCAGAAGTGTCTATTTTTTTTTTTTACTTCAGCCAGTGAAAAGCTAGCTGTTACCTGGACATATGCAGCAGTCCCCCTCAGCCGCAGTTTCACTTTCTGTGGTTTGTTACCCATAGTCAACTGTGGTCCAAAAATATGAAATGGAAAATTCCAGAAATAAATGATTCATATGTTTAAACTGCCGTCATGCTGAGTAGCGGGGTGAAATCTCACTACCTCCCTCCCACCCAAAGGTGACTCCTCCCTCCACGGGCATCTCCACGCCACAGACAGATGCTCCCTGCTGTCAGTCACATGGCAGCCTCTTGGTTATCAGAGACACCATGTCCTCATAACTTACTGGTAATACAGCTGATTGTTATAACTGTTCTTTTGTTATTAGTTACTAGAGGCCCAGTGCACAAAATTTGTGCACTGATAGGGTCCCTAGCGGCTGCCGGCTGCTGGCTGGGGCCTCCCTCCCTTCCCCCAGCTGGCCCCACCCCCCAGTTGACCTCCCAGTCGTGGGGACAATTTGCATACTACGCTTTTATTATATAGGATGTTGTTCATCTCTTCCTGTGCCTACTTTATAAATTGAACTTTATCATAGGCACAGATTTAGGAAAAAACCGTGTAGCTAGGGTTTGGTACTATCCGTGGTATCAGGCATCCCCCATGGATAATGGAGGATGATCGTAGTGATATACATTCATTTCTTTGTTCAACACATTTAATGTGTCTGCAACTGCTTTAGGGATCAGGGCCTAACAATTAACAAAGTCCTTAGCCTCATAGAACTCAAATCTGGTGGCAGAGAAAAGCAACAAGTGAATAACAACACAAACACACATATAAACTGTCCCCTGGGGTAAGTTCTATGTAGGAAGAGACAAAACTGGGTGCAGGGACAGAGTCTGTGCAGGCATTACTCGATTAGAGTGGATAACGGCAGCCCAAGGGTGACATTGGAGCTGTATCAGATAAAGTGCGGGAGCAGCCCTCTGTGGCCGACGTATTTCTCTCTACGTGACTGTGTCTCCCGGTAGAGTAGGTATTTTGCAGTGGGACTCAAACCTGGCATTTGAATGTAAGGACCCTGGCCCAGGCCCCGGATGAATGTCTGGCTGCCTGCATGTTGAAAGTACTCAATCAATACTTACATGTTTGAAAATCACACTAGAGGAGCTAATTCAACCTCTTAACATTGGGCCACCCCGCTGTGGTAACGTAGATCTTTGACATTGGTTCACTCCAGCGGAGGAGGAACAGAGAGGCATGATGACGGCGAAATGCCAAGATGCTGTCATCTAATTACCAGTTGCACACTGAAGCCAGGGTAGAGAAGACCATGTGGACGCAGACTTGCCAACGACCAGCGGATGTGAGGAAGGAAGGGACCACACCCGAAGCCATGACTTCAGCCCATCAGAACTGATCCCAAATTAATTAGGTTAACAAACGGAGACATACTAGGTACAGAAGCAGCTGTGTAGCTAGTGAGGGAAGAGAGGGGTTCTGTTTCTCACCCCATCTCGATGCAGCAAAGACTGTCCTTTCTGGGAGGATGGCGGCCTGGAAAAGGAAGGGACTAAAATAAGGGTCCTCCAGCTCTAGTTATAGACACCACAAGGTCACGCGGCTGGGTATAAAAGGTCAGGCTGTTGGTAATATGGTCTCCAGCAGCCGTTCCTCCAGAAGAAACCCTGTCCTCGGGGTCGTGGTGAATGGCCCTCCAGTCCCCGCCTGGCGTCTCCAAGAGGGGCTCGGTTTTCCCAGGGCCTCGGTCTGATTCCTCTCGGTGGAGACAGGAATGGCCCTGCTCCGGCCATAATCATAGAAGTGAGCCTAAGCAATTTTCTTAATTGAATACAAAGGCTTACACCGTGGTGAAATCAGATTCTTTTATAATAAAGATTTTAATAGAAAGAGTATTTATATTCAATGTACAGCCAAAAAAATTGTAATTGAAACTGTATCTGCTGGGAATGATAAGGACGTGATCCATCTGGATTTGTTGTTTCCCTGCTGCCTCTGAAACGACCTTTCTCAGAAACATAAAGAACTGAAAGTTGGATTTCAACAACTGTGCCATGACACTAAACATGGGTCCTGCTTTGCAAAAAGATATGCCTTAAAGAATAAGAATAAATGGAGACCTTCAAAGGCAAGTTGTGTGCTATTCTCCATGCTTTTCAAGTAAATCATTAAAAGATGGGAGTTTGGAGTTGTTAGTGCAATGAGTGAAGAAGACCATCACCAAACATGTGGCATTTGATATAAAATTAAACAGAAGCTATAGAGGGAGGTAAATTATGTTTCTCTTCCCCACATGAATGAAATGCCTCAAGTACACTGGCACCATCGAGGATGTTGACTTTTCCTTGTAAATGTTTAATTTTTCCTCGAAATCATAGAAAATAAACTGATTTAAAGTGTGGCTTTCATGAACAAAGATATTTACTAAAATGCACAAAACCAGGTTAGTAAATAGTTTGAACGACAAAATAGTTTTAAAGAAATACAATTTCATTATTTTCACATACCTGTACATATAAAAGATAGAGTATAATCTTCTAGTAGTCCTTAGAAAGTTTGCTTTAATGAATAAATAAAGATGAACTGCCATTAGGAAGTTACTACTGACATACAGAGCTTGAGAATATATTTTTCTCTTAAAGTCATCATTGTCCCAAATCTTGTTTTCTCTACTAATTTACTTAAACTATGTAATAAGTAATAAAAAAAAACACTATGATTCTTGCTCCAAAGATCTCAAATTTATAATCACCACCTTTTAAAACCTCATCTTCTTGATCTTCACATATACACTGAGGAGGTAAAACACAGGCTATCCAACGTAATTAACTTCATTCCGTCAAGACAGGTAGTCAAATGGAGAACTTTCTAGCCCATTAAATCAGGGCAAGGAAAGAAAATAATGTGCAATTAAACTATCTGAAGTCACCCACTCCAATATTGCAATAAAACTAGGTAATCCCCTGGCCTGTGTGGCTCAGGTGGTTGGGCATCATCCTGTGCACTGAAAGGTTGCTGGTTCGAATCCTGATTAGGTGCATACCCAGGTTGCCGGCTCAGTCCCCGGTAGGGGGCATGTAGGAGGCAGCCAATTGATGTTTCACTCTCACATCAATGTTTCTCTCAAAAAAAAAAAAATCACTAAAAAACAACTACTAGGTAACAGTCAGTTTCCCCCAATTCTTTAGAGCAGTGGTTCTCAACCTTCTGGCCCTTTAAATACAGTTCCCCATGTTGTGACCCAACCATAAAATTATTTTCATTGCTACTTCATAACTGTAATGTTGCTACTGTTATGAATCGTAATGTAAATATCTGATATGCAGGATGGTCTTAGGCGACCCCTGTGAAAGGGTCGTTTGACCGCCAAAGGAGTCACGACCCACAGGTTGAGAACCGCTGCTTTAGAACATTCTTGACCTCATTTGAATAATTTAACCATCCATTTTTAAGGAGATGCTTGACCTCATTTGAATAACTGGAATTTCAACATTCGTGGCCCAAACCTAAATTTTCCACAATTATTAGCCAAAGGGTTTCTGTGACTTTTCAACACTAAATATAGAAATGAAATTGGTTGCCACATGGCTTGTATTTCCATTTGCCATTTGTACCAAACTTTAAAACCACTTTAAATTCCTCTGAATGTTTTATGAGCAGCATCTGGTGTCTGAGTGTGGCTTTAGGTGCCTCGGGAGTGAGCTGACCAGCCTGGAGTGCTCTTCCAAATTGCCATCCTGCGTGTGCTCCCCACTTTCCTGCCGCTATTGGTGATGAATAGAGTTAATGTTTCCTTGTTATCAGGGGAGTGGAGGGGATATTAAGGAGAATAAAGCTTCATCTCTTTGAAGCCACTTTGTCCTTCATTTTTACAAAATTCTTTATTGGTCAACACACAGTGGAGATCATTGGGAGTCTGAGAGGTGAATGAGGGCAATGATAAAAAGTGTGTTTGGGGGTGAACCTGGGAGATACACCCTCAAGACTAGAAGTCCTGGCCATTATCAGGCAGCTCTGGAAACACGAAAGACAAAGCCATGTCGTGTTGCCCAGTTCTGGAGGACCAGGGAGGGGCAAATTTAACCAGGACAGATCTGATTCCGGAATCCAAGTTAGCTCCCCTAGCTCCACGTAAGGCACATTGCACAGGAATGAGAACTGACAACTTAATGTGTGATGCTCCCTCTCTTGATCTGTATGTATTGACTTGCAGTGGATGAGAGAATCCCTTTGAGGAATATCCTCTGATGCTGGAACTGGACAATCAATGGGTTCGGGCTGCCTGTCACCACCTGGGCCAATTCAGCAGAGACAGGGTTGAATCATATATGAGCGTTTATTCCAATCCTGCCGGCAGCATGGAGAGCAGCTGGTCACCCACAAAAATCTGCTCTGTACCCGCCCCCCCCCCCCCCCCCCGCATAAACCAGCTGCTTATATTGGGTAGAAGGACGAAAATTACATGGGGAAAGGGCATGCCAAAAGGGCAATTTACAGGTAATGTGGGCTGTGGATTTGCAAAGGCCTGTAGGTATGCAAAGGCTGGGGTCTTCAAAGGGCTGGTGATAGGCAAAGGGCTGGAGGCTCTGGTTTCTGCAACAAGCCTGTTCATCTTTCCATGATAATAGGCAGCTCCCTGATGGGGAGGGGGGGCTGCATTTCCAGGGGAGCTCCCAGGCCCCACATGCGACTCCCAGCCAGATTAGCATGAGCCTTCTTTAATCAGAACAAAACAATCCGGGTTAGCAGAGCATGAGTAATATTTCTTACAATTATAGCTGGTCCCCAGCATTCTTTTTCTGCCCCTATCTATGCTAGGCTATCAGACATGAAAATCGCCCAGCAGGTCTTCCCTAACATCCCCAAACCACGCCACTGTGTATCAGCCGGTTCTTGATTGCAAATAACAGAATGTACTCGGTATCACTTAGGGAGAAAAAAAGAATTTATTAAAAGATATGTTAGCTCACACAGCCATTGAACTAGCTGGAAAAACAGATTCAAGTTGAAGCTTTCAGGAATAATGTCCCAAACCACACAGAACCGAACCAGGGGCGGCCCCACCTGCCGAGCATGAACCCCTGTGACAGGGAGAGCGGGCGCCTGGAGCGCCCTGTGCCAGCAGTTCTGACGCCACAGGCCTGGCTGCCGCCTCCTGCAGGGCACATCTGAACTGAAGTTTTGTGTTTATGTTGGTTGCGGATCCCAGGCTGCATCCCACACTTACTGGCCAGCACATGTACCAGGCACTGCTCCGAGCTCTTCACAAGAATGAACTCATTTAACAACCCTTGGAGTTGGCCCCGTCATTATCCCTGTTTATAGAGGGGGGACTGAGGCACGCAGCGATGGCCCCACTAGTCTAAAGTCACCGACTGTTCGTGGCAGAGCTGAGATCTGAGCTCAGGCCGCCTGGCCCCACAGCTGGAGACCTCTCCCCTGTGTTCTGTTCTGAGTGTCCCGTCCCCAGGCCTGCATCCCAGTGGCAAGGAGGCGGGAAATGGAGTTCTGTCTACAGGTGGGCTCATTCACCCAAATCCAAAATGTGTTCAAAAGATGGCGGGTGAGCATGACTCTGACAGACACCACCTTCCGATGTCTCAGAGGTGGGGCTTTCTTTCTCTATATCGGTGGCCCCTGCTCTCCCGTGGTCCTCACTGGAAGCCGTGAACACAGGTGTGTGCCTGTGTCATTCACTGTGTTTACACACTGGGATAGTCTCTGAAGACAATGACATAAGTGCTCGCTGCTCCTCCTCCCAGACCCCTTGAATCTGGGCTGACCGTGTGACCACCTTGGATCAGTGGATGGCAGCAGAATGGAACTCTGCCTGGCCTTGAAGAGGCTTCTGCCTTTGTCCAAAGGGAACCCAGTCACCCTGTAAGAAGCCCTCTGCCCCCTTTCCCCCTCCTTCCCCCCCCAATGCAGGGAGGAGGCCCAAGCTCACCACTAGAGAGGCCCCTCTCAGACAGAGGGAATTCACACCCTGGGCATAGGGGAGGGGATCATACGTATGCTCTGTAACGCCTCTCCTGACTACAGTGACAGCGCCCTCTTTAAATGTACGTGTTGCTCATTCAACCTGCAAACCAACCTGGAAGGTACGCATCATTGTTCCCATCTCACAGATGAAATGATGGAGACCTCCAAATTAAGGAATGTGTTCAAGTAAGATTTGAACCCAGATCTCCTTGATGCACATTTTTTTAAATGAAGAGGATAGAGAGACAGTTGTGTGTTCCCCCCCCCGCCCCCCCCCCCCCCACAGCTGATAACTCATTTGCATCTGTATTTGCATTCATCTTTGACTGAGGGAAAAATAATGAGGAGGATCAGACAAGAGTACAGGGAGGTATACGGTGGTGAGGACGCAGGTGTGAAGCCCGGAGGCAGGAAATCAGTCCAGGCAACAAATTCACTAAATACCACCTTCCGTGCGCCAGGCACCGGGGCTTCTGGGGGGCACGTGATGATGAGAGACGCCCCCCGCCTGTGACAATGACAGAGTGACTCCCACGGAGAGGTTGTGGTGGGGACAGGAAGAGGTGGCCGGGGGAGGAAGCAGCTTCGCGTTCGGTTGAGCAGGAGGTGAGTGAAGAAAGCGAGGCTGCAGTACAGAAGGCCAGATCCTGGAGGTCTCCCACGCAGGCCCAGCACACCATGTCCCTCGTGCAGACCAGGTGCTTGGCACCTGGTAGGTGTTGAGTGGATATTGGCAGAAAGACTGAAGTGGGGGAGGCATTGTCCCCTTAAACCCATCCTTCCCTTCTTCCTGGCACATGGCCCTCCGCCAGCAGCTACATTTCTAGTCTCCTTCGCAGCTCGATGTGGCCACGATCTCACTGATGGGCTGTGCGCAGAAGGTACGTGTGCCCTGATCCCAAGGAAGAGACTGGGAAGCCACGCAGGCCTCGTGCCCACACGTCACTCCGCTGTGGCTGCGGCAACAATAACCAAGGACCGCCCTGCGGAGAAGCTGGTTCCCCCGCTGACTGGCCTGCCGTCTGCATCTATGTGAGTAATGCCCGTGGACTCCTGGGCTGATGGCTGGATGTCCTTTGCTGTCCCACTGATCTGTCTTCATGGTCCCCCACCAGGGATAAACCCGCACCGGGTTCTGCAACAGCTAAGTGTCCAATGCCCTTGGTTACACCTTTTTCAAAAGATTCCTAGCAATTCTTGCTTAGAAGCGTTACTTGGGCAGCAATTTGAAGCATTGGAGGAAGATGAGATTGAGGCTATGACATCAACTCAGGTAAGAGATGGTGACAGGAGGGACCATTCCAGGATAAGAGATTCTCCTCCCCTCCCACCCCCACTGCAGCCAAACTCTCTGCCAACGCCCCTCCCCCGGCTTTCATATGGAAAGTCACCTGGTAGAGGCTGGGACAGATGCAAGAGACACTCAGAGATGCAAATGACTCGGTGGCCTACTGGACGGTGGTGATGCGTGAGACCAGGATGATGCTCAGGCTTCTGGCCCCAGCAGCCGGATGAATGTTGGTGTCGTTCCTGGCAGCACAGGAGGGAAAGAAGATGTGGGGAGTCAATACAACGAACTGAGTTTGAGGGTTTGTGGTTGATCCAGGAGGAACCGTCCAGCAGGCACAGGGTCAGGTTCCGGAGAAAGAGGTCGCCTAAAAGTTGGACCTGCCAGTTCTCTCTTTTATTTTATTATTTTCTTTTTTTAAATCCTCACCTGAGGATATTTTTCCCATTGATTTTTAGAGATAGTGGAAGGGAGGGAGGAGGGGAGAGAGAAGGAGGGAGAGGGAGTGGGAGAGGGGGAGAGAGAGAGAGAGAGAGAGAGAGAGAGAGAGAGAGACATAGATGTGAGAGAGACATGTCAGTTGGTTTCCTCTCACATGCAACCTGACTGAAGCTGGGAATTAAACCTGTGACTCTTCAGTCCACAGGCCGACACTCTAACCACTGAGCAACTGGCCAGGGCAACTCTTGATAATGGAGCCTGGTGCAAGCCCAAATAATAATAATTGTAATTAATACTAGTATCAAACACTCCTGATCACTCACCCATGTGCCAGCGTCACTAAGTGCTTCACACACATTAGCTTACTTACTCCTCACAGCCACCCAGTGAGGTAGGCGCTATTCTCCCTCCCTCCCATGTTACAGACGAGGAAACTGAGGACAGAGCAGCTTGTCCAGGCAACGTGGCTGCGGAGCCTGGGCTGTGAACTCTTACGCACACAGCACGCCGGGCCACACGGGGGGCGGGTGGGGCTCGCAGTGCCTCACGCTCACTCCGTTTGTCACCGCAGACCCAGTCTCGGCAAGGCCGCCGCAGAGGAGGAATTTACATATGGGCCAGCCTGCCTTTTCCAAAGGGAACTAGAGACCCTCTTTTCTCTGGCTTTTGGACTTGGCCACACCTAGTCCAACCACATGCAGGACCCGGAGGTCCTGAGACCGATTTCTCTCCACACGTGTCACCGCCAGGACAGCTTGGTTCTGACGAAGGGCTTCCATCTTCCCAGAAAGAGGACAACCATGTAAAGGATTAGGTTCGCTTGTTACAGGTGGGATTCGTGACGTCTAAACCTGTGTCCCTCGCCCACCCCAGCCACTCCATTGTAACCGGCTGGTCAGTCCTCGCGGTCACCAGGTCACCTCTTGCTCTGTAGCCACCAGCATGCCCCCGCTTCTCCCCACAGCTCCGCGCTGCTGCCGGCTGGGGTCCCGCCACTCTGGGCCAAGTCACCATCTTCCCTCCCACCCACCCCCTCCCAGAGGGTTCCAGCTGAGGCGTTCCTATTCCTGAGGAGACTGGGGTGAAAAGACCTCTTGTGAAAGTCCTGACTGAGAAGCTAAGAAGCTGAGGGGGCCCATGCCCACAGCCGAAGAGGAGGGTGACCGGTGCCCTCTGCCACATCCTGCAGTCTGCGTGGGTGCCAAACATCACAGTGGGCAACCCACCATTCCACCTCAGCCTCTGGCGCCTTTATTTATTCTCTAAATGCGTATTAAGGGTCTGCTACCAGTGGCAGGTGCTATGCTAGGTGCCAAAGCGTTCCTGCTGAGAAAACGTGCTCCCTGCCCCTGCAGAGCCCGCCTCTGCCTGAGAGGCCGTCATTATTGTCTCTTCGGAAACGGGGGCCCAGATCACATGTCTCCAGGGGGCCTTGTCCATGGTGAGAGTCGGCGATCTTGCCCCTGAAGCAAAACAGGATGTGGGTTAGGCAGGCGCCTGGGCACAGTCCCAGGCCATGGCTCTGACGATGACCATCAGAGTAGCTGGCGCTGTAGACTCGTCCTGCTCGGCAAGGCAGTCTCCTAGGCTTCTCTCAGGGTTTGATTCTGCGCCAGTCGGTAAAGTCAGATTAATCCCCCATGTGTCCCTTTCCAGAACATACTACTCTTTCAAGCTTAGACCAGACGGGGCCTCACACGCTGGACATTCTTCCACGACTGGCAGCCAGGAGGAACGCTGCTAGGCGGCCGCCTTCCTTCAATTACACATGCTTCCGCAGACCTAAACTTAAACAAATCTGACCCCATTGGATTAGGGCCGTGGTCGGCAAACTGCGGCTCACGAGCCACATGCGGCTTTTTGGCCCCTTGAGTGTGGCTCATCCACAAAATACCACGTGCAGGTGCACACGTACAGTGCGATTGAAACTTCGTGGCCCATGCGCAGAAGTCGGTTTTCGAGTCTATTTTGAAGAAGTACTGTTGATATTTGGCTCTGTTGACTAATGAGTTTGCCGACCACTGGATTAGGGAGACCGGATTATGTTCTCTGCAGACGGTTTAGGAGAACTGGAAACCTGAATCGCTGACCACGAAGGCTACAAGATTGAACCGAACGACCTATATGGAGGTAGCTGGGAGGAGGGTAGGCCCCAGGCACAGCCCTCCCTCGCTGTCTGGAGAGTCGCACGGCAGGTACGGGGAACCTCCCCCGGGCAGGAGCCCCAAGCCCGTCTCTAAAGCTGGAAACGCTGGCTGCTCTACACCTAGTCCTCCAATTCTCTTTCCCAAATGACTCCTGCTTTCAAGAACTCCCCCCTCGCCCGGATTTCATGCAACTAAATTGTGGTAGGCGCACCATGATGCAACAGCATACGACGCAGCCATGAAAAATCCCACTGTGGGAAAATATTCGGCAGCACGGAAAGATGCCCCGGTATTTCCCCGGCTCCCCAGCTCTCAACCAGTCTAAACCATGGCCAACACTTTATTCTGGCCACTGTTTCCACCCACACCACTTCCTGTGCTAGGCAAGGCCGCTGGTCTGAGTTCCAGGAACTGTTCACAGGTAATGAGCAGCCTGCTTCCTGCTCGGCCAGACTAACTGCTCGCTTCCTGGAGAAGCAGGGGCGTGAGGCTGACCAGCCTGCATGCTCCTCGGGGCGAACCTCTCACCGGGGTCTGGAAGGCACCGTGTGGAAGGAGCTGTCAGTTAAAAGGATTGTTTGGGATGAGAGCTGAACCCTGCCCATCGCGTGAGAGCTGGGGTGCGTGCACAGTAACGCGAGCTCTCTGAGGCTCGGTTCTGCTCTGAGAAATGGGGCGACAGTGATGCTTAGTCCGAAGGCTAGTGGGAGAGTAAACAGGATGGTGTGTAAGGAGCTTAGTGCACTGCTTGGAACTAGTGGGTTCTCAGCACATGCCAGCTACTATGATGTCAGGAATTGAAGGCCTGCTTTTGCCCCGGTCTTTCTCCCCCCAGAAGAGCAGTGAAGGGGGGCCGGTCATTTCTCTGTGAGATGTAGTAAGGAGGGGACACCTGAGGGAAAGGGACCTGCTCTGGGCCCAGTCTCAGGGGGAAAGAATGCCCAGGATGGAGTGAGGGGCCGGCCAAAAGGAAGAGAGGCAGCCGCTGAGCCCACAGGGCCTGGCAGTGGCAGAAAGGTCGGGGGGGCAGGGGGCAGAGACAGGCCTGAGAGGCTGTCTTGGGAATGAGCCGTAGGAGGACCCAAGTAGGAGGCCTGTACAAGGTAGACTCCCACTGGGAGGCTAAGACTCCACGACTCGCCCAGCCATAGGGCACTTGGGCCAAAAGGGCAAATTTAATTCAAGGAAGTAAAGACATTAAGAGTCCTCCAATGAGAGAGCTGTCTGCAAGCCCTGATGCAGAACTGCAGGTGGGGGGCAATTCCAGCACGTCCGCTCTGGGGGGAGACACTGCCCCCCCACACACACACACACGCACGCGCACACACACAAAAAAACACGCACACGTACACACACACGCGCACACACAGCCCCTGCTCTCCTGCAGGCAGAGGCACGAAGAGTTCTGGGCCTGGCAGGCAGGATGGTGGACCCGCCCAGAGAGGTGAGCCTGCGGCAGAGGCTCCAGGGAGAAGGAGATGCTGTGGGGAGGGGAGTGAACGGAGGCAGAATGAACCCTGATCTCCAGCAAGGACGCCCCTTCCAGCCCTGCTGACCGTCCTGCTCCCACCGTCTCCTCCTCAGAAACCAAGCAGAGAGCAGTGTCCCTCCCTCCCTCCCTCCCTCGGGCGCCCATCGACCTCCTGTTCCTTCTCCATCCCATCAGGTTCTGCATCCCTTTGTACTTCCCAAGAAATGACTGTCCTTGGCTCAATTGAAAACAAGGACCATCTAACTCAGGCTTGTCTACAAGGGACTGTGGGCATCTGCATGGGAGCGAACCACCAGCCTGACAGAGGATGGGCGAGGAGGTGACCCAGCAAGGAGGTGGCCCAGTGAGGAGGTGGTCAGGCCATGCTCTACAACACTCCCCCAAACCCACCCCTCCCACTGCCCCTGCCCTTGTCGAGCTGCCTCCGAGGTCATGGTCCTTGGCAGCTTTCTCTTCCTCTCTGTTCCCACTGGGCCTGGTGCTGCACCCCGAGCGCTCCCTCATCCTGCAGAGCTGAAGGACCCCCAGGAGCTGGGGGAGGGGGTGGAGAGTCTCAGCCAGGGCCCCTTTCCCGGAGGCAGCAGGCTCCCGGATTGCAGAGAGCAGGCAGGTCAGCCCGGGGGAGACAGAGTCAGAAATGGAGGCACACTGTTCTCCATCCTCCTAACAGGGACGGAAGCCTCCTCTCTGGGGAGCCTTCCTGACCGCCCCTGACGCTCCCAGGCCTATTGGTCCACAGTCACAGACGCCCTCATGGTATCACCTTCTTAGAATAGTGGGGATGGGCCCTGGCCTGTAGCTCAGCAGTTAGAGCATCGGCCTGTACCAAAGGGTTGTGAGTTCAATTCCTGATCGAGGGCACGTACCTGAATTGCAGGTTCGCTTCCTGCCCTAGTCACGCTGAAAGCAACCCGTCGATGTGTAGCTGATGTGTCTCTCTCACATTGATGTCTCTCTCCCATTCCTCCTTCCCTCCCTCCCTCTGTTCCACTCTCTCAGAAAAACATTGGAAAAAATATCCTCAGGTGAGGATTAACAAAAATATAAAAATAAAATAAAATAATAAACGTAATGCCTTCCAGAGGTCAAACCCTCACATCTAGCATTTCTATGTCTCAGAGCCACGCCGCACAGTAAGGGTCATCATCTCCACTTTACAGATGGTAAAACTGAGGCTCGGGTCAGCCAAACCGCAGAGCCCACGCCCGCTCCTCCCCTGCAGATGGCTGCGTTGCCCCTGCACGCTCCCTGGCGGTGGGACTGGTCTCCCACTGTGCTGGGCTGCATATCTGGCGCTCTGGCCAGGCGGGGAACGCTGTGCTGTCTGTTCCTAAAACACATAGATAGGAAGGTACTGACATCAGGCCAGGCCTAGAGATATGGTCTCATGGCCCCTTCCCAGCACGCAGGCCTTCTTTCTCAGAAGGCCCGGAAGTCTCATTCCAAATTTGGGAGACAAAAGACTGGAAAAAGTATAAATAAAGAGTTTCCTCCATATTGGGGGCCCAGAATTTGAAAGACACATTTTTCTCTGGGCCTCCACAAAATTTAATAATAAAATGTAACTCCTGTAGTAGTCTGCGCTGCAGTTCAGCCTCTGCTCCGGCAAGGTGCTGTAACTGTAGTCAGCTGGCCAGCTTAATAAAGGCTCTTAAATTTAAATTCTGAGTCGGTGGTCTATCTCGCTGAGTGAACCCATAACACCGCGTCTTCTCCGTCTGAATCCGGAGCGTCAGGAGCGCCCGGGACCAGCAGGTCTTTAGGGATTTCTGTGGCTGATGGAAAAGGGTCGGCCGTGGCGGGTGATGGGATGAAGGAGTTAACCGTAGACACACAGCTGCTTTATTATCTGCGAAGCCAGCCTCCCACACGCACAGTCATTAGTACGAGGCTAAATTTAAAGCCACAATAAAGCAGCCAGTTGCTAAACAAAGGCAACTTCGATAAATCTTAGTCTGTCTGCATTCTGCACTGACAAGGCACTGAGCACCCAGGCGGATGGGAGGGGACAGAAATGAGCAGGCTAACCTGCCGTGTGCCCAGTCCGTTCAGGCCATGACATTCCTGTGACCTTGCAGGGCCGTGAAATCACCAACGGACTGTCCCTATGCGGCGAAGGGGCCTCCTGCGGGGGCAGGAGATGAACTCTGAAAAGGGAGCTGTTTCTTATGAATTTCAAAGTCTCCACAATCATCCGAAGAGGAAAATCAGCACAAATAGAGATGGTCTAGAAAATTAACAGAACGCAGAGAAGTAGGCCTCATTCCAGACCCTAAGGCAGCTGACACTCTCCAGCCAGAATGTCTTTCCGTTTGGACACCCTGAGGGTACCGCCAGGGCTGCCGCCTTCCCAGGCTGATGAGAGATTCTCCCGAGACTCTGATGGGAACACTCTGTGTGGCTGCTGTTTAGGATCGCTGTGGCCTCCAGGCACGTCACATCCCCTTTAATGGCAGAAAGCATTCCCAGGGCTGTTCTCCTTGCTGAAGCAAAGCACTGCCTGCAGGAGTGAGTCAGCAGCTCGCCCTGTGGCAGCTCAGCTCACCCTGTGGCAGCTCAGCTCACCCTGTGGCAGCTCAACTCGCCCTGTGGCAGCTCAGCTCACCCTGTGGCAGCTCAACTCGCCCTGTGGCAGCTGGGTCCTGGGGCCTGGGGCCTGGAGCCGGTCCAGCCTGTGCTCCCAACGCTGCAGCCTCCCGCCCGGGCGCTGATGCAGCCTCCACGTCACAGCTGCTGGTGTGTACCAGAGCGCTTCACTGAGTGGCCTGGAACCCTTGGTCCCCAAAGCCTCCAGGTACAGAGTCAGAGCAGGTTCCTGCCAAACAAAACCCTCGACAGGACAGCCCGGTGACCATCCGGTGCTGGGGCACAGCACAGGCAAGGCTTGCCTCCCTCCCTCTGCAAAGCATCCTCCCCACTGACTGCCCTGCCCAGGCCGGGGCGGCTGCCTCCTGTGAGCCCTGGGAGCTTTGCTTTCCTTGTTGGAGTGACGGGAA
This sequence comes from Myotis yumanensis, assembly GCF_028538775.1. NCBI lineage: Eukaryota > Metazoa > Chordata > Mammalia > Chiroptera > Vespertilionidae > Myotis > Myotis yumanensis. The sequence goes on from NW_027223768.1 coordinate 39,660,480, forward strand.
GCGCAGGCTCTGTTTTCTCGTGGCAGGTCAGTGAGTTCCTTGAGAGCAAAGACCCTGTCTGGCTCCGGCATCCCAGAGCCTCGCCCACACACAGTAGGTGCTCAGTTCATGTCCGAAGACTGAGGAACTGCCACGCCGCTTAGCGGTGTAGCATTGCACTCCGCCCCACCTGTCACCCGCCACGTCTCCTCTCCTCTCCTCCATGAACACTTCCAGGGCCAGCAGAAAAGCAGGCCTGTCTCCCGTTGGCACTTGGTTTGTTGAAATTGCCCCCCACCCCCTGAAGCCAGAAGATCTGGGCTCTGAGGAGAGGCGCGTGGCCATCCCAGCCACTATGTGAAAGTCACAGGCACATGGATGTTGGCTCGGGCACTTCCAGGGGAGCTGCCTCAGTTCCCAGAGGATGAGGGCCCAGCCGTTTTCACTGGGTGTTGTTAACGTAAAAAAACCATTGAAACCTGTAAAGAATTTTTGTGAGTTTATTTGAGCCAAACTGTCGACATATGCCGGGAAGCAGAACCTCAATGAATTGAGATAGTGCTCCGGAGAATGACAGGGTTACATCCGTATTTATACATGAAATTCATTGGTGACAGATTTAAGGAGGTGGGATTAAGCGAAACGGGGAAACCTCTGTGATAGGATAAAAGTAAAATGATGGATACATGCTTCTTTTACCCAGGTAGATGTAAGACAGTTAATAGTCAACAATTTGCATGATAACAATGAAGGAATTTGTAGAATTTGTCCTGGCGCCCGGAACATTTGGTTGTGCCCCAGGGGTTCCAGGAAAAAAGGGAAGTTACAAGTTACCCAGACATTTCAAAGGGTATGTTATCTTAGAGGCAAAAAGGCAAATGGGCTCAGTAAGGATCAAAGTTGATCTTATCAGTGAAGATACCGGCCTAGGAGGTGACTGCCCACCATAACTGCTTCTAGTCAAGTTTAATTTCAGACCATCCTTTGTGGTTATTCCAAGTCTCTGAGTCTGCCAGGCTGCCATGCAGGCCTTCCCTGAGCTTGTCAGGTCAGCATGTGGCCCCTTTCGTCCACAGTGTGGTCACTCTGAGCTTTAGTGATTGAAGCGGAAATCAGTGAGGGGGTCTCCTCAATCCCCAAGAACACGTGCTTCCATTCTGCCTTGTGTGCTGGCCCCTCTCTCCTCTCTCTCTCTTTCTCTCTCTCTCTCTCTCTCACACACACACACACACACACACACACACACACACAGGTTACATGCTATTGAACGTGGTGCTAAAAGAAGTCGGCAGGTCGTTACTACTGATGATCTAAGGGAGACTGAGGACCAGAGAGAAGCAGCAGCCTCAAGTCACACCACGCGTTTGCGTCCTCAAGTTCCAGCCAATGGCTCCTCGTTTCATTACGAGGTTAGTGTGTGTTCTGCTTTGGGTTTTGTTTGCTTGCTCACTTCTGTCTAAGACTCTTCAGAAGAAACCCAGGTCAGGGTCTTCTCTCTGAGCAGGTGCAGCTTTGCCCTGCAAAGCCCAGCTGCCCCAGCAGGGCTCTCCTCGAACCCTGTTCCCGGGGACAGTCTCCTCCCACAGGGCCCTGTGATAAGTGTCAGGCTTGCCACACCCAGAGACCCAGAGACATGCGACTCTCCCCTCTCATGCTCTGAAGCCCAGATGGGCAGCCAGCGTCTGGGACCTGGAGACGCCCCGTTGCGGGTGCAGCCGCGGGTGCCAAGGTCGTAGGGTGGGGCTGAGCATATGCAAGTGGTCAGTGCTGAGCCTGCAGGGCGCGTCCGGGAGGGGACAGCTGTGCCTGGAGCAGTCGCGACCAGCCATTCTGCTGCGGCCCCTTGGTGCCTACAGACTACAGAGGTCTCACTTGGCCTGTATCCCTGGTGCTGTGAGCCAAGCTGCAGACACTCACCTGTTCCAGGGGAAGGAGCGCCACCTGCTGGCCGTGACGCTCCCTGCCCGCAGAAACCATGTTTCCTGAAAACCGCAGCGCTGTTATTTCTCAGCAGCTCAGTGCCTGAAGGGCGGCTCCCCCACGGGAGGGGGGAGGGGCGCCTATGAAACTGGCGCCCATGCCCCAGGTCAGACGGGGAACCCGTGACCTCTCCGGGGAAAACCCTGGTGGAGCCCCGCCGCCCAGTCTTTCTCCTGCCTGCTGCGGGCCCCTCCCTCGCAGAAGGCAAAGAAGCCTTAGCGACTGTGTCTAGCTCAGCGGAGGACCCCGTGGCCAGGGTCCTGCAGTGGCCCCATTCGATGACAACACAGACTTTGCACCCAATAAAGCGCGGACTGGAGCTAGCAGCTCAGAGCCCGTTCTCTGCTGCAGGAGAAATTCTGCAGCGAACGGTGCTCTGTGCTGCTCTGCTGAGCTCAGCAGCGCGGCCCAGCCAGGCTCTCCCGGCTGCATATGCTTCGTGCTGCAGCTGCTGATGTGATCTCCCCTATTGGAGCCCAAGTTCCAGGAAAGGAGGCTCCATGTCTGAGTCGTGTCAGGAGGGCTTCCTGCCGTTAAACACACAGCTGAGCTCCCGCCTGTCTCTCTCCGGGGCCTCAGAAACTGAAGCCACACCCCTGGTCTGTGAAAGCTTTGGCAGTATCTACGGTCATTTACAGATACGTGCAATATGTAAATGCACCAAACCAATAGATAATTTACAGATACGTGCAATATGTAAATGCGCAAAACCAATAGATCAGGGGTCCTCAAACTACGGCCCGCAGGCCACATGCAAATACAAATATTGTATTTGTTCCCTTTTTGTTTTTTACTTCAAAATAAGATATGTGCAGTGTGCATAGGAATTTGTTCATAGTTTTTTTTTTTAAACTATAGTCCGGCCCTCCAACGGTCTGAGGGACAGTGAACTGGCCCCCTGTTTAAAAAGTTTGAGGACCCCTGCAATAGATAATGTATAGAGATATGCAATATGTAAATGCACCAAACCAATAGATAATTTACAGATACGTGCAATATGTAAATGCACCAAACCAACATGCTGTACACCTTGAACTTAGACAATGTCATATGTCAATTCTACCTCCAAAAAAAAAGCTTAAGCTGTCACCACCTACTGGTCCCCTGGGGGTCCCGTTTCCCCAACTGACTGAGAGGGACACAGGCTCTGGGCCTCCCTTGGTCTCTCCTTTCCTACTCACTGCTCCCCCAAATCACATCAGCCTTCACTAAGAGTTTCTTTCCAATCACTCCAACGCACAGATGAGAAAACAAATATGATTTTGCAATTAATAAAGTTTCCCCGAGGTGTTTCTGGATGGTCACACATTGAAATAAAAGAGAAAGACCTGGGGTGAACTATGCTTGTCTCTGCTCTCTGCTCACCCCCAGCAAAGCCTCTTGGAAGTGTGGCTGCCAGAGACGGGAGAGCGCCAAGTGCCACATCCCCACCCAGGAGGCTCCACAGCCCACAGAGCCGCACACAGCCTCTGCCTCACTTTCCTCGCCTGAAAAATGGGCACAGTGAACGTGCTCACTGATGGCAAAAGGGAGGACGAATGGAGACAGTAAGGTACTTGGGCCTCACACACAGGAAGCACCGATCTACTGTCGACCCAACATCGAACAGCGGCCCTGAACCAGCCGTCCAACAGGACTGTGATGTGGGCCACGTGTGTAGTTTGACATTTTCCAGGAGCAACATTACAAAACGGTCAGAAGAAACAGGTGGAATTAGTGTTAGTAACATATCCTGTCTAACCGAGGTCCAAATACCATCATTTCATCATGAACTCAACACTAAAAATTAATGAGATACTTTACATTTTTATCATCCTTAGCTTTGGACTCTGGCCTGCGGTCCATGTTGATAGCTCACCTCGGTTCGAACTAACCAGCCTCAGGGCTCAGCAGCCACATGTGGCCAGTGGCCACTCTGTGGGACGCCAGCGCTCCAGACTCCACCCAGTTCTCCTCACTGTCCTTCCTGGAGTCTCCTGATTGGCAGGACCCAGAGCCTGGGAGGGAGGGAGATGCTCAGACAGCAATCCTGCCTTGGGTAGAAGTCTACGTCCTTGCCGTTCATGAAGCTTCCAGAACCCCCACTCCCTGGGCACATCTGCTGCTGCCTCATCAGCTTCCCCCGTGTCACTACTGCCTCCAGAGAAGGTTCAATTTGAAAAGGGAAGAAGAAAGCAATGGTACACAAATGTTTGGCTCTGTCCCTGCATGTACCCTGTAATTTAACGCTAAATCCAGCTCAGTTTGGTTTCTGTGGCAACCGAGAGAACCAGCTCTCCCCAGCTCATCTGTCAGCCTTCTAAATGCAGGGCCTGCGACACACTTGTCCCCCAAACGTCTGGGTTCTGACCTTCTCAGGAGCCTGATCCCAGGCTCACTGCACAGCGCAGGGATGCAGACTGGCAGCTTCCGTTAAAGGCTGTGCCGCACACACAAAACACAGGAGAGGCAGGATTCCGGAGCTTTCGATCCCAGGCACCCGCAGAAATGGGGAGCCCTTGGGAGCCCCTGGGGAGCCGTGGGAGAGGGAGGCCTGAGGCAGATGTAGTCACTGCGAAGCCAGGACGCTCAGCAGGTGCGCCTGTTCTGCAGGATGGGCCGGGGTGGTCGCGAGCCCTCACAGCCAGTCTCCCTCTCAGCAAGCAGCTCGCGTGGGACCTGGGGCAGTGGGTTTACTTCTTGGCTCCAACAGTGACGTTGACGCTGAGATGCTTCTTTGCTTCTGGCTGGGAGACGTGGAACCATCTAGAAAACCCTCTGCCAGCCTGGCCGTGGCCCCCTGGGCCCGTGACCGCGTTAAGGATCTTCGGATAGTGTCAGCCCCTCCCCATCCGGTGCCGAGTTCCGTTGGCTAGGGATCGGGACAGACATCCCTCAGAAGCCACAAGCAGAGATGTCCAGCCCTTTACAGCCCCCGCAACTCCAAACGTGTCACATCATGTCCAGGACACTGGTCTCCCCTCTCCCAAACGAGCTCCCCCGGCCTGTGCCCACCCTCACTCTGTCCAGAAACTTCTTTTCAAACACACACTGATCTCCTAAAACCCCCGGTTGCCTCTCACGGCTCTTGGAGTAAAACTAAACCACCTTCACGTGGCACCTGGCTGTTCCCTTGCACACACGTGTCACCGAGCCTGGCTGTTCCCTTGCACACACGTGTCACCGAGCCTGGCTGTTCCCTTGCACACACGTGTCACGGAGCCTGGCTGTTCCCTTGCACACACGTGTCACAGAGCCTGGCTGTTCCTTTGCACACACGTGTCACCGAGCCTGGCTGTTCCTTTGCACACACGTGTCACCGAGCCTGGCTGTTCCCTTGCACACACGTGTCACCGAGCCTGGCTGTTCCCTTGCACACACGTGTCACCGAGCCTGGCTGTTCCCTTGCACACACGTGTCACCGAGCCTGGCTGTTCCCTTGCACACACGTGTCACCGAGCCTGGCTGTTCCCTTGCACACACGTGTCACCGAGCCTGGCTGTTCCTTTGCACACACGTGTCACCGAGCCTGGCTGTTCCTTTGCACACACATGTCACCGAGCCTGGCTGTTCCTTTGCACACACGTGTCACCAAGCCTGGCTGTTCCCTTGCACACACGTGTCACTGAGCCTGGCTGTTCCCTTGCACACACATGTCACCGAGTCACCATGCAGTCTTGCACTTGTTGGCAGGACACGGTAACGTCTAGCTCTCCCCCTGAACTTGACGCTCTGAGGAGCAGGAGGATCTTCTGCTCTCGCCCAGCACGGGATCCTGGTGCCGTCAGAGGACACCACAGAGCGGCTAGTGCCTTTCAGTCTCACCCACTGAGTGACAGCCCAGAATCTCAGCCACCTGGGCTCCTCGGCCTCAGCACCACACTGGGCCGATACCTTCCTGCGGGGCTGCCCTCTGTGCTGTGGGTATACAGCAGCCTCCCTGGCCGCTGCCACTAGATCAGCGGTCGCCAACTGGTGGTCCGCAGAAGACTGGTGGTCCGCGAGGTCCGAAAGGTTGGCGACCGCTGCCCCAGATGACAATAACCTTCTGTCACCAGGTGCAGAAATGCCGCAGACAAAAGCGCCCCCTTGAGAAACATGGCTCTACACCAGTGATGGCGAACCTTTTGAGCTCGCCGTGTCAGCATTTTGAAAAACCCTAACTTAACTCTGGTGCCGTGTCACATATAGAAATTTTTTGATATTTGCAACCATAGTAAAACAAAGACTTATATTTTTGATATTTATTTTATATATTTAAATGCCATTTAACAAAGAAAAATCAACCAAAAAAATGAGTTCGCCATCTAGAAAACCCTCTGCCAGCCTGGCTGTGGCCCCCTGTGGCCGTGTCATAGGTTCGCCATCACTGCCCTACACTAAACTGCAAACACGTGTCATAGGTTCGCCATCACTGCCCTACACTAAACTGCAAACTCCCAGGAGCCGGTCCAGAAACCACACTTTCATCTTCAGCTAAATGTAAACTAGACCCCCAGGAACACCTTCTCAGGGGTCATCCAGACGGGCCACACGATGTCACCTCCATCACACTCAGCAGTCACAACTGAGCTGCGACTTCTCTCGCATCAAGACAGAAGTTTAGCCTCCAGCAAAGCGCATCCGACCCCTGCCCACAACGTCATCTCTGGAGCTGGCGACCATTCTAGCTCCGCCTTCGGAGTAAAGCTAAGTGTCCTTTTAGTGGAACGTGGTCCCACTCCCTCCCTGAGCGGCTGATCCTGAGCGCTGCAGAGGCTGATGGGAAGATCCCAGTTGCTCTCTCTGCTGTGCTGAGGAGGCTGTGTGGAAACCGTCGCGAGGCCCTGACAGACTCGCGTGTGTGGACTGCGAAGGACCTGCTCAGTGAATCAGACGTCTTTTCAAATCTAGGAAAGGAAGAGGCACAGAGCCCGTCCTCCCTCCAGACTCTGAATCTCGAGGACGCACGAGGGCAGCGGTTCTCAACCTGTGGGTCGCGACCCCTTTGGCGGTTGAACGACCCTTTCACAGGGGTCGTCTAAGACCATCCTGCATATCAGATATTTACATTACGATTCATAACAGTAGCAACATTACAGTTATGAAGTAGCAACGAAGATAATTTTATGGTTGGGTCACAACATGAGGAACTGTATTTACAGGGCCAGAAGGTTGAGAACCACTGCACTAGGGCCAGGCCCCTCCCTTGGGGTCCTGATCGGTATTAACTTACAAGGTGTCTGCTCCTCAGACAAGTCACGACCTTCAGACCAGAGCTGGCAGACAACATGATTGACAGCGACAGCTCTGCAGAGGCAGGAAACCGCGTGAACCGCGCTCCCCGCTCTCCAACCAACTCAAATGTTGCTCGGTCCTAATAGTATTACTAGACAGAAGATGTTAATTCTTCTGAAACTAGGGCAGGCAGATCAGAATCTAGAACTGAACAAGGGAGCCAGCCCACGCTGCCTCACATCAAGGATCACAGCATCATTATTAGCAACACAGGTAAGTGGAAATAGGGCTAGAGAATAACGTCACCCAGATAAAAGGGACTTTCCCCGTTAAGACAGCGTCGCTTTCACCCGTGTTCTCAGCAGTTCTGAGCAGCTCCTACCACGAGCGGTGAGCACGTGGTTGTCTGCCTGGGGTGGCACCCACGGTGCTGGATCCACAGGACTTTAAAAAACACCTTTTCATCCTCTTGCTGGTCCCTGACATGCCCTTAAAGCAGGGGTAAGGAGCCTTTTTTCTGCCCAGGGCCATTTGGATATTTATAACATCATTTACGGGCCATACAGAATTATCACCTTCAAAATTAGCCTGCTGTATGTGGTCAAACGTTTACTTAACTCACCCCTAATGCCTTGGCAAGGCCAGACCAAATGCTTTCTTGGGCCAGACGCTCCCACCCCTGCCTTACAGCATGCTGATTCCTTTGGCTTGGGCCTTGGTCTCTGGCAAAATGAACCAGAAAGCAGAGAAAAACGTTTGAAGTGGGTATTGGATATTAACACTCTAGTGTGAATAAGCTGCAGATACTGAGAATGGGTTTTGATAGAAGGAGATACATCAAGGAGATACTGATAATATTTATCTATATCCCATAATACTTCGGGAGGAAATATCTACACCTGGATATATATATATATATATATATATATATATATATATATATATATTATTGATTTTTTACAGAGAAGATGGGAGAGGGATAGAGAGTTAGAAGCATCGATGAGAGAGATCGATCAGCTGCCTCCCTGCACGCCCCCCACTGGGGATGTGCTAGCAACCAAGGTACATGCCCTTGACCGGAATCGAACCTGGGACCCTTCAGTCCGCAGGCCGATGCTCTATCCACTGAGCCAAACCGGTTCGGCTACACCTGGCTTAAGACACGTTGCAATCCATTCTTTCCATCTGAAAAAGAAAAATGGCTATGTAACAAAATAAAAAGTATATTTTGGTCTGGCTGGTATGGTTCAGCAGTTAGAGTGTAGGCCCAAGCACCATAAGGTTGCAGGTCTGATTCTTGGTCAAGGGCATGTATCTGGGTTGTGGGTTGGGTTAGATCCCTGCCCTCTGTTGGGATCATGCGGGAGGCAACCAATCACTATGTCTCTCTCACATTGATGTTTCTCTCTCTCCCCCACCTCCCTCCCTCTCTTCTACTCTCTCTAAAAAGCAAGGAAAAATATCCGTAGGTGAGGATTTTTAAAAAATGTTTTTAAGTATATCCCAGATCATTTTTGAAAGGAAAAAAGCCCTAGCTGGTTTTTCTCAGTGGATAGAGCGTTGACCTGTGAACTGAAGGGTCCTGGGTTCAATTCCAGTCAAGGGCACATGCCCAGGTTGCAGGCTAGATCCCCCGTAGAGGGCGTGCAGGAAGCAGCTGATCAATGATATTCTCCCATGATTGATGTTTCTATCTCTCCCTCTCCCTTCCTCTCTGAAATCAATAAAAACCTATATATAAAAGGCTAATATGCTACGTGTCCCTCCTACCATCTGACCAGTCGCTATGATGCACACTGACCACCAGGGGGCAGACACTCAGCACAGGAGCTGCCTAGCTGCAGTGACTTGGCAGCAGCGGTTCTCAGGTGACACACCCTGAAACCAGAGAGGAGGGAGCCCGATTCTTTGCGGGGCCAGGTGATTCCACCTTTGGCCGTGGGTTATGTTGTTGCTGGGCACTGTCGGCCCTGAACCTGCTTTACTGCTCACTTGCGTTTGCGTTCCACACCCTGTATGACAGCAACTTTGCAGAGTGCCCTTTCACACTCCGGGACCCCTCAGGGGATGTCAGAGAGCCAGTTTCAGCCCGATCCCCGCAGGCCAGGCCAAGGGACACCCCCTGCTGGAGGGACCTTGCTCACTCCGCAGACGCCGGGGAGGGACCGTGGGAGGTTGGCTCCTGGGCATATCCGGCCCATCTTGCCCAGTCCCGCCCCACCAGCCACCCTCTAATTAATTTCCTTTAATTGTGCATGAATCCGTGCACCGGGTCACTAGTACATTATAAATAAATAAGGGAAAAAAAGATACTGATATTGACTGTGATGGATGGGGTGGGAAGAGCAGGGGGTGCAGGAAGGATGACTATGAGTGTGTCCACGTAACAGGTTCCAGAGCCTACTCCGGGGTCACAGTACCTTTCAAAGTCAGTTCTCACCGAGAATAAACACCTTGCCATGTTTAAAAAGAGAAGGCTCTTAGCATCGTGCTTACACCAAAGATCCACAACAAAAGTAATACACACTTTTAAATTCTAGACCAGACCCTGTGGTGCAGCAAGTGTAATGTCAGGACCGGAACTTTATTTGGGCTGCAATGTACCCCCCTCGGAAGCCCAGTGTGAAGTCCTAAGCCCCAGACACTCAGACTCTTACCCTGTTTAGAGACAGAGTCTTCAAAGAAATAATGAAGGTCAAGTGAGGTCATCAGGGTGGGCCCTGGAGGCTGGCGTCCCATAAAAGGAGGAGATTAGCACAGACACACACAGAGGGAGGCCCATGCGGAGACGCAGGGAGAACGCAGCCACACGAGGCCCAGAAAGAGGCCTAAGAACCAGCCTGCTGCCCCCCTGACCGCAGGCTCGGCCTCCGTGACTGTGAGGAACAGATGTCTTGTCTAGGCCGCCCAGACTGGTTTCTTCTCTGGCAGCCCTAGCGAGCTAACGCACACTTCGAAGTGCGTGTCCCTGCAGGTGTGGGAAGGCGCGGGAAAGAGGCCATGGACAGCCGAGCGGCACCAACGGGAGAGGAAGGCATGGGTCGGGGTGACATCTCAGGAAGCGGAGAAAGCACGGGGCCGAGGGCACAGGGGACAGCCCTGAAGGCCAGACGACAGGAAGATGGCCCAACATGGTGTATGGCAAAGTCACAGAAAAACATGTATCCGCTATAAAACTCTGCTCTCAGAACTATTTGATGGCATGGGAAATGCTCCTGATAGAATATTAATTTTTTAAAGCGGCTTTCAAACTAACATACTGTAGAATGCCAATTTTCTGACTTTGTTTAAAAGTGTGCCTGGGAGAAAAAAGCAGAGAGAAAAGCCGTGAAACATTAAGAGCAGCTGTCTCTAGGCGGTAGGATGAGGGATTTTATTTTCTTCTTTTGCAACCCCTCATTCTCCACGCGCTCCACCGTGGATGTGATTAGCTGTTAAAATCAGAAAAACAATTTCAGAGGAAAGAGGGAAGGGTTTGAACTCAGTACAAAGTACCAGTATCTTTTTTTTCTTTTCAAAATTATCTGGAATATACTTTTTATTTTCTTACATAGTTGTTCTTTCAGGAGTGCAAAATACGGATTGCGGAAGAAAGGAAGGGAGGGAGGAAGGAAGGAAGGGAGGGAGGGAGGGAGGAAGAAAGAAAGGGAGGGAGGGAGGGAGGAAGGAAGATTCATCCTATAGCTAACACCGTCCTATTGTAACCCCGAGTGTAACTGGTCAATCAATGGGTCCGGGCTGCCTGTCACTACTGAAGCCGATGAAGCAGAGGCAGGGTGGAATCATTATGAGCGTTTATTCCAATCCTGCGGCAGCATGGAGAGCAGCAGGTCAGCCACGAAAACCTGCTCTGCCTGACCCCATAAGCCAGCTGCTTCTATGGGGTACAAGACAAAGATGACATGGGGAAGTCGCCAAAGGCAGTGCCAGATGGGCAGTTCACAGGGAAGCCGGCTGGGGGGCTGCAAGGCCTGCGGGTGTGCAAACGGGCTGGGGTTCTTCAAAGGGCTGGCGGCTCTGGTTCCTGCAGCAGTTGCTCATCTTTCCATGATCACAGGCAGCTCCCAGATGGGGAGGGAGGGCTGCACTACCGGGGGAGCTCCCAGGCCCCCAGTGGGGCTGCCAGCCAGGTGAGACTGTGCCTTCTTTAATCAGAACAGAACCATCACAGTTAACAGAGCACGATCCATATTTCTTACAATTCTAGCTGGTTCCCCACATTCTATTTCTGCCCCTATCACTCTTCCCCACCAGAAACGGGCGACGTGTTCTCACGGAACGTGACCACACGCACCAAGATGTGGCGGCCACGGAGGGCGCGCACATGCTGTTCTCGGGGGTTTCTCGCCACACGGTTCTTGTTGTTAGCATTAGCCGTCTTCACTTTTCAATCTGCAATTTCTCATCTTAATATTTTCCTCCCAGACCAAACCAGAGCAATTGTTTTAGAAGCTTTAAAATTACTATGCTTTTCAAGTGTTTATTTTCATCCAATGAACTTCTCTCTCTCTCTCTCTCTCTCTCTCTCTCTCTCTCTCTCTCTCGTCAGCAAGGCTGCAGTGGTCTCTGCCGGACTCCCAGGTGCCTGAGCTCATGCTACGAGCTCACTGTCCCAGCTGGAAGGAGCCGTTGGCACGTCCTTGCCCTGGTGTCATGGCCTGGGGACTGTACCTGCAGAGGGGCTCGGGGCTGTCTGTCTTTGATGAGAAGGACCCTCTTACAATAAACGCCCTCTATCGCAGCCACCTCTCTCAGTGTCTGACCCTGGAGCCAGACTCCCCCCAGGTTCGCCCCCCTTCCATCGTCGTCTGCCTGCATTGCATGGAGGCTCACCCACTCACCATGACTCTCGGGAGCTGACCCTGGGCCCACCCGCTGCTCCTTGGCACTTCCCTAGACCCTTTCCATGCAAATGCCCTGTGGACTATGTTACACCCCACACCCCCCCCCCCCGCTCTCTAAATCTGGGGCGCTGGCTATTGATGCCCCCATCAGCGAATGCTCCCCAAATCTCTGCAGCCACATAAAGCAGAGATTGAGGTGCTTTCTGCAGACCTACCTTTCCTGAACCCACACCTGACCCCTCTCCCTATCCCGCCCCCCACCCCCCACCCCCTAGACCTCTCTGGCCCCTTCGCTGCCACCGGTCTAGCTGATGACAGACCTGTCCCAGTCCACTCTCGCGCAGCCTCCACCATCTCTACGAAGATGCAGGTCTGAATCTCTCGCCCCCTTGCTGAAAAGGCTTCCGAGGTTTCTGAAAGATCTTGGGGAAAAGAACTCCAAGTCCTTAAAATAGTGCAGGAACAGGAACCCGGGTTTGAAACAGACACACACCCAGGTACACTTTTCTCATTTGCCTTCACCAAAAGGCCACTTCTCCCCCCACGGCCAGAGCAGCCACTTGTGGGGAAAGAGGGCTGTGAGGGGGGGGGCACCAAGGAGGAGGGGGTTCGCATCCAGATTCCCACTTTCAAAATGAGGTTTTGCAGCAAGCGCTCGAGGGAGGCCTTTTCTTAATTCAGAATCAAGACTGGCTGCCTAGACCGCAGGGCTCCACACAGCACAGAGAAGGTCCCCCTTGCAAAGGCCATTCGGGGGACAAAACAGAAGCAGGGCAGGGCTGGGGTGACCCGAAAGAGGCGAGGACAGCCCAGGTCCCTGCAGGGCCCGAGGCCCCGTTGTCCCTGATGCCACAAGTACCGGGTCAGCCAGAAGCCTCCCCGGCCTCCTAGGAGCCGTCTTGAAGAGTTGCGGGTGGTGGGAGCTGAATCTAAGCTTGTTTACTCAAAAAGGGCTGCTCATTTTCATTTCACACTGAGCTTGGAAACGGCAAGTTTTGCTCCTCAGCAGATGGAGTTCCTGAGAAAGACCAAGTTAAATAACGACCCCCCCACACACCCCAAAAATATTGAGGAGGGGAGGGACAGGAAGGTGGGTGATGTGGGAGGAGCAGGAAGAAAGGGTCATTGCTTCCGTAGGAGCTGCACTCGAGTCCTGGAAGCCACGTTCCATCTGCCAGCCCCGTGGGCCCCTTCTCGTGCCCGTGTCCCCCTCACTGGACTCTCACGCCCCCTTCCCCACACGGTCCCTCTCACCTCAGGCGCTTTCCTATGCATTCTATTCCTTCTGCCCCTAATGCTGTTCCCTCTTGCCCACCATGCCTTCTCAGCCAACTAGACGCTTTGGTCCCTGCCTCCCTGGACTTCCATGGCCCCACCCGCACCGGACCAGAGCCCCTGCCTATGGCCTCGGGCCTCCCATCCCTCTGGTGAGCACGCTGCTGTCAGATTATCCCAGGATCCTGCCACCCCCACCGAGGACAGGCTCCATGCTGGGAGGACCATCTGCTTGGCTCCCGATTGCAACTCCAGTGTCCAGCACTCCATCGGCGCTCATGTCATCCTCACTGAATCGAGGAGCTGCCCAGTAAACAAATAAATCAGTGAACAATACACTCTGTTCAAAATGCCCGGGCCACCTGGTGGGGAAGGCGGCTCCCACGCTGCACGTGGGGCCCGGCAGGATGACAGCCGTCGTCGGGGACCGTCATGGCGGAGCCTCCTCGGAGGCTGTGCCTGCACCAGGCAGATGCCTGGCGGGCACCGTCCTGGGCTCCGGGCTCAGACTGTTCTGCGGAGCACGCGTTCCTGGAGCTGAGAGGACAGCGGGGGTCCCTCTGGGGCCGAGAGCTGGACCAGAGGAGCTCGTTCTCCAAAGCAGGATGCAGGACGGAGCATGTCTGTGCCGGTAGCTCTGCAGCCTGGCGGCCCCCAAGGCGGAACATCAGTGTGGTGCGACGGCAAGACCTCATGGGTCTGAGCCAGCTGAGCCAGGGACCCAGGCACAGGGCCCGGGGCAGCTCCGAGGGTGGTCTGCCTGCCTGACTCCCTTCTGACTACAGGCTGTTCTGAGAGCGTGGGGCCCCCAGTCCACGGCCCACAGCACGTTCTGCACAGAGTGGAGGCCTGACTTGAGCCAATAGATAAAGGTGAGTAGAGCCCTAGTGGGTTTGGCTCAGTGGATAGAGCACCGGCCCTCGGACTGAAGGGTCCTGGGGTCAATTCCAATCCAGGGCACGTACCTCAGTTGCAGGCTCGATCCCTGGCCCTGGTCAGGGTGCAAGTCAGAGGCAACCAATGGATGTGTCTCTCTCACATCAATGTTTCTGTCTCTCCCCTCCCTTTCCACTCTCTAAAAACCAATGGAAAAATATTCTCGGGTGAGGATTAACAAACAAAATAAAAGTGAGTAGACCCCCAGCCTTCATCACCAGTGGGGCAGGGGGTGTTGTTTCCCATCAGCTGCTGCTGCTGCCCAAGATGGTGTGTGATGTGTGCAGGCATGTGTGTGAATGCAGCGCATACGTATATGAATGGGGGTGGGTTACAGAATTGAGGCACCAATGCATATCCGGCATTAAAGTGTAAGTCGGCATCAGCAGGAACACAGTGCACACATGATGTGCAGAGAAAGTCCCTCCCACAGACACAGCCCAGGCCCTGCCTCAGCCGGCACCTGACAGGAGACAGGTTTTGTCCTGGGGTCGCCCACACCCCTTCTTAAGATGAAGGTGCCTTTGGAAGAGGAGTGGTTTAAGCTTCTATTACTTTGTGTTACAGAGAGAATTGTGATGGACAATTAAGAAGGTTCTGGAACACCAGACCCCAGGTTGTGAGTGGGGAAAGGATGAACAAGAGGGAGAGAGGCTGCCAGAGGGGAGCTTGGTCCTTTGAGCATCATTTGCGCAGCTTTGCTTAGAGGGGGAGCTGACCCCTCTCCTCACGGCGCCGCTCCGCGGGCCTGAGGCAGGGCCGCCGGGTCAGCTCCCTGAGAGGAAGCGGGTCTCGGGGGCTCAGGCCTCCAAGGCTGGTACAGCCTGGCCATTTCCTGGTGTGGAGACCAGAAGCAGCCACCGATTCAGCCACAAAGCACCGGTAGGATGGGGTCTGCATACCTGCTCCAGAGGGCCCAGGACCCCGGCGGGCCCTGCAGGGAGCCTGCAGGATGCGGGGTGAGGTCGTGGGAGAGGTGGGAAGGTGGGCGCAGAGAGAGGAATGAAGGATGGAGAGTGGGAAACAGAGAGAGGGAGGGCAGGTTATGCATCTGGAAAATTACTGCAGTCTCATGGCTTCTGCAGCTTCAAAGCAGGATGAGTCATCAGCTGGTTGCCTAGGCAACGGCTATTTTCCTCCTGCTGCCGATCAATTTCATCTGCACAAATGTCCCATGAAACCGTGAGCTGTGAAGATAATACACCCGAGTCACAGAAAGCCCAGCCAACCGAGGGCTGCCTTTCCAGTTCGGAGCCAGACTGCGTGCGCCTGACCCTCCACCTCCCAGACCCCAGCCCCACGCCACCTCCATGCTGCCAACAGCCACGCCTTCCAACCCGGCAAGCACACCATTACGTTTCCACTTCATCCTCACCGCCACGTGGTGATATCTTCTCTTCCCCTTTCACAGTGGACGGCACGAGACCGAGGGAGGTTAACGACAGGCCACGCTATGCGCGCCTGTACCGCAGCCTCAGCTCCCACCCAGGTCTGGGCGCAGAGCCGCCTCCCAATACCGCCCCTCTGCTCCCCACGCCCCTCCACCTGTCACACTGCCCTTTCGGGGACATTCCAACCCCATTTTCTCCTTCCAGCAGCCGGATGTCAGTTGGAGCCGGAAGTGTCCTGCGCCTGGGCTGTGCTTTCTCGTTCTCCAGGGTTCTTCATGGAAATGACACCACGTGAGCCTCGGAGCCACCCTGTCTGAAACGCAGGCAGGGATCCCAGCCCCACATGAAAAATGAAAAGGTTAAGTGACTTGGCTGCCATCAGTGAGCTCCGCAGAGCTGGGCTGGCACGTGGGCGCTCAGATGCTGTGCCCACTCCTGCCCGGCATGGGCCTGACCACACCCTGTCCGGCTCTGGACCCTCCACTCCTCAGAGCTGTGCCCAGAAGCCTCAGGCTGCCAAACACCAACTCGCCTTGTCAGCTCATTCCAGGCGGAGCCTGCCTGCCCTGGGCCTCAGGGACCACCGTCCGGAACCTGCAACCTAAGACTTCCGAGGGAATCTGGGTGTCTGAGTCTGAACGTCACAGCTGAATTTTGAAAATGGTGCCAGATATTTCAACTAATTTTATCCTCACTCTTTCCTGGCCCTGACCCATCAGCCTCAGTCCCCTCCCCACGCACCTCTTGTTCCTTCAAAGAGAAGTGACCTTGCATCTCCCGCCACGAAATAAAAATGCTGTAAAGTCGTAGCCTTATGGATATGCTTCTGGGAACGAGTTCACAAAAGGTCCTCGCCAGCTCTTCCTGCAAACAGTGCCAGGCGGGGTGGGAAGGAGGAATCCGAAGAACCAGAATTACGCATTTTTATCAAACTCTTATAAGATGTCGTGGCTGGCCCGCAGCCAACTAGCATATAAAATGAAATATACTGATGGTCACCAAAAATGAGGAGTCTTGCCTTAAGCCCACCTGCCTGCCTGAGCCAGGATGGCATCATTTCCTGGTGAACTGCCTGACAGTTTTCCTGCCCCTGTGAAAGCCACATTTCTCTTCCTGTGTCTGAGCCCACGTGTTTTGTGCACATGTCTGCATGTCTGCGTTAGCGGCAACAGGGCTGAGCGAGGAACTACACGTGCCAGGCGTTCTCCTTGTGTAAACTCATGTACACCTCAGCGGACTTGTGACAGGGGTATGATTGCTAATATTGTCCTTTTATAGATGAAGAAGCTGCGGCTCAAAGAAGATAAGAGTTTTGCCTAAGACCATACAACTAATAAAAGTAACCCTAGCAATGGGCCTAGAATGGTAATTGGTATAGCCACACAGCCCTGGCCGCTGTGGCTCAGTGGTTGAGTGTCAATCCATGAATCAAGAGGTCACCTTTCAATTCCCAGTCAGGGCACATGCCCGGGTTGGGGGCTCGGTCCCCAGTAGGGGGTGTGTAGGAGGCAGCCCATCGATGATGTTTCTATCTCATTGATGTTTATATCTCTCTATCCCTCTCCCTCTCTCTCTGGAAATCAGTAAAAACATATTTTTAAAATATCCACACATTCACCCAACACCTTTATTTCAGCATGGGACCACTTTTTTCAATGAATCTGATTGGGCGTTAACACCATGTGACCAGAGAGGGGAAACTATGTTGAATCCTTGAAGACTTTCTCTTTCACACTTATGAGATGATGAAAGACAGTGGAGGGTCTGTCTTAATTTCGTTTTAGCCAAAATTAATTCTCACCATTTAACCTCTCAAAAGCACTATGTTATGAGTCAGAATTATTTACAAACCAAGTCAGAGACATTTTAGATTTTTTAACCCATCATCCCCTCAACAACGGGGGCTGGATGACAGCGATTAGTTCTTTTTTTTTCAGGAATAAGTCACTACATTCATTCTAATGATTACACATGAAGCCATATTAGAATATTTGAACAATGTGCTTGTCTTCAATGATTGAGTTTAAGAAAAAAATTCTGATTGAGTGAGTGAAAATTCAGTCTAATCTTAATCAAGCTTTGCATACGAACATGTAGCTGAAGAAAATGAGTCCAGGCCACAAAAAAACCACCGTGCTGAGGTCTCCTGAATCACTTAAATATGGCCCCTAACTTGGACAGCACCTCTGTGACACTCCAAGGATGGTTAACAGTGGTTTTACGAAGAACAAAATATCCTCAAGTTACTCCATTTTTTCAATATTAAAATTCACGAGTAAAACTGTTTACTTTCTTAGAGCTGTGTGCTTTGCCTTACTCTATGATTGTGGTTAGAAAGTTAAGTATAAATCATGTTTTTGCAACCTAAGACACATTTCCCCATTCATTTTTTTTTTCAGTATATGTTCCCATTCATTTGTGTGATTAATGTATATAGACATTTTTCTGAAGGAAATGCAAATTTTATTAACTATAAATGGCATAAGTTTGCTATCATTAAAATACTTGAGGTCCTAACTTGAGGGAGAGGGGGAGAGGGGGTCCCTCAGCCCGGCCTGCGCCCTCTCGCAGTCCGGGACCCCTCAGGGAATGTCTGCCTGTGGCCTTGTGGCTGGATGGCCTGCTGCTGCCGCACAGCCTGCTGCTTGAGCTTCAGCAGCTGCTGCACGTGCACGGACTGGGCCACCACGGTCTGTCCGGTGAACACCGTCCAGTGGGTGAGTCAAGCGCAGAGGCAGGCTCACCCTGAGTTCCCTGCGCTTCCCTGAGTCACTGAGTTGTTCAAACTGCCTTCTACAGAGAACGGCACCGGGATCAGGCCTAAGCTGGCAGTCGGACATCCCTCTCACAGTCCAGGACCCCTGGGGAATGTAGCAGTGCACCAAGTGGCAGGCGTCCAGGGTGAAGCCCAAATCGGAGCCAGGCACTGCGCCGTTCGTGCTCATCCCGGCCCGCTGCGCCTGCTCGGTAGTGCTGCCATGGAGCCAGGAGAGGCTCCCGCCATGGCAGCTGCACTCGCCAGCTGTGAGCCCAGCTTCTGGCTGAGCGGCACCCCCCCCCCCCCCGCCGCCCTGTGGGAGCACACTGACCACCAGGGGGCAGCTCCTGCGTTGAGTGTCTGCCCCCTGGTGGTCAGTGCGCATCATAGCCATCAGTCGTTCGGTCATTCTGCCATAAGGGTCGCTTAGGCTTTTGTTATATAGATTAGGATTTTAAACAAGGTCTTGGAAAGCTCGAAGACAAGATAGCAAGTTAGGAAAAAAGAACAAAAAGCCACTGGAAGCTGGGGTCTTGGCTAAGTACTGAGTGGAAGCAAAGGCCAACTGTGGCCGACCGAAGAGAAACGGGGCCGTGGAGGTAAGCAAAGCCAGGCCTCAAAAGGCTTTACCTAGGACACATCCAGAAAAATCCACTAGGGAGTGACACGACCCATCTGCAGATTGACTTGAGGAAGATGACTGTCAGCGTGAAGGCAGGAAGGGTTACGGGAACCCAGGCGGGAATCATGGCAGGACTAACCCAAGGCCGCACCAGAGAGGATGGGGAGCAGCGATGAACATGGAGAGGTCAGCGATGCTGCAGAGACTGCGACTGATCCTGGAAGGTGAGGAAGCACAAGTAAGTGAAGGCCGGCCTTGCAGAGGACAGCTAAGGGGACACGACGCCGTTTAAGGGGAAGAAACAGGAGAAGGTGCGCGTTTACCAAGGACACAATACACTGAACTTCTGGTGCCTGCACTTCCTAGTGGAGCCACCCAGCAGGGAGCTCCGTGGGACCAGAACATGGGGGAGTCGGCTGGAAATAACCGGTACCCGGCACTGGAGGCTGCCACTGGCTCCAGAGAAGGTCACTCACCGTCAGCGTGTGGAGTGAGAAGGGAGACGCCGAGTGTACGTGGGGAGTGAAGAGGCTGCCATGAGGAGGTCAGGTTAGGAGGGACCCGGAGGTAGCTGTGCCTCCGGAGTCGAAGGGAGAGAGACTTTCAGGAGGAAATGGTCCATACGGCCAAAATATGTCAAAATACAGATTCCATTCTGCCCTTTAATGCCTTTAGGGATGCCTACCAAATCTCATACCACACCCACCTCTCTCACTCTCCCGTCCTCTCTCTCTCTCTCTCTCTCTCGGCCATGCTGCTCTCGAAGATGAGTGCTGTGTGTTTAATCCAGGTCCCTAACTGCTCTGAGCTCCCACATCCTCATTCACCCCCCAGGACTGTCGGGCATTAAACGAGGCAATGAGCAGAAGGTACCTGTCGCAGGACCAGGCACAGAGCCGTTCTCCAGAAACATCGGTTGCCACCATGACTATTATTTATTACTGTCATGGTGGCTGTCCCTTCCCGCAATGATATTACTTTTCACTGGGGTATTTGCATTCAGGAGGAGACAAAGAGCCTTTAAATCCAAATAGTTCAGTCCCTAGCGGTGGCATCTCCCTCCACCAGGGGCATCTCCCTCCACCAGGGGCATCTGCCTCCACCAGGGGCATCTGCCTCCACCAGGCGCATCTGCCTCCACCAGGGGCATCTGCCTCCACCAGGCGCATCTGCCTCCACCAGGGGCATCTGCCTCCACCAGGGGCATCTGTCTCCACCAGGCGCATCTGTCTCCACCAGGCGCATCTGCCTCCACCAGGCGCATCTCCCTCCACCAGGGGCATCTCCCTCCATCCACCAGGGGCATCTGCCTCCACCAGGGGCATCTGCCTCCACCAGGGCCTCTGTTTCCACCAGGGCCTCTGCCTCCTCCAGGGCCAACCCTCTCTGGCTGGTGACTAACTGAGCTTTGCTGGCTCTGCCTGAGTCCAGAGGAGCAGAAGGTCAAGCACCCCAGGGCCTCATCTGCGGGCTGTGAGGCCAGCAGAGCAGACTGCTGCAGTGAGTCAGCACAAAACGGCCTGTCAGCTCTCTGCAAGGCGCTGTGACTCAGCATCTGGTGCACCTCCTCACAGCTCTCCTTCCCACACCCTGCTCTCAATTCTGCAGCAGCTGCCTCACCAGGCTCCAGTCATCGCTCCCCAAGTAAATAAACAACTAACATTTACCAAGTGCATATTACATGCCAGGAACTAGATACTGAAGTTTTTGCATGTAATTTCTCATCAAAACCTCAAAATAACCCTATAAGATGGAAATTATTTTCCCCATTGTATAGCTCGGGGAAAACGAGGATGCTCAGAGGAATTAGCTTGTCCACCATGTGGCCCTCCTCCCCCACCCCTGTCCCCTTCCTCCCCCACCCGTGTCCTCCCTCCTTCCCGCTGCCTCTCCCCAGGCCTGTAGCTGCCATTCAGAGTCTCCAACCCTGAGTTCCACCCACTGCCATCCACCTACAGGAATCCTTCCTAAAACATGAGTCTGACCCTGTCACTCACTGAAAATCCTTCAAAGGCCTCCATTAGGCCCCAGTAAAGTCAAGGCTCCCTAAGGTGGCATCATAGACTTCCCTGCCCTCCCACAGGGTCCGCTCCTTGAAGTCACACCATCCATCAAAGGCTCCTGCGTTCACACCGCCATCCTCCACATGCGGGGGGTCCCTCAGCCCTGCGCCTGGGGGGGCGGCTATCTGCCCTGGAAGACCCCACTCAAAGGTCACTTCCCCTGCGACATCGCCCACACGTCTCTCCACCCTTCGCTCTGGGTCTCCCAGCCCTTCCCTCTCTGCTCGCTAACCTGTTCCTGCTTGTTGGGAGGCCGCTGCCCTGAACAGGCTGGGAGCGCTCCCCCCTTTATGTTGCTGCTGTTAATCCTCACCAGAGGATATATTTTCCATCACTTTGCAGAGAGAGTGGAAGGGGCAGAGGGAGGGGATGGGAGAGAGAGAGAGAGAGAGAGAGAGAGAGAGAGAGAGAGAGAGAGGGAGAGAGAGAGAGACATCAACTGGTTGCCTCCTGCATATGCCCTGAACGGGGGTGGGGGTGAGGGTGGGGGTAGGAGGGGAGAGCGAGAAGGGAACCTGAAACCCAGGTTCGTGGCCTTGGTTGGGAATCGAACCCTTGACCCATCGGTGCACGCTCGGACCACTGAGACACCGAGCTCCCTGGGCTTTTTCACTTTTAGTCCTAGTACCTTCCACAGGGAATTTTATTGAACTTTATTGCACAGATGGATGGATGAGTCATTTATTTATGCATTTAGTTAATCTGTTAGTTAGTTAGTTAGTCAGTCAGTTAGTTAATCATCCACTCAGGGCCAGGCACGATGCAGGGGCTCTTGAGGAGGCAGAGACGAAGAGAAGAGAGGGTTCCTAAGGAGCGAGTCCGGCCGTGGTCTGAGGCTTATGTAACTAAGGGCTTTTATTGCTTTTTTCTTGACTCCCTTCCCAGAAAACAAATTGAATTGCAGAGCCTGCAGAACACCACCTAATTCCATCCTATTTCATCTGGACACGACTGCCATCCATCTAACTGCCACGCAGCTTACAAGAAAATCCATCGCCAGGCCTAAACCAGCTCCTGCAAATAACCAGAGGCCGCCGCCAACTCCGCGGGGACCCTAATCCATCGCGATGCTTGCTCGCTAAGTTCTAAAAATTCAATTAACTTTCCTGATTGATCATGGATTAATTGCCCGCACTGCGCTGACAACAAAGTGTTGAGACAAACGGTGGCGATTTTCCTAGAGACAAGAGCTCATAGCCCTGGGCTGGGCCATTTCATTAGGTCCAAAGTGACACCTTTGCTCTCTGCCTCTCTGAACTGACAACGCGCTTCTCCGCTCCCCAGTTCTTTTCTACACAAGCAGACTGCGTCTCACCAACGTGATGTTGGCACTGGAAGCACCTCTGGGCGAGGATGCCACGTCTCTGACCCCCTCCAACACCAGCCTGCACAGGGCTCTCCTGCACACAGGGGACTCCAGAGTTAGGGACCCCAGGTGCTGGGACAGGGGAGCAGTGGGAAAGGGGGCGGGCCATGCGCCTGGGCTGGCTGGGCCAGCAGGACCTTGTCCCAGGGAGTCTGCCAGAGGAGCACTTCCTTCCCATTTGTGCAAAGGCCTAGCGGGCCCTGGGTCAGCCCTGCACCAGGCACAGCTAAGAACGATCCTAAAGAGGAGAACGCACGTTTATTTCAGTCCCTGTCATGTGCCAGGCACTGTGCTAAGCTCTTTCCCTGTGTTACGTCATTTATTCCTTAAAATGCCCTGGGGCAGGTGTTGCTAGCATTTTACAGACAAAGACACTGAAACTCAGTGGGGTTAGCTAATTGGGTTGAGATCACACAGCCAGAAAGTGGCGGAGCCTCTGGTCAGTGGGACACAAACGCCTGGGTGTGTCTTTGGCCACCACAAAATCCTGTCTCACCCTCATTCGCTAGTTCTGGTGACTGGCATACTCCTTAGCCACTCGTAGCGTGAGCCTGGGGCGACAGACTATATTCATTGAGAATTTCCCCTTCTCTACTGCACTGTCCGCTCAAGGTGTCCACCAGCCCCTCCGTCCTGCAGCAGGACTTGTGGGTGGTGGACAGGACTCGTGGGGGTGGACAGGACTCGTGGGGGGTGCACAGGACTCGTGGGGGGTGGACAGGACTCCTAGAGGATGGATGGGACTCGTGGGGGGTGGACGGGACTCGTGGGGGTGGACAGGACTCCTAGAGGATGGATGGGACTCGTGGGGGGTGGACGGGACTCGTGGGGGTGGACAGGACTCGTGGAGGGTGGACTAGTGGGGAGTGGACATGCCTCTACACGACTTTCCATGTGAAACAGGTCGAAGGCAGGCGAACTGTCAGAGGGTGGTCAGCAGTTTGTTTTCTCTAGAACATACAGGTTTTGGGGTGAAAAGGAAGAGTTCTTGGCCCCCACGTGTCCCTGGATGCTTCCAACATTATCCTCTGCCTTGAGCTGTCTCCCCCCACCCCCCCAACCCACCCCCCCACCCCAGATGCATGGGCCCTGGAGAGGACCTCCCGAGGGTCCTGGCACATTCGGGGGAGAGGGATTCATTGTTAGCGCCTCCTCATTTAGAGCAGAGTAGAGCAGAGCCCTGAGAGCAGCCTGGGTGCCCCAGGCTGAGTTGCCAAGGCAACAGCAGCTGCTCCTGACGTCACTGAGGGAAGCCACCCCCACAGGGAAGCCGGGCCCAGCTTCCCACCAGGCCTCGCTGGCCTATGTCAGGTTCCATTAATCCCGAGCTGAGCTTCCGGAACCCTGAGAGCTGCCCCACCCCTCCCACCGCGCCAACACGGGATGAAGGAGCTGCCTTAAGGTCTTTCCTCTCCCTAGTCGCCCCCCAGCCAAACCCTGACAAACACGGGAAGGATGGGGGAGGGTGTCACCGTGGGCCCCTCCCCTGCTTTTACCTGGGATTTGGCTGTGAGATGTGGGGAGGAGGAAGTGCGCAGGCCCAGAGCAACCAAGAGACAGGCCAGGAGGTGACCTTCGGGTGCCAGGAGGACAAGGACAAGCGACACTGACGTTCCAAAATCAATCTTCGGGCGCAGCAGGGCGTGGCGTTCTCGCAGTGGGTTCCGCAGAGGACCAGCAGCACGGCTCAGCAGGGGGGACTCACGGAGGCCTGTAAGGAAATACCAGTGCTTCCTGCAAACGTCGTCCCTGCACAGGCACCGTCATTCACACTGACAGGAACTGTCCTGACTTAGGAAACTGACACAACTTGTTCAATTTGGGTCTCCCTACAAATATTTAGGGAGATTTCCAACCCGCAGGGCCCCCCAAAAGGGGCTGGAAACTGATGTCCAGACAAAACCCTTTGATGTGGCCAGTCCACGCCTGGGAGCTCACTCAGGGGAACGCCCCGGAGCTGGCAGACACCTGCAAGGCGCCCAGGGCTCCGACGTGCACTTCGGAGCTGTTACTCAGCCGCTGTTCACTTTCAGGCTCGTCACAAAGCCAGTGCCTACCGCGGCGCGAGTGCTGTGTGTTCGGTGAACGATTTAACGGGGCTCCGGTCAGATGGAGGCCTGGGCTCATTAGCAGAGTCCGCTCAGCTGTCCTCACTCCCCACCCCGCGCACCTGCAGGGCCAGGAAGGGAAATGAAAGGAGAGCGTAGCTGGCAACTGACGTTCTCAAAATGAGCCACACTGGACCGTCAGCTTGTTGTCCAGACCTTGAACTTCCCAAGATTATATGCAGCCCTTTTGAGGGGAAGTGTGTATGGCTTTCATGAGCTTCTCAGAAAATTCAGGTCCGTGACAGTCAAAAAAAGGATTAAGAACCACTGAACCAGGCCTGGCCTGTGTGGCTCAGTGGTTGAGCATCAACCTATGAACCAGGAGGTCACGGTTCGATTCCTGGTCAGGCCACATGCCAGGGTTGTGGGCTTGATCCCCAGTAGAGGGCATGAAGGAGGCAGCCAATCCATGATTCTCTCTCGTCACTGATGTTTCTCTTTCTCTCCCTCTCCCTTCCTCTCTGAAATCAATAAACCATAAGCATGGGTGTTTCCGGCACCATTCACTCTGATCGTAAATGAACATTGTCAGGGGGGCTGCCCTAAGCACTTCATCACCAACTCAGAATCACCTTGGAAGGGAAGCCAGTCACCGCACCCCAAATCCTCAGGACACTGGCTTCTCCCCGTCGAACACAATCACTATTATTTTACCCAAAGAGCAATCAGCTTAGCGCATGTTATCTGCTTTCAGAAAGCTCCGCTGCTTGCCAACTTGATTACCTCCAAGTGTCTTTGGTGTTCCTGACATTTTTAAACATATATTTTTATTGATTTCAGGGAGGAAGGAGAGGGAGAGAGAGATGGAAACATCAATGATGAGAGAATCCTCGATCAGCTGCCTCCCGCACGCCCCATGCTGGGGATTGAGCCTGCAGCCATGGGCATGTGTCCTGACCGGGAATCGAACCGTGACTTCCTGGTTCATAGGTCGACGCTCAACCATTGAGCCACGCTGGCCAGGCCTGACATTTTTAAATGAAGCAACGTTAGATTTAATGGAAGGCATTTTCAGAAGTTTGCCAGAATGTACGGATGAGTATGTATCAATAGTAAGTTCACTTCTGTGTTCCCCGCAATCATTCACTGCTACACTCTTTACATAATATGACTTTTCCTGGGGCAGGACACCTTGCCTCCCTCCGCCATCCCATCAGCTCCCATCCGTCCTGCTGGCCCCCAGATCCACAAAGAGCTGTGTCTGAGGCCCCCTGGCCCTGTGCGCAAGGAGAGGGCAGGGCCACCAACACCACTGAGAAGCACTCTGCTGCCCGCTTCCTGGTGCCAGGCGCTATGAAAAGCACAGACGCGCACCTGGTCTCCAGACGCCCACCCACCCGGCAGAGAAAAGCCCGCACGTGCTCCGGACACATGTGGGCAGCACGGGAACTACTCTGGGGCTTGGTCTTTCAGGTCCGAGTCCTGGGCCCCTTGGCATCTCCACTTTTCCGGGCCCATCGTCTCCTGGCATCTTCCCAGCTGATGGAGGCGAGAAAGGCCACACCCTCAAAGCAACCGCAGGCCCCTAAAAGGGGTTGGAAACGGATGTCCAGACAAAACCCTGATGTGCGTGCTTACAGCGGCTTCAGTCATCCCTGGAAGCCACCAAGATGTCCTTCAATAGGTGAGTGGCTAAATAAGTCATAAATAGTCCAGATGGACCTGGAGGGTATAATGCTAAGTGAAATAAGCCAGTCACAGAAAGACAGGTATTATACGATTTCACTCACATGTGGAATCTGATAGGCAAGATAAACTAACAAACAACAACAAAAAAAAAACAACAGCAGCAACAAAGTAAATATATAAATAAATAAATAGCCCAGACAATGGAGTTATCAGTGGTTAAAAGACGCTATCGAGCCACAAAAAGACACGAAAGAACCTTAAATGCCTGTTACTAAGTGAAAGGAGTCCATCTGAGAGGGCTGCGTGCTGTGTGATCCTAATGTGATCCCATTGGTAAGTCTAGTCACCATCTGTCACCGTAATCGTATTGCAATATTATTGACGATGTTCCCCGTGCGGGCGCTGCATCCCTGTGACATTCATTTTCTAACTGGAAGTGTGTGCCTCTTATTCCTCTTCACCTTTTTCACTCATCCTCTACCCCATCCCCTCTGGCAACCATCAGTTTGTTCTCTGTATCTATGAGTCTGTTTCTATTTAGTTTGGTTTGGTTGGGTTATGTTTTTTTGGTTTTGTTTTTGTCTTTTTAGATTACACATATAAGTGAAATCATGTGGTATTTGTCTTTCTCTGTCTGACTTTATTTCACTTAGCACAATACCCTCTAAGTCCATCCATGTTGTCACAAATGGTAAGGTTTTGTTCTTTTTTATGGCTGAGTCATATTCCATTGTAGGTAGGTAGGTGGGCAGATACCAAATCTTCACCCATTTATCTATCAATGGACACTTAGGTTGGTGCCGTATATTAGCTGCTGTAAATAATGCGCAGTGAACACCGGGGTGTCATTAGGTTTTTATTACCTCCCTTTTATACATCAGGAAGCTGAGCTCTTGGCACTTTGGGGCACCACTTGCTAGTCTGTAAGCTCAGGGAGCTGGGCCTGCCGTTCACTTTTGGCCCAGCCTCCAGCCAGCACTCGGCACACAGCTGTTAATCCACTGGATTAGCAGGCCAGCTGCGCACTCTGCGCGATCGGCTCCTGATAACATCCGTAAAGAGCTCGCTGTTCTGAGGGCATCTCACCCAATAAAAACGTGCGTTGCCAGTGGCCTCCTGACACTACCAGCATAGTGCAAACTTGGGCTGGTTAGAAATATCGCTCTCTCCACATCTCCCACAGAACAGAACCAAAAGCAATCGCCTAGGGTCACAGTGGGTGGGGCGGGGGGAACACAAGCAGCGAGGGCACCTGCCAGCCAGGTCTCCGGAGAGGTGAGCTGTCAGCCTGGGCAGCTGGAAGAATAGTACACACAATATCTGCTCCTTCAGATGGCCCGGAGGCCTTGACAGCTGTGAGCAGTGGCCTGCCACATCCTGCGGCCTTGAGCAACACGGCGGCTTCAGGGCCTTGCCAAGTTCTCGGATCCCTGGGTGCTGCCATCTGCTGGGGAGGACGCCCCGAGACTCTGATCCCAGGGCAGCTATCTGACGAAGGACATTAGCCCGGGACTCACACCAGGAGAAGCACCAAGAGTCGGCCCACCACACACTGCAGGGCTCAGAGCTCAGAGCCAGGAGAGCGCGGGCCCCGAGGAGAAAGGCAAAGGTTTGCTGAAGACTGTTGTTCCTCTCAGGAAGCCATTAGTGCTGCGCTAATAAAAATTAAGTGTCATTAAAAGAACGTATTTAGAACGATTGTTCCCTCGGCAGGCTGTAATTCCTGTAACTCCCCGCGAACAGCTTTGAGCGCTGCCCAGAAGCTCCCACGCAAGACACAATCTGTGTGTCATGGCGAGTCCGCAGCAGGGGGAGGGGGCCGGCAGTCACCAGCTCAGCAGGGGTTTCTTGCAAGATGAGATTTTAACCCAAAATACAGTTCACGTCTCTCTGTCTCAAGAGGAAGCGGAGCTCAGAGGCTTCCGAATCATGAGGGGTGTGGTCTGTCACAGAGGCAACTGCCCCTCCAGGGCAGCAGGGATGCCCACCAGCTCTTCCCCGTCTATTTACAAAATGCACAACTCTGTGTGAACCCTGACCCCGCGTCTGCCAGGTGCTCGTGTCTCCGACATCCCCAGCTTCGCAGGACTTCCGATGAGGGGTGCGGCAGGCGTGCGGGCGTGCGTTCGCTCATTGTTCACCAGTGCTTACTGGGCACTGTCAGGTGCTGGAATTGGGCCTGAAGTCTGAACGCAGCATCCTCCTGGGTCGGCCCACTCGGCCACTGTTCTCTATCTTCCCTCCCCCAGCCACAGCCAGGGGAGCCCGCCGGTGGCGAGGCAGGGCTGGCCACGCACGACAGTCTGGCTGGAGGAGTGTCACCTTCTCAGGCCTGAGCGGCTCTCCGAGAAACTCTGCCCCAGGGGCCCAGCTGTGAGAGAGGCCAGCTGATCTGTACTGCTGACCAGCCTTAGACCAGCCGAGCTGTCTACATCCAGCCTTAGACCAGCCGAGCTGTCTGCTGACAGCATTGGACGGCCTGGTGTGCACAGCACAGAGCCCACAGGGCACAGCAGGGCTGCTCCTTCCCTGGCCCTGCCAATACCACACCAGACAGCAGCTAATCGTGGACCCTAAAGCTGGACAGCCTGGTCTCAGGTCCGGCCTCGCCCATTACTGCTGGGGTCACCCTAAGGAATGACTTCACTTCCCTGGGCCTTGGTCTCATCTGTGAAATGGGGACAATTGCAGTATCTATCTGTTGAGAGATGCTTCAAGGACAGATTGTGGTTAATATTGGGCTTAGAATAATACCTGGCACAGGGACGTGTTCTGTAAGGTCTTGTTGAAGGACGCAATGCTCCCGACTACCTACCCCTTTCGATCCAAGTTCCCTACATGGCCTAACACTGTCCTCACTACCTACTCCGCTAACCTTCCAGTTTCATCCCTCACCACCCCCACCCCGGCCAGCAGGCAGGGCCTCAGACACACTGAGCCAGGGCAGACCTCCGTCCCCATCTCCCTCTCTCTCCCTCCCACCCCTGCCTCTATTGGGCTTTTCTCCTGCCTGGGAGGTTCTTCCCCATGAGCTCTTGGCTGAACTGCCCGTGACCCTGCTCTCCCAGCCCACACTGCGATCAGTGGCCTCTCTGGCCCCATGGCTCCCGGCTCCCACCTCCCTCAAGGCACTTCCTAAGCTACATTCTAATTGCTTGTTTCCCTCCAGCCGGAAAAGCCCAGTGTCTCTCAGGATGCTCATGCTGCTCACTCCCCAGTAGGTGCTTGATAAACAGCTGATGAAAGATCCATAGAGCCCTAACCGGTTTGGCTGGGTAGATAGAGCGTCGGCCTGCGGACTCAAGGGTCCCAAGTTCGATTCCAGTCAAGGGCATGTACAGTGGGGCCTTGACTTACGAGTTTAATTCGTTCCGTGACGGAGCTCGTAACTCAAATTACTCGTATGTCAAGTCATAAAGTGAATGAGTGAGACACGTGATGCTGGGCTGATGTTGTGGCGTTCACTGTGACATTCGCTGCGCCAACTAGCGGTGGGGTATCTGAAGCTGGCTCGTAACCTGAATTTTAGCTCGCAACTCAAAGCAAAAAATTGGCCGAGAGACGGCTCGTATCTCAAAAAACTCGTTAGTCGGGACACTCGTAAGTCAAGGCCCCACTGTACCTTGGTTGTGGGCACATCCCCTGAAGGGGGTACGCAGGAGGCAGCTGATTGATGTTTCTCTCTCATCAATGTTTCTAACTCTCTATCCCTCTCCCTTCCTCTCTGTAAAAAATCAATAAAATATATATATTTTTTAAAAAGATCCATATAGCTGCATGATGAATTAGTCATCGGCCATTCATCATTCCAACTCCCAGATACAATCTTTGGACTCAGCTCTCGGTGGGAAGAGGACAGCTCTGTTCCAAGGAAATTCAAATCCCAGATGGACAGGCCTGGTTCACCACGAGGAGGTGGCCAAGGGCGGGCTTGACCCTCCTCTTCAAAACTGCAAAGTTTTTCTGAAGAACACGGGCCCCGAATCACTGACGGACATGGGGTCAGAGACCAGGCCGTCCCCGGCTCGCTGCACAGCCTTCTTGCCCCTATAAAATGAGGGCCTGGCCACGTTCTCTCTACGGAATCTTCTGGCTAAAACTATGTGAATCTATTCAAATACTGACTGTGACTGGAGTTGCATTCCTCCAGGCCACCGTCCCCGGTGGCTCCCCAGCGCCATTAGGATCAAAAGTCAATGTCACACCAGCCAACGGGACTGTGTGCTCTGCTCCTGCCTGATCCTACCCACCTCCCGTCTTCTCGCTCCGTGGAAACTCTCTCCTTCACCCATACACAGCTCCACTCCCTTCTGATGGTTATTCATCCACCCTCCTCTCTGCAAATCTGACCCTCTCCCTCTTCCCAAAACCAACTCAAATCCCAACTGCTTCCCACAGCTTTCCCAGCCCACACGAGGGGCCCGGACCTCCTGGTTGCCTCCGTGGACGGGCTGTATGAGTGGCATCCCTGCATGACTTACTGCCTCAGACCCTGCCTCATTGACTCCTACATCTTAGTATCTCCTCCTCATTAGGAATGTGCACCCCGTCCATTCCTCTCCCACTTTCTTCTCACCCCACCTCGTGCTGTTACCAAAGGATGGTATTTGGTGAACTCCAGCTGAATAAGTAACTCACTGACCGGGTCACACATCTTCCGAGTGCTCGTGGCACTCAGAGAGCAGTGCCAGGTGAAGGGTGACATTTAGGGGAGCTGGTTTATCAACCACAGAGGAGCTCCCATAACCAGGACCCTCCGCATCTGCGGGTGGCTCGTAAGTAACCAGTGGTCACCCCCGTGCACCTGAGGCTCTTCTCACAAAGGGCCACACAAGATCCACAGTTGGAACTCTCCACCCGTCTCCCCACCTCGCCCCCATGCGCCCTTGCCCTCCACTGATGTCACAGAAAACGAATCAAAGCTGAAAGGAAATGCAAACAGAAGAAGCCATGACACCGGCCACTCCCCTCAGGCTTCGTGGACACGTCACTTCTCATGACTAATTGTTACCCGAAATGGACTCTCAGGACTGCTTTCCTTCCTTCCTTCCTTCCTTCCTTCCTTCCTTCCTTCCTTCCTTCCTTCCTTTCTTTCTTTCTCCAAGGTCAGGAATCACGCTGCCCCACCCAATGGCATCTATTCTGAAGTCCCCAGGGCTGCTGTCCACTCCTGTGCATTCCAAGAACAGAAGGACTGAGCATGCACCTCCCTCCCTCCTTCTCCTGCACAGCTTTCTGGCTTGTGTGACACCATCATCAGAGCCACGCTCAGCACCGTCACACAAGCCCATCCACAGCCCTCATCGCACTTTCCCGTCACAGGAGAGCCAACACGCCCAGGGCCTTGCTCCCAATGCTGCAGGGCCACACCCAACCCCAGGGCCCTGCTCCCAATGCTGCAGGGCCACACCCAACCCCAGGGCCCTGCTCCCCAAAGTCTCCCCAGCCACACCCGTTCTGGGATCACACCTGACTTCTGTGGAAAGAGAGGTAAAGGAAAGTGTCCCAGACAGACAAATGGTGGCAGGAGTCAGGAAGGTGGCAGGGAAGGGCCATGACAGGGGGACAGAAAACCGAACCCCAAAGACCAGAGTGAATGGTCGGTGGGGCTAACAGGAGCCATTTCGACACCTGTCGCTACCTCCCGGGTGTCATTTCCAGCTCAGGGTTTGCTTTGTGTCGTGATGAGGCCGAGGCTGGAGTAAGCACCGAGATGGCACTTCCTTCCCCTGAACGTGAGATGGTGCCAGATCAGACCCCCTTCGCAGAGGAGGGCTGTGCTGCAGTGTCCTCCGGGCGTTCGCGAGCTTTCCCCGTAGAACCGCTTTTATAAAAGGTGCCCAGTTACCAAACCACGTGCAAAACCTGGTTTCCACCCAAACGCAGCAGAAACAGTGCATCTTTGCAACAAGAAAAGCCATTTCATTGAGGGCCAATGAGCAGCTGCAAGGAGTGAACACAAGGAAATGACTCCGGGTAACGAGCAGAATTAGCCGGGGAGCTCCTTGGGGTGTGAGCTGTCCTTCTTCAGCTGGTGCCTGCCCGCAGGCCTCGCTCCAGCCTCCGAGAGCTCCAGGCCGGAGCACCGAGGGTAACGGTACGGCCGGCCCTTTTGTCGCACGCAGGGTAGACAAGAAGGGCAGGTGTCCAGAACGATGCCCGACGAGTCAGTCCCACTTCCGTATAAAGTCTCTCACGCGACTCAAAGGTCGCTCGCATGTCCCCTCACTGCTTCCTGCTCTTCCTTGAAATCCCCCGTTTTCTGTTTGTTTGCGGGGGGCCTGCTCTGGGCACCCTGCTGGGTCCCCATGGCGTCCTCAGATGGCAAGTCCCCGGGCTCGGATGCGACGCACCCGCCGTCCACACACGAATGTTGTCGCAGGTCCCAGGCCCTGCGCGACCCTGAGCCCTCCTCACCCCTGGAGCTGCTGTGTTTTATGGCCCCAGATCTGTCCCAGGCCCAGTCCCCGTGCTGCATGTGGACAGATCCGGGACATGTAACTTCACTGTGTCCGTTCCAGCCTGTTATTCCAGGCCGCAGTCCTGCCACCATTGTCGCTAGGTTCCCCTGAGCCTGTCTCCTCTTCAGTGGAGTCCGGGTAAGAGTCTTGCACAGGACAAAACCAAGGTCAAGGACGGCGTCCTCCGCCTCAACCAGAGACCACCCACAGGCTGAGCAAGGGCCCTGCTTGTTCCAACGGGGCTGGGTGCGTCTGACAACAGCGTCCAGACAAATATACACTCGCCACCGAGAGGGCACGGAACACACGCTCCCAAACGCCGGGCCGAAATGGCAAGACACTGGGTCCACAGCACCCCCTGAGCTTGCAACGTAATTACCCTTCCTTTCCTTTTTCTTTTTCTTTTTCTTTTTTTTAATATATTTTTATTGGTTTCAGAGAGGAAGGGAGAGGGAGAGAGAGATAGAAACACCAATGATGAGAGAGAATCTTTGATCGGCTGCCTCCTGCACACCCCCTACTGGGGATCAAGCCCGCAACCCGGCCATGTGCCCTTGACAGGAATGGAACCCAGGACCCTTCAGTCCCCAGGCGGACGCTCTATCCACTGAGCCACACCAGCCAGGGCCGCCCTTTCATATATTTAGGAAGTGATCATTGCATCCATTTCAAAATGCTCAGAAGCTCGAAGGGGCTCTGCGCCTGCAGCTCTGTCTCCTCCGAGTCTCTGCAGCAGCTCTGAGCTTGGTCCATGCGTTTCTCCAGCAGAGCTTGCTGCAGCCTGGCCCAGCCAGCGAGGCCAGCCTCTCCATACCTCTCCCCTCTCCCCTCTCCTCCCCGTCTCCCCTCTCCCCTCTGCCTCCCCCCACCTCCCCTCTCCCCTCTGGGGAAAAGGGAACTTGCCCCAGACCCTTTCTGAAACACACTGGGGAATAAATAAGCATGAGTAAACATAAGAGAATCACACCAGGAGACGAATTTGTTCATCTTGAGTCAACTTCTCTATAGAGTGAGGATTTCTGGATCCAAACGAGATTTCGAAGGCCTTTTCTGTTATGCTCCGCAGGTTTTAGAAGCCCACCCTGCCCAAGACCTTCCCCTGCCCTGCCTTCCCCTGGGTCTGGCATCTAATGTCCTTTCCTTTTCCGAAGCTCCTCCTGCAGGCAGCACCCCAAGTGGGACCGCCCGTGGGGGAGCCACACACCAGGTGCCAGACCTGGCCTCGCCCTGACCTGGTTCTGGGCTGTCCCGAGTCACCCTGCAACTTCACGCCACCACCGCAACCCGCCCCAGCCCACCCTCCCTTCACATGGTCCGTCTTCAAGGAACTCGTTGGAGGTGTGAAAGCCAAGGGATGATACGAATCTGAGTCAGAGGCTGCACATTTCCCCAAACTAAAGGGGGGGGATGCATCGCGCAATGAAAGTAACAAAGGCCCGCAGTGTTCTGATGAAGACCCCGGCCATCCTGTGAGCACAGCCTGAGAGCAGGTGACTGGGGGGAAGCCCGCTTTCTCCCAGCTACGTTAGAGTTTTGTGGGAAATGAAATGCCTTTGAAAAAACAATAAAAATGATAAGACAGTGCTGGTGGGCATATGGCAAAATTAGCATACTCATTTGCTGCCTGTCACAAATGAGCTGGAACAATCATTTTCAAGGGTCAATAAGAAACTCATAACAGCCCTAACCGGTTTGGCTCAGTGGATAGAGCATCGGCCTGCGGACTCAAGGGTCCCAGGTTCAATTCCGGTCAAGGGCATGTACCTTGGTTGCGGGCACATCCCCAGTGAGGAGTGTGCAGGAGGCAGTTGATCGATGTTTCTCTCTCATCGATGTTTCTAACTCTCCATCCCTCTCCCTTCCTCTCTGTAAAAAATCAATAAAATATATTAAAAAAAAAAAAAAGAAACTCATAACATTTGGCCCAATTGTCCACTCCAAGGACAGTTACCCTGAAGGAACAAAGAGAAGAAAAAAAATACATATGGGCAGAAAGTTGTTCATTGCAGCATAACCGTAACAGCCTCACCCAGTCCCAGGCATATAGTATGCGTTCAAAACTATCTGTTGGAAGCTAAATAAATCCAACGGTCTGGTAATAATTTCATAAATTTGGCACATGAGCAAGATGAAATATTACAGAAGTTAAAATGATAATAGAAAGTCTATAAAAAAATATGGGAGAGAGGGCACAGGATAAAATGAAGTAAATATACTACATTTCAAAATGGTCAAATTGATTGCAGTAGATTCATGTAGACATAAGGAAAATAAAATGCTAAAATAAAAAGTTATGCAAAATGAGAGGGTGGAAAGCAATACTGATCATCTTACTAAATTCTCTCTAATCCTGTGGCATTTCCTTTGCCATTTCAGAAGAAAAACACGCTGCCTATCAAGGCAAGAGACTGTAAAGACCTGTGGGATTACCTGTAAGTGATCGGTTTAAAAGCCATTTCCTGTGACTCGGAAGGTTACACTGCCTGGCAAGGGTGGGGCTGCCCTAGTGGGAGACAGGCAAGCATCACTTAGAACTGCCCAACTAGCTTCCTCCTGCTTCTTCTTTTTTTTTAATATTAACCCCTTCTGTTCTTTTTCTAACATATTTTTATTGACTTCAGAGAGGAAGGGAGAGAGAGATAGAAACATCAACGATGAGAAAGAACCATTGATGGGCCTCCTCCTGGCACGCCCCCAGCATGTGCCCTGACCAGGAATCGAGCCTTGACCTCTTGGTTCATAGGTCAACGCTCAAACACTGAGCCGCACCTGCGGGGGCTGACCCTGCCCGTGAAAGGGACGCTGCGTATCTGCTTTGCCCCTGGTTGTCATGCCGTTTCTACAAATACAACCTCATGGGTGGCATATAAAACTGAAACTCATGAACTCACACAGCAGTGAGGTGGCTGCCAGAGGGAGTGGGCTGGGGAAGGAAGGGGATCCTAATATGAGGTGACAAGAGGAGATGTGACTTCGGGTGGTGGGCACACAGTCCTATATACAGATTTTGTAAATTAATAACCCACACATGTAACCTATATGTTCCTGTTGACTAATGTCACCCCAATAAATTTTAAAATAATTTTTAAAACAATACAGCCCCTCTCTTTCCCTAACGTGTCCCCTGCCTCCTGGGCTAGTTCTGCAAGTGCCGGGCAGGCCTCCTCCTCCTCCTTCCAGTCACAGGAAGGAGTGGCCATGATTGACCCTCCCAAGGCCGAGCCCAGGGGGCCGGGAGGCTGAGAGTGGGTAGCCCTTGGGATTGTGGAGCTGGGTGAGTCGGGGCTCTGAGATGCCTTCTTCTTTCCCCAAAAAACCACCTGTTAAGCAGGCAACAACCAGGCTCCGTGAAACAGGGAGAGTGCCGGGTCCAGAGGGGAAACTAAGTGCAGATCTAGGAGCCCCGGAGAGTGTGGACGGGAGGAGGGAATTCTTCCCGGCTGGCCTCGTGCTGCCGGAGGACAGGTGAGGAGGTGATGCATGTGTGGGAGCCTCGGGGGGGTTGGGGGGAGCCACGCTTCTCCTGCCCAAGCCCTAGGAGCTCTGGCTGCAGAAGGGCCTGATTCTCCCAAAACACCCTCAGGGCCGGGTAACTGGGTAACATCCTAGCAACCGCTCTGAAGTCAGACAGGAGACTGGGGCCACCTGCTTCCGTCTGCGAGGCTACCTGCAGAGTGTCAGGCGTCTGACAGGCTCCATCTCCTTTCATCTCACAACAGCCCTGCAAATGAGGTATTATTATCTCCCCGCCCCCCCGCTCCCCCCCCCACCCCCCCACCCCCATAGATGAGGAGCAAAGCTCAGCCAGCTTTACTAACGATGCCGGTGCTCATCACAGCAACCGAGGGCCAGAGTTTCAAACGAGGTCTGCCTTTCGCACACACCCCACCCCACTTACCACCAGACCCAGCAGACGGAGAATCTGGCTGGGAGAAGACTTAGATCCCTAACAGCACCAGCAATTTGCTCAGAGCCCCAGCAATGAAAAGCATGCCCATGTGGGGCTGATCACGGTCAATTCAGAGTTGCAGCTGGAGTGATTTGAGGGGGACGGGCTCCCTCCACTGTGCAGGCCTTGCAGGTTGTGGATGGGCCGGGCCGCACAGGAGGCCCAGTGGCCAAGTCTTCCCGGCGCCTTCACAGTGCGGACCATTTGTGCAGCTTTTCATAGCTCAGACCCGCTTGCTTCCACAGTGAGCCTGCGAGGCCTGGTACCAGGAGGGGAAACTACTAAAGCTACCGTCCAAAACCAGGACCCAGAGGAGACAGTAAGCGGAAACGTGAGGGCAATGCACCAACATGCAGCTCAATTCTGAACCTGGTTTCTATCTTATCATAGCTCACAGCAGCTCCACCTTTTCACATCATGAGTGAGTATCCAGGACCCAAGTGTGTTAACCTTGAATCGTTTAAGCCAACCTGGACCTCAGTGCCCAAGGAACTGGAATGAGGCAATTGTTTATCCAAGACCCGCTCCTGTGCCAGGGTTTTCTGCGGCCCTTTCCCAGTTCCAGATCCTGGCTCCCACCAACTGGGCTGCAGGCACGTGTGCAGTACGCCCCCTTCAGCCGGCCTCAGCGCTGGGTCCACCAGAAACCACCTGCATGGCCTCCAGGGAGGAAGGAGCCCGCCTACCCCACATCGCGGGGCAGCAGCTGCAAACTGGCCCCAGCAGGACCCCATCTGGAGTTGATGCTTCTCCAAGCATCCCTTCTGTGCAGGTCCCCCTGCCAGCCCACCAGGCCCTCCGCACCGACCTCAGGGGAAGTGAGCACCCCTGAGCAGGTTAGGGGTTGCAATTTGGAGATGCCGTGTTCACTGAAGAGACTGCCCCTAAGGCCAGGCCTCTGCTGACCCAGGTCAGCTCCACCCAGGCTCCCAGAACCCCAACTTGGCTGCCCACGCCCCAGAGCGCTCACTGCCCACAGGCTTGTGGAGCAGGAGCCTGGTCCCAAAACCTTGCTGGTCCCTGGGACCGAGGAGCCCCCCGCCTGCAACTGGCAGCTGCAAATGGGAACAGTGGGTCCCCACTCGGACGTGCAGCCTTGGGGTTCCCGGGTGCCGAGAGCAGAGGACACCCGCCGGTGTCCCTGTCCGGCTGCAAGGCCATGGGTTCTCTCCCGCTGTCCTTCTGTGGGCATGTGCACAGGCTGGTTTAGGGCTGGGCCTTAGGGGGTGCCTGGTCCCCTGAGAGCCCGAGGCTGTGACCTACACACATCAGTGACCTTGGCCACTGGGCCTCCTGTGCGGCCCAGCCCATCCACAACCTGCGGGGCCTGCACGGTGGAGGGAGCCCGTCCCCCTCAAATCACATGGACTTGAGACACGATGGGACCCGGGCTTCTCTGGCAACCAGGGCCCTCGGAGCCTGTAGGGAAGGCCAGCCCGCCCAGCATCCGGCCTCAGTGAGAGGAGGGGCCTTAGGGGAGGTTAGGGCTTGGGAGTAAGCAGATCCCTTGTTGCCCCAAGAGCCCGAAACTACGGCCAAGACTCTCGTGATCCCTTGTGGGGTTCAAATCCTGGTGCCCTAATCTGTGCTGAACCCATCCGTGGGCCGTGGGCAGCTGAGGCTCCAGGCCTGGGAAGCCTGGGCCCGGGCACCCACCTGCACAGTGTCCAGTGTGCAGGGGGCTCGCCCCCACCCTCCTCAGGTGCACGCCCTCTGGCGGATAGAAATCTGGGAGCACAGAGAAAATGCAAACTACGAGCAAAGCTGGCATCAGTTCGTACATTTACCGGGAAACCCTTCTCAGTGTCAGCAAAGACGTGAATCTGGCCGAGGCCACATGTGAACATAGGATTGCGGAATTTGAATGTCGGGGACGCGTTCCCAGCCCACTCTCACTCATCAGCCCAGGAAGGCTTTCTGGAAAAGGAGGGGCTTCGGGCAACACGCAAATATCAGAAAGATGAACCTGGAATACACTCTGTGGGTTAAGTGATTCACTGACCCAGACGGCAAAGAAATGCACCTCACCCATCCCCTCGGCTCCCGAGAGAGGGCACAGGGCACATGTGCATGTCCCACCTCACTGAGGTCACAGGAGACCTTGAGGGGTGAGGAAGTCAGCAGCCACACACCTGGCAACCCCGGGTTCTTATTCTCTGTGAGCATACAGCTCTCAACAGCCCTTGAATCCAGGGCTCACAGATGATGGAGAAAGACAAGAGGTGTCTGTCAGGGAAACCTCCCCCCTCCCCAGCTCTGATTCGCCTCCTCTCATGGCCTTTGTCTCTCCTGCTGCCTCTAGAGCCACATGCACAGCCTTCAAGCCAGTGGGAAAGTAGTCCTGGGCAAGATGATCGCTTTTGCAAGCGCAGCAGCCTCAGCGGGAACAGGCGGCTCCTACAGGACGTGGACGGCACTTGGAAACAGAAAACCCTGTGGGGGGAGCAGGCATGTGGGCAGGCACGGGGGCGGGGGAAGGGTGAGGGTGGGCTCACTAAATCCTGAGGACCGGTCGGCTGGCCTTTGGGAGACAGGGCTCAGATGCTGGCCCCTGGCTGCGGGCTCCTTTCCACGGCCCTCATCCTTTCCCGGCCTCTGGGATGCAGCTTGCACACACCCCCTCGACGTGGAATGGTCATCTCCGAAGAATCAGGACCAAATGGCACTGTTTTTCCCCATGTGTTTCAGAAAGGATGCTTGCATTGGAGGGGGAACGGGGGGGGGGGGGGGGTGTATTTTGTTTGTTCTATCCAGAAGGCAGCTTTCATCCAGGTGGCGTCTCCATGATCTCCATGGCTCTCTTTAGAACTGCCAGTCTTGTGTGGGCAGCTCTTTCTGTAAAAGAAAACTGCAGAATTGCTTCTTTTTTAAAAGTTCTGTGTCAGAAGCCAGCCAGCCTGGACGCAGTGGGGCTGAGGGCGAACTGGCGCGTTGCTGCCACCTGGTGTCGGCCTGTGAGGTTGATGCGTTGAAGAGGCAAACTTTCCCAGTAGGTGGCCCAGGGAGAATTTCTGCCTGGCAGGCCCTGGGCCTGATCCGGGGCACAGGGTGGGCTCTGAACTTCAGCTGCCAGGCTCTGATTTAAAGCGGCAGAGCACACATACCCACAGACAGAAAACCCGAGGTTGGCACCGCCCCCCACCCCCACCCCGTCACACCCATCACCAGGGCTAAGTCCGTGTGCCCAGCACTCTGCACCTCCAGACCTTCCAGTAGCTCTCAGTCATTTTCTCCTCCCGCCTGAATCCTCCTCCTGTCCCCCCATATCCCCTGGTGAGAAAAGTGGACAGAGGGAGGAAGAGGAAGGGAAACAGGCAAAGTGATTTCTCTAAGCTCTTCAACCCCCCCACTCCCCCCCACCCCCACCTCTCCCCCCCCCCCCCCACCCCCAGCACAAATGCCTCAACCTTTGAGAGAGAAAAGGCGATCTTAAACCCATCACAGAAACCTCCAGGAGGTGCAAGCCACCCAGGAGCTGTGTGCATGGCCTTCCACAAGGAAGGGCTGGAACGGACCCTGCAAAGCAACTACACACGCAGTCTCAGGGGAGGAGCTAAAGCTCATTTAACTCAAATGAGGTCTGAGGGTTGTTTGTGGCCCATCCGCCAGTTTAAAGCCCCAACAGCAGCTGGTGTGTCGGTGTGGGAACGCCCCCACGAGACTGCTTCAAACTTTTCACAATAATGTTCATCAGCAGGGTCAGGGCCTAGAAGGTTTCTTTTGATTTTTCTACTTAACTGAGAGTTCATGGAGGAAATTGTCTTTCTTATCTAAGGACAAGGATTTTGGTAGTTACAACTTTCAGTGCACATCTGACCTACTGAATATTTCTGTTAATACACAGGAAGGAGACTTGGAGATATGCTGATCAAATGTTATATGACACTAGGGGCCCGGTGCACAAAGATTCATGCACTGGGGGTGGGTCCCTCAGCCTGACCTGCACCCTCTCCAATCTGGGAGTTTCTGTCTGTCTTTGCAATCATATGAGCGAATTGTCTGAGACCCCAACCCAGTTTGGTTTGTTGCTCACAGAATAATAGAGGCATTTATTTTTAATTTGCTTCATTGATGGAGATTTCCTGGAAGTTTTAGGATATCTTCCCTTTAATTTTTCCTAGACACTCTGATTTTACTTATGTCTATCACCTTTGCTTTCCCTCCATCCCCCACCACAACAGTAACTTGCTCCAGGCTCACTTTGCCCTAGTGTAGGAGATCTGTCTGCCACCAGAACTACTATTCCCAGAATTCCTGGTGCTCCCCGCTCTCTAGGTTTCCCCTTCCTGCTCTGTCTCCATTCCATGGCCTCCCACTCTACCACATCCCCTCCAAGCCTCTGGCTCTCCTGCTCTGCTCTCTGCCTGGTGCCTGTGTATGCAAATTAACCTGCCATCTTTGCCAGGTTAATTTGCATATTCACTCCTGATTAGCTGGTGATTGTAGTGAAGGGACAGTCAATTTACATGTTTCTCTTTTATTATATAGGATGGGTTGGGGAGGATTGAGAATGTGTTTATTATATGGCAGAATTTCATTCAAAAATAAATCAACAGGCTAAACTTCAGCAGACTTCTCTTACAAGAAGACTAAAGTCCTGCAAATAGTTTTTTTGTTTGTTTGTTTTTGTTTAATATTTATTTTGTTGTTTAATATTTATTTATTTTGTTGTTGTTGTCACCCAAGGATATTTTTCCATTGATTTTTAGAGAGAATAGAAGAGAGAGGGAAAGACAGAGAGAAACATCCATGTGAGAGAAACACATTGATTGGTTGCCTCCCACAGGAGCCCCGACTAGGGCCCAGGCAGGGGAGGAGCCTGAACCCAGGACCCTTGGCTTCGCAGGCTGACGCTCTATCCACTGAACCAAACCGGTTAGGGCCAAATACTTTTTTTAAGTTGACCATATAATATAGAATGTACAAACTTGGCTTAATAGCACATGATGCCTAAAACCTGGAGTTTTGTAACAACTTTGAGAGAAGAAAACCCTAAGATCGTAGATAATGTCTCTAGGTCTCAGACCATATCAAGCTCTTGACAGGGAGGCGCTGGGTAGAGCTGGACAGATGGACAGGGCTGTCTGCACCGAAACTACTTTTATTGCCCCCAACGCTTCGGCCGCTGTAAGCAGCAGTGTCCTCTGCAGATAGTTGTGCTGTACAACAGCGCCACCTACAGGATGCTGGGAAGAGTGCAGCAGTGGAGTCCAAGCCAGGCAGGTGCGTCTCCTCGCAGCTTTGCCACTCTGCTCATCTTGTCAGGAACGCAGTCACTCCCCATGTGGCAGAGCAGCGGTGCTCTGCGCCCCCTCGTCAGCCCACACCGTGCGTTCTTGGTGGAGGTTGGCCAACTCATCCCGGCACACCCAGGTGGCTGGTTTCACGTTGGAAACCCCACATTCCAGGGAGCCCCTGGGCCCCAGAAGCCACCGAGGTCACCGTCCCCGCTTGCCACCCTGTTTCCCAAGGACCCGCTGGCTTCCCAGGGACGAGAAGTTATGGGGGAAGAGGCCAGCAGCTGCCAGGCTTCAAACAGCTTTTATTGAGATTTTCGTCTTAATAACGAAAGTGTTTTGATGCCGTTGTAATAACCTGGCTATTATTTAACAGGGAAGGGAACGAGGGAAAACTGGATATAGGCAGGCCATTTACACAGCTTTGCCAAAACGCTGCATTTAGCACTCTCCACGTCTGTCCCCCACTGGCTGACAGGGAGAGAAACCAGACAAAGGCAATTTAGACGCATGCCCAGTAAAGGTCGGGGTGACCTGGGAAGGTGCCTACCTGTCTGCCAGTCACACCTGAGAACAAATTAATGGCCTGGATGGGCGTGGCCACTGCAAGCCCACGAAACCTAAATATTTCAACTTCCAGACTCTCTTGGCTCCAGGGCGCTGTCTTCTGTGACTCCTGTGGCAGGGGGATCGCTCCCTGCGCCCACATGGCGCACGGCCATGGTGGACCCCACACACGGACAAATAGACCGTAATTAGCTTGGATGCTGAGCTGCATCCGGCTGCAACATGGAAGGGAAGCTGTGGTCACTGGCCCTCCTCCCGGCTCTGCTGAGCCCCCAGCGGCCCCTTGCAGGACCGGCCTGGGGGAAACAGAACATTGGGCCTGAGGAGTGTAAGTCCCGCCAGTGAAGCCTTCTTCCACATCCCATCCTCCCGTGGGGGCCCCTGAAGATGCTTATTTCGGTGGTACCCCCAGGACCTCCACCTCGCTCCCGCGAGTGACAGGGGAGTTTGATTCTCTGGTAACATTTTCACTCTCCT
This sequence comes from Myotis yumanensis, assembly GCF_028538775.1. Taxonomy (NCBI): domain Eukaryota; kingdom Metazoa; phylum Chordata; class Mammalia; order Chiroptera; family Vespertilionidae; genus Myotis; species Myotis yumanensis. The sequence continues at coordinate 39,703,318 of NW_027223768.1, forward strand.
CAGTTACCACCTCCCACCCTTACCCATCCCAGGAGGTGCCCACCGAGGGGCACTAGGGAATGAGCAGTGTCCTGCCAGCGCCTGGCTTCGGCCCGGTAGGCGGAGGTGTTTGGAGCTGAAGCTGCCTCACCCACGGGGAGAGGGCTGGTGAGGCCACACAGACCCACAAGGCCCCTCAAGGGAGACCCTTCAAATAGGCCAGGCCTTAGGGAGAGTCAGAATGTGTACCACCCCCTAAAGGAGCTGCATGAACTCTTCTGTGCAGGTGGGACTTCAGTTCCTCTTCAATGTCATGTGACCCGCCAGAAACCCAACGTGGCGCTGTTTCTCTCTGTAATGAGCTGGTGACGAAGATGCTTCAAAGTTTCTCTAAAACCTCAGAGACCGTCATTTTTTAAAACTGACAAGCAATCAAGTGTTGTTCCTTTCAGTCAGAAATGGGCCAGACTATGGCAAAAACATCAGAAAGCTCACGGCTCCCGCTGCAGGGCTGACACCCACGGGCCTCCACGCAGCTGCTGCACTGCGTTTTAGCATCACGCAGGCTCCCAGGCTGATGAGGCACACGCACCCCCAGCCCAGCCCGTGCTTACGTCATCCTCCGGGAGGACCCCATTCATCTGAGCCAGGGAAGTGGACAGGGAATGAAGGCTGCAGGCTCTCGCTGCCCTGGGCCCCTGGCCTCTCCTGTCTGCTCCAGGCTGGGGGAGGGGCAGAACGGTGAGACTACACATAGGTTTCCATAGAGCCGTTAGCATTTGCCAGCCCTTTGGTGCATGGCCCTGCTGTAGGGACTGGAGCAGAGTAGGAACTGTGCCCAACCCGCAGGGCAACAGGAGGCTATGATAGCCTCAACTTCTAGCAGAACGAGAAAGGGCCACTTCTTACAACTTACAACGTACCATCTTGCCGAGATGCCAATAGGTCAGTATCTTAATGGCCTCTAATGGCAGGGCAGAGGGCCTGGGGAAGGGAAGAGTCCTGTCTGTGGGTGTGCTGACCAGGCAGCTTTGCAAAGGACAATGTGTGGGTACATCGTGCCTCATCACCCACACTCAAGGGACCCGGAGCTCTGGCCCCGCAACCTGCTGTGGTCAGGTGGCTTTCCAGGTCACCGTGTGGTAGGAGTGGCATTATTTCCAAAATGGAATGGCACCTGTTAAAGGGCCCTTTTCTGTAGAAAGAACCAAGGATGCAATAAGGCCATGTTGGCATGCCCAGACCAAGGCTTGGCATGGATGGGTTTGTATGGGCTCAGCTGGTAGAACAGTGGTGGGAGCAGCTGACCACTGCCGGGCTCCAAGCAGAACCTTAGGCTCCCTCAGTGGCCACTCTGTCAGGGCAGTGTGACATCAATGCTGGGAGAGCCACTCACCGCCGGGTCTGAACACCTCGCTCCTGGGTTATCATCACATCCGGTAGTGGGTAGGAGAGGCAAGGGAGAACCAATGAAACAGTGATTTTGCCATTGGCTACAGCAATGACCTTGGCTCTGGCATGGGCTACAGCAATGACCTTGGCTGAGGCAGAGGTTGGGATTTTTATCTGTAATGAGGTTCCTAGAGTATTTATCGTTTTATTTCTCTATTCTAGGCAAGTCTTTTCAAACGACTCCGTGTCCATTGTCTGGAGCCCTTGTTTGAAATGCACATTCCTGGATTCCAGCCCCTTGGTTCTGACCCATAGGTGTGGAGTGTGCCCGGGAATCTGTATCCTAGCAGGTGCTCCAGGTGACCCAGGTGCAGGGAGCCACAGTCCAGTGCTAGCCCACACCATCTCCGTGTGTCAGCAGGCACTGAGACCTGGCTGTCCAGTGTGACCCAGGCTCCCACACTGACAGGCTACCCTGTCCCGGCCACTTGTCTCTGAGCTCTGCCCCTCACCACTGTCCTTTAGCAAACACACTTCACACCAGTTCAGCTCAACCAAGGTTTATTGGGCACCTATGGTAGGCAAGGCACAGATCCAGGAGCTGTGGGGCACAAAGTCAAGGCTAGGCCTCGCCCCCAAGGGGCTCACAGTCTGTGGGGGAGACACACTCACAGAGAAGAAAAGCACAGGCAGAATGAGGTGAGGTCACGCCAGAGGCAAAGCAGGGGCGAGCCGGGGCAGGGCACTGTGGAGTGTGCCTGGGCGGGGCGGGGCAGGGCTGGTGCAGGGCGTGGCACTTGGGTGGAGCGGGGAGAGGGGTAGGATGCACAGTGGGACTAGACAGAGGACACCTCGGGTCAGAGGCACAGCGGTGGGAAAGTCCACTGAACGCACAGAGCACCGAGGCAGTGTCTCCCTCGACTGACACACGGGTGCTGCCAGGTAGCAGGGAGCTCAGCTGCAGAAGCGGCGAGGCCGGGCCGTAGAGGATCTCCTGGTGGTTACATGTGACTCCGCTCTGCAGGCACTGGTGAGCCATCGAAGGTTTCTGAGCAAGGGAGTGCGTGACCTGACCTCGATGCCAGGCTCCCTGTTGGATTGTGTGATTAGCTCCATCTTTGCTACCTTCACCCTGAGTTACAGCCTCTCTTGCTCTCAGAGTAGAAGCCTTGTGGCCACACACCCTCCAGGGCTGCACAAACCCACAAAGCGGTGGCCTCGGGCAGGCAAACTTGGAGCTCACTTAACAGAAGTTAGTGCCATATGCTTCTTCTTCACTTAGAAGAAGTATCGCCGTCTACAATCACTTGGGAGTAGGGGCAAGGCACAGGAGGGTACTCAATGAACCGCTATTGCCCAAGCTCAGCAGAGATCCACTGCAGAGAAAATGAGAACGCAAACAGAAAGTGGTAGAAAGACCCAGTACATCATTAGCCTCACCCTCGGTGAACAATCTGCCAGTCGGTGAACAATCTGCCCACCCCCTGTAGCCTCACTCACTGGGATCGGGGTTTCTAGGTGCTGGACACATGGAAGGTTCTCTGTGGACCCCTGCCCTCGGACCCTGCCTAGCTGTCCAGTGAGGAGGGAGAATGGCGCCCACCACCACCCGAGCCACCCCAGCCCGCAAACGGATGCGAGGCCACCGCTGTCCAGGTGGACACGGCGATGCTGGTCAGCGAGGGCTCCCCCAGAACCTCCACCGCCGCCGAAGTGGGCGCCTGGGTGGAGAGGGGCGAAGTCACAGCAGGGTTGCCCAGGAGAAATGCTCCCGGAGACCCGGCATGCACGTCGGGGCCCGGCCCGGCAGGGGCCCCGCCACCGTTGCTGATGGTCCACAGGCACGGGTAGGGGCTGCAGAGACAGAACGAGAGGCAGGATGCGTGATGGCATTCCCGGAAACGATCGCCTGACAAGCACATACGATACTGAGAGGCCGTGGGGCTGGAAGGGGCCCCTGGCCGTGGCTTTACTGCGGCTCCGACACACTGGCCCCGATTCTGCAGAGAAGCCGAGGGGAGCGGCGAGGGGAGCGGGGAAGGACAGGATTAGGTGTGCTGAGACCTGAAGTTTGAGGCTGGCCCTGCCACCAACAAGCTGTTCACTTTCCAACACAGCCATTTCCGTCTCTGGGCCTCCCTGGCCCAGCCTGTGCGAAGGGCAGGAAGCCAGAGGTCTCCCTGGCCAGGAGGGGCGCTGTGGTGCAGTAACCAGGACACGCTGGGGTCAGAAAGCCTGGCACCGAAGGCCACCTCGACCACTGTTAGCCCGTGACCTTGGCCAAATTATGTAATATCTCTGAGCCCCAGTCTTCGAGATTGGGGGATAATTATGCAGACCTTCCGATGTTGTTGGCTCCCAGTAGATGGCAGCTGTTACAATGAGTCTTCCCCCCGGGGCCCCGGGGCCAGCTCTGCCCTGGCACAGAGGCGGACGGGCCCTTCCTGATCCTCTTATTGACCGCGCTGCTTCTCTCACTTGGCTGCACTGAGTCACCCAGCGAGGTCTGTAAACACTGCCGCTGCCTCCTCCCACCTCCCGAGACCCTGGTGTGCCTAGTCTGCCTATGCCTGGGGGTCAGGACTTTCCAAAGCATTCCAGCTGATTGTCACCTTAACTTACAACCAGATGGAACTGCAGCGAGGGGCCCGGCAGCAGGACCCCAGTGCTCCGCGCCTTAGCCAGCGTTCGGACGTGGAGTCTGCATCCCGTTAAAGTGCTGCCTGGTTACAGGCGCCTGCCCCAGTGATGCTCTGACCCCCACAGTCTTTATGGAGGCGGAAGGGGCTAACTCCACCCCGAGGGAAGCAGAGGCAGCAGCCACAGCGCACTCGGCCTGATTTCCCCGCCGCTGGGCCACACAGCCTGCAGCCCAGGCCCGGACTTTCTTCCCGGTTTCTCCTGCAACAGCAGCCCTTCCTGGTGGCTCCTGTGCAGGGAAGCCCAGCTCTGGCTGTGTGGCCTTCGGGAGCTTTTAATGCTGCTCGGCTTTGGTTTTCCTCGGTCAGAGAAACAGAAACGTCTGCCGGCCCATGGACACCTCTGAGCGCTGTCCCTGACGCCCACAGCACCTAGTAGAGAACGTGGCCGGGACGGCTCCACATCTTCAAGGACATTCTCTCTCACTCCTGCCTCGGCCCAGGCCAGGGCGTTTCCCTGACACCCTCAGTCGGGCACTACCTGCTTGGACTAAAACGTGAGCCACGAGGCCAGGCACACTTCCTCCTGGCCACTCTTTCAAGAAGGAAAAACAAGAAGATCTTATTGCTAATCATATTCTATGTAACTGAAAATATTTAAAGTATGATTTCACATTCTGCATTGGGGGTAAACAATCATTGAGTTTTTTGTTCTTTGCTTCGTACTCCGTCTTCAAACGTCCATGTGCCAGCCCCTGCTGCGCATCTCAACAGGGGCGAGCCACGTGTCAAGGTCAGGAGCCGCCGGCGACAGGTGGCAGCTGCCGGGACAGCATGACACGAGACCCTGTGGCCACAGCAACACCAAGATCACAATTTACAGCAACACGGCAACACCTGGAAGCCTGTGGCAAACGCAGGCCCGGGCCCTGCGGTGCCCTGTGACAACATCCCAGGCGAGTCTGACGCGCATGGAGCGTGAGAAGCGCTGCTGTAGACCAAGGCCCTGCGTTCTAGCCTGCTCTCCACCTGCAAAATCACAGGCCCTCTGACCCCCCCAACCCCTTCCTGTCATTTGAACCCCTTTATGGACCGTCTCCACACCCTGCACACCTCTGTTCAACGTAGCAGCTGACACGGAGGTAGAACTTACTGCTTCCAAAGCATTTTACTGCACTTTCTATCTTGATCTGACTAACTCTACAGTAGCTCACATTATTACACGTAGGACAGCCGAAGCTCAGTAAGGCCAAGAAAGCCGCCCAGGGTCACAGAGACAAGAGAGAGAGAGCCGGGACTCAACCCCACGTCCATCTGACTCCAGGCGCCCTTGCCTTCACCGCCCGCACCGACTTCCAGAGTCAGAACTGACCGGGTCTCTGTGAGCGTCACGCGCTGGGTCCTGCCTGCACGCGGCCCGTCACCTGCACTGGGGCCAGGCACCCACTCCCTGCCCGTGAGGACAGCGGCTGATAAGAACGTGGACCAAAGGCCTTGCATCCTCAGTGTGCATTCACCTTCCCCTTTCGACTCCCCTGTGTCCATTGCCTACCTGCGACCACCACAGTTCAGTGCGTCTCCCTGGTGGGAGACACAGGACCCGGCCATGAAACCTTTAACCTTAAAAAAAACACTGAGCAGTGCTTTCCCACCAGTTTCCTGTGGAAGTGAAAGGTCCACCTGTTACTGCCCCTCGCTGCCCCGTGGCTGAGAAGTCCGGAATGGCTTAGACCAGGCCCTTTGGGAGAGAAGGCACTGGGTCCCCGTGCTGACGTTCGCCCTCGGGTCAGGGAGCAGCTGCCGGCGTTGTCTTACCTGGGCCCAGGGTTCATGGGGCCGCTGGTGTGCGGGACGGACAGGATGCTGGCGTGGGGTGTGGAGGAGATGGAAGTCCAGCTGTCAGCTCCGGAGAAAACTTGCAGGTTGTTGCCGGAGCTTTCTAGCAAGTTCACTTTGGAGAAATAACAACAGTTGAGGGAGCATGCAGACCTACGAGGTGGTGACCAGGGACCTTATCCCGGGGCCATCACAGCCATGGCTTGCCTACAGGTGCCAGTAGCTGTTAGCATTTCTGAGGGAAACAGAAAGGAGGGGAGGCCACATGCTCATCTCCACCATAGAGGCGAGGCTGAGGGCCGAGTCTCTGCCCGCTGAGGTGCAGCTCGGCTAACTCACATCACACTTACGATGTCATCCCCCTCAGGCCAAGCTCAGGGTCCCCAGGGCCACAGCTGAGCTGTCTGAGGTCCAGGACCTACTCCTCTGAGCAGCCTCAGGTGGACTTAGCCTCTCAGAAACAGTGTCGTCTGTGTCTCTGAATCTCCGCCTGCGTACATACTGTCAGTACAAGAGAGAGGAAGGAGGGAGAAGAGGAAGAGGGAAGGAGGGCGAAAGAGGAGAGAGAAGTTTCCGACCTATCCACTGGCCAAGTCACTCCTCACCTGATTGGCACGTACAACTTCTTCGGCCTCCACTCTGCGTCTTCTACCTCTACCCTCTACTTCTACCTCTTCCCCTCTCTCTACCCTGTTCCTCATCCATTCCCCGGACACCGGCCCTCGCCCTCCTGGGTCTTCCCTCACACCACTCTGTCATCCGGGATGCCCTCCACCTCTGCGTGTGTCCCATATCACCCATCCTTCTCCCCGCCCACCCCGCCCCTCGTTTTCCACGCAGCCTCCAGATCTCCAGCATTAATCCCTCTGGGCAGATCTGCCCTGTTCCCCTCAGCACCTTGGCCTTGTGTTTTACAGAATGCTTCTCGAACTCTCCTGCATCACCCAGGGACCTGGTTAAAACAAAGCCTCTTTCAGAAGGAGAACCTGAGAGCCCACCTTCTAAGAGGTTCCGGGGGACGCTCAGGCCAGGACCACCTTAGTGCTGCCACTGTGTAGTGTGATGAGTGACGTGTGGATTCATGCAGCCCTGAGCCCCTCCAGGGAAGACACTACACCCCAATGGCCTGGAAGAGGCCTGGGGACATGCTCTGAGGGCGCGTTTCGTGTGCTGACCACGGAAAGAACCAGGAAGTGAGTGAGAACACTGCTCAGTGTCAGGTATGAAGCTCCGCTCTCCCTCCTGCGGCAGCTGTCAAGGTCGCCAGGACACAGGCAGGGGCACGGGGACAGGTGCTGGTGACCAGGAAAGTCCTCTGCAGACACGGGGCTCACGTGTCCCCGGAACTGCAGGCTTAACACCTCCTCCACCTCCCAGCTACGGACTTGACTTGTTTGTCTTGTTTCATGTCAGTCTCCCCATCGGAGGATGGAAGCTCCTTGAGGGTCTGACTTGTTCATGGGCAGAACCGGGAATCCCATTGGCCCCTGATAAATTTTTTTTGCATAAATAACTGAATGAGAAATCCATCCTTGGTTCCCTTGCTCCCTCCTTCATAAAAATAGCCAGGCACAGGGTTGACACAGGCCAGGGCAGGCAAGGCAGCAGTCAGTGAGGGTAAAACACACATCAGCGTCAACGTAAAAAATAATCAGACCAAAAATTATCAAGGTTGGCTCTGTGTGCCTTCAACTAATCCTACGCAAGCCTGGGTGCAGAGTGACCGCCCCCGAGACCTTCCTGGCAGCGCCTCCGTGCGGGCCCGAGCTCCCAGGACTGAGCCATGTAACTGCAGAAAAGCCCCGTGAAGGCAGCGAGCGGCTGTCTCAGACGCACCTCCAACCTGGTTTTTGAGGCGAAGCCTGGAATTGCTCCGGGCACCACGCCCTGCGCCATCACACCCATCACAAACCAGGAGACTCGGTGTCTTAGGAAAATTACAAAACGCTAGCTACGTCCTATCTAAAACCAACTATCTACACTAATAAAAGAGAAACATGGTAATTAGCGTACGACCGCTACCCTTTTCATTGGCTAATCAGTGAGTATATGCAAATTAACTGTCAGCCAAGATGGCGACCGGCAGCCAGGCACTGAAGTGAGCATGAGGCTTGCTTGCTGTGGACTCCAACGTTCCCCGCCTAACTTGCCGGCCTCTCAGCTGCAACTATGTACTATGTTGCAAATAAGAAGCTAAACAAAACACCAGAAACCAGCTGGACTGAAAGCCAGTGGACCGAAACTTTGTATCGATGTTTTCAGCAGCGAGGCCTCAGAGCTAAAGCTGGCCCAGAATAAAAAAAAAAAAAAAAAAGAAAACAAGGAGGGGTTGGAAGCTTCAGTCACTCACTTCCGGAAAACAGTCCTTAGCCCCTCACCCAGACTGGCCAGGCACCCCAGTGGGGACCCCCACCCTGATCTAGGACACCCTTCAGGGAAAACCAGCCAGCCCCCACCCATGCACCAGGCCTCTATCCTATAGAGTAAAAGGGTAATATGCCTCCCGGCACCGGAATCAGCGGAGCAGCGAGGCTCCCGACACTGGGATCAGCATGACAGGGGGCAGCGCCCAAACCCCCTGATCGTCCTGCGGCTCTGTGTGTGACAGGGGGCGGGGCCACAACCTCCCTATCCGCCCTGCTCTGTTCATGACAGGGGAAGGCGCCCCAACCCCCTGATCAGCCCTGCTCTGTGCCTGATAGGGGGGAGCTCCCCAATTCCCTGATTGCCCTGCGGCTCTGTGTTTGACAGGGTGCAGCGCACCAACCCCCTGATCAGCCCTGCTCTGTGGGTGATAGAGGGTGGCGCCCCAACCCCCCTCCACGGGCCTTGCTCTGTGTGTGACAGGGTAGAGCCATAACCTCCCCATTGGCCTTGCCCTGAGTGTGACAGGGTGCAGCTCCCCAACCCCCTGATCCGTCCTGCTCTGTGTGTGTCAGGGGGCGGTGCCCCAACTCCCCTATCGGCCCTACTCTGTGAGTGACAGGGGGGAGCTCCTCAACCCCTGATCGGCCCTGCTCTGTGAGTGACAGGGGGGAGCTCCCCAACCCCCTGATGGGCCCTGCTCTGTGAGTGACAGGGGGCAGCGCCCCAACCCCCTGATCAGCCTTGCTCTGTGTGTGACAGGGGGTGCCGCCGCTACCTCCCCATCGACACTGCCTTGAGTGTGACAGGGGGCGGTGCCCCAACCCCCCAATCGGCCCTACCCTGAGCGTGACTGAGGGTGGCATCGCAACCTCTCGATCCACCCTGCTCTGTGCATGACGGGGCGGCACCCCGACTCCCCAATTGGCCCTGCTCTGAGCCTGACCAGGGGCTGCACTTAGGGATTGGGCCTGCCCTCTGCCACTCAGGAGCAGGCCTAAGCCAGCAGGTCATTATCTCCCGAGGGGTCCCAGACTGCGAGAGGGCACAGGCCGGGATGGGGGACCCCCCTCCCCCTGCCCCCCGAGTGCACAAATTTTTGTGCACCGGGCCTCTAGTTAGTATATAAAAGAAAACATTAAAATAGCAACATGCAATGATGTTACCTGTGTTCCATGAAAGGGGTTCTTTCATCTTCAGACACTTCTTTTACGGTTTATCCATCTCTCTCCTCCACCCACCCCCCCACCCTGGTGCCTGGGGTTCAGTGAGCAGAGCCACGCACCTGAGGGAGAATGGGTCCTATGCATGTACGCGGACGGGTAGGGGGCCGGCCGGTGCCCGCGGAGGCCAGCGTAGCGCTCACAGCCGTGGTGGGTGTGAGGGGCAGACAGAGGCAGAGGAGGCACATACTGGAAATTGGCGTTCCCGGCCGAGCACACTCCATCCGGGTTGGAGAAGATCCAGCCGCCCACTAGGACAGACGAGAGGAAGACACACTGACACCGCCAGTCGGGTTCCCAGCCACCGCGCACAGCTCTGCTTCTGTGTGGACCACACTGAACATCCGCCGTGGGACAGAGACCACCCCTGCCCCCTTCCACGCGTGGCACAGCTCGCCGGCTTCTCTGGAGATGGACAGCAGGTCCTAGCCAGGTTTGTGGCACTGGAACCATAGCGATATAGAAGACTACTGGGATGCATACACTAATGGAAGCTCAAAGCGTAAGGTGCTCTGACTTCCCCGAGTGAAATCAAAAGTCAGTCTAAGAAGGAGGTGTCAGCTGCAGCCACTAGGACTGTTTGTTGTGGTTACACAGAAGGGGTGAAGGCCTCTCTATGCCCCCCACCCCCACGAAGAGGATCCAAAAAGCAAAGAGATGGGGAGCCACTAGCATGCCTGGGCAGCAAGAATCTTGCAGAATATTGTGGGAGGCTGCAGAGTATTTCATAGAAATTTGTTTGTGAGTAATCACCTCAATTGATGCAAAAAATGCATCTGCATGCTTTCATGATTAAAAAAACAACACTCAGCGAACTAGGAGTAAAAGGAAATTGGGCAACATAATGAAGGCCACATCTGACGAGCCCACAGCTTACAACAAGCTCAGTCCAAAACTGAGAGCGTTTCCTCTGAGGTCAGAAGACAGACACCCATTCTTGCCACTTCTATTCACCGTGATACTGGAGGTCCCACCCGGAGCAATTAGGCAAAAACATCAAAATTAAAAAATAAAGAAAAAAAAAAGAAAAGGCACCGAAATTGGAAAGGAAGAAGTAAAGTTATCTCTGTTCACAGATGACATGATCTTATATGGAGAAAACCCTAAAGATTACACACACACACATAGGCACACACACACACACACACAGATGTTAGAACTAATAAACAAATTCAGCAAACTTACAGGACATAAAATCAACACAAAAAATCAATTGCATTTCTATATACTAACAATGTCTCTGTCTCTACTTTGTCTCCATCTGTGACTGTCTCTGTCTCTTTCTCTGTCTCTATCTCTATCTCTCTCTGTCTTTCTCTGTCTCTCTGTCTCTCTGTCTCCATCTCTGTCTCTGTCTCTCTGTTTCCATCTCTGTCTCCATCTCCATCTCCGTCTCTGTCTCTGCCTCTCTGGGGACTCCCGCCAGGGCACAGACTTGTCTTGAGTGGAAGAAATAACCCGCTGGGTAGTGACGGGAGGTTTGGGACAGGCCAGCGATCACCACAGGTGGAGAGTCTGCTGTGGTGGTGTTGGCTCCTGGTGTCGCCCCAGGCGCCTCCCACGCCGAGTTCACCCAACTCACAGTGGGGACAGGCCACGTGCTGGCTCTCGGAGATCGCTTCCGGGATATCTTTCAGGTGGTTCCTGGAAGAGGAACGAAGCGCACCATGGCTGTCCAGCCGACACACGCGTCCGCGCCAAGTCGCCCTGAATCTCGGAGAGCACCGCCATTCTTGAAAATCGAATCCCCTGTCCCCGAAGCTGCTGTCTCTCCCACCCCCCTCCCTCCAGGCACTGCATCCACCTGGCCGCTGCTCTCCGAGTCACAACTTTACAGGGTTACTCTCGTATTTATAACTCTCTCTGCCTGGTTTGATCCTATTGACTTCCGGCCGTGGGTCCGGCCTGGTAAAATTCAAGCCCTCAGAACAGCTCAGATATGCAGGGGACCTCAAGGCACAGCCTCACCTGTGCCGAGCTAGACCCACCCACGATCCTGTGAGGAAGACAAGGTTTAAAAAGGAACCTCAGGGAGGTAAGGGGAAGGCGGCCAGATCAACGTGGGCCATGGCAAAGCTCAGATCAAGGCAGGACTCTCACTCCAAGCCCTGGGTTCTCCTGATTGTACCACACCACCAGCATTCCGAATCCAGGTTCTGTCATCTCACCAGGCAGGTTTCCTTTAGGCCTTTGCTTATCTGAACGGGTTATAAGTATGTCCTCTACATCCTCAAAATTAAGTCAAATATTGACAGGACAGACCCTGTGGCATCATTATAAACAGCTGTCCATTGACCCAGAGCCTTTGTGATGAGGAGGAACAGACAGTTGTAGGAGGCATCAAAAAAGACTTGAACTCAGGCAACAAAATCTGACCACTTCCAACGGCATCGTGTCAGTGCTCAGGCCTCGCTGACAGAAGTCTATGCCAAGTACCATTACTTGTTCATGTTTTTCCTGGAATGGAAGGAAAGATACGGGGACTGAAGTCCCTGGCCCAGCGTGGTAGAAGCACCGCTCACACCCGGAAGTCCACCTTCTCTCAGACCTGAACCGTGTGGACCGCTCACCTGTACGAGCTGCTCAGAGGAATGACTCACCTTCCCAGGCTAAATGTCGTTTTTGGAAAAATCCAACCTACTGAAACCACAGTCCTCAGGGATATTTGAAGAGGGCAGAGTGAACTGTATAATTCTAAACCACTTAATTATTTTTTAAATATGGTTGTGCTAGCTTCCGGAATCTGTAGTAAGGCAGGTGACAAAGTATTGCCAGTTAGAGGTTCTCCCAGACTTCTATTATAAGGGACAGATAATTATAAGTTGGTTGAGTTTTGCAGATTTTGTTAAAAATTAAATTGATTATTAAAAACATTTCTATTAAAGATAAAGCAAGTGCAGCCCAGCCAGTGTGGCTCAGTTGTTGCGTGTCGACCATGAACCAGGAGGTCACGGTTCGATTCCCAGTCAGAGCACATGCCCAGGTTGCAGGCTCGATCCCCCGAGGTGGGGCATACAGGAGGCAGCTGATCAATGATTCCCTCTCATCATTGATGTTTCTCTCCCTCTCACTCTCTCTGAAATAAATAGAAGCATTTTTTTTTAAAAAAGTAAAGCAAGTGCTACCCGTCTAGCTCGTTCTGGAGAAGCATAAATCCCACCTTTGCAGAAATCAGTGCACCAGGTTTTACTGAAATGTCTACTTACCTTTCCTTGGCATCCAGGAAGGCTTTGGCAAAGGGGTTGTACTTGATTTTGAGAGCCGTTATCTTACGTTCACAAAGATAAGAAGTGTTAGTGAAAGCAGGACAGGCAGGCAGACAGAACCCTCCCTCTTCACCTGGGAATTTCTGTAAAACCAGACCCATCCCCGCCTCTTCCTCTCCCCCCTCCACGTTTCTTTGCTAATGTCTGCACAAAGCCACTATCGACCGCACTGTCTCTAGCCAGAGCGCTTTATCGTGGCCTGTGGTGAACACAGCAGATGCCATGAACGTGAGCAAAGACAGGCCAAAGCCCTGGAAATGAGCAAGCCTCGTGTGCTGAGCCCGCACCTTTCCTGGACTTAGGAAAGTCCAGGAAAACATTCATTGTTTTCAACCATTACTGAACAGCTCCTGCATGCCAGTTAGGAACCAAGTGGAAAGTAAGGCCGTGCGGTCCGGCCTCGCCAAGAGGAGTCCGGCATCACCTCCCTAATTCTTCAACAGTCGCCCACCCACGGGGCGGGTGAGCACGGGATACAAGCTCTCACTCCTACCCACGGTCATCCGATGCCCTCTGGCCTTAGCCTGCTTCATTTTTCTTCAGGGCCCCCTGACATACTATATATACATCACGTATCAGACATACGATACACATGTGATATACACTGAGTGGCCACATTATGACCACCTGACGTTTGTAGGCAAATTAGCTATAATTTCGAGCTGAAGTTGCTAGAAGGCCAGACCATTATAAATAGGGAAGCAGGTTGTTTACCACGACAGTAGAAGTGATTTTTTTCTGAAGATATGGGTAAACAATGCGATTTGACAGCCTTTGAACATGGGATATATATATATATATATATATATACACACACACGCTGAGTGGCCAGATTATTATGACCACCTGATGTTTGTAGGCTAATTAGCCATACACTGTATTGTATGGGATATGGAAGCCGAAGGCCTGTTCGAACACCTTTGCTGTCTGCAGTTACCAAGATAAAATGTCTCCAATTCGCACAGGAACACAAGGATTGGACAGTCAAACATTGGTAAAAAAGTCATGTGGTCTGATCAATCATGTTTCCAGTTGCATCATGCAGATGGCAGAGTGAGAATTTGGCAGAAACAGCATGAAAGCATGCACCCCACATGCGTGAATACAACCCTTCAAGCTGGTGAGGGCAGTGTTATGGTTTGGGGCATGTTTTCCTGGCATGATTTGAGACCTTTAATTCGTGTGGAACAACGTCTGAATAGCACAACATACCTAAGTATCGTTGCTGATCAAGTTCATCCTATCATGTTGATGGCATATCCCAATGGAGACGACTTCTTCCAACAAGACAATGCTCCATGCAACGGTGCTCATATTGTGCAGGAGTGATTTCAAGAACATAAGGGAGACTTTACCTTGCTTAGGTGGCCCCCACAATCACCAGATCTCAATCCAATTGAGCATTTGTGGGACGAAGTTAAAAGAGCCATCAGGCAGCTGGTTCCACAGCCATCAAATCTCACAGAACTGGACAGTGCTATTCATCAGGCATGGTGTCCGATTCCTCACATCACCTTTCAACATCTCGTGGAGTCAATGCCAAGAAGAATCGCCGCAGTATTGAAGGCAAAAAAAATGGCCCAACGAAGTACTGATAGGGTGGTCATAATAATCTGGCCACTCACGTTCAAATATATCCCACGTTCAAAGGCTGTCAAATCGCGTTGTTTACCCATATCTTCAGAAAAAAATCACTTCTACTGCCGTGGTAAATAACCTGCTTCCCTATTTATAATGGTCTGGCCCTCTAGCAACTTCAGCATGAAATTATAGCTAATTTGCCTACAAACATCAGGTGGTCATAATAATCTGGCCACTCAGTGTATGTTTGGTCCTCCTCTCTCCCTACTGGGATATGTGCCTGAGGACACAGAACACGTATTTTATTCACTGCAGTTTCCCAGCACGTAAAGCATCCAGCAGGTAGTAACACTCAGCAAACAGCTGCTGACTGAACGAATATTGAAAAGAACATGTGCGTCAGCAAAGGCCCAAGACGCACGGCTCTTCCTGGCGCAGGAGTGGGAGCCCAGGAGAAAGGGAGGCGGCTGCGGAGTCACGTGCACACGCCCTGTCTTCCTCATGCTTCCTGCTTTTAAAAGCCCACACAGTAAACAAATCGCACAGTGCACAGTGGAATGAAAGCTAACAGGCAAAAACGTGATCCTCCCTCCTGCCCGACGATCCTTTCTCCAGACACCCAGCTCCCTGCAGGCCGTGGCCGGCCCTGGGACAGCCCTGGTCCATGTGGGTACATGGACAGGAACCGGCGAGAGGGAGCAGCAAGCAGCCACCCAGACGCTTAACTTCGCCTCCACCGAGTGTCTGAACCTGAAAAACCTACCTGTCACCCCAGCTGGGTGATGGCAATAAAAGCACCCCCTCCCTGTCCCACCACGCCCTCCGGGTCTCACACACACACACACACACACACACACACACACACACACACACACACATGCCCTTACCTCCTCGTTCTGGTAGGCAGTCACAGCGATGAACTGGGTTTCAGGGAAGGAGCAGTTCATGACCATCCGATGGGCACCTCCCACGCGCACTATGTGAACCTGGGGCTCGTATTTGTGCAGGGAATTCAGCATTATCTGTTGAGATGCAAGAAGAGGAAGACGAGCCATGCAGAGCCCGGGCTCTCGCGGGTAATGGACCGGTGGTCCCATGGTTCGCCCCAAGCTCAGCACCACCCACTTAGGGCCACACACGGGGCATCCCCGGCCCCCTGAGACGCACCACACCTCTCTGAGCAAGAAGGGGCATTCTCCCAGGAGCTCCCAGGGACCAGGACGTTTGAGCTTAGAGGAGGCTGGGCGTGGGTTTCCAGGGAGTTGTTCTAAAGATTATTCCATTTTCTGCCCAAATCCTGCCTTCCTTCTTTTTCTCTCCCTATTTTCAGCGCAACGATGTGGATTGTGACCCTTAACTGCACTGGTTTCCTTCATGGGAGGGCCCAGGATTCAGTGCCCGGATGTGGCTGCACCCACAGGAGCTGCCTGAGGAGTAGGGATGCTGACACCTGCTGGTCACGGAGCACCCACCCCACGTCTCCTCTGAGAGGCGCTGGAAAGTGGGAGGTGGTTCCCCATTTCCTGTTTTAACAAGAACAGGAACCTCCGAAAACTGCCAAGACTTGGGGGGCTCCCTCCCCCTGCTGAGACATGACCTCCTGCGTCCCGGGGGCTGAGCAGGGAGAGATGGTGGAGGTGCAGAGAATGCAGGCTAAGAGGCTGGCCACTCGAAATATGGGGGTAACAAGCCTTTCCTCTATGCCACCCAAATTCTACATTTCATAAAGTGAGCAACAACCTACACGGAGCACTGGTATTCGGACTCTGACCAGAGAAAACAGCGGGGGGAAGAAGCCCCCGTGTCCTGTTCACTCGCCCTGAAGACCTTCCTTAGCGGAGGTTTCTTTGGGGAGTTTTTCTGCAAACCCAAAGCTGATTCCATATTCTACTGACAATTATCCTAATGCCCAAGAGGAGGGAGCCATTATTTCATTAGGAGCGGCTTTCGATTAAGGCATTCGTCCACTGCCAACATGCCACTCTCACCAAAATCAAAAGGGGAGAGGGAATAACAAAACCACGCGCCCGGCTCCCCCTCCCGGGCGCACCCTGCGAGGCTGTGATTAAGTAAGCGCTCTCTTCACATCAGGAAGTCCATTAAAAACTGAAAGCACCAATTAAGAGCTGTTTATTCCTGTTTACATTTGGACTGGGGGGTGGGGTAGGGGGGAGTAATTGGCTTCTGTGGGAGAAGAGGCCGGCGAGGACCCCTCTAATTGACTAAATGCACCCTCGTTTCTTCTCCATGGGTTCGCGGAGCGGCGGGGGGCCAGGCCACCGAGCTCCTACCTGGCCGCCTCCGCTGAGCTTGTTGGTGAGCTTGACCTTGCTGAAGGAGATGGGTGCCTTCATCCAGTGCGCCCCGAAGTTGGGCGAGTCCGGGTGGATGTACACGCAGCTGTGGCTGGCGACCTCGGGCTTGCCCGCGGGCACCCACTCCCCGTTGACGTACTTCCAGCGGTGGCTGTCCGTGGGGACAAAGTCCAGCAGGAGGGAGTACATGGCATTGGGGTCCAGCCCCGTCACACTGATCTTTAGAACAGGGAACATCCGTCTGAAAGAAAAGCAGAAACTGAGCCACAGCAGGGATGTGGGAGTGTTAGGGACACTGCCCCCTGTCCAGCCGTCTGTCCACTCTGAGTGCCTTGGGGAGCAGAGAATGCCGGCGGGGGGGGGGGGGGGGACAAATAAAGAGGAACCGAGCAGCAGGCCCAGTCCCACAGAGCCCTTTCCACAGATGCACACTGTATCGGGGTCACTCTGTATTGGGGTCACTCTAACCCGTGGGCTCCACGGCGAGTCTGAAACCCACCCGCCAGGCCTCTG
Source organism: Myotis yumanensis (assembly GCF_028538775.1). NCBI lineage: Eukaryota > Metazoa > Chordata > Mammalia > Chiroptera > Vespertilionidae > Myotis > Myotis yumanensis. The sequence goes on from NW_027223768.1 coordinate 39,720,426, forward strand.
ACAGGGGAGCCTGCAGCCCACGGTGCATAGTCAGATGCACGTTCGCACAGAGAGCATCTCCAGTCTTCGCCCGCATTCGGGGCACTTTGCACTCACGCCCCCAGCAGCCCTTCCCAGTCTCAAAGAACGCGAGCGTGAGTAACAGCGAGAGCACTGCTCGCGAAGACGTGGCTTCACGGTGAAGTGAGGCCAGTTCCTCTCCTGCAGGGCTTCTCAGAGCCCCCACTCCGCTGACGTGCTCCACCACCTCTGAGAAGGGAGCGGGGCGTGGTGCACACTCTGGACTCAAAAGACAGTAGCGCCACCTTTGTGTGGGCACCTTGAGGGCATCTGTGCCCACGGGATGTACTGGGACACGCGGGTCTGGCTCGAGGCCCTCCCTCCCTCCCTCGCCCGCTAGGACACGCAGCACGTTTGCTCTCACCAACACTTGCAGAGCCCCCTCACCACCTGGCTTCTGACTCCTTCTGGTTTACTTTTCCTCCACCAAACATCCAAAGTTGCTCCAATCTGTCCTCTAAAGGCCTGGTTTCCAGGCACATCCCTGCACACACACACACACACACACACACACACACACACACCCCTGACTGCCCAGGTGCTGTCTTATTCGTCAATACGGCTTTTAAAGTCTGCAGCCCCACATCGAGACGCTAACCATCCAGAGTCTACAGACACTTGCTGGTCCACGAACCAGCGTATCCGTGTAGCTGGAAGTTTGCAGAAATGCAGGCCCGCAGACCTCACTCCTGCCCGACTCCATCGGAATCTGCTTTTCCAGAACCCCCAGGGAGCCATGGGAACACACATTAAAGCTCAGCGGTCTGGTTGGCGCTTAAGATGATAACTAAGGAGACATGCAGGGCGTGGGGGGGCGGGGGGGTGTCTGTCTAAGGACTGCTGCTTCTGAAGAGCTGGGAGGAGAATTAAAGGGAAAGTGGGATGGGCCTGCCGCTGGGAGAAGGGGTCCAAGCCGGGCAGGGACGGGCACAGGTGAGGGTCTGCGGAGGCACGGAGCCCGTCCCGTGTGCAGCGGTGCCAGCTCCGAGACAGGCAGGATGGGAACTGTTACAGGGGCTCCCTGAGCTCCTACGACATTTTCCTTGGCTCACCCCCTGCCCCTCCCACCACACTCGCACCTGTCCTCCCTCCCCTTCTGAGTCCACAAGGAGAGGAAGTCCCCGAAACATTTTCCTAAATGTGAATACCTCGTTGGAGATGTATTTACTCCTTTAACTAATGGCGTGAAGCGCCTGCCCTAGGCCAGGAGAGCTGAGGGTGGGAATCAGTGCCAACAGCTGCAGGGCAGCATCCTGTTCACACCAAGTCCGAGCGGAGCAGTCAGGACACAAAAGGTGAGCAGGCACTTTAGCTGCCAGAGTGCCACGGGGAGCGCCGTGGGGGGTCAGGAGGGGGCTGGAGAGGAAGGATTGCTCTCGGTGGACCCCAGTGGCTCGGGGTGACATCTAAGCTGAGACCTAAATAACGAGACGCCGAATGCCAGAAATGGGTGATATCAGCCATATCACCTGCACACAAAGGAGTCACAGTCCCACGGCCCTGAGGTCCAAATAAGCCTGGACTATTGAGGGAGAAGACCAGTGAGGCTCAGGCAAACGGAAGAAACAATTCCAGTTTCCACTTCCGCCGCTAACAGGCTCTCTGCCCTCCCCTCTCTCCACTGCATCGTGCCAGGCCCCCGGGAAGGCAGTGTGGCCTTTGATAGCAAGGACAGGTGCCGGCTTCTTCTCCTGAAGCTCTAAGGCAGTGGTTCTCAACCTTCCTCATGCCGCGACCCTTTAATACAGTTCCTCATGTTGTGGTGACCCCCAACCATAAAATTATTTTCATTGCTACTTCATAACTGTAATTTTGCTACTGTTATGAATCGTCATGTAAATATCTGATCTGCTATATGTGTTTTCCGATGGTCGCGACCCACAGGACACGTGACCATGTGGGAAGGTCTGGGCCTCCCTGGCCAGCAGGGAAAGGCAGGGGGCACCGTTCCCGTCCTCCAGGAGGGACAGTGATGTGACGGTGTGGGGAGGACGTGGAGAAATCGTGCCCTCAGACCCTGCAGGCAGGAGTGGAAACAGTGCAGCCACTTGGGAAAACAGTCTGGCAGCTCCCTGACAAAGGCAGAACTACCACAGGACCCCGCAAGTCCTTTCCTAGGAGCACGTGCCAGAGAGAGGAAAACACGCATCCACACAAAAACACAATGTTCCCAGCGGCCTCTTTCATAAAGAGCAACAGCGTGCGTGTCCCTCAGCTGACGCACGTGGGGGTGTAAGCACACAGCGGAGTATCAGGTGGCAATAAAAATGCCACAACGTGGATGAGCCTGGAGGACGTGTGCTCAGTGAAAGGAGCTGGCCAGAGGGCCATGCGTCGTATGATTCCATTAGCATGACGTGTCCACAGCCGGCACATCTATACGGAGGGATGGAAAGTAGAGATTGCCAGGACTGGGGAGAGTGGGGGGTGAGGGGTGATGGCTAAGGATGCACGATTTCTTTAGGGGACAGTGAAAATGTTCTAAAAGTATTTATGGGACCACATGCACAACTCCGTGAATATACCAAACACCTGACTTGTCCGCTTTTGTAGGTGATGGCATGGTGTGGGAACTACCACAATAAAGCCACTAACAGAGGAAAAGGAGGGGCCACGCATCCTGGCTCTCAGAGGCCACACTGGGAATTGTGGAATGGCTTATTCTCTTTAGTACTTCATTTGCCAACAACTTTACAATAATTTTTCATCAACAAACAAAAAACTAAGGGATGCTATGTCTTTTTAAGTCTCCATTATGCCAGGAAGGAGTAAATATAAGTCAGTCAATTTGCCAAAAGTCTTGTAAGGGGTCTGGAGCGCCCCCTGCCTGGGAGCCAAGTTCAGCGCCTCGGGCCTCACAAGGGCCAGGAGGCATCCCGGCTTACCTGTGGGCAGCGCCCGGGGCCGGGCTCATTTTCAGGGGTGAACTGCTCTACTCATCAAGTTGATTCCCACCCCCCTTTTCTTTCCAAGGTGCTGGCAACCACAGAGATGCCCAAGAGTTTTGGGGGAGCTGAGAAATGTGTAGATCACTCCCAACTAAGAGAGGAGGAGGGCGGAGAGGGAAGGCTGGAGAGAGGGGGCAGCAGAGGGGAGAGAGAGAGAGAGAGAGAGAGAGAGAGAGAGAGAGAGCCGGGGAGAGTGGGGAGGCAGTGTGGCAGGTGAATGAGGACTCCGCAAGCCACGTGTGAGGAACCATGGGTGGCTGGGCTGCCCATGAACCCTATTGCTTTGCCGTGAGGCTAGTTTTCATGTTGTTTCCCTAACTGTGGACTTGGAGGCAGCAGGGCAGAAGGAGGCTGTGAGGAGTGGGGTCTGCTGGGACAAAGGGGCAGGCACAAGGCAGATGATGCTGTGGGTGGGGGACGGCAGAGGTGGTGAAGCAAACTCCTCAACTCCCTCCTCCATCTCCCCACAGAACTAGAATTTCGTGGAACAGTCATCAGAGCTCTGGGAGTGCGTGTGCGTGTGTGTGTGTGTGTGTGTGTGTGTGAGTGTGTGTGAGAGTGTGTGAGTGTGTGTGTGAATGTGCGTGTGAGTGTGAGTGTGTGTGAGTGTGCATGTGTGTGTGAGTGTGTGTGTGAGTGTGTGAGTGTGTGAGTGTGTGAGTGTGTGTGTGTGTGAATGTGAATGTGTGTGTGTGTATGTGTGTGAGTGTGTGTGTGAGTGTGAGAGTGTGTGAGTGTGGGTGAGTGTGTGGGTGTGTATGAGTGTGTGAGTGTGTGTGTGAGTGTGTGTGTGAGTGTGTGCATGTGTGAGTGTGTGTGAGAGTGTGTGTGAGTGTGTGTGTGTGTTAGGGCAGATTAGACAAAAAGACGTGCTCCTCATAAATCGCAGCTGTAAACTCGGAGAAGAATGTCTGGGTGGGGGGTAGGACACTGACCATTTGCCTGCAGGTGCGCAACCTGAATTCTCCGCTCTGCACGGGCTCACTGGAACCGTGACCATCAGCCACGGCTAACAGCCGTCATTGCTGGCAAATTCAACTTTGGACCCCAACACCTATTTTATGACAGCAAATGGGCGTGCCTGCCTGAAGGCAAACTCAGTCAGCATTAAGTCAAAATGATTTAGCGGGTGGAAGTACACATGACCAGGAGCACTTTCCCCAAGGATGTTACAGTCATGGAAACAAGAGGGACAAGGGATCCCACTTATTCGCCTCTGCAGCCTGAAGCCAGCCTTCTCTGCCCCTAAAATAGAAGTCCGAGCTCACAGGCTCAGAGGAAGTGCTGGGGGCTGACCTCCAGCGATGATTCAAGGGGCTCTGGGAGGAACTGTAATTGTTGTCTCTGAAAGACCCACGATGAATCACTAAAAGTTCTAAATAAAAAAGAAGGAAAGAAACAAAGAAGAAAAAGGAGAGGATGAATTAAAACGGACAAAGAGAGGGAGGAATGTGGGTGGCAGGATCCCAGGTCCTGGGGACAATTCAGTAGTTTTCGGGAAAAATCCTCTCTCTTTGCTGCTTCTCATCAATGTCAGAGGTGAGCCTCCGGTTTACGCACGGAAACCGCTCTCCATGGGGAAGCGAGCCTTTCCCTTCTCTCACCAGCGAGTCCAGGCGCTCTCCGGGAGCTGGTTCTTATCATCAGAACAACCAGGCCCAGTGCACAGGCGCACAGCCCGCACCGAGGCTCCTAGGAAAGTCGGGAAGCCCCCTGCCTGCAGGGCGCAGGTAACATGACTAAAGGGCTCGGGCTGGGAGGAAACTCCAGGAATATTCTGCTCCCGGGAGAAGGGCCACCGTCCACCCACCTCGGGCTCCGGGGCTGGTGTGGGAGACAGGGAGTGGGGGTTTGGAGGAGACACAGGGGCTACGTCCCAGGAAAAGGGTAGAAAGCAGACATTGGAGTAGGCGGTTAGGAGAAAAGAAGAGGATGGAGAAGGTAGTGAACAAGGTGACGAAACAAGAACAGCGTGTCCTTGCAGGAACAGGAAAGCGTTGCTAACCATCCACCCGTGGAACGGAGGCCCAGTCGCCCCAGACCCAGCGCTCCTCACCCACGCCCGCCTCGCAGAGACGCACCCCGTCTCCACCTGAGGCCTGAAGGAGCCTCTGTCCCCCTGCGCCCGAGGGTCAGAGCCCTAAGAGACCTCCGGAAAGACTCAGTTCACGGGAGGAGGGACACAGCGAGAAGCCAAGCTGACCATCATCGCCCTTTTTCTATAAGGAAAGTTCATGTTAGAGGACTTCAACCTCGTGAAGAATTTTACATGTTAAATATGGAGAAAGAAAACGTGGTGGGTAAAAACAGCAAGAGAAAGTGCATGCCAACATGGCATGTGATTAAACTGAGTTTTACGATGGCATCAGACTTCTGTTTATTCCTGACTGAAAGGGATGAAATACATTCCCACTTGGTGGCGGTACTTGTTTCACGTTTATAAAGGACCCGCTGACAGCCAACTAGATAGTGTGAGGCTGGGTATTAGCGTAACCACCGCCCAGCAATACAAAGAGTAAGGAACAGAAAGTCCTGCCTCTTATCAGATATCATCAGATGCTTACAACTGTGCCTCCACTCGTCTCTGAACAGAAGGTAAATCCAGCCCTGGCCAGGTGGCTCAGTTGGTTGGAGCAGCATCCTATACACTAAAAGGTTTCGGGTTTGATTCCCCGTCAGGCACATACCTGGGTTGTGGGTTCGATCCATTCCCAGTCAGGGAGGCAATCAAATCGATGTTTCTCTCTCTTTCTCTCTCTCTCTCCTCTTTCTCTCTCAAAACATATCCTCAGGTGAGGATTAAACAAACAAAAAAACATGTTTTATATCTCTTTCTACCAAAAACAATGTGTAGCTACCTATAAAGAGTAGGAACAATTACAGATATTAAAAGAAATACATCATACGCCCTACATATGAAATAAAAAGGGGGACCCATTAGAGAGGGAAAATAAAAATATCGAACGAGTTTGACATGCTAGCACTTGCACCAACCGCATGGATTGCCTGGCACATCTGTCACTGCGAAGCACTTGGATGTCAATGTCACAGGACAGCACTCGGCCGCGCGGTTCTCCCGGGGCCGTAGGAACGGTTCCCTCCCTCCTCTGGGCACTTTTCTCAAACATGGGAAAGTGAGACCTCGGGATGGAGGCACTTTGCACAGGACAAACGCCTCCCGCAGCGCGGGGCCCTGGCCGTCCTCTCCGGGGAGCGGAGCTTCTCTCCGGGCGGCTGTCACGGTCCTGCCAACCTGCCACCGACAACGCCTCCCGCCTCTGTCCTTTCGTGGCCACGTGACCCGCACGATGAGTGAGCGCCGGCTGGGTGCCAGGAGCCGGTCTGCCCGGGCAGGGAGCAGTAAAATTCTCTTTCAAAATACTTCTCTCTCCTACTAACTAAGTGAAAGCTTCTAAAATTACCTGCCAGCCCCTTAGCGGACGAGGTTTAATAGAATCTGAGAAATGCCAACCGAGATCAGGTTCCGTTAATCCCCAATTTGTTGCAATGAGAAAAAAGAAATCTCCCCGCTCAGGCGGTCCATGCCAGTTTCATTACCTGTGACCCTAACGGCTCACATCACACACACACACACACACACACACACACACACTCACTCACACACACACACACACTCACACACTCAGCCGAACATGCACCCCAAACACACACCAGGAAGCAGATGGACTGATAGGCAAGGATCGAATTTGCCCTTTTGCTCCCAATTTCAACTAGTCGGACACCTCCAGGAAGTTCGTACACTTAAGCAAAAACCGCCTGGCTTCTAACTAAAGTTGCCTTCCCCCTTACCTGCACGGCTGGGACGCAGGTCTCCGCCAGGACTCACCGTCAGTCAAAACTGCTATTATTTGCTGACGTGTGAGCCCATTTCCCAAACCCCTGGGCCTGCCCTCCTTCAGAGTAATTTCTCCATGAAAATGCAAGCAAGACAGGTGCCCCCCACCCCCCTCTCTGCCCATCCCAGAGACGGGCACTCAGGTGGCCGGAGAAGCGGGGGAGGCTGCTCTTCTCCAGGCCTTAACCAGACCTCAGCACCGCCTCCTCCATGTTCAAGGGGCCTCGCCTCCCTCGCCCAGCCCAGCCCAGGGCCACAGGGAAGTCACCTGCCGTTCTTGGTCACGATCATCTCGTTAGTGACTTCCTTGAACCTCTGCCAGAGAGGGGCGTCCTCCAGGGTGATGCGCAGCTGCTTCTCCGTGGGGTCGCCCTTCTCCCTCCCCGCCTGCAGCTCGCTCTCCACCACGTTGAGCAGGCGGGAGACGGTGCCATCGCCGGTCTTCTGCGCGCCCAGCTCACTCATGGCCACGGGCCCCTCAGAGGGAGACGCTGGGCTGAGACGCTCCCTACCTGCCTGCTCCCGCCTCCTCCTGTCACTCGCTGTGAGGACAGTGCAGAGCGGAGAGAAGACGCTGGCCTTCGCCTAAGCCCCTACCTAGCAGGACACCCTCCAAGTCTCCAAATTATACACCAACCTGTTAAGCTTTCGGGGGGGGGGGGGGGGGGGCGGGTGGAGACAGGGGAGGGGGGAGAAAGGCCCTCTCTTAATCACTCATTGGATCAGGTGGGGGAGAGCCCTCCCTGCCATTGGCTGCTGGCACAGAGGAACCGTTTAAGAAGAGTACTCCATCCAAATTATCCGGCTTTTATCTTGTTGTACCCGAAGAGGCCTAATCAGCGGGTGGAGGACCATTTTCCCGTTAATTAAAATCGTTCCAGGCCCCGACTGCCACAACTGGGCAATCGTGTTTGTGTATAAAGCGTGGCGTGTGGCCCCTATAGGAAGGAGGGCCCGGGGGGACGGGCAAACATGAGGCCCAGGCAGGCTCTCCTGACACGCCCAGAACCTACGTCCTTGGGCCACCCGCCAGCCCCGGCTCAGAGCCTGTATGGAGGCCGAGGGCGCCGCGCCAGGGAACGTGACCACCGCCCCAGGTCACAGGTCAGGACAAAGAGCGAAGGACCTCTCTCCCAGGGCGTCCCCGAAGGGTCCCCTCTCTCCTGGAGGATCCTACACACACATACACACACTCTGCTCACCTCCCACCAGCAGAGCTCTGAGCCTGGTCCCTGCCCCCTGGGAGCCAAGCCCGTAGCCCTAATCCCAGGGTGGCCGGAGGGAGAAAGTCCCTTAGCGTCTCCCTAGGGGTGCTCTGCCGGCAGCGAGGGGAACCAGCACAGATACCAGGTGCGGAGCAGCTTCGGTCCAGACAGCTCTGCGGCATGTTCTCCTCCGATAGCCACGCACTCGGGGAGGAGCCCACGCCTCCCGGGAAGATACTAGACGGACGCGTCCCTTTGTCTCCCACGCACCAGGCGCAGACTGGGACCCAGGCCTGGCCAGCGCCTCCTCCTCAACCCCCAGTGGACCCTGGGGCTGTGGGCTCTTCTCGCTGCAACAGGAAGTCGGGGGGTCAAAACAGAAGGAGAATAAAAGCAAAAGGGAAGACCAAGTCAGGGCGAGCACCATGCAGAAAGCGCACTCGGTGCCTGAGAGGTGCCCGGGCCTCCTGGGGCGGATGGAGCAGGCGCGGCTGCACGTTCCCGGGTTTAAGGAGAGAGAGGTGACCACGCAGACAACAAGCCACCGAGGCCGTGACAGGCTCAGGCCTTGGCACAGGGGTGTGGGGGACTTGGGCGCCAGGCGGGGGGGAGGATGGGGGTGGAAGGGTTGGAGGGAAAGGTTCTCTGCGGAGGAGACGCTCCGGTGAGACCAACACGGTGCTAGGCGGCCAGGGAGGGGGAGGAGGGCAGGCGGAGGACCCGGTGAGAAGCAAGGCCGGCTCCGGAGAGAACGGGTAAGAGGGGTCGGGAAAGGTCACGAAGGAGCAACTCAGAGAACGCTGAGCTTCCGGGGAGAAACCACAGGCAGGATAGTGTGCACGGAAGTCTGAGCATCTCAGGGACTGGACCATCGCTTTCCTCTGAAAGGGAGGGTGTGGGTGCGTCTGGGTGGGACCAGGTGGTGGGATGACGTCTTGAAAGTTTATATCAGAAACAGTTCCCTTTGGAGACCCCCAGCCACCAGCCAGGCAGCTGTCCCTCCCCTGCTGCCTCGGAAAGCAAGAGCCTGACTTTCAGAAGAGAGGGGCTTGGAAGCATTTGTCCCCGGAGTCAGGAGTCACTGATGGGGCAGGTGTAAGGGCCACACTGAACACAGAGGATTAAGGCACAGTCCTGCCCTGGCAGGTAGCGCAGTGGTTAGAGCAGGGGTGAGCAAACTTTTTGACTCGGGGGCCACAATGGGTTATTAAACTTGGCCGGAGGGCCGGAACAAAAGCATGGATGGAGTGTTTGTGTGAACTAATATAAATTCAAAGTAAACATCATTACATAAAAGGGTACGGTCTTTTTTTTTTAGTTTTATTCATTTCAAATGGGCCGGATCCGGCCCGCGGGCCGTAGTTTGCCCACGGCTGGGTTAGAGTGTCCACCCAAGCACCCAAGGGTCTCGGGTTCAATGACCAGTAAGGACATGTACCTGGGTTGTAGGTTCGATCTCCACCCTGGTTAGGGCACGTTGTCTCTCTCACACATCTATTTCTCTCTCCTTTCTCTCTCTCTCTCTCTCTCTCTCTCTCTCTCTCTCTTTCTCTCTCTCTCCCTCTCCTCTCCCTCCCTCCTTTCCACTCTCTAAAAATCAGTGGAAAAATATCCTTGGGTGAGCCCTGGCCGGTTTGTTTCAGTACATAGAGCGTCGGCCTGCGGCCTGAAGGGCCCCAGTTTCAATTCTGGTCAAGGGCACATGCCTGGATTGCGGGCTCGATCCCCAGTAGGGGGCGTGCAGGAGGCAGCCAATCAATGATTCTCTCTAATCATTGATGTTTCTATCTCTCTCTCCCTCTCCCTTCCCCTCTGAAATCAATTTTTAAAACACACACACACACACACACACACACACACACACACTGGCCAGATTATTATGATCACCTGACGTTTGTAGGCAAATTAACTATAATTTCTCGCTGAAGTTGCTAGAGGGCCAGATCATTATAAACGTCTGAATAGCACAACATACCTAAGTATCGTTGCTGATCAGGTTCATCCTATCATGTTGATGGTGTATCCCAATGGAGATGGCTTCTTCCAACAAGACAATGCACCATGCCACGGTGCTCGTATTGTGCAGGAGTGGTTTCAAAAACATGAGGGAGACTTTACCTTGCTTAGCTGGCCCCCACAATCACCAGATCTCAATCCAATTGAGCATTTGTGTGACGAAGTTAAAAGAGCCATCAGGCAGCTGGTTCCACAACCATCAAATCTCACAGAACTGGACAGTGCTATTCATCAGGCATGGTGTCAGATTCCTCGCATCACCTTTCAACATCTCGTGGAGTCAATGCCAAGAAGAATCGCCGCAGTATTGAAGGCAAAAGGTGGCCCAACGAAGTACTGATGGGGTGGTCATAATAATCTGGCCACTCAGTGTGTGTGTGTGTGTGTGTGTGTGTGTGTATATATATATATTCTCCTCAAGTGAGATTTCACAAAAAAAGAAAGAAGAGACACAGTCCTTAGGTAAGAAACTTGATTCCTCAGTGAAATGATCCGTCCCCAAGTACCGCCAGCCCATCAAATGGGGAAGGTCAGCCTCTGTCACGCCTGCCCTTGCTCATAGGCAGTTCATCATCATATCTGTGCCTCCACCTTAAATATGACCACACAGTCAGGGATCACGCAGTCAGGGACCATCCAACATTTAAGTCAAACCAAAGCAAAACAAAGAAATTCTGAGGAAACAGACTATGCAGGCAGAAGAGAACAAGAGAAACCATAACCACAGTCAGGCCTTTCCAGCAGGCGGGCTGCCGGCAGGCTCTGTTCCGGTTACGGGCTGAGGCCCTCGGCTCCCACAGGCCTCCACGCCATCCACGCGGAGCCTCGCTGCTGGCTCTCTTCCTCCAGAGCAGCGGGAGGGACCTTCTCCTCTTTTAAGGGATCATACGGTTAGGTGAGACCCACCCAAAATGACTGCCTTTTATTAACTAAGTAAACTGACCAGGAATCCTACCTGCACCTGGAAAGTCCTTCTTGCCATAACCCAGGAGTGACACCCCGTCATATTCAGAGGCCCTGCCACCCTCAAGGAAGGGGGTGGCACAGGCTTTTCCCCCAGGGGACAGAATCCTGGGGGCCATCTTCAAATCCCGCCCACCAGAGAACATTAAAAAAAAACAAGCCAGAAAACAGAAGAAAAAAGCAGAGGCAACTACAAACTCTAAGGTTTAAAACAAATTGTCCAAGAAAGAAAATATAATCACAGTATACTAGGCCTCAACTAGAAATACAATTGTAAAAATGTCAATATTGACTTAACAAAAACTCATGATATTAGGATGATGAGAAAAGGGGAAGCTGGTGTGGCAGGGAAAAGGAGGTGCTAAATTCACATCTCCTATGGTAGGAAGAGAGTAAATCATGTCTAACATTGAAAATCAACAAACTTAGCAGCATGCATACACCGTCCAGCAGTCTGGGGAGAAACGGCAGATGTAACAGCATAAAGAGAGGACAGTGACTCCCCTGGCCGGCGCACAGCTGGTTGGAGGGCCCTCCCATACACCAAGAGGTGGCGGGTTTGATTCCCGGTCCGGTTCGATTCCCATGGGGCCCATTCGGGAGACAACCAACCAATCTCTCTCTCTCTCTCTCTCTCTCTCTCTCTCTCTCTCCCCCCCCTACCTCTCTCTAAAAAATCAATACAATTTTTAAAAATGTTTAAAGAAAGAGAGAACAGTAACTGCCTCTGGGGAGAAGGACAGAGGAATACTGTTTTTTTCCTATAAGTTTTTAACCATATGAGTAAATGAAACATTAACAAGATTTATATCTAATTTTTAATTCAACAACATATAAAGATAATTATGTTATCAAATAATGTTATCACTTTGCTGTTTGTAAATTATTCCATCTTATGAATGGGTCATGTTTCATTTACCCAAGCTTCCCTTCCTGTATATTTACTATTTTAACAATTCGATAAAAATTCTGTACAGTAAATATTCAGGAACGGCCATGATTGTTTTCTTACAGTGTCTTTAGAAGTGGTGCTAACGGACAAGCACACAATATGCTAAGCAGTTTATAGGGATGATCCCACTTAATCCTTATAAGAATCCCATAGGGCTCGTGCTATGATTATATCCACCATTTAGGTGAGACAGCTGAGCTAAAACAGTTGGTTAGGTAACGAGCCCACGGCACCGAGCCACTAAGTTGGAGGCCGCGCACAGCCCTGTGTCCTGGGCCGTCAACACCATGACTCCTCTTGCTTCCCGTGCCAGGAGGAGCCGAAGGCTCTGAGTTCTCCCGACATCCTCTGGTTTTATGACCACAGGAGCGGTGTGCTTCCCTGGCACCAACCCCAGCATTCATTCAACCCATCACGGAGCCGCTCTGTGCTGGCTCGTGCGGCCCAGGAGGGAGAAAAGGGCCAGATGGCTGCAGTGAGGTTTGGGAGGGAAGCCGCCAGAGGCGGCCCAGAACCCGGGGAGCGGGACACGTCTGCGGAGCGGGGGACCCCGTAGTGCCGAAAGGGCCTAAGCTTGCTGGGCACAGGACGAACTGCACTCCAGGAAGAGAGATTCCATGAAGAGGCTGGAGGCGTGAAAACACGGAGCGTTGCAATAACCTGGAGGGGTCCAGCCGTGGAATGTGGATGAGAGGAAATTTAACGGGGTTTGGACGTTCAGTATTTCCCACAGGCAAACCCTGCCGGTGGCACAGGACCAACAGTGTGGTTAGAACAGGTTTGCCAGAGAAACAGAACCAGCAGGTGCAACGTGTGTCTTCCAGGGCAAGGAAAAAGTAGAGTAAATAAGAGAACTATTGAAGTTAGGACACCAACCCAGCAAGAGTAAAGGTGAGACTCGCACGTCCCAAAGGCAGTGCAAGATGACTGCAGCTTCCAAAAGCCGCCTGGGTGATTAGCGTGGCCGCTTCGTTCAGCAGGAGACAAGCGTGGCATTGTGGGGGGGGGGGGGGGGGGGGGAAGCCAGCAGGTGCGGTGGGGACGCGGAGGGCATGGCAGCCGGGGCAGCTCTTCAGAAGGTGGGATCCACAGGCTGGAAGGCTGGGCAGGAGACGGGCATTTCCCAGGACAGAGAACACGGAGGAGTAGAGGGTGGCGTCCACGCTCACCACGAGCAGGAATACTCCCCACCAAGAGCGGTCGCAGCTCGCAGGCCGCCTGTGAGCACCCTGGACACCGACTGGGATTTGGGAACTGGGGGTCCATGCCAGCTCTGACCTCCGGCCCTGACCTTGGGGGATGAGGGGCTCCGTGTTCTGCCTGAGGGCGATGGTGTTGTCCCCCATCACCATCAGCTGCCCTGCTGCTTTCCGGGGGTGAGCGGAGGGTATTAATTAAGGGGTGCGACCGGCGGACACCCGATAGCACTGCCCTCCTCGGCGCACGGCGCTGTGTCTCGGACTCAAAGGGCAGAAGTGGAAAGCCACGCAACCTGAGCCCAGGCCTGGAGCGCCGGGCCATGCCGCCGGCACACACCGCGCAGAGCCCGCGTCTGTACATTCAGTCCCTGCAGAGACCTGACACCTGCTCCCCCGCCCGTGCCCCCAGGAAATTAACACTCGCCCAGGTACCTGGTCGTAATTAAACCGAACAAAAAGACAGCTGCTCTGCCTTTCTTTTCTAATCACCAACCTGCAGCCGGGGGATTACTAGCTTTGGGGCAATTTAGGGAGGATTACTCTTTCATTAGAGTCTGGGGGGGTGGGGGGCGCGGGCAGTTCCAACCCGATGTCATAAGAGACTCATCACACACCCTCCCACGCCGACAGCCCACCCCTCTCTGTGTCCGAAAGGTTAACCTAAAAAGCCACTGGCAACCCACTATTCGTCACACCCCAAACAGCTGAGTTTTCACCAGAAGCATCACCCAAAATGAATTCTGCCCGAGTCTCCAGGGATCTACGAGAACGTCATTCCAAACCTCCCTTCAGTCGCTGACGATGATGATGGAAGGGAACAGCACCGGGGAGGATACCCTGTCCTCCAGGCTGACAAGGTTAAAAGGCTCCTGACTTCCCCTCAGCTACCCACCCGCATGCAGCTAAGCCAGGGACACACACACGCTGGCCTAGGACCCGAGGCTGGAGACATGAAAAGGCACGCGCCCATCCAAAGGCACCAAAAGCAAAGACATTTTAAGTATTGTGTGGGGATAAACTCCACCTGCAGGCCCATCAGCCTGCCTGCCTGTGGCCTTCCCTTTACACTTTCATTCATTCAGCAAATAACTGTGGTGCTGAGTCTCCTTTGGGTGGTGTCTGGGGGGCAGGGCAGTCAGCAACAATAGACTGGGCCCTCAGGGGACTTCCAGTCTGCCAGGAACAACACAGAGTGGGGGGGGGGGGGGGGGGGGCCGAGGAAGCGAGGCTGACTCTGAAATGTGCAGGTGAGGAGGAGTAATCTGGCAGAGGGGACAGAGGCAGATGAAACAGCACATGCGAAGACCACATGGCGAGAGAACAGGACCGAAGGCAGGAATGACAGGGTGAAGATGAAAAGGGAGAAGCCAGACCACACGAGGCCCAGCCCTGTAGGTCTAAGTATGAGACACGGCCTCATCCTAAAGGCAATGGAAGGCACATGCAAAAGACCACGCTGTTACGATGAAGGGACTGCGGTGGAAGGTGCCGGGACAGCTGTGGAGGCAGCAGCAGACACGGCCATCACCCCAGCCAGCGACGGGCTCGCTCAGCACAGAAACGTCGTGATTACGCCCCTGCTCTACAAGGTGAGGCTGAAGGGCCTCCTTCCATCTCACAAAGCTGTTCAGTTCCGGGACTCAGCGGTGTGGTGGCACCAACCTGGGTTTGTGTCCTCCTGACTCCCATGCCCTCCATCACTACAGGGTCCGCTGCTACGCCTTCGCTGGCTGGTTTTTCTCTGCGAAAGGCTCCAACCTCTTCATCCCGACCCTGTTCAGAGGCCCAGGGGTTCCGTGAACCGTTTCCAGCTCATCACAGGGAGAGGAAAAAACACATTTTTTCTATCTATATGAAATGATCGGTTAACAAAACGTATGGTGGTAATCGTTTTGCAGTATATGTAAGCCATTATACTGTACACCTTAAACTTACACAGGGCTACGTCAGTTAAAGCTCAGTAAAACGGAGAAAGGAAGGCATTCTGAAGAAAACTAGTGCAGGGACACTGCACACAGGATGGCGGTGATCTCTGAGAGACAGGAGGCAATACCGCACAGGCGCACAAGGCAACTTCGAGGTGTTGGCAACATTCATTTCTTGATGTGGGTGGTGGTTATACCATCACTGAGCTGTACATTCTTTATTGGTTTTTATTTTATATCTTTGTGTGTTTTATTTTTCAAAAGGTTTAGAATAAGCAAAGTGTAAACAACTGATTGAATGAATAATTAAACCCAAATTATAATTTCTAGAAGTAGACAAAATCAGTAAGGTTAGAAGCTGAACAACACTATGGGACAATTTGACATAATTGGTATTTATAGAATACTCCACCCAACACAAACACAATCTTTTCAAATACACCTGGAACACCCACCAAGATAGACTATCTGCTGGGCAATAATAAAAGGCCCAATAAATGTTAAAAGATTAAAATCATTTGGAGTATGTTCTCTGACTACAAAAGAATTAAACTATAAATCAATAATAGATATTTGGAAAATCTCCAAGTGTTTGAAAGTTAAATACACTTACAAATAATCAATGGGTTAAAGAAGAAATCACAGGGAAATGAGAAAATATTTCAAACTGAATTAAAATAAAACACAACATATCAAAATTTGTGAAGTACAAGTAAAGCAGTGCTTAGAGGGAAATTTATAGTATTATGTTAGAAAAGATGAAAGATCTAAAATCAATTATTTAAGCTCCCACCTTAAAAAGCTAGAAGAATAAGTTAAACCCAAAGTAAGTATAAGAAAATAAATAATAAAGGTAAGAAAATAAATCAATTAAATAAAAAACAGATAACCAATCATGAAATGAAAGTGGGTATTTTTTATTGTAAAACTAGAGGCCCAGTGCGCGAAATCACACGAGACTTAGATGCGCCACACCACCACGGGACCCCAGACCCACCACGCCACCAGACCCATCAATGCACCTCCTGGTGACTGGTCATTTGGTCATTACACTGTTATGGCCACTGGCCTTTTATAATATAGACACATCACGAAAGTGCACATGTAGGACATTTCAAAAACATACAGTGTGAGGATTTATCAGAGTAAACATCTTGTAAATGTAAATTCCACTTAATAAATAGGACATGACCAGCACCCAGGATCCACCTGCACACCATGTCCCTTCCCAATCATTAACCTCCCATCCCTCCCAGTCACCACTATCCTAACTTTATGCAAATAACTTCTTTGCCTGTCATTTTAATTTTACCACCTAAGAATGCATCTTTAAAGTCTAGAATTTTATCTGGTTTTTCATCTTCATACAATAACACAATATTAGATATGTTTGTTAACCATTCACGTCTTCATTAAATACTTGTTCAAATCCTTTTAACTGAGGTTTCTTTGAAACAATAAAATTCATAAACCTCAGGCGAAGAGAAGAGACACAAAGTACCAGTCTCTGCAATGAGAGACGGGACACTACAAATCCTATAGACGTGAAAAGAATTTTTAAAAATTATAAACTTTATGCTAATGAATCTACCAACCCTAGTTTAGTCAATGTGACTAAACAAGCTAGGTGCAGGAACAGCCCCAAAACACCTTACCTTTCAAACACCTTCAAAACTGTCCTTAGACCCATCCCTAAGGCCTCTGAAAGAGAGGGCCACATACCAATTCAGCTTAACAAACATCTGAAGTGCCTACAACGTATGCTACCCACTAAGGATTCATATTAAAGGCGTGGTCTTTCCTATAGTCAAATAATCATCATTTGGTGTAGTGACTCCTGGAAATACAAACAAGAATAAGAGGCAACACTAGCTTTATTAAAGATCATAACGTTATCATTTATTAGAGAAGGGGAAAAAAAGCACAACAAAAAAAGAATTGTTTTGTGATTCTTTTGGGGGTGGGGGGGAATAGCTTATACCAGCAAAATCCTCTCTCTGAAATGAGCTAGTAAAAAGAGCAAAATCTTTATTGTATGAAATAGCTCAAGGTAGGAAAAAGAGCACACAAACATTTCTGGATATTAAAAAATTCAGTGATGCAATCAGCAACATCCAAAACTGCTGACTATACAATTACAAAAACGGAATCACGTTTTAACAAAGTGTTTTAAAAGCTCATCATATTGAACAGGCACAATGTCCTGAAGGCACAGAAATTTCCATGGGTTTCTGAACATCCTCACCCCCACCTTCACAATTTACAAACGCAGCAAAAAATATGAGTTCAGAGGGTTGTTTTTTTTGTGTGTTTCCTTTCCTTGTTCTAAGTGGCTAAGTCAAGCAAATGTACGGAAGGCAAAGAAACATGTGTCATAGCAGAAAGGCAAGATGAACTGTAAGCTGTGATTCTCCTGTAGGACATTTCACAAACGCAAGGTTCGTCCAGACTTCCGGTCGGTAAACCTCACTGCCTCCTGCCAGCACCTGCCCAGGCCCGTCCGCATGGTCCCAGGACGCCGGGCAGGACGCTCAGTGTGGCAGCCTGTTCACATCAGGGAGCGTTTATCTGTGACATTTTCTTGGTTTTGTTTATTAGATGTAGTGACATTACTTTGCTATGAACGCGCACACTAGTATTGTTTATTACACCGATTTTCAATTAGTGAGCCAAAAGAATTTTAAAACGTGCAATACCTGGCTTAGTCCAGGCACTGACCTCTTCTCCTTTAGATCGCCAAATAAAAATGACAACAGCCAAAACAGTCATCCAGTGGGAATGAACCAAAATTACACCTATCCTTTTTTTTTTTTTTGTCAAATTGTCAAAAAACATGTTTTTTGGCGTGCCGCAGAATTTTAGCAGTTAGTTTGTGCCATGCGATGAAAAGGCTGAAATCGCTGATCACAATGCTATGGACCGACCTTTGGCTTCAAAGAGCCGATCCCTCCTGTCCCATGGACTCACTCTTCCCTGCTCATAGCTCGTCCGAGCTACAGGATGTTCCGTGCATTTCTGAGCCATGATCAGCTGGCCAGCTCCTGCTAGGGGGGCAGTAATCGTGTTCTGTCCATGTACTCAGGCTCTGCTGCCCCCACTGGCCTCCTGGGCCTCTCCGGCCCTGGAGCGAGGAGCCTGCTGGCGCTCTGGGAGCGGTGCCGGTGCACGCCGGAGGTCACCCGTGCATTGGAGTAGAACTGGAAAGCGGCCGAAAGGGGAACTAGACACCCTGTATCTTGAGTGAACTGGGATTAAATACCTTGCACAGCACCTTCCCTCTTTACTCAAAACCCTCAAGATCTCAGAATTTCATCAAGTTTTGTGTTAGAAGGTACTTTAAACACATAATTTAACCTCCCAATGTTTTAAGTAAGGACTTCCAAAAAGATCTGGACTTCTAAATCTAAATTCTTCTGTTAATGTCTTATCAAGAGACACACGGATATAAATCTGCACTGAACTTCAGTGGAAGGTCTATTAGCTTTTTAAAAAATAACATCTGCAAAGAAACCACTGCACATCGTACATCAAAAAATACTTGGGTTTTAAAGTCAAAACTGTATCAGCAATCTAGCCACATGGCTCTATGAGCCTGCACACTGACTTGATGTGCAGTGACCTGAGGGGACAGGGCTGGCCAGGCTGCCCCACAGAGGGGTCCCCGGACACAGCACTGCAGCCGTTCCTCACTCATTCCACGTGGTCTCATCACTCTCGG
The DNA here is from genome assembly GCF_028538775.1 of Myotis yumanensis. Taxonomy (NCBI): domain Eukaryota; kingdom Metazoa; phylum Chordata; class Mammalia; order Chiroptera; family Vespertilionidae; genus Myotis; species Myotis yumanensis. The sequence goes on from NW_027223768.1 coordinate 39,739,268, forward strand.
GGCAACAGCTGTCACCTGTGGCGCTACCCAAGCCAGACGCAGCCAGAGCAGCATGCCCACACCCCTCACACCCCTCACTTTAAGGTACACCCCACTTCTCCATTGCATTTAGAGCACACACTGCCTGGGGTGGGAGGGAGGGTCAGTGGGTAAACAGCCCACAGTCGCCCCACCAGTGACAGAACTCCTCGCACTGGCAAGCACCGTGACAATGCTCAGCTGGGGGCAGTTTGCTCTTCCTAGAGACGAGGCGGCCTGCCCGGGAGAGGGGGCCGAGGAGCCAGCGGGCCTGGGCAGCGGTGGCCGGGGCACAGCCACACCGAGGAGCCGAGACTAGAGGCAGAGGGAACCGTCTTTGAGAGGGAGACAGGAGGTGGGAGGCAGGCTCTGAGGGGCGTGGAGAGGCCAGGAGCTTGCTGGCCAGCTGCTCCCAACCTCCCAGCACAGCGGCCTCAGGGAGCAGGGCCATGGAGGAAGGGGCGGGGTCCTGCTGCCCACAGCTGAACTGTGACCTCAGGTGAGCACATCCCATCTGCAGGTGTCACCTCGGTGGTTCCCTCCACTCCCAAAATGCAATCGTCTCTCCCCCCAGCAGTGAGCATGCAAGGCAGGGGAGCAGGACGACCCCGACAGCCCCGGGTCTGAAACCCCAATTCCCCACTCCCCGTCTCTGCCACCCACGAGGCTGCTGTAAACCAGCGGTTGCTTGGTAACGGTGTTCAGCAGATTTGAAATGCATGTCCTCCTCCCACAAAAACAAGTCTGAAGCAGACAAAGCACGGGCAGCAGCAGGAGAAACTTAGGATCCTGGAAGGTCCTGGAAGGCAGGCTCACGCCCGCGCTGCCCACGTGTCCTGACTGGAGAAGTCGGAGCAAACTGGCCACAGGCCAGAGTCAGGGCAAAGCAGCTTTTCTGCAAGAGCCGCGGCCCTCCTGGTGGGACCCGCACAGACCCGAGGCCGCTCCCCTTGAACAATGGAGACGAGATCACCACGGGCCGTGGATATTAAATGACATCACGCCTGGCAACACCTACCGTGCAGACATGTTGTACCAGGGCACTGCTTTTAGAAAAGTTAACAGCCAGAGACGTGCACCTGTCACCTTCCGTGGCCATCGGCGATTTCTGGGGTTAAATAACGTTACCTCGTTTACTGCGACCCCACCACCATGCTGGGCCCTCTCCTGCCACAGCCGGTGCGGATTTACTCCCGTTGGTGAAACATGAGCGATCTGAGGGCCAGAGGTTAGGTGACTTGTTCAACATGGCATGTGGCAGAGCCGCACTCACACCCAGACGGGTCTGACCTCAAAGCCCAGTTCACCACCATCTACACACCCTGGTGCATCTTAAAGGCAGTGCAGTGCCCTCCAAGACCTGGACTCTCCAAGAGGCACCCGGGACTGGCTGAAAGCGGGTGAGGGACCGCAGCCTCGCCAGGCCCGCTCAGACCTCCCAGCGCAAAAGGAAAGGCTGGCCGGTCTGGGTCACAGCGGCAGAGGGTCCGGCAACAGCCACAGCCAGGGGACCACCTCGGTGTGGAGGTGCGAGCACAAGCCCGAGTGGGCGGCTGGAGCTGGGCAAGGACAGAAAGGCCCGGTGGAGGTCCTTCAATGCCAAGAACTCCGGCGGCCCCGACAGGACGTTCTGATGGTCACACTGCAACGGGCTCAAGGACACAGAGAACAGAGAGGCCACCGGTCAGGGCGCCTCCCAAAGGGGACAGGGCCGGAGACACCGCAGTGACGGAGATCGGGACCGAGAGGTCACAGGCGCGGCGGGAAGCAGGGACCCAGGCCCTGGAGCACCCCTGGGCCACCCCGGGAAACACGGGGTCCGGAGAGGGGCCGAGGCTGGGCGCCCGCTCGGGCTCAGCTCTGCCACCAGCCGTAGCTTTGAGTAGAACTGGCAACCTCTCTGACCCTCGGTTTCCTCAACTGCTCAGCGACGAGGCTTGTGAGGGCCAGACAAGACCAGGGACACGCGAGCACGTGGGGGTGGACATCCGGCTGAGCTGGGCCTGCCTGCAGCCCACGGGTCACCTTCTCCAGCGTCTCCAACGCTGGGAATGCCTGGAGGTCAGGGCCCCTGGGCCGTCTTCCCACCCTCTCCCCGCTGGCTCCACTCCAGAACGGAAATGAATGAAGAAAAAATACAGAGAACAGCAAACACGTTCCCCTCCTGTCGGATCTTGTCCCAAAGGAAAAGCAGTATTTTCTCCGGGGCTCTGTTCTCGAACTAGTTCCAGGAGGTCGTGAGGAAAATAAGCTAGAAACCCCAAGAGAAAAGGGTGTGCGCTGATGTTACAGACCCATCCCAGCCGGGCGGAATCTGCAAGGGCCGACGTTCAGATTCAGAAACACCGCTGTCACCAGAGGGCTCCTTCCCTGCCCACCCCCTTCCCCGCCACAGGCTCTGCACGGGTGCAGCGGCCAGGGCGGCTGGCAGTCACGGGGTCCCAGACCCGGAGAACAAGCGCTCACACACTGCGTAGGGCCTGGGTGATGGTCCCCGAGCTGAGGGACAAGTCTATAAAGTCCCTGTGGCCCCAACGCTGACCCTGGCCGCCGCACCCTGCGTCCCTGGGGGGGGCGGGGGGGGGGGGCTGCCTCACCAGCCGGCAATCCTGGCTCCCGCGGCTGCTCTCGGTGTTCGTTTATGAGAATTCGGAGAGTTCAGGAGGGTGTGAGGAAGAGTCCTCTCCGGAAGGCACATGCCCACCCCTCCTGCTGTGCTAGACCCTGGGGCTGGGGACACAGCGCTGCCTCCCAGAGCGTCCGTACACGTTCAGGTTGCAGGAACCCGCTGCCGCAGGGGGAAAGGCAGGTTCCGTGAGCGAGAGGTTCGAAGGTAATTTACAAAGTGTCCGCCAGCTTCCTTCCACAGCGCCGCCCAAAGCTTTGTGAAACCGGCCGCCTGTTACTCCAGACACGCAGAAAAGCACTTCTTCACAGCGTCCCTGGGAGGAAAAACACAGGGGTCAATGGGAGATGGTCACCTGGCTCCTGCCATTTCCTGGCACCCAGAGTAGCACCTTGCAGAGCAGCAAGCACCCAGACTGTGGGGTCAGACCCCCAGGCAGGTCGCTTGCCTTGTTTGAATTGCAAATGTCTCATCTGTGAAAAGGGGTGTCCCCACTCACGCTCCTGACCAGCGGTGGGAATGAGGGCGTTCAATGGAGTAGGAATTTGCTAAATGACAGCCAGCGATCATGACGATCAAAGGAAAAGACAGGAAGGAGGTAGAGACCATCAGGAACCAAGGGACGCACCAGGAAGGTGTACTTTCTAGCAACCAGAATCACAGAATGCAGTCAATGCATTCAGCGAAACAGCTGCTCGGGGGTCCTTCATTCTAAGCAAGCAGCCGATGCGCCAACGGACATCTGCCGGGAGCTCCTAGCACAGGGCACCCTAAGCCGGAGCTCACTGACTCTCCTGGGAACGCAGTGCGAGCCGGCACGGGCAGACAGCAACCAACCGCTGCCCTACTTGGCCGCATGGGCTCGGGCTTCCCCAGCCTGCCCGCTCCCAGCTGCGCCTGTGCCCCGGCCCCGGGAGCCCGCTGCAGGGCGGTGAGGGACTGCACTCCCATGCGCTTGAACAGCCAGATGATGCTAGAAGAACGTTTCTTAAGCTCTGCTCTGCCCTGTGGCCCCAGGAGGTGCTCTGGGTGAGAAAGGGCCCTCACGAAAGCTTATCTGCACGTCACATTAGGGTGTCTGGAAGGCTGGAGCCCTTCACAAAGCCACCGGCCACCGTGAATGCCAGAGCTTCTAAGCTCTTGTCCAATCACTCCCAGCGTCCACATCACCATCGTCAACAGACCTGGGGGCGTCAGGCGTAAGCCTGCTCCCCCTGCTCACACACCGTTTTTCTTTTTCTCAGCACAGCTTAGGAAACACGTGTTGGTTAACAAGAGAGGAACGGAAATTAAATGGTGACATGAGAACAGAGTCAGAGGCAAAGACCACGGACGGCGCCAATGTAAGGAGGTTTGGAGCCAGAACTTAAGAGGTGGAAGGGCCGACCCGCTCTAGTCGTCAATGAGCCCTGAGGCCGGAGGGTCAGCGGGCTGCTCACAGGAGCCCGGCCCTGCTGCCTTCCCTGTATAGGCTCCTCCCTGAATCGTCCTGTGAGATGCTGCAGGAAGACAGCACAAGCTTCCATCCCTCCACCTCTGGCTCCGGGACATGGAAGTGGTACCCACCTTTGAGAAAATCTCAAAGCTGCCGGTTAATGGTGGGCATGTGCATAGACACGACCGATCACACAGAACGTGCAGGCGGCCTGGGTCGATGCCCATCACGGCCTGTATGGGGGCGGGGGTGACCTTAGCTTACTCATCTATAAACAGGTATGTAACACCTGCCTGCTGGTCTCAAAGGGCTTAGGAAAGATAAAAGAACAAGCAATCTCTGAAAACACTCCATACTAACAGTCCCATGCACACACATCAACATCCCCCAGCAACAGATGTTACACCCGCATTCAGCCCGTCTTACCTTGCGAATGGTATGTAGGAAAGGCTATACCTACAAGGAGAAACAAACAGAAGATCAAATTAAATGAAGGGCGCAGACGATTACAGCGGGACAGGCTTCTGGGCTGTAAGAGCTTCTTCAGTGACTTATGGGGCCCTTGGGGTGAAGGGTACGCACACACGCACACATGCGCGCACATACGTGCACATACGTGCACACACGCTATGCCACCGTATACGGGGGGGGGGGGGGGAGTGTCATCTGTGTCCAAAGGAGCAGGGCAACAGGCCCAGATGGAGACAAGCCCTGTGACCTCAGGCTCGCGGGTGACCCATTGACCAGCTGAGCCAGCAGGGTCGCCTCTAACAGGCAGGTCCAGAAATCCCAATGGCACACAGCCCTGTCCGGAGAGAATGCCAAACAAGCCCCAGACCCACTGTCCTCTCGTATTTCATAAATCCGCAACAGAACACAGCTTCCACCATTGGGAGAAATTGTCTGCTCTGCTCCAATTACTTTTGAAACAAGAAAGAACAGAAAAAAACAAAAACCCAGTACCAACTACTCTATGGATGAAACTATAAACAAGCTGATTCTTCAAACCCAAGTCCAAAGACACCTGGTGGCCCCAGGCAGCTCCACCCCCTGCCCAGCAGGGAGCCGTGCCCACCGCCCTGAGGAAGGCCTGGAGACCCCTAGGAAAAGCAAACTGTCAGAGAACGTCGTGCAGCGGGGATGGCGCCTCAGCCCACAGGGCCGAGGGACCTCTGAAAACTGGCTTTAGAAGCTCTCTACAGCCGTCCCTCGCCTCCCCGCCCCCGGCCCCACCCAGCCGTATCCAAAGTTTCGCTTTCCATGGTGTCAGTTATCCATGGTCAACTGTGGTCCAAAAATACCAAATGGAAAATTCCAGAAATAACTGAATTTTAAATTGTGTGTTGAGTCCGTGATGAAATCTCATGCTGTCCAGCTCGGGACGTGACTCTTCGCGCTGTCAGCGCCTCCACGCTTCCGCCCGACAGCCACTTAATTACCAGCTCAACCGTCGGAACCGCGGGGCTGGCGTTCGGGTCCCCTTACTTCACTTAGTGACGGCCCAGAGTGCCAGAGCAGCGCCGGGCAGTGCTTCCTGTAGGTGAAGAGGGGCCAGTCCCCGACCTAAGGCACTTTACCACCTCAGGGCTTCACGTGAAGGCTGGGCACAGCGGTGTGGTATTTTATACGCAGAGAGAGAGACCACATTCACATAACTTTTATTATAATAAACTGTGTGTGTTGTTCTATTTTATTAGTTACGTTGTTAACCACTTGCTGTGCCTGATTTACCGATTACACTTTGTCACAGGTGGGCATGTGTAGAAAAAGGCCTAGTATATACTGTATGGAGTTTGGTACTATCCCTGGTTTCAGGCATCCATGGGGGTCTTGGAACAAACATGTCCCCCACGGATAAGGGGGACAACTACATAAGAAAGACACATGTATGTGGGTACACATTTCTGCCCCCAGAAAACATAAACATAAGCGGTCACACCAGGCCTTCAGTGCCTGCTACAAAACATGCGTCACGTCAAAATGGGGCCAGCATTCTCCTCCCCACCTACACTCACCAGGCCTGTCTGCCTGTGACTCCCACAGGATCGTGAAAATACATTCACCCAAAAATCCAAAACTGCCCACGGGACGGATGGTGCTAAGCTTGCAGTCTCAAGGTCCATGTCACCAAACCCGAGTGTGGCTGACCCTTGGATGCTCAAACACTGCACAGTCCTCTAGTCTGCATCAGAGCAAAACTTTTCTCCCAAAGTAGATCAGTCATCCCTGCACTGACCTGTCCGGCAAATATCAGCCCCTGGTAAGCCTCGAGCGGATCTTAGAAACGTCAGAAGCTACAGAGGCCACACGTGCCACTCCCACACACCCTCTCTTTGATGCTGGACCAGGCCCTGATGCTGAACGGGCCCTGAACCCACAGCCCACGGTGGGTTCAGGTAACCGCATCTCCAGCAGCCCTTCCACTGGGCTTGGCCCGAGTCTCAGTCCCCGGGCCGTGCCCCCAGGCCTCCGGTGCGGATGCTGAAACCGCCCACAGCCACGTGGTTGCCCGTCAGTGGCGCTCCTCGTCTCCTGCTGACAGCTCCCTCTTCGTCCTTCTGTTCAATGAGTCATCCCATCCCAAATGCAATGCTCATTATTTTTCTTACCACTTTCCTTCCTCTTTGATGTCTTTTTGACTCACAGACTATTTTTACCAGCTCTTGTCAGACTTCATCACCCCTGCTCTTACTGGACGTGAGTGGTTAGTAACAGTAACATCTCCAAATCAAGCATGAGCCCAGCAAACAGGCCGCGTTCCAACGGCCTCCCCGGGCCACTCCTGCCACCTGCTGGCAGCGGGCCGTCACAGGCTGCATCGCGGAGAACGCTCTGTGCTCTCCCCCGCCCTCCTCCCGCAGCTCTCGGAGTGTGTCGCTCTGCGGATTCATCCCAGGCCGTGGGCAGGGACTGCTAGCAAAAAGGTTACTCACCACGTCAGGGCCAAAGACTGCAAAATGCAGAAGATGAGGGCGAGCCCCTTGTTGTGCCACTGAAAGGAAAACGATAGGTTCCGTGAACAGGGGTGCGAGCGCATAAAGAAGAGGGGTTCAGGGGAATGCAAATACAAACTTACCCAAAAGGCAGAACACAGGGTGAGCGTGAAACACAACTGGAGAGAGAAAGGAAACAACGTTGAGTTACTACAGCGACAATGACGACATGGGGGAAAAACCATAAAGACTTATTCTTGGCGAACTTACACCAATACTGACCAAGCTGCAGCATTCAGACCCCGTGACGGGCACGGCAGCAAACGCATCCTTCATTTCAAAGCATTTCGCCGCCTGAGCACCCACGTTTAGCAGAGAAGTTAAAATCGCCAATAAGGTTCCCAGTGGATTAAAAAGAGAAGGATCCTTTTCTAATCTCCCCAAAATCTCTGCCCAGCAAACAAAAATCACATTCCTAGTCCCATCCGTCTTCCCACTCAAACTGAAAAGCAGGCTTCACACGTCCCTGTATCCTAACTCCTGCCAAACATCAGTCTTGTGAGTGGAAGAGCCACGCGAGGACAGAGGTTAACACGAGACGCCACGCTCCCAGGCGACGAGTCGGGTATCTGTGTCCTTGTCACCTAACACTTTCTCTAGGTCCCTTCTTAGAAAGTTCTTTCTACAAGACCCCTGTCCAGGCCACCTCCATCCCCAACAGGCCTAGGACGACAGGTGCTAGAGCGGCCATCACGCCTGTCACCGCCTCCTTCCGCAACAGTAACTTCCAAAGAAATAAGTCTAAGTATTTCCTTTGTGTCCAGCACTGGGCCCAGTGCTCTGAAGGGACAGGAAATGAACAGCAAACGTGGGCGTGGCCTTAGAAAACGTATGTATCTGAACAAAGGCAAGTAACACAAACGAATCCAACAGTAAAAGTTTGCTGCTGAGCTCCCAAGGTTACACGACTGTAATGGACAGAGAGTGTGGTCTGGGATGATTCTGATGGTCGCGTGGAAGCGAACGGGCCAAAGAAATGACAGGCATTCTGGGTTAACGGACAGGGAGATAGGACACGACTAAAGGCACTGTTGTCAGAGCAGGGAACAGGGCAATGGCCGCGAGGACGACCCGTGGAAACAAACATGACCCCAAAGTCACAGAACAATGAAAGCCCGCCCCCCTCAGATTGACGCCCCCCCCCCCCCCCCGCCCCGCCCTGAGAATGAACCTGGTCTCCAAGCGATTCCCTCCGTATGGCTGAGTACACCTTCACCCATCACCAGGACAGTGTCGGAGCTCCCTCACTACCCTATCGCTTTGGCTAATTTGACAAGCAGCGCCCTCTGGAGGTGCTTTACAGAACTGGCAGCACCTCAACACCCACAGAAACACAAAGTGGGGGTGATAATTAGGTGGAGCGTGCTCCCTTCTGCCACAGGGTCACCGGCATCGGGAACTGAGCCAAGAGGAAAGGAAAAGGGTTTAAGAAAAAGATGCCCCAGAGCAGAAAGCCCAGCTGCAAGGCAGACTCACCAGCACCATGATGGTTGCGATCAAACGCGTGGGCTCCACCATTCTCTTCAGCTGTTTCATGGGCCCCATGAGGAAGACAGTGCTGCGGACACACACACAAGCCATCAGCCCAGAACAGTCCACACCAGCACCACTGCCTCCCCACCGCCCCCGGGGTGACCGCAACCATGGCAACGACAGCAGTGATGCCTAACGTTTGAAAGCTCTTACTGTGTGCCCAGCACTGCGCTCAAGGGCCTTGCGTGCATTGTCCTCATTTAATCCATCGACACGAACGGGTTGATCACAGGAACACACGTACCAGACATTTTACAGATAAAGAAACTGCAGCCCAGGAGGGCTGGGCCCATCCACGCCACCCAGTGGTAAGTGGAGGAGAGGCTGTAGGCGCAGGCAGGGCTGACTCTGGGGCCACATTCCTCTCCATGGGGGACAGGACCCTCTCTGAGAGGTGCCACCTTGCCGCCTTCACAGTCCACCATGGAAATGAACCGACCAACCAGAAACACTCCAGTAATTTTTTTTTTTCGCTAAAAGTATTACAAAGGGTATTACATAAGTGTCCTTTTTTCCCCCCCACCCTTGACAAGCCCCTGCCCTCCCTTACCCCCCAGTGTCTTATGTCCATTAGTTATGGTTATATGGATGCATACAAGTCCTTCGGTTGATCTCTTACTCCCCTCCCTCCTGTCCCCCAACCCTCCCTGGCCTTACCACTGAAGTCCGACAATCGGTTTGAGGCAGCTCTGCCACTGTATTTATTATTGTTCAAAAGTTTGTAATGGTCTTAATTATCCATGAAAGAGTGAGATCATGTGGTATTTTTCCTCAGAAACACTCCAGTAATTTAACCATGTGTACGCCATAAGCGTCCACAGATGCAAGCGGTGGACCTTTCTTAATTAAATTCAAAATATTGTGGCAGTTCAGCAGTTAAGAAGGAAAAACCACATCTTACAGGCTTAGGTTATCTGTGTTAACAAGGAGAGCAGGTCATTTTCCTTCCTACTCTCCAGAGAACACTGCTGCTGCTGCTGGGAACAGCTCAGAATCACTGAATGTTCGCTAGACGCCAGCTGCCACATACGTGACCTCGATTCCTCCCCTCAACAGCTCTGGGAGTCGGGTGTTAGTACAATTTTGCAGAGATGAGAAAATGAGGCTCAGAAAGGTTAACTGACTTACCCAAGGCCACACAGCTGGGAGCCCAAGGAGCTGTCATTCAAACCCACATCCACTAGGTTCCAAAGCGCCAAAAGGCACCCCGCGTGCCTTGTGTGCGAATGGAGCCTGCCTGGTGGCAGGCGAGGGAGAGCGGGCCTCATGCCTACCACACCAGGGCCAGAGCCAGAGCCAGCCTCAACTCATTTCCTGGCTCCACAGCAGTGCCCATGTGACATCGCCTGAGGGGTGGCCTGTGATAGCCAGGCTTTAACACGCCGGCCAGCAGATAGCATTCACCACTGAGTTTTCAGTAAAAACAGACATTTTAAGCATAAGTCCCCCTCTCTTTGAAATGCCATTTGGCTTCAGTGGAATTCAAGGCTGTGCTCGTGGGTCAAATATTTAGCCAACATTGAACAAGAAGCAATAGCCAAGGCTGGCCTTCAAAGTTAAATGCAGCAAATACACAAACACCTAAGACTAAAGGTAAAGCCACAAGCTCCTAGACACAGCCTGGAAATAACAACTCGCTCCCCTGACGGTCTCCCTACGCAATGCTGGAGGGCTGGTCCCGCTGGGATTCACTAACAGTAAATCGTCTTCTGGACGAAACAACAGGCCTGTACCTTTTGCTCAGTCTAGACCAGTGATGGCGAACCTATGACACGCGTGTCAGAGGTGACACGCAAACTCATTTTTTTGGTTGATTTTTCTTTGTTAAATAGCATTTAAATATATAAAATAAATATCAAAAATATAAGTCTTTGTTTTACTATGGTTGCAAATATCAAAAAATTTCTATATGTGACACGGCACCAGGGTTAAGTTAGAGTTTTTCAAAATGCTGACACGCCGAGCTCGAAAGGTTCGCCATCACTGGTCTAGACTCTGCATTATAACCTACGCTGTCTGCCCAAAGCACAACTCCCCAGAAGTTAGCAGGTGAAGTGAGCATGTGAGAGCTTTAGAGGCACAACGAGACACGTGCGCGGCAGGATTCAATAAACGAAGCTTTAAGGAGGTGGCCAGAGGCAGGCACAATCATTTGTCAATGTTCCAGCTGGAAACAGCTGGTTTAGGGATTAGGGACAAGCAGCCAGGAGGCTTACAGACTTGTGCCGAGGCAGTTAACGAAGCGCCGTGTGCACCACCACGTAAATACATGTGGGCGTGCAGAGCCCGGTGAAAAGGGGGTGCTGATCTAGAGGGGAGGAGGCATCTCTTAGAAGAGGTGACTTTGGAGCCAGGTCTAGCGAGTATCCACCCAACTGCGGGGGGGGGGGGGGGGGGGGCGGGGGGGGGCGGCACGGAGAGGAGCTGCATGGGGGCGGGGTCCCATGCAGAAGAGGTGGCCTGAGCAGAGGCTCAGAGATGTTCGGGAAAGGCCAAAGGTCAGCCTGGCTGAATGCAGGGGGCAAGGGGAGGGGTAAAGGCAGCCTACGAGGGCCTGGCCCACACACAGCTGATGGGCTTGGACTCTACCTGCAGAGAGGGACCCGGAGCCACCAGGAAGCTCACTGGGCAGTGAGTGGCCAGCAGGGGGCGATGGAGGAGGCAGAGGACAGGACAAAGGACTCCTGCAGCGTCAGGTGAGCCACAGGGCAGTGAGAGCAGCTGGAGCTCCACCTGCTCCAGGAAGCCCTCCCTGGTCCCTGGTCCCTGGTCCCTGGTCCCTGGTCCCTGGTCCCTGGTCGGGTCAGACCAGGTCAGCTCCCTCCTGAGCATCTCTCTCCACAGCATATTCTGGTACCAGTTTCTGTCTGTCTGCCTGGCCGGCCAGTGAGCTCCATCGTGAGAGGAACCAAGCCACACTGGTCCACTGGTCTTTGAATGCTCACAGCCCAGCAGGGTATGATCAAGGCTCCTCGTATGAGGGACAATGGCCATAGGGACAAAGGGGACGGAGCCTCAACGATGGGGGAGGGGTCAGCCCCCGGGATTCTGGGGAAGGCGAGGAAAGAGAACAGAGTCGGGCCAGCGCTCCCCCTGGCGGGAGGCAGGACTGGGGTTGTCAGCCCACGGGTGTGGTTGAGACGTCAGAGTGAACAAACTTGACCTGGACAGTCTGTGCACCCACAGCACGTGGCACGGGCTGATGCCCTGCCCGCACGAGCAGGTCTGACAGGGTCTTGCTCTGAGTAACAAGTTTCACGTGTAGTGAAATCACGGCCTCAGCGCTGGCGGCAGGAAGACAAGAACAGCGCAGAGGGCTGTGTCGTAACCTCACAGACACCACGCAGGGCTCTGCGCCACGTCCCCTCACGTGTGAAATCCCAGGATCACATGCTCCTGTCTCCCCCAGGGTATTTCCAAGGTAAACAGAAATATAATCGTATCCGGAAGGGACAGGACATGGAGGATGTGCTCCGACTGCCTCTTTCCTTCCCCACCCTCACAACTACGGAGGCACCTCCTCAGCAGCCGTGCAGGCACAGCCCTGTCCCATCTAGTAACTGGCGGAGGGAGATTACAAACTTACCTCCCGATCGAAGCGATGTTACCGAAGGTATAAAACACGGCGAAGAGGTACAGCCCCTTCCTCGGCACCCAGAGCAGAATCGTGCCCTGCAAGACCAAGCAGAGGTGCCTGCATCTGTGCCACAGCCACAACCAGGGCCCGCAAGAAACCTGCCCCCCCCCAGTCCCCTCCCACCCCACTCTCCTCCCGCTCCTCTTACCCAAGCATTTATGTGAAAAGCAACAGAGAAAAGGAGGTGGGTGACCCAGAAAGACCAAGCTTAGGAGGGCAGGGGCAAAGGCAATGGGGGGGGCGGGGGTGGGGGAGAGTCTCACCAGCAGAGAGCAGAGAATTCCTGCAACAAAACACGCAATGAAGCCTTTGATTCTGGTATTCCAGCTCAGGGAGGATGTGTCAGCCACCTGCAGTTTGAAAAACAGGTCAGATACAGCACCCGAGACAAAGGACGCCCGCCGTTAGGTTAGTGTGTGAATCTGCACGGAGGGCGGCGGGAGCACAGAATCCCACACGCTCGTAGCTGCAGAGCCCGAGTCGCGGGACCAGCTCCTTCTCCATCCACGAGCCTCCTGTCCTGCAGCGGTGAGAGGCCGGACACCTCCAGAAGTGGGGGCTCTGTCTCCAGCCACACCCACTTCCAACAGCAAGCAGGACGGCAGACCCCCAGGGAGCCAAGCCTCCCGGCAGCCCGGGCAGGCCCAGGCCCACACGGGAAAGGCATGCGCCCTGCCAGGCGGGGCCCAGGAGACGGGAAAAGCCAGGGACGGCACCCGGCGGCTGTGTCCACCGGGCATCGTCTCCTGCTCAGCAGTTGCTGCTCCGCCAGCACCTTTGAGACTTGGGGCGTAAGGCTCCCCTACTCAGGACGCTCGTTAAGTCATTTGCTGCTGTCAGTGTTGTTGTCCAGAACTGGCACCTGCCATGTCCCTCAAGTGGGAGGCAGAGCCCAGTTAATTAGTTACTCGCTGCCCATCCTGACTCTCTGCCACCAAGATAATCCCTCCCAAGAGCAAAGTTCAGAGGCGGCCACGGTTTCCAGAACAACTCTGCCACAACAGGGAGAGGGAGTAGCTCCCCAGGGTTTTCTCCCTGTGCCAAGGGCGTCAGCCAAGTGTCCGCCCCAGAGATCTTCCTAGTCTGTCCACCTGACAAGTGGCCACGGCAGCTCCAAGCTGGCACAGCCAGCTGCCACTGAGACCAAAGGCCTGGCCTGCACAGCCAAGGCAGGCGGCTGGGCCGGGCCTATTCACCCAGGATCGCGCTTGTGGCCGCACAGTCTGCATCTGGCAACGCAGTGGAAGCTGCTGACCACGTTGCCACCGGCTGATGGAGGAAGGGAGGTGGTGGCAGAGGCTTCCAGGGTCACTGGACTGGCAACTCCCTCGGCCTTGGGTGTTCCCAGCTCAGGACCTGTTTTCAACCCTGTCTCCAGCTTCCTGTCCAACCTGACGCTGGAGGAGAACCAGTGGCTCCCCCAGGTGTGGCAGGCCTTGCTCCGGAACGGCTTCCCTCCGCCCAGGACACAGGTATTTAGGGCAGGTTATTACAGGGGTCCTGCTTCCCCATGTGTTCACACGCATTGAAAGTGGGCTAATGACACTGCAATACCACACACACACACACACACACACACACACACAGCACCTGCAAGAGTGTGTGGCAACACATGACCCTGCACGGAGAGGCGAGCTCGGGGCTGGTAACATGCAGTGGGATAAGGGCGTCAGGACAGAGACACGCCACCTGGTGCAATGACAGGAAAACCTCTCCTCCCAAATGAGTCAGGTGACGCTCTGCTATCCGGGTGCACCGGCGCCCAGGCAACCAGGCGAGACCCCCTCTGACTAACCTGCCCAACTCCCACCAAGAACAGAATAAAATCAAAACCACGACTCCTCCTACTCATGCAAACACCAAGGAACTTACCTTGCCAAAGTGGAAAATAACGTCGGGCTGCGTGTGGGAGAGAAGTGTGGTACAGGGTTGGGCTGGACCGGTTACCGGAACACTGTTTGCACCAACAGGGATATTTTATTTTATTTTTTAATATTTTTATTGACTTCAGAGAGGAAGGGAGAAGGAGAGCTATATAGAAACATCAATGATGAGAGAGAATCATTGATCAGCCGCCTACTACACGCCCCTCACTGGGGATGGATCCCTGAGCGAGAATCGGACCGTGATCTCCTGGTTCATAGGTCAAAGCTCAACCACTGAGCCACACCAGCCGGGCCAACAGGGATATTTTAAAAGATTCAAACTTTTCTTTCTTTTTTTCTTTTTTAAATATATTTTATTGATTTTTTACAGAGAGGAAGGGAGAGAGATAGAGAGTCAGAAACATCAATGAGAGAGAAACATTGATCAGCTGCCTCCTGCACACCCCCCACTGGGGATGTACCCACAACCAAGGTACATGCCCTTGACCGGAATCGAACCTGGGACCTTTCAGTCCAAAGGCCCATGCTCTATCCACTGAGCCAAACCGGTTTCGGCTCTTTCTTTTTTTAAAGAGGATAAACCATAAGGTTAAGTATCAAACTTGAATTGACCCTGGCATGAAGGATATGAAATGGTCTCAACAGCCGGACGGCGAGATTCCAGCCCTTGTAGAAATCAAAAGCACTGGCAACAGGAGGCAGCCTGCTCTCCACCTTCAGAAGGAAAGTGATACGTTGGTTCGACAAGTCTCTCAAGCTGAATTCCATCCCAATGCCAGCCTGCTTACCAAAGGGGGCATAACTTTTCACCACTGTTTTCCACTCTGTGTGGGTGCAAGTTCTTGGTCAAGGGCAGGAGGAAGCTGCGGCCCACTTCTTCTAACTGGGCTCAGGGAAAACTAAACACGTTTATGAAAAGAGACTCAGTTGGTGTAAAATGTCTCTCTGAATGCACGGTTGCTGGGAACTGGGCGAACACTTTTGGAAATCAGAGCCGCTAAAACAGTACCCGGATAGAATTTGGAGGCAATCAGTCACGCAAGGTCTGGCTGGCAGGTACGCACAAAGGTGCCTTTGACTCCGGGATGTGGACAGAAGAGCAGCTCTTGCCAAAAAGAAGTAAAACTAAGAACTAATCGGGAAGCAGGGCTGGTAACGAGAAGGTGAGAAAGGAATACTGCCTCTTTCCTGCGCTGTCCGGCCAGGTACCATTCAGACCTTCCTTGTCCCTGGAATCCTTTGCAGGGACATAAAACCTATACTTTTAAAACAAGTCCACTGACACGAAACACTGAAGGTGTAGTTAGGACAACGCAGCATCAGAAAACTCATCGTGAGACGACTTGTGTTTAGACATGGCCAAGCAATTTTTATAACCCTAGTTTCCTACCTAGAACAGAACTAGTCATCCTTCTGTGGTCTGCATTAAAAGAAGAAAAGTTTTTAGAAGCCAGTGTGGCTCAGTTAGTTGAGCATGGACCCATGCACTGAAAGGTCGCCTGTTGGATTCCTGGTCAAGGGCACATGCCTGGGTTGCCAGCTCAATCCCCAGTAGGGGGCGTGCAAGAGGCAGCCCATCGATGTTTCTCTCCCTCTCCCTTCATCTCTCTTTAAAAACAATAAAAACGTATTTTTAAAAAATAAAAGCACTTGCTTCTGGTGACTTCTGACAGCTTATATGCTGACCTGGCAGAGACTGTAAGGCCACCTGTCCAACTTACCACATAAGACAGACATTCCACCACAGAAAACCCTGCAGCCTTGCCAGCCTTAGAGCCCTGGGAAATGTGAGACAATCAAGCCAGGACCGACATTTTAAAGGAGACCCTTACCTAACAAGAAAGAATAGAGCCTGCCCTAACCAGTTTGGCTCAGTGGATAGAGCGTCGGCCTGCGGATTGAAGGGTCCCAGGTTCGATTCCGGTCAAGGGCATGTACCTTGGTTGTGGGCACATCCCCAGTAGGGAGTGTGCAGGAGGCAGCTGATCGATGTTCCTCTCCCATCGATGTTTCTAACTCTCTATTCCTCTCCCTTCCTCTCTGTAAAAAAATCAATAAAATATATTTAAAAAAAAAAAAAAAAGAATAGAGCCAACAGTAACTCTGAAAATGATCCGGCCAGTTCTGATCCGGCCAGTTCTGAAACGTTTCCCAGGAGTTCGGACTCGGGGGGGGGGGGGGGCATTCAATGATATAAACCGGAATCTACGTTCCAAAAGAGGAAACTGACAGCAGTATTTTGGAACAAGAGAGAAGCACTTACTCTTTTTTAAACGAGATTTAACACAGGCCTGAGCTTCCACCTTAAAGCCCTTCACTGTATCCAACGCACCATCACCATTTTAGGTAAAATTCAGTATTTAGTTTTCAATCTGAACTACATCACTCACTCTCAAGGGTCTGTCCATTGCTTCATGATGATTTTCTAAATATATAACATTGGCATCATGCCACTGTCAACACTCCCTCCCCCAGAGTCTTCGGGAAGAGAAAGGGTCACCCGGGAGAAGCCCGCTGCTCACAAAAGCTGTTGACAGTCCACATAAAGCTGGAGAGCAGCAGGACTGTCGGCCACTTAAGTTTTCTTCTGCCCTGTCCCGTCTGAGGTTTCCCAGGAGAGTTCCTCATAGAAGCCAGAAACCGGGAACAAAGAAGTCAGGAAATTACCCCTGAGCCTTGGCCAACTAATAAAGGCAACAACTTGAAAAGGAGGGAGCTGTTTTGAAATGAGGGGAGTTGGGGAGGGAGTTAAATCTCAATTCCTACAACACCCGATTCCTACAGTGTTACTTCAAGGTGAAGTGTGCAGTCCTGAGATTTCACGGAGGGTGGAGGTACCGGCATCACACACAACTCAGTACCATCAGCAGGTGGAAGAAGCGTGGGAGGAAACCATGGGAGACGCTGATTAAAGTGACAGCAAATATAGGTTTGGCGTTGGAAGGAGATGGGAAAACTGAGGCCCATGCAATACACGCCAAAAAGTAAAGACATGATATTTTGTTACCCAGAAAGGAAAACAACAAAAGCAGAAACACCCGA
Source organism: Myotis yumanensis (assembly GCF_028538775.1). Taxonomy (NCBI): domain Eukaryota; kingdom Metazoa; phylum Chordata; class Mammalia; order Chiroptera; family Vespertilionidae; genus Myotis; species Myotis yumanensis. Next base: position 39,756,438 of record NW_027223768.1, read on the forward strand.
GAGAGGAAATACACAGTCTGTGAGGCTCTAGCGCCGGGCATGCGTGCCCAGCTCAGCTCTCCCGAGGGGCCCGCGGGTCCGCGTGCAGACTGCGTGGGCAGAGAAGCAAGCTGGTCCCGGCACAACACGCGGATGTGCACAGGGCCGGGTGGGAGTGTCACATCTACAACCTCAGCCGGGCAGAAAGGCGGCCAGGAGCCCCCAGGTGCGGCCACCGCCCCGCCGCGCGGAGCAGGGAGAGCCCCGCCCTGCAGGTGCCCGGCCCAGCCGGACCCCAATGTCCCCAGGCCAGGTCTCAAGGGCCGGGGCCGACCACCCCGAGAGGCCGCCTCCTCCCGCAGACGATTCTGGGTTCAGCTCCAGCGCCGCCCTCTGCGCGGGGCGGGGAGGGGTGGGGGGGGGGGGGGGGGCGCAAGACCCAAGTAAACAGACGCGGCCGGCCAGAGCCCAGCGCCCGGGCCAGCCTTGGGGCGCGCGGAGTGGGGCGCAGGGTCTGCACGGAGCCCGGCCCGGAGGGGAAAGGGGGAGGGCGGACAGAGCTGCTTTCCAGGACATCCTGGAAGTCCCGCTCCTTCCCACCGCCAGCAGCCCGCCCCCCGCCCCTCGGTCCCCCACCCCAGGCGCCCGCGAGCCTGCGCCACGGCCGGGCGGGGGGCGCACTCACCTCGGCCAGGCCGCCCCGGTCCTCGGCGTCCTGCCCACTCAACACCTTCTTCAGCTTGTCCATCCCGGGCCGCTCCGCGCCGCAGCCCCTCGGCCGCCGCCTGTTGCGCTGCTCGGTCCTCGGCTCTTCCGGGTGCGCGCCCCGCCCAGGTGCCCGCCCACCTGGCCGCCACCGGCGCAGGCGCCCGGCGAGCCCACCGCCCACCGCCCGCCGCCCGCCGGCGCCCCACCCGCTGTTACGAGCGTGTTTTGGTCCAGGGCGTCGGGAGGGGCTGGAAGAGTGGGAATCGAGGGCCACCGAGCCTGCTACACGTCAATCCACGTCCCCGCCTTCCCGCCGCCCTCCCCGCCTCGCGGGTTCAGCGAGCAGACGCCGAGTGCCCCGGGGCGGGGCTGCGGGGCTGCGGGAACCCACAGGCGAGCCCGGCCCCTGCGCACGTTCCCAAGCCGGTGGGTTCGGACTGGTGACCATGCTGTGCCCAGTCCACGTTCTGATTGCACCTACAATCTGTTGAAAATCCGCGGGACCACCTGGAGTAAGCTCAGTCTGTAACGAGCTTTGTGGAAACGTTGAAAGACGCTAATTCCCAGTGGAAATGCACCGAGTGCGATTTGGGCGAAATCGGGTAGGACTTGGGTTTGAGGAATGTTAGTTTGTTGGTTCCTTTCACCGATTTCAAACTGGAGCCCCGCGCTAATGAATATTTGTCGGAGATTCCCTAAGCGCAGGACAGAGGCTCACAGGCTGCTCGCTGGGTAATGTCTGCAAAGCTAACTTCAAGATCAAATCGCTTTAAAAAGCAAATCCACAGACAGGTTCCCTGGAGCGTCCACTAGCGTCTCCCGCCGCCCCCGGACACACGGAGACTGCCGGGACAGAAATGATGTTACCAATGTCAACACCAGGTGGCTGCCACCGATCAATGCCAACAGGAGTCCTCAGGCTGAGGTGCCCTGAAGAGAACCGGTTCCCAGGTAAAGTTTGCTAACCCAGGGGACACTGACCCGAACAGAAATTCTAAGTGCACGCCTCGGAGACGAAAGGGAGGCTGGCTTTTATAAAGTTCCCTCCCTCGTTACTAATTGGTCCATTGCTATGCAAATGAGGAACCCAGATTTACAATCTGATTGGTGAGAGTAACTGTCCCGGTCAGTTATAGAGCTGCTCTGATTGGTCAGGAAGTATGTAAATGAGGGCAGAGCTGCACAGTTCCGATTGGACAGGGCAGGTCTCAGCCCATTGGTTGAAAGGCGATTCCAGGAACTGCTTTATAAAGGTGGGTTCGGCTGGCAGGAGCATAGCTCAGGAGGCTGGCAGCCTTGTCTGGCTTTTTCCTGAGAAGCAGGCAGTGTGAGAGGCCTCTGTTGGCAATGGCTGCGAGACTCTGGTTATGAATTTGTGCCCAGTTAGCCACCAGGAGTGGTTCTTGGTGGATGTATTTCTTCTTGAGATGCACACCAAGAACTTGGGCCTATTGGAAATTCCTTAAAAACAACCAGGCAAAGGGGGTTACACAGGACCCCATTCAAGTCAGTCAAAAGGTTGTATTTACATCCTTATGTGACTTCATCTTCATGGACATTCAAACATGCCTTGCTTCTATAATTTTAGTGTACACCTCAGAACTTGAGTAACAAATGCTTTTGCCTGGATGCCCTTTTTACCCACCTTGTTCCCCTCAGGTAAATTCCTACACATCTTTCCAATGTGAGGACACAGTGGCAAGTCCACCTGCCGTGGAGTTAGGAAGACCCAGGTTGTATAACTCTAGCACCAACTCTTACTGCTAGTTGTGTGGCATTGAGCAAGTTACGTAACCTTTCTGATCCTTGTTTTTCCCATCTGTAAAAGGGACACAAATTACCTCCTCTGTAAGTTATCGAGGGAAGGAAACATAGCAGTGTATGGAGAGCCTGGGACATGGCAGGCATTCAGTTAGCATCTAGTGCAGGGGTCCTCAAACTACGGCCCGCGGGCCACATGCAAATACAAATATTGTATTTGTTCCCGTTCTGTTTTTTTACTTCAAAATAAGATAGTGCAGTGTGCATAGGAATTTGTTCATAGTTTGTTTGTTTTTTAAACTATATCCGGCCCTCCAACGGTCTGAGGGACAGTGAACTGGCCACCTGTTTAAAAAGTTTGAGAACCCCTGATCTAGTGGAAGCCAGTGTCACTCTGCTACCTTCTCTGAAGGCTTCTCTAAGCCAGCCCACACCGACATGGCAGGGTGCAGCAGAATCTCACAGAACAATATACCATTTCCCATTTGTTCCAAGTGTCTATTTTCTCATTTCTCTACATGCTTTAATTGACGATTGCAGAGGTACTCACAGATTGATGCAGTATTTGCAATTCACACAGAGGGTGAGGAATATTCTGCAATATTGAACAATTCATATTACTCTTAATGTGTAAATATGTAGGTCTAGGCATAAAATACATGAAACATGATACTGATTCTAAGATATTGAACACTAGAATCACACAGAGCTTTTTAATAAAAATATTTAATAAGATTTCATTACATTTTCAGAGTCAAGTAGAAAATTTCAACTTAAAAAATAAATAACCCTGGCCAGGTTACGGGTTCAATCCCGTTGGGCGCGAATGGAAGGCAACTGATCTATGTTTCTCTCTCACATCGATGACTCTCTCTCCCTCTCTCCCTTTTTCTCTCTAATACCAATAAATAAATAAAGCATGTAATCAAACCCCCCCAAAAAATTCAACTTTATTCAAATACCTGAAATTTAATTTTTAAAAATTTGTGAATTAATTATAAATTAGATTTCTTCCCTTTAACTTTTGCAGATTATTTTGAATACTTTTAAATAACTGTTGAAAACATAAAAAATAATGTCATTTATTTTTAAATTGAATTTATATTTTTATATTTTAATTTTGTGATCATTGAATTTAGGTGTTTGAATATCATCTTTTTAAAATTGATTTTAGAGAGAGGGCGAGAGAGAAATATCGATGTGAGAAACATCGATCGGGTGCCCCCCACATGTGCCCTGACCAGGGATCAAACACGCACCTTGGGTATGTGCCCTGACAGGGAATCAAACCCGCCACCCTTGGGTGTATGGGATGACACTCCAACCGAGTCAGACTGGCCAGGGCTGAATATCATCTTTGACATTTAGCCAATTTGCAGTCTCATAAAAGCCATAACTACAGGTATTTGTCAATATAGGAGGGTCATACATAATTTAACAATTATTTAGCTTGATGTGTAGCTATTAACTATTTAGACATATGGCTAATGGACTTCCATTTGCACTGTTTCCCAGGCCCCACAAATCATAGGGCAACCCTGCCTGTAAGTGGTGAGTCAAAGGCCTAAGGAAAATGCTAGATGGCTTCAACCTTGTAAGAACACAAGAATGTTCTATTTTACAACAGGAGAGAAACAAGCTGCTACCAGAGCGTCAGCTCAGGAGCCTCACGTCCAATAGCGATGACGTTACCTAAAGCAGCAGATGGCAGGCACTGCAGCCCCGTGTCTACAGCAAGGCCCTCAATGCAGACTCAGCCTGAACCCACGGGAGAGGTGTCTGTGTCCAGGGGGATTGGGTCGCCTGGGTCTTCCCCAGGGAAACCTGGGTACAGGCTCCTTTCCCTTGAAGGTTTTCTAGACCCTCTCCAAGCAGCCTCCGTGCCTCCGCTGACTCAGCCTCACAGGCATCCATTTCTTCCGCATTAATTGAGCACCTATTACACACCGTGCACAATGCCTGGTGCTTGACACAAATGCAGAATTAACCATTATCCCTGCCTTCAAGGAACTTGAGAGACCAAGCTCCTGTCCTGCTGGAAAGAGGGAATACTGCAAGTTGATTGCAGGTCCCTGAAGAAAGAGGGAGTGAGGCAGACTATTAGAATTTGCACGGAGCCCAATTTCACTAGTTCTATCACTATCCAAGTAGTTATATAAAGCCTGAGGAACATCATACGGGAATATCTTAGAACTAACTTTCTCCCCCGACCCCTTTGTTCTCAGGGTTGCTGATTCATTCTTCTAATCAATCTCTTATTCATTCTAAACACATATATGGAGTACTATGTGCCAGTGAAGAAAGACGTCGTTCCTGCTCTCCAAGAGGCCCACTTCCGCCATGACAGACTGGTGGCCCTTGTTACTTAGTGCTAGGCTGGTGGTGGCGCAGGGTTTCTCAGTTGACTCTGATGCCTCAGTCTAAGGCAGTCTGTGTGCCTGGGCCTTGGAGCGGTGCCTCTCTCAACACTCCTGCCCCGTCCCCTGTGGCAGCCAAACTGCCTGAAATCTGCTATTGTTCTTGTGTGTGAATTCCGTGCCCATCCCTCAGGGTAGCACATCCATTCGTTATCCCGGTAGGACCTGGGCCCAGGGTTTTCTGCCCCTGCTCCAGGGTCAGGGGTATTTGCTTGGCCTCCTCTAGCAGTGGCTGTCAGAGCATTTCCGACTTCTGCCCCAGAGCCTGAAGGGTTTGCCTTTATTTTTCCCCCCAGAAATCAAGAGTTTTTCCCTGGGTCTGAGGGTAATGTGATGTGTTGCTCCTCCCCGCCAGCAGCCTAAGACTTGAATCCCTCAAGGAAAGGGTCTGGGGGAAGTGGGCAGGGTTTCATACCTATGCCGCCTGCCTGCCTGAGCCACTAACAGGAGTTCCCCCCTTCCCGCCCCAGCATCTGATGAGCGCCTGGTGTAGACTCTTGAGAAGAACTCTGTGTTTCTTATTTGAGACTCTCAGCTCTTCCCAACTGATGGCTAGCTCATATGCAGCCTTTAAAAAACCTGTTAACATTTTAGCTTTTTTTTCTTACCTGCTTGTATAGTGGCCACCTGTCTCACGTTCTTGAGACAAAGCAATTTGTATGTCCCATCTCATCAGAGGGCTCGTCACTCTTTGGGATTCAGTTTACTTTGCAGTGTAAACCCAGCTCTCTCTGATACACCCAAGGAACGCTGGCATTCTGTAGCTTCCACAGACTTTTCTCCTTGTTAAATTCGAAGTGACGTTCTCTTGAGGCTTTCTATATTCTCTTAGAACCTCTACTAACAGTCATTTATTCTCTTATATCAGTGTTATTTCCATCATTGCACTTATTAAAATCTGTTTACTTTGTCTCTTCCATTAGACTTTAACCCCATGAAGACATAAACTCTATCTCTTACTGCAATCCCTTCTAGCACCATATGGGACACTCAAAACTACATGAAAAAAAAAAAAAACTACATGGAAGGAGGACCTATGTAATACTTTCAACAATAAAATTTTTTTAAAAAACTACATAGAAATATGCATACAACAGGTATTCACATTTTCAAGAAGAGAAAACAACACTGGCTAGTTGCAACATCCAGAGAGTACTGGGGTACAGAGGGAGAGAGAAAGAACCCAAAAGCTAAATTGGGATTATATCAGATTTTCCTTTATAATCTGTCTGGAGATTCTGGCCATGATGATGACCAAATTCAAAACAAAAAGCACAAACAAGAAAGGTATACCAAACCATTCTTTAATTAAGCTTTAAGAAAAACTTAAGTAAATGAAATAGCAAAACAGATCAATAATTCCTTATTGTTTATTCTCCTCTTACAAAAAGACACTTGGGACAAATGAATACAGAATGGCGTATGTCTTATTCAGCAATGGGCAAATACAGGTTTTCTTGGTATTCTCCGCAGGAATAAACTCATGAATTTTCAGAAGTACATTTTCCTATGCATCACTCACCTTCTATAAAACAAGGTCAGTTCTTTTAATTCCCTGCAATGTTTAACAATGAAGCAAAATAAGCAATCTAAGACTGACTCAAGGAGCAAGACATCTGAATCAAGTTTTAAAAGATATATATGATACTGCCCAGAAATTTCAACTCGTGAATATTCTTACAGGTTTTTCATTTCTTACAATTTGTATGAAAAAAAGAGGCTATTCTGTTCAAATCTGCATGGCAAATAAAATAACACAGAAAGCTGAGTACAGTATGTTTACTTTCCTGGCCTAAGAGAAAACATTAAATTCAGGCATATTTAATACACAGTGAACATGCCATGTGTTTTTGTAAAGTTAACAAAATCTTGATTTCCTATATGTCACAGGTGATGCAACAGACGGCAAATACCAAAACCATTTGAGATCAAAATTAGGTAATACAATTAGCGAAACAACAATACACACAAGAGTGCACCAGAGTTTGACCAAGGAATGAATATCCAATTGTATTGTTCACTAAAACTTATCATCAGGCTAATAATACCTGAAGAGCTTTGCTAACACTTTTATTTAAATATTCTTATTTAATGATTTATCCAACAAGTAGAAATATGTACAACAGTTATTTCAAACCAGGAAAAAGGGGGATGATATTTTTTCCCCTGACCTGTAAAAAAGTCATTTTAAAAATCCATTTTAAGTAATTCCTTACTTGGTGCTTTATAACCACTTTCCACTTTAGGAAGATCATTTAGAAAGGCAGGAATGACTATACAATGTTTAAAAGGTCATCATCAAAATAACCAAATGGACTTTAAATGTACTTTTGAGTACTTTCTGGACTACCCAGCTCTTGTACTAATTACACTTTATGGATTCCCTGTAATGTTAACAACATGAATCTTAAAATCGGAAAACTGGCTTTGATATTTAAAAATCAGCCTCCTCCATAGCTACCTCTCAAATATTTTAAGCAGAAAATTAATTTGGTTGTTAGGGGTTGATGTGATATGTGCAAACCACAATCCATATGGATTCTTTAAACTTTTAGGACTAATACCAACTTCAATATTCAATGGATTTACCCACTCTGAGGCTGCGTGGAAGATGGAAGTGAAAATGTCAGTACTAGCAGAAGCACATAGGAAATAGCACCCGAAGATGGAAAAAGACAGCTCTGCGTTCTGCTATTAACGCCAAACCAGGCTCGTGTGTTTCCATGGGCTCCATAGCTTACGTTCTCCAAAAGACTAGGTTATTTGGTTCTATGTCTGAAATTGTCTTTAAACTTCAAGAGTCAATTTAAATTTAGAGAGGAAATGTACATTTCTTTAATATTGGGGTGAAGATCATTAAAGTATGAAGTCAATTTCCTGGGAGGCAAGTCAGGACTGTGCAGCAGTGGGAAAAACACCACCAAGCCCAGGGTGCAAGGCGGACAACATGCACACAGCAGACCGCCTCCCAGGGGAAGACTGTTTCCTAAAGGATACAGAGTATGCCCACTGCTCATGAGACACAGACACCTCACTACTGATGGCATCCCCCTGTGACAAGTTAGAAATGCAAGTGAACTCCAGGAAACAAATCTGGACTATGAACTTGAAGACAGACCGTACAAACAGTAGTTGGGTGGAATCTGCCTGCAGCAATCTTTTTCTTTCCTTTAAAGTCTACAGGAAATCTGCACATAGACAAGGCAATTACTTCTCATAATAAAAAACTTCATCCACATCGTCAGAGTCTCCATCGGATTCCACGCTGAGTAGCTGGTGTGTCACATTCTATTCCACAGGCGCATTTGCTTGTGAGTCTGTGGGGTTCTGATCAATTTTTTCTGGAAATAATAGCTTCTCACGGACTGTCTCCTTGATCGGTAAATGCTGTGACATTTCATTAGGTTCCGTGAAGAGGGAAGACGGGACATGCTGGGAAACACGTAAATTATATCAGCAACGATTCGGTTATTGCACTGACACTTTTTAGAAATGCTGGCCATAAAGCATGCCGGTTTTAAGGTGAAGTACATAACTGTAGGTAAGGAGCACCACCCAGTACCTGGTAATAACAGGTACCTTTGTTCCTGACTCTTCGGCTCTGTTACTTAATGATCACAAAGATCACAGGGATATGGTATTTACAACGCTGCCATAAATGTCTTAAGAATTCAATACCTCTTTTCTTTTTACTGAACCTTTTGTATTTCTCTTTGAATTTAGTACCACGTAGTCCAGTCCCCTTTCTCTGTGGCTACTGTACCGGGAAAGCACTAGCCTTCACTTGGAGTGCAGGGTGCGCAGTAACTTCTCTAACCGTGTACACTCTGGGCCCAGACAGAGGTATGCACAAAGGGTGAAAAAAGAATGTCAAGTCTGCAGGAAGGTATCACGTTTTAAGCAACTTATTGTAGAATTGTAAATCCCAAGGAAGCCCTTTACAAGTCCCAGGGGAGCAAAAATACAGAGAAATTATGCCAAAAAGAACAAGTCATGGTATGAAATTACCACACTTGAGGGGAAAGGGCCTGGGTAGGAAGACATCACAGGGTGGCAAGTGGAAAGAACATCCAGGTGGTGCCAACCAGCGAGAGGTGTGACTCCAGGTAATTCCCACCTCTGGATCTCAGCTGTTCCAGAATAAAATGTGGAAATTAGATGGGATGATGGCTATAGTACCCAGCAACTCTAACTGTTCTTGTATTTGAGGTAAGCTCACAGTTCTATCGAGTAGGATCCACCCTATCCAGCCCTTTGGGTGAATGAATAGGTTTAAGGATGCAGATTTGGGTGGTTGGGTGGGTGGGGTGGGGTGGGGGATATGTATCTAAAAAGAAAAAAATTCTACATTTGAAAACTGATATTAAAATGCCGTACCATTAAATTAGCAATTCTGCTCTCTCGTGATGTATATTCTCGTAACATGTAGGTCTTGTCGGCCTAAGTTTAAAAATAAAAAAGTTGCAACAAGTTTACTTATATTTATTTTATAATCCTTTCTATCAAGCAAAGCTGCTTACATTTTAGTACAGGTTGTGATGGTGGCATGAACTCCAATGAGACTACCTTATTCTCCAGTGAGAGAACAGCTATTTAACTCTCACCAAGAATTCTGAATTGTTCATTCCAATCCCTATAAATCATAGTAACATCAGATACAAAAATATAAGCTGATTTAGTAATTACCATGTAAGAGAAACACAAGCAAGATTTTACCTTGAAAGTAAATATGTATAAAAGTGAGAAATGCAAGAGATTTTCCTGTCACTCAAGTTCAGAACTACAGCTTTTCCTTAAGCTACAATATTATCATTACCTACATAACTGCAGCTACTTTTATGTTCCAGAAAAAAACATCTCCAGTCAAGGTACATACAAGAATCAACCAATGAATGCATAAATAAGTGAACAACAAATCGAGATGTCTCTCTCTCTCTCTCTCTCTCTCAAACCAATTAATCAACAAAAAAAATTTTAGGTTTTTTAAAGTTAGGTTTTAAAGCAGTAATTTATCATAATTTGTTTTTAGAGGCATTTTTCAATAAAAGAAAACCACAAGATTAAACTCCATAAGGTTTCAGTCTTTCATATCAGTAAAGACAGATTAGTGTTCATTGTAAACAATCCAATAACAAAGTATATAAAGTATAAATCATCAGCATCACAGATCCTATAGATAACTATCCTTAACGTTTAGAAATCTCTGCACATCTTTCCAAAGCAGTTAAATATAACTCTCTCGCATTAATTTTAATGACTACATATTTTTCTACTATATGGATATAAAGTAAAAATTTTAATCAATGTCCATTCAATGGGCAGTAAGTGTCCTCCTTCCCTCCTGTTTAAATTACACACAACATTGCCATATACATACTGATTCATATTTGTGGGTTATTGTATATTAGAATCTTTTTTAGGGTAATTCCATAAAAACTCAATATTGTTGAGTTAAAACATAAGCATTTTTAAAATTTAGATTGATTTCATCCTTTCTGAAGGAAAAAAATACAGCCTATTTTCAGTATTTTGTTACCACTTTTAAAAAGAAAAAGGTCCCTCAGAGCCCCCGTATTATTTCCAGGGGAAAACCTTCCCGGAGTGCAGGATGTGGGAAACGACCAATGCGATCCCATCCCATGGGGCTCAGATCCCCGCTCTGCCACCACTAGCTGTCCCATGTGGTTGCTATTAAAGTCAGTTAGTTGTTCTTTACCTCAGCTGCGTCAGCTATGAGACAGAGATCATACAGCACATGTTTCACTGGGTTGTTAGGAGAGGTAACCATTACCCGACAGCCCTAACTGACACTGGCAGTCTCGTCTCTAATTCATCACCCCACAAATCTGAAGTTAAAAATTCATTCACAAAGGCAGGCCATGGCGAAGCTACTGGAAGAGTTTTCATGACTCAATTTAAGCCTCCCCCTCCTTAAAAAAAAAACAAACTTTGTTAACAGTTCCTTGAGATGGACTACAAGCTTTCAAACTTTAGAAGAACTTACCAGTATCAGGACATTATGTAAACCAACGGTCGCCAACCTTTGGGACCTTACGGACCACGAGTGGTCCTCGGACCACCGGTTGGTGACTGCTGATGTAAACAATACATACTATAAACAAAGGTAAGAGTTAAAGGACAGTTTTCTTAAACACAGATGAAGTACAAACAATTTTTTAAGAAGCATCAGACCCCAGTAGGGAGTGTCTTGTAGAACAAAGTTTCAGCTGCCAGAACTTTTGGAAAAGACGGAATGTGAAGCATGCCATAGACTATAAAGCATTGTTCAATTTCAAATTCTCACACAGACATGAAACAACACAAACAGGCCCAATATCAATTAGTACACTCGTCAAATGAGATTAGATACCTCGTGGTAAAGTCTCGTGTCATTCATTCTGATAAGCACTCCATCAATTCTCAAGAAAAACCGCAACAGCAGGAAAAAGCTGGAAGGCATTACTCTCTGAAAGAAAAAAAGTGCATTAATATCTTAATGACAATTAAATATTGTTACTGTGCTAAAAGAAAATGAATTTGTTAAAGCATTGGAGGAGGGCTGAATTAGCATTATATAGGAATCTCTGAACTAGAGGTTCTTTGTCCTAGCACCAACGAAGGCTCAAAACTTTGTGTATATTATTTAACATCCTGGTTTCAGTTTCATACAATAGAAATATATTTTTTCTAGGTCAAAAAATATTTATCTTAAAAAGACAGCACAGCTCTGGCCAGTGCTGCCCGGTTAGGACATCGGCCTGAGCACAGAAGTGTCTCGGGTTCAATTCCTGGTCAAGGGCATATACCTGGTTGCAGGTTGCATCCCTGGTCCCGATGTTTCTCTCTCACTCCCACCCACTTTCCCTCCCTTCTACTCTCTAAAATCAATGAGGAAAAATATCCTCAGATGATGATTAAAAAAAAACAATTGAAAAAAACAGACAACACATACCTAAATAATGAGAAAATTATAATGTTCACTTTAAAAAATGGTAGTACTTACAGTGATGGTAACACCAGTAATATCAAAATGAAAGAAGAACCTAGTTCTTTGTTGCTGCTCATCTTTTATTCACTTTATGTAAAATAAAGACTTGAGACCTGAACTGGAATGCTCTAACGCAGTGCAGTCGATTAGGTACTGTGTCCTAACTGCCAAAGCCAAGTTCATCAGGTCATCATTCACGCCCCTGACATCTTCCATCTGTGGCACATCTATAAATGTCTGTTTCCCAAATGCAACCAGGAAGCCAGAGTTAGTGGAGAGTGAAAAGGTAGATTCTGGTGCAAGGAGAGAGGGGTGTGGGGTCCTCAGGTCTTCAAAAACAGTATGTTTGACCATTTACTAAATAGATTTTTAGTGCCTACCAAGTTCAAATTCTTACTACAGCAGGTGTTGGATTTATATAGATGCAAGGGTACAATCCCAGTGTTCAAGGAGCTTATCAAAGAGGAAAACAGACATATCCAATGTGGTGGCTGCTGTACAGAGGTATGCACAAGGTTTGAAAAGCACTCAGAGGAGCCCACCCAGGGTGGCTCAGTGGTTGAGCATCAACCTATGAACCAGGAGGCCACGGTTCCATTCCTGGTCAGGGCACATCCCTGGGTTGCAGCTTGATCACCAGTAGGGGGTATGCAGGAGGCAGCCAATCCATGATTCTCTCTTATCATTGATGTTTCAATGGGGAAAATTCTCTCTATCCCTCTCCCTTCCTCTCTGAAATCAATTTTATATATATCTTTAATATAATATAATATTATATATATATATATATATATATATATATTTTTTTTTTTTTTTTTTTTTAAGTGCTCAGAGGAAGTACCTGAGTCCACTGACAAAAGTCAGCAAGAGTGTGATACCTGAGCTGCCATGGAAGGAAAGCTGGCTGGGAGTTCTGGCTGGAGAGGAGGCGGCGTGTACCAAGTACTGAGGCATGAAATAGGAAGCTACATTCAGGGAACTGCCTGAAGTTCCATATAAGCACAGGGCAACATTAACCAAGAATAAAGAATAACAAGATAACCCCATGATGATAGTGGCTAACTGCCTAAGAGTCCCCAGCCACAGGTCAAGCACTTTCCTGCCCTTGACCTTTCCCCACCCTGTTCCCTGACCTGGAGTGTTCTCCTGGCCAGCACTTCCTGTCCTTCAGAGCTCAATTCAAAACTGGCTTCTACATAGGGCCTTTCCTACACTGCATATGGTCGCAGATTCCCCTTGTTATTCCCCCTCACAGTACCCATTACAAATGAACAGGTCTATAACTGTATCCACTTATGTGTTTACTTGCTTAAAGCCTCTATTTGACTATAGGTTCCATGGTGGTGGGAATACTGGCTTCGTTCAGCACCAGGTGCCCACTGCCTAGAAAAGGAGCCAGCACCCAGCAGGTGGCCCTTAGCTGTGGGCTGAACAAAAGAGGCCAGATGCTCGCTGCTGGGGAAAGGGCTGAGTCAGACGCACTGGAGTGGGCTAAGCAGCAAGGGACCCAAAGGAAGACGCAGTAACGCAGAGCAGGAGGCAGCACTGACTACGACAATATGTCACAGCAAGTCAACCTGAAAACACATCATTACCCAGCAGAGCGCTAGTTAAAATGTATGGGGAAGAATGACTTACAATATTTCTTCCAATTCAAAATTAGTAAACAGTCACATGACACAACACGGAAGCAAGCTGAAGTACCATTTCTGCACCGCACAGTGGGGAGACCAGGCATTAGGGGCCTGTGCTCTAGTCCCAATCCTACCACAATCCACGTATATTTTAAGACAATGGCTCCCTCCTAAGGGCATCTGGAAAGCTGTGGTGAGCAACAATGATGAGCAAGCAGCACCAACATTCAGGAGTTAAGGACCAGAGGCAGTCGCTGTTCTGCAGTGCACAGCACGACTCTATACAATAAAGTCCAACCCTGCATTCCACAGACTTCCACATCTCTCACCTGGCATCTAGCTAACCTTAGAACCTAATTCCATTTTACATATAAATAAAAAACTCACTCAATTATCCATAAAGGCAATGGCCTCGTAAATTAAGGAGAGATTATACTTCGTTTTGTTTGGAATTTTATTATTTCACTTTGAAAAATGCATCAATGGAATGCCAGCCTGTGTTCTCTGAGTCACTGACTGTCAGCCTGCATCTGTAACTGTCACACCCACAGTGACTCAATATGCACACACACGCACCTGGCAACTTCATTATGTCATTTAGTGGTCATATTATGCACTTACCTAGTGAAATACACCTCATTTTATTCCAAGTCAATTTCTTTTAAATTATAATTAGGACATTATGTTAATTTACTGAAAAGTAGTACCTTACCTATGAATTTCATTTCAGGGTAGTAAATGGGAGAAGGCACTTACAGTATTTATTTGGTTAAAGAAAAAAAAAAAATGGAGTGATGGGTCTGATGAGATGGCAGAGCAGTAACTTAGAGCAAGTCACTGAACCACCCAGGTTTTAATAACCTCTATATTAAAAGCGGGGCGTGAGGAACGACCTCAGGCTCTCTCTGTAAAGTCCCCAGGATGACATTTCTAACAAGGGCCCCTGAACCAGCACTTCGGAGTCCTCGGCGCCCTCCTCCATGAGACGTGTCCTACCCCCGACTCTCTGGCACCACATCCCTGCATCCTCCAGACATCTCTACTTCTCTGCTAGTCTCTGCTTTCATACAAGGGAACGTCACTGGTCCACACTCAGACCTCCAAGTGCACTAAGTGAGAAGAAAAACATCTCACGGTGATGATTACTCTTCGGTTTGAGACTTACTATTTGCTCTGGTACACACATGTTCCATTTATGCCCACACCCTCTCCAACACTTTCACCCACACAAACACGTGTGCTCCCCACATGCCTACCCACTTGCATACATCACAGACATAGCCACCCACTTGGATACAAGTGCCCAACCAGATATGCACATCATAATGAACATTCAACACCGCCAGCTCTGTGAGTGGGTAGACAAATGGAAAGGTACATGACTGAATGAGTCAGCACGAAGAAATCTAAATGACAAAGATAAATTGGGGGAGAATTCTGGGTGAATAGGGAGTGGGGTGCTCAGAAAACAGTGATGTAATGCTAGAATAATAGAGATATTGGTTCAAAATTAGTTACCCCAACTTAGATAAACTAGTCTTTTGGGAAGTCATTTATAAAACACAGAGGCTAAACTAAATGATTCTGTAAAAATTCATTACAATTCCAAAATCCTAGGATTCTACAGAAATCTTGACTTTAAAACAATTTACTGCTGCTTTTGATTTATTGTTTTCATTCTTAACTAGAGGCCCAGTGCATGAATTCGTGCACGGGTGGGGTTCCTCGGCCTGGTCGGCAATCCGACTTGGGGGATAGGGGGGGCCCGCAGGAGGTTGGCCATGGGAGGTTGGCTGTGGGAGCACACTGACCACCAGGGGGCAGCTCCTGCATTGAGCGTCTGTGACCTGGTGGTCAGTGCACATCATAGCTACCAGGTGATCGTCCGATCCTAATAGTCACTTGGGCTTTTATATAGAGAGATTATTGTTTAAATCACCATACTCACCATGATTGTGCTTCGAGAACAATGTTTGATGTTAGGGCCCATCTTTGACAGACCTTATGATAAGTGCTATAACGGAGCGGTTAAAAATAATGTATTTTTGGAGTATGGACAAGGGATATTTAACTCTGCTGTGGAGGGCCTCATAGAGGAGGTGACATTTTAACTAGGTGTTAAAGAATAAGGCATTTAATAAAAAGTTGTGATTTTTCTGGAAAATGTTAAGAAACCCAATTACAACCTAATATAAACAAATATGAGTAACTGCGGCGGCCTGCTTGTTTTCTTTTTACGCATGTTTCACCAGCGGCATTGGTAATGGAAGCAGTCCGTCCTCCAAGGAACTGAGACTTGTCATTCCTGTTTTCACTTGGATGCTGGAAGCTGAGTGTAGTTTATGGAGCTGAGTCCTGACACATGGTCACTTCCTTACATAGTATCCACCTTGCTGTCTGCTCAGTCGCTCCACATTGTTTTTAATTCAAAATGTGAAAATTAAGTCACAGTTTTCATTCAAATTACATAATAAGCAAACAAAGTACAAAGTGACCAGGCAGGTCTTTAAAAAATGCTTCGCGCCGAAACCGGTTTGGCTCAGTGGATAGAGCGTCGGCCTGCGGACTGAAAGGTCCCGGGTTCGATTCCAGTCAAGGGCATGTACCTGGGTTGCGGGCACATCCCCAGTGGGGGATGTGCAGGAGGCGGCTGATCGATGTTTCTCTCTCATCGATGTTTCTGACTCTCTGTCTCTCTCCCTTCCTCTCTGTAAAAAATCAATAAAATATATTTAAAAAAAAAAAATGCTTTGCTAAAGCCTTAACAATATATTAAGATTTTGTGAATTTTATAACGGACATTAATTAGTAAGATGTACTCTAGACTCAAATGAAACTGTACATGATATCATATTAAGACGTATAATTCAAAGTGAGTCTTATATTTCTTACCAATGGTAGAAACAGAAGAAAGAAATTTTAAACAAAAATCACAATACTCACAATTTTCACACTTAGGCTTGAAACTCCATGATCATGAAGTTCGTCCTCAAACAGGAGAACTTCTTCAAAAAACTTAATCTGC
The DNA here is from genome assembly GCF_028538775.1 of Myotis yumanensis. Lineage (NCBI taxonomy): Eukaryota > Metazoa > Chordata > Mammalia > Chiroptera > Vespertilionidae > Myotis > Myotis yumanensis. Next base: position 39,772,950 of record NW_027223768.1, read on the forward strand.
TCTCTGGCTTTCAATTTCTCTGTGTCTATATGATCTGTTGTAGGCACAACCTGAAAGAAAAGCGTCAGAAGGAGCACATAAAAGTCTTTCCGAGGAGCTGGAGACACAGGAAAGTCGCTAATGCTACTCCACAGCCTCCAGGAGGCTTTTCCTAAGTCAGCCCACAGTCGTGACCATCATTACTGCATCGGGTTAAAACAAGTTCCCGAAATTTCCTCACTCCTGGCAACCATGTGCCAGAGGGCCCCCTAAATTACTTCAATCAGGAGAGAGGAGAAAAGACATGAACTTATGAAGCATTGTAAGGGTCTGACGAACCTTGCTCCCCATGAGACTGCAAAGGAGGGATTTTTGTCTGTTCTCTGTGTATCCAGGGCTCCTAGGGTTACTGCCCAGCACGTAGTAAGAGCTCAAGAATGAATGAATGAATGAATGAATGAATGAATACATGATTTCTCAAAAACTGTGTTTTTGTCTTGGAAGCAGCACAAAATAGTTAACGCTTGGAATACAGGAGTGGCAGCAAGTGAAGACAAGAATTAAGTTGCTGCCACGAACTTCCACCTTCCCAAGATTCTAACAATCTCCGCAGAGACAAGGAGCCCCCACACAACCCTAACTCCTTACCTTTCTGCCTAAATACCCACATATGATATGGGGACTCCAATAACTACTTTTAATGAAAACAGTTACAGTGAAATACATTTTGTTCTCTATGACAAAATGTGATATTTAGAAACTGCAACCTAAGCCAAATTTCCCTCATTTCAGTCACACTGTAAGATTTCAAAATAAATAATAGGCAAACAAAGCAAATAAATAATAAGTAAATAAAGCTCCCACTAGGAGACCTACCTATTCCACCTTCTTGGTGTATTTATCATGGAGTAATCCACCCTAAGCAGGGCTTACATGATGCAATTTAACGTTCACATAGCGCTTTAGAATCTACTGGGAGCTTTCCCATCGATGACTTCGCATCAAAACTCTGCTGTGAGGCAGACATATGTTTACCCAATTTACTGATGAGACTAAGACTCAGATAAATAGATTAAGTAACTCCCCTAAGATCATACCAGTTCCCACATAGTACAGGAGGGACAGAAGTCCTATTTGCCCACATCTCTATTCAACTGTACAACTGGGAGCTGCTGCTACCAGGCCTGTCTAAAGCAGCGGTTCCAACCGGTGGTCCATGGACCACTGGTGGTCCGTGAGGTCTGAAAGGTTGGCGACCACTGGTCTAAAGCACAGGCCTGAACAACTCTCGATAATGACAACATTAAGGCAATAGTTCACTGCTCCCAACCACATGTAATTAAAATCCCTCCACTTTATTTCCTGCTGATAATCAATAAGCAAAATCTCTCACGTTAGGTTCTAAAGCCCCCACTACAGAAATAAACAGGTGAAAGTAGTAGTAAAAAATAAGCCATTACTAGGAAGTTCTAATGCCAAGATTGTCCAAGACAACTGATGATTCATAAAAGCAAAAAATAACAGTTACCTTTAACTTGAGGGATTCTCCAAGTAATGTTCCCTTATAATCTGTTGTAAAGGTCCAATCGTATGGTTTAATAACTTCCTTGGAGTGCTCACCCTCCGTCCTCAAATACCAAAATGAGAAGGATCAGATTTAGTGACACAGCATGCAGATCATCTGCATTCATTATCACACCAAATTACATTCCACACATGATGTAAAACCTCCTACTAATACACACGCTTGTCAGAATTCACTAACCCAAGGCCTTCTGTCTTCCTGCACACTTACTGCTGTTTAACTTGACATGTGCTGAGTAGTCTTCCCAGTTAGTCTCTACTCTGCCTGAGGACCTTTTGTAAAGCCCATCCTCCTTTATATCCTCCAAGGTACTAGTACAGAACAGGCACAAAGTAAATAATTGCTGCTTTGACTACCAAAGAAAATAAATTTTTCTTAATTTCAAAGGTCCTCAAATTTTCAATGCAAATCACAGCATTTTTCTTGAAAAACAGGAACATTCAAGTACACAGTGTACTCTTCACTAAAGAACACTAAATGCTCAAAAAAGAAACTACACAGAGCTCAGCTCAAATGTTACGCAATTAACTCAAGAAGCATTTAAGAGGTGGCGTAACTAATATCCATGTTATAGATGAGAAAGATTAATTTTAGGATAATCCAACTACCAAGTTTAATAATAATACTAGCCCCCCATTCTAATATCATTTCTTTCAACTCTCTTCTCGGTTTTACCCACAACTGCCCGGACTCTCACCTGCTCTCCTGCCACTCCTCCGCACAGGCTACTTTAAGCATTCCTTGGTAGTTATTCACACATCTTAAAGCATCTGTAGCATTGAACTCAATCCCAAAGCCAGAACCATGCTGGATTCTTAAAACGTTGTCTCCAAACATCATTTCCGGGAGGGATGGCATATGCAATTCATCAGCTAACCTATGCACAACCAGAAGTCAGGCAGGATTATTTTATATCACTGTTGACACTTTGGCTTCCTTCTCATCCCTACATTACTGAGTGAGTTAATTCACATGATATATTTTGTACAGTCTATAAATGCTTCCATCATCTATTCTCTCTATGTATATCTTTTTTTTTAACCTTCACCTGAGGGGAGATTTTATGTATATTTTAGAGAGACAGGAAGGAGGGGTAGAGAGAGAGAAACATCCATCAGTTGCCTCCCGTATGTGCCCGTCTGGGGAGAGAACCCGAAACCTTTGTGGTGCACACAATGCTCCAACCAACTAAGCGACCGACCAGGGCTGTGGACTTGGCAGTGGGCTAAAAAACAGATAATAAACAGAGAAGTAAATACATAATATATTATCCGCTAGTGGAGAGTGACAAAGATAATGGTGGGGGCCTGTTTTAGGTAGGATGATCAGAGATTGCTTCTGAGATAGAATTTGAGCCTCAAAACTACCTTGTGAGCTGAGAAACGCTGAGGTTAGGTACCTAATGACAGATTACAGAGCTAGTAAGTAGTAACACCAGGCCTCCTCCATTATGCCAGCTGCTTTATAAATCCTTGAGCCTCGTCCTGCCTCTCCCAGCCAGCATGGCTCAGTAGTGGAGAGTCAACCTGTGAACCAGGAGGTCACAGTTCAATTCCTAGTCAGGGCACATGCCTGGGTTGCAGGCTCAATCCCTATCCCCAGTGTGGGGCATGCAGGAGGCAGCCAATCAATGATTCTCTCTCATCATTGATATTTCTATCTCTCTCTCTTTCTCTCTCCCTTCCTCTCTGAAATCAATAAAAGTATATTTAAAATAAATAAATACTTGTCCCTCATTTGGCCAACCTCATTAGAAAAGAAAGTTATATTTGACACACTATGAAGCCAGGATCACAAATTATTAATCCACAGATGTGTTTTGATTTGCCTGAACAATATTTGAAATAGTTGCCAACAATGATGTGCTCGCTTCAGCCACACATATACTAAAATTGGAACAATACAGAGAAGATTAGCACAAGGATGATATGCAAATTCATGAAGCATTCCATATTAAAAAAACAAAACAACAACAATGATTGAGAGATAGCTGTCAACAAAAATTGAGAGTCTTTTTAGGAATCTGGACTTCTGGTTTCTCTTTTTTGAAAAAAAAAAAAGGAAGACTGGCAGTACTGGGCCTGGCAATCCACACAGCACTGACAGGCTGAGGCTGAGTAGAGGCTGCCCCCTTAACTGGGACCCTGGTGGTGCACCAGTCCCCTTAACCCTTAAGAAAGTTGAGTTTATAAAGGATTTTAAGTGGAAGCTACTCACTTCTGAAAAAAGCAGCTAAATATATAAATCACTCTGCCCATGACCCATCCCCTCAGTCAAAACCAGGACTTTCAATTTAGGGATGTAAGTTCAGCTTCTCAACCAAAGGCAATTATCTATGGGCTGGCAGGAACCCTTCAATTTTAGCCTGAGAACTCTTGCTGAATTGAATCATGGCCAAATAAGTATACTCTGACCTCTCTTTTCATAAGTCAAAATGACAGCCAAAGGAAACACAGACCAAGAGAGATGGCAGGAAAGAGCAGCGTGAGGTGGAGAGGGTGGAAATGTTAAATGACAGCAAGGGAAGCAGAGAGCAGAAAGCAGAGATGGAGAAATCCTATATAATAAAAGCCTAATATGCAAATCAATCGAACGGCAGAACAACGGTCACTATGATGCACACTGACCACCAGGAGGTAGACGCTCAACGCAGGAGGCAGTGCTGAGGAGCAGCGAGCCAGGCTCATGGCTGGCGGGCGCAGTGGTGGTGCTGGGAACCTCTCCCACCTCCGCTGCAGGTGGGCGGTAAGGAGCGAGGGGTCCCAGACTGCAAGAGCCCAGGACTGCGAGAGGGATGTCTGACTGCCGGCTTAGGCCCGATCCCCCCGGGGGTCCCGGACTGTAAGAGGGTGCAGGTGGGGCTGAGGGACCCAACTCCCCAACCCCCCCAACTCCCCCACCCTCCCCACGCCCCCACCCCCCCAGGACATGAATCTTGTGCACCGGGCTTCTAGTAACAGTAATAAGAGTAGAGACTTGTATATAGTTACTGTTGGGGCCACAAGAACTGCTGCTCATTTTCTGAGATAATTCCTATGTTTAATTTTCTCCTCACATACTATTAAATTCCCATCACTTAAGGCAACTTGGGTCTCTGTTCCTTGTAACCTAAAAGCACAGGTTCTATGGAAGTGAATTTTCCAGCTACACTATGTACCAAATTTATTTTGTGGAAAATTTTCAAAATGTATTATAGACTTTTCTGTGTTCTTAAACAGAAAACATAAAATATTATTTAACCTTTTCTTAATTATCAGAGATCATCACATTTAACATTCTTGTAAGATACTATGCTCAAGTTCGATGGAGTGTGTACACCCCTAGTAGTCCTATGAAATAGTCCTGTTACATATGTAAAAGAATCACTGTCACTAACTTACACGGCCTCAAATGTTCTCAATTCAGACTATCTTAAACACTGGCCAAACATAGTATCTTAATACCATTTCTTTTTTTTTTTTTTAATTTATTTGTATTGATTTCAGATAGGGAGGGAGAGAGAAACATCAGTGATGAGAGAGAATCATTGATCGCTGCCTCCTGCATGTCCCCTACCATGGAATTGAGCCTGAAACCCAGGCATGTGTCCCGACCAGGAACCCAAATATGACCTCCGGGTCATAGTTCGACACTCAACCACTGAGCCACACAGGCTGGGCTGAATGCCATTTCTAAGCTCAACCTTCACTCTTAACAAATAGGTATTACCATTAATAAGGCAGGGAAGACAGGAAGCCTCTATGGGATTTAGATGTCTTAAATCATTAAAGAAAGCACCTTAATCCAATACTTCCCCTAATCCATTTATTTAGCACCCTAGAGGTTTTAACACCCGGGGTGATGCATCACAGAAAATTTAGAATGGGTGAAGGTCTAGCCTTTCTTTTGTCATAAGGAAGGACTAAGTATACTCTGGCAGATCTATTTTAGAAATAACAAATACAGAGATTAAAGACCTAGGATTTGAGTGCCTTTAAAACTCACCATGCAACCAGCCCCTCTTAGAGAGTCTGTAAGTATATTACACGGTAAACAACTGGAGGCAACTGCTTTATATATGCACAAGTTTACCTCTATGGTGCAATATGTAACAGAGAAAGTGCCAGGGAGAGGAAAACCCAGACAGTAAATCAATCTACGGTGGGATGAAGAGAATTATTTTTCCCTTTGTTTTCTGCATTTTCCTTACTTTTCTTAGTGAATCTGCAAGAATATTACTTTATTTAATGTAGTTATTTATAACTAGGCAGCTAAACATTCTTTTACGACTCCCCTCTCTTCCCTGGTAACTTCCCTATTTCTCAGTCTTAAAAGGCCAGTGCTCCCCAGGTTCCATCTCATGACCGTTCCTTCTCTCCTAGAAGACTTTTAGATAATTTTCACTCACTCCCAAGGCTCCAGGTTTCAATTATAAGGTGACGATTCCCAAACCAAAACCCACGGACAAGCCCTAGCCGGTTTGGCTTAGTGGATAGAGTGTTGGCCGGTGGACTGAAAGGTCCCAGGTTTGATTCTGGTCAAGGGCACATTCCTGAGTTGTGGGCTCGATTCCCAGCGAGGTCTGTGCAGGAGGCAGCCAATGATTCTCTCTCATCATTGATGTTTCTATCTCTCGCTTTCTCTCCCTTCCTCTCTGAAATCAATAAAAAACATTAAAACAAAACACAGACAAGGCTTTTTTAAAATTGATTTTTAGAGCGAGAGGAAGGGAGAAGGGAGAGAGAAACATCAATGTGGAAGCAAAATACCCATTGGCAGTCCCCCTACCGGAGATCAAGCCCGAAACTCAGGCATCTCTGCCCTGACTGGAATCAAACTGGCAATCTTTTTTTGGTGCAGGGGACCATGCCCAACCAACTGAGCCACACAGGCCAGGACCATGGACAAGACTTTTTTAAGCTCCAGGATCAATACTATATCCAAATGCCTACTACGTCTCCACTTTATGACCCACACACAACTTACATTTCAACTAACTGAGCTCGCCCCCTGACACCTGTCCCTGCTCCGCTTCCTCCCCTTGTTCCAGGCAATGATTTCCATGCAAGAGCCCCAGCCAGAAATCTCGTCGTCAGGATAGTCCTCCTTCTCCCTTCCTCCCCTATCCAATGGTCACCAAGCCCAGGGACATAATCTTCTAAAAAGTCTCCAATCCATCCTCCTGGTCACCTCCAGAGAAATCTTTCAGAGCAGCAATTTTCAACCTTTTTCATCTCATGGCACACGTACACGAATTACTAAAATTCTCCGGCACACCAAAATATATGTTTTACCAATCTGACAAAAAATATGTATTTTGCCTTTCTCGCCTGGTCACTTCCCTGCCTAAATCTTAAAAGGCCAGTGCTCCCTAGGGTTCCATATCATGACCCTTTCCTTCTCTCCTAGAAGACTTTTAGATGATTTTCGCTCACTCCCAAGGCTCCAGGTTTCAATTATAAGGTGACGATTCCCAAACCAAAACCCACGGACAAGCCTTTTTTTAATTGTAATTGATTTTTAGAGAGAAAGGATTGTCACACCGCAGGGCTATGGTTGTGTTGGTTGTTGCCATTTTTTTTTTTTTATTTGACAATCTAAGGGCATGCCCCGACTAAATAGTCAGGTATTGCATGTTTTAAAAATTCCTGCGGCACCCTGGTTGAAAAATCCCTGTTTCACAGTCTACAGCTGATCATGCCGCTCCTCTGTGTAAAAGTGCTCCCTGTGGTGGTCACATAAAATTCAGAACTCTTCAGCCTGTGGCTCAAAAGCTCTCTGGGCGATGTCTCCCCCGCAGGGCCGGCTCCCCTTCTCACTCCTGCCCCTCGGGACCCCCAAGCGCCCTCCACACAGAAGCGGTTCCTCCAACAAGTCAGGGCTCTCCCTCTCCCTGACCTACCACCCTCCCCGCCTTCCAGGGGCCCCGCCCGCCCCATCCCACCCACTTCATGGAGATGCGGGTCGGGCATCCGGCTGCCCGAGGCCTCTCCGCCTAACGGAGCTCACCGCATCCCGCGTCTCTGAGCCCGCGATTCACACCGGGTCTCTCCCAAGACCCTGCCTCCCTCACGGCGGAGGCTCTGTCTCACCACCCGTCTCTCCAGCGCCCGGCGCAGCACCTGACGTGCTGAAAGCCAAGCAAGCATGTCGTCCCCATTAGTGACGCCCAGAAAGCAGGGCTGAGCCCCCCAGGAAGCAAGCATATCGCGCCCAGAAAGCAGGGCAGAGCCCCCCAGGAAGCAAGCACATCGCCCCCATTAGCGAGGCCCAGAAAGCAGGGCAGAGCCCCCAGGAAGGAGAGGTGCAAAGGTGACCGGGGCAGGGACGTGGGGCAGGTAGGGATCCTCCGAAACAGCCCTGCGCCACCCAAACCGGGTCGAGGGACAGATTCGTGCAGGCGAACCCAACCGAGGGTCGGGAGGGTGATGCGGTGATTGACCGGGGCTGTCAGTCAGGGGGCGGCCTCGGCCTGGCCTCCGCCCCAGGGGACGGTGGGGGCTGCGCGGGGCCGCCCTGCTCTTGCCCAGCCCAGCCCCCGCCCCGCGCCCCGCGCCCCGCGCCCCGCTCCGGGCCCGGAGCCTCACTTCTCCACATCCGCCGACTTCATGATGTGGGTCTTGGTCGCCGTCAGCGTCCAGGGCCCGAAGGAGAAGTCCTGGTGGCTGCTCTGGAAGCCGTGGATCATCATGGCCGCGGCGGGGGCGGCGCGGAGCGGGCAGGAGAGGCGGCAGCGGACACCGGTTTCCCCGCCTCTGCGGCCCGGCCCCCTCGGCTTCCAAGCCGTTACCATGCCCCGCCCCGCCCCGCCCCGCCGCCGACCCGACGCCCGCCCTTCTTTCCGCCCTCTTCTCCCCCCCTGCGCTTTTTGCTTCCGGGACCAGGCGCCAATGTTGCGTGACCCACGTTACGTCACGACGCACCGGAAAAGGGGCGAAGGAGAAACAGGTGAGGGGCCGGGCTTCGCCCGCGAGGGGCGTGGTCAACTTCGTGCCGTCCCCGGAACTCCTTGGGTGACGTCATCGAGGGGCGTTTATTGAACGGGGAACCTCGGGCCTGGTCAGCGGTGGGAAGGGCCGACTGATGGACCCGCTGGGCCAAGGCAGGGGTTGGGAGGACCCAGAGGTGGTTGGCGGGGGGAAGCCAGAGAGACAGGCGGACCCCTCGGGAGAACAGTAGGCAGGCAGAGACACTCCTGCTCCGACGGGGAAGGTAAACAGGAAGAAGGAAGGTGCCATCCAGGCTTGAAGATCAGCCACAGAGCTGAGGACCAAGGGCAGGACTTGGGCAGCACCACACTAAGAGAGGAAGGCAGAACCGCAGCCGCAGAGTTACTGTGCAGGCAGGGCACGTGTCAGAGCATCCAGCAAAGGCTCAGTCACAGAGGAGCAGGGGAAGAACTAGACCCTGAGCTGGGAATGCACTTCCCTTTTTCTCATGCTTATGGTTAGATCAAGTTCCACCTCCACCCCCGCTACCCCACCCGTTTAAAAGACCCTGGGGGTGCCCTGGCCTGGTAGCTCAGTTGATTAGGCCATTGTCCTGATGAGCCAAGGTTGCGGGTTCATACAACAATCAACCAATGAATGCATAAATGAGTGGAACAACAAATTGATGTTTTTCTCTCTCTCTCTCTCTCACCAATAAATACATTTTTAAAAAGAAAAGAAAAACCTTGGTGGAGTCTCTGTTCCTTACAATCAAAGATCCCTGTGGAAACAATGGGCTACTTTCAACATCGCCTTGAGTTGCCCTATCCACAACCCTCCATCCCCCAAATATGCACATAAAATATATAAGGGAAGGGAGGGAGGAGACAAAATAAGAATTCATGCTGTGGGGAATTTAAAAGGGGGGAGGGGCATGCTAGGGATGAGAATATAAATATTTTAGCAGTGTAATAGGGTAGGGAGACAGGGTCTAGAAGACCCATAGGATTTGAAGAGCTGAGAGAAGAGCAGAGTTGATTGCATCCAAATTTATTTTTAAAAAGGAAACATTGCCTACTCTCAACTTGTGGCATGATTTGGAGATAAAAGCAACCCATTAGTAAAGGAGAAATAAAAGCCAGCCATTGCAAACTCTCAGAGACTTTCAGATAAATATATTAGCTGACAAGTTCCTGAACAAATATACTTTTAAAATATATAGTCTTATACACTTCCAAAACATATATTTTTACTCATTGGTATATTTCCTTAACAATATACATGCTGAACAATCCTTCCAGAGCAGTTTATACCACTTTAACTCTTTTTTGTTGTTGTTAAATCCTCACTCGAGGATATTTTTTCATTGATTTTTTTAGAGAGACTGGAAGGGAGAGGGAGAGAGAGAGAAAAACATCGATGTAAAAGAGAGCCCCGACGATTGAGCCTACAAAAGCCTGCAATTGAGGTACATGCCTTTGACTAGAATCAAACCTGGGACCCTTCAGGCCACAGGCCGACACTCTATCCACTGACCCAAACTGTCTAGAGCTAACTCTTTTTTATTTAATAATATAATCCATAGTATGGCTATTCTAGTTTATTCAACCTCTGTGGATGTGTGTTCACTTTGTTTATATTTTTTGCCACAACAGATAATGTTTCAATAAATATTCTTGCATATGTATAGTCTGTATTGGTGTTTTTCTTTCCATGGGGTAGATTCCCGGGAGTAGGATTTCTGGGTCAAAGGGCATAGATTTATTTGAACTTAACAGATATTGTCAGATTGCTTTTTCAAGTGGCTATATACAGTATATGCAGGGTAGGGCAAAATAGGTTTACAGTTGTTTGTATGGAAATAATACAATAATTAATAAATAATAATACAAGAACGAACTGTTTCTAGTACTCACAACTGTAAACCTACTTTTGCCTTACCCTGTATACACTTTTACCAGCAGTAAGTGACCGTTCGGGACCCTAGTTCCAAATGCTGGTGTGAAGAAAACCCACCTCCAGAAACATCTATTAGTAGGTGTTGGGAGGGACCCGGAAATCTGAATTTTTTCAAGGATCCCCATGTAATTTGCTAGAAAGCAAGATTGGGGAGTCACAGGTTGACCTTGCTGCAGGATTTACCAAGAGGGGAATAAGGGGCAGGGAGCAGGAAAGCCATCTGATGGGACTCCCTTCTACTAATGGGCTCAAATGTAAACTCACATTATCACCAAGTAACATTATAAGTAACAGACACCCCAACAAGATTGGGAAAAGAAAATATTAATAATTCAACCATAAATTTATGTCTCAGTATCTGTCCATCCCATTGGTAATATTTATCCTTCAATAAATTTTTGTTTTTACCACAGTTACAGGGTAGAACACTGCCATCTGTGATGGAACATTTTAAATTCAGTTAAGTCTATAGCTTATGGATAGCATATGGCCATCATTCAAACAGTAATTGGAACAATTCTTTCAGCAATATTATTTTCCTGCAAAAAATTTATTTTTATATCAATCAAAAATACTTAAATGTTCTAATTTTGGGGAGTAGACAAACAAATTATTGTATTGTGTTGGATACAGTTATTAGAGGTACTTATTTGCTAAAAGCAACTATTGAATATGCCATGTTTTATAATCCCGGGTTGGCATTTCTTCATTCTTGTCTTTCCTATTCTTCCCTCCCTCCATCCCTAATCGTTCCCAATCCTTTTTCCCTCCCAATCTTCTTCTCCCTCTCTCCCCCTTCATCTGTCTTCCCTCTCTCCCTCTCCCCCATTTCCTCTTCCTCTTCCCCCTTCTCTTTTGCACCTGATCCATCTCCCAGGCCCACCAAGTCATCCACTGGAACTGTTGCAGCTCCAACATTGGCCACTAGGGGCCCTCTACTACCCTAGCCTGAGAGGAGAGAAAAAGTCTTTTATCCAACTTTCTTAACAGAAATACCATTAATTCTCATGGGTATTTTCAAAAGAATATCCCAAAGTAAACCAGAGGAAAATGAGAAGAAATAAAGAAAAGATGCTCCCAACAGCAAACAGTCGTTTCCAAGCTTAGAGGACTAAACCCGCCCAGCTTCTCCCTGAGGAAGCCCTCAGGGGAGCCAGCTTCCCTGCCAATAGCTCAGCTCCCAGCCTGCTGACATTATTTCCCCTGTCGCTCCAGCCCTGGGGGAGCTAAGGACATTCAGATGCCACTTGTCTTCGCAAGTCACAGCCCTGGTTTGTTCCCTTAGCGCTGCCCATCCCTTCATTTGAGCCATTTGGAAGCGAATTTGATTCCCGCCAGGATCCAAAGTGTCACATATTCTTTTGTGACACGCTGCAAACAGTTCGTCTCAGCTTATTTATTTATTTATTTATTTTGGATTTTGCTCAGGGTGATTTTTCATGAAATTATTTTTTTAATTGTGTAGTCAAATTTATCTTTTCTATTATTGTTACTTCTGGATGTGGTTTCTAGTTAGAAAAAAAAAATTTTCCCACTTTCAGGTGTAAAGGAATTTAATCTTTTTTCTTCTTCTAGAATTTACCTGGGTTTCCTTTGATATTTAGATCTCTGACACATTTGGGATTTGTCTTTTGCACAAACTCTTAAATCACCTCCTGGGCACAACTTTGATTGGTTTGGGATACGCCATTTTCTGGGAGGAGTCAGGAAATGATGGTGAAATGATCATAATCACTTATTAGGACATTACAGTTCAAGATAGATTCTAATAATAGTAATAATAATAAAATCAATAATAACAGCTAACTTTAACTAGAGCTTGCTAAATTCTAAGCATGTGTCAAGCATTATGTCATTTAATCCTCATAATTAATGTTAAAAACAAAATTCAACTGAGTAAATTTGAAGATCTCATTGGCCTTATTAAGTGACTCGTGAACCAGGATTGTACACATGGAAGATTTTTAAAAATATTTTTACTAGAGGCCTGGTGCATGAAATTCATGGATGGGGGGGTTGTCCCTCAGCCCAGCCTGCACCCTCTCCAATCTGGGACCACTCCAGGGATGTTCGATTGCTGGTTTAGGCCTGATCCTGCAGGGACATCCCTCTCATAATCCAGGACTGCAGGCTCCTAATCATTCTCCTGCTTGCCTGCCTGATTGCCCCTAACTCAGGGGTGGGCAAACTTTTTGACTCGAGGACCACAATGGGTTCTTAAACTGGACTGGAGGGCCGGAACAAAAGCATGGATGGAGTGTTTGTGTGAACTAATATAAATTCAAAGTGAACATCATTACATAAAAGGGTACGGTCTTTTTTTTTTTTTAGTTTTATTCATTTCAAACAGGCTGGATCCGGCCCACGGGCCATAGTTTGCCCACGGCTGCCCTAACTGCTTCTGCCTGCCAGCCTGATCACCCCCTAACCGCTTTCCTGCCAGCCTAATTGACGCCTAACTGCTCCCCTGCCAGCATGATCATCCCCAACTGCCCTTCCCTGCCAGCCCAATCGCCCCCAACTGCCTTCCCCTGTTGGGCTGAGGGGACTGGGGGACTGAGGCTGGATGAGGAGGGGCTAAGGGGACTGGGGGACTGAGGGGCTGAGGCTGGATGAGGCTGGACTGATGGGACAGGGCCCCGCCATCTTGTCAGGGTGTGGCAGTTAATTAGCATATTCCCTCTTTATTAGATAGGATTTTTTTTTTGTCTAAAGTTTTACATATGTCTCCTTTTTCCCCAATTGCTGCCCCTCCTCAGCCATTCCCACCCCAAGCAAGCCCCCACCGCCCCAGTGTCTGTGTCCATTGGTTATGCTAATATGCATGCATACAAGTCCTCTGGTTGCTCTTTAACCCCCTCTCCCCTACCATTTGTCTCTAGATAGATCTATTCTTGTTCATCAAATTATGTTGATCATTATATCCCACATATGAGGGAGATCATGTGATATTTATCTTTCTCTGGCTGGCTTATTTTGCTTAGCATAATGTTGATTTTTATAGGAAGAAGAGTGGGCAAGGGAGCTATTCACAAAGAAAACACAGGCCATGTGGGGACACGGACATCTTTTCTTTAGGGAGACGAGAACAGGAGGGACTTTATCATTCAGATTGCCTCTTCTTTCTATGGGGGATGGAGAGCCCATGGAACAGATTGTCTTGCTGGTGGTTGGCCAGAGAGAGTCCAGACTGGTTGATTAAGACTGTTTCTGGGAGAATGGGACAGAGTCCCCTACCTTGGTAAATCTGACGCCTGAGTGCCACTGATCACAGTGATGACATTTCCCAAAATGATGAACTCTTTTTTTGTTGTTTTTTTTTGTTTTTTGTTAATCCTTACCCAAGGATATTCATTGAATTTTAGGAAGAGTGGAAGAGAGAGGGAAAGACAGAGAAACATCAATGTGAGAGAAACACATAGATTGGTTGCATCCTGCACGAGCCCTGACCAGGGCCTGGGCCAGGGAGGAGCTTGCAACCGAGGTACGTGCCCTTGACCGGAATCAAACCCGGGACCCATTGGTCCACAGGCGGACCCTCTATCCGCTGAGCCAAACCGGCTAGGGCAAAAAATGATGAACAACGCTTGATGAGTTTTGAACAAATCAAACCACATGTTTTCCTCAGTTTACACAGGAATGGTATTCCTGGACAAACTGGTGTGTAACATAACCATGCCAACGAATTTCAGTTTTGGGGGATCCTTCAAAAGTCATGTATGTTAATAATGTGGACAACTTTCCCAACTCGACACCATACCCAGAAGTAATAACAACAGCAGAGTGGAATTGCTCTTAGTCTTGGACTGTCCCCTGCACTGCACAATGTCTGGCATCCATGTCCCTACCCACTAAATGCCAGGCGTGTCCTCTAATCATTATGGCAGCCCCAAAGGTTTCCAGAATGTCATATTCAGAAACACTGAATTAGATGCTTTCTGTTGCAAATAACAGAAATAAACCCATATACGCTTAATAGACAAATATTTATTGGCTTTCGTAACTGATTAGTCCAGGGGTACAACTTCAGGGAAGGTTTCATCCAGGGCCACACAGTTTAGCCAGCATCTAATTTTCCCTATTTCTCACCTCCTTCCCCTTTTCTGTACTCCGTTTCCTAAATTTTGGCTCCACCCAGTATTCTCGGCAAAATGTCCTTGAGGCTTCGCTCTGACCAGTCTCCCTCTCTGAACTGACCACGTGGCTGAAAAAGATGGGAAATGCTGACAATCAGAGCCCACCTCCGGAACTGGGGGGACATCGCTGCTATGCAAACTCCATAGCTGACCCCCAGAGGGAAGCAATGTTTTTCTCGAAGGAAACTATGGATGCTGAACAGACAGCAACTATCCACAATTTCTGCAGACAGTGTCTCTGGGAATGGGTCCTGAAACTCAACATTTTAACAAACTTCCCTAGAGTTTCTCTTCATTGTAAAACAGCTTTTATGGAGACAACATTTAAATCCCGACAAGGGTTCTAATGTCTCCACACCTTCCAAGGTACTTGTCATTGTCCTCTTTATTAGGGCCATCAATTGAGGGTGTGAAGTAAAATTGTTTTGTTTTGCTTTTAAATATATTTTATTGATTTTTTACAGAGAGGAAGGGAGAGGGATAGAGAGTTAGAAACATCAATGAGAGAGAAACATCAATCAGCTGCCTCTTGCACACCCCCTACTGGGGATGTGCCCACAACCAAGGCACATGCCCTTGACTGGAATGGAACCCGGGACCCTTCAGTGCGCAGGCTGACGCTCTATCCACTGAGCCAAACCGGTTAGGGCGTAAAATTGTTTTTGTTTTACCGATTGATTGATTGATTGATTTTTAGAGAAAGAGGAAGGGAGAGAAAAAAACAGGGAATTGTTGTTCTGCTTATTCATGCATTCATTGGTTGCTTCTTGTATGTGCCCTGACCAGGGATCAAACCTGCAACCTTGGTGCACCGGGACGATGCTCTAACCAACAGAGCTACCAGGTCAGGGCTAAAAGTGTTGTTTTGATATGCATTTCCCTAATGACCAGTGATGTCCAACAGTTTGTTCTGTGCTTAATGGCCATTGGTACATCTTCTTGGGAGAAATGTCTGCTCAGATCCTGTGCCCATTTTTAAGGTGGGTTGTTTATCTTTTTATTACTGAGTTGTAGGAGTTCTTTATATATTCTGGATGCAAGTCCCTTATCAGATATGTGAATTGCACATATCTTATCCCATTTTGTGAGTTGTCTTTTCATTTTCTTCATGGTGTCCTTGGAAGCATTAAAGCTTTTAATTTTGATAAAAATCCAAGATATCCAGCTTCTCTTTAATTACTTGTGCCTTTGGTGTTGTATCTAAGAAGATCCAGAAGTTTGAGAGCCAGAGGCCTTTGAAGACATGCTTTTATTTATTTCCTTTTTTCTTTAATGTATTTAAAATGTTTTATTGGGTCAGGCCCTGGGCCTATAGTGGTGAATAAAACAGACAGGGTTGCTGCCATGGAATTTATGTCTACCACTGGAAGCATACTAAAAACAGATAAATAGAAAAAAAATATGTCATAATGGGACAGATTTCTATGGAAAAGAACAGAGAGCTCCGAGAGCAGAGGGTGAAGGATCCCTTTCAGATGGGTCAGGAGAGACTTCTCCGAGGTGGCACTGACGCTCAGATGTGAAGGGTCTGAAGGATCCAGCCATAAATATGGGGGAATAATTTTTCTTCTGGAACAGACAGCAAACTTCCTGATTTTGCTTTGACTAGTTTTATTTGGATTGAGAAGATATTTTGTACCAAAGATGTCTCATCATATGTCGATTCCTCATGAGCATTTAGGGTTCACTTGGGCAAAACCTCTCATTATTTTAGTACAGAAGTCTTTTTTTGGGGGGGTGGGGGTCCCAAGGGGCATAGCTTATGAAATTGATCTAGGAAAGGAGAATTATTTTATATCTTTCCCTAACTCTTTTGGAAAAAAAAATTCTTGCTCAAATCAATGTTGTTTTTCACACAACTGTCACCTGTACAGCAATATATAGTGAAATCGTTACTTAAGTAATTTTTGTTTTCTCTGCATTTGACTGAATATTGTTCATGGCTCAATATTAGCTCTAGAGGAAATAAAAACCAATCTTAAGAGCAATTGAAAAGATGCACTTGTTGGCAGCAATTTCTCTCCTAGAATGAACAGCAAGTTCTGAGCTCTTGAGTGATGGAAAGAAAAACCTTTGTGATAAATAATATATTTGATAATGAGCAGCAGGAGAAACAAATGTTTTCATTTGAAGAGTTCACAATGGAATAAAGTATGGGATGGGCAGTTTTTGCATCATGGGTGGATATGGAGCCCAAAGAGCCATAACTGTAGATTTTCATTCTCGCCATGTTAGTTTATGCCATATATTTTCAGACCTTTCTCTAATTCCAATTTTCAAAGGGCTCGGCTCTCGGGTTCTATGGCGCTAGTGGATTTACGTACATTATCTCAATTCATCTTTTAAAGTCTACAGATAGGCAGGCAGGAGTGTGCCTAGATTATTTCCGACAAAGCCGAGGTTCAGAAAGGTTAAATAACTTCCCCCAAGGTGCCAAGTCTTTGCCAGTGTGGGAATCAGTGCAAATGAAAAATTCATAATAACTAGGGATTTTAGAATAAAAGTATAAACTACTCTGGAGAGCAGACTGCTGGGATCCTTCAGCACCTGGCTCGCTGGTGACCTGGACTCAGAGGAGCTTCAGCCCCGTTTCTGACCAAATGAAGCACCTGTCCCACAGGAACGGTAAGCCATCCAGTCACTCTCTCCCCACCCCCCATGCGTCCCTGAAGACAAGCGGGGTGCTTGGCAGGTGCTGGATAGTCAATTATTGTTCTAAATGCCGCCTCAGTGGCCTAATAATAACAAGAAAGCAGTCCCCACAGTGCCAGTGTGTAGACAAGGGAATAATCGATGCATTTATCAAAGTAGATGGATTTCTGGGGAATTTGAATCCTGCCCCAGGGAAAGCATTCATTTTCTCTGGAGTTTGAACTTAACTTCCCACCCGATTCTTTGCTGCCCCGTCTCTTGCTCTCTTCTTCCCTCCCTCCCTTCCTTTTAAAGCAGTTTTACTGTTTGCTTGCACTTTGCGTCCTCTGGGTAAGTTTGCTGCATAGAAAGCTCAGGAGAGGGGACATAACCCTTCTAAGGAGGCTCCGTTCTGTCCCGCGACCTGGCAGCGCCAGTTTGTGAGCATCGCGCGTTTGGCTCAGAGAGAGGGGAGAGCAGCCTGGTAAACATCCACCCCGTCACCCCCAGGGGTGTGGGTCCCCTCCGCAGGCTGCGCGGTGGCTCCTGTGCTACTCCGGGCCGGGACAGTGCCTGGCACCAGGCAGACACTCACATGTTGGCCGGATGAATGAAAGGTGAGCAGGGAAGGATGCCAGGAGTCCAGGCGAGGCTGGAGGAGGCGACGGGGCTGCGCGGAGCCTCCCGGAAGAATCCGAAAGTATGAGTGTGATGCCGGGAGAAATGGAGAGGGGACGTCCTGGCAGTGGAAGCGGGACGGAGGAACGGGACCGGGAAGGCCGGGGCCTCGGGGGTTTGCGGGCGCCGAGTGGGGCGAACCGAGAGGTAAGGGCGAGACAAAGAGCCGCCGCCGAGGCCGATCTTGGGAAGAAATGAAAAAGGGGTGGCGGGGGCAGGGCGGACGCGCAGGAAGGGGCGTGAGGACCTGGAGGGGCAGCGCCGGGGGGAGAGGGGGGGGACGCGGGGGGCGGAGGCGCGGGCGGCGCGAAGTTCCCGGCCTGCGCCCCGCGGGTCCGCGTGCTGGCGGCCGGGCGGGAGGAGCGAGCGGGATCGGGGCTGAAACCCGAAACCTCCGGTCCCGCGCGGCCGGGAGGAAGGAAGCGGCGGCGGCCAGGCGGGCGGTGGCCGGTCGGGCCCTGCGCTGCCGCGGCGGCGACCCCTCGGTGAGCAGGCGGGGCGCGGAGCCGGGCGCGGGCGGGATGGAGCGCGGCCGAGGTGGGGGCGCAGGGCGGGGCGGGGCCGGGGCCGGGGGTCCCCGAGCCCCTCCCCACGCCTCCCCGCCCCGCGGAGGTAGGGCTGTCCCCTCGGCCGCACCCGCCAGGCGGTGGGAGCCCGAGTTCTTTGTGGAGGATCTGGGGGGCGCGCCCATCCCGGCAGCCAGGGCTGCCCAGTGGCCCTGCTCGCAGCCTCGCCCCGCGTCTCCGGCGCCGCGGAAGCCGCTGCCAGGACCCCGGAGAGGGAGGACGGCGGTGCGTGCCCGGGACCGGCTCACTGGGGTCGTGCGCCCCCAGGCCGAGGGGCTCAGGCCCCGCTCGGGGACAGGCGTGGGGGGCAGAGCGGCCTCGCCCTGCGCTGGAGCCGCGAGGACCAGGTGAGCAGCATCCTCCGCGGGGTTCAGGGCGCTGTCTCGCCACGCCTGGCGGGGGGCGCGCCCAGAAGTCTCCGGCTACCCTGGCGCCGCGGGGTGGCGCCTCCGCCCCTCCGATCGAGAGGGAGAGCCGGCCAGCTTTGGGGGGCTTGGCCGGCCTGCTGCTCCCCCTGGGTCAGAGCTTACCCTCGCCACCTTTGGCAAAGGCCCGCGGGGCGAGAGCCCGCGGGAGGGCCGGCCGTCCTGTGTGCTTCTGCGACTTCTGCGCTCCAGCCACCACGCAGCCCAGCCGGGCGCTGGCAGCACTTGGGGCCACAGCTCTGGGCTGTGCTTGTGCCTTTGATCAGTTTGGGGAAGTGCTTTTAGATCAGGTCATTTGACGGAGGTGGTGTGGCTTTGGAGGGAAAGGACCTCCATTCCTGGATGAGTTCAGTGGGGATAAGGGTACGTTATGTGGGCCGGCCGGTGTCCGGGGCTGGTGTCCGGGGCCGGTGTCCGGGCCAGCGGGTGTCCGCGAGCTGGAGGCTGGGAGGACCAGCCGCACAGCGCCTCCTCCCATCCAGCCGGCCTCCTCCCCTGCGACCTGGATCTGGACAATCCTGGGAGAGCTTAGCATCCCAGAGAGTCACCTCCCCGCAGCCCCCCAGTGAGACAGGTGGGGAGAGGCCGGAAGCAGGAGGAGGGGTGGGAGGGACCGAGTCCGCACAGTCCAGACTCTTCACCCAACTCTCTTTACCTGGGATTCCCGCCACCCCTTTGGGCACTTCCTCCAGAGCACCCCTCTCTGTCCTAGGCCACACCCCTCTTATTTTATACTTGAAGATGCTTCCAAGCACTTTCATACACTTGTTTGTTTCCTTCACCTGACAGCCCTGTGGAGGGTGTAGCCTTGTTACAGTATAGGCAGGACACTGAGCCTGGAGAGATGAAATTCTCTGTCCAGCAGATTGGGAGCCAACATGGAAGTCGGGTCTTCTGACGTGGCTCCATCACAGGTGGGGCCCTGACCTGCTCCCCCCCCCCCCCGCAGGGAGATTAGGCCCCTCATATAGAGGCCTGCTGAGCGTTTTAGAGGCGAAATCCTAGGCCTCAAGTCCTCCCCTTTTGTTGCCACCCTGTGCAGTGGGGGTCTGAGAGACGAAGTGGGCTGTGTGGTCGGAGGGGCTGAGCTCTTTGGGTTTGAGGAAGGCAGAAATGGGCTGAACTGAAACTGGCCTAAATGTCAGCCAAAGGAAGTTCGGTTCTGTGTAGTGTAAACTCTGTGCTGGCTGGGGCTGGTCAGGAGGCTGCCTGCAGGAGGAGGGCTGTGTGTGTGTGTGGTGGAGAGGGGGGGTGGGGGGGATGGCGGGGGAAATGCCTTCCGGTAAAGGGACGGGGGCAGGTGCAGGTGCCACAAGGCTCCAGCACAGTGTTGCCTGCCCTCAGGGGGAGCTTATATTTTAAAATAGATTTTTATTGATTTCATAGAGGAAGGGAGAGGGAGAGAGAGAGAGTAACATCAATGATGGGCGAGAATCATTTATCAGCTGCCTCCTGCACGCCCCCCACTGGGAATCAAGCCAGCAACCTAGGCAGGTGCCCTTGACCGGAATCAAACCTGGGACCCTTCAGATAGAGCAGGCTGATGCTCTATCCACTGAGCCAAACTGGCTAGGGTGGGAGCTGTACATTTTTTATGGGGAAAAAAGCTCCATGTTTTTTAAAGATGACAACTAATTCAAAATGTTTTTCATAACGTGCAGACTGCCAGCTTGCACCCTCTGCATTAGCCCTTAGGAGGCATTGCTGTCCTGTGAGACACAAACACACCTGAGGTGAGAAGCAGTGTTTTCTCTTCCGATGTTTTTCTTTGAGAACAACAACCACAGAAAACCCTCAGCAAAACTGGAGGTAGCTGCTCGCTCTCTCTGGAATTTGGTGGAAGGACTGACTTTATGACTCAGTTGTACTATCAAGTTTTCCCTCCAGTTTTTCATTGAATTGTCTGTGATTCCATCAATTTGTGAGGCTCTTACGAAATTCTGGAGTTTAATTCTTTTCTTGTTAGTAAGCCAAATATCTTGCCTTTTGTGTTTTCTCCATCTTTGTTTATTGTACCTTTGTGCAGGAGTATTTAACTTTTAGGTGGTTAAGTCTATATTGATTTTTTTTTTTTGGTGGCTTCAAGTTTTCCTGATTAGGAAATCCTCTCCATCTCAATATTAAATTTTCCCTTCTCCATTTTTTCTTTGCTATTGTTTATTTAAATACTAGAGGCCCAGTGCACAAAAAATTTGTGCACTCGGGAGGGGGGGGTCCCTCAGCCCGGCCTGTGCCGTCTCGCAGTTTGGGACCCCTCAGGGATGTCCACCTGCTGGCTTAGGCCCACTCTCCCAGGGATCGGGCCTAAGCTGGCAGTCAGATATCCCTCTGGCAGCCCGGGAGCCCTTGGGGGATGTCCACTTGCCAGCGGGAAGCAGGCCTAAGCTGCAGTTGGACATCCTTAGCGCTGCTTAGGAGACGGGAGAGGCTCCCACCACCACCGCTGTACTGGCAGTCGTCAGCCTGGCTTGTGGCTGAGCAGAGCTCCCCCTGTGGGAGCACACTGACCACCAGGGGGCAGCTCCTGCATTGAGCATCTGCCCCCTGGTGGTCAGTGTGTGTCATAGTGACCAGTCATTCTGCTGTTAGGGTCAATTTGCATATTACCCTTTTATTATATAGGATAGAGGCCTAGTGCATGGATGGGGGCCGGTTGGTTTGCCTTGAAGGTTGTCCTGGATCAGGGTGGAGGTCCTGCTAGGGTGCCTGGCCAGCCTGGGTGAGAGGCTGATGGCCGTTTCTGGCTGGTCACACCCCCTTCAGGGTGGGGGCCCCCACTGGGGTGCCTAGCCAGCCTGGGTGAGAGGCTGAGGGCTGTTTGCAGGCTGATCACACCCCCTTCAAGGTAGGGGTCCCCACTGGGGTGCCTGGCCAGCTTGGGTGAGGGGCTAAAGGCTGTTTTCAGGCTGCCCACAGCCCCTTTAGGGTGGGGGGCCCTACTGGGGTGCCTGGCCAGCCTGGGTGAGAGGCTGATGGCTGTTTTCAGGCTGGCCACTGTTGCGGTCTGGAAGCAGGTATCTGAGATTTATTTATCTTCTATAATTGAAACTTTGTAGCCTTGTGTGGAGCTCAGGTCCTCAGGGCAGGCGGGAAGCTTGGCTTCCTCCATCACTGGGGGCAACCTAAGCCTCCTGCTAGCTCCAGCTCCGTGGCGGCCGCCATCTTAGCTGGGTTAATTTGCATATTTGCCCCTGATTGGCTTGTGGGTGTAGCAGAGGTACGGTCAATTTGCATGTTTCTCTTTTATTATATTAGATATTTTAAATTACTGTTTTTCTTACTTTTTTTCAGTTTCTCTCCTCCTTGGCACCAGGCTTGACTTGGTCAGTGAGCCCCTTTAGCCAATGTGGCATGTATAATTTCTTTCATTTTCATAGTGACATTTTTTACCAAGTTTTTTTTTTTTTATTAGTTCTGCATCCTTTCTTCAATTTAATGTTTAAAGAAATGGCAGAAAGGTCATCTGTTACATAAATAAAATGAGCAAAGAAGCATCTACCCGAGTAACATAGGAAATCCACAGAAAAACCTTGTGATAGCAGAAGTAATTATCAGGCCAGGCTGGGGTGCAATACAAAGGAAATTCTCACTTAATTCTAATTCCAGTCTGATTCACCAAGTCTTAAGGATGAGCTCTTCTGCAGGTGGGAGAAGAGGCAGGAAGGACATCGGGACGATAAAAGCATCGTCATGTGCAAAGTCATGGACTTGGAGGACGGAGAGTGATCCGGGGTAGCCCAAGTGGAGGGTCCTGCGAGTGAATACGTCCTGTGGGTGCCAGAGAACGACATGGCACGATCAGGCTTGAGTAGGGGACTGGCAGCCTGGCAGCAGATTGGAGTGGGGGCAAGATCAAAGATAAGACGAGATGGAAACGTCTGGTAGTCCTCGGGGAAGGTGGGGGTGTTCTGAGCTGGGGCAGTGGCAGAGAGGATGAAGTTTTGAGTGAGAAGTCAGTGATGCGCTCAATGTCTGGGATAGGAATGGAACCAGCCAACGCCTACATACGTGATTTTACTGAGAAGGTCAGTATGGAAATCCAAGGCTCACTCATCTTCCCGGCAGCACTGAAAGTGCAGTCCGGGCCTTACACGGCAGGAATACTGGCAAGAGGAGCCTAGGGCACCCACATTTCCGACGTGAGTGAGTGAGAGAGTGGGTGGTGTTCTTTCGATGGTAGAGAGAAACGTGAAGAACAGCATGATGAGATGGTGGATTCCATCTGCACTTGTTGTGTCCCAGCTGCCTGGGCGTGACATCTGGGAGAAGACATCCACCATGGCTATGAAGCCGGAGCTCCAAAGAGTTGTCCAGGGCAGTGGCCGGCAAACTCATTAGTCAACAGAGCCAAATATCAACAGTACAACAATTGAAATTTCTTTCGAGAGCCAAATTTTTTAAACTTAGGTAGGTACATTGTTATTAACTTAATTAGGGTACTCCTAAGGCTTAGGAAGAGCCACACTCTAGGGGTCAAAGAGCCGCATGTGGCTCGCAAGCAGCAGTTTGCCGACCACGGGTCTAGGTTATTGGTGGAGATTTTGGGATCATCTTTGTTTAAGTGGGTACAGAGGGAGCTTAAAGAGAGAGAGATGCGATATCAAATCCGTCTCTATTTTCAGTTACAGTTTACATTTGCTATTATTTTGTATTCTTGTTGGGTGTGTGCATATATGCATAGTGGTTAGACAGTCATGTACATTACACAGTGGAAATAGGATTCTTTTCTTTTTTGCAAAAGATACGAAATCCAGTTGAAATTGACTTGAGCAGAAAGGGAAGCTCCTGGCTCATGCCTGAGCTGCTCAGGAGTCTGTTTGGCTTCAGGCAGGGGTCCAGGTTGAGATCATTTCATTGGGTCTCTTTTTCTTACCTCCTCTGTCTCGGGCTGTCCCCCAGGAAGTGTCTTTCTCCCATCTCTCCCCGCAACAGTCTCCTTATGTCTCATAAGCTGATTGGGTGGTGGGAGTTGGGATATGATTGACAAGGCGTTAAGTCGTGTGTCACATCCACGAAGGCACAGGAACTCACACTATGGAAAGAGGGGCTCTACAGAGGAAGCTCAGGGCAGCTACCAGAGCAAGGGGAGGGGATGTAGAGGAGCAGAGGGTTCGTTTCCTCCATGAGAAAGGAGGGAGTGCCCCAGGAGGGAGACAGTAACACTTACAGGGCAGGATGATTACAGGTAAATGGGGCTGGTCAGGAGCGAAGGAGGGAGCCGCAGGAGAGAGCAGGATTGGGGAGCCCAGGGAACAGGGAGTCACAGGCAGAAACGGAAGCAGTCGAAGGCGTCCCTGCTATGGAGAGCTCAAGGAAAGGTGGCTGGATTCGGCTAGGAGGTCATTGGCAACCTTGCCCACAGCAGAGATCAGCACTTGTTATAAACTTTGACTGAGACTATCTTCTAGAGGGGTCCTTTTCTTACCTGCCGTGCGCACTCCCACCCAGCCCTGGGGATGGCCAAGGGAGGGCAGAGACGTGGTGATGGAATCAGGAAATCTGGGCTCTGTCAGTAATTAGGTGCATGGCTGTAAGTAACTCCCTCCCCTCTTGGGCTTCAGTTTCATCTGCAAAATAGCACGACTCGAATGAACTACTTCTCAAGGTCTCTCTTAGGTTTCAAATGTTGGGGAGTCATGAATATGATCACACATTTAAAAAATGGTCTCTCTATTGAATATCAGATCTAAGTAGATATTAATGAGTAGGGGGATATAAAATATTCATTTTCTCTACATACAAAGTGCTGTTGGGAGATCGACGGGGACACCGAGGGAGAATTTCTAAGCCATCTGGAGGGGAAAGCATCTTCACCTGAAGTAAAACTCGTGCTAGAACACGCGCGTCTGAAAGGATAACTAAAATAGAAAAGGAAAACGGTGGCTAGGAAGTGGTGCTCCGGGTCATCCCGGGGGTGGAAGGTTCCAGAAAGGGGTCTTCAGAATTTTGCCTTTAAGGGGGACCTTGAACTAGATGTTATGCACACGAGCGGCACAGGGAGGTCAGAGGCTTGGGCAAGGCTGACGCTGGCGATCGCCACCTTCCCCGGCTCTGTGAGCCCACCTGCCTGTCCTGTCCCTTCCACTGGAGAAAATGCTTAATGACAACAAGCGAAGGAAAGGATAATGAGGAGGCTGTTTTAATCCAGGGAGACATCATGGAGACAGTGAGACACAGTTGAATTCTAGGTACATTTCAATAGTACAGCCAGCAGGTTGGCTGAGGGGCTGTGAGAGGAAGTGAGGCGTCAGGAGGCCTCAGTGTTGAGGGTGTGAGCAGCGGGAGCGATGGGGCAGCATGTGAATGAGATGGAGAAGAGGTGGAAGGAGGAGGTCTGAGAGGCCAACGATTGGAAGTCGGGTTTGGACACCTTAGGCTTGTGCACCAGTGACATCTGAGTACCATGCTGAGCAGCTGCGGATTGGGCTGGTCGGGAACTCCAGCGTGGCCTTGGCCTTGGCTCCTGCGGGAGCAGGGCCTCCACGCCACGCCCTCGGTCCAGCTGCCCAGGAATCAGCGCCTGGCGCTGGCAGCAGCAGCAGGTAGACTGGGAAGCGTCCGGGCAGCTCTGGCCTGGCCTGACCCAGCTCCGCCTTCAGGATTTGTGGGGATCCCGGATCCCGGCAGCATGGCCACGGGCCAGCGCTGGAGGCTTTGCTGAGCCTCCTCGGGAGGAGCTGGCGGTTCCGCTCCTCTCCCGCCCAGGCAGCCACCAGGTCCAGACGGTGCCCGTGCCTGGGAGGTGTTTCCATAGTGAGGTCTTGCTCCTCCTTCGATGGCTGAAGCCGCCCCCTCGCACTGTGGTCAAGCCATCACTGGCTTTTCTCCTCTTTCCGGAAGCTTTCTCTCGGGCCGGGACTCTGCCCTGGTGACTTGGCTTCACCATGACGTCAGCTGCTGTTTTTGGAGTTTCTGGGAGGCTCGCGGGGACCCTCCCCTGTCCGTGTTGACCGGGAAACAGGAGGGCGATGATGGCAGCTCTCAGTGTTGCTGGTGGACGCCTGGAAGAGCGGCCAGTGGCCCTTTGAAGAAATTCAGCTGACAGTCCGTGGCTCAGAGTCCAGCTTGGCTCAGGACTGAGTGTTCCTCTCATTACCCAGCGCGCACAGAAAGCGCTTCAGCAGAGGCGTTTGGTGAACAGAGAGTTGGGTTTGGGTTCAGTATGTGATCCAGGAGGGTGCAGCCCCCTTACGAGCTGTATTCAGGGGCTCAGCCGTGGACTAGTCCCTCGTGAGGAATGATCCGTGCCCGACACAGCCTGAGCGTCCTACCTGTTCCAGCAGGGGTTCCTCTAGGGCTGTGGTTCTCAACCTTCTGGCCCTTTAAATACAGTTCCTCATGTTGTGACCCAACCATAAAATTATTTTCGTTGCTACTTCATAACTGTAATGTTGCTACTGTTATGAATTGTAATGTAAATATCTGATATGCAGGATGGTCTTAGGCGACCCCTGTGAAAGGGTCGTTCGACCACCAAAGGGGTCGCGACCCACAGGTTGAGAACCACTGCTCTAGGGGCTTTCTATGATTCATCTCTGTCTGTGGGTGAGCGGCTGTGAGGATCACCCTGCCTTCATCTCGTGGCTCCCCAAACCCTGTGGGGGAGAGAAGTTAGAGAGCAGGTACCCTGGGACTTTTTTTTTCAATGTTTTAAATTATGGTAAAATACATATAACATAAAATGTAGCATTTTTGCCATTTTTAAGTGCACAGTTCAGTGGTTCTTGGTACATTTCATATAGTGCAACCATCTCCACCATCCGTGTCCAGGGCTCGTTTCATCTTGCAAAACTGAAAAATAGCTCCCCATTCCCTTCTCTCCCCAGCCCAGGCAGCCATTCTGCTTTCTCTATGCTATTGACTATTCTGAGTGCCTCATGATAAGTGGAATCGTACAGCATTTGTGTTTTTGTGGCTGGCTATGTCACTCAGCATCATGTCCTCAGGATTCATCCATGTTGCAGCATGTGTCTGAATTCCTTTCCTTTTAAAGGCTGAATAGTATTCCGTTATATGGATGGATCACATTTGGCCAATCCGGTCATTGGTTGATGGACACTTGGGTTGCTTCCACATTTTAGCTGTTGTGAATAATGCTATGAACGTGGGGGTACAATATGTCTTCAAGACCTTGCTTTCAGTTATTTGGGGTATATACCAGAAATCGAACTGCTGAATCAGATGGTAATTCTGTTTAATTTTTTGAGGAATGACCATCTGTTTTCTACATTGGCTGCTCCATTTTACATTCCCACCAACAGTGCACAAAAGCTCCAATTTCTCCACATTCTCACCAATACTTGTCATTTTCCGTTTTCTTCTTTCTTTTCTTTTCTTTTTTTTTCATAGTTGCCATCCTAATGTCTGTGAGGTGGTATCTTGTAATTTTGATTTGCTTTTCCTGATGATTAGTGACCTTGAGCATCTTTTCATGTGCTTATCAGCCATGGCTTGTTGTTGTTGTTTTGTTGTTGAGTTTTAGTTCTCAATATGTTCTGAATATTAATTCCTAATTGGACATCTGATTTGCAAATATTTTCTCCCATTCTGTGAGTTGCCTTTTTACTCTGTCAATAGTATCTTTTGATGCACAAAATTTTTAAATTTTCATGAAGTGCCATTTATCTATTTTTTTCTTTGTTTGCTTTTGGTGGCATATCCAAGAACGCATTGCCAAGTCCAGCGTGTGACTTGGTATATTTTGAGTTATTCTCAAGCTCCTATCTACCCCCTTACCCCCACCCCATTTGTTGGTTTGTTTCTTTCTCTCCTTCCATGAAGTTATTAGACCAACAGGTCAATAAAAAAGTTAGACTTACGGCATCTTCATCCGCTCTACAAGCAGGGAGAGGACAGGCAGGAGCGAAGCAAATTAGAGATGGGAGCACACAGCACCGCTGGCGGGAGCGGAAGGTGCATGAAGGGGTTGGCGGTGAGAGTGTGGAGGAGGCCACAGCACGGAGTCTCACCTGCTCTGGGGATGGGTGGACTGAAGGCGCAGGGCGGTCTACAGCCAGAGAACCAAATTGTGGAACTACTACTAACTGTTCTCTCGAACCAGGCACTCAACCTTTCTGAGCCTCAGTTTCTCCATTTTATTATTTAACGAACACTTGTGCAAATATTAACTCATTGATTCCTCCCACCAACCCTATGAGGAATGTTCTCTGAGCAGGAATATTCCCTCCATTTACAAGTGCAAAGCCTATGCCCAGAGAGGCTGAGTAATGTGTCAAGGTCCAGAGCCTGTAAGCGGTCGAGCCAGGATTTGAACCCGGGCCCTTTAGTTCCTGAGTTCATGCTTCCCTGAAGTGTGGAGAGGAGCAATTCCTACCTCTAACCATCACGCACAAGGTTAAATGAGATGATGTTTATGAAGTACGTTGTGTGCTGCACAGTGTTTTGCAAATACTGATAACAGTTACTAATAATTAAGCGACACTCAAAGGTGTGGGGAGAGGAATGGGTCATGGGCCCAGCCTTGGGGAGTGTCTGTGCTGAGGAGCAGGAGCTTGTCTTGGGGAGAGATTTGACAAGAGTCAGCGCTGACGTCCTTGCGGATGTGGTACCGTCAGTGGCAGGGTCTGGAGGAACGCTGGCCTCCGGGCTTCCAGTCCCTGCACAGGACGCAGGGCAGCCAGGTGCTCACACGGTGACTGTATGTGCAGAGGGACCGCAGCCTGGCATCTCCCACTGGCAAACCGAGAACTCAGACGGACCACAAGGCCACTGGGCTCTGGCTCTCGCCTCCTTTCCCTCCTCTGGTGCATGCAGCTCAGCCCTGCTCCCCGTCAGAAGTGAGAGGCTTTGAACCAAGACTTTCCTAGGTTGTGATGCCTTCATGGGGACAAGAGCAAAGCACTGTGCACTGTCCCAGACCCTCGTTGGCTGGCTGGCTGGCCGTCTGTCTTTAGCTCAGCATTCGAGGGAGTGCCAGGTAGGATGGGGGAGGGGAGAGAGGGCACCCAGGGTGCTGTGATCTCTTTCTGGCACCCAGCGAGCTGTGTGGCCCGGTTTGTGGGTGGAGTGGGGGCAGGGGTTCGCTCTTTATCTTAGTGCAAAACAGGGTGGTTATTAGAACCTTCTTCCCAACTCCACCTCGCCCCCCAAGCTGGTGAGTGATGTGCATAAAGTGCTTTGAGGTGCTGAGATGAAGAGCCCAGAGAGTGAGACCAAAATAGCATCACAGTGACCTCACCTGGGCCCTTTGAAGTGGTGCTGAGGAGTATTTCCTCGCCCCAGGGCTGTTTACTCTGCTATGCACCTCCCTGTGGGCCCCTGAGCTGGTTCCTCAAACCCAGGTCCTTTGGCTTCTACACTTAACCCCCAGGCCTCGCTGTGGATCTGATACATGCAGGCAACGGCTAGGAGCAGGAAGTCTCCTGTAAGTCAAGGAAAACCCAAGAGTTCTAGGTCAGATAGGAGGTGAGCCGCGAAGTATCTGACTGACACAATTAAATAAGAGAGGAGAAATCCACCCTTATGTTGTAGTCATTCTGTCCTCACACACCAGGCTTTTCTAGAAGTATTTCTAGGGAATTAATCACCATGCAAACCAATTTATAAAACAATGGATACCCATCTCAATATTCCATAGTGTTGTCTTTCGTTTGGTTTTTTTAACCCACACAATGGTATTAATCTCATTTGAGAGGCAGGTTTGGCTTTGATGACTCGAGGCTACTAGCAGTCCTTGCTCCAGCGGACAGCTCGCTCTTTGGGGGTGATTGGTCAAGAAGACTGGAGGCAGTTCCCAGAGAGGAAGGAGTGCAGTACATTGAGGCGGGACAGTGCTGGCATGCCCAGCCTTCCTTGGGAGGGAAGAATTTCTGATGCTCGCATGAAACCGCAATCGAGTTCCAATCATGTTGTTTCTCCAAGCTGGAGCTGGGGGATTATCTGGTCAGGGCAGGACGGAGTGAGTGTGGGAGTGGAACACCCTTGTGTCTGGCAACAGAACTGGCCAGGAGAGTGGAAATGTGAGTCACTCTTGAATTTGCTTCGTTCGATGGGCCCTGGCTTGTCAGGCCCCCGGTACGCTGGCTGCCTGCCTGGGCGCCTTCAACGGGCCGGGGCATTCCAAACCCTCTCTTGTTCTTTAAAGGTACAGCCCCGGGGATTTGCTGAGGCTTGTGCCCTCCCCACTCCAGGCTCCTGGCAGGGGCTGGGGTGTGGGTTTTCCTGGGGGGCAGGTCTTTGTCCCTCCTTCCCCTCGGCCTCCTGCGAGGACCCCAGGACTGCAGCCAGCCCGCGGCTGTGATTTCACAGTTCACCGGTGTGCCTGCTAATACAGCCCCTGGAGAGCAGCCGGGCCCAGGAGTACTTCATTCCTTCTTTACAGTAAAGTTCTGCACCCAATTTTTATCCTTTTCGTGCTTACTTTATAATGTTAACAATCACATTTGACTTAACAATGACATGGTTTTGCAGGTTAGTCATTCATCAACTCATAATTCTTGAGTTATGCACTGTGCCAGGCCCTTGTCCAGGTGCTGGGGAAACAGCCATGACCAAGGCAGGCTTCTGGACCAAGACTAACTTAGGTTATGTTTACTCTAATCACACCTCTAAGAGCTTCCATTTCTCTTAGTGTTTTAATTTTATTTTGCTTTAAAAGCTCCTATCCATTTTTGGTTCCACCTATTCACGAATTCATTGGTTGATTCTTGTATGTGCCCTGACGGGGATCGAACCTGCAACCTTGGCGTATCATGACGATGGTCTAGCCATGTGAGTACCCAGCCAGGGCTCTCAAAGTCTGTTTTCTTAGCCACTGTGTTATCACGTGTGCAGTTAAGAGTAACAGGCTTATGTAGGGCCTTGTTTTGAGACACCAATTAATCACTTACATATAAGAGTTAACAAAATCTACAACTCACAAAATAAAGACAAAACCCACAATGACCTCCCAAAGACAGACATACGAGGCTTACCTATAAAGTGTAGTCGTGGCACAAAGCTGGAGTAACCTAGCACATTGCATCACTGAATCAAAATTCAGAATGCTTTAGCAGCCTGGATATACTGGCCAAAATGCACAAAATAAAATTTAATAGAAGTAATGTTTTGTGTTCAGGCTTAAAAACATTGATTTCGTAGTTTCAGTTTTGGGGGTGCCTACCTTCACAGAAATTCGATGTGTGTAAGCGTTGGGTTTTAGTTGAGCTCACACTGACATAAGCTCATTAAGCCCGACAGGCTGATACACTTGCTAAAGGAAAACACTTCTTTGAGATTATCCTGATCACGGAGGAAATTGCCCCTTGTCCCTCGACACTCACCCACCACATCCAGGATGGTGTGTGCAGGTTTGGGGACCACAAGTCGAGAGGGTCACAGACATCCATGAGCAGGTCCCCAGCAGGAGTCTGAGTTAGGGGCGGCCTGGGCGGCATCTTGGGATCTGATGACTTTATCTGGAGAAGGGAAAGAAGTAACTTGTGATGTGTTCCGAGGCTGTCAAGTGCAGGAGAGACCAGGATTATTGGGTCCTGCTCAAGCGAGTGGGCCTGGGACCCGTGGTGGTGACCCACAGCGGCCGGGCCCCCTCTGAAGGAAATCTTTGTAATTAGAACTGCTGGTGAGGCCAGGGCTGCCTCCCATACCAGCAGCTCCCTGTGGCCAGAGGTGTTTGGTGGAGGTGTGGGTCAGCCGGAGGGGCCCGGCTGTGAGAGGCGGTCGGCACAGGCTCTTCCTGTCTGGCTCATGCAAAGCAATCTCTCCTTTCTTTCTGGTGTCTTCTGTTGGTGGGGAGCCAGAGCAGGTGGGGAAGTGATCGTGGGATTCTGTGGCTGATTGTAGCAGACAAACATTTTTGGAGAGACATACATCGGCAGCCTTGAATGCTAACAACATGTGTCAATGTTGAGTTTTAGCCAAATCCTGAGCCAGTTTCCTGAGCGCAGGAACCGAGCCTCACTGAGAATGGGGCCCCTGGGCCCAGACCCCTACCTGGTCCCCCACTTCCCACTGATACTCAGTGCCGGGGTCCTTGTCCGGCCGGAGCGATGGCAACGTCTCCGTGCGAAGTGCACTTGCTCCTGCCCTGCTCAGGGGCCTCAGGATAGCGCCCACGGGAGTCCTGCTGCCAGCCTTCAGTGCACACGGGTCAGCGGGGGGAAGTGGGGGGAGCAGCACCCGGACCTGGTGCTGTGAGTCCCAGGTGGAGCCTGAGAGGCTGCCTGTCAGGGAAGCTCCCAGGGCCGAGGCTGCTGCGGGGTCAGGGAGTGGCAGGAGCCGCCCGCACTGTGCCCCGTAAGCCACTTGTACCAGAACCACCTGCTCCAGCCCGTTTCACATGCAGATTCCTAGGCGCACCTCTGGTCTCTGGGACCAGAATCTAGCAGGTGACCCTTGGAGCTGACACGCGGGGTAACTTGGTGCATTCAAGGTCAGAACTGCTGGCCTTGCGGAACGGATGGGTCGTTTAGAACGGAGGGCTGCCTCGTTCACGGGGACACAATGAGCCGCACACAGAGTGGGTTGTAGAAAACAGGCCGTGTGTGTAGAGCGTGGCAGGGAGGCTGGCTGAGTCTCTGGACGAGCTGGGGGCCTGGGGCCTCTGCTGCTCTCTGTGGAGGTCGGTGATCTGATCCGATGACCTTCTCCTGTCCCCCGTCTTGCCCTGTCCCTCCAGTCATCCAGCATGCTGCGCCCACCCCATGCCCAGGCGCACTGACCATGAACCTCAACTCCTCTCTGGGCCACTGGAAGGAGCTGAGCAACCGCACGGGGGCGGCGGCTGGTGAAGGGGGCGCCATCGTCACCGAGTTCATTGCCATCGTGGTCATCACCATTTTCGTCTGCCTGGGCAACCTGGTCATCGTGGTCACCTTGTACAAGAAGTCCTACCTCCTGACCCTCAGCAACAAGTTCGTCTTCAGCCTGACGCTGTCCAACTTCCTCCTGTCCGTGCTGGTGCTGCCCTTCGTGGTGACCAGCTCCATTCGGCGGGAATGGATCTTCGGGGTGGTCTGGTGCAACTTCTCCGCCCTCCTGTACCTGCTCATCAGCTCGGCCAGCATGCTCACCCTCGGGGTCATTGCCATCGACCGGTAAGCTTGCCGCAGAGGGACCCGGAGCGGTCACCTGGCCCTGGGACTGTCACGCTGAGTCCCTTGGGAGGGTGCCGGGCTCTGTGGGGCCAGGGGAGAAAGCAGAGTCTGCCTTCGCTTCCGTCCCTTCGTCTCTCTTGCGTGGAGTTTTATTTATCATTTATTATATAGGTGTTTGCTCTTGCATTCTGTTTAGTGTCATTGAACATGGAGCCCTTTCCAGCATTACGTCCCTGCCCCTGCCCAGGCCCAGAGAGAGAGGCTGCACCCTGGGAGGGGCTGGCAGTGGGCATTCGAGCCCAGTGCCCATGTGTGTGCAATCTGTAATATTTGTATATGTTTAGATATAATTCTCTCTGTAGTTTTTTTAAAAGAGGTTCCATGGCTTTAAAAAAACATTCATAGAGACCCTGATTCTTAGTGTACAGATGAGAAACAGCAGCTGCGGAAGGTGACATGGCAGAGGAGGGGTTAGACCTGTCCGCTGCCTGTGACTTTGACCTGGGCCAGAGCTGGACTTGGGGTGGGGATGCAAAGAGGAAACACTGTCCCCTGTCCACAGTGCAGGGACCTCACCAGCCTCCCCTCCGGGTGGACGGAGAGCCGGGGAAGGGAGACAACCCAGGGATGGAGACGCAGGCGCCTGAGAGGTGCATGTGCCCTCAGCAGGCTGGTGGCCCTCCTCGTGGTGTAGGGCCCAGTAAGGAGGGCCTGCGGGTGCCCTCGCTGCATCCGACAGGCGCCCTCCGATTCCCGCTGTGTGCTGTCTGAGGGGGTGCTTGGCTTCCGTGGCAAGTTCCCCCCTGGATTCAGCTTGGTGACTTGCATTTTGCTGATGGTCAGCTCATTCATCCCAGGCGAGGGGGGACTTCCTCGGGGCAGGAGGGTAGACTCAGGTTCAGCGTGACATACAGAATTAGGGAAGAAGCAGTCAGGGAAGCACAGAGGGGACAAGCCCGTGACACTGTCTGTGGCTGACACAGTCCCCGGGTTCCCTTGGGACCACCAGGGTTTTAGCTGACAAATGGTCACTGGATTGTCCATCCAGGGCACAGGCCAGGCCCAAGGCCAGAGTCCTGGCGGCTGTCCGCACAGGGGAGGACGTTGAGGGAAGGGAGCCGGCGGTCATTCACGCCAGATGGAACTCCAGCTCTCAGCCGCGTTCCAATCAGGGAAAGTACTAGTAGCTGGAGCCACGGCTTGTCAGTTCCGGTGAGGAAAGCCACGCTCAGCATGAGTTACTGTGCTCCCTGGGGCGGGGAGCCTCCTGTTAAAGCCAGGGTCATATCAAGGTCACTGGTCTTGTGCAGGGGAGCTGAGCGTTGGAGCCCATATGTGCCCGGTGGCCTTTCAGCAACAGGTGACATCAGGAAGCCTCAGAGGAGAAGGCCTGTTTGGGCTCCAGGCGAAGCGTGAGTTGTTGGAGAACAAACGGAGGCCGTCAGAAGACAGCTGAGGGTACAGGGAGCAAAGGGACCCCCCCCCCACTTCACCTGCGTTCCCCCGCGGGGGATCCTGCCCTTTTCTCCATTTTCCTCTGAACCTGCCTGAATGAGGCTTAAATTTCAAACATGAAGTTTCAAATCTATGAAATCCATCTTTTGTGGCAGACACGGAAATGATAGAGGGGCAGATTTGTGCATTTCCATGTATATAAATTCCCCCCCACCCCAAACCCCCCTGAAACCAAATAACCCCTGGCGGGTGTGGAGGCACATGGCAGTGCTCTGGCCGGTCTGTGGGGGCTCCTCGGGCTGGGCATGCCCACGGGGCTCGGACGCAGCTGGGAGAACTCACTGTCACGGCTGGACTTGCTCCTGCCAGAACCTTAGTCAGCGAGGGATATAAACACCATTTGTCACAATAAAGCCCAAGTCTTGCCATAAAGTGCTAACACTAACAGCGTCTTGAGGATAGCCAGAGGGCTGTGCTGCAAAGGACGGTTATTCATCCTGATTGTTTTTGCGATGTCGAGGCGGGTTGGTCAGAGGAGCCAGGACAGCTGGCATTCTCTAGGCCAGTGATGGCGAAACTTTTGAGCTCGGCGTGTCAGCATTTTGAAAAACCCTAACTTAACTCTGGTGCCGTGTCACACATAGAAATTTTTTTGATATTTGCAACCATAGTAAAACAAAGACTTATATTTTTGATATTTATTTTATATATTTAAATGCCATTTAACAAAGAAAAATCAACCAAAAAAATGAGTTCGCGTGTCACCTCTGACATGCGTGTCATAGGTTCGCCATCACTGCTCTAGGCGCGCGCCCCCCCCCCCCCCCCCCTGCTGCCTGGCCACCCTGGGGCCTGAGGCCAGGGGCCGCATGTGTTTCAGAAACAAAGAAACTAGCCTTGGTTCTTTTTGAACGTGAAGGAAATGTTCTCAGAAGTGCCCTCGGCAAACTCCCCTCACATTTCCTTTGCCAGGATGATGGGACCCAGGCCAGTGTCTCCACCCGTCACCGGGCAAGGTGACCACCAGAACGGCCTTTCTCGTTCCCCAGGACTCCGGCTGCTGTGGTCACAGCAGCTTTACGGGAGCACGAACAAGAGGGCGTCCCGTCCTCAGGAAGGAAGGGGAGCAGTGGGTGGCCAGGCAGAGAAAGCCGGGCCCCCACTGCCCTTTGAAGGGTGGTGCAGTGCAGGCCCGGCCCTCGCGGGCACACTCCGTCCTCGCACAGATCGGTGGCGAGGCTCTGTGGCTCCGTGTCGCAGATGGAGGAACAGAGCTCTGGGAGGTTGAGTCGGCTTCCCCGGGCCACACAGCCAGCAGACGGCTGAGCCACCGTGGAGCCAGGCGCCCCTGCTCAGAGGCCTGTTTCTCTCTCTACTGCACGCACGGCCTTGTGAGATGTAAACCCAGACGCCAGGGTAACAGATGTCTGTGCCCGGGGCACATGCACGATTCTGTCCACACCACAGTCCTGGACACGGAAACGCCATGTCCAGGCCAGATGTGAGATCGGCAGCCTCGGGCTGACCTCGGAGCTGGGTCCCCAGTGACTCAAGACGGTCCTAGTGGATGAGGTGGCTGCACAGGTGATATGTGAGGCTCGTGGCCACAGTCCTTCCGCACGTCCTGCCTGCACCAGGCGGCGTCTGCGTGGCCACCCCTCCCCTGCGTGCCCTGCCCTCGGGGAAGTCCTCTCCCAGCCAGCGTGTCCCTCGGTCACGATCTGGGTGGGGAGGTGCTCTCCGCCCGGAAAGCGGAGCGTGCCCAGCCTGGTGTTTTCTCTGTTTTGATCCTCTCTCGCCTCCCGTCCTTCCCAGCTACTACGCTGTCCTGTACCCCATGGTGTACCCCATGAAGATTACGGGGAACCGAGCCGTGATGGCTCTTGTCTACATCTGGCTCCACTCCCTCATCGGCTGCCTGCCGCCTCTCTTTGGTTGGTCTTCCGTGGAGTTTGACGAGTTCAAGTGGATGTGCGTGGCCGCGTGGCACCGGGAGCCCGGCTACACGGCCTTCTGGCAGATCTGGTGCGCCCTGTTCCCCTTCCTGGTCATGCTCGTGTGCTACGGCTTCATCTTCCGCGTGGCCAGGGTCAAGGCCCGCAAGGTGCACTGTGGCACGGTGGTCCTGGGGCAGGAGGACGCCCAGGGGACCGGGCGCAAGAACTCCAGCACCTCCACCTCCTCCTCGGGCAGTCGGAGGAACGCCTTCCAGGGCGTCGTCTACTCCGCCAACCAGTGCAAAGCCCTCATCACCATCCTGGTGGTGCTGGGCGCCTTCATGGTCACCTGGGGCCCCTACCTGGTGGTCATCACCTGCGAGGCCCTCTGGGGGAAGAACTGCGTCTCCCCGAGCCTGGAGACCTGGGCCACGTGGCTGAGCTTCTCCAGCGCCGTCTGCCACCCCCTCATCTACGGCCTCTGGAACAAGACGGTTCGCAGGGAGCTGCTGGGCATGTGCTGCGGGGACCGGTATTACCGGGAGCCCTTCGTCCAGCGGCAGAGGACGTCCAGGCTCTTCAGCATTTCCAACAGGATCACAGGTAACGAGGGAGCCGGTCGGGAACGGGATGCTCTCCCTCAGCCAGGGGCAGCCGAGGTCCTCGCCGCCGCCCTGGCGTGGTGCTGGCCGAGGTCTCACACCAGCTGTGGCCTCCAGGCTCCAAGTACAGGTTTCCTTTGGGGGAGGAGCACCCAGAGGGCCCACTGTGATGCCCGCAGCTTTCCTGAGCTGAGCAGCGCACGGCAGGGGGCGCCAGAGTTCAGAAATCTGCTTGCTGTCCGCCCCCCCTGACCCTCCCCTCCCAGGCAGCGGTCCTGGCCTCCAGGGGACAGCTCCCCTGCCTGGAAGGAACCCAGCACCACCAGCTGCCTTCCCTCGGCCAATCTCTTCCTTCCAACTTCTTTACAGCAGCGGCCGCCCCCTCACTGCTCATCCTGAGATGTCCTTGGCCTTTCGTCCCAGGTCACGGGTGTCCTAGGTTGTCCCTCATAATTCAGCCCCCCCCCCCCCCACACACACACTGAAATGCCACTCTGTGTCCCTGCGAGGCTGTCCTCAGCCGGACAACTGATTCAGGACAAACAAGGTTCTGGACACCATCTGTCCTCTTTGATGAGACCCACAGGAAGACTCCAGTCAGGGACAGACCTTTATAGACCTTTTTATTTTAAATAATTTAGCCTTGGGAGGGTTGGAAAAGCCCAGCCTCCCCTAGAGTGACCATCTTGCCTAACCACAGGCGTCACCAACCCCGACAGTGACACTGCCACTGACAACAGACGTGGTTCAGATGCCGCCGTTTTCCACTCGCGTCTCTTCCGTTCCCTTTGTCTTCTTCACGTCTTTGTTCTCTCCTTGCCCCCGTGACAGGGACACTTCTGTGCAGCGCTGGTCAGGGGTTCGGTAGCAGTCCCTCAGTGTGTGATCTCGGGATCAGAAGGAGGTTATAGGCTTTTGGCGGGAACGCCGGGGTCACGTGCCCCTTAGTGATCACGTCAGGGGCACGTGTGGCCCTGTGCCTTATTGCCATGGTGCCCTTCATCCCTTGGGCGAGGTCTTCGTCAGCTCGAGTGCCTGTAAGAAAACACCACAGCCTGGTGGCTTACACAGCAGACATTTCTTTTCTCACAGTTCAGGAGGCTGGGAGTCGGGGACCAGGCGCCAGGCGGCAGGGTTCTGGTGCGGCTCTCGCCTGGCTGTCTCCTTGCCGTGTGCTCTCATGGGGCAGGGGTGGGAGAGAACAAGCTCTCTGGTCTCTTCTTATGAGAATCCCACCCCAGCGACCTCATCTGATCGCCTCCCAAAGGCCCATCTCCAAATGCCGTCACATTGGGGGTGAGGGCTTCCGTGTGTGAACTGGGGTGCGGGGCACAGCCTCTCACTCCCTGCAGGGAGGGTGGTGCCGGCCAGGTTCCTCCACCTACAGCCACTATTTGTCTGTCATTAATGAATACATCAGAGGAGATGCTTGGAGGCTACTGTTAAACGGCCTGTTGCTCCTTCCACTGTCACCTGTTTTTCCCGTGCTTGGGGGAGTCGGGGGTGAGGGGGCCTTGCCTCCTGCAGTTACTACTCTGTTGTCCTCATGGAGGAGCAGCTGGATTTTTAGGGTCATGTGTGAGGGGTTCCTCACCGGGACGAGCTATGGGAAGAGAGATTTTGAGGGCACTTACCAGGTGCTGAAAGAGCCCATACGCACCTGCAGTTCTCAGCTCTTGCTGGATGACTGTGGGCAACTCACGCCACTCAAATTGAGTCTTCCTCTTCATGAAACAGGCAGGGCGGAGCGACAGAACCCTCCTAATGCTCACGAATGCTCACGGTAGTGATGCTAGGAGCGCCGTTCCCTGAGGCAGTTACGTAAGCCAGCATCACTGGTTTATTTCCTGGGTTGATGGAGAGAGGAAGGCATTCTGGGACTTTTTATTTTGACCAAAGGAGAAACGAAATCTCCCCATGTATCAGCCACTGGAATGCCCACCCAGGACACTTGCGAGATCATGTTTGCAAGTGTGACTTGTGAGCCACAAGTACCTCCAGGATTTGGTTTTATTTCACTGGTTAGCATATTTGTTCAGATTTTGTAAAATCACTTATCTTCTAGGCAAAAAAAAATTTTTTTTACATTTTTTTAATGAAGTTAAGAATGAGGAAGGGGGAAAAATGAGGAAAGGGAATGGAGGAGGAGAGGGTAGACAGAATGAAAAGAAGCGTCTGCTTTTCAGGCCAAGATTCTCCATGCAAGTCACTGGTAATTACCCTGGAAGAGCTGGGGAGGCTGTGAGAACGGGCGGAAAACACCAGCTGTGGTTGGGTTGGCAAGTTCAAGGCAGCTGGCGGTCTCCTGCTCATTGAGGGAAGAGCAGTCTTGTGGGAGGACTCTGGGTTGAAGAGTGTGTGGTACAGAAGTTGTTGGCCTTCTCCAGGAATGGGAGCTGGGGGGTCCCTGTTGCCTCTTTCCCGGAGGCTCCCAGGCCGAGGCCAGCAGCACCAGCAAGAGCCTTGGGAACGCAGGATACGGTGCCCGCCAGCTCGGCACCCTGCCCCGTCCATGCTGGGAATGACTCTGATGGGGAAACCTGGCCTCCACCTCCCTCTCTGGCCCCTCTGGCCAAGCCAAGGCTGAGCACACCCTGGTCTAGTGCCCTCTGTGGGCACAACTTGGATCTGCAGGAGGCTCCTCAACCCCTGTCCCAAGCCTGCTTCGGGGCCCCCCCTCACCCTAGAGAGTGCACCCCTACTAGTTGTCATCAAGCGCCAAGAAGGACAATAAGATCCATCCCGAAGCCAGCAGGAAACAGCGCGGAGGCCCTGCCTTGCTCTTGTGCGTCTCCATGTGCCTGGGCACCTGCAAAGCTATAACCTACGGACGAGGACATGGAGTTATTTTTCCTGACAGCGCTTGTGAGCAAAGGCAGAGTGGAATTCCAGAAATAGCTGGAGCTCCCGGCTGACTCTGGGAAGCCAGGAGTTTTATAAACACGTTGTCATGTCTGTTTCATACATAGATTTCAGCCACAATGAATGCATTTTGGTTTTCTCATTCTGTTGCCCCCAGGAAGGGTCAAAGGTTAGGTTCTCCCTGGGGTGCCAGCTGCCGCTGAGCCACCCAAGTATCTTCTGCTTGTGAAGAGCCCATTAGCAGGCTCCCCTGGGCTCCCCTAGGAAATTGGAGGGTGGCCTGGACC
Organism: Myotis yumanensis; assembly: GCF_028538775.1. Taxonomy (NCBI): domain Eukaryota; kingdom Metazoa; phylum Chordata; class Mammalia; order Chiroptera; family Vespertilionidae; genus Myotis; species Myotis yumanensis. The sequence goes on from NW_027223768.1 coordinate 39,813,014, forward strand.
TCGGGGGAGGGCAGCCTATCCAAACGCCACTCGCCTGATGCTCGCAGCTCCTGAAACCGGGGATAGTGCCTTCCCAGTGTCTTCCGGGGACCAGGACACTGGCCCACGTGGGCTCAGAGGACACGGTTGCTCCTGGGCCCTCTTGGAAAGGCCTGGGCTGCAGGGAGGGAGGGGCTGCCCTGGAGCCTTTGAATTTTCCCACCTGCTTTTCCCAGTTCCGTTCCTGGTGCCACCTAGAGTCTTCGGGTCACTTCAGAATGCCCATCTCACCGCGAATGGCCTCTCGCAGGCACTAGTGGCTTCCAGCTGCCCCCGGCTTCTGACCGGCCCCTGGGGCCTCTCGCTTTGTGCCTTTAAAATAACGTGTAAAAGGGTTGGATTGGGCCCAGCCCAGTAGGTTGGCTATTTCACGTGAAGAATCTCGGGGTGACTGCACCCGCCCTGGGGGGGAATGCTGGGTGAACCGACTGGAGGGCACCTGGCTGCACGGCTCCCAGACCTTCCAGCCCAGCCACGCTCGTCTGGCTCCGGGGAGTCCCCCTGTGGAGACCAGGACTCGTTCCTGGCTTTCACCGCAGCCTCAGAGACGGTGTCCAAACCCACTGTGGCCTCAGCCTTCCCCGTTGGCAGTGAACGGTCCCCGGCCTCCTTCCCAAGCCAGGCTTCCTGCTGAGACACAGTCATATTCTGGGTTCAAGACCCTGGAGGGGAGGGTCGTGTGGGGTCTCGTCCCAGCCGACCACACCAACCCCGGGCAAGAGTGCAACTCCCGGATGTCATGCCCTCCCCTCTACCATCGCATGTCCTTCTTGGCTCCAGAGAACAGAGGAGAGTGTGTGTCTGTCCTCGCAGGAAACCAGGTGAAGCCCTGGCCGGTGTGGCTCAGTGGTCGGAGGGCTGGCCCATGCACTGAGGGCTTGCAGGTTGGATTCCCACTCAAGGGCATGAACCTGGATTGCAGGTTCGATCTCCCGCCCCAGTCAGAGCCCATGCAAGAGGCAACCAATCAATGTCTCTCTCTCACATGGATGTTTCTCTCTCTCTACCTGCCACCCCCTGAAAATCCATGAAAAAATATCCTCAGGTGAGGATTAAAAAAAGAAAAACCAGGTTAAAGGTACAGACTGGAGTTTCCTCCTACTGTGTTTGTGGGAGAACAGCGGGGGCCCCTCACAGCAGGTCCTTTCGTCTACCAGGCCGTAGATCTTCCTCGTCACATCAGAGTTTGACTTTTGAGCTCAGGTTTTCATTCCTAAGAGCTCCTTTTTGTTACCTCCCTGGTCACCACAGCCTCTTGTCCATGGATTCATTGTTTTCTCAACTTTCAGAGAAAATTCCAACTTTTTTGTTTTCTTAAGCATTGTCTCCTCTGAGGCCCATTGCTCTTCTTTCCTTGATATCCCCCCATCTGTGTCTTTCTAGTGCTTTGCTCACAGGCCTGTGGTCTGCGCCTTCCCTTTGTGGTTCATAACGAGGCCCTGGTGGGAGGCGTCTGGGCTGCAGGTCCGGCCAAGCTGATGCACGGTGTCCAGCTCTCAGGGTCCACGGGGCTCTGTCTGGGGTCTCCAAGGCCAGGCTCGGTTCCTGTCCCCCCCTCTCCTGCTGACACTGGGCCCACTGCTTCCTGTAGAGACATGTGTCGAGCCCACCTGCCTGGAGAGGCACCCGGGGCCTCCACTTCCTGGGCTTTGGGGACATAGGGTGAGAACCAGCCTCCTCCCACCGCCAACCCAGCTCTCTCCTGGGTCACACCCACTGCCTCTCCTGCTGACAAGCATTCTCTCCTGCTCTGGGGTGCAAACCTTTTTAAAAAGTCCTGTTTGGCATTCAGGTGGGATTTCAGGAGGTAATGTACACCCAGGTTCCACGTTTAACTGGAAAATCACCCGGGACAGTTCACCTCCCGTCTCCTCTCCCACCTGCCTTGTTGGTTTGAGTTGTCATGGGAGGTCCCCTCTGGGGACCCAGTCAACTATGTCACAATGCAGACTCCCTGGGCGGGCACAGGGCACAGTGGGAAGGGCGGCCGCCACGGCTTCCTGTCTGTCAATGGCTTGAGAGTGTGTTTTGCAGGAGAACAGAGGGGACAGGAGAGTGGGAGGTGAGGCGGAGGGCACTGAAATGGGGGTCAAGGCCGTGGGGCAGACGCGGTTTGTGCAGTCAGTGCCGACTTTGCCTTTCAGACCTGGGCCTGTCCCCACACCTCACGGCACTCATGGCAGGCGGACAGCCCCTGGGGCACAGCAGCAGCACGGGGGACACGGGCTTCAGCTTCTCCCAGGACTCAGGTAAGCCTGCGGCGGGTGCCTCCCGCGTGTACCTGATGCGGTGTGGGCACTGGTGGACGCTCATCTCCTGTGCCGGGTGGAAGGAGGGGGGGCATGGGGGGGCGGGGGCCAGAGGCAGGGCTCCCCGTCGGGGCTTTTAGCTTGGCAGAGCCTCCGTGCCTCGGTTTCCTTCTCTATAAAGCAGGGACCTCACCCCCGGCCTGTGTAGGCTGGGAGGCTGCTGAGTCAGGCGGCCTGAGGTCAGTCTTGCTAACCATTGGGTTTCCCCATTTGTGAATGAGGGACGGCAATCGCTGTATCGAGGGCAGATACCCTTTCCTGTCACTACCGTTACATGCCCTGCGCCCCTGTCCCCGGAAGAGACACCTCGCCACCACAGATCCTCCCCGTCTTCCCCGGGGCCGTGCACCCCAGGGCTCCCCCGGCTGCTGGAGGGAAGCAGGTACCACATCTGTCCCTGCCAAGCGTGTTCTTGGGCTCTCACCAGGCCCTGGGGTGGGGGCCAGGGGCAGAGACTGGCAGTGTCCCCACCAGTCCAGGGCTCCACGTGGCTGGAGAAGCCCCAGGCGTTTCCGCCCAGGGCTCTGGCCTGAAGGGTGCCGCGTGGAGTCCTGGGCGGTGCAGCAGCCGCCGGGCACGGTGCTGCCGTCGCTGCTGCCGGCAGCTGTAGATCTCTGCCTTGACCGAGGTTTCTTCTCCTGAGCCTGTGTCGTGGGGCGCTGGGGGCAGGCACGGCGGGCACCGAGACAGGCCTTCCGTCGCAGAATCTTCCCTGAGCACGCTCCCTCCCCTGACAACCCAGAGGGTGAGCCACTGGCCACACCGTCCCTTGTAGCCTCGAGTCCCTTGTGTGATTGGAGGGAAGGGAAGGTCTCAGACAGCCAGCGGAGGTCCCGAGACTCTGACATTCATTCATTCAACAAATATTTGCCAAGCTCCTCCCTTGGCCAGACACTGTACTAGGCTCCAGAGAACCGTGGTGAGCCACCTCCTGGAGCTTTCAGCCTGGGGGGAGACGGACGGCATGCACTTCGAGTGGGTGAGTTGTGGTGTGGGGACTATTCCTCAGTCACTCTGCTGTCAAAAGATTGTGAGAGACTTCTGGTCAAGATGGCAGAGTAGGCAAACACTCTCCTACCTCCTCCCACAGCCACACGAAAATTACAACTAAAGTATAAAAAAAATTACAACTCAAGTATAAAAAAGAAATTACAACTAAAGTATAGAGCAACCATCATGAAGAACCAGCTGAAGACCAGCCGAACAGAACTCCCGGAACTAAGGACACACAGAAGCAGCCACAGTGAGACCGGTAGGAGGGGCGGAGACGTGGAATGGCAGGTCCCACACCCACGCTCAGTGGTTAAGGACCAGGAGGCGTATCTTCGTGGAGAGGTGCCCACTGAGGCGTGAGGGGTCTCAGCCCCAAGCTGGGCTCCTAGCTCAGAGCATCCGTCCCAGGAAGAGGAGTCCCCACAGTGTCAGGTGTGAAATCACCAGGGACTCAACCTGGGTGACTTGGAAGGCTGCTGTAGACGCAGGCGTCCCCTTTAAGGACCTGAGGTCACGAACGCTTGCTCTGAGCTCCAGCAAAGGGAAGCAGTTCAGAAAGCACCGGGGACACCAGAGAAACAAAATGGTCTGGTTTCTGGGTGAGGTCTGGAGGGGCAGCTCTCTCTGGGACAAATGTGCCAGCAGGTGCCATTGTTCCTTTGTTGAGCCCTCACCCCACCCAGCCTACAGGCAAAGGCGCCAAGTCTGGGTCTCCATCCACCTGGCTCACACCCCTCACCACCCCAGGGGGCTCCCCGAGACCCATCCCACACACCGTGTGCACCACCCACACCTCTTCCAGCGGCTGTTCCTCACAAGCAGCCGGGCTCTGCCCATGCTGCAGACTTTCCTAAAATCTCTCAAAAGTCCACAAACTCCCGAAAAGCAGCATCTGGCCACTGCATGCCCGGACCTCTGGCTAAGCGGTCCCGGGCCCAGCAAGTGGCAGCCATCCTGTTTGCAGCATAGCCTCTCTCAGGTGGCTACCAACTGCAGATCACTTTGTAGCTCCTACCAGGTGGCCCAGGCCAGGCACAGAAGGGCCAACATTGGCCTGCACTGGAGTCCTCCCAAGAGGCCTCGGAATCAACACACCCTGTGGTCAGCTTTGGACCACACCAGAGCACCACCCAACCACTTCCACAAATGACACAGCCAAAGGGTGAACTCAGCTGGGACCAGAATCCACTAAAGTGAATCCAACCCCATGGGGTCAGCCCTGCACAATAGCTCATCCGCTGTAGTCATGTAGTCAGCCCGAGGCCAGTCCCACCCACTAACATGCCAACAGCCTACTCAAGGGACACCCCTGGAGCACCTGGCTCAGGTGACCAATGAGGTTGCACCATTGGGCCTCTCAGGACACCTACTATGTAAGGTTATCCTGCAAACACTGGGAGATATAGCAGCCTTAGCTAATATATAGAAACAAACACAGGGAGGCAGCCAAAATGGGGAGACAAAGAAACAGGTCCCAAAGAACAGGGCAAAACTCCAGAAAAGGAATGAAATGAAATGGAGGCAAAAAATCTCCCAGGTACAGAGTTCAAAACACTGGTTAAAAGGATGCTCAGTAATTCAGGGGAAGATTAGATGAACTCAGTGGGAACTCTAACAAAGATGTAGAAAAACATAAAAAAGAACCAGTCAGCCAGAAATCGGTGGCATTTTTAAACACCAATAATCTCTCGGAAAGAGAAACTAAAAAAACCAATCCCTTTTACCATTGCAACAACAAAAAAATTAAGATACTTAGGAATAAACTTAACCAAGGAGGTAAAAGATCCTTACTCGGAAAACTACAGTATATTGAAAAAAGAGATAGAAAAAGATATAAACATGTGGAATAATATACCGTGTTCATGGATTGATAGAATTAACATCAATAAAATAGCCATACTACCCAAAGCAATCTGTAGATTCAATGCAGATCTAGAACAAACACTCCAAACATTTATATGGACAAAAAAAGACCCTGAATAGCTGCAGCAATCTGGAGAAAGAACAATGGTGGAGGGATCACAATACCGGATATCAAGTCATATTACAAAGCCACATAATCAAAACAGCCTGGTACTGGCACAAGAACAGGCATATAGATCAATGGAACAGAACAGGAAGCCCAGAAATTGACCCAAGCCATATGCTCTATTAATATTTGACAATGAAGACAAGAGCATACAATGGAGTAAATACAGTAATAAATGAAGACAAGAGCATACAATGGAATAAATACAGTAATAAATGGTGTTGGGAAAATTGAACAGGTACATGCAAAAAGAAAGAAAGAAAGAAGGAAGGAAAGAAGGAAGGAAGGAAGGAAGGAAGGAAGGAAGAAAACTAGACCACCAACTTGAAAGGAAGAAAGGAAGAAAGAAAGAGAGAAAGAAAGAAAGGAAGGAAGAAAACTAGATCACCAACTTACACCGTACACAAGGCTAAAGTCAAAATGGGTAATGGACTTGACTTAAATGTAAGTTGTGAAATCATAAAAATCCTAGAAGAAAATGTAGGCAGCAAAATATCAGACAGCTCACGTAGAATTTTCACAGATAAATCGCCTAGGATAAGAGAAACAAAGGACAAAAAAAAAAAATGGGACTATACCAAACTAAAAAGCTTCTGTACAGCAAAGAAAACCAGCATCAAAATGAAAGGGAACCCACTGTACAGGAGACTGTATTTTGCCAATGATATATCTGATAAGGGGTTAATTTCCAAAATATATAAAGTACTCATACAACTCAACAAAAGGAACACAAACAATCCAATTTAAAAAATGGGCAGAAGACTTGAATAGACAATTTCCCAAAGAGGACATACAAATGGCCAAGAGACATATGAAAAAATGCTCAACGTCAGTAATCATGAGAAAAATGTAAATTAAAACGAGACATCACCTCCCACCTACCAGAATGACTATCAACAACAAACTAACAAGTGCTGGGGAGCATGTGGAGAAAAGGGAACCCTAGTGCACTGCTGGTGGGAATGCAGACTGGTACAACCACTATGCGAAACAGTGTGGAGTTTCCTCAAAAAATTAAAAAATGGGACTGCCATTTGACCCAGTGATCCCACTTCTAAGAATATATCCTAAGAAGTCTGAAACACTAATCAGAAAGAATGTATGCACCCCTGTGTTCATAGCAGCATTATTTACAATAGCTGAGATCTGGAAACAGCCCAAGTGCCCATCAGTAGATGAGTGGATAAAAAAGCTGTAGTACATATACACAATGGAATACTCTGCAACTATAAAAAAGAAGGATCTATTACCCTTTGAGACAGCATGGAATGACCCAGAAAGTATTATGCTAAGTAAAATAAGCCAGCCAGAGAGAGACAAGTATCACATGATCTCACTTACATGTAATCAAGTGAACAAAATAAACTGATGAACAAAATAGAACCAGAGATATGGAAGCATGTAACAAACTGATATATTTCAGAGGGAAGGGTGGAAGAGATTAATTAAAGAACTTAAATGCGTATATGCATGACCCATGGACACAGACACTAGGGCAGTGAAGGTCTGCAGAGGAGGAGGGACCGGGGTGGAGAGGTCAATGGAGGAAAAAAGGAGACATCTGCAATACTTTCAACAATAAAGATTTTTAAAAAGAACCAGTCAAAAATGAAGAATATAATAGCTGAAATGAAGAATATATTAGAGGGAATAACACCAGATTAGAGGAAGCAAAGGATTGAATCAGTGATTTGGACAACAAAGTAGCATAAAACACCTACTCAGAATAGCAGAAAGAAAGAATTTATTTTTAACTAATTAATTAATTTATTTTTAAATACATTTTTTTTTATTGATTTTAGAGAGGAAGGGCGAGGGAGAGAGAGATAGAAACATCAATGATGAGAATCATTGATCAGCTGCCTCCCTTCTGCCCCCTACTGGGGATCGAGCTCATAACACCAGGCATGTGCTCTGACCAGGAATTGAACTGTGACCTCCTGGTTCATAGGTTGACGCACAACCACTGATCCACACTGGCCAGGCAGAAATAACTTTTTAAAAAGAGGAAAATTTAAGGTACCTCTGGGACAACATCAAGTGTAACAACATTTGCATCATAAGGGTACTAGAAGAAGAGAGAGAGAGAGAGATCAAGGAATTGAAAATCTATTTGATGAAATAATGACTGAAAACTCCTTAACCTGGTGAGGAAATTGACATACAAGTCCATGAAGTGCCAAGAGTCCCAAACAAGATGAATCCAAAGAGGCCCTCACCAAGACACATCATAATTAAAATGGCAAAGGTTAAAAACAAAGAACCTTAAAAGCAGCAGGAGAAAAGCAGTTAGTTACCTACAAGGGAGCTCCCATAAGATTGTCAGCTGATTTCTCAACAGAAACACTACAGGCCAGAGGGAGTGGCATGAGAAATTTTCAAAGTGATGAAAAGGGAGGACCTACAACCAAGATTACTCTACCCAGCAAAGCTATCATTTAGAATTGAAGGTCAGATAAAGAGCTTCACAGACAAGAAAAGCTAAAGGAGTCCATCACCATCAAACTAATATTATAAGAAATGTTAAGAGGACTTCTTTAAGCAAAAGAAGAAAAAAGATAAAAACATGAATAATAAAAATTATGAATAATAAAATGGCAATAACTACATTATCTATCAATAATTACTTTAAATGTAAATGTATCACACAATCTACAAGAGTAAACTCAAATGGATTAAAGGCTTAAATGTAAGGCCTGAAACCATAAAGCTAGAAAAAAAATAGGCAGTAAAAACTTTAACATTGCTCATAGTAATATCTTTTTGAATATGTCTCCTCTAGCAAGGGAAACAAAATAAATAAATAAACAAATGAGACTACATAAAATTAAAAAGGTTTTGCACAGCCTAGCTAATGGGGAAAACATTCAGCAATAATACATCTGATAAGAGGTTAATAAGTAAAATATATAAGGAACTCATATAACTTACCAAAAAACAAACAACAACTACAAAAAAATCCAATTAAAAACTGGGCAAAGGACCTGAATAGACATTTCTCCAAAGAGGACATACAGATGACCAACAGACTTATGGGAAGACGCTCAACATTACTAATCATCAGAGAAATGCCAATTAAAACCCTAATGAGGTTTCACCTCACACCTGTCAGAATGGGTAGCATCAATAAATCAACAAACAAGTGTTGGGGAGGATGTGGAGAAAAGGGAACCCTCGTGCACTCTTGCTGGGATTATACATTGTTGCAGCCACTATGGAAAACAGTATGGAGGTTTCTCAAAAATTCAAAGTAGAACTACCATATGAACCAGCAATTCCACTTCTGAGTATATATATATAAAAAACAACCAAAAACATTAACTTGAAAATATATATGCACCCCCATTTTTCATTGCAGCATTATTTACAATTGCCAAGATATGGGCGCAGCCTAAGTATCCATTGATAGACGATTGGATAGAGATGTGGTACATATATACAATGGAATATTACTCAGCCAAAGAAGAGAATGAAATCTTATCCTTTGTGACGACATGGATGGTCCTGGAGGGAAGTGTGCTAAGTGAAATCAGTCAGACAGAAAAACAAATACCATATGACTTCACCTATATGGAATCTAAAAGAACAACCAACCAAAGCAAAAACAAACTCATAGGGACAGAGGACAAACTGGTGGTTTCTAGGTGGGAGGGGGGTTGGACTGGGTGAAAAGGTGAGGAGGTTAAGAAGTACAAAATGGCAGTCATAGCACTAGTCAGGGCTGTGGTGTGCAGCAAGAGGACATCCTATAAAATAAAAGCCTAATATGCAAATCAACTGAATGGCAGAACAACTGGTCCTATGATGTGCACTGACTACCAGGGGGCAGACGCTCAATGCAGGAGCTGACCCCTGGTGGTCAGTGTGCTCCTACAGGGGGAGTGCCACTCAGCCAGAAGCCAGGCTCACGGATGGCGAGTGCAGCAGCGGTGGTGAGAGCCTCTTCCACCTTGTGTGTGGGGGGGGGGCGGGGGAGAGCGGGCCTAAGCCGGCAGTCCGGGGTCCCAGACTGCGAGAGGGCGCAGGCTGAGCTGAGGAAACCCACCCCCCCACCCCCACTCCCCAGTGCACGAATGTTGTGCACCGGGCCTCTAGTAGTCAGTAATATTGCAGTAACTGTGTGTGGGGACAGGTAGGTGCAAGACTTATTGTGAGTTATGTAAATGTGTGCTGACTATGCCATACACTTAAAACTAATATAATGTTGAATGTAAACTGTAATTGAAAAACAAAACATTTTTTTAAATGTTTACTTAGTGCAATGTATTTTAACCACAGTGTTTACTGCCTATTTTTCTTCTGGTTTTATGGTTTCAGGCCTTACATTTAAGCTGTTAATCCATTTTGAGTTTATTCTTGTAGATTGTGTAATCCATTTACATTTAAAGTAATTATTGATAGAAATTCAAACTATAAGAGGAATCACTCAGAACACAAGGCTCTTTTACTGGGGCGGTCTCTCCCACGCAGCCCTCCTCCCCTCGCCAGCCCCGGTCCTGCCCACTGGACACTGCGTGTGCCCGCTGTGGCCCGAACACCCAGCCCTGCACAGCACTGCTGTAACTTACGTGTCGGAAGAGGCCCCATGGCTGCCCGCCCAGTCCCTGAAATAGGATGGCACAGTGTTCACTTCTTGGGCACATGCTGCAGAGCAGCTCTTGCACTGGATTGTGGGTTGGAATAAATGGGGGAGAGGGATGCAAGGGGGTTGAGAGCGGTGGGCGAGGAGGAGGCGGCGAGGAGGACTTGGGACGGCCGTTCCATGTGCGCAACCTGCCCTTGGTCTTAGGGACGGACGTGATGCTGCTTGAAGACTACCCGTCTGATGACCAGCCTCCCCTCCACTCCGCTTTACCACCCAAGAGGAGGAGCTCGGTGACGTTCGAGGATGAAGTAGAAAAGATCAAAGGTTGGTGCCTGTGGCTGACAGCTTCCGGACAACACAGGGAAAGGGAGTGGTCTTAGGAGAACTCCTGGCTCATCCCCGTCCCCATCCAGCACACCAGGCCTCCCACCTTTGCGCTCTCCAACCCCCACACCCACCCCGTGCCACTCCCAACCCTGCAGTCTCCCTCGAGTCCTTGGGCTTCCCAGCCATTGGATCTGGAAGCTTCTAAGCTGGGCCAACAGGGGCTGTCACACTCTCCGTAGACACACAGGTGCTCAGACCGACTTCGTCTTCCCAGATGAGTGCAAGGAGGCAGAGCCCAGGGCCCCTCCACTCTCCCCCCACACCCCCAAGAGTGGGTGGAAGTCGCCTGCTCAGCACATGTGAGGAGTAGGGGGTGCACTGTTCCCGAGACGTGTCAGGAGGACAGTAGGCAGTGAGGTTCACAGTAAGAAAGCTCTTGGGGGGAGGGGAGCAGCAGACCCACACTCCTCCCTCTTCTATTAGTTGTCGGGTCCTGTCCTGGGTGGGGCTCCTGGACCGCGGTATCCTGCCGACCCTGAGGCTGTCCTGACTGGGGAATCTGGGCCAGTTCAGAGATGAGACGTCCCTACTGGCTCAGCACTCAGCCCGTGGAAGTTTAGAACCACCCACATCACACACTCCAGGGAGCCGAACGGCCAAAGACCTCTTCCAAAGATGTAAAATGTGAATGTGGTTAATAGAAAATATTGATCAAGCCTTTTCTGTGAGCCGGGCCTAGGCTAAGCATCTTGGCAAGAATGGTTTATCACAGAAACCCTATGGAGCAAGAGGTGCACCATGACCCTCTCTCTGCAGAGGACCTGAGGTTAGCTAACTCCTTCTATGTTTCCCAGGCCCTAGGAGGCAACCAGACTGGGAAACGTGCGCCCTCCACAGGGGTCTGGCCCCTCGCTAACCTTGCTCTGTCTCCCTCAGAAGCTGCCAAGAACCCCATCCTCCACGTGAAGGCCGACGTGCACACCTCTTTGGACAGTTATGCAGACAGCCTGGCCAAAGCCATCGAGGCGGAAGCCAAAATCAACCTGTTTGGGGAGGAGGCATTGCCTGGGGTCTTGATGGTGGCCCGGACCATCCCAGGGGCCGGCTTTGGGGGCAGCGGAGGCAGCCGAGCCCTCGGGAGCCAGAGACTCCAACTGCAAAAAATCGAGGAGGGGAACATTCCAGCTGCAGAACAGAAATGAGGGCCTCGGGCTGGCCCACAGCCCACCGAGCCGGGGCCCTGGGAACTCGGGTAGGAACGGCATCTGGGGTGCAGCCACCAGAAAAAACACCGAGAACTGTGTCCAGGCCAGGAACTCCGTGTCTGCGAGCCCACCCGCGGGCTCCTCCTAGATCCCAGTGAAGGGATCAGAGGCATCAAAAGCACAAAGCAGAGCAAATGGAGGTGTGGCTTGGCTTTCTGGGAGGTGGGGCACCCATGGGGCCTAAGACCAGCTGGGGGAACCCCAGGGCAGGTCATGTTCTTTTGTTCACATCTGCTACTCACTGTCCCCCCAGAGAGGCTCAGGAGGGGGGCTCTTCCAGTGCACTGGGGCGGAGGGCACCCCAGGCTTCTGCATGGTTGAAGCAGGCCATGTGGGGTCCCTAGAGAACCCAGGAGCAGGGCCCCCACGCAGTTCCCAGGCCTCAGTGCTGGGTATGACCTGGCATCGGTGGAGCCACCTGCTAGTGCTCACGGGGGCAGCCCCAGGCCACCTCCCTCTTCACTGATTCTTTGCTATTTCGAAAGAAGGGAGAGAGAAACCACTATAACAGACAGGAGGAAGGAGCGGAAGGCGGATGCTTCATTTCCAAGAATTATACTGTTCGGCTAGGACACGCCTGGACGGCCGTGGTGCCCAGCAGCAGGGGAGACACTGTTGTCGCTGGAGGAAATCCCTTCATGGAGGACTCCGGACGCCGTGTGTAAAGTGTGATTGACAGGAGATAAGGCAGAATAGAAACCACTCGGCCGGCCGGCCGGAGCCAGCACCTGCACGCCCGCCCAGCTCCACCTCTTCTTCCTCACGTCACCTGCACTTCCTAGCACCTCTGTGTGCAGCCGGGGAGATGGGATGAGGGAGTGGGTCGTCAGAGTGAATGGTCTTCAAGATCGTTTCCAGCTGCGATCTCTGATGTTCTCTGTAAGTTAGAGATAGGAAAAGAAAAGGGACCCACAGGCCCATGTTGGCACAGCTTCTGCGTGACTGCGGACAGAGACTGAGGCCTGGGCGTGTGGGCTCCCCGGCTTGTCTGCTCAGAATGCGGCCTGCAAGGGGCCAGCATGGAGGAGAGACGCCTCCCAGGGGGGCAGTGGGTTCACATGGTTACACCTCGCCCCAACCCTTGGAGCTGGTCCTCAGTCTGCAGTTTGCAAAGACCTTTGCCGAGACCTGGCAGCGTGCACCTTCGTGGTGATTAGCTGAAGGCCAGCTGTCGGTTCTGGGTGGGAGGGAAGGAGCAGAGGCATCTTCACCTGCGGGTTCTGCTAAGGAGACGGGCAAGTCAGGCTGCTCTCACTCCGTGGCATTCCTCAGTCAGAGCGCTTTATCTCCTTTCTCTAATCTTCCTAGCACTTGTCAGTTGTAAAGGGACCATATTCCTGACCACTGGCCTGCACAGAGGCGGGCAGGGCGACCACCTTCACCGCTTCGTTGGCGTGACCTAGGGCTCGCTGGTGAGGCCTTTCTGATGCAGCACATTTGGCTGGGAACCCGGGGGTTGGCGTGCGTGTCCCTGGGCTGCACTGGGCGGGCTCGAGGGAGAGTCCTGAGACCCCAGGTCCGCACTGGCTGGTCGCAGACTAGCTGGGATTTACTAGGATTAAATCTAAACTTATCTGGAAATGCCACACGTCACAGAAGGACTCACTGTTTCCTTCTTTTCTACTGAGGACCATTCATTTATTCATCTCCAGGCCCCGCACGTCACCTGTGCAGAGCACCAAGCTCGGCCCGTGAGCAATGGCATGAACGTGTTTACACACTCACTTAGGGACGGACCTGGGGGATACGGATGCTGGTAAACAGCAAAGCCGAGTAATTATTGTGGAGAGAACTGTGAGCTCCGGGGGAGGTGACTATTCCGTGTAGCTCCGTGGAGGTGGCAGTGTGAACCAAGCCTTGGAGGGTATCTGGCAGCTAGAACCATATTTTGCATAATCGAGAATTCAGTTGCCATGAAGCCTGGGAAAAGGAGGACGGGAGGAGGAGCAGGGAGCCGGGTGGGTGGGGAGGGGTGGGAAGGCCCATGCGCTCTGAAGCTCCCAAGAGGCATTTCTTTTTTTTTTTTTTTTTAAGAGGTTTAAAACAGCAACAATTTATTATTTCTTACAATTCGGTGGAAATTCTGCTCAGCTGGGCAATCCTGCTCTAGATGGCATCAATTGGGGTCACTCGCTTGGCTGCATTCAGCTGGTGGCTGGGCTGAGAAGGAAGGTCCAAAGTGGCTTCACTCACATGTCTGGCACCTCAGTGCTCCACCGTATGGCCTCTCCACGTGCTTAGCTTGGGCTTCCTTGCAGCATGGCAGTCAAGGGAGTCAGCTCCAGTCAGGCACACGATCACGAGGGCAAAGAAACAATGCAGTGCACTGTATTGCCAGCGTGTTTTAGATGTTGTGGGCTTTCTTTTAAGGAAGTAAAAAGTATTAAGTTCACCGATTCTGAAAGTCACAGCTTGTATAGCACTGAACGATAGTAGCTTTGGCATTTGATATTACAAAGTCAATGTCATTACAAATAATTTCTTCATTCTGGGTCCAGGCGAGGTAAAACAGGAAGAATAAGATTCCCAAATGCGGAGTCTTGAGTTATGAAGTATCCAGATGAATGGGCATGTGCATGCTGCAACGCTGCCTTCTGCTGGGCCGCAATATGCTGCTGCTCAGCGTGATCCCGGGAGTCCTTATTAAGAGAGGGTCTCGAAAGTGCGATGCTAGCTCCAGGATGATTTGTTGAAGATTGGTTCTGCATTAGTAATTTTCTTTTCTCTTTGTCCAATTCTGCCAAGATTGCAACTCTATTTTTGTTTTGAAAACCTCTATCCTGCGCAGTCAATCTCTGGGAGTGGAGATTTTCTTAGTTCTCACTTTTAGGCCTCTTTATGAAAGTCTCTTGTCCTGAAGGGTTTGCTGCCATCTTCCTATTTTCTGTTTCAACTATGTTCAGTGGCAAGTGGTCAGCACTTTACAATCACCGGGGACGCGAGTGCGCCAGGGACGGCCTCACCGTGGGATCGCGCTCTCCGAGGGGGCGCGACCACTTCCAGACAGGCAAACCTAGCGCAACGTGCAGCTCTACCCCAAGAGGCATTTCTGAGGACCCTGCCCTTAGTGCAGGTTGGAACCCAGGCCCATCGCTTTATACCTCTGTGCAGTGGCTACATGGACAGTGGCAGGTGGGACTGTTGGCCACTTGTCCACAACCTCTGTCCTGCGTCTCTGGTTGTGACAGGACCGAGTTTAGGGCTGTTGCCATCTCTGCGCCTTTCGTTGAGATCGCCACTTGATGGTCCCTGTCCTGTGCCTGCCCAAATTCCAGGCTTGGGGCTGTTATGACCCAGAGGCACTGGGATCCCCACCCCCCAGCACTGGGCTTCCTGGCCTGGGAAGACTGGAGTTCAGCACCTTAGCCACCAGGTGGCAGCAGTGGGGAGCGCTAAGGAAACACTTGAAGGTTTGCCTCAGCAGAGCTCTGGCTTTGAACTTGTCTCCACCTTGGTCCTCAACCTTGGAAGGACCACCCAGCTTGCTCACACGTGTGACCCCTGTTGGGGCGGCAGGTTCTGCCCCTGCTCAGCTATGAGATCTTAAGCAACTGCCAAGAGGCAGGGCTGAGGACCAAGACCAGGGCCACCTGGTGCTAACGCGTTTTCTCATCCCAGGAGCTGCTGTGGCTTCTGTCCACCTGAGCGACCAGTGAGACTAATCAGTATTTGCAGTCAGCCAGGGAGCGGGGGCGGAGGGGGTGGCAGGAGGGAAGAAGCGTGTTCCATGCAGCAAGAGATCTTAGCCTGTTAGGGGTTGCTGCAGAAATACGTTCCACCGGACTCGCTGAGACACCTGCGCATGAGGCGTGTGTCTGGACGGAGCCCAGGATATGCTCTGATGTCCAGCTCTGGCCCCACTGCTCTGTCTGGGAGGAACTGAGGGTGCGTGGCTATGAGGGCAAGCCCAGAACTGGCAGGTGCTGAGCACCTACTGTGTGCCTGACGGTGGAGAATTCTGTGCCTGTTGTGCGGCTTCTGTTAGGCCCTTGAGGGCTCTCGTTCCATGTCCGTGTGCGTGCACGTGAGCGACACGGGAACAGTGCGGACTTGGCTGGGCTGAGTTCTGGGTTCAGACCCACGCGGCTGCTGAGTAGTTGGGTGGTGTTGGGCCAGTTCATTTTTCTGCATCGGTTTTCTCATCTGTGAGGTTTCATAACCTGTTTCTTGTGGGGACGTAGAATGCAGGTCCCCACCACGGGAGGTTACGTGGATTAAAGCTCCCGGCACCACACGTGGGACACAGTGGTGCTGAGCCACTGGGGTCTTGTCCATGACTAGGCAGGTGTCCTATTCTTGTCTCATAGGGACCCCTCAGGAGCTGTTATCCTAGGTCAGAGGTGTTGAGGCTTCTGCAGTGGGAATGGTCCTGTTTGCTGAGCAGCACAAGACCTGGGATGGAAGGGATGTGGTGAGGAAGGGGAGCGCGAGAGGAGGGGAAGGTGTGGGGCGTTGGGAGCTGCAGAGGTCTGAGGAGCACAGTGTCTGTCCAAGGTGATGGCCTAGGGCCTGGTGCAGACCCCGTGTCACGGCACCAGCTCGACCTCCCGGCCCAGAAGAGACGCCCCGGAGGAGACTTGGCCTGGGCCCTGCAGCCAGCTCCGTCCCGCAGGACAGTGACTGCGTGGCGGTGGCTCTTGGGTTCAGATTCTCCGATCCTCCACCCTGAGGAAGTCAGTGCAGGGACAGGAGTCCATGCTGCTACCCCAGTGCGTGCAGAACCCCAAGGTGAACCCTGGGGGGCTGGAGGAAAATCACCGTTTTCACCTGAAGCAAAGGAAAATGGCTGAGTCGTATATGGACAAGAGGAGGCGGAGTGGACACTCCTGGGTTGGGGACAGACAGAATCCAGGGGGACCTAGGAAGGGAAGAAGTGTCCATGGTCTCGAGGTGCATGACACCAGCGTCAGGGCCCAGTGCCAGGTCTTGGCCATGAGACTGAGGAAGGAGTCAGCTGTGCAGCTCGAGGACGAGCAACAGTGAAGTCATTACCAGGAGGCAGGCCAGCGGCTTCCTTGGAGAAAGAGCTGGTAACGGAGTGCGTGCCTGGAGGCTGAACACCTGCTTGCCGGGCCTGCAGAAACCACAGACGCGGGGCCGTGGTTGGATTCCCGGGACTCGTAGCACAGCTCACTCGCCTGCAGACCAGCAGGGCACCATTTTGCTCCGCGTTATTTTAGGGTCTAACAAACGGAGCTTTTCATTTCCCCAGGAAGCATGCTCCTCAGCAGTAGTAACAGCTTAGGAATTCCAGGCCACTTGCTGTTCCTTTTGACACCACCATTTTGCAATGTCACGAATCACAGGCAAGTCGGCCCCTCCCGGGGCAAAGGCCCTCCCGGGCCTGGGCAGGCAGGGCCACCCCAGGGCAGTGGGAGGAGCCGTTGGCGCGGGCGCAGGGGTCCAGCTGTGGACCTGCGGAGGGGAGTCCTGGGCTGTGTTCTGGCAATGGAACTCTGGATGCAAACGTGGTTAAAAACCAACCTTCAAACAAAACAATGACAAGCTAGTCCGGAAACACATTTCACTTGAAATTATTGTTTCGTTTCTTTAAAAGAAGACAATGTTTAGAGTTATTATAAATATTTATAAACAAGTAAAAGTGCATTTAGCATAGCTGTGTTCACCTGATGAAATGTTTTTGGCACGTGTACAGATGTGGAAATTGTGAATTTGTACTTGGACTTGTGGACTGTGGGTTTTGGGTGTTCCCCCTTTACCCCATATTCCAGTTTCCCACAGCCCCTTTCCTTTCTCCCTTCCCCCTTCCCAAGGACTAAAAAGCAGAAAGAGACTGAGCAGGAAGGACCAACTATTGCAGAATTGGAGGGGGGGGGGGGGTGGGGTGTGTGTGTGTGATCCATACCACAGTCACCTGGGTACATCTGTCCATGCGTTTTTATAATACCCCCAAGACAGTGAGATTCATGGCATATTGTCCAATACAGAACAAATACTCCTAACCCAGACTTTATAGGGGCTCTCCACATGTTCATCCCATAACCAAGGTCAAGGGGGTGTGGTGATCATCAGTGACTCAAAACCACCTCAGGGCATAAAACCCAGCACCTCCACCTGAGCCCTCACTGGCCACAACTGAAGGCAGTTCCTTTTGCTGAGAGTGTGGGTGAGCTCCAGGTCCAGCTGCCTAACATCCTGCCCCCAGCATGCGTTGTGCCATGGCCGGGACCTATTAACTCTGCCCGGAACATGTCCTCTTTCTGCCCCTGGACTGTGGTCTGGTCCGCCCTGTGCCTATGTAACACACCAAACTCTACAAAATCATCTAAAGTATGAGAACTAATTCCTTTGACAAATACCATTAAAAAATAATAATAGCCCAGCCACTGTGGCTCAGTGGTTGAGCATCAACCTATGAACCAGGAGGTCATGGTTCGATTCCCACTCAGGGCACATGCCCAAGGTTGTGAGCTCGATCCCCAGTAGGAGGCGTGCAGGAGGCAGCCAATCAATGATGTTCCTCTCATTGATGTTTCTCTATCCCTCGCCCTTCCTCTCTCTCTAAAAATCAATAAAAAATCACTTAAAAAATAACAGCTTTACAGCAGTTTTGGGTTCTGAGCAAAACTGAGCAGAAAGGTCAGGCCCCATATACTTCTGCCCCTCCCCCCTGTCCCATCCTGCCCAGAGGGTACACAGACCATTTTGATTTTCGGTTGCTTTTCCTGCCAGTTACTCCTGACCCGATGGAGTCCTCCAGTAGCTGTCCTGCCAGCTTTCCAACACTCTCTAAGAATCCCTGCTTCTGCTCCATTTCAGTGAGAAATGATGTCCTGGATTTGCTGACAGTAGCATTTTCAGTTGCTCTGTAAAGCCCCTCATCCTCTGGGTGTCATGGGGCCCTAACTCGGCCCCTGGGACATAGGTGTGCAAATCTGATCACCTCCACTTCACGGGAGACGGAGCAGGAGCCCAGACAAGTCAGGTGGCCCCAGGTCACATAGCTAATTGGGAAGCAGAAACTAAGACCCTGGCAGTTTCCAGAAGTCATCTGTAGCCAAGTCAGCTGCTCTGTTTGGCTAAAACTCTAATTCCTTCCCTTCACCCACTTACCTCGTTCTCTAATGTGGAGACGTGTGTGCATCCAGGGCAAGGGCCAGGTGTGGAAGTCCAGCTCCAGTTACTGAGCCAACTGAAGGGGCATTTCTTCTCTCCACAAGCCAACCTGCCATCAGCAGCAGGGCGCCCGGTGTGCAGCCACCTGGGGAGGAGCGACCCCGGTCTCCACACTGGAGAGGGATGCTCTGCTTGGCTACACCTATGAGCCTCATGGGCCAGCCGAAGAAAAGGATGACAATTTAAAAGTGGGCAGGGAAGGTGACGGAAGGGTTAAGTCTACAGGAACAGATTCAGGTCATAACCTATAAGATACAGGCTGGGGTGTTGATGGCTGGAGTGGAGGTGGACACTGGAGTTAAGGAAGGCCAGGATGTAGAAGACAGGATGGTCACAGCTTTCAGCTGAAATCGGGTTGCAGTCAGGAGGACCGGAAGCCAGGGCCCCCAGAACTAGCCTGTGCTCCTACAGCACGGGAACCCCGGACGCCCTGGTCTCTGCTGGCCCTGACTCCTGTCTGTGGGTAACACGGTCTCAATGACCATTAAGATGATGACTGGTGGTGAAGATGAAGTACTTTGGAATGAGACATGAATAATTCTCTTCTCTGTGATTCTATCACACAAGTCAAAACAGAAAAGATGATTACAACTAGAGAAGACTAGAGAAAGAGTCTTATGTGACAGGAAAGACTGGAAAATAGGGGCCAGGGTAACAAGGCATCAAATACAATGTCAAATTCAGGAGATCTTACAACAACCAGCTTCTTTAATTAGAAAGCAACAAACATGCAAATGGCAAGTGTAGAAATTTATTTGAACCAACATTGTCTCTACCATGAGAACTGCTCTTCAACGTTGATCCAAGCCTCCCCGGGTGGAGACTGGCAGTATTGCACTTTCGTTGCTAGCACTCCTCATACATGGCAACTAGGGTTTAAAACATTCTGCTAGTTTTATTTCACACACTCTCCCAAGTTCATGCACACAATCACTCCACACCAATGTCAGGTTATCCCCCGCAAAAGGGAAAACTCCAAAAACCATAACCTTAAAATTGCACTGAAGCTCTGTAAAGAAAAAAATATAAGTGTCTTATACAAATATCAAAACATCCCAAGTGCTGGCCACTCAGAGTTGATTATTCCTCATCCTCGTTTTCATTCTCCTGACCGGAGCCTTCTGATCGGTCACCCTCCAACCGGTCTGGAAAACAGATATGAGACTCACTAAAAGAAATACGTTTAGGGTTATGATTAAGATCATCTTCAATGCCTTTTATTTAAAGCTGCTTAAAATGTATAGAACTCAACACACCATTATGTAAAATTCAGTTCACCACTGTGTACATACCTAATTTTTGCCTCTACTGGGAAATTTTATAAAATAAAGGAAACAACACTATTAACTTTGAAAATGGATGTCATTGTAAACACACATTTTTTAAAACCATACAGATGGCTTTACCGTATATCAGTGGTGTGGCCTGGGTAAGTCATTACAGAAAGCCTGCTGAGAAAGGCTGGAGCTCCATGAGGGTGGTCATTGTTGTCATGAACTGACAGGTGATTCTCAGCATATGGGACATTTCACTGTTCACTGAGGTCAGTGAACTACCTTCCTTTTGTCTGGGCTCTGCCGACTGGAAGCGAATGGACCGCTGAAGGCATTTATGATGACAAGGCCTGTGCAGGAGCCTCCACTCAGAGGAGAAGCAGAGTGGGTATGTTTTCAGGGGACTGTCTTTCATTGTGATGCTTTCCAATAATCAGGTTCATGAGGACATGAGTTTCTGTGCTAATGGGCTGCTTCCATTTCATGACATAAGGAAGTTATATATATAAATGCTAAGTAATACCATGTTGTTCAGACATAATCCTAATTGGAACAGAGGCTAACAGTTCTTACCGGCCCGGATGTGGTTCAGGGAGGCCAGCATTCGGAGCATGAAGGAGGCGGGCACTGTGATGGTGTTCCTCGTCTCCTCCAGCATGAGCTCATTCCGAGTGATCACCTGGGGCAAGTGAAACCGCCGTCAGAGACCGCAGAGTGCCCGCACCCCCCTGAAGATTAGGAGAACGGCACGAAAAAGAGCGGCCTTCGTTCCCCATGTGCATGCTGTCACGTTTCCCCCTTAAGGCTTCTCAAGGCCAAATAGTTACTTTGACTTGCATGTAGGGAGTAAAATGAGGGAACACGCCTCATGCAGTTGGCAGGAAGGCAAAGGTCAACTCTAGCTGCTAAAACATCCAAGAATTCAATTTATCTTTACTTGTTCCCCAGAGCAGTCTACGCTGTGCCTGCTCCTTATTTTCGCCGAGAGGAGAACTGGTACCTTTGGGACAAACTAGTGTTAAATTAATGTCTCTGGGTCACGTGGATCCTTTGAGTTGTTACCTTCCTTGAGGCAAAGTAATCTTGAAAAATAAACCTTTGGACAAGAGCTACCAATGACTTGTATCGGAAGTACCAAGGAAAGGACTAACTGAATATCCACGGCTCCGAGGGACCCAATGTATATTATGGGCAAAGCAAAGAAGGAAGAGGAAAAACAGAGAGTGTGGGAAGGAAGAAAGGGAAGCCTGAGGAAGAGAAAGATGCCATCTGGCCAACAGTCCCCAGTGAAATGACAACTCTTTATGGTCCCAAATGAGCTATTCAGTCTGAGCAACTTTCCCTCGCACTGTAGGTTCTGCACACGGATGTTTCCTTTACCTTCTAACAACCTGGACCCTGCTGGCTCCGTGTCTCCAGCGCTCCTTTGCTCCTGTCTGCCTGGTGAACGCAGTTCTGGTGACATCTATAGCCTCCGTGAAGATGTCCCCACCCCCATCGACTCCATTCACAGCAGTTTTTCTTTTCTACAGGCTTCCAAACGCTGTGCGTACACCTCAGACACTGACTCCACTACACTGTGGCTGTCTGTCTTCTCTCTTGTCCATGCGCTCGGAGTGCAGGGCTGACACACACTGTTGTGTAAATGTCTATTAAATGAGTGAAAGTATCCATGGGAGCTGTGCTGTCAACCTCGCTCTGAGGTGCTGCTTGACCAATGACCAACATTTTTAAGTGACAGACCCCTATTTACCTATTTGTGCCCTCATCTACCCATAGGAGTTCAGCAATTAGTAGCTGATTAATGCAATGGACCCTAATTATTATAAGAAATCTATAGAAATCAACAAATGAAAACCCTGGTTGAAGCTGGGGGGAGGGGAGGAGCCATAGAAATCAGCTTTCTTATCCTAATTTCATAAAAGACCTAGCCCTTCACTGAACTCTGTTGGAAAATTACTGATTTAACAAGAAGCTGAGGAGACCTTAAAATAAAATAAAGGAAAAGATTCTCATCATTTGTGCTGCTACCTCTTGGCCATGATGATGAAAACGCTGCAGTGAAACGATTTTCTCAAAAGGACAGAGTGTTTTTAATGATTCTTTACTGCAGTAAGCACATAGTTAACCTATTTTTTTAAACTACAAAACTCTTAATCTGCTATTACTAATACTCAGTCTTCTAGTTAGCAAAATACTAGTTCAATTTTTACCTCTAGGCATGGTTTTATCTTCATTTTTCTTTTTCTTAAAACTGACTTCCTTACCTGCATGAAATTGTTTTATGTTACCAACTAAGGAGGAGCTGCTTTGATATTTCTTAAGAAATCATTTGAGGAACAAGGGAAACTATGGTCCAATAAGTATAATAAATATCTTACTTCATCAGCAAGTTTTCGGTTAAAAATCCTTGACTCCTCCAGTGGTGACCAGATCTTGATGTCATAATCTATGCCAGACGAGGCTAGAACTAGAAACAAAAAGTACATGGTAACCTAAACTCAGAACACATGCATTTATTCAAGCTATGCACACAGACACGTGTGTGTATATACGTCTATAGTATGTGTTTGTAGGTACAGACGCAGGCACATGTGCCTGTACAGCAGGGCCTCGAATACTAGTAAAGTCGTTCTGTTCAACGTCGTTTCACTGTGCCACTGATGAGATGCTGAAGGAACTTAATCTTGTTTATAACAATTAGCTTTTGATAAAATCGGTTTTGTTACACAGTTTCACTTAAAGTTGCAGATCCTATCTATGACACTCAGTGAGGACTTCCTGTGTGTATATCACAGCAAAAGTGAGCTGCAGTGGAAACTGTACTGATACATGTGTTAACTGAGAACATTATTTTGAAGGTTTCTTAAAAGTCACTCTATATTATAATTTTAATTCCAATTCCCAATGGAAGGCAAGAGCATGCCAGTGAGCCTTGAAGATTCAATTTGGATAAGTAGTGAGAAGTTCAATCAGCCCAACCTCTTACAGCTAATACAGCTTAGAAGAAATATTAGGAGAACACTCTTTAACCTACTTCACCATACTTTCTGCCCAAAGTGTGTTATAAGTGTGTTTTGGTTTTAAACCCAAGCAGAGTTAGAAGTGACTCCCGTGGCTGCCTACAGATAATTCGGATTATTTGTATATTAACTAGACCACTACTGGGGCTGGTGAGCCACACTGATTTCTAGCCCTTGCCTTATGCAAGGTCCTCTTACTTGGGTCAAATGGATGTGGCTGCAGGCAATTCACCACGTGATTGTCAGCCTCCAGAAGCATTAAATGCTCAGCGGTGTGACGATCCCAGATGAATATATGGCCGCAGTCAGAACCACTCATCACAAAGTTAGCACCCCAGAAATTGGCTTCTTTTATCTAAGGGTTTAAGAAAAGGAAGTTATAAGGAAATTCAAATCAAAGTTATTAAAATAAAGACTTATTCTATTCTTATGTTAAAAAAAGTAATTGGCTTAGAAAATAAAATACAAATTGAAGAGCGTCCTGGTCTTCTAGTATCTCCAAATCACGATAGATTTGCCAGCAAAGGGAATCCAGCCTTCAGTAATGAAGAGTCCCCCACGAGGACAGGGATATGTTTTTGTTCAATACTGTGTTTATAGTGCCTGTAACGGTTCTTAGCACACAGTAGGTGCTGAATTAATTAACTGCTAAATGAATGAATAAAATTTCTGGGTTTTGGACAGTATAACAAAAAGTACCAATCTTTTTCTTAGTTATTTGAAGTTCTCAAAATTAAGAAGGAAAGATATAAACACATTTACTTTTATGAAGCAACGAGCCAAAGGAATATGACAGTTGGAGCGGTTATGATGACATTTTTTTCAATGGATGCACACTAATAAACCATCAAAATCTTTGTGCTTCAGATTGGATTTTCCAGTCATTTTATCTGCAGCTGCCACTTGGCTATTTTTGGGAGAGCAAAAGAGGGAGCCAGTTCTGTTCTTACTTGGAGCTGTTATTTTACTTGCTTATCTTCTTTTTTTCTCATTCCAGCCCCTAATTATTTTCCTCCAAAATTTTAACCAGCAAAATGCAAGAAATGTAAATTGGTTACTTCTATTAATAATAGTATTTTTTGAATGATTAAATTGATCACTGATTTCTATAGAGAGCTTATTATTTCCCTAAAGTAAGAAAGCAGTTTAAAACTGATTCTATAGATATGTTTTGAGAACTCAGTGAATATGAGAACAGCACTTTCTAGACATACAAAGTTCAGAATCACAGTTATGACACACTAGCCACCTCCCAATATTCCCTTAGGTGACGGATGTAGCACTGGGTGCACAGACGTGGGAATGGTAAAAACTGGAAAAGACCTTAGAGATCATCAGATCTGTTCTGTTCAATTCACAGATGAGGAACTTCAAGTCCAGGGAGCAAAGTGACTAAAAGCAATCTTGACTTGTCCATCTTAACGGGGTGATGATGAAAGCAACCTGACTATATTTCTCAATGAATCTGAGTTTCACATATCCAAACCCTTCTCTCCAAAACAACCTACTAGGAAGGTACACAGCAAGTGTGAGAGAGCAAAGCAGCAGCAATGGTTACCTGTATAAGCTAAAAATTTAAACTCTACAATAATTCCTCGGTAGAGTAGTTTCCTTATACAAACTATTGGCCTTTCCTGACATACCACAGGACTACAACGTGTTTGGGTCTGGAGAGAACTGTGAAGGTGCCAGCTATACTGGAGCCACACTGGCAACAGAGGAGGATAATTGTTATGCAAAAACATTCATACTATGAAAGTGCACATTCTGCAAAGAATGTCAAGAGCACTTGGTACCATTGTCCTGGAGTTGCGATGGCCCTTATAAACCATCTTCACTAGTGGCCTTCTAATGTTCAGAGTGTCCAGTTCTTCCATTTCCTTCCTTTCTTTCCTCCGCCTGAAGAACTCCTGAATGCGGGCAACAGCAGAGCGTCTATGAGTTACATATGAAAAAGAAGAGAATGGAAATAAATGAGAAACACTCACGAACTACTGTGGAATGCAATGGTACACATTAAGTCAGTAAGTCAGAAAATATGTAGACTAAACATTATCTCAGTAAGACACCCCTACAGAAAGCATCAAAGGCAGACATGACAGTGGGACTCCACGAGACTAGTTGAGTTACGAGAACAAGATGTTTTAGTGAACACATCACTTAAGAGATTCGGTCCTGGCTAGGATGGTAAAGGGAGTAGCATGCGGCACACTGAGGTTTAAAGGGCTGTTTTATAAAAATGTAATACAGACAAACTCATGTGCAGTTTACCACAAATAAAACAAGTCCTAGTCCATGCCATTTTTCCTCTCCACATTAGGAAATATAAAGGCATAAATAGAAACCAAAAGAAATTAAGGGTAACATGTAATAGCAATAGATAAACATATGTTTTGAGATTTTGTTTAAAGATGTTCACAGCAAAGAACAGACGAGTCAAGAAAAAGAGAATAAATATTAACATACGTGCAATAAAAAGAGACCTTCCCAGAGCATGTAAGCTATATGGACTCCATGGTGGAGTACAGATTCGGGGCAACTGAGGCAGACTTTACTCTCCTAAGAGCTCAGCTGATGACAGAGTTGGAGACTAAAGAATAATGGGCTCCTAAGACTGATTTACTTATTAGAAGAAATTTGTCCTAACACATGATACTACTTAATAAGTTTCTTAGTCTGAATATGTTATTTAAAACATTGTATTTCAACATGTAATAGACCCAAAATCCAAAATATGTAAAAAGTCTATTAAGTCAGTAAGAAAAACGAACATCATAACAGAAAAATATGCAAAGGACATGACTAGAAAAATTACAGAAGAAATGAATGGTTAATAAATATATAAAAAGATGCTCAGCCTTACTAATAATGAGATAATGATAAAACAATCCGATCTCTCTATGTCTATTAGATGAACAAGACTTCTGTGAGTGGCAAGAGCGCAGGAAACAGGCACTGTTGCTGGGAGTTTAAAGCGGTTCTCTAGGTAAAAAGAGAGTGCGCTCTTTATTGTAAGTTTTCCATTGAACACATATACATACATCTGAAGAACACGAAGCAGCAAATATTCCTTAAAAGCCTACTGTTCACAAAGTTGTTTTTGAGAATATTAGTTACCAATTCTTTTATGATTCGTTATACTAACTTGGCATATGATTTAAAATTCATAAAAGACATTCATATGTATGAAACATTTCAGAAATAAACTCTTGGGCAACCACTAAAAGAAGTAAAATAAAAGTATAATTGATATGCCAAGAAAGGAAAGAAAATGGACACATATAAAATGCTGAGTTAAAATCACAAAAGGCAGAAAATGAGTGGGAGACAACAACAGGAATGAGGAACAAGGGCAGGGAGGGACTGCCTTTCCTTAGAAACTTCCCCAGACCATCTCTCTGGAAGAAAGAAGCAACTGAGGCAGAGCAGAATGAGTCTAAATTACCTCGGAGGGGGGCAAGGGTCACATTTCTGCTTATCGAGGTTCACCAGTTCATAATAATCTCCACTTCAATGGTTAAATGTGACATTTAAAGCAACATGGTATTTTTTAGTTGCAATCTTCATTGTGAGAGCAGAAACTGGCTTTGAGTACTTGGGATAAAAGGTATAAACCAGAAATTCAAAAAGCCCTGAAACAAATTCCATCTTACTGTTATTTAACTAGAAAGTGATAATTGGCAACAGACCAATTTGCTAAAAGTTACTTCAAACATACCTTAATGTGAAAACAGCCTAGAAACACCAGCATAAAAGCAAAAACAATGTCGAGACACTAACGGGATTTCTTAGACATCAACAATAGTTTTTGGCTTATTTCCACTATGGTTGTATTCCTGATTGTTGCTATATATTGTGTCTCATATTCCACTTTGTTTCAGAAACGAATGGTAAATAATAGGCATGTGCCACCAGAATGAGGCACTGGGTGGCTTTAGTCAGTACACCAGGTTTTGTGTAGATAAGTAATAGTTCCGAGGTTCACTTTCATATTTTAAAATGTACCCCCGTGTTAGTCTTCAGATTGCAGAAGTATTTGAGAATTGTGTATTATCTTGATGTGTGGCCTTACTAAGTTATTAAGGTATTTGTACAAATACAGCCTTCTTTTTAAAAAATCAGAATCTTTATGCACAGAATTAGACTCAAGTCCATTTTTTAGTTAATGATCTCAAGGAAAATGAGATAATGACTAAAGTTGCTAATTGTTATCCCAATCAGCTTTTAAAAATACCCTAAGTTGCATTTCTCAACAACATAGTCAAAGCAAATCACCAACATTTAAAGTACATCATTTCAGGTTGTAGTCGCTTTAGCATACGACACACTTGATGTGAGCATCCGTTAGGTGTGCACACAGGACATTTCCTTTCATTCTATCCCCATGCAGTCATGCAGCTAAGTCAGTTCGTGTAAAGCAACCTGCTTGATGATGCTTAGCACTGAAGAGTTCAGTACGTTCCAGGAGTATTAACTGTTAATAGGAAAGGTGGTTAGTGGTGGAAAAGGACGACCTGGCAAATTCATCATAAAGAAAAAGAATGAAGGAACATACTGAATTACCTCATTATTCTATCACCTATTGTTGTTCCTCTGATAATAAATCTAGTGAAGGGAACACAATAAAGTCACTCACAGACCTCCAAGAACCAGATATGTAAAGCATCAAGGTCACCACTTTCATCACCAAACATCTCAACCTGAAAAAACCTTTGCTTCCCTTTGTGCTTTAGGGTATTATGTGAGAATCTGTCATTCAACTAAATGGTTGAATGAATGGTTGAGGAAATGAAGGAAGCAGAACACTCACTGAAGGCAGATTAGAAGAAAGACCCTGCACTTAACCCCTTGTCTTTTAAACAGGCTAGAACCCAGCCCTGTTCCAGTGGAGGGACCTGCCAGGACTCAGATCTTCCATGCCATCTCCTGGGCACCTGGGGGACCTCTCAGGGCTGAGCTGCTCTTTTGGGAAATAACGAATTAAGCCGAGTTGACTCACTGTCCTAACCAGAAGACTATATAACAAGGGAGCGAAGAACAACACAGCTTTTAATGCCGCAGGAACCCTTTTTCTTCTGTATGATTATCCTTTTTTTCTCTGCAATTTTGTTTAATAAAGAATAAACCTGAATCATTAGAAATACTGAAAGTGATTATATGATGACTAAATAGCTGATGGCAAATTTACAGTATGTGAAGAATTTTGGCTTCCAGTAGGTAACTGGAACCAAATTTCTATGCAAATAAATACTTTTAAAAAATCATTAACAGGCAATATGGGGTTAATGTCTTGAATTTTGGAGTCTGTAACCACAACCTATTCGAAGGAAGCTTACTGAGATGCCGCCGGGTTCGGAGCAGAGCACTCCTGGACTTTGCAGGACGAAGAGCTACTAGCTAGGCCTCCGCCCTCAACTCTAAGATGGATTAGGCACCTTGAAAACACTTTACATAAAAACCCCACTTACCATTCACCCCACTCCCAGGCATGTGTGTCTATTTCTAAATCCAGTACGTAAAATCACTAAGGGACACACACACTACTTTTACGTAGTGTTTTATCAATATCATTTTTATTTCTTCCTTCACTTTAGTTTCCATTTACTCTTCTATGTTCCTGCCCCAGACCAAGTTCACAGGGACCTAATATATGGGGATCACAGACTTTTCATTGTTCTTAACTCTGGGTATCTGCCAGTCAAGGTGTTTTACCACAGACTCTAGCCTGGTTTCTCTATCAGACCGACTGGCTACAGAGGGAAGAGCAGCAAACTATGGCTCTTGGACCTAACCCTGCAGCTAAGAACAGTTTCGCATTTGTAAATGGTGACATTTTAGATGGTTATATAAGTACCTACATAACAGCCTCCATTTTGCCTCTTGGCCAGCAAAGCCTAGAAGATTCACTCTCTGGCCTTTTAGGGAAAGTCTGTCGAACTCTGCTATAGACTCCAGTTCTGTTTACACCGAGACTAGCTGTAGTTAATAAGAGCATTCCATTTTAAAATAGCCATGTTAGTTGTTAAGGTCTTTATTTTCTAAGACATTTCCTTCTCATGCTTAATCTCAGCCCAAAGTAAAAACCAAGGTTGTACTTATTTAACCAAATTTTAAGAATACAAATCTTTAAAGAGAAATCATTATTCTGCATTGCAAAGAACTGTTTTGATATTTTTATTAAATGTTTGTCCAAAATGGCTTGGCTATAAACTTTTTAGGTTTCATTTTTTAAAATTAAATTTGGGCCCTGGCCAGTGTGGCTCAGTTGGTTGGAGCATCATCTCATACAGTGAAAGGTTTTGAGTTCGATTCCCATTCAGGGCATGTATGGGAGACAACCAATTGATGTTTCTCTCTCAAATCAATGTCTCTCTCTCTTTCTCCCTTCTCTTTCTCTCTCTCCCCTCCCCCTTCCTTTCCCTCTCTCTCTCTCTCTCTCTCTCTCTCAAAAAAAGTATGTCCTCAGGTGAAGATTAAAAAAAATAAGTAATTTGGGACAAAAGAAATTATGAGCTCTACTATGTAATTCTTTATAAAAATTAAAGTACAGACCTAAATACACACTTTCACCATTTTCAATTTTCGGACCATTTCTCTACCCTAACCAAACTGATCTTAACCAGCTTCTCTTGAAGACATGCATACTTTAATTGGGCATTTTATCCACGTGTGAAATGTATCCTGAGACCCCCAAGAACTGAATGTTTTACAACAGAGTTTGGGAGTCTCTGTCCCTTCAGAAATAAATTCTCAAAAATCATATGCCTACTTACAAGCTGGTAAATCATTCTTTTCCATGTTCCTAAGAAGCAAAGGGTCTTAAACTTTCTCACTTTAGAATAAAGTCAACACAGCTATTCCTCTGAATGCAGAAGTTAAACAGGCAGCAGTCTCAGGATGAAGAGCCATAGAAAGGGCAGAGACAGTAAAAGTATATTTTATACAGGCAGCTCAAGACTGAAGATGGTGCTACGGAAGTTAGGAACCTTAAAAACTACTTAGATGAAAGTCAGAAGGAAGATTTTTCACCATTAC
The DNA here is from genome assembly GCF_028538775.1 of Myotis yumanensis. NCBI lineage: Eukaryota > Metazoa > Chordata > Mammalia > Chiroptera > Vespertilionidae > Myotis > Myotis yumanensis. The sequence goes on from NW_027223768.1 coordinate 39,843,030, forward strand.
AAATTTTTGGTAAATAGCTAGGAGAGAATAATGTAAATATCAAAGAAAAACTGATGAAACTGTGAAGCAATGATTATAAACAGTTTGGCATCACAGTCATATGTACATCTTTGTAGAGCATTGTATTTAATTTCATAAGTTTATTAAAACTGTTTTCCATGTTCTTATAAGTGTCTTGTGTACTATCCTCTTGTTCTTCAATTGAGTTTCTCTAAGGGTAAAGATTTTATCCTTCGGTGACTCTTCAGTAAGTTTATTACCATGTCCTATAGAATAACACAAAATAACACAGGGGACAAACTAAGGTTAAATACCTAAAATGAGTACACAGACTATCACATAAGTTCATTAGAAAAAGCAGGAAAGCAAGTGCAGACCCAGAGGCGGTCTCAGATCTGGATGCGGGGGAGGAGAGCATGAATTCAAGAGTGCACGCACTGCACAGTGTGGGACCAGCACACACGATTCCTCCTTTTTACTGATGTTATACTACTGTGTTTTAAAAAAAATCACCTTAGGTCTAGATTATAGAAAACCCGTGCTTAATACCTCAGATATTAAGCACGCTTGGTATAAAAGTGTGGTAATTAGCCTGGACAGAAGATGCTAAATAATTATGATTTTCTGCAAGTGTCTAGTATCTATTAAAAATACAATTTCTTATTTAAGCAAACAAATCTGGAAAGTGATATGGTACATTTTACTTAAAAGTGGATAATTAAATTTTGTTTTTCATTATGACCTTAGTATAGTTTTTGTTACCTATGTACAGATAAAAAAAAGGACATGTGTCCCTTATACCACAGAGGCCTTAAACGTACAGACGTAAACACAACTCTCACTCTCCACCCTAGGTTTTAGAAACCATCAATTTGATTTTCTAAATGTGCTATGCCTCCTAACCTTGTGGGACTCCCTCTGGGTATGGAAAGTGTTAGTTGTCTAAAATATATAGTAAGAACGCTGAAGACTAATGTGTGCAGGTAGAGACGTATGATTAATCTCCAAGTACAAATATAGGGAAAAGTACCTGACCATGTTAGGAATTCAATTCTTTTTTTAAAATATATTTTTTACTCAAGGCCCGGTGCATGAATTCGTGCACCAGTAAGGTCCCTCGGCCTGCGGGATCGGGCCAAAACTGGCTCTCCAACAGCCCCAGAGGGGTCCTGGATTGTGAGAGGGGAAAGGCCAGGCCGATCGGGGCTGGGGAGTGATGCGGGAGGTTGGCCAGCCGGGGAGGGGCCGTGGGAGGGTTCCAGGGCGTGTCCAGCCCATCTCGTTCAGTCCGGATCGGCTGGACCCCAGCAGCAAGCTAACCTACTGGTCAGAGCGTCTGCCCCCTGGTGGTCAGTGCACATCATAGCAAGCGGTTGAGTGGCCTTAGCATATCATTAGCATATTATGCTTTGATTGGTTGAATGGACGACCAGACATTTAACATATTAGGCTTTTATTATATAGGATTGATTTCAGAAAGGAAGGGAGAGGGAGAGAGAGATAGAAACATCAATCATTGATCGGCTGCCTCCTGCATGCCCCACACTTGGGATCAAGCCCGAAACATGGGCATGTGCCCTGACCAGGAATCAAACCGTGACCTCCTGGTTCATAGGTCAATGCTCAACCACTGACCTACGCTGGCTGGGTAGCAATTCATTTCTTTATCATGGTTACAATATTTGTTATTTGGTGCAATTTTTCAGTGTCTAAATTAAGTTACTAAGATTTAGTAGAAATCAGAGAAAAACAATGTTCTCAAAACAAGAACTGCTATCACACTACCTTATCCAGTGTCAACAGAAAAGCAGATAAACTGAAGAGTAAAAAGTATCCAAAAACCTGCTATAGGCCAGGATGTCCACAAGGCAATAGATGGCTAAATATACCCCTGACTTCACGACTAAGCTGCTGGGCGTTACCAACGTTCCTCCCTCCCATCTGCAAGCTGAGGAGCAGCCTCAGTGTCAGAGAAACAGCGGGAGACTGCGCTCCCTCTTCATGCACACTCTGCTCAGAGAAGGTATCATGTGAAATGATTTCGTTTGAAAAGCTCCGTAAGTTTACATCCTTAGAGAAAGCAACTGTCCAAAATGGAGACTCCTTTATGGGACTTCAAAGAAAGCCTGTGAATTATACTTTTTACAGTTCATTTTAATTAAAAATTTACCAACCTGTCACCAGGTCCTGCTCGATACCTGGCACCTGGGATCAGGACTGGGTCATCGTCACTGTCATCGGTGTCCTGGAGAGCAGAGTCTGTGGCTGATGTTTCCTCGGGCGGCACAGGCCCCACAGCTTCCGTCTGTGTCTTGGGCTCAGCATCAGGGCTGCTGAGATGGGCAGTGCTGTCAGCACTGGTTTGATCCGAAGTCCCTGGTTCCCAGCCTTTCTCAGACAAAGCGGTGTCTTCTGGAACCCCACAAGGACTATCAGGATTGAAGTCGTTCCTTTCTCCTGAGCTGGAATCTGACGGCTCAGATGAGAACTTGTCTGAATGTGCTGTTGGAAAATAAAGTAGTAACAGGTGGTCATGTCGGCAACATTGACTAACTTCAAAGCTGACACAGACATTTCCTAATATAAAGTGTGTGTGTGTGTGTGTGTGTGTGTGTGTGTGTGTGTGTATATGTATATATATATATATATATCGTTCACTATGACGCACACTGACCACCAGGGGGCAGTTGCTCAACACAGGACCTGACCCCTGGTGGTCAGTGTGCTCCCACAGCGGGAGTGCCACTCAGCTGACTGACGGGTGCCAGACACCTGGCTCACAGCTGGTGAGTGCAGCTGCGGCAGCTCAAGCCTCTCCCACAGACACTCCCTGTGCCCGCCCCTCCCCCATCCGAACCAGGACCAGGATTGGACCGGCATCGGGACTGACTGGGCGCAAACCTGTGGCCGCTTCTCAGTCATGGGCGTGCCAGTATCGCCCTAGGACGGGCGCGTGGAGACCGCAGCGGAGCAGCGCAAGCCTACTGAGCGGCTGCAGTGGCAGGCACAGCGGGGCCGGATGAGCAGGAGCAGCACAGCGCCTGGCCAGGGCTCAGGCTCCGCCCCGGCCAGCTGCCGCTTCACGCACTATTACATCCCTCGGGGGATATTGGACTGTCGGTTTTGGCCCCATCCAGCAGGCCACGCTGAGGGATCCCACTGGTGCATGAATCCATGCACCGGGCCTCTAGTTATATTATAATTACTTTCTAATAGAAACTAAAATATTCCCTAAACGGAGAGGAAAATTCCACAACACATCTATTTGGGAATTACTTCTGACTCTAGGAGACTAACACTTGAAGCAACTAGAGAGAAGACAGCTCACCTGTGTCTACTTGGCTCTGAACTGTGCTTTCTGCAGATGCACCTTCCTGGGACGTGTTCACATCCTCTGAGGATTCTTCAGGAGCTTCTGGGAAATAAACCAAATGATCATTAAATCCACATTGTTTTTTGGTATTTTTTTTAATCCTCACCTGAGGATATTTTTTTTCATTGATTTTCAGAGGAAGAGTGAAAGGGAGGGAGGAGGGAGGGAGAGAGAAAGAAAGACATTGACATGAGAGAAAGACATCAATTAGTTGCCTCCCACATGCACCCTGACTGGGGCTGGGATCAAACCTGCAATCAAGGTATGTGCCCTTGACTGGGAATCAAACCCATGACCATTTTGTGTGTAGGCTGATGCTCTAACCACTGAACCAAACTGGCCAGGGCCCAAACTGTTTTTAGGAAAATAAGTTCCAACTTAATACTCCAGCTCTCTTATGTATAAGTAGTTCTTAACCCTTTGGGGGCCAAGGAAACTTTAGATACTCAGATGAACTTCCCCTCAGTATGACACAAATACAGACACGCACAAATACAAACACCCTCAAGGAAGGGTGCCCAGCTGTGCCCTCAGCCTCTTCCAGAGGTGCTGGACCTTTGGGAACTAACTCTATGTGAGAATATCTGGTGACAATGATGCCTCACAGCCGAGGTGACCTGATCTTGCTTGTTTCTAATCGTCACAAAAGCTAAACTTAATACAGAGTATTTTTCAGCCCCTCAAACATTTAGCATAACCTGAACTATCTTGAACCAATAGTGCAGTTGAGCCTACTTTAAATTCTGTTTTGTCCATTAAAAACACTTACGGATCTCTTTTTTATTCCTAACTGGACATCTGCTTACCTAACTGGACAGTTGTCTTACATATATTTAATTCTTGTAAACTCTGTTGCACTAAAATATCTGTTTACTTCTTAAGAAACAGAATTCATTTATTCCTTCATTCATCAAATATTTATTGAGAATCGACTGTTTCAAGCTCTTTGCTAGACTCTTTCATATAAGCCTGCAAATTGTCCCCTCGGACGGTCGTTTGACTGGGAGTTCAACCACTTGCTATGACGTGCACTGACTACCAGAGGGTGGCGCGGAACACGGCAGGCATCATCAACGTGGCGCTGGCAGCGGGCAACAGTGGAGGCACTGCCAGCCTTGATGGGCCCCGACGAGAGCAGGACCGCAGCAAGATGGTGGAGCAGGTGAGCGGGTGGTGCCAGGTCAAGGTGGGTGTGAGCGGGGGCCCAATCGCCTCACAGATGGCGACCAGCGGGGGCAGCGGGGGGGCCCGGCCCCGATTGATCGCCCCGCAGGTGGGCGGTGGAGCAGGTAAGGGGGTGGTGCCAGGCCAAGGCAGGGTGCCAGGCGGGGCTGCAGGGTGGGGGCATGAGCTGGGGCCCAATCTCCGCAGGCCACCCTGAGGGACCCCACCTGTGCATGAATTCGTGCACTGGGCCTCTAGTATTACATAAAAATATTCTAGGAAAGTGTTCTGAAAAAGTCCCTAAATGGCACTTCCTGTATGAAACAAGATTCACTGATAACTCGTTTAGATCATATTCCTTCTTTCTTTTCCTTCATAAAACACATACACACTGTAAAAAATCAAGTCAGATACTCTGAATTCCAATGCTTGGTATAAAAACAGCAGGTGATCCAAACTGACACTGACAGTGCACACACTGTCAGTGCGGTGACCATGTTTCCTGGCCATTTGTCCACAGAGGGAAATTGGGTTGCACTGTGATGCCCCATGGGAAATACTGACAGTCCCTTCTTGGTGAACCTGTCACCTATTTATCAACAGTAAGAGCTAGACTACAGGAAAAAGTAATTCATTAAAAACAGGAAACCAAGGGATCCCTCAAACCATTGAGGGATCAGAAAAATGGGTGGATGTCCATTGTTGGGGATTGTGACGACAAAGTGCGGCCACGGCTTACCTGTCTCGCTATCTCCTGCTGGAGGCGGCTCCGAGCTCTGTGGGACCAGGGACTCCTCCTGACCCTCTGGTTTGCTGTGGGTCCCGTTCCCTCTAGAACTGGAGGATGTACTGCTCCTGTCATCAAAACAAAGCGAGTGGTCCCACCAGTAAGTTAATAATAAACAAAAATTCAGGATCAAATAAAATGTAGGGTGTATTATTTTAATAGCACTTAGAAAATATCACTTTTGATAATCAAGGTGACTACTCTAACCTACTTATCTTAAAAAGGAGACCTAGAAATACAAAAGGACCGCTTCCACACTGTTTTAATGCTTCTATGATCGGCTTCACATTTCTACCCAGCTCTCTCTTGAATTTTATAACTTAATTACATTGTCTCCCTTCTTATCCTCACTCAGGATGGTTCACCCTAATCCTTACAGATTCTACAGATTTTGATCATATGCCCGATTAGACTTTGTTGTTCTAGCCTACTTTTTATTTTTTTTCCCTAGGCTACTTTTAAATTAACACTTTAAAAAGACCTAGACATTTCTTTGGTCTTTGCACTGCTCTCTGCAGACCACTTCCAGTTTGGCCTGTTGTTAATATGGCAGGTGACTGGGCACCAGTTTGTAGAAGCCCAAGACGTTTTCTTGTTAGTTTTACTACCCACCTGATGATGGCCATAATCCTGTTAGCATTTTTGGTGAGAGCAGAACGCTAGACCAATTTAAATAAACAACTTCAATGAATTTCTGTGACGACCAGTCATGGCATCACATATTATAGGGAGGGAAATGAAGTGGGAAAGAAAATAGAGGAAAATGTATCTGACTCCGATTAAAATTAAATTAACAGAAATGCGACAATTTCTCAAATTTAGAATAAATGTGAACAAGGAAATGAAACTTAAGAGTTACGATAACTTAAAAACCATTAATTATAGACAAGTAGCAGTGACTCAGTAAACAATACAAATTATCATGAAATTTTTGGCCAAGATTTTATAAAAAATGCTTTCAGGCTAATTTATTTTATCAAAAATGCTTTTAGGCAAAAGTCAATTTATTTTTTTTAAAAAGGCATCCATGTATAATCGGAATTAAAAAAAAAAAAAGAATGTGTATCCATCTGGGTAAATTCCCAGAGAAAAATGTCAGAAAAAACAGGCAGTGGCGTAAGTGTCATTTCAGAAGCATTATTGTCAGTGATTCTTTTGTGTTTTTCTGTAAATTCTGAATTCTTTTTTGCAATTAATATGTATTTCTTTTTAACCAGAAAAAAGTATATAGTCACTTGGGTAAAGAGAAACTAATGTTGTATTTCACTGAGAAAACTATGACACAGGCATAAATAAAATGCTCATGTATAATAGTTATGATGATTAAAACATCATGGCACTGATGTAGGAATTGAGAGCCATTAGTGGAAAAGACAAAGTAACCAAGTAAGTAAATTTAGCATATGTTAATATGGCATTTTAAATCACAGAGAAATGAAGAGATTGCTCAATAAATGGGACTGGGACAAAGGAACAACCATGTGGAAAAATTAAGCTATAGCTCTATAGCACACTTTATGGAGAAATAAGTTATCGAAGGGCTAAACATATAATTTTTGATATAAAATCATAGAAATTAAGAGGAAAACAAGAAAGCTTTCTCCCTAATCCTGGGAAGGACAGGCTTTTTCTAGGCATGAGCTCACAGGCTGTAACCGAGAGCAAAACCACCATAAAAACTGTGACACAACCAACTGGGGGAAATATCTGCAACAAAGGAAAGTCAATGGTATCACCCCACTTACTCCTGTAAGAAATAAACACCTTTTATAATTCAAGAAGAAAAAGACAAATACCGCACAAGGAAACTGCCAAGGATCTGAAAGGCAGTTTACAAAAGATGGTACTTGAGCTAAGGATTCTTTAGGGCTCGTCAATGTGCTGAGTGCTATGGACTTTTTCTGCGTGGTCTCACTAACTCTACAAGCACCTCTGAAGTGGGTTCTATTAAATATGCCCATTTTCAGGTGAGAAAACGGGAGTCCAAGCTCTTAGTCCATGGGCTCTACTGCCTCATTTGTCCTCAAAGAAACTAAACTAAGAGTAGGACGCTGTGTGGCAGAGATGAAAAAGACTGCATCCTTTCTTGAATTTTTTCTTACAATGAATATTGAATACTCGCATAATCAGAAAAAAGCTAATTACTTCCTTGATAAAGAAATAAGAAACTGGTAAGAGAATATAATTCACGGTCAGTTTTTAGAGATGAAAAAGTTCAAAAGAAGAGGGACTGAACCTTTTTTTCTTAAAAAAAAAAAAAAAGTGCTCAGATGAGATTCTTTTTAAGAAACCAGCCCTTCTGTCCAGAATCATGAGAATAGAAAAGACAAACAGAGTAAGGATGATAATCTTCTGTGATCTTAAATTATATATTAAGAGAAAGGGCCAGAGATATCCTAATTTTAAAAAGCAGAGGTCAAACGCTAGGGCTCATAAAAACATTCTATTGACTGCACCTTCAAATACATATCCAGAATCCAGTCTCCTCTTACTACCTCCCCTGTGCCGTCTGCCCAAGACACCAGTGCCTCTCACCTTGCTAGTGCCACAGCCTATTCTCTGATCTCCCATCTCTACCGATGGCCTATGTCTACACAGCAACCAGATATCCTCTATCTTTCAAATGTCCTCCTCACTTACTTGGCTGACCTTTTCTGCCACTGCTCTCTCCTTTGGTCACTCCACTCTGGCTACACATCTAAGCTTCTCTTACAGATCCTTACACATAGTAGGTCTGCTCCTGCAGAGCCTTGTGCTGGCTTTCTCTCTGCTCATCCCCAAGCTGTGCACAGCTCACTCCTCATCCTCCCAATGATGCTGTCCACCCTGTCAACCACCCTCATCTGCTCTCTTTTCTTCCAGAGCACTTAGTACTTGAATGTATTATATAATTCACTTATTTATTATATATATTGTCTGTCTCCTCCACCTAGAATGTGAGTTCCTACAGGACAAAGGTTTTTTCCCCCCTATTTTTTTCACTGATGCACTCCCCATGTCTATAACAGTGTCTGGAACATAGAAAGTATTCTATAATATTTGAATATACTACTTAATCAAAGATTTTAATGTAAAGTACATACACACATAAACACAAATAGAAGCCAGTGAATTGGAATACATAAATATTATTATCATATGAACATATAATTAATTATATATTACTAAATATATAACTATATTATATATTATTTATGCATATTATATATACTAACATATGTAACATAATAATTATATGGATATGCGATTAAGTATGTTAATATATTAATTATGTCAAATAATTAATATATTGGTTATTAAATGGTTAATATAATTACTATATATATGTAGTTATGTTAATACATAATTAATGGTATATTAGGAAAGATCAAGTTACTTTTATATTTATCAATATTAAATAGCAAGCCGAAGCCGGTTTGGCTCAGTGGATAGAGCGTCGGCCTGCTGACTGAAAGGTCCCAGGTTCGATTCCAGTCAAGGGCATGTACCTGGGTTGCAGGCACATCCCCAGTGGGAGGTGTGCAGGAGGCAGCTGATCGATGTTTCTCTCTCATCGATGTTTCTGGCTCTCTGTCCCTCTCCCCTCCTCTCTGTGGAGAATCAATAAAATATATTTAAAAAAAAAATTAAATAGCAATAGTAATAAATCTAAATAAAAATGTTGGAGGCACTCTGAAACAGAAGGCCATGAGACAGTGGGAAAGAATATAAGAAGGCTACATAACTGATTTTTTTTAAAGAGTAAGATTTAACTAGGTTAATGGGAATAAACATAATCAGAAATATCGTTAAAGAGAACCCATACAACCATTAAATAAATATAAAGCTCAACCTTACTAGTAATCAATTAAATAGAAACAAATGTTATTTTAAAATCAAATATACAAGTTAAAAATAAATGAATATACTGAACATTGGTCCAGAGACAGCAAAATGTGTACTTTCATATGCTGCTAGTAAAACAGAATGATATAAGATTCTTTTGAAAGTAATTTGGCAATATCTTTGACCTATATATAGTTTATTTCTGGAAACATATCTCAAATCAGTATTCTTAAAGGTAGGAAAAAAGCCTGTAAACAAAGATATTCATTATAGTCTCATTTAGTTAAATAAAAAGAGGATAAACAAATTCACTGCCCAATTAAAGAAAAATGATTAAGTGCACTGTAGTACATCTATTTGATGGGCTATATACAGGTAATGAAATAACATTTATGAAAGCTACGTAGTAATGTGAATATTTATTATACAGTTAAGTCAAATAAATGCAGGGGAGAATTGAGTACATTCAACACGATTAAAATTATGACTTAAAACTCAAAACAAAAATCATACACACACACACACACACACACACACACACACACACACGACCAAGACTACAAAAAGCTCCAAAATGCTAGGTTTATTATTTTTACACAAATGGTCTATAGGTGATTAATTCTTTTTATCTTTGGCATTTTCTATCAAAAGGAATATCCCAGAACTAGCAACATCAGCATCACCTGGGAAGTTTCTAGAAATGCAAATTCTCGGATCCCTCCTCATTCTGAATAAACTCCGAGTAGGGCCCAGTCCTCTGTTTTAACGAGCTCTCCAAGTGATTCTGAAGCACACATTATAGCAAAGCAAGGCACAAAGATGATGAAGTGCTGCAAATAATATCTAACAAAATCCTACAAAATGGCTAAGAACATCTTTACAAAAATATGAACTTACCATTCATCTGTAAAGTTCAGTTTTATTGTGCTTGTAGTTGTTCCTTCTGTGCTGTAGTGCAAACTTAAAACTGGTTCACCTGTCCCTGGTTTGGGGCTCAGCTTTTCATTATTGTTATCTGAAAATTGTGTTTAAAACATTTGAAAAAGTCTCTGAAACCAATAAAAGATGACATTTCCTAAAATTTATAAAACTTAAATTAGGTTGTCCTCATCATAATTCTCACATCTGTTATGGTTCTCACTTAAGTTCAAGGGCAAGTGTCATAGAAACACTCATATTCCAAAGCCGCACTGCATCCTGTTCTAGCCTTGTGTACATGACTCCCTTGGATTCAGATGGAAATCAGACACATTTGAGAACCACATTTCATCATTAGGGACTCAAAGAATATTAACATGCAATGACATACGTTATAAACTGGCACTTTTATTTAACAGAATGCTCACGATTTTCTACTTCAGTTGCTATAGCATCAATAGGAACTACCACAGGCTCCTTCAGAAACAGTGAGAGGATGCAAGGGCTCCAAAAGGAAATTCTTTCAAATTCATAGACATAATCTGGGGGAGGAGGGAGAAAATCTCTGGTGCTTTGTAATCTTCTAAAACTCTCGTTATTAGAACATATGTTTTGGTACTTCATCTCCTCCTCCTGGCTATTTTGTAAGGAATTTGATCCTAAATTAGAGAAATGGGAATTTCCCCTTATATGACATACTTCTATTACAAAGAACAAAATATTTATAAAATGGCAAATAAAATCAAGAAACCCTACAGAAATTGATATAGATCACTTCAAAGCCACCCTCCCAAGTATGGATATTCAAGTGCAAAATTAAATAGGGCTTTAAACTTTTTCCTTTTTATGATGAATAGCAGCTTAGGGGAGCATTAAAATACATAGGGAATACAAATTGCTCTGTAATCAAACATGTACCATTTCTGCCAGTGCCTGCGGAAAGAAAACTCTTCTGTGACATAATTGTTTTCTTGATACCAGTTCGAGGAGTGATATAACAGTATAAAAATAAGCTTTGTCTTATAAGATAACAACAAAAACAGTAACAACTTAACAAAACCCAAACTACTTAGGCTCTGTGGTCCTGATGTCCACTTTATAATAAAGGACTTCTGTCTTTTCGAATTCTGCTGGAAGACACTAGCACACTTAAGAGAGAATCTCAGAGACTCTCTGTCTAGCTTTCATAATGAGAGAGAACAAGTCACAAGACTTCTAAACAGAAGTGGAGGAAGGAAAGAGATTCTCTCCAAGAGCTGAGAAATCAAGCTGATAACACTATCTTTACCTTTGTCTCATGAGAAGTCCTCTCTGATAACATCAATTACTATTTGAAAATTAACGTGTAAATGAATTCTAACGCTGAATTCCCAAATGATAAAATCACTGTACTACTGGTGCTATGACTTCTGTCCTTGATATAAACAGCACTGGAAATAAATTAACAATCCCTTACAACGTCCAAAGATTCGTTATCACACTATTTTATAGGAGGTATTTTGCCAAATGACATTTTGATAAAATAATGAAGAGACCTTTAGCTTACATAAAGTTACCAAGAATGGGACTTTTAAAACATCTCTCCTGCCCTTGACGATCTCTGAAAATTCTGATGTTTGTTAGTCACTTGTCCACACAGTTTTCCTTTCCTCTCTAGTTCTGTTGCTGAAATTCTGGTCTCACTGCTGCCAAAGGCATGGTCTTCAGGCATCTGGAGTTGGTGAGGACAGCGAAAGACTACTCTCAGGAACACTAAGCAGCAGAATGCGGCTGGTTCTTTCATTATCTCACAACATTTTATAAAGTGCTTTGCTGTTTATTTTCATTTTAAAGTAAAGAAGGAATAAAAAGAAAACCCATGCAGGTGTGAGAGAACTGCAGGACTAAATTTCCTAGACCCACCTTGGTTAGGAAGCCTTGGGAAATTTAAATGCTACATCAAAGCTTTCCTGTAGAGTTAGAAGGAGTTTTAGATTCGCATGCTATGACTACAGGAATATAGTAAGCAGAGAGCTATCAAGAGGCCAGAATGGTGCAAAAATACCTTCTTTAAATAGACAGGACCCACCACCACCCAAAAGCAAAAAGCTCTCCGAGATGGCCACTGTTAACTAAAACCTTCTTCCTGAGGGTATCTACTATAGAGCTACTCTCTACTCTCTCATGAACATAATCTATATACTGTAAGTCATGTCAAACACAGTAGTACTCATTTAATTTAAAAATGACTACAGTTGACGTAAGTTGTTGGGAACTCAGCAGTCTGTGTAAAATTGTCCCCTCACTATCTAGGCAGAATGCACTCCTCTGTCAGCTACAAAACTTCAGACCCCCGAACGCAGGCATCTCCCTGTAGACCGCATGTAGTCAGGATGTCTCTGGGCCGAAACACTACACAGCACAGAACCCAGTTTCTCCAAGCGAGGTATGAGTGGGAGGGTCTCTCCGAGGCCCTTGCCTGTTCCATCCTGCTCTTCCCAGTTCAATGCTCCTCAGCTTGATCATTACAATCTATCAGGTTGAGTCTTCTCAGAAATAGAGTTCCCTGGCTTACTAGTAAATTCATTCATAATTTCTTTCTGATAAAGTGCATATTTTAAGCTACAAATGTCTAAGAAAAATCTGCTTTAAAGAACAGAAAAATCACATTTGTTTTATATCTACTGTATTTGAAAAAAATATTTATAACCATTTTAGTTTTCCCTAATTTGCTCTATTTGTTAGAAGTTGGATCAGCACATTCTAAAAACGTTAATACTGAAAGCCTTGCTTACATAATGCAGATATATACTACTTAAGACTTCTGCTAAACAAGTAGAGATTTAATTTAAGAGACGTAAGGTTAGAGCTTCACCTCAACACACAAACGACACTATACAAGGCACCATCATGACAGTAAGTAAACACACTGACTACTCAAGTCTCAGGAAAAAGATGTATTCTTTTTTCAACCTTTGTAGCACCTGTCACCATCTCCACTTTCCAGGTGATGAAACTTTTCTCCAGTTACCTAGTTTCCTGCAATATGAAGTTCCTACTTACTAAACTGACGTGGAATAGCTTGACTACAAAGTAGGAGTGCTTGAATAAATAACTATTTTGATTCAGAAATATCAACTGTTACTGCTGTTATTCCTCAGAGGGCTGTGTAACCCATTAATTCAGCAACACTACTATAACTGATCAACGTCCTGGCAGCCATGCTGTGATGCTGGCGCCGGCACTGGACAACTGAAGCATCTTCTTCCGGGACACTTACAGACCTCACTGCTTCTTACTCCTCTAAAGACACCAGAGGAGAATAAGTAACTAGAGTGCACTCAGCACAAAGGCAGTGCAGTGGGGAAGTCACTTTGACCTTGTCCGACACTGCTAAGTCTTCAGGAGCCGTTCTATATTGCTTAGTGACTACAGTTATGAAAAACAACCTATGACGTTAGTAGCTCAGCATGCTCTCAATCAAGGCAAATGACACCTAATTAAAATACAATGGGGCCTTGACTTACAAGTGTCCCGACTAATGAGTTTTTTGAGATACCAACTGTCTCTCGGCCAATTTTTTGCATTGAGTTGATAGAGTAATTTGAGTTAACGAGCTCCTTAACGAGCTCGGTCTCGGAACGAATTAAACTCGTAAGTCAAGGCCCCACTGTACATGCTTCAGAAGCACAATAATCCTATATAATAAAAGGTTAATATGCAAATTAACCAAACAGCAGAATGACCAGTCACTATGACACGCACTGACCACCAGGGGGCAGATGCTCAACGCAGGAGCTGCCCCCTGGTGGTCAGTGCACTCCCACAGGGGGAGCACTGTTCAGCAAGAAGCCGGGCTCACAGCTGGCAAGCGCAGCAGCCGTGGCAGGAGCCTCTCCTGCCTCCGTGGCAGTCAGATATCCCCTGAGGGCTCCTGGACTGCGAGATGGCGCAGGCCAGGCTGAGTGACTCCCACCCCCCATGTGCATGAATTCCATGCACTGAGCCTCTAGTAACCACATAAAAATCAAGACAATGTATGTCCTGGAAAGACTTCATTTTTCAGGGTTAGAGGTGAATAGTCAATATCATAAGATTCTTGACAAATTTAAAGATCTCTTCCAGAAATGGTACAAAAGCCCTTTTGTCAGGGGAATGCATTGGCTCAGAAAGAAATTTCAATATGGGCTGGAATATAATTTGAAAGCAACTTATTTCAACTTTAATTGTTTAATTAGGTATCTTCCAAGCCTTTCACAAAAGAACCACAAATTAACTTTTTTTTGGTAATGCATGTTTTCAAACCATTTAATCTGTGCATTTCTACTATGAGATTATATTCACTTGTGGTTCTAAACACACATGCTCAAAGACATACCAAAAAAATTAAGTGTGCTAACAGTAGTGCACAATATACTATTTAGAAACTAGGTTTATGTATCCTGTTTATTCTACACCCTAAATATTTCTTCAATCGCTTCACCTCTCTCCTACTTTACTTCTATCATCGGGTCAGAATCTATTACCAGGAGGACCTCCTACGTGAGTTAGTCTCTAGACAATTCTCCCTACTTGTGTGGAACAAACCAGACCAGGCTACACTCCATAATACACACCCTCCATTAGCTTCCTGATGTTCTTAAATATAAAATCCGAAACCTGAAAATGTCCAAAAGATCCTTCCCCATCTGGGTCCTCCCCCTCTCTTGATACCATGGCAAGCTCCGACCACACCGGTTGCTTCCAGTCATCAAATGTGGTTATTGGTTATCTCAGGCCCTGCCCATGCTGTCCCTGCTCCTTTCACCTGACTTAGCCTGACCCTCTCTCAGGACTCAGCTGCTAGGCCCCTACCAGAAGACTCTTTCTTACTTGTTCCCCATTGAACTCTGCTATTTTCTTTATGACACTCATCACACTTACATTTATTTGCTCATCATCTGTCTTAATGATCACAGATGATGAGCAAAGCACAGTCGTAATGATTACAGATGCTGGAGCCAAGCTGTTTGGGTCTAAATCACATCCCTAACACTTAGGCCCATTTCCTGTGTGTGACCTTAGGCACACTTAGACTAGTTTCTTAACCTCTCTTTGCTCTAGTTTCTTCGTCTGGAAAATGGGGACAATAACACTCCCTACTGTATGAGGTTGTAGTGAGGATTGAGTAAAGTAACCATACAAAAATTTCTCAAAGTAATATTTGGCACAAAAAAATGCTATAGAAGTATCTATGTTGTTGTTATTATTACAGTTAATTGACTCTCTTACTGTTAATAATAGTGTTATTGTTAATTAACTCTATATTCCAAGCTCATGAAGCATTAGCTTTATTCACTCGTGCGTCCTAGTGCCGAGCCCAGTACTTGCCACGGGTAGACAGGCATTTAAATATCAGCTGAATTAATGAAATAGACATTTACAAACATGGCTCACCACTTATTGCACTTGTCTTTACATATTTCTTGGCATTTTGGTTTCTTCTCCAATAAGATGAAGGTAGTATTAGCATTTATCTCATTAAATGAGAACAAATGCGATAATGTATATAAAATTATGAACACATTCAAAAACTCAAAAAATGTCAGTTATTTTTATCATAGACAATTCTGAGTTAAAAACAATTTAACTGGAGATATGCTGACTTGGTTGGCAGGCAAGTGGAGCAATAAGCATGTGCAGAAAAACTAAACAGGGCTTAACTTCCAAGAGAACACACAGGGAGCCTGCTCTCTGAAAGTCCATGTCTCGCCACTTCGTGTGACAAAAGACCTACATTAGGACCTGTTTTCGCCAAACGAAATCCAAAGAGGGTTTTTGCTTTTATGAAGAGAGCCACTGGCATTTGTTTTGCATGAGCCATGACAGAGGCAGCATGCACCTGAGCAGCAAGGGGCCCCATGGTCCCGGAACCACACTCGGAGCCACACTGGGCATCTCTGGCACCAAGCCGCCAGAGCTCTGCACTGTCTGTGGGCATCTCGGCTTTATCTCCATTGATTAGTGCTTCCCTGCTTTTACAATATGTTGGTGTTATTTTAGGTTTTATGTATTATTTGCTATGATTTGGTCTGGAAACGCTACAAAACTTTTCCCTATTAATTAATGGTAATTGCATCTTCATTTTATGCCATTTCGGTTTACGAAGACTTCATAGGAACCTCTTCTTTCGGAGAGCAGGGACCTGTGTATCTCTACCTGGACGTACCAGATTTAGGAGCCGGGGAGAAGGGCCTGAGTTACTTCATTCTAAGCACCTAAGTGATGATTGGTTCTGAGGAATACAGAAAATCTAGAGTGAAGTCTGATTTTACTATTTTTCTCTACAATTTAAAATATAGTATCTATAGATAAATTCCAGTGTGATGAACACTGAACTTATATTTACCATTAACACAGCAGGCTTCAATTATTAGATATTTATTTAATGAAGATGAGAATTGTCAGAGTGAATCTAATGGCTAAAATATAATTTGATGCAATCTTGTCAAGATGATATTGCTAAAATAAAATTTCAATTTGGTGACAGGTCCAATTTTCCAATTTCCCAGTCTACCTAATAAAACTAGTAAATCTGTTTTACTGGTCTCTGATCATTCAAGTCTCTTTCTGAAAGTAAATATTTATTAACATCAAAAGAAGTCTGGCCCGGCCAGCGTACTTCAGTGGTTGAGTGTCAACGTATGAACCAGGAGGTCACGGTTTGATTCCTGGTTAGGGCACATGCCTGGATTGTGGCTTGATCCCCAGTGTGGGGCATGCAGGAGACAGCCGATCAATGATTATCTCTTATCATTGATGTTTCTATCGCTCTCTCCCTCTCCCTTCCTCTCTGAAATCAATAAAAATATCTTTTTAAAAAAGAAGTCTGCTTATGTAAAATAGCACCTAGTGGATAGTTAACATTTATATTTTTAAGCCTGTGAATTAGCATTCGTATCTCTTTAAACCTGGAATAGAAAGTGTCTGCCTATAGGCTTAAATTGTACACTTCAGAGCATCACTGACTTCCGCTGAGGGATAGTCACCGTGATGAATACAAAACCACCTGCTTTAGTCATGGCTGAAATGTAAAACTCAGGCAAGTTATTTTCCTATACCCTCTCAAAAGTTAAATGTGAAGATCACAGTTTTCTTTTGCTGCTGTTGTTGTTTTAATAGAACAAGGAGAAACTGCTGACCTAAATATTTTTAAGAGGAAAAAATTGTTAGCTTTAATAATATAAATAGGCAAGATAAATAATGTCAGAAAAGGACTTTTTCCCATAGGCATAATTAGAGATATAATTAAATAAAAACTACTCATTAAGGCATACTATTCAAACTAAACAAAACACACAACAGATATCATTGTTACCAAATGGATTTTCTAATTAGCTCAGAAGGGCTGTCAGTGTGTGTACACACAACCCTAACTTCGGAGAATACTAGAATATATTTTACAACAGGATTGAAACAATCTGCATGTTGTACACTTACTTTCTTACCATTTTGTTTCTTAAAAAAGTATTTTGATAAAAGAAAATAAGAACTATGGAGAAAGTATGACTCTCAATATTTAGACTAAATATATTTTTGTTTCTAAAATGTACTTTTGTTAAAAACTCAAGATAAATAAGCAAAAACAGTAATTGCAGACAACCAGTTCAATAATATTTTCATAATTAATGAAAGAAAAACATTTTTTTTTCAGTGAAGTAAGCCATTAAAATTTTAAAATTTTTCATTAATAACATTTTTATCCTTGGTAATAACTTCAAATAAAGAAATATATATATTACCATGGAAAATTAAATTAAAACATGTAAAAGCACCTGGGGTTAATTATCAATTAAAAACACATTAGTGTTTCTTTAAAAGTATGGCAATCTAAAATATGCTTAAACAACCATTAGTTAGAGATATATTCGGAAAGAAAACTTATTAAATCTACAACTTGTTCCATTCTACAGTTTTGAAACTCACCCCCCCCCCCCCCCCACAAATATTACATTTCCTCTATCTTTTCATTCCTAATTGAGCTTACTGAAAGAGTCACCTACAGACCAATGGCTCTACTTAAAAAAAAAATCTTTCTCCTCAAACCACTGCTCTTGGCTCCATGCCACCACCTCACTGGAGCTGCAATGCCAAAGCATCGATAACCAGCCAACTGCCAACGCCATGCTTCCCATGGCACCACTGACCAGATGCCCTTGACTTTGGAAATGGCACCCTTTCTGCCCCTCCTGTCTCTCTGATCACTCCTGCCCGTCTCCGAGCTAGATTCTTTCTCTGCTTGCTCCTACTTAGACTCCTCTTTTCACTCACCCTTTTTTTTTTTAATTAAATCTTTATTGTTCAGATTATTACATTAGTTACTCTATTTTCCCACCATAACTCCCCTCCACCCAGTTCCAACCCCACCCTCTGCCCTCACTCCCCACCCACTGTCCTCATCCATAGGTGCACGATTGTTGTCTAATCTCTTCACTCACCCCCACACCCCTTTCTCCCCCCCCCCCCCCCAAGAATAGTCAGTCCATTCCCTTTCTATGTCCCTGATTCTATTACAATCACCAGTTCATCAGATTATTTATTCACTTGATTTTTAGATTCACTTGTTGATAGATGTGTATTTGTTGTTCATAATTTGTATCTTTACCTTTTTCTTCTTCTTCCTCTTTTTACAGGATACCTTTCAGCATTTCATATAATACTGGTTTGGTGGTGATGATCTCCTTTAGCTTTTTCTTATCTGTGAAGCTCTTTATCTGGCCTTCACTTCTGAATGATAGCTTTGCTGGATAAAGTAGTCTTGGTTGTAGGTTCTTGGTATTCATCACTTTGAATATTTCTTGCCATTCCCTTCTGGCCTGCAAAGTTTCTGTTGAGAAATCAGCTGACAGTCGTATGGGTACTCCCTTGTAGGTAACTGATTTTCTTTCTCTTGCTGCTTTTAGGATTCTCTCTTTGTCTTTTGCTCTTGGCATTTTAATTATGATGTGTCTTGGTGTGGTCCTCTTTGGATTCCTTTTGTTTGGGGTTCTCTGCGCTTCCTGGACTTGGAAGTCTATTTCTTTCACCAGGTAGGGGAAGTTTTCTGTCATTATTTCTTCAAATAGGTTTTCAATATCTTGCTCTCTCTCATCTTCTGGCACCCCTATAATTCGGATGTTGGTACGCTTGAAGCTGTCCCAGAGGCTCCTTACACTATCTTCATATTTTCAGATTCTTTTTTCATTTTGCTTTTCCGGTTGGGTGTTTTTTGCTTCTTCGTATTTCAAATCTTTGACTTGATCCTTGCGACCCTCTGGTCTGCTGTTGGGAGTCTGTATAATATTCTTTATTTCAGTCAGTGTATGCTTAATTTCTAGTTGGTCCTTTATCACAACATCGAGGGTCTCATTAGATTTCTTGAGGATCTCACTACATTTATCGGCGGTCTTACCAGTCTTTTCGAGGGCTTCTAAACAGTTCTTTAAAGACCTTAAAAGTGTGGTTTTGAACTCTATATCCAACAGTTTGCTTTCCTCCAATTCTGTCGTTTGTGTCCTGTTTCTTTGTCTCCGCATTTTTTTATGCTTCGCTGTGTCGATAGAGTGCCTTTCTGTGCCAAGTGTCCCAATTACCTAAGGTAGACACTCTTGGTGCACCCCCTTGTGGGCTTTGTGCACAGTCTTGTTGTGGTTAAGCCTTGATTGTTGTAGTTATCACTGTGAGGAATTGACCTCCAGGTCAATTGGCTGTGAGAATCAGCTGTGTCTGCGGTGGGAGAACTTCTGTGCTGGAGACACCCCTCTGGGGCTAGACTTGCTTCGATGGGGCTTTGGTGCTCACTGAGTCTGCCTCCTGAGTGTGTCTTTTATGGTTCCACGGAGCATAAAGCTGGATGGTCCCACTCTGACCTCTGGGCTTCCTGGCTCCTGGATCTCTAGGGAGGTGCTAATCTAGCCTTTGCCTGAGGCTATCCAGCAAAAGCCTCCCTGCAGGGCTTGGGCGGGGCGGGTCCCACGGGATCAACAGGGCGGGGTTAGCAATTATGGCTGCTCTCAGTCTTGCCCTCAGAGGCTCTGCTTCTCAGTGTCCCAGTAGTCGCTGCAAGCCCCACGGAGAGAAAGCTGCCCTAGGGTTCTGAGCGATGCCAGACAGTCCCGCTTCTCCCGTATGAGTCTGGGTCCTTAGAGACTCGCCCGGAACTGGAGCTCAGAGCCTGAGACTCCCTCCCGATTGAAAACAACCGCGCCCTCAGCCTCCAGCCCGCTCCACATGCACTCCGAACCTTAGTATTTTACTTCAGCACTGCGCCTCCTCTGAGCCTCGGTATGCTTTTCTCTTTCCTCCTAGTTGTAGAACATCCACTCAGCCAGCTTTCCTGTGGTTCTGGATGATGTCCGTTCCGTCTTTTAGTTGTATTTTTGAAGTGGTTGTTCGAGGCAGCAAACTCCCGTGTTTACCTATGCCGCCATCTTGGTTTCCCTCTTCACTCACCCTCTTATCCTCAACAATCTCATCACTCCCACCTGGAAAGTGGCGATTCCTAGTTTTTATCTCCTCAGACCTCTCTGGTGACGTCCAGAATCACATATCCATCCAACTGTCTATGAGATTGCTCCATGTGGAGATCCCAAGATACTTCAAACTCAACATATAGAGAAAATTGTGTGTCTCTTTTCCCTTATAAGGAGCTGCTCCCCTGAAATCTCTATCTTGGCTGATGGGATCACTATTTATCATCCTCTAAGACACCTGGATACCGTTCCTTTTTTAACTAAGCCAGTCTCAAAGTCCCGTTAATTCTGTTTCTTAAATATTTAAGAAATCTGTCGATTCTCATTTCCCACTACCACTGCCTCTGACTGGACGCCTCACCGCCTCTCACCTGGACTGATGCAACAGCCTCTTGGTCTTGCTGTTGCCAATTTTGCTCCCTTCTTATCAGTCATTTAGAATGCTGCCAAAATGATCTCTCTAGTACATAAATCTGGTCATGTTTCTCCCAAGCTAAAATAATTTCTATAGCAGTTCACTGCTTAAAGAATTAATTCATGTATTCACTCATCTAATAAATAACTCATTGTGAATGGATAACAGATGTGGTGCTACACACTGAATATATTATGAATAAAACAACATTTACAGAACATGCAGAAGCATGAAACAATCCCTAAAGTGTGTGATTACAAATGTTGACAAATGCAATGAAGAAAAATAGATCAAAGAGAAAGGGGAGAACGGAACGGTCCTGTCAGTTTTGAGAAAGTGCTATCTAAGTGTGGTTTGCTAAGTGGCTGAAGGGAATGCATTTTTGGTAGAGGGGAAAAGAAGGAATCTGAGAGGGAAAGAAGCACTGAAAGCAGCTTATTTGGCAAGAGCTTATCGGGTGAGGAGAGTAACCTAAGATAAGGCTGGGGAGACAAGGGCCAGGTCATGTAGGGGCTCTGTAAGGACTCAGGTTGCTTTGAAGGACATAGGAACCAACTACAAAGTGTGAGGCAGATGAATGACGTGATTAGATTTACCTTTTTAAAAGTCCATTCTGGCTGTTGGGAGAGAACAGACTGTAGCCTGAGTGTCACCTGCATTAGTCCAGGTGAGAAAGACAGTGGGGGGAAGCTTAACTCTTACAGCAAAAGTTATCTGCAGGTAGTATAAGCCTGGAATGTGGAAGTCCCAGTACTTTAAAGGATGTAAAAGGCATTTAAAGGCTTGAGATTTAATTACTTGGCTCGACTGTCCATCATTAGCACATTTCTGCTCAGAGGACTTACTACAAAGGTGCACTGATGATGGTCTATCAGGGGCACAGCTTCTGGCAGACCTACTCAATATCTATCTGACATTTCATACACCTCTACTTCTTTGACCAAAAGACATACATTGTCAACAACCCCCGAAACCTCTTGATTTCTGCCTCCGAAACAGTCTACCAAAGTAAATGGCATCGTCACTGATGCAAAAATCTGAGCATTGTCCTTTGTCTCTTTCCATCATATCCCGTATCATATGTAAATTAAGTACCAACTTAAATTGAATATGATATTTAATATAATTCCATGGAAATTATTCCATGTGATTTTATAGACTATGAAGCTGGCTACAAACTCTCTGGTAGTAATATACTCTTCATATTCAGATATACTTACCAAAAAAATTACTTGATTAGAGAGCAGTTTTAAACAGTAATAAAATATAAAATGTAATGCCACTATAATTGTATTTAACCTCAAAGTAATTATTCTTCATTGTTAATACCACTACAATAAATATATAAAGTTAAAGTATGCTTAATTTCTTAGTTTTTAAATTAATTTACCAATTCATTTATTCATTCTCAAGAACCGAAAAACTGCCCGGCCAGCATGGCTCAGTGTTTGAGAGTCGATCTATGACCCAGGAGGTCAAGATTCGATTCCGGGTCAGGGAACATGCCCAGGTTTGGGCTTGATCCCCAGTGTGGGGTGTGCAGGAGGCAGCCAATTAATAATTCTCTCTCATCGATGTTTCTCTCTCTCTCTCTCTCCCCCCTTCCTCTCTGAAATCAATAAAAAGATCTTTTTAAAAATAAAAATCAGAACAGAAAAACCTGTAGCATAAAACCTACGTGTATAAACAATAATTTAAGATTAGAAGTACGGGAGTTTTCCAATTTGCTTGAAAATTAGTTTCTGAATATTTCTCCAAGGAGATAATTAAAATTAGATTTCCCACCAAATAGGTTCTTCAGCAATATTTCACTCTCCCAATACTGCTTATGAGTGAGGCATCCTGCGTATGGAAACGCTGAGCCAAGTAAGCTTACGGCTTTCGAGCTCAGTTTTTTATATGTCTTTTTGAAAAATGTTTGTAACGACTATCTCTCCAGGCTCTGCTCCAGGCTCTGAGGCCGACTCTGCACCTCTCCTGCTTCCAAAGTGCAGGCAGGAGGTGGAAGTCCTTTCCTTTCTGACTGTGGCTTTGGAGCCTCAGGACTGTAACTCATAACTGTATTCCTTACAGTTACAGCTATCCAGAGCTTACCCACCAGAAAGTGAGACATAAAGCCAAGTATCATGACTATAGCAATGTAGTAATATAGAGTACTACCATGTTTAAATAACCTTTTCTAAATTACTCACTAGGTAATATGCTAACCTCACATCCACAGTTCTACACAATTTTATGATAGATACCTAGAATAAAAAATGGATATACTTTATATCCATTATAGTACTGGTATAGGAAGAGAATTCAATTTGGCATAAAGGGCCAAAGGTAGAAATTAACATAGTTTACATAGAACATAATTTGTATAGGTCAAGAAGGCCCCTTGCACAGTACCACCTAAGGCAATTTAGCCCACAAATACTGACTCTTAAACCGTAATGGAAATGGAACACTCTGGAAAAGGAGAGAGGTTGGCCTATGCACTGCAATAGAACTATGGATGGCGGGCATAGCACATCTCCTGTTGCACGCACCCTGTTGCTCGTCAAGTGACATGGATCCGAGCTGTTTGTTAACCACAGAAGAAGGAGAATCTGAAACAAAAATGAGATTTCCACTTAAAAGTAAGCAGCAGACAACTGCACAGCAAGGTCATGATCATATCTAAGCTTAAGAAACAAATGACCAGGGTGGGGACAGAAGTAAGACTGCAGTGTGTTCCCCAGGCAGTGAGTAAGCAGGGCATGTGCTTAGGATATGTTATTCCAGGCAAGCAGGTAGCAACTTTGAGAATGAGCTGAGAAAGTACCCTTCTACTTTCATGCATATACCTTTAATCAAATTCACTCAGCGCAGGCAGAAGGGGCAAGGGAGATAAAACAGAAATGGCTAACTCTTCCACTAAATAGCAGACTTCTTGTCCTTCTTAACCCCTTTGCCAGCTCCTTAAGGTGAGTTTATTCTGGATTGGAGGATTCAAGCATGAAATGAGGTGCTCACTACACTTTGCTAGATGTTGTTTGTTATACCCTGAGCTGAAAAGGAAGCTCAAGTGAAGATGTTAGACAAGAAAATGTTTATGAAAGAAATATTCAGTGAGGGCATTACCAATACAGAAATAGGTAACTTTAAAACTATGGGATGTATTGTGCATAGTACATCTGTACTCTGTAAAATCAGGCTTCTTTGGGTGTCTGGTGGGGAAAGAAAGACAGGCAAGAAGGCGGCTTAATGGTCTGGCTTCATGCTGTTCACCTTGGCTCCAAAAAGAACATTTTATTTTTTTCTTTGATACATTGAGTTTCTATGGAAGAATTTACTTTATAAATGAGCTCTACTGTTTGAAAAACACTGGTATAGAGGGGAGGCAGCATGATAAAATGGGAAGAGCAGTCGTCTGGAGTTAGTCATTTTTTATTCTATTCTGATTCTGATAATGAGCTCTGTGACATAGAACAAGTCACAACAATTTTAGGCCTAAGCTTCTCCTTTCCTCCTGGCCATCCTGGGGCCCTGGTAACCTGAGCAAGGCACTGGGGAACAGTGGGAGGTGGCTACTATTCCTGGCTTGGGTTCCAGTGTTCCAGGGGAGCTAGAGGAAAAGGAAAAATATGGATAATAAGAACAGCTTTCCCTTAAATGTGAGAATGGTTCCCAGTTTCTAATCTCTTGATCTCTAGTACTTAGCAAGTTCTGTTAAAAAAACAAAGATCTAGCATTGTGGCTGATCAGTTCCCGTTCATGATGGCATCTGATGCCCGCTAAAGTAGATCTTCTGAGTTAAGAGTGTCCTTAACATGATAGCAGAGTTTTCCAATATATCCTGGATTCTCAGCAACTTTATATCACTTGACTATCTGTACATTTAAAAGTCTGAATCCTGCTGCTAGGACCACTTGTATCAACTTTAAATTGTCCACCTTCTGACATAATCGGTTTGCTCATACGTTTTTGTATTGCTAGATTTTGACAGAGCATGGCCACCATTTGAATAACAGCTTTACTTATCCTTACTTATCACCTCTTCATCAGAACATTCTGTTCAACAAATCTGTACCACACACACAAAAAAGGAAGTAGGAATGACAGAACTTCAATCAGTTCCCTAACTCTTCATGCTTTCCTCTCCTTTACAAGACTGCTTCTCATTTATCCATTGCAGAGTTGGATACAATCCTATGTTGTTTTTGAAGACCAGATAAGTTGATTTTTACAGAAAAACAAAATTATATTCTTTGAAGAAAAACATAATAAAAATGAGAGTCAGTGAAATAAATATTGGAAAATCCTCCTAGAATGTCTCCTATGAAATATTTTTCATCCCTCTGGATTCAGTATACATTTTATTGTGCTCTCATTTCATGATGAAGATCCTTATAAACTCTCCAAGCAATCTTTTTACAAATCTTTAATTTTTCCATAAACTCATAGAACATACAAATGTTATGAAGTGTGTCTTATTTAATTATTAAAATAAAATTTAGGAAGGAATAAATTTCTAAAAAAAAAAAACTTTGATAAAGGATTTAGAATGCTGTCATTTCCATAAAATTGTATATTTTTAAACTGTTAAAAGGATTTAGAATATGAACAAAATTTATGTTAAGACAGATACTATTAAACTAAAAGGGTTTCCTTTTGGTCTCCCAGTCTGCCATGGATATTGCATATATTCAGGGAGCTTTTGTTGTTCTTCCCATCTTGAAGACCAGCATTTAATAAGCAATCCTTCTTGTCCATTGCTTCCCTTCTATTTGTAATCCTAGTGCCCTGCAGCTGTTTTTGGAAGGATCATTTGCGTTATCATGTAAACATTTGAAGTGATATGTTTTTATACCACTAGGTATTCATAAATACCATACTCATGACTTCTACTTAGAAATATTTCTAAAAAATAACTCAATAACCATCAGAATAGCTTATATTTCAAAAATCCACTTATTAGCTCAATGCTGCTTGCTTTAGTTTCCGTACTCTACTCCATCTCTCTGTGCAACACCTTCTGAAAGGCACCATCACAAAATAATTATCTAACCATATGATGCAGCAGTAATTTACTACAAAGCACAATATGGCCTGTCAGCTTATTGGAAGGGTCTAGACTAGAATGATATTATTATTTTTAAGGTCAAGATAAACTTTTAAGCAAAAGCTCATTCAATAATAACTCAAGGTGTCTCATGCCATTTACTATATGTTTCTGAAAAGTTTGTGCTTTGGTCTTGAGAAAGTTCTTTAGCCCTTTGACGTCAGAATCTTCTCAACTACAGAAAAAAAATAATGAACTTAAGTCTGACAGGTAAATAACAGGGACTCTTCAGCCAGCCAGACTCCCTGGGTTCAAATCTGGCTTTTCTCCTCAGTAGTACTGTAATGCTGGGCAAGTTATTTAACTCCTCTAAGTCTCAGTTTCCCCATCTGTAAAATGGACATGGTAGCTACCACACACTATTCTTGGAAGATTTAATGAGATAATCCACGTAAACTACTTAGGTAGCTCACAGAAAAGGGTTAATTCATGTTATTGTCAGAAACATAGTATTAAATGAAAACTGATGACAGGAAGCTGTTCTGAAAACTATGGAGCATAGCCTCATATGTAAAGTTCTAGGAGAATCATCACTGCTTTGCTTGGATTCTCATTCAAGGTCGTTATGGAGTGCTTGCAGGGCTAGGTCAATATTATATCAAATTTACTGTGGCCTATGCTATAAACACTAAAACGTGGATGGAGTGCATCCACCTGAGAAGCGCCACACGTGACTGATCACGGACACTGGGGATCTGGTGTTGGAAAGAGCCTGTTTGCCCAGGATCGGGTAAGTGCTGATTTTTTCCAATATGGCTCAGTTTTGAAAAGCTTTTTTTGAAAATAATCACCAATGTTCTATACCCTTTTGGGGGGGTATAAAAATTACGTTTTTCCAGTCAGCAAAACCGTGCCATAAAGTGAAAAAACAGTTCCTACCTGACCCTCTCTAGGCTGGCTCCCTGCTCCAGTGGGGCTCTGTGGTGGTCGGGCCAGTACCAGCAGACTCCACAGGGTGCTGTCACTCTGAGCAGGAGCCAGCAACCCATGACTTCAGGGGACCTGAAATGGAAAAAAAGAGCTGGGTTTAAAATCAGCCATATGCTGAAGGCCTTTGCCATAGCTGTTTGCGGCATTCATCTGAGAAATATACATACAGCTCATTCAAAACCCCAGATGCTATCAGCCTTATGGGGCCCTGATAAAAGCATGTTTGAGGTAGTAAGTGAAACATACTATGATTAGGATAGTACATTATTATGTATACTATTCTACTTAGGAGTATAAAAGCTTTTTTATACTATCTAACCCAGCCGTGGGCAAACTACGGCCCGCGGGCCGGATCCGGCCCGTTTGAAATGAATAAAACTAAAAAAAAAAAAAAAAAAAGACCGTACCCTTTTATGTAATGATGTTTACTTTGAATTTATATTAGTTCACACAAACACTCCATCCATGCTTTTGTTCCGGCCCTCCGGTCCAGTTTAAGAACCCATTGTGGCCCTCGAGTCAAAAAGTTTGTCCACCCCTGATCTAACCCATCCTTATGCTATCTCTGTAAATTGTGGCCAGTCACACTATCTAAATACAGCAATAATTGGGAAACTGAGGCATAAAGCAGCCAAATTACCTGCCCAAGGTCATCTAGTTACAGAGCCAGGGACAAGATCTCAGCCAAGTCTAATACTCAGGCAGTAATCTGATGAAGGAAAATTCATTTCTGTATGATTAAAAAAAAAATCACTGAAAGGCTAGAAATGAGTTATGGTGTATTTCCAACAAGTGTAGGAAAAATGCTGTTTTTAAAACACTAAATAAAGTAAAAATATATCCTGACTGAAAAAATAAAATGTTTGAAAATTAGCCATGTAGACTTGTCATTTATAGGTGTCAAAATTCTTTAAGAGTAGTGATTTCAAAATGCACTTCAGGGAGCAGCAGTGACTTGGGGGAGGCATGAGGGGCAAACAGGTGAGTAACCTTCCTTATCTTCCTTTATGCTGAAATCACAACGGGGTCACTTTTGTATATTTTGTCTTAGAACTTTTATATGAGACTGGTACAAGGGTTCACAGTTGAAAAGTAAAAAAAAAAAAGAGAGAAAAATCACTGTTTAAACATCTTTTAACATCTATCTTCCAGAGCTCATTTTAAACAGCAATTTTGAAACTGAAGGTGATACCATTTGGTGCCTTCAAATGATGTTTTAGTTTTTACTTGCCAAGAAATACTGGCAACTAAATAAATATATTCTATCTGGGATTATCATTAACTAGCGTGAGGCCCCATCCCATTAAAACATAGATTATTTCTACCAAGTGATTTAATCCCACTCTCCTATAGAAATTAGGTACTGTAGATTCATCTTACACTTAGCCCTTCACAAAAGATTCTCATCAGTCCTATATTTTAAAAAGAGAATAAACTGTTTGCTAGACAATGTAATAATTCAGAAATTCTACAGTTGTGAAAATTGTTTAGTTTCCATATTATATTAATGTCTCCTTTGAGTATCTTATAGCGGTAAGATTTAAATAGGTGAGAAGACAATAGAAATATCATTTACTGACAGTATTATCACTCACTGATACTCTAAATATATCAAGGTATAATGAGAAAATACAGATTTTATATATGAGAATTGCATATTGCTTATTGTTAATAAGTTAAAATCTAGATACTTTCTCTACTGATAGAAGTATTTAGTAGTAACATCTAGCGTGAAGGAATGGACTACTTAATGCCCTTAATATACATACAAAAAATTGTATTTAATCACTAAGTATAACAAAATGTTTTAATAATAGTTTTTCAAATAAAACCTATCTCTCTGTTTCATAAATTTCATTCCTATTCTTTATTTCTATAATTTATGTGTTCTATAATAAAGAATTTTGTATTTCCCCTTTCATATCAGAATTTAATAATTGAATAAAATATACAGATTTTATTAGTTGTCCTGTGGAATAAATGACAACCCATAGTTTAATGGTTCTTGTAATTACCAAACAGTATTCCTGTGACATGTGGAAAGAGCACTGTTGAGGAGCCCAGGGCATGTGCAGAGTAGACAAATGCTATGTCAAAAGCATTTGAAATAGATGAAGACCCCACCTTTAAGTGAGGGGAGTGGCACACCTGGAGTGGCAACACCAAGGGTCTCTGATACTGTGCATGTGGTCAGCCTCGGGGCCCAAGTACTTTGTTTAATAACAAAGAAAAGATAACACGTTTTTGAACTTCATAACTGAAAAGGTATCTACTCAGCTTCAGCTTCTTAAAATTCCCACAAATATACTGGTTACCAAACTAGATACTATTTACTAAAAATGATACTTAAGAGTTGGGAACATAGCATCTAATTTCACAGAGACTATATAACCACCCTAAGGTTTTCTGATTCGAAAAAGAACCTACTTCCATTCAAATTGCTTTCCTGCTGCCCAGTGGATAGAGCGTCAGCCTGAGGACTCAAGGGTCCCAGGTTCGATTCCGGTCAAGGGCATGTACGTTGGTTGCGGGCACATCCCCAATAGGGGGTATGCAGGAGGCAGCTGATCGATGTTTCCAGCTCTCTGTCCCTCACCCTTCCTCTCTGTAGAAAATTAATAAAATATATTAAAAAACAACAAAAAAACCAAAACAAATTGCTTTCCTGCTAATGTAGACAGCTTTGTTTTATACTGAAACTCACTTAAGTTTCCGTATTTTTCAGACACACACTCACAGACATTTTGTCTTCTTATTGGTTTCTATGTTGCCTATTTTTTACTTCTGAAATAATTTGGCTAAAGTCTTATACAAGCACAAAGTCATAGCAAATGTTTTATTAAATGCCATGATTGTAACCTAATCAAATTTTGTTAGTTTCAAGTATAGGAAAAGATTTCTCGATAGTAAAAACAAAACAAATCAGAGACATCTTTGCGTGACTGCATTAAAAATCAGGTCCAGAATTTGTTCCAAACAGCACACCTATATTACAGTTATTTAAATCTGTTTTATTCCACCATGGCATTATATAATGTGCTTCTGTTATCAGAGTGCTTACTGGAACAAATAAACAGAGTAAAAGTTGTCCAATTCTACCAATATGCAAATTAACTCCAAGTAATTAAATCAGAGTTCTCAAAGCAATTAATGCCCAAACTCACCAACCCTTATGGTAGTAAACTAAAGTATAATAATCTCTTAGTATGAGAATGCAGACACACTTTAGTTCCTAAGCAGAGATTTATGGAATCTAAGACAATACCTACAATATAGGATATGCAGTACCTGTGATCCATCTGGAAAGAGTTGACAAATTATTTTATGCTCTATCTTTCATCAATTCTCTCAACCAATGCTTATTGAGCACCAAAAGCTTTCTTGCCATAAGAGAACTGGGCCAGTAAAATACTCCAAGAAAAAGAGAGGTACAGATAATTACTGTCTCAGAGTTTTAGAGCATCAGAACAGGAACATAAAACTGTGGAGTACATCTGCTGTCCTACATATCAGAAAGCTGATTATGTGTAGAAGAGATAAGTCAGTAGATATTGAAAATGTTCAAATAATTACAGAAGGGGATGACTGAGTCAGTATGCTAGTATGGCCAAACAATACTATAATTCTAAAATCCAGCATAACTACATTTATAGGGGAATAGGAATACTGGTTAACTTTTAAAGCAAAAAAAAAAAAAAGGAGCAGCTAGGAGTCATAAACATAGATACCATTTAAAGATATAGGAAATTTCAATAGAAATATCAATGGAGGCTCAAAATTCAATAGATAATTATTAGAAAGTAGTTCATTGACTATAAAAGCAAAAAATATAGCCCCTCTCCAAATATAAATAAAACAATGCATTATTTTATATTCCCTTCTGGAAAATACTGCTGCCAATGTGTCTCTCTAGCTAAGGGATAACCACCACCACCCTAGGCAAGAAAGAGGAGAAGCTGCAAGCGCATCAGCTTTTGTTTCCAAGGGGCAGGGAAGCGTCTTACTACACAGTAGCAGTGTTAAACACCAACTCCACCAGCTACTTAAGGACACTGTATGCTAATAACCTGCAGCATGAGGGTCTTGGGCGGGGCCCTCATGGGAAGCCTGACCGGAAGTGGAAGGCGCAGCCAGCTCCTGCTGCCTCTGCTGCTCAGCCTTCTTAAGCCTCAGTTGGTACAGCCGCTTACGGAGCAAAGCTATCTCAGGCCCCCTTAAAAATTCTGACACAGATAGGAAAAGAAAGGTGAAAAGATAGTAATAAAATAGAAAATAGCAAGAATCTGATTATACATTAGATTATACAAGAAAATAGTAATCTGATTATACAAGAGAGAAGGATAGAAATTAAATACATGTATCATGGAGGAATACTAAAAACAAATTACTCATATAAAAAGAAATTACCAGTCATTATGAGATAAAGTATACACTCTTATAAACCCTAATGCTTCTGTTTAACTTGATGATTTAGATACATCTAGTTCTCTAAGAATATTTAATTAAACAGAATGAAAATAAAGTCCTCCAGGTTAAAACATTTTAAAACAAACATTCCTTTCCTCACTCCTCACTAATTTCATTTCTTTTTACAACAAAATGATATTAAGAAATGAAAAACTAAAAATTATCAGTTATCTCATCTAATCTATATACAAATGCTACTAATTTTATTCAAACAATAATTAAAATCCAATTAAAATGATGAAAAAGTTAGACATTTGGAAACAATTCTTGGAATGTATTAGTGGCAAGTTCTTTAAAAAGTGAAAATTCCATATTTTTCAGCTAAATATTTATTTTTATGTTAGACTTGTCACTTGCTTTTTCTTTTTTAATGCTCAAATATATGTACATAATCTTTAATATTTTCTTAAACTTTCTCTGAAGCCTTGGTCATAGATTGAAAAAAAATGGTACACAAAATTCTGCAGATACTGAGTGCCTACTATGTGTGAAGCACTGCTTTAGGCTCTGGAGTTAAATGAAATGGTGAACAAAATAATCTCTATGCATGTGGAGTTTATGTTCTGAGAAGAAAACAGACATCACTGAACACACACGTATATAGCACACATGTATGCGTCTGTATATGTCTGTGGGATAATGCGATGATTGAGCAGGACAAGGAATGGGGGACAGACACTGGCAGGGTTGTTTTGTGTTTGGTCATGAGGAAGGGCTTCTCTCACAAGGTGGTTTTTGAACAAAGACCTCAAGGATGCACTGTGTGGAGGACGGGCACTCCCAGTGGAGGGTACAGCAAGTACAAATGCTTGCAGGAGAGTGTATTGGGATGTGGGATTACCTTACAGGCAATGGAAGCACAGTTTTGCTGATGGCCTAGGTAACGGGAAAAAGAGAATGCCATTTATTGCAACACTGAAGAACAGAGAAGGAGCAAGCGGTATTAGAAGAAAGAAAAGAAATGACATATCCAAGTGGAGAAGCTGAGTAGGGACTGAATATGACAGTCTAGAATTCCCCAAGTTATCTGGATATCACTGGTGATGTGACTAGAGAGTAAGTGATGATAGAGAAGTCTACAAAATGAACTCTGGGACACTCCAGTGTTTAAGAGGAGGAGTGAGAAAGAGAAGCCTGCAAGGAGCACAGGGAACTGAGTGAGGGACTTCTGTAGGCTAAGTGACGGAATGTGTTAGGAGTTTGGAGTAAGCAGTTGTGTCAAAGCTGCTGATATAATAAATAAGATACTGAGAACTTCCCATTGGATTTTGTACTTTGGAATCACTTGACTAGAGGTGTTTCAGTGAAATCACAGGGACCAAACCTACTGGAACAGGTTCAAGACAAAGGGGAGGTAATGATGTAGAATCAAGGCACATATGCCTGGCAGGTGTAGCTCAGTGGTTGACCTATGAGCCAGGAGCTCATGGTTCAATTCCCAGTCAGGGTACATGCCTGGATTACAGGCTCGGTCTTCAGTGGGGGGCATGCAGGAAGCAGCTGATCAATGATTCTCTCTCATCACTGATGTTTTTATCTCTCCCTCACTCTCCCTTCCTTTCTGAAATCAATAAAAATACATTTTTTTAAAAAAAAGGCACATACACTCCAAGTCTTGCTAATGGGGAAAGCGGGTGAATGGTTTGCGTTAGTTTGGTAGATAATCCCTATGTTTGTATGCTAACGGACAATGCTGAATTGGGAGCAGAAAGAAAGATGATGCATGGAAAGAAGTGGCAAACACAGGAAGGATACCCTTGAGTCCACCAAAGGGGACGGGCTGCCCTGAGAAGAGGAGGAACTGGTATTGGACAGGTGCATAAAACTTCACCCACCAGAACCAAAGGGCCGGCGGGGCACACGGGTAAGAGTCAATAGTTGAAGATTTGATGGTGGGAGCACACACAATTTCTTGTGACACTGGCTGCAAATTATATAAATTGCCAAACAGTTTTCAGCCTCTTGTACATACATTATGAGGCTGCAAACACTGGTGTATTACTTTGGGAATTCATTATGCCAGAGATACTAACCTCTCATTACTATGTCATCTATGTATAGAGAGTTTTATTCAATTAGCCAATTGGCAGCTATTTCACAAGCCATTCAAGTACCATCATAGTCTCTCACTGATAGTTCTTCCTAGAGAATTCTGCAGTACAGAGGAAGATAGTATTCATTGAGAAATGAACTGTATGCTCAATAGATAGTGCTTTCCTTTTAGGAAGACACATATACCTTACTAGAGGCAGTGCCTGAAATTGGTGCACTGGAGGTAGAGGGTAGGGGTCCCTCAGCCCGGACTGTGAGAGGGCACAGGCCCCCTCGGGTAATGTCTGGCTGCCGGCTTAGGCCCGATCCCCCTGGGCCTAAGATGGCAGTCAGACATCCCTCTCACAGTCCAGGACTCCTTGGTCCTTACCACCTGCCTGCTCGCTGTTCCTTACCGCTCGGCTCACTGTTCCTTAGCGCTGCCGTGGAGGCAGGAAAGGATCCCACCACAATCACTGGGCTTGCCAGAGGTGAGTTCGGCTTCTGGCTGAGCGGCGCTCTCCCTGTGGGTGTGCACTGACCACCAGGGGGCAGCTCCTGAGCGTCTACCCCCTAGTGGTCAGTGCGCATCATAGCGACCAGTTGTTCCACCAGTCATTCTGCTGTTCCGTCAATTTGCATATTAGGGTTTTATTATATAGGATTGACTGTCAGCATAATAACAATGCTTTTTACAATATAAAATAGAGCATCATTATAAAGCCATAAAGTCTATCTTTTTATACTTCAAAAGAAATTGCCATAAGAAGTGAGATTATATCTGTCAAATTTCGCTATGAAAACAGAAAAAAATCACCAAAAAATTCACCCAATTTCATGGTTGTTTCCAACCCTCTCTCTTGTACTGCCAAATGTTTTGTGGGAATATAAGAGTCTCCATCCTAGACCACTGGGTGATGCAGCAAAAAAACAGCAGCCCTAGGAGCAAGCAGTGATGCTTTCTAACCTGGAAAATCAAGATTTAGCCAATGCTTCCAGTGCTCTAGAAAGAAGAATTTGTTTGCCTGCTTTTAAAGCTGGTTGTATGGTGGCTCTTTCCCCCTTGGGTTAAAAAAAAATGAGCCTAGAAAAAGAAGTCAACACATAGCTTACTAGGAAAAGCAAATAATAAATTAAAAATTTCAACCACACATACAAATAGTTCTGCTAGTGGGTTTGACATATTAAAAGCAGGTAAAATACACACATATTATACCCTTGTAAAAATGCACACACAAATATATATAATTTATAATGCAAATAAATGCTTAGAATTAGTTTTGCTAAGATAAGCCAAAATAGAAAGTGATTAAAATGAATACCTTTGGGTTGAATTAAAAAATAATAAGAAACAAAAAACCCTCAACAATGTGTCAGGAAATGCTAAAGGAAAATTTGTACTTCCACCTCTAAAACTACTAACTCTCTATTCTTGTGTTCTTCTCAGAGACTCCAGGCTAGTTTCCTTAATGCCTTAATTCCCACTGAGACAAGAGAACAAAGGCTGGCTTGGTTCTAACCTCATGTCCTGCTTCTCCAATACACAGGGTCTTTGGTCGTGGACACTGGGCTATGTTCATATCTGACTCCATGGTGCTTTCTCTGCCTGCTCTCAATGTGTGTCTTGTCCAGGTGGTCCTTCTGCATTCTTTCTCCTAGAACTGGTCACTCCTTTACTTACGGCTTCCAAGTTCCTCTAGCCTCTTCTTTAGTTTCCCCAAAGTGGCTGTTAACCTAACATTTCCACTTGTTTATAATCTATAAATGGCCTTACCTTGTCTGAGTAGACCCCGATCCCCTTTAAGTAAACTGAAATCTGGATGTTTGGGCTTTAAAATGTTTGCTCTGATAAGAGAGTTCTTATCTCCCCAGACATTTTTTCTACAGAGCTCAATTCAGCTATAACGATTCTGGATAGACCTAAATAGATTTGTAAATCTGAGTAGACACAGTTGTTTGTAAACAAGCAGGAATCCACACATAGTCCATATCATATACTATCTTAACAAAATGAAATCCTCCTGGTCTAAGTGATCCATTTAATTCAAAACAGGGGTTCTTGCTGTGACTCCTTTCTCAAAGGGAGCCTCCCAAACTGAATTTTGTATGTACTGAGATACCCATCCAATCCAAAACCACCTTTTCTAATCATATTCTGTGATTTAGATTAAAATAAAACAAAAGGAACAAAGCTGTAATATGCTGGAATGATGGCCTCATGTACCACTCCCTCATTACCATGGGAAAAAATTGCAAATAACACACAAAATGAAGACATTTTCAGGGTTAGTTTAGAAATGACTAAAAGTGATATCTGATTGGCATTACCAAGAAAAGAAGAAAAACCTTATAATTACCTTGAAATACATAAAACTGTGGAGATTTCATTTTAACCTAATAGTTTCAACTCATATTCAGACCTTTCTGGTTTTTAACTAATCATATAATCAGTCTTTTGTTAAATAGTCAAGAAAAGACCACATGTAATATAAGAATCAAAATGTCTGATTAAATTCCGGGTTATGTATATAGAATATGGTTTCAAATGGTCTGACTACTTGAAATAAAATTCAAGTATACAAAGAGTAAAGAAGTCAAACAAAAAGTACTACCAGCTGATTTCAAATTACACTTGAGTATATTTGTTTTCCTAATTTTCCTAAGTGGTTCTCAACCTTCTTAATGCCGCGGCCCTTTAATACAGTTCCTCATGTTGTGGTGACCCCCAACCATAAAATTATTTTCGTTGCTACTTCATAACCGTAATTTTGCTAGTGTTATGAATCGTAATGTAAATATCTGATATGCAGGATGTATTTTCATTGTTACAAATTGAACATAATTAAAGCATAGTGATTAATCACAAAAATAATATGTAATTATATATGTTTTCCGATGGTCTTAGGCGACCCCTGTGAAAGGGTCGTTCGACCCCCAAAGGGGTAGCAACCCACAGGTTGAGAACCGCTGCCCTAGATACACTCTTCCTTGGTAATGCATTTGGTATGTTCACCTCACTCATGGCTTCATTTTGTTTTTTCCTACTTATATTTCTGTTTGTCCTAATTCTATCATTTATAAAAATGATTTAAAAAAGTATTTCTGTAAATTACCTTAAAATATTTTTGAACAAAGTAGGAAAGAATGTAGTCTTATATGTTCTGAATAGTTGAGGGCAAACAGTGGATCCAAAAATGATGAATGACTGGATACCCATTCACAGCATCTCCCCTAGATGACATCACACTGGGGAGCCTATGGGAAACATCCAGAATGAATGGAGTGGGCTGAAACTATACAGATTAAAATAGAGCTAAGTATACCCTATCTATAAATATATGAAAGGCTAATACGCTAAGTGTCCGACAGTCCAACCGGTCACTATGATACGCACTGACCAC
Source organism: Myotis yumanensis (assembly GCF_028538775.1). Lineage (NCBI taxonomy): Eukaryota > Metazoa > Chordata > Mammalia > Chiroptera > Vespertilionidae > Myotis > Myotis yumanensis. Next base: position 39,879,899 of record NW_027223768.1, read on the forward strand.
CAGGAGGGCAAATGCTCAACGCAGGAGCTGCCGAGCTGCAGTGACTTGGCAGCGGTGGTTCTCGGGTGACGCACCCTGAAACCAGAGAGGAGGGAGTCTGATTCCTCATGGGGCACCGTGATTCCACCTTTGGCCGTGGGCTATGTTGTTGCTGGGGCACTGTCAGCCCCGAATCTGGTTTACTGCACACTCGTGTTTGCGTTCCACACCCTGTACGACAGCAACTTTGCAGAGTGCCCTCTTGCACTCTGGGACCCCTCGGGGGATGTTGGAGAGCCCGTTTTGGCCCAATCCCCACAGGTCAGGCCAAGGGACCCTATCTTCTGGAGGGACCCCTGCTCACTCTCCAGATGCCTGGGAGGGACCATGGGAGGTTGGCTCCAGGGCATGTCCGGCCCGTCTCACCCAGTCCCGCCCCACAGGCCACCTTCTAATTAATTTCCTTTCAATGTGCACGAATCCGTGTACCGGGTCACTAGTATAGCTATACTAGCTTAAAGATAACAATCTTAACAGTACCTTTAGAGAATGGCTATTTTTTGAGGGGGAGGCTTACATAGAACAAGATAGATAATGTCTCTCTGTCTTTATGAGAATATATTCTAGTAAGAAACAATAAGTCATATATCAATCAAAAATGAGCAAGAAAATTACAAAATTTTATAAGAACTTTTCAGGAAATAAGCAGAGCTATTTATAAGGGAGAATAAACTTTTAGGGAGGTAGGAAAAAAAGATAAATCTAGGTAGGGGCGTTATGAAAGACCTCCCTGGGGAGACATTTGAGCTGAGACCCAAGAAACAAGGGGCTGACTCTATGATTAAGTCAGGGGAAGAGCTTCTCAGCTCGGGTACTTACTGTTCTCCAACTCTAAGTACAGAGGCTCAGAATCAGAAAGAAAGTGGCACATTTGGGAAACTGAAAGGAAACCAGGACAGGTAGAGCGCAGGATCATCAGGGACTGAGGAAGTGGTGTGAGAGAAAGCTGGAGCGGGAGGCAAGGGCCAGGCCACGTCAGTTCCTGCAAGTCCACAGTAAGGAGTTTGATTTCCTTCTTTTGTAGTTGTAGTTCCAATTGCAATTAGAAATCTTTGAGGGTTATTTTTTGTGTGTTTTTTTGTTTGCTTTTTGTTAATTCTCACCTGAGGAAATTTTTTCCATTGCTTTTTAGAGAGAATGGAAGGGAGGGAGGAAAAGGGAGAGAGAAAGAAATATCGGTGTGAGAGGGACACGTCGATTGGTTGCCTCCTCACACACCCTAACCGGGGGCGGGAGCAAACCTGCAACCCAGGTACTTGCCCTTGACTAGGAATCAAACCTGTGACCCTTCGGTGTGCAGGCTGATTCTCTAACAACTGAACCACACAGGCCAGGTCTCTTTGAGGGATTTTAAACAGCTAAGTTATATAATCTGAGTTAACATTTTAAAAAACTTTAAAAATACAAGGCTGCTGCCTAGAGAATAAATGATAAGGGAGCAAGAACAGCTGCAGGGAGAGCAATCAGCAGACAAGAAAGGTGGTGAGAAGGAAAGAAGTAGAACCAATGGGACTTGATAGTGGACTGGGCCTGGGTCACGAGGGAAAGTGAACAATCAGGAACAAGTAATAGGCTGTTAAAACAAGCAAATGGGCAGTGGTATTATAATTTACTAAGATATAAAACAACCAAGATGGAATAGATTAGGGGACTGGAAGGGTGGGAGGCTAAATTAAGTTTTAGTCTGGACACATTAAACTAAATATGTCCAAAGACAGTCAGAAAGCAGTGTCCCATAAGCCACTGCACGTAAGAGTCTAGGGCTCATCAACTTGGAAGAAATATTAAAAGCTATGGGAACTGACATAGTCGCCCAGGGATAGATCACCGATAGCGAAAAGGAGCCGGACTATGGGGTTCTACAGAAGAAGAAACATCAGCAGTGGTCACTGAAAACCACCGAGAGTTGGTAATCTGGGTACAGAGGCAAAAGTGGTGTCAAAAGGCCAAGAAAGGAAAGTTTCAAGAAAGAAAGGAGCAGCAGACTTAAATGCAACTGGGTCAAAAGTTTGAGTAAGGTACTAACAGAGAAGTAGACTTTAAATTTGTCAAAATGGAAGTCACTAGTGACTCCGACAAAGGTTTCTATGGAAAAGGGGGCTGAAAGGAGGATTGGAATTAGTGGATAAATAAATGGAAGATGGTAAGAAAATAGAAATAATATGTGTGAGTGACTCTTTTGAAGACTCTGATTTAAAAGAAGCAAAGTTATAAGGCTGGAGGGGAATCGGGATAATTAAGAGAATTTTAAAGACAGTGGATAATAACAGAGCATGCTTGAGGCCAAAAGGAACAATTCAGGAGAAAAGGCAATAATGATGCAGGAGAGAGAGCAAAGTCCTGGAGGTGCTGGGAAGGAATGGGAGTGCCCTTTCATAGGAGCAGACACACTTCTCCCATCACATCAATGGTTGTGCCGATGCAGGAAGGTGGTCAGCTGCGGGTGGAATGAGGGAAAGGGGGAGGGGGCGGTGAAAAGTCTGAGAGATAGGAAGGTGTAGAATAAGCACAGTGTCTAAGGACTACCCTGGCAGTGTGGAGGACACACTAACGTGTGTGGTCATGACCTTCCTCACTATCACTCAGGAACTCAGCTCAGTCTGAGAGAGAGCAAATAATTAGGTTCAATCGGAGAAGGAATTTTGCCAGGCAAGTTTTCACATTCTCACTGTCCCTTTCCTTCACCCCAGCAAAAGTGACAGGAAATGCAAGGGACATGAAGGAAGAGAATAAACATTTATAGAAAGAGGTATCTGCAGCAAGGCAAGAAGCACACTTTTCATTTTCTTTATTTCTATGCAGGACAGTAAGAGAAATCATAGCTTGAAGATGACACTCCCACCCACTCCATGGACAAATCCCACCATCACAAACCTTAGTTCTGGATTTAAAAGTCCATAAGAGACTGGGAAACAAAGGAAGACATTAAGTCCTTATTGTTAAAATGTTGGGCTCTGGGATAATGAAAGGCTTAGTGTCAAAACAATTACAGACATAATCCTTAGATATTACATCTAACATCAAACACTTTCCTCAATAGCAAAACTATCTTGATAACACAGAAAATATTCCAATTTTTCATGGTGTAGTCAACCAAAATTCTTTCAATAATCTACCAGTTAAAAATATTTCCTTACTTTCTTTGAAAAATATATAGGCAAACTGCAAAGTGATCACAGGATCATCACAAAGTTTTTCTATTTCAATGAGTCACATGACTGCAGTATTTAATATTAAATTTAGCAATTTGAAATGCAGTATTAAGATGTGTTAAATAACTATAACAAAAAAAAATAACTCTATACTAAGTACTTTTCTCAGAAATAACTGTAATGAGTTGAGATGCACTGGAATGTGAACGTGACCTGAGGAGTCTTCTTGTTAAGTTTTTCCTGATAACTTATAAATGATTACAATACTGAAGAATATTTCCAAGAATGCTATCACTTTAAAAATTCTTGTTTTTACCAATTTTACCTGCTTTGAAAAGCAAACTTTTAACTGATTCTGTTCCTTGTTCCCAAACTCTCCAAAATATTTTATTTTCCCATAAGTTGGAATGCTATGTTGATTAGAGAATGAAAAACCGGATTTTATAGCTTAGCTTTTCTTACTACTATAGATAAATTGAGCACAGTGTTAACAGTTACATAATTGATTCTGGCTTCCATTCCCATCACCTAAAATGAATTAATAAAAATGGGAAATATTGATTTAAAAAGTGCTTAATTTAAAAACACCCCATGTTTGGTGATCTGGCATCCAATTCCAGAGAACAAGAATACAGTGACAGCTTGGCAGTTAGGCTGTTAGGAAATTTTATCAGTTTCAGCTTAGGCCTGCCAGCTGTATCTCCAGGTGATAATATTTTGGTTATATGTCAAGTAAAATTGTTCCTTGAGGAAAAAACCCAAGGAAAAACATCTTACCGGTTATTATAATTACATGTATACAGTTAAGATGCCAAGTAACTACAGACATAGCTGCTGACAATTACTGTTACAAATAGTACAGGCCACAGTTTGAGGGAAAAATAAATTGAACACAAGGAGTTATAATACTGAGGAAATAGTATTTTAACAGAATTTAAAGTTAATTTTTCCCCTAATATCAAGCACCAAAAAGACAATTGTTTAAACAACTCTTTTTTAAGTAAATATAGAAGAAATAATTATTTTAGTTAATTGTACTGTATATGTTGCTGGCAACAGGCCACATCAAATGCACCATACAGAATTATTAAAAGTGCTTCGTGATTTGAGAAAAAAATAAGGAAAAATATAAATACAATGGAAACAATAATAATCAGTGCTATATTTTTACCATTACTTTAATACAGACTTACAACCAAATAGGTTTAGAAAGATTTTGGTCTATAATGGCCTATAAAAATAATCTTTAAGAGAGGTGCATTAAACTATCTCCTGGTACCCATATTTTTATAAAACTCTCTTATGTAAATGGAAGATTCCTGCTACTTATCAAAATTCATGCAGGTTAGGCACACTTGAATTTGATGTTTTGGTTATATGTTCACATATTGTGTGTCATTTAGATTATTTGCTCCAGCAGGAACCAGTCAATGTAACTTAGTGTCTTTCCAAACAGCCCCTAGAGATGGTCATGAGCAGAAACCATCAGACGACCCACCGCCTATTTAAAGAGTAACATCCTCACCAGACTGATGGTGTGTGTGCTGTCCAGACGCCTCGGCAGACGACCTGTGCTCACTGTCTGGAGAGGACAGCAGAGAAGTAGAAGGTGGGCTTCCTGGAGGAGATGCTGTGGAGTGGACCACGGAGGACGTGGAAGGTTGTAGCAACTGCTCAGCTGAAGTGTCTACTTCCATCACAGTGTCACCCGCTTCCAAACCAGTGCCTGACGGGACCGTAGGAAGAGTCGAAACATCTGACTGACTCGTCCCACCTTAAAAAAGCACAAGTTAATGCAAGTTCGAATACTAAATGCTTTCCAAAACCAACCACTCAGAAGAGGTATGTTCAAGCGCACTTCACACACACGTACACACGCACACATACACAGAAATATATAATATACAGGAAATCAAAAACACTCACTGGTAGTTTGGTCCATTTGACTAGGCTAGTCAATAGGGGTAAACATCTATCTATAGCACATTCTCATTAAAAATAATCATTCTTTTAAGAAAATGATCCACATGGCAGCTTCATTTAGACAAAGCTAAATAACTTGTGAGATGCCTAGAAACATGCCTAGTCCCTCAAATTTAAAGGTGATGATTCCTTGTGGAATCTAATGAACAAAATGAATTAACCAACAAAATAAGACCCAAGGCAGGGAGGTATGGAACAGACTGACATACCTCGATATGGGGTTGGGGAGAAGAGAAGAATTAAACCAAAGAACTTATATACTTATATGCATAAAACATGGACATGGGCAATAGGGTAGTGACGATCTGGGGGAGAAAATAGGGGGTGGAAGGGGGGGAAGGGAGGTAATGGGAGATATAATACAGTAAACAATAAAAAATATATTAAAAATAAATAAATGTCGATCCTGGGTTTTGGCACCAAAAAAAAAAAATAATAAATTTTTTAAAAAAATAAATAAATAAGGTAATGATTTCGATGCAATAGCTGGATAATAGAATGATGGATTTATACTGAGATATTTCCACTCTATAACATCATGTCCTTGGTAAAACATTTAATAAAAATTTTATTAGCAAGAGTAAAACAACAAATAGGCCAGAATAGGATTAAGTTCTTCATTCCCATTTCATTAGCCATAATGTTTTAACGCAGGGGTGGGCAAACTTTTTGACTCCAGGGCCACAATGGGTTCTTAAACTGGACCGGAGGGCTGGAACAAAAGCATGGATGGAGTGTTTGTGTGAACTAATATAAATTCAAAGTAAACATCATTACATAAAAGGGTACGGTCCTTTTTTTTTTTTTTAGTTTTATTCATTTCAAACGGGCCAGATCCAGCCTGCGGGCCGTAGTTTGCCCATGGCTGTTTTAACCACTAAACTAACATGATGAAGGCATGATTTTAAAGGGCTTAAGTGTCCATTATGTGCTGTGCTAGGCTTCCTGCTATCTGCAAAGAAATAATTAGTACTCAATAAATATTAAAAATTTTCCTGATTTTGCTTGAAATCTAGATTTTATTAAAAATGGAGTGGACAGAGGAGAAATCAAGATGGCGGCATAGGTAAACACCAGAAATTGCTGCCTCCCACAACAACTTCAAAAATACAACTAAAAGAAAAAACAGACATCATCCAGAACTACAGGAAGGCTGGCTGAGTGGAAATTCTACAACTAGAAGGACAGAGAACAGCACACTGAGACTGTTGCGGAAGTAAAGTGCAGAGATACGGAGGCGCACACGGCAAGGGCTGGCAACTGAGGACGCGGCTGTCTTTTTGAATCGGGAGGGAGTCACAAGCCCCTGACTGCTCTGAACTCCAGTTCTGGGAAGTCTCTGGGGACCCAGACTCATACGGGGAGAAACTGGACTGTCTGGCAGCGGGCAGAACTCAGAACTCGAGGGCGGCTTTCTCTTAGAGGTGCTTGCAGCGATTACTGGGACACTGAGACGTGGGGCCTCTTAGGGCAGGGCTGAGGATCAGGCATAGCTGCTTGCTCCGCCCTGTTGATTCCCTGATACCCCGCCCCACCCAAGCTGTGGCAGAGGCTTTTGCATATGAATGCCCTGGCCCTTTGCAATCTGATAATTACCCAACAAACTGCAGGTGGGCCAGACAGACCCAGAACTTCCAAGAGAAGGCCCAAGGCCCCACAGCAGCTTGCATTGCTTCACAGCTGGGCCTCATCTGGGCACCTCCAAACCCCAAACAAGGAAGGGGAATCTTCATATCTCATCATAGCTCCTGCTGGGTAGCCTCAGGCAGAGGCTAAATTAGCACCTCCTTAGATCCAAGAGCCAGTGTACCCAGTGGTCAGAGTGGAACCATCCAGATTACAACACCTCAGATCCATAAGGGACACACTCAGGGGGCAGACTCAGTGAGCACCAAAGCCCCACTGAAGAAAGTCTTGCCCCAGAAGGGTGTCTTCAGCACAGAAGTTCTCCCACTGCAGACACAGCTGACTCTCACAGCCAACTGGCCTGGAGGTCAATTCCTCCCAGTGATACCTACAACAATCAAGGCTTAACTACAACAAGACTGTGCACAAAGCCCACAAAGGGGTGCACCAAGAGTGTCCACCTCAGGTAATTGGGGAGGCTGAGCCACTGGGCCCTATAGGACACCTAGCACACAAAGCCACTCTACCAACACAGGGAAGCATAAAAAATGCGGAGACAAAGAAACAGGTCACAAATGACAGAAGTGGAGGAAAGCAAACTGCTGGATATAGAGTTCAAAACCACACTTTTAAGGTTTCTCGAGAATTTTCTAGAAACCGCCGATAAATTTAGTGAGACCCTGGAGGATATGAAAAAAGACCAACTCAAAATTAAGCATACACTGACTGAAATAAAGAATAATATACAGAGATCCAACAGCAGACAAGAGGATCCCAAGAATCAAGTCAAAGATCTGAAATACGAAGAAGCAAAAAATACCCAATGAGAAAAGCAAAAAGAAAAAAGAATCCAAAAATATGAAGATAGTGTAAAGAGCCTCTGGGACAACTTCAAGCACACCAACATCCGAATTATAGGGGTATCAGAAGAAGAGAGAGGGCAAGATACTGAAAACCTATTTGAAGAAATAATGACAGAAAACTTCCCCTACCTGGTGAAAGAAATAGACTTACAAGTCCAGGATGCACAGAGAACCCCAAACAAAAGGAATCCAAAGAGGACCACACCAAGACACATCATAATTAAAATGTCAAGGGTTTAAGACAAAGAGACAATCTTAAAAGCAGCAAGAGAAAAACAGTCAGTTACCTACAACGGAGTATCCATACGACTGTCAGCTGATTTCTCAACAGAAACTATGCAGGCCAGAAGGGAGTGGCAAGAAATATTTAAAGTGATGAATAGCAAGAACCTACAACCAAGATTGCTTTATCCAGCAAAGCTATCATTCAGAACTGAAGGTCAGATAAAGAGCTTCACAGATAAGAAAAAGCTAAAGGAGTTCATCACCATCAAACCAGTATTACATGCTTTGTAAGATACAACTACCACAGAATGTCAAGTTTGTTCTTTTAATCACCATGATTTAAATATTTCTTAAATTTAAGCAGAAATTTAGTAACTCTTCAGCAAATCCACAGTCCAAGGAATTTTTTAAAAATATTTTTTTATTGATTTTGGAGAGGAAGGGAAAGGAAGAGAAACATAGAAACATCAATGATAAGAGAGAATCATTGATTGGCTGCCTCCTGCATGCCCCCTACTGGGGATCGAGCGCACAACCCAGGCATGTGCCCTTGACCAGAATTGAACCCGGGACCCTTCAGTCCATGGGCCCATGTTCTATCCACTGAGCCAAACCAGCTAGGGACGAAGGAATTTTTTTAAAAGTTAATTGATCTGCATGATTTAACAAAATCCACTTATAGATGAAATTCAATAGAAATCTTTAGTTTGGGGATTTAAAATATTTTGGAGTTAACTTTTTATATGCTCACTTTTGATAGAGACAAGTAACTTGCCAAAGACCACAAAGCTGGGAGTAGTGAACAAAGATACGAAAACAAGTCAGCTAACACCAGAAACGTAATTAATAACCAATTATATAAGTAACCAAAAGCAGAAAGTATTCAATTATATAAAACTTATTTATCTACAGGGTTTTATATATTTCTACTCTAATAAAAAAAGGACTTAAGCCCTAACTGCTTTGGCTCAGTGGATAGAGCATTAGCCTGCAGACTCAAGGGTCCCAGTTTCAATTCCGGCTAAGGGCATGTATCTTGGTTGCGGGCACATCCCCAATAGGGGGTGTGCAAGAGGGAGCTGATCAATGTTTCTCTCTCATCGATGTTTCTAATTCTCTGCTCCTCTCCCTTCCTCTCTGTAAAAAAATCAATAAAATATATTTTTTTAAAAAAAGGACTTAAGTGGGGACTATCAGCTGCTTTTACTTTTTTTTTGAGAAAAGCAAAAAATAAGGGCTAGAACTAGTGGAAACTGAAGGGACCAGTTGTACCTAATGCCCTCTCCTTCTCCTGCTTCACACAACAGTAAGAACCTTGCATTACTGTAGATCTAAAACATGGTGGAAATCGGATGGCAAAAATAAACCCCACTCAGTAGTTGTTACCAGCTTTCTGATGACTGTAATTAATAAGAGCACCCACCTGTGGGTTGAGATCTTCCTCGTCCTCTATTGCTTTGTGCAACCTCACTTGCTTCTTCAAACCACCTTGATAACATGTCAGACATTCTCTGCATCAATGACACATTGGGACTTTGCTCTCCTATGGAAACACAGGTCATATCAATGAGCTAGTAATAAGTCAGCATCTTTCATTAATGCAAAAACCCAGATTTGAGGGCCTTAAAATGAACATAACTTAAAAAAATCAAATTGCCCAAATAAATTCTATGAATGTACACAGAGCCACAAGAGCCATCATCACATTTCACATTGAAGTTTAAATGAGTGGCTCTCCATGTGTGTTTGAGTTCCTCAAGAACAGGACTTAGCTCCTACATCTTTGCTTAGTCTTAGGGTCCCCCCACCCCTACCCAACCCACCTCTTTAGTTCTAAGAGTGCACTGCTAGGAAGGTCTTGTGCATTGTACACTGTTCAGATTAAAAGAAAAGTTTGCCCTCTTACTTAAATTTTCTTAAACTGAATTTGTTTTCATCATTTAGTATAAGCAAATTCTACATACTTGAAATGAACTGAAACTAGAAGTTTTTTGTCTCTTCCCTCCCTGCTTTTCCTCCCTCGAATACACAAGTTTTCTTGAGCATTTTCAAATTAAGTATGACATCAAAACTGACAATTCATTTCTATTCTACAATCATATAATTACAAATGGAAATCATTTGTTCTTGAATTTTCTGTGAAAATAGAATTTATCTTATACTTCATTGCCTTTATATTATATAGCTTTATATTTAGGTATTATAAGATAATACAAAAGTTAATATACTGGGAAATATGCCTTTAATCTTGAAAGATTTCAGAAGTCATCAGAGTAACATTTTTGCTAAAGACCCACTTATTAAAATTAATTCTATTTTAAAGTGCCATCTTAAAGCTTCCAAGGTAGCTTCTCGCACTTGTCAAAGGCACCTGAGGGAAGGGTAAAAAAATTTATGTGCCATTATAAAACTCTCTGGTTGGAAACTGAGGGTTCTCATTTGATTTATATCTAAGAGAAAGGCAAAAATTAAGAAGTTTGATGACACCTGATGTTTTATGAGGCACGAGCATTCTTATACTTTCAGTGGGAATGTAAAGGAGTGCTTTTTGGGTGGGTAACTTGATAACTATCAAAGTTAAAACACACTAATCCAGTGGACCCGCCATCCCACTTGTGGGAATTTAGCTGCGACCCACTTGCATAGGTGTGCTAAGAGACGTACCAGAATGCTTGCTGCAACATCACTTATAACAGTGGAAATAATGGAAACAAGTGAAAATACTCATTTTTAAGTACCATAGAAAAACAAAAAAGCTGAGCAAAGTATAGTTACCATCTCGCTCTCGTTCACTCTCTGGCCTGGCTCGGGGTCCAGTATCTGACCAGTCACCACGAAGCCTCAAGCGCTTCACCGGAGGCTGCCGTAACTAAAAGGTGAGGAGAACACTTGTTTGCTCACCTCTAAAGCACACTTCAAATCTAGTAGCTTCTCTCCATCCCCCTACTTTCTGTACTGAGGACGCACATAGACTGAAAGTGAGAGACACCAAGGAAATCTTGCAAAGGAAGCCAAGGGCCCTCAGTAGAGGCCTGCTTAGCTGCCTGTGAGCAGATGTGCTAGAGCAGAGAAGCAGGGAGAGCAGAGGAGTATGAGAACTGATGATGCAGGTCTTGAAACCACTCTAAGGACCTCAGTCTGGCTCTGAGAGAAGTGGGAGTCCCTTGGAGAGCTGATCAGAAGAGCAGCATGACCTATGAGAGGATTGTGGGAAGAGTGGCAGGGGGACTGGTCAGGAAGCCCCATAACAGAGGAGAGAGATGCTGACATCTTGCACCAAGTAGCAGTGGTAGCCAGGGTGGTGAGTAGTGCTACAGATTTGGGATGTATATTTTAGAGACAAACTATGGGGACCAGGAAAAAATGAGAGATTGGATTCAATGCAGCAGTTCAATAATGAAGTGGAGCAGGTCTCATCCCAATAAATTCAATTTAAAAATTAGAGGAAAAGGAAAAGAGAGAAAAGACAATAAAAAGAAAAAATAATAATAAAGGAAAATGAGAAGTGAGAAACAATTGAACAAGACAAAAGAATCCTATATAATAAAGAGCTAATATGCAAATGGATGTCATGCCCTCGCACGCTCACACCAGGGACCTGAGGCTGCATTCCCCTGCCCGGAAGGGCTTGATGGGGGACCTGAGGCTGCGCCCCCCATCCAGCACCAAGCCAGGGGACCTGAGGCTGCACCAGAGGACCTGAGGTCAAGCTCCCCGCCCGGCACCAGGCTGGGGGACCTGAGGCTGCACCCCTGTCCTGTGGGGACTGACAGGGGTGTGGCTGGCTGGGTCTGGGTCTCGCACAATTTCGAGGTGCGCATGGGTGGGCGGGGACTTGACTCTGGGTCCCGAGGCGCGCCCCTGACTCTGACAGGAGGAAGCTTTTCATATACATTTTACTAATTTTCTTTCATCTCTAACACTTCTATTACAGAGAAAGGACAAACAGCAATATTAAAATATTTCCTCTAATTAACTCCCTTTTAATGTGCACGAATTTCGTGCACCGGGCCACTCATCTATATATATAAAAGCCTAAGCGACCAGTTGACAGGTCACGCACTGACCACCAAGGGGCGGACACTCAATGCAGGAGCTGCCCCCTGGTGGTCAGTGTGCTCCCACAGTGCGAGCGGCGCTCAGCTGACTGGGATGAGTGTGAGCGGCTCCTCCATGTCCGCCTGCTACTTCGCACACTACTACATCCCTTGGAAGATGTTGGATGCCAGTTTCAGCCCAATCCCCACAGACCATGCTGAAGGACCCCACTGGTGTACAAATCTAGTATACTAAATAAAAAGGGGAAAAAAATTATTACAGGATATGAAGAAATTAAAAAAAAGGCCTTCACAAATAAGAAAATATAAAAGAAGCATAAGAAAAAAATCACATGTATCATATATTAAACTTTTACTCATACTTTAAACCCCTGCTTAAGCTTGTCTCATGTTTCCAATGAAAATCAATTATTCCCTCCTTTGGTCTACTTATATAGAACATAATTCTTACATTTTATTCTATTAAGTCTTTCTTTTCCTTCCTGTTCGTTCATTCATTCACTCATTCATTCATTCATTCATTCATTCATTCATTCATATGTCTACATCCACTAAACTGTAAATTCCTGAGAGGCCATGTCCTTGTCACAGTCATCCTTGATTTTCTAAAGTCTAATATAGGACTTAGTGTATAGTAGGTACCCATTAAATATCTGATAAATTAAGTTTGTCTGACCCCAATGGTCAAGGATGTAAAACACTGAAAGAAAAGATGGTGGGTTGAAGATGGCAACAGATTTTTAATTTCTTCTTCTATGTATACCTTAGTTGTTAGGTTGATTACAATAAGCATGATTTATTTGTATAATTTTAATACATTTTCAGAATTATTTTTCCTAATTTAGTTAACTCAGCAAAGTATACTGAGAAAAACACATTCAGAAAAAAGCCAAAACCAACTGTTCGTGACTGACTCTGCCTCTTTTGCTCTGATCATACAAACATCTTTGGCTAAGTATTCTATGGTATAAAAGCTAGTGGTATAAAAGCCACTTAAAATGTTTCTGTATTTCCAACTCTTAGTTTTTTCTTTAAAAAAAATGTTTTTATTGACTTTAGAGAGGAACAGAGAGGGACAGAGAGATAAACGTTGATGAGAAACATCAATTGGCTGAAATAGTCACAAACTTTGACTATAACTTACTCAAGTACTTATCTCAAGAGGAAATTATACAGCAATGAAAAAAATGTCAGAGCAGATTTTATGCTTTCAATCAGACCAATAAACTTAGTTTTCATTCATCATCATGCCCTCTTCCTTGTCAATTTCCTGACTCATTTAAGTCTACTGCCACATTTAAAATCCCAAGATATATTTATAGAGTAATACTATTTGTTTTCTAATTTCACAGCCCTCTAAGCCTATCCTATATAATAAAAGGGTAATATACAAATTGACTGAATGGCTGAACGACCAGTCTCTATGACGCACACTGACCACCAGGGGGCAGACGCTCAACACAGAAGCTGCCCCCTGGTGGTCAGTGAGCTCCCACAGGGGGAGAGCTGCTCAGCCACAAGTCCACAAGCCAGGCGGATGGCTGGCGAGTGCAATGGCCATGGCGGGAGCCTTTCCTGCCGCCTCCACGGCATCAGTCGGATATCCCCCGAGGGCTCCAGGACTGCTAAAGGGCACAGGCTGGGCTGAGGGAACCCCACCCCCCCCGCCCCCCAAGTGCACAAAAGTCATGCACCGGGCCTCTAGTAATTTTAATAATTGAATTCAGTTTAGATCTCATAGCAATTACAAAATTGTGTTCTTTAGTACCTTTAAAAAGTGTTCAGTAAAAGGAGTTGGGCCAATACTAAAAAGGCCACTAATAATTAACAAAAAGCAACAATTTCAAAAGACATTTCAAAAGCCAGAGTACAGTGATTAAACATAGGACATTATAAAATAAAAAAGCCAAAGTGAAAACCATGAGAGGGAAAGAAGCTTATAGGTGAAAACAAACATTTTCCTACTGTTGTAAAATGTCAAGGATATATTATTTGTTTTTTTCCTTTCATAAGAAAATGGTTCTGTGTGTGTGTGTCTGTGTGTGTGTGTGTGTGTGTATGCTTTAATTTACCTTTTTCTCACTCCCTCATATGTATTTTGTGACATGTACCTAGAGATAATGTTATCCTATATAATAAAAAGCTAATATACAAATTGACTGAATGGTGGAACGCCTGGTCACTATGACCTGCACTGACCACCAGGGGGCATAAGCTCAATGCAGGAGCTGCCCCTGGTGGTCAGTGCGCCCCCACAGGGGTAGTGCTGCTCAGCCAGAAGCTGGGCTCATGGCTGGAGAGTGCAGCGGCAGTGGCAGGAGCCTCTTTTGCATCCGTGGCAGCGCTAAGGATCCCTTGGGGGATATCTGACTGCCATCTTAGGCCCACTCCCCCTGCAGGCCTAAGTCGGCAGGTGAACATCTCCCAAGGGGTCCCAGACTGTGAGAGGGTGCAGGCTGGGCTGAGGGACCCCTCTCCCCCAGTGCATGAATGTTGTGCATTGGACTTCTAAGTAGTTTATAATTGTGAAAGAGAGGCAGTCTTTGGAGCAGAGGGGACTGCTGGCCACATATGAATAGTAAATGGTAACAGGTAAAACTCCTATTAGTGCATAACCATAAACATTTAGTCTCCTCGAAATCTGTACATCACATTTTTTATTTTAACTGCCTTTTCTGTAACTGTTAGACCTGTGACTATTTCTTACTGCTACTGTGCAACCTCATAGTTAACGAAGCATTTTGTTATTAAATATTTTATCTTTAAAAATATTTTACAATACTTCTTTCTAGAGCCTTTCCTTAATTATTAGCTCCTGTTCCTTCATGTATGTTTCGTGTCCTTGTTTCCTAGACTATAAGTGCCTTGAAAATTAGCTGTATTTTTTGAAGCCCTTTAGGCCCCAGAAGTCACTGATTTAGTATTTTCTGAGTAAAATAAAGAAGATGGTTTTGAATAAACTTACCTCTTCCCTTCTCTCTTCTGCAGAAGGAGTTCGAAGTTCTCGTGCGGTGTCATCTTTGGGGTCAAAAAGGTAGATATAATCTGAAGAGTAGCTAACGAGAATCTCCTGACCGTCTTCACTGTAACATAGAGACGTCACCCTGCAGGACTTGTTGTTAAGATGAGAAGGGAGAAAACGGGCAACCATTCCAGCAGTCCCCCGGCCTGCATAATTTCCTACAGTAAGAAAACAGGAAGGTGTTTAAAATTCATGTGTTTGAAGAAAAACACTTTAAAAACTCTTAATCTGCACGAGGAGATACGTGATTTAATGTAGCAATAGAAATCAAAGCTATCATTCTATTTCTAGAAGAGGCTCTTTTTTCAATAACCAGATTTTATAACAAAATAAAAAAGAATGCAGTACAAAGGAAATGTACCTTTTTAAAAAATTCATGATCTGGAATTCCAGATTATAATATTTTATTGGAAATATGAGTTATTTAACCAATTAAATAATTTATGGTTATAGTCATACTAAATCATCTTCTAAAAATTCTCCACAAATTAATATACTTTTTATAATATAAATAGGAAAGCTGCTATTTATTAGTATACTAGATAAAAGAGTGCAGTATCCCTTGAAACTGATTTACCTTCTACTTTATGTTTTTTAAAAATGTAACTGTCGTGAAATTTTTTTCTTCTAAGACTACAGAGTGGCAATACTATGCCAGTTTTAATTCATTGTAATAGTCATGAATACAATGCAATATGACCGAGAGGGTACAATGGGCACTTTGTGTCCTGGGGGACTCAGGAATGCTCAATTCTAAGAATCTAATATACACCGAGTTATACAATCCTGCACAATGAGGTTTTACGCCCAAAATGTCAACTGGGTCCCACCTGTTGAGAAACAATAATGAAGCCTGTAATTTCATATTTAATACTATTTCCCTAAATGTGCATATTCAAATAGACAAGACTCCTCAATCGAGAAAAAAATAATCTCCTCTAGCCTTTCCATTTCAATAACCATTTTTAATGGACATAAATTGACAATGAGATTGACACTGTGTTCATTTCTGGCCTGGTCCACTTATATTTTTAGCAATATAATTTATGTGAATATATATTTGATGTTTGGGTATGTGAGTGTTTAAGTATTCCTGGCTTCCTTTACTGAGAAAATACTAATGGAGGTTGGCTTTGAATTGGGAATTTAAGAAGTGGTTTGATCCCATAATGGATGAGGAGTTTGAGATGAGGAGTTGAAGGCAGATTCAAGTTCAGTGCTGTAGCATCACTGATAACAGCACTTTAAATCGGCTAAGCAGGCATAAACATATGCTATACATTAACACACACCCACGTCGCTATTCTTTCCTGACTTTTCTCTCCACCATGCTTACCGTTATCCTCTTAATTTAAAAAATGGCAAAGAGAAATTAGGAAAACCAAGTGTTGTGGGCTGAATAGTGTTCCCCCTCCACACACACACAAATTCATGTCCACCAGAACCTCAGAATGTGACCCTATTTGGAAATAACGTCTTTGTAGGTGTAATTAGTACAATGAGGTCATACTGGCTTAGGGTCCTAAACCCAGTATGACCAGTGTTCTCAGAAGAGAGAAATATGGACACAGACATACCCAGGGCAGAAGGCAGGTAAATATGGAATCAGAGATTGATGTAATACATTTACAAGCCAAGGGATGCTAAGGATTGCCAGCAGCAACCATAAGGAAGCAAGGAGAGCCCTGGTTGGGTAGCTCAGTTGGTTAGAACATTGTCCCCATATGCCAAGGTTGCAGGTTCAATTCCTGGTCAGGGCACATACAAGAATCAACCAATGAATGCATAAATGAGTGGAACAAATTGATCTTCCTTTCCTTCTTTCTCCCTTCCTCCTCCCCACCCCCTTCCTCTTTCTTTCTAAAATCAATTTTAAAACTTTAAAATAAAAAAAAAAAACAGCAAGGAGAGAAACACATAATAGATTTTCTCTGAGAGCCTCCAGCACAAAATGACCCTGCAAAACCCTCTTTAGCCTCTGAATTATGAGACAATAAATTTGTTATTTTAAGCCACCTAGTATACAGCCCTAGGAAACTAATATAGTTGGTCCTCGATATCTGCGGATTTCAAACCTACACATTCAACCACTAGTGAAGGAAAACAGTACTTTCCACTGGTGGAGGGCTGAACATAAGCACTTTTCTAAGCCATTTTGTAAAGGACTTGGGCATCCGAGGGCTCCTGGAACCATCCCCTGGAGATAGTGAAGGACAATTATACATCAAGTGCTTTTTAAAGTGATAAACTGCAAAAGTACCACCCCAATAAGATCATAAAAACTTAGTGAAACGCTGTTTTTATAACACATACTAGAGGCCCGGTGCACAAAAATTTGTGCACTCGGAGGGGAAGGGGGGGTCCCTCAGCCCGGCCTGTGCCCTCTCGCAGTCTGGGACCCCTCTGGAGATAACGACCTGTTGGCTTAAGCCTGCTCCTGGGTGGCAGAGGGCAGGCCCAATCCCTAGGTGCAGCCCCTGGTTGGGCTCAGAGCAGGGCGGATTGGGGAGTTGGGGCGCCGCCTCCTGTCATGCACAGAGCAGGGTGGATTGGGAGGTTGGGATGCCACCCTCAGTCATGCTCAGGGTAGGGCTGATTGGGGGGTTGGGGCACCGCCCCCTGTCACACTCAAGGCAGGGTCAATGGGGAGGTTGCAGCGCCACCCCCTGTGATGCACAGAGCAGGGCCAATCAGGGGGTTGGGGTGCTGCCCCCTGTCACTCACAGAGCAGGGCCAATCAGGGGGGTGGGGCGCTGCCCCGTCACTCACAGAGCAGGGCCCATCAGGGGGGTTGGGGCTCCGTACCCTGTCACACACAGAGCCGCAGGGCAATCAGGGGGTTTGGGCACTGCCCCGTCACGCTGATCCCGGTGCCGGGAGCCTCGCTGCTCCACTGATCCCGGTGCTGGGAGGCATATTACCCTTTTACTATATAGGATAGAGGCCTGGTGCATGGTTGGGGGCCGGCTGGTTTGCCCTGAAGGGTGTCCTGAATCAGGGTGGGGGTCCCCACTGGGGTGCCTGGCCTGTCTGGGTGAGGGGCTGAGGGCTGTTTTCCGGGTGGCGAGTGACTAAAGCTCCCAACCGCTCCTTGTTTTCTTCTTTTTTTAAAAAATTTTATTCTGGGCCAGCTTTAGCTCTGAGGCTTCGCTGTTGAAAACATGGATACAATGTTTTGGTCCAGCTGGGTTTCAGTCCTTTGGTTTCTGGTGTTTTGTTTACCTTCTTATTTGCAACATAGTACATAGTTGCTTAGAGTTGCAGTTGAGAGGCCGGCAAGTGAGGCGGGGAACGTTGGAGTCCGCAGCAAGCAAGCCTCATGCTAGCTTCAGTGCCTGGCTGCTGGCCGCCATCTTGGCTGACAGTTAATTTGCATATACTCACTGATTAGCCAATGAAAAGGGTAGTGGTCATACGCTAATTACCATGTTTCTCTTTTATTAGTGTAGATTATTTTAAAACATTCTACATACTAAATTGTAATAAAATTTTTAAAATTTAAATGTCATATTTATTTTCTGAATTGACAGAATCTTGCATTTCTTTAATATATATCTTTGTACCTGTAGCTCTTGTGCCCAGCATTCTCCGATCATATATTCGGACTGAGCTATCAGAACAACCCACAGCAAGGTAATATGGTATTGGCGGACAAATCGCTACAGAAGTAGCAGCACGTCGGCAGTTAATTAGAATATCCTACAAAAAATAAAATAGCAGCAGTTACATAGAGCTTTACAGTAGAGATGATACTATATTGAAAAAGGTTCTCTTCAATTAGAAGAAAATAAACGTTTTCAGAAATCCTAATTCGATAACTATGACATTGAAAGGGGAAAAACGTGGTTTCCTTTCATTTTTCAGATTTCTTTCTATCAATAAGTTTCTAACACATTCAGCTTATGTGAAAGGCAAATAAATACATGCAGTCAATATTCCTCCTCAGCAGTTTATCACTCTAAGAAAAACTGTTTTCTTTACAGTTTGCTATCTAACTCCAAAACTACCCTCTAATACAAATTTTATGCTTTCCTTATGGACCAAACAAAGTAAGAAAACATATATGGAAAACTACATTTAATTAGAGATTTAAAAACAACCAATATTTAAATAATGCAAAATAAATTCTGAAGAGGAAAAAAATAAAAATTGTTCCCAGATATAAGACTCAAACATCAGCTAAATCAACAGCAGCTACAAGAGTTGATAATAATTCAAGAAACTCATCATTAATCATGGTTTAAATCCTTTCTCAAAACTAGCTGCACTTCAGATAATAATATAATACAACTTGAATTATTTCTCAGAAATGCCCCCTAAATATCTTCATGCTTATGACTAATGAACATCTTTAGAAATGTAAAATACTCACATATGTAATGTATCAATAAGTTGTTAACCACATTAGAAATGCTGCTGTTTTTGGTCCACTGGACAGTAAAGATGGAGGTATAATCTACCTTTATCTATGATAAGTACTAATTATTTTACATGGTACTTACATTATTTTAGTTCTGTTACTACTAAAATATAATAAAGTATTATTAACTGATTTTAAACTTTTATACTTTTAACTTGTAAAATCTTTCTCCTTACCAGCTCAAATACAAAGTACAACCAACCTCCCTCCCTCCCTCCCTCCCTCCCTCCCTCTCTTTCTCTTTCTCTCTCTCTCTCTCATACACACACACCCTATAAAAGACAGATTTACTATAATGTCACTATTTATCTCTCTATAAGCATTAAAAAATGTAAGAGTTATGACCCAGAACACATATCCTTAAGGTGTTCTGTTAATTTTATACTATTTTGTCTGTGATGCGAGCTCCTCACTCTTCTCAGTATAGCTGTGTATTTAGAATACATTCACCTTATGTTTTATTTATTTAATTATTGACCTCAAAACATTATTCCTATTACACAGAATTTGTTCACCAAATGCCTTCTATAAAATTCTGTTTTAGTAGTTAAGGATTACTTTAGGTGCCAGTTTTTCTTCATACTTTGGCCTCTATTCATTTTTACATATAAAGGAATAAAAAGTTTTATTAAGGTAAATTTTAACAATGTTTTCACTTATTAGCTTTGCTTTCATCTTTATTTTTACCGGGTTTTTGGTTGTAAAAGCACAATTAAATCTTACTACATGCACACTAAAATATGTCTTAAAAGAATTTGCCATAACAAATTTTAGTATCTACCATTTACTGAGAAACAGAAATACCAAATACCCTAGTAAACAATCTGATATTTTAGACTTATTCTGCCTTTTATATATTAGTTCAATGCTTTCCTAGTTGTGTGTATGTGTGTACATATATGTAACATAAAAACGGACTTAAAAATCGTACATTTAAAATTTCTTAATTTCTATTTTTTTCTGTTTCAATATAGAAAATAATCTCTCCCAAGAATGTTAATAATTGTAACTGGTTTAATTAGCAAGCACTTAACCAGTAATTCTTCTTTAGGGGAGGTGGACACTTACAGTAAAAATATATTTAGCAATACTTTCTTATTTCATTTGGTACTTCAAAATGACCTGAGAAAAAAGCTACTGTTTCTAAATAACATTTGGGGTTAGCTGTCTGGGGCCATTACGTGATTTCTCAGGCCTTTTTCAAATTTAAAATAGTATTAAAAGTACAAAATTGATAGTGAAGCTATGCCTATAGAAAAGTGTGCTAAATCTGAATGAACACATTGATAGAATGGTATCTTGTTATTTAAAAAAAAGAGAACATATAATTGTTGGTTTAAAAGCCAGGGTAAAAACAAAGAGAAGACACTAAACTACCACACGCTTTCATCATGGCTATTGGTGAGCCACAATTATCTCCTTAAGTGGTATATATTGATAAATGCTCTAGTTTTTATAACACTAGAGCATATACTGAACAATTCTCATAAATATATAATTTGAAATGTACAATAAAAATACAAGTTACCTAACTTCACTATTAACATTTTACTGTAAAAAACTTGATTATAAAATACATGCTATTGAAGATTTTTGTAAAACAACTGACCCATTATCTCGATAATCCAGAGATAACTTACTATTCAAATTTTCTTTTTAATCCTCACCTGAGGATATTTTTAACTTTGATTTTCTAGCGAGATTGGGAGGAAGGGAATGAGGGAGGGAGGGAAAGAGGGAGGGAGGGAGGGAGAGACGGGAGAGAAACATCAATGTGAGAGAGGCATAGATTGGTTGACGTACACATATGCCCGGACACTCAGGGATCGAACCTGCAACCCAGGTACATGCCCTTGAACAGGAATCAAACCCGAAACCCTGGAGTGCATGGGCTGGTGCTCTAACCACTGAGAAACACCGGCCAGGGTTTACTGTTTCAATTTTAATTATAATCTTAAATATTTTGCATCATTTATACCAAAAGTTGATTCTTACATCTTTGCAATCTTCTTTTGTGCAGCTAGTTTTGATGCGCGTATCAAACCACCTAACAGTTCCGTCTTCACCACAAGAAAGGAAAGTATGCGGGTCATTGGGTACAGTCATAATCTGAAGATGAGAGCAAAAGTCCAGGTATTCTTATTGAACACTTAAACAGATGGCTTTGAGAAGCATTCCTACTGTTTTATAAAATGATTAAGGCAAAAGCAACTAAGTCAAAACAGTAAATTACATATAGAAATATGCAAGAAGTAACAGTTAAATTAATATGACTCATTACTTTGAAGTTTGAAACAAATGCTCCTGAAGATAGAAAGTTCTTTAAAATTATAAACTTCTAACAGCTTTGACAAGAAAAATTTTTCCCTAGGAAACTTGTTCAAACTATTCAAAGCCTAATTTTTATGATTTCTGGATATAAATTTGTAATTGTACTATAAACACATTACAGTTTTCTTCTATGATAATGTTTAAGAAAACTATAAGATGCTGAATTGATTAAAGCATTTAAATTGACGTCTCAAAATTTTGACAAAATTTCATGATTAAGACACTCAACAAGCTAGGAAAGGGAGGAAATTACCTCAACATAAACACCATATATAAGAAACTCATGGCTAACATCATATTCAACTAGAGGCTTGGTGCATGAATTCGTGCATGGGTAGGGTCCAGCCCGCCCACCCCGATTGGGGCAATATGGCCTAGCCGGCTGGGGGGAGGGGATGCAGGAGGTTGGCTGGCCAGCCCTGCCCCCTGGTCGAACTCCTGGTCGAACTCCTGGTCAAGGGGACAATTTGCATATTAGCCTTTTATTATATAGGATGGTGAAAAACTGAAAGCTTTCCCTTTCAGATCAGGGACAAGACATGAATGCCCACTCTCATTACTTCTATTCAATACAGTATTGAAAGTTCTAGCTAAAGCAAGAAAAAAGAAATAAAAGTAATCGAAATTGAAAAAGAAGCAAAATTATCTCCAATTGAAGATGACATGGTCTTATATGTATACTATTCTAAAGATTCCACACCAAAAAAAAAAAAAAAAACCCATTAAAACTAATAAATGAATACAGCAAAGTTGCAGGTTAACAAATCAACACAAAAATCAATTGTGCTTCTTCTAAAAACAACCTCAATATATTACAAACAAAAAGAGTAAAATACTTAGGAATAAACTTATTCAAGGAGGTGAAAGTCTTGTATACAAAAAAACTACAAAGCATGCTGAAAGAAATTAAAGAAGACACACACAAATGAAAAGACATCTATGTTCATGAATTGGAAGACTTAATATTGTTTAAATGTCCATACTACTCAAGGTGACCTAGATTTAATGCAATTTCTATCAAAATCCCTGTGGCATTTTTTTTTTTACAGAACCAGGAAAAAAAATCTTAAAATTCATATGGAACCTCAAAGGACACAAAATAGCCAACACAATCGGGACAAAGAAAAACAAAGCTGGAGTCCTCATTCTTGCTGCTTTCAAAAAGTATTACAAAGCTATTGTAGTTGAAACATTACCAGTATTATAGTCCTGACAAAAAGACTTTATGCAAGACAGTGATAAAGTGTGTAAGAGGTGAAAACCCAGTAGAGAGCCCTGAAACACAATACAGAAGCATCTTTTAAAGGCTGACACCTGTTTGCCAAGAGTATGGTTGCTCACATAATTACTATTACTCACAGCTTATTTCTTATTACTACTACTCATAGCTTATTTCTTAACTTTATTCCCAAGCTTATCAAGACCCATTCTCTCAAATACTTTACTGAAATCTAGATATTCTGTCAGTAATTTCTTTGTCTACAAATTCACAAAGGAGTGTATATACACATACACAAATCTACACATACCAGAGGCCCAATGCATGAAATTCATGCAAGAGTAGGCCTTCTTTCCCCCGGCTGCATCTTCCCTCTGGCACCCAGGACCCAGGCTTCCCTCCAGTCCCCGGCTTTGTCCAGAAGGATGTCCGGAATGACATCCAGTCTAATTAGCATATTACCCTTTTATTATTACAGATGTACTACATACATACATGCACCATACACACACTTACACAAAAACATACACATATGTATCACATATATAATTATAATTAATACTGCACCTCATAGGTAGTTCCATAATGGCACGTAAATTGGCATTGTCTGTTAGTTTCTGCATCTTGCTCAACATTGGTATAATATATTACTCCATCTCCAGAGCAGGAGATAATCTGCTTATCATTTGTGCATGGTAAGAACTTTGCGCTGAAGATATTTGCTCGATGCCCTGAACGAATTGTCGTCAAAACCTGAAACATACAAAGAAGGTAATTCTTGGCAATTTGTTATTTCCTAGAAATAAACATTCATATTTAACATAAGCATAGCCAGGAATAAATTCTCATTAACATTTTTATCTCAATGAATATTACCATTTGATTTGAACTATTATAATTAGGAAAAAAAGAAATCAAAATCACTCATATTTTTTTTTTCCCCTCTGAGATGTGAAGAATTTTGATGACCATTTTGGATTGAATGCCTCACTATCAAGGCAGTTATCTGTTACTTTTAGGACTATGTTAAAAGCTATTTGTTATTTTTAGGACTATTTAATCAAGCATCTTTTCATTGTCTTCAGTGGGAGGATTGATCCAAATAAACTAGCCCATAATTTTTGGAAAACAAAACTTCTCTTTTTAATATATTTGAGATTTATTATATATATGATTAAGATATACCACTAATAAGAAACACCTCTAATCTCGTAACTCAATAGGTAGTATTTTGAAACTTTCATTAGCCATAAATTAATCTTCCCATGAATTCAAAGAATCTAAAACTAGAGTGAAACTATAAGAAAAGATTTAACTCAGGATCAAAAAACTGTTTTCCTATGTAATGAATCATTAGTCTTTTACAATAAAAATATTCCTGTATGATACCAAATTTGGAACTATTAAAACCACTATGTGAAAAAGATAGTCTTCCTATACCTAAAATCTCTGAAAGTATTACCTGTTTAATCATTTCTCAAATTGGAAATGAGGATAGGTAATGAGCAATTACTTTTCAAATAAATATAATCTACTAGGAACCATGCATAAAGCAAATATCATTTTTAAAAAGGCAATTAAAAGAGAAACACCTGATCTTTTAAAAATTATGCCATTGGGCTTTTTAAAATATATGTATGTATCTTTTTATTTCAGAGAGAAAGGGAGAGGGGGAGAGAGGTAGAAACATCAATGATGAGAGAGAATCATTAACCAGCTGCTTCCTGCATGCCCCCTACTGGGGATCTAGCCCGAAACCTGGGCATGTGCCCTTGACCAGATTCGAACCCAGGGCCCTTCAGTCCACAGACCGATGCTCTATCCACTGAGCCAAACCAGCTAGGATCCATTGGGCATTTTCATAAAATAACTAAAAGCAGGGATTTGCAGAGATATTTATACACTTACGTTCACGGCAACATTATTTACAACAGACAAAAGCAAAAGCAACCCAAGTGTCCACTGATAGATGAATGGATAAATAAAATGTGGTCTATCCACACAATGGAATATTATCCAGCTTTAAAAAGGATGGAAAATCTGACACATGCTGTAATGTGGGTGAACATTGAGAAAATTATGCTGAGTAAAATTAGCCAGTCCCAACAGGACAAATGCTGCATAAACATATGTGAAGTTCATTAGCATCAAACTATGGCCAGCAGCACCAGCTGTTGTACCTAGAAGTAGATACAGTACTTAGTCAAATTCAGAGAGACAGAAAGTAGAATATTGGTTGTGGGGTGGGGGGAGGGTTGCCGGGAGGGGAACTCCGGTTTAATGGGCAGAGTCTGAGTTCTGCAAGATGAAGAGTTCTGTAGCTGGATGGGAGTGATAGTATCACAATAAGGTGAATGTATATGACGTCACTGAGCTGAACTCCTAAAAATGGTTAATTTTATGTTATGTGCATTTTATCACAATTTAAAAATATATAAAGCTTTGCATTTTTTAAAGAAATTTCGTTGGTACCTAGATGAGTGCTTTAAAATTTTAAGCACTGAAATTCTAATGATCAAGAATTTCTCCACTGTAAGACAAAGGTTGTCCTAGTAATTACAGACCTACGAGAAGCAGAGCTTGAAAACATCAAGTTTCCCTCTGGTAAGCCAGCACAATTAAGCAAAGCTGTCTCTGAAATAAAATTGTGACCTATCTTTTCCATCAAGGACAGCCTCAATGTGAACCTCTTTTTAGGCTGAAGGACCACAAACATTTATTTAAATATCTTAACTGTTTGTAGAAATAAAA
This sequence comes from Myotis yumanensis, assembly GCF_028538775.1. Lineage (NCBI taxonomy): Eukaryota > Metazoa > Chordata > Mammalia > Chiroptera > Vespertilionidae > Myotis > Myotis yumanensis. The sequence goes on from NW_027223768.1 coordinate 39,905,588, forward strand.
AATACATGAACTATTTATTCTGTAAGATTGATACTATTAAAAAAGGGTGCCCATCTACCATGTCCTCACTGACATAAAAATAGTTGCACATTCCTTCTATATAAGAAGTCAGAGGAAGAGCCAGTCAGAACCAGAACACAATCCTAGTTCATAGCCCAGCTTACTGAACTGAAGAAACAAGTCACTAGAACCTAGCGACTGTTTTTAAACTGATAAAATCCCGTTTCTTACACTGCTTGGCTGAAAATTAGTTTCTCTGAGCAGAAAGAAAAAAACATCACATTGCCTCCCTGGCCCCCAAAGAATGGTTTATTGAGATAATATCACTTTTGGCAATTTTATCCACTTGGATAACATGAAGCATGCGTAAGTATTCTAGAGTCAAAAAGCAGAAGGAAACCTAACGTTTTCCAAAGGAAAGTAGGGGACCTGGCTGTAATAACTTATAAATTATATAACAAATGTGAGCAAAATAAGAATATTCTATTACAAATGCCCAGTTCCATGATTATTTACAATTTCTTGATTTCTAGTTTCTTGATTTTTCTCTCTCTCATGAAATTGTAGATTTTATAAACCACTTACCTTTCTGCTGTAAGGATTACTAATTACTAACTTGGTGTCATCTGAGCCAGATAAAATATACTCTCCAGTCTCATTCCAACAGATTGTATTAACCTAAAAAGAAAGCAAAAAAGGGATTGCAGCAAACTGAACATAAAACAAGTATGAATCTTTTACTTAACTGATGGTTCAAAATTTATATCACTAATGAGGTTGTGTATATGGAAAATAGTATTTATCAATTTACTTCCTGAAAGTACATGCTGACTACTATTTAGCAAACACAATATTCTGAAAATTCACAATGAAATGTCTGTCTCTCTTAAATTTTATTATTTAAATTATTTTAACAAATTCATTTTATATCCAGAGACATAAAACTGGGTCACATAAAAAGGAATTAGAAAAACTTACTACAAAGCTGCAGTGATCAAGGCTGTGTGGTGCTGTCATAACCATAAGCACACATCAACAGAATGGAACTGATAATCAGAAATAAACCCTTACGTTCATGGTCAAGTAATTTTTATCAAGGAATCTAAGACTACTCAATGGAGAAAGCACAGTTTTTTCAACAAATGATGCTGTGACAACTGGATATACACAAGCAAAAGAATGAATTTAGACCCCTACTTCACACCATATATAAAAACTAACTGAAAATGATCAAACATTTAAATGTAATAGCCAAGACGATGAAACTCTTAGAAGAAAACAGGTGTAAATCTTCATGAAAACTAAAACCACAATGAGTTACTATTTCACACCTATTAGGATGGCTATAATAATTTAAAAAAAACACACAGAAATTAAGAGTTGGTGAGGATATCAAGAAATTGGAGGCCTTATACATTGCTGGAAAGAATGCAAAATAGCACAGCTCTTTGGAAAAAAGTTTGGCAGCACCTCAAAACTGACAGAGTTGTGCTGTGACCCATTAATTCCACAACAAGGTCTATATGCAAGAGAAAAGAAAACATGCCACACAAAAACTTGTACACAAAAGTCCATGGGTGCATCATTCATAAAAGCCCAAAGGGAAACCAACCCAAATATCATAAACAAAATGGGACTGCCCGTTTGCTTATAACAAAATATCTGCACAATGAAATATTATTCAGCCACATTACCCATATTATGACATGGACAAACCCTGAAAACATTAATGATAGTGAAAGAAGCAAGTCTGAAAAGCCACATATGTTATTCTATTTACATAAAAAGTCCAGAAGAGGCATATCTACAGAGACAGAAAGTAAACTAGTGAAGGCCAACAGCTAGGTGGGGAGGGCATGGGAATGACTGATAAATGGTACAAACTTATACTTCAGATGCTGAAAATATACTAGAATTAGATAGTGGTGACGGCGGTACCACATTATGATATTTTAAAAACCACTGAATTATAGGGGAGATAAATGGTGATGGAAGGAGACTTGAGTTGGGATGGTGAACACACAGTACAATATACAGTGGATTAGAGAATTGTACACCTGAAACCTATATAACTTAATTAACCAATGTCACCCCAATACAGTCAATAAAATAGATATGTAAATAATATAAAAAATGAAAATAAAATGCTGAATTACACATTAAGATGGGTGAATTTTATGGGATATGAACTATATCTAAATTTTAAAAAAAAGAATTAGACTTCCACTTTTAATCAAGATGGAGTAACATGGACCATCTCTACTTTAAAAAACACCTAACATATATTTTTCCAAATTCAAAATCACTTTACTGTAAAACTTTATTCTCCCAATTTATTGGCCAGTCACAATCTCTTCAGGGAAAACTGGGGAATTTTTTTTTTTAAGATTTAAAAATTGATTTTTAGAGAGAGGAGGGAGAAGGAGAGAGAGAGAGAAACATCAATGGGCTGCTTCCTTCATGAACCATCAATTTTTCAGTGTGCAAGACTGGGGCATTTTATCAAACATTTAAATACTCAGTTTTAAAGTCCTTCACGGTTGAAAAACAACAATTACTTACACAGCCATCATGCACATTCAGGGTTGCTTCAAGTTTTAATCTTTGGATAAATTCTCTTCTTCCTGTTTCAAAAGAAAGAAAGAACTAAATATATCCTACCATTTATTGCTGCAGAAAGTAGAACACTGAAGTTAAGAGCCTAGGTTGGATCTAGCATAAGTAGATTCAAGCTCTAATTTCAACTCTTCCACTTATAAGCTAAGTGAAATTGGGCAAATTAACTTCATCCTATGCCAGTGATGGCGAACCTTTTGAGCTCGGCATGTCAGCATTTTGAAAAACCCTAACTTAACTCTGGTGCTGTGTCACATATAGAAATTTTTTTTTATATCTGCAACCATAGTAAAACAAAGACTTCTATTTTTGATATTTATTTTATATATTTAATTGCCATTTAACAAAGAAAAATCAACCAAAAAATAGAGTTCGCGTGTCACCTCTGACATGCGTGTCATAGGTTCGCCATCACTGTCCTATGCCCTAGTTTCCTCATTAGAGTATCTACCTACCTCTTATAAAGTGTGTCCCAAAATTCACGCAAGAAGTAATTTTGATGGAAAACAGAGGTTTATAATGAGAAATTGTAAAGTTTTTATTGATTCATAAAGTATACAGTATAGGGTTATGTATGGAGTAGCATATCAGTAAATGGCCTCCACGGCTTTGCTGGCACATACGCACTCTTTTGTTATTGCCTGAGCAGCCGCATTTTTGAAGAAGAATGGTCTGATGATGCCTCCAGCCCCAAATCCGCACCAAACGGTGACACGTTGTGGATGCATTTGTTTCTCAACAATCACTCGTGGATTTTCTGAACCCCAAATGCGACAATTTTGTCGATTAACCAAGCCATCAAGACGAAAATGAGCCTCATCGAAATTCAGCCACATTTATGCAAAACGGTCATGGAAAATTTCAACAAAAGAGTGTGTATGTGCCAGCAAAGCCGTGGAGGCCATTTAACCGATATGCTATTCCATACATAACCCTATACTGTATACTTTATGAATCAATAAAAAATTTACAATTTTTAATTATAAACCTGTGTTTTCTATCAAAATTACTTCTTGCGTGAATTTTGGGACACCCTTTAGTTATTGTAAGGATTGAGTGATTTCAAGGACATGAAGCACTTACTTAGCACAGTGTCTGAACCACAGCAAACACTCAAGGTTCCCTTCATTCACTCATTCATCCAACAAATACATTCAATACTTAGTGTACTTACTCTGTTGCAAGAAGTATTCTAGGAGCTAGGAATATGGTGGTAAAACAAAACAGAAAAAGATCCCTGTCCTCTAGTGAGGGATGAAAGACAGTAACAATATGGCACTTGGTGAAGGTGCTACATGGAAAAGTCAAGCAGAGAAAGGGGTGAGAGAGGCCTGGAGGTGGAGGACGGGGTTTTCAACTTAAATAGGGTGGCACACAGCGTTTGTTAGATGCCACCTCTACTTAAACACATCTCCATTTGAGAAATGCTAAAGTATTTCAAAGCTCATTTTACAATGATGAAATGTGGCAGCAAAAAATAAAATCAACCTAAATGTCCATCAATAGCAGAACAGTTAAAATACTACAAAAATAGAATATGTTCCTTCTTTGAAAAAGAGAAATATGTTTCCCTTTAAGACATGAATCATCTTTACCAAAGATGGACCCAAAAGCTTCATGTTTATTCAGAAACTGTAATGAAAGGAAGCTGAGTATGTGACAAAGAGCGATAATTAGCTAAGTAATCAGGCTGATGAAATCTCGGATAAAATTAAATTTGACTATGCTCTCTGTATACTGTCACAGGGACAGATTTCTTTATTATGTTTTCTCACCGTTCTACATAAAGATCAGCATCTTCTTTGAAGCCAAATTGTTTTCTTTCTCCTTCCTTCTAACAGGCAAGATGGCTAGAGGATGAACATATGGATTAAAAAATAATTTCTTTTTGTGTGTGGGTTCCAAAACTCTTTGGAATGAAACAATTGACAGAAATTCAGTAAGGTATTTTCCTGAACTAGGTTGTACTTTAACTTTTCAAATCTCATTTTCAGTTATAAAACATTACTAATACCAAATTTTTAAAAAATATATTTTTTTATTGATTTCAGGAGAGAGCGATAGAAACATCAATGAGAGAGAATCATTGACTGGCTGCCTCCTGCACGCCCCACCCTGGGGATTGATCCTAAAACTTGGGCATGTGCCCTGCAGAGAATTGAACTGTGACCTCCTGGTTCATAGGTTGACACTCAACCACTGAGCCACACCAGCTGGGCGCAAATAGATAACTTTTAAAAAAATTCTTTTCTTTGGCCAATGGCAGGCCTGGTAATTCTACTGAGTAACCAATTCACAGTTAAGAAATAAAGTACTCAAATTAACAACATGACAATTCATTAAAATGTTTTTATCAATGTACTAGAAACTTTTCCAAACTTTAAAAACCTGGTTTTGAAAACACAGCTCTAGCCATTTCTGTCTACAGAAAATAATGATGGCACATGAGACAAAGGAAGACAAAGTGAGTTCCAGCAAGAATGCTCATCTACGAAATTTGTGCATAAAACACACGCTGAAGCACAACAGTTAAGTAGATAGCTCCTGAGTATTTTTTAACATGACTTTGGAGATCAAAATGGTTGTACGTACACACATCCCATAAAACGTGCTTCTAGAAATAACAAGTGTCAACACCCTCTACCCTTTCAGCAACTAAATGCGCTTCCCAGAAATGGGAACTGAAAGCCACCAGAAAATAAGACCTTAAGTTAAAGAAACTGAATGCCCTCAAATAAAAGTAAAAATAAACTCATGCCTGCAGATTCTGGCCTACTTGCAAGCTAACAAGTTACCTGCCATTTCATGGGAGCTGGCAGAAGAAAAGGACTCTCAAGCCAGAAGCAAAGATTTTACTACTCATGGCCCAGCAAACAGTATGGGCTTCAGGTTTACACTTTACTCCTCAGCCCCCAACTCCCACTGGGCAATGCGGAGCAGTCTGGGTGCAACACTGTGCAAGCGTTGGATCTGAATCTCAGCCTGAGACCTCTGAACTGCAGGGACCCAAATATTGTATCAAATAAACCTGCCTGATAAAAGGGACACATTGTCTTCATTCTGCTGGACAATAAATAAATCTGCCCTCTGCCCCAGAGGGAGACACTATGTAAACATTCTTGGAAAGATAGTCCAGAACAAAGCAGCCAGTGCCTCTGCTCACAAGATGTGCAGAAATGTAACAAAGCCATGGAAAACTCTTCCAACAATTACACTCTTGTTATGAGTGAATTTACTTATCGTTGTGGCTTCCTACTCCAGTCTTTCTGCAAGCCAAACTGCCTTATAATCCCATTTCCATCTCAACATTCCATTCAGTATGAATAGATTATAAACTCCATAAAAAAGAGGAACAAATGCCTAGAACAGTGCCTAGCACAAAGCAGGCACTCAATCTGTATTTGCTGAATCAATGAATAAATGAATGGGATCAAAGTCTTCACTCGGTTTTATGTGTTTCACTCAGTAATTTGGGAGGAACATCTTTCAATGACAATAAATACTGAACTATTGCTCATTTTAATGGCTGTGAAACTTATTAAATAGCTTTGTAACTTATTTATCTGCATAACTAGCTCTCTTATTAGAATATGAGATGCTTGAGACCAGAAAGGTCAGAACTGGGTTTAAATATCTAACTTGAAACATACTATACATACTCTGGGCAAAACCTAACCTCTAAGAGCCTCAGTTTTCACATTGGCAAAAGTTTTACATCTGATGGGAATAATACCATCAACTTTACAGGTTTAATGCTGAGAGTAAACAATTAGCATATGGGAAACTCATAGATGCGCCTGATATACTGTAGAGACTCAAGATTAGTAGTCTCCCTATGCACATGTGGGATTGTTCTCAATTAATGTTGTCTGAAAAGAGAAAGAATGATTTTTAAAAAAAGGCTTTATTACAGGAGCTGAGGTAACTTCAAGTGGTTAAGAGAAAAGAATAAGGCTAGTGATACTGAGAAGGAAAGCACCTTAACAGAAATGTTCACTTTTCTTGATCCTATTGTCCCTTTCAAAAACTTTTTAATGCCAAATTTCCCATCATCTACATTTGCTGCCCTCCCTAGCTCATGGTCAGGTCTTCCTTTTCTGACATTGTCCCTTTGGTCGCCTCCTCTTTATTGGTTTTGCTCTTGGAAATCATGGGTTATCAGTGAATCCAATGGTCTTTTTTCAAGACATACTTTTCATGACCTCCTTATCTGTCACTAAAGACTGCTGTCTTCCTGAAGTAACAACCCCCATGGCGCCATAACACATAACTGGAAATGAAAATCAAAGGGTGACAAAACTCTGGAGAGACAGAACAAAATATAGGGAACAGGACAAAATATGTGTAGATTTGTACACTGTAAAAAATAAAATTATAAGACATTGCTGAGGGAAAAGAAAGAACACCCAAAAAATAGAGAGAAAGAAAAACCATGTTCATGGCCAATTGATTTTCAACAAAGGGAAAAGGACTGCCTTTTTCCAAATGGTGCTGAATCAATGCACATTCAGAGGCAAAGAACTGAAACTTGACCCTTACCTCATAGCATAAGTAATTCAAAATTGTTCATAAACCTAAATGTAAGAGTTAAAAATAGAAAACTTTTAGAAAAAAAGCATAGTAGAAATCATTTTGATCTTGGACTAGGTAGAGAGTCTTAAATAGGACACCAAAAGTATGAACTACAAAAGTCACTGTTAAGAAAAATAAAGGACAAGACAAAGTGGGAGAAAATATCTGCAAAATGCATATCCGATTAAGGACCTGCACCAAGAATATGTAAAGAATTCTTAAATTATTAAGAAGGTAAATCTGAACGTTTAACCAAAGTGTATGGGTGGCAAATAAACCTCAAGCTGAAACTCATTAGTGGATATTCAATGTTTTCAATATGATAAAGAACCTAAATTAAAATGTACCCCACCTAGTAAGGCTAAATCCCACTCATAGAACCTTTTATTTCAGTGTGTGTGGATCTCAAATTGCCATGTATATGTATTTTCACTGTGGATCATGGTCAAAACATTTGCAAACACTGACCTAATACCTAACTGTAACACAAGTTCTCCGCTACCAAAAGCTCTTATCCCTCCTAAACACATTCATCCAGGGAAGGATGGAGTCCTCAGCAGAGCGATCCTATCCTGCTATCTACATTTATGACTGAAAATATGCCTTTGTTAGTCTTATATTCAAGAATTAGCATATCCTATTTGATATATTTTCCTATTTGACATTTTCACTACTAAACTCAGACATTTTCCAATTTTCAGAGATTTCAAGACTAAAGAAACACTAACTTTTTCCCAGTAGCTAAAAAGGAGGCAAAGTCAGAATTTACTGACGTTCAAATAATGTAACTTGGCAACACATTATGGATTTGGTAAATCTGAATGTAGATATAATTCAGGATGTGTCAAAAATGGGGGACATCTGTAATACTCTCAAAAATAAAAATTAATTAAAAGAGTAAATGGAAAATTATCCATTTCAATACATAATAACTTTAATAATATTCAGACATTGTCTTCCTAATCCCCTTACAAAAAATTTTCCATCTCCACTATCAAGTTGTCACAGGCTGCCTACTATATACCTCTCATCCCCAAATTCCTCTATTGAAATCCTGACGCCCAAAGTGACAGTATGAGGTGGGATCTTTGGGAGGTGAGTGGAATTGGTTTAGGGCTTTTCTAAGAGACCCCAGAGAAGAAGCTAGCCCTTCAGCCATCTGAGGTTATGGTGAAAAGATGGCTATGCACCAGGAAGCAGGCCTCACCAGACAGAATCTGACCATGTGGACACCTGATCTCAGCCTTCCAGCCTCCAAATCTGTTATAAATCAATTTCTTGTTTATAAGCCACCCAGTTTAAGGCATTTCGTTACAGCAGCCCACACTGACCAAGACCCTACTTAATCATAACTTAAACACTTTCTATTAAATATTTTAAGCATTATAGCAAACAGCTCCCTCAAAAAGTTCCTTAAAATTACTTTTGTCAATTACCATCCTTTAGAGGAGTTAGAAAGTGTTAATTCAAGTAGTAGACAAGTCTGTCTAAAATGAAAGATATATGGAAAGAGGAAATGTACAGAAATGAGTTTCTTTTACAAGCAATGTTTATCTTTACAAAACTATACATACACTAAAATATGTGGCTAATAAGTTGTAACAATCACTGAATTCCAAAGCACCACCCTATGTGCTCAGTGGATAGAGCGTATACAACATTGAGAAAATCTGAATATGTAAACTTACAGGTGTCTTTAACTCGGGACTTTGACAATTAGTGTTTAAAAAAATAAATCCCACACTGAAATTTTTATCAGGCTCATAGAGAAGACAATCCCTGGCCTACTGTCGTTCAATCCAGGCTCTATTGGTTTAGGTGAATTTGGGGGCTACTGGTATAAAATAGTTTTTCTCTTAAATAATGTATGACAAATTATTATCTTCATTCCCACAATGTAAAAGTACATTTTGTGAACTGCAATTTTCTTTCATGAGAGGAAAAGATATAATTAACCAAATTTAAATAAAATAAACAACAAAACTTGAATACTACCATTGAAAAGATATGTTCTATGGTGAAATAATTTGAAATGCAAATGTCACAAGAAAAACCTGTCAATTCATTCTATCCCAATTTCACTGTTATTTAGTGGTAATTGATTAGAAATACAAATAATGGAAATAAACTAGAAATGTAATTAACCTACAATACTATAGACCAGGGGTCCTCAAAGTACGGCCCGAGGGCCACATGCAAATACAAATATTGTATTTCTTCCCGTTTTGTTTTTTTACTTCAAAATAAGATATGTGCAGTGTGCATAGGAATATGTTCATAGTTTTTTTTTAAACTATAGTCCGGCCCTCCAACGGTCTGAGGGACAGTGAACTGGCCCCCTGTTTAAAAAGTTTGAGGACCCCTGCTATAGATAATCAAAACGTTTAAATCTCAAAAATGGGATCTAGCCCAGATGGTGTGGTTTAGTGGCTGACCCTCGACCTATGAAGCAGGAGGAAACAGTTCTATTCCCTAACTTTAACACAAACTCCACTCCATTAGGGAGTTAGAATAGGAAGGGGGGAAAATATAGGGTTTTAATTTTAATAGACTCTATCGTAGACACAGCTGAAGCAGAAGAAAACAATAATATATAAACTTATATATGTTTCTATAGAAGAACAGATCTATTTTTACTGCCATGTTAAGATCTCTAAGATGTCGTGTAGAAAAAGAAAGTTGCAAAGCAATGTTTATGCTGGACACACACACACACACACACACACACACACTATAGCATCTCTACGTATACATATGTGCTGGTAAGAATGCAGAAAACAGATAATATTGTTACCTCCAAGGATGTGTGTGTGAAATTGGAATGGGAAGGATCACAGGGATTTTTGCTTCGTTTTTATTAAGTTTTTACAGGGAGAATGTATTCATAAGTCACTTGAGACACTAAAAAAAAAAAAAAAACAAAAAAACACAACAACAAAAAACAAGGATAAGAAAAAAAATGCTTCCAACTTTTCTGTTGACTTGAAGTCGAAAACAAATGACACCAAAAAAGGCTCAGCTAATAAAAGTGACAAAGTTGGAAAGAAAGAAATTTAAATGTTATCCTCAAATAAAAAAAAAAGAATAAAGAGGAATGATAAGATTGCACAAGAAGAAAACAACAACAAAAAGACCCACACTCAGTATGCCCACTTTGAGGACAGCGGACTTTTTGGTTAGCTAGGCGTGACCCAGAATCACCACAAAACCACTGGATCCGAAACGGAAAAGGTGGAAGACAGTCCCTCCAGCGCTGGGGCTGTTTTTAGAAAGCTGAACTAAGAAACAGAAAATGCCAAGTGCGCTTTGCAGGGGTGGGAAAGGGAGCGCGAAACCCTACACCTCCTCCAGGCGGCCAGACCCAGCCGAGCGGCGGGGCCGAGCGCTCGCGGGCGGCACAGCTCAGCGACCACTTTCGGGCTCGGAGCCGGGGGTCCCCGCGGAGCCCGTTCGAGCGGGACACGCCGAGGGTGGGCACCGCGTCGCAGCCGACACCTGAACCCTCCGAGGCCGCAGGGCGGGGTGGCAGCCGAAAGCCCCGACCTCGGCTGAGCGGGGCGGCGCTGGAGAAGAGCAGGAGCGCCAACTTTTGCTCCAAACGCTCCGGGAGGCCCGGCGGGTCGTGCCCCGAGTCCCACTCCAGAAGCCGCCCCAACCCCTTTCCTGGCCGGTACCGTCCGCCCCCGGTCCGGCCCCGCGAGGAAAAGCCGGCCAGGGCGGCGGCTGGCAGCACGCAAGGGGGCTTGGCCGCGGAGGGCAGGGCTCGGGGTCCGTCTGTCGGAGTCCACCCAGCGCCCCCCGAGTCTCAGGGGCGCCCCGGTCGAGGCGCCGTCCCGCCGCCAACAGCCCCGACCGCGGCCCCCTCCCCCACCCCTGGGCGGCACCCAGCGCCTCCGCCCGGCGGCCCCCGCTCACCCAGGTAGCGGCTCCGCAGCCGGGCCGGGTCCTCCAGCCCGAGGGACCTTTTCCTCACGTCCCACAACAGGTGTGGGCAGGAGCCACCCCGAGACATGGCTCCGCCGCCGGGTGGGAGGGGAGCCCACCGCGCGGGGAGGGGCCGGGAGAGGGGACGTGCGATCAGCGCCCGAGCCGCACTGGCACCATCCGCGCGCCGGGCCTCGCGGGCGGCCTCAGCGACTCAGAAGGCGGCGGCGCCTTAGCCCCCGAAGCCCGGGCGCGCCGCGGCCGAAGCTCGGCTCATACTCTCCCCAGACTGGCCCGAACGTCCAGATCGGCAACAGCCCCGCCCTCGGCCTCCCGCAGGGGGCGGGGGAGGAGGCGGAGGCGGCCGCGACTCCGCCCTCTCCCCGCTCTCGACTCCTCCCTGCAGGCTTTCTCGCGAGATGACGACCATCCGGCGGACGGAAGCCGCTCAGTCCGGTCCCACGAGGAAAAGCCGCCTTCATCCTAGAAAAGCAGGTTCAGGCCCCTGCAGCCAAATCCTCCATCCTGCAAGGATAAACGAGGAAGCTGAAATCTGAAGTTTCTCGCTCACGAGTTCCATCCCAAAGGAAACAAGAGGGTTGTGCGCCGTCATCTTTATTTGGGGCACGGCAGGCCCGACAGCCCATTTTAACTATGGGCCTCCTTCATCAAAATGAAAGGGGCTCAGGGCAACTTCACTTTCCCTTCTCCAACATGGCCTCGAGGGCAGGAAGGAGAAGTAGGAGGTTCGCGCCGGGCCACGCCCACTCCGCGGGGCAGGCCAATCACCGTGGGCAGCTCCGCTCGCGCACGCGCGCTGCGCCGGGCTCCCGCGGGATCGCGGAGGCGATTCTGACCCTGGTTGCCATGCCTCCCCTCCTAGTGGGCGGCGGGCGGGCCGAGGGCCGACCCAGGGCGGGCCGTCGCAGAGCCTCCGCCTCCTCGGCCTTCTCCGGGCCCGGGCACCAGCGTGATTCGCAAGCGGGACAGGCTGAGCGGCGGCTGGGAGAGCATCCGAGGGGAGCGTAGGACGCGAGGCCCTGAGGCCGGCAGAGTGACAGGCTGCCCTTCGTCGTCAGCCGGGGACGAGTACGCGGCCACCCTCGCGCCCGCCCGGCCACGATCCCTCGTCCGCAGAGATGTCAGCCGCCGGCGTCCGGGGCCTGAGGGCCACCTACCACCGGGTCCTCGATAGAGTGGAGCTCATGCTGCCTGAGAAATTGAGGCCGCTGTACAACCACCCGGCAGGTAATGGCTCCCGCCGACACCTTGCCTCCGGGGCCCGCGGACACCTCCCTCGCCGGAGGCGTCACCTACACCCTCGAGTGAACGCGTCTACTTTCTCGCCTTTCCCTGCTGTTCCCTTTGCCTCGTCCACCGTCTTTCACCAGCCTTGACGACCTGTGTCGCACCCCCTCCCTTAGGCGCGACTCCAACCCGGTCCGGCTTCTGGGCTGGGGCCTGCCTGCCCCATTCCCACCGGCCCCGAGCGCCGCGGCCCCGGAGGGTTTGGCGGAAAGGTCACACCGCCTCCTCGTCCGGCTGGCAGAGCGGAGCTTCGGAGCCTGTCATTCCCCGGCCCGTGGGTCTAGCTTAAGTCCGTCCTTCGTGAAATGCCTGGGTGAGCCAACCCTGCACCGTTTTGCGTGGACACACCTGGATTGCATCCAGATGTGCCCCTTACTGCAGGCGTGACCTTGGGCGAAACCCTAGATCTTGTCGTTTTTGTAAAATGGTCAAGGTGAGAGTTAAATATAACATGCATGTTTGTTCATTCGTGCTCAGTAAATGTTTGCGCGCTCTCTTGTCCTGTTGGAACACAGTGTTCTTGTGGTTGAAAAAATATATGTATTTCGTTAGGAAACGGGAAGATCCCAGGCCCTCCCACTCTGTATTTATGATCCGGAATTCTCTATACAATGTGCAGCAATAATACTTAGTTATCTGGGAAGGAAAAGCAGATCTCTTTCAAGCCTAAGAGTTTGCAAAGGAGAAAAATCTGCTATAAACTGAAATATTGAAGTGCAACCCTCAAAGGAGCCCTTTTAGCTGACTCCTCTCTGCACTTGGCCTCATTAGGAGAGTTGACTGTCCCCCCTTCTCCCTGCGGCCCCCCCCTACCCCCCCCCCCAAGTGGCTCTCTGGAGTCTGAACTGGTTATCACTAATCTGATTTCCAGTTTGGTAATGGAATGAACTGTATTTGGGGATTATATGAGTATAATGTTTACTGCAGTACATATTGCACACATTATAAAATTGATTTTTAAGGAAAGGTGTTTGTTGCTGAAGTTTATTTAGTTTGCCTTTTAGTTCTTTTAATACTCAAATGTTTAGAATTGTGCTGCGTTTTGTGACAAAGTTATCAGGAGGGAGGTTGGGCAATGCTTCTGTAATAATCTGGGCTTTAGAGTCAACTGAATTCTGTAGTCAGTTCTGACCCTTTCAGCTTTGTGTCTGGCCTGTAGGACAAGGACACGGTAGAGCAGGAGCAATTTTAAACTACGTTACTAACAGGGTCGTTTTATAGTGAACTTTTCCAAGGCCTTGGCTTTAACCACCCACCTTCCTTGCATATAATACGTTATTCAACTCTCAGAATGAAGAGGAGTACCTTTCATTTGTAGGTTGTACATTTCATCTGGGCATTCCTGAATTAGATGAGTTGTCATCCCTTGTCTGTACAGTGGAAGGAGCATAAGCTTAGGAGCCAGACAGGCCAGGTTTGAATCTTAACTGTGTGACCTTGGCCTTAAATCCCCAAAGCCTTAGTTTTTTAATCTATAAAATAGGGAAAATAATTATCACCATTTAAGGATTGTTATGAAAGTTAAATGACAATGTCAGTAAAACATGTAGCAGAGTGTTTGCACTTAGACTTTCAAGGAATGTTTGTCCTCTCCCAGTAGGCAGAGAAAGAATTCGTATCACTGCAAAATGATTTGTGATTAGAAAGTTGTAGGCACACCAGTGTAGAAATGGAGAAGCATGAAAAACATAACTGTCAATGTACTAGTATTGAATAAAATCTAAGGAAACACTGATTATGTTCCAAGAGTTACTCGATTGAATCTTCAAGCTTATGTGTACTATTTTGCATAATAGTATGTTGTTGAATCATCATCCCCATTGAAATACTAAGCCTTCAGTTAGAAACTTTATTTTTTACATTGGGACATCCTGAGCACGTCAGCTCAATATTTGTGTTTGTATATGTTTGCCTGTTTGTAAAGTTACTCTGTTCCAAGAAGGAAGTCTTTTCTTAGGGGAGAATCATACATACAATAAATGACATAGTTTCTTGGTAAAATTTATTTATTTGTTTTTATTTTTGTTAATGCTTACTCAAGGATATTTTCCCATTGATTTTTAGAAGGCCGTCAGGTGGAGAGACAGAGAGAGAAATATCAGTGTGAGAGATACACATGGATTGGTTGCCTCCACGACACGTCCAAACCAGGGCCAGGGATCTAGCCTGCAACTGAGGTATGTGCCCTTGACCAGAATCGAACCTGGTACCTTTCAGTCCGAGAGCTGACACTCTATACACTGAGCCAAACCCGGTAGGGCTAAAATTTATGTATTTCATTAACAGTGATTCAGCTCAGATAAGGAAATTAGGAGATAAATTTATGTCATTTTATCAACAGGTTCATCAAGGCAGCTAGATTGGTTAATTTGTTGGAAAATGTCTGTCTGTTACAGATTTGGTTGTGATATTCCCTTGCAGAATTTCATAGAATTTTCTTCTATGAAAATTTGAACTCTAAAAAAGTGTCACTTTAAAAATAAGACAAACCCATAACAATACAAAAGAAAATGACCATTATATTATCCTTTGTATTTTCTGTTATGCCTGAAAATAGTTTATAGTTTTAAATGTATATATACTTTTTGAATACTTGTTTGATATTTTCAGATTGCCAGCATTTGAAGCCTTTTTCAACTTCCAGAATTGGACTTCTATGAAACAAGATGAAAATATATTAATTAACTTTTATTTAATTCTCTATCTAAAAGAATGTACTTTTATATCTGATGGGGACACATTTCCCTCATTCTGGACTCCAAATTAAATATATGAGATGATTTTTATTCAGTATATTTCACCCGATCAAGTTTTTTCATGCCTCATAATGAATATTAGCTATGTAACCTATTAGTTTATACTTCTGCTTATCTTGATCTTAACATATTATAATCACTTCAGGCATCATAATTATTTAATTGTCTCATATTTTTAATGAATTGCTGTTTTAATGAACAGCTGTGAGAATATTTGTGTCATTCTGTAGAATATAAACCTGGTTTTCCCGGGCCTAGAATGACACTCAGGTCTAATGTGACATTGTGTTGTCACTGTGTGAGCATATCTATTTTTAAATGTTTCGTTTTATCAAAACTTTGCTTTATAAATTTGAAGTAAGTTGGAATATTTTCTCATTACCATGTTCACTATTGGTTAATTGCTTTTTTCAGGAAGACAGCCTCTGTACTTGAATTCTTACACATTTAAATTTGGCTTGTTTACTCTTAAGGTAGAAAATGATTAGCTAAAATAAATTGGAAGAGTGAGCTAAAATTCGTTTTCTTTGAAATTTTTGTATGATCACAGAGAGTGATAGCCATTTTCCCTTTTTTTAAATGAAGAAAACACTACTGATTTGCATTTATAGATATCCAACTCTGATTATTTATTTGCTACTGATATTTTTAAGTTCAGTACTTATGTAGGGTTTGTTGTTAAACTAATGTAGGGTTTGTTGTGTAGTTTTAAATTATTCACTAAAATATTTATACTGCTCCTAGTCCAGGCTCTAGTAACTAGTCATATTTGAAGTTTTTTTGTTTGGTTTGGTTGGCGGGACAGGGGCAGTTAGTTAATATTTTAAGACTATCACCTAGCTCGGAGCATTTATTAGTTACCAGGAAAACCTACTGAAAAGCCTGCCTGTTCATTAACCCTGAAGTATCAACCACTTAAGCTGGTCAAGAACCAGAGGCATTGCTCAGGAAACAGTCTTTGGGTAGCACAAGAGGAAACATGAGTTTTGAAATAGGAAGAGAGGAGTCTGCTGAAAAATTCAAAGCCAGAGACTACAACATGGACTGAATTACCCTTAGTGATGAAGCCAGGCTTCATGCAGGGATAAAAGATGAACTTAGTAATTGATCCTGCCTATGACCAGAGACTTTGTCTACGACAAAGAAAAATGAACCACGTGTGATGGTAGGAATTCCAGAAGCTCAAGCTAACTAAAATAACCAGACAGCTTGCAAGATTGACTTATGGGATCAGTACATCATGGCATCAGACTCATGGGAAGCATTTTCAGGAGCCAAATTGGGGAGTGGCATGGTCTAAGACAGCGGTTCTCAACCTGTGGGTCGCGACCCCTTTGGGGGTCGAACGACCCTTTCACAGGGGTCACCTAAGACCATCGGAAAACACATATAATTACATATTGTTTTGGTGATTAATCACTATGCTTTAATTATGTTCAATTTGTAACAATGAAAATACATCCTGCATATCAGATATTTACATTCTGATTCATAACACTAGCAAAATAATAGTTATGAAGTAGCAACGAAAATAATTTTATGGTTGGGGGTCACCACAACATGAGGAACTGTATTAAAGGGTGGCAGCATTAGGAAGGTTGAGAACCACTGGTCTAAGAGAAGAGTAACTAGTGAGTGAAGTCTAAAGCAACCCTGATGTAAAGGGATCCTGATGTCCCTGAAGATGAGTAAATACCAAACTCTAGCCTTGGGTATGAAACATCATCAAGGCAAATCTGTAATTTCCCCAACTTGAAGTTATCCATGAGTGAACTAGCATTAAGTTCCATGTTTTCCAAAACCATCTCCTTTATACTTCAGCTAATTTTTAACAGGTCACAAAAATACAAATAATTGATAGGGAGATCAAAAGAACTTGTATGAAAGATTGATATTGTGGCGACTTTTTAAAGTTAGCTTATATACAAAATATGCAGAAAACATAGTAAAAAATTAGAAATGGAAAAAATGATTAGAAATATATTGATAAATCTTTAGGTTTTTGAAATGTGATAGCTATTAAAAGACATGTAAGGAATGGTTGAATAATTGATTTATTCCTAAATTTTTTGTTGTTTCAGGTCCCAGAACAGTTTTTTTCTGGGCTCCAATTATGAAATGGGTAAGTTTTGAGTTTTTATAGAAGCTACTGGAAAAAATTACCTGATAAGAACTTACTAATTTGAAGTAACTTTTGTGAAGGATGTACTTTGAAATGTTCATGGTATGCCACTAAATGATGTCATGCAAAGATTCTCAGATGTATCATTTTCACTAGTTTTTTCTGAACTCCATTGATCAGGAGGCCTGGGAACATATTTGTTATCAAAAACACAATGGTGAGCCCTTGAAACATGAAACTTCATTTTAAAATTTTATGACTAAGAAAAACATTAAACTAGTTAGAGCCCTCCTCCCCAAATTAACTGTTACTGTTAATTTAGTAAGAGAACTAAAGATACACCAAAACAGAGGCAAAGAAAGGTAGTCTCAAAAAGTAGTGGGATTTATCTAAGGATGTATGTTAACATTTGGTTAGTGATAGAGTCTAGGACTTCTGACTCCAAATACTGCTGTCAGCAATGGTGAACAAATGTCTGTTCCAGTCCCTGCTTTCAGTTCTTTTGGGTTATGCTAGAAGTGGAATTATTAGATCATATGGTAATTCTATATTTAATATTTTTTAAAAAACATTTTTATTGATTTTTAGAGAGAGAAGAAGGGAGAGGGATAGAGAGATAGAAACATCAATGAGAGAGGAAGTCATTGATTGGATGCCTCCTGCATGGCCCCCAGTGGGAATCGAGCCCACAACCCAGGCATGTGCCCTGACCAGGAATCAAACCAGCAACCTCTTGGTTCCTGGGTCGACACTCAACTGCCGAGCCACACCAGCAGCACTATATTTAAATTGTGAGGAACTGCCATTTTACATACTCAGCGATAAAATGGCAAGATTAGATGAGCAATTGGGAGCTGTATTTTAGAGAGAACTAGAGAGCAGTTATTTTTTATATTTATATATTGAGAAAAGACCCCAGTTTTTTTTTTTTTAAGTTTCAATGTATGACCTTTGATGATTATGCTCACACTGTAAGCATTCAAATATAGTGATATGCCGCAAAAATACCGAGACTAATGGAAGGTATATTATTATTTCCTTCTTCTCCTCTCCCTACCACACTTAAAATTATATAGTAATGACTTATCTATAAAGTGGAATTAATTACTGAAGTATTGTTTCTACACCATTATTAAAAGAATAAGAATGATTTAATCTATTTACCATAAATTTGGTGTCCTCTTTAACCTTAAATTTGCCACAGTTTGGGAGTTTATTTATTTTATTAATAGCTTTTGTGTTTCTTTGATCTGTTCCACCAGTGTTTTGAAACACTGACAGTATCAGATATGCCTGAGTGCCTTCTGTCTCCTTTAAAAAATCTATTTTAAGTTCGTGTTGAAATCAACATAGTCTCCTGATGACTGCATAGCAATGGAAACTTCTGTGTCTTGTTCGCTGGTGCAGAGACTTCTTTTGCTGGTTATTTACTTTATGTACAATGTGTGTTCTTCTCCCAGAGCATTTGGTAATTAATCTGTGGTAGTCTGTGCATGACATAAAAATTGCTGCTGCCAGCCATATGTGTTCTGTCTAAAGAATTTCAGACTATACTTCTTCAGGCATTTAACTATGGTGGAGACCTTAGTCACTTTAATTGAAACCAAATAATCATAAAAAATTATACCTTAAATATTTTATTTTAACTCAAATAATATAAATATGTATTCATTTGCCAGTCATCTACTATGAGGCCAAAGCTTTTATTTATGTATGGATCACTGATTTTGAGTTCCACATCTTCTATCTTGGATGAATTATATCATAGTGCATTCCATATAATTTCCAGCTTAGTTTTCTTTAAAGCAGAATAAGGTCATAGATACTTTCATAATAGTTTGACAACAGAAGCCTGCTAGATTTGTATGGCTTTCCCTCAAATTTTTGTATATCTGTCTCATGCCAAATTTGACAATAAGTTTTAAAACTTGCTGTTATTCAGTCTTTTCAAAATAGTTGCTTGAGTTTTTGTAGAAAGAGCAACCCACTTTGTAGTTCCCCTGTTTACCCAATAGTCCGGTGATGGCGAACCTATGACATGCGTGTCAGAGGTGACAGGCGAACTCATTTTTTTGGTTGATTTTTCTTTGTTAAATGGCATTTAAATATCTACACTAATAAAAGAGAAACATGGTAATTAGCGTACGACCGCTACCCTTTTCATTGGCTAATCAGTGAGTATATGCAAATGAACTGTCAGCCAAGATGGCGGCCGGCAGCCAGGCACTGAAGTGAGCATGAGGCTTGCTTGCTGCGGACTCCAACGTTCCCCGCCTCACTTGCCGGCCTCTCAGCTGCAAGTCTAAGCAACTATGTACTATGTTGCAAATAAGAAGGTAAACAAAACCCCAGAAAATGGCGGACTGAAACCCAGCCGGACCAAAACATTGTATCCATGTTTTCAGCAGCGAGGCCTCAGAGCTAAAGCTGGCCCAGAATAAAAAAAAAAGAAGAAGAAAACAAGGAGAGGTTGGGAGCTTTAGTCACTCGCCACCCGGAAAACAGCCCTCAGCCCCTCACCCAGACTGGCCAGGCACCCCAGTGGGGACCCCCACCCTGATCCAGGACACCCTTCAGGGCAAACCAGCCAGCCCCCACCCGTGCACCAGGCCTCTATCCTATATAGTAAAAGGGTAATATGCCTCATAGCACCGGGATCAGCGGAGCAGCAAGGCTCCCGGCACCGGGATCAGCGTGACGGGGCAGCGCCCAAACCCCCTGATCGCCCTGCGGCTCTGTGTGTGACAGGGGGTGGGGCCACAACCTCCCTATCCGCCCTGCTCTGTTTGTGACAGGGGAAGGCACCCCAACCCCCTGATCAGCCCTGCTCTGTGCCTGATAGGGGAGAGCTCCCCAATCCCCTGATTGCCCTGGGGCTCTGTGCTTGACAGGGTGCGGCGCCCCAACCCCAGCCCCCCCACAGGCCCTGCTCTGTGCCTGATAGGGGGGAGCTCCCCAATCCCCTGATCGGCCCTGCCTTGTGTGTGACAGGGTGCGGCGCCCCAACCCCCCTCCCCCCACCCCCATGGGCCCTGCTCTGTGTGTGACAGGGTAGAGCCATAACCTCTCCATTGGCCCTGCCCCGAGTGTGACAGCGGTGGTGCCCCATCCCCCTGATCGGCCCTGCTTTGTGGGTGATAGAGGGTGGCGCCCCAACCCCCCTCCACGGGCCTTGCTCTGCGTGTGACAGGGTAGAGCCATAACCTCCCCATTGGCCCTGCCCTGAGTGTGACGGTGTAGCGCCCCAACCCCCTGATCCGCCCTGCTCTGTGTGTGACAGGGGGCAGTGCCCCAACTCCCCTATCGGCCCTACTCTGTGAGTGACAGGGGGGAGCTCCTTAACCCCCTGATCGGCCCTACTCTGTGTGTGACAGGGTACGGAGCCCCAACCCCCCTGATGGGCCCTGCTCTGTGAATGACGGGGCAGCGCCCCAACCCCCTGATCGGCCCTGCTCTGTGAGTGACAGGGGCAGCACCCCAAACCCCTGATCGGCCCTGCTCTGTGCATCACGGGGTGGCGCCGCAACCTCCCCATTGACCCTGCCTTGAGTGTGATAGGGGGCGGTGCCCCAACCCCCCAATCAGCCCTACCCTGAGCGTGACTAAGGGTGGCATCGCAACCTCCCAATCCGCCCTGCTCTGTGCATGACAGGGGCGGTGCCCCAACTCCCCAATCAGCCCTGCTCTGAGCCCGACCAGGGGCTGCACCTAGGGATTGGGCCTGCCCTCTGCCACCCAGAAGCAGGTCTAAGCCAGCAGATCGTTATCTCCCGAGGGGTCCCAGACTATGAGAGGACACAGGCCGGGCTGAGGGGACCCCCGACCCCCCCCCCCCCAGTGCACAAATTTTTGTGCACCGGGCCTCTAGTATAAAATAAATATCAAAAATATAAGTCTTTGTTTTACTATGGTTGCAAAGATCAAAAAATTTCTATATGTGACATGGCACCAGAGTTAAGTTAGGGTTTTTCAAAATTCTGACACGCCGAGCTCGAAAGGTTCGCCATTACTGCTATAGTCCGTTAAATTATGTGGCAAGTAAAGCTGGCATAGACAGGTTTAAGGACAAACACAGTGGCTTGATAAAAATACAACTCAACTAATGTAATACAGAATAAGCAGCCCACTAGCCATGATTATTTAGCGTGTCATGAACGTCTGTTGGCCTGTTTACAGAAGGACTGGAGATCACTGACCAGACTGGGGTGCTTATTATGTGAAGAGCAGTTAAGAGAGCTTCTTTATTTTTGTTCAAAATCTTTTTGTACGGACTGAGTTATATTAATTCTCGAACAATATGCCATTTGGTATAGCTTTATTTTCTACTTTCTCCTCTCCTTAGGAATAAATCCAACTTCCAGATAAACCATACATATTGTTAATACCTGTCTGTTCTTTCAGCTGGAACTACTTCTATAGATTAATTTACAGTTTAAAATCTTGAGGGCTTTGCTATCTATGAGTATTTTGGAATTGGAATATTCAATAGTGGTATTTCATTTTTTAAACATTCCTCTAAAAGTGTTATATGACCTTTAATAAATGAAAAGATATTGAAGCCCTAGCCGGTTGCTCAGTGGTTAGAGCAGTGGCCCAAGGACTAAAGGGTCCTGGGCTGGATTCCGGTCAAGGGAACATACCTCAGTTGCAGGCTCAATTCCCAACCCCAGTCTGCGCATGTGCAGGGGGCAACCAATCGATGTGTGTCTCTCACATCAAAGTTTCTCTGTCTTTTCTCATCCCTTCCACTCGCTCTAAAAAATCAATGGAAAAAAATATCCTCAGGTGAGGATTATCTATCAATATAAATCTATACGAGAGGCCCACTGCACGAAATTTGTATACAGGTAGGGTCCCTAGGCCGAGTGGCAATCAGAGTTGATATGTGGAGTGACCAGCGGGGTGATCGGGGCCCCTGCTTGCACCCGCCTCCGCTGGCCTGGCACCGCCCAGTTGGCCCCATCCCCTACCGCCGCCGCTGGTCGCCTCCCTCTGTGGGGCAACCGGCGGGGTGATCAGGGGGCCTCCATTTGCACCCGCCTTGGCTGGCCTGGCACCACCCGCTTGCTGGCCCTGCACCCTGCCGCCGCCGCCAGTCAGGGCCTGCGGGCTGGAGGCAGCTTCTGCATTAAGTGTCTGCCCCTTAGTGGTCAGTGCACATCATAGTGACCAGCAGAGAAGAAATGACCATCTGTCCTCTGACATTACAGAAAAACTGTCTAACCAGGACACTAAAATTCTAACAGGTTTTCTGATACTTATACTTTTTAAAAAATAAATAAATAAATAACATTGACAAAAAACTGAAAGGAGGAATCTATACAAATTACCTTAGTTTTCAGGCATCCTCCATGTCAGTGGTTCCTGACATGTATAAAGAATATATAAATTCACATGTGAAAAAAGTGTCATTTGTGGAACAAATATATATATATACAACACACACACACACACACACTACTGATTTTCAAATATATCAGGTTGCTTAATGTGGTTAACAAAATACAGATTAATTCTGAAAATATTCCGAATTCAGTGTAGCTTTTGTCATGATAGACATTTTCTTAAGGCATGGATACTAAAATTACCACTAATATCGTGTGGAGATCTCTGAAACAGTTCTGTGTTTTATTGAAAGTGAAGAACCATTACTTGACAGTTAAGATGCTTTTTCTTTTTTTCTGTGTATTTCAGGGGTTGGTGTGTGCTGGATTGGCTGACATGGCCAGACCTGCAGAAAAACTCAGCACAGCTCAGTCTGCTGTTCTGATGGCTACAGGTAAATTAAAGAATACCCTTCATGTTCTATATAGGACATTCAATATTTGTATATTGTTTTACCTCAATTTATTTAACAATTTAATGTTTAGGACACATTACACACACACACACACACACGCATGCACGCGCATGCACACACACAAAGGAACTCAGGGGTCATCTCTAGGAAGTTATTAGACGGAGAAGGCAGAGGAGGATTGCAGTGAATAGGTATCTGCATGGGTTTTTATTTTTCACGTTTTGTCATCAGCATAATTTTCTGTCGGAAAAACATTCCAGTAAATATTCACTTGCCCTATAAATATTTCCTCCCTTTGATGTAAAAACTAAGTATTTTTTAAAAAAATATATTTTATTGATTTTTCACAGAGAGGAAGAGAGAGAGATAGAGAGTCAGAAACATCGATGAGAGAGAAACATCGATCAGCTGCCTCCTGCACATCTCCCACTGGGGATGTGCCCGCAACCCAGGTACATGCCCTTGACCGGAATCGAACCTGGGACCTTTCAGTCCGCAGGCCGACGCTCTATCCACTGAGTCAAACCGGTTTCGGCAGATCTGAGTATTTTATATAACAATGAATTATAGCAGTTTAATTAAAGACTTAGAGTCTAGTTTTTCTTTATCCTCTGCCCTACATTATGTTGTCATAGTCTTATTTAGAAGTATTTTACTATAATATTAAATGTTCAGATAAGATATTGCAACACTACCTATACTTTAAAAAAATATATTTTATTTCAACAGGGCTTATTTGGTCAAGATACTCACTTGTAATTATTCCAAAAAACTGGAGTCTGTTTGCTGTTAATTTCTTTGTCGGGGCAGCAGGAGCCTCTCAGCTCTTTCGTATTTGGAGGTAAGCCCACCAAGGGTATAAAACGTGTCTCAGAAGCCACACAGGTGGCAATACTTTTTTTTGGTAAAATTCATGTATAGTATTAAGATGGGATGTGAATGAAGCAAAAATTTAGCACTTCTAGAAAAGTCGGGTTTTAAGCTAAAAAATGTTAAGCAGTATGTTACCTAGGTTTTAAATTTGTATAGTATCTAGATGTATAGCTCTTTCATATAATCTATTTCATTAAGATAACAAATATCCTTTATGATATATTAAGTAATTTTCTGAATGAACCTTTTATCACTCTTGATCATATATAATAAAGTAGAACTGAAACATTACGTAGTTATGTAGTATTGGGAATGATGTTCAGTGAGGCTTCTGGTTTCATTGGAAAATGTTCCATGAGCTTTGGAAATTTTTTAAACTGTTTACTCTGTCAATAACATTATTGGTCACTGATCAATTAATATTCTGCAATGAGCTCATCCAAAATGAAGTCTCTGGCTTTGTTTGGACCATAGAACCTTTCTAAATTACAAAACTGTCATGAATAATAGCTTTCTTTAGCTAAAAAAGAAAAATTAAAAAAATTTGAATGATCTCAATAAAGAGAAATATTAAGTTATAATTTACATTCCTTTCAGAAGGCATTCTATGCCATAGAGTATAGCACATTTTATTTCATTCATCTTTACCACTCCTAGGTTAATGAGTATCTTTATAATTTAATCTTCTCATAATCATCTAGCATATAATGGATGGGTGAATAAACAACTCACTCATTGTAGAGTATGCCTCACAATCATTTTTAAGACTTATTTAATATAAACTTTAATTTGTACAGTGATTTTATTTACAGAGTATTTTCCTCATATACCATCCCATTTTAACATTAACTCATGATAATAGAGCTAAGATAATGCAAAATGCCATATTGTTTTTAATATCAGAAACTAAAATACCATTAGACAAAAGAATTTTTGGCACCTTTTGGTACAATAGCAGATTGAGAGATTTTGCTAGAAATGCAGACATTGGGCTCTGGAGCATTTAGGAAAACACTATCGAATATTTGAATCGGGGCTTTTTGAGAGACCTGGGAGGTATGCTTAGCGTCATGGAGTAAGTTCCTTCCTGTGCGTGTCCTGTCCTCTACTCTGCTAAGCTGAGGGAGAGTCAGTGAAGCAATCTACACATTTTGTCATGCTCCTGTATAGTTTAAGAATGAAAATAGTCATTAAAATAATACTTCTGAACAGGAAACTGCATGTTAGTTAAGTTATTTAAACTTTTTGGCAGCTGGAAGCCAGATGCAAATAATGTCTGGGTCACTTTCCCTTGTACCTGTTTCTACCCACAAGGCCTTGGGAAGATTGTATTTACAACTAGATAGCCTCTCGACTAGTGAGAGGGAAGAGATGGAATATGCTTCTCATTCCCTTCTTATCGTATACTTATCTATTATGATTCATGATTATTTTTCTTTCTGTTTTCTCCATAGATATAACCAAGAACTAAAAGCTAACGCAAACAAGTAAAAGAGTTCCTGATCATCCCAACAACCTAGATGTAGCCATAACCACTGGGACCTAGTTTGATTTATTATTTGTTATTGGTAAGGTGATGCTCTCTATGCTAATAATTGGGACGCATTTTAAAAATCTAACTTAAATAGAAACTAGTACTCAATTCAGCAGGAAAATAAAGCAAATTTTTAATAACAGTGTCTCTCTACATATGACTTAAGGAACTTATCTATGGGTATTAGTAACTTTTTTTCCCCACTCTTTTCCTGTAATAAATCGTACTTGCTCATTCATACCTCTGGCCTCCTCCTGTTCTAGTTCACCGAAGTATGTGTGTTTAAGAGTGCACATGTTCCAGCGAGTCGAAAGATAGCTGAAAGGCCAAGTAATCTATTTTCAGTGAAGGACGGTGACATAGCTAAAAGTGGAAGGAAATAGAGCTAAAGAGGGTGAGACGGGCAGAATGGCTAGCAAAATAACTTACAACTATTTTAAGAGATTTTAACTTGAAAATTATATTTTGCATATTGTGTGAAATTCTTTTAGAGCTACCAGAGTAGTGAAGGATTTCTAAATGTTGGGCTTTCTGTAAATGTCTGGGACCTTCACCCCCATTATGAGGAAAGACTGGGCCTAGATTGCTGCATACGAGAAATAATTAACAGTCTACTGGATGTGAGCTCCAATTTGGCGGATGGAGCTTTTTTCTAAAAATTGTAGTAAAGCCAGTCCTCGTTAGAACTGCAGTCAGAGGAATCAGCAAGCAAATTATTTCTAAATATGAAGAAGTGAGTAACAAAAGAACTTGTTGAATAATAATATATTATAACAATCAAAATTTGGCAATTAGCCATTGAAAATCCTGCACAACTTCATATATCCCTTCACTTTAGTCCATCTTTGAGAAGGAATTTGACATTGGCACTGTTTCCTTTTTATAAGCTACACTGTTAAATTTGTTTGGCATGTGTGTGTATGTGTTTCCTAGAGTTAAGCATTTTGGAAAAATATCTATTATGAAATATGGCAAAACACAAAAATAATTAAAATATATTTTGAAGTGGTGTTTCAGATTTTTTTTTTTTCATTTAATCCTGCTTTTATGTGGGCTTCTCTGAGCCCCACAGGCCAGTCAGATTACTTGGAGCATTTAGATGCAGTCATAGGCAATTACCTTGGTTCTCAGAAGTTCCACTGATAGACAGATCATCTCACATTTCCTTTCTTCCCCCAAACTCTCATCCATCTATTATTGAATCTTACAAATTAAATGACTAATACGTGTCCGATCAAAAATTCGCACTGCCACTTGGAACACGTGGTCCAATGGTCAGTTTCACAGCTATTTTTAAAAACTTAGGAAGAAGAATTGATATACTAGAAGTCCTTACTACCAATGTAAGTAGTGTACGCTATAAAAATACCTTTTGTAATGGTACAGATCACTTGATCAGACTAGTTGAGTTGAATTCTATATCAGAATGTTCTACTGAGCCCTTGCTGGTGACTTCATGAGGTGTGTTTTCTCAGTGTGGGTCTGACAGACCTGGGTTCAGCCAGGTCTTCCCCACATCAACAGACCTTGGTCTGCGCTTTAGTCTTTTCAAGAGTGAAATGGGGATAATAACCGTACTTACTGTTTAGGATTGTGGTAAAGATGAATCGAGAGAATGTTTTAACACAGTGCCTGGCCCCTGATGGGTGTTAAATAGAAAGTTTCAGAAAATGGTAAGCTTATTGTTGAAGATCAACTCGAAAAGTACTTTGTTACACAAAGGAATTTTTTTTTTAAAATATATATTTTATTGATTTTTTACAGAGAGGAAGGGAGAGAGAGAGTTAGAAACATCAATGAGAGAGAAACATTGATCAGCTGCCTCCTGCACACCTCCTACTGGGGATGTGCCTGCAACCCAGGTACATGCCCTTGACCAGAATCGAACCTGGGACCTTTCAGTCCGCAGGCCGATGCTCTATCCACTGAGCCAAACCGGTTTCGGCCACAAAGGAATTTTTAATGTAGCTGCAAAACATATATACCATGTGAACCTATTTGCACACCTTCTGAGGTAATAACTGTTGGAACTCCTGAAACTTTCACAGGTTCAGGCAGAAAATAAGTGCTTGGGCTGGGGGACAGAGCCAGGGTGGAGAATGCTCAATAGGAGCCAGATTCTTACCCTCATCATCTTTGTGGTTAGGCGTTGGTCTCAAGGAAACATTGTTCCTAAGTACGTCAATGCTGTTGTTTCTCCATAGTAAATAGATTGTTTTTTCCTTTATTAAAATGATGATGAAAAGTTGAATCTTAACAGGATTGACCTCAAAGCCCAGGTTCCTCTCTATAAAGCAAAACTGTTGCTATAGGAGTTTGTTTATATAATAACAGAAGTAGAAAGCACTGGTACTTACTCAGACTGGCTTTGCCCCTAAGGAGTCTGTTTAATTATAGGAGATGTGAGTCCAGTTATGTTAAGACTGGTTTCCACACACCAGAAAATTCACTTGAGAAACAAATGAGCCCCCCTTTTCCTTCCCTTAAGACAACTGTGTTTTACAACATTTTGAAATATAGTAAATTTAAGTACAGGGTTGGGCTTTATTTGAGGATGTTTGCTTGCTTTTCCAGTTCAGCGTTTCTAAATTCCAGTTTTACATGTGTCAGTAGGTGTAATTGTAGTTGTGCTATACATATACTGTTAGAAAGTCAAACCATGATTTCAGCTGTTAGAAACTATGTCACCCTCTTAAAACATTTCACCAGTGTCACATTGAGTTAAGAAACTCCATTCCAGTGCCTCATGGGACTGCAGGTTCTCTTAGGGGTGAATTTGGTTAAAAGCATCCACATGACCAGTCAGAAAAGTCAGAAATTTACCACACAAAAGGCCCTGAAAATAAGTACTGAATGCACTGTAACTGGTAAATTCCATTGGCCTGGTAAAAGCCATAATCATTATTGACCAAAACGTCGTGTTTGCTTACTCAAAAGATACTTGCCTTTATGATGGTCACCTACCAACTGCCTCATTTCACTGACCCTTAACCCACATGTCTAGACCAGAGAACCTGAGAGCCAGTCCAGGTCTGAGCACTAGGCCCCTGGGCTGTCGGGGGAGGGGAGGCAGGGCAGTGCCAGCCAATCAGAAGCATAGTCAGTGCACATGAAACAATGAGCTTCTGATGAGGGTGTGGCCAGGAAAACGGCTTTTAGACAAAACTGTCATTTTACTGGTCAGCAATCGACAGACATGGTACTTCCGCAGTCTTCAGAATAATGCCACCCAGGCCCCTTTCCTGGCTGCTACTCTCCTGAAAGATCTAGTCTCTAATTCTAGGCTCTGGCCTTCCTCAGCCTTGGAGGAGGAGGAGGAGGTATGTGGACTGGGAGCCTCAGCAGGAAGACTGGCTGAGGGTGACCCTCTGGGAAGATGACAGGTGTTGGAGCTGAAAGTGGGAAGGCCTTGGGCTAGGAGTCAAGGTTCCACTTCTATCTGTGTCTGTCTTAAGTTAGAAGCTTGAGGGCATGTGTTGCCTATGCTATTTATCCTGGATGTGCCATTGTTCTGACCTGTCTTTACCTCTCTTCGAAACTTTTCACATGATATCCCCCTCAGTCATCAAAAGGCAAATGCCTACCCTGTGAAGGGAGCGCTAGGAAGATGCTATGGGGGAAACAGGTGTAGAACCCGATCTGTACAAGAGAAACTTACAATGCAGAGGAAGACGCACAGATCAATAGATAATTAAGGATATTTAAACAGAAAATAAGGCACATGAATTTATAGCTAAGTGCCTAAGAGCTCAGAGGAAAAGCTGCTTTGGCTGGAGTGGTCTGGCGAGGTTTCCTGAGCAGTAACGTGATTCCTTTATGTTCAGATCACCTCCTTTTTTGGACTCATGAAACTTTATTTTACATATTAATGTAAAATTGGGTGAAAACTGAAATCTGTTAGAAGTTTCTAGAAGAGCTATTTACAGAAACAATAATGGATATAATTGATCTTTAACTTCATGTTTACTTTTGGGTACTGCTGAGTTCTCTTTATGCAGAAAAACTGTGCACACACTCCTCCATCCCGGAAACTCTGTTGGCACAACTTTGGGGCCTCGCTCACCTGCTCGCTCTTTCACTCTTTCAGGATCCTCATTCTTAGGTGCATCCATGTTTTCTCAGATCCCACTATGTTCATGCTCTGTCCTTGACTGTGAATGAGTTGGCCAAATGATTGATGAGGGTACATCAGCATGCACTGAGAGTGCTCTAAAATTAAATATGTATTGTCTCTGGGCCATAAACATCCCCATGTGTCGTAAAACATACAAATGGGATGTAGCGTAGTACAGTAGAAAGCACATAGACTTCCAAATCTGAAGCCCTAGCTTTCCAACCATGTGACCTAACGCAATGGGTCTGCGCTTCAGGGTCTGTGTCTGTGCGGGTGGGGAGAGAGCCATTCAGCCAGAGTAGGCCGCCTCAGTGCTGTTTTGAGGATTAAATGAGGCAAACTATATAAAATGCTTCACACAAAAAGGTCTTAATAAATTACAATTGCCACATGGAATGTGCCACATCACTGTTTTCTGATGTAGGATTTAAAGCAGAAGACTATCTTCTAAAATAAAAAACTTCTGTTATCATCTTATGGGTGTTCTTAAGAAAAACTCTCAGGTACTCACTTTAGAGGTCTTTGCCTCTTCAGCCCATAACAAATAATTTTTTTTTTAAAATATATTTTATTGATTTTTTACAGAGAGGAAGGGAGAGAGATAGACAGAAACATCGATGGGAGCGAAACATCGACCAGCTGCCTCCTGCACATCTCCCACAGGGGATGTGCCCGCAACCCAGGTACATGCCCTTGACCGGAATCGAACCCGGGACCTTTCAGTCCGCAGGCCGACGCTCTATCCACTGAGCCAAACCGGTCTTGGCAACAAATAATTTTGTTATTCTAGTTTCCCATCTTCATTTGTCTTCATAATCTCCACATGCATCTACTTTTCTTGCCTAGTAATCATAAACTCAGAAAAAGCTGTCCAGGTTCTCAGGTCACCTTTTAAACCCATGGAATCTTAGCAATCGTTTAACTCATCTTTCCACTAATCACCTCTACAGCCTTGTAGTCAAACGATAGCCTCCCACAGGAAAACCCAATACTTCCTAAGACTTCCCAGTTCAAACATTCCAAGTTTGCCTCCCAGTGACTGATAGCCGTCGAACCTTGTCAATCCTAGAGAAAAATCGAACCCACTCTCCACACGATGTTAAAACTAAAGCAAAACAGTCCATACTGTGCATGTGAGGAGGGTGTGGTATTGCCGAGACTAAAGGGGCTGCTAGATAAAATGCAGTACTTGAGAGGGTATTTTTATACTAAATTATTATTTATGTAAAATTCAAATTTAATTAGATGTCATATATTTCTATTTTTATTTGCTAACTCTGAGAGTCTTGCAAGTGGTAGGCAATGAACAGGGCAGGAGGGGAAGAATGGAACCCTGCCCTGCTCAGTTCTGCTTCAGACTGTCTCAGTTCTGTGGCCCCTCAGCATCTCTGTGGAAACTTCTTCAGAGCATCATTTCCTACAGAAACTACTGGCAGGGGTCCTCAAACTACGGCCCTCGGGCCACATGCAAATACAAATATTGTATTTGTTCCCGTTTTGTTTTTTTACTTCAAAATAAGATATGTGCAGTGTGCATAGGAATTTGTTCATAGTTTTTTCTTGAAACTATAGTCCGGCCCTCCAACGGTCTGAGGGACAGTGAACTGGCCCCCTGTTTAAAAAGTTTGAGGACCCCTGGTTTAAGGTCACATGTTTGATAAGTTAGCTCCCCCCACCAAGGAAAAAAAACACCAACTTTCCTTTCCCTCTTCAACCCTCCCATGAACCTTATTCTTGCTTAGCCAAATGCAATCCCTACTGGAGGGAGAAAGTAGGGGAGTTCTTTTGTTGAATGTGGGGATCCACATTAGACTTTGCACAGGGCACTTTGTCTCCTAACTTTCACATTTCAGTTCAAATATGTGAAGACAAATGATGTTTTCACCTAAATGTCATCATATCCTGACAACATTCCCAAACTCTCCCATCGTCCTTTATGTTTGATAGTCAATGAACTTCAGATAAAATGAACAGAACTAACCCAATGCTCTGGACCAGATTTGAACACTGCTTAGGTGCCTTAATATTGCAGCAAAATGGCCAATAAACATACGAAACAGTGCTTCATTTCATTAGTACCGCCAGGGAAACAAAACCACAGATACCTGTCAAGATGGCTAAAATGGAAAAAGACTGACATTACCAAGTGCTAGCTGGGATAGAGGGCTCTGAGTTCGTATCTCGGTATAAATTGGTCCAACTCTTGAGAAAACTGGCAGGCTCTACTGAAGTTCAATATCCTTTGCCCCAGCAATTCCACTCGGGTGTATGCCCAAGTGAAATGCATACATATGTTCATCAAAACACATGTATAAAAAAGTTCTCTTTTTTTCTTAAAGCTTAATGTATTTAAAATAAAAAATGCTTAAACTTATGATTATGGTGTTATTTCCTCAATTACCTTTTTCAATAAAGCAATTCTTGACATTCCCCCCCACCCCCCCCCTGAAACTGGAAGACAGTATAGTGCTTTTCGTTTTGTCAGCTTTTTCTTATATGTTACTGTGTGCTTGTCACTTAGTCCTCACCAATCTGTAAGGCAGGTGTCATCTTCACTTTACTGACGAGGAAACTGAGTCTCAGGGAAGTTCTTCACACAGTAAAATATATGTAGAGCTGGGGCTCAATAGCCTCAAACCCTGTTTTTTTTTTTTCTTTCATTAAGCTGCTTCCCTTAGCTCTGTGGTTCTTCATTTCATTTGGGCACAGAGCCATTTGTCCATCAATTTCTGCCTCTTCTCATCCGTCCAGTGAAATGCACATTTGTTTAAGTGTTCACATTCATACACACAGTGTTGTGTTTTTCAGGTATATCATCATGAATTTCCTTCAAGCCCATCCATGCTCTCTGCAGGAGAGCCAATTCGGAAATGTGCTGAATAGTGGTAAAAGCAAACCAGCTCATTGGAGTTTTAAGGACGTGTAAACTCAAACCAATGCAATTTCTTAGTTTTTCATACAAAGCATTTCATTTTTTATGTACATGTTGAAGTGTCCAATTCTTTGGGGGTTTTTGTCTTAGTTTTGTGGTGATATTACCACAAATATTGAGATTACTTCATTTCCTGACTAATATTAAAACATTAGATGACTCCCTGCCTGGTATAGAAAAATAGATACTTTATTCAGCCTCCCAATCTGCTGCCCATCACTCTTGAGCATCTCTTCTCTGCATCAGCTCTTCAGAGTGTCAAGATGGACTGCTGACTGAGCCAACTGACAAGAATATTATATGTTCCATACTTGAGAGATTCGTCAGAAATAGATTCTAGGAACAGGACACAGACTTTTTGCTTCAACATTTTGACATTTGTTCTCTATTTCAGTACTTGTTACTATTCCAATATCACAAAAGTTTCTGCCTAGAAACTCTGTCCTCTTAGGGTTTCTGGTTGGGCCTCAGATGAGTCTCGAGTCCCAGGCGCATGTTCCATGGCCCTCGAGAGACCAGATGTCTCCACAGATGACTTAGCCACCAATCACTCCTGGAACCTAATAATGCCTCAAGAATGTTCTTAACAGCATTAATCCTGATATCTCAAGACTAGAAACAATTCGTAGGTCAGTAGTAGAATAGATAAATACTTTATGTTATAATGCAGTGGAGGAATACTATACAGCACTGAAAATGAACAAGCATTGATGCATGCACAACATTGATGATGAGTATCACAAACTCTAGAGAAAAAAACAAAGGAATATATCCAGTATAATCCTATTTATATAACATTTTAAAAACGTATAGTCTATAGTGTTAGAATTCAGGGGAGAAGTTACCTTTGGGAACAAGTGAGGTAGTGACTGGGAGATGACGTGAAAGGAGCTTCTGTAGTGCTTGGAATGGACCCGCTTTTGATATGAGTAGGGATGACATGGTTCTGTTCACTTTAAAATAATTCAAGCGATATACTTGTGAATTGTGCATTCTCTGCACATCTTATGCTTCAATATAAGATTTTTTTAAAAGATAGCATTGACTTTGCAGTAAATCTAGTTGTTCACACCATATGCTTATGCATTTGATTCTAAATACAGCACTTTGCATTTATTCTTCTGAAATTTGACTATTTTAGTCAGTTAAGATATTTGGAAATCCTGACTGTGTCATTCAATACATTAGCTCTCCTTCCAGTTTTATCTTCATTTCCTTCCCAGGCACGACCAGGAAGGGTCCCCTCTGAGTGGACAGTAGAACAAACAAACCAATACCCTCCAGGTCTGATTGTTAACCAGACAACTACATTTCTATCATCTTATAATTTTGTATCTTACCCACAAGGATGTAAGAAATTTAGCTAAATGCATTGTTAAAGTCAAGTTACATAGCATTCTGTATTTAAGAGTTTAATAACTCTTCAAAAAGGAAGTTAGGCTAATTTGCTCTTGGCTCTGAATCCATTTTGACCCCTTTTAATCAACCTCTTGCTGATCTAAGTGCTCACCTATTGTCGGATGATAATGAGGCTGCTCACAGATATTCTAGCTCTTTCCCACTGCACGCATGGTAGGCTAGCACTTCCACACCTGCTTGAAATGAGATATGTCTGCATAGGTTGCTTTGGTCAATGTCACATAAATAGCAGTGAAATATCACTTCTGGAAGAACACTTTAAGAATGAGTCTGCCCCACTGAATCTTTTCCCCCACTGTCTTGGCAGCCAGAATATCCCAGGTTGGGTCCCAAAGTGAAGGCAACAATAGAGCAGAACCTGAGCCAACTTGCAATGGACATGTAACAGGAGCAAAAGATGAACAAGGAATAAGCCTTTGTTATTTCAAGTCACTGGGATTTTGTAATTGCTTGTTAATGAAGCAAAACCTAACCTATACTGACTGGCTTGATACATCATGTTTACCAGTCTGTTTTCTGGAGTCCGCAGATAGCATCATATTTCAAAATTCAGAACATCTCTAGTTTTTCAGCCCATCTTTTGTTCTCCATTATTTTTTGAGATTACAGACATTATATCTGTCAGTGCTTTCAATATCTGTGGATATAGGTTATCTGGGGCTGACTACTTGAATTTATTTTAAATGACTGGGGGCTTTATCACCACTTTCTTACCTTGGACTTCAATTCTTTCTCAGCAATATTTGTTATACTTTTCAATTCTCCATAGTGGAGAAGGCAGAAATAAAAGAATTGTGTAGTACATCCTATTTAAGCTTTGCCCTTATTCTGCTTTTATTAATAACCTTGCTTTCAATAAAACCTAAAAAAGCTCCTTTAGTTTCTCTTTGGCATTTTTCTTAGATCTCAGGTCTTTCTTGGCATTCTGTTTTCTCACACCTTTCCTTATCAAATTCACTATCAGAAATTGTTGTATTTACTCATTACCTGTTGATTGTTCCTCATACATGCTGTGGCTTAATCCTGCTCTTAGAAAATAAACAAAGAAGAACAAAAAACAGAACAAAAACCTTAGCTATATGCTTCTTTTTCTATCTTTTGTTAACTTAACATTTAAGTTAACCACAGCTTTTCAAATATATATAATTGATTTCAAAGAGGAAGGAAGAGGGAAAGAATGATAGAAACATCAATGATGAGAGAGGATCATTGATTGGCTGCCTTTTGCATGCCCCTTACTGGGAACAAGCCCACAACTTTGGGCATGTTCCCTTGACTGGAATCAAACCCAGGACACTTCAGTCCACAGGCCGATGCTCTATCCACTGAGCCAAACCAGCTAGGGCATGGCTTTTCCTTTTAAAGATGATCTAATACCTAATCCTATATAATAAAAGCCTAATATGCTAAGTGTCTGATCATCCATTCAAACAATCAAAGCATAATATGCTAACGATATGCTAAGGCTGCTCAACCACTCACTATGATGTGCAATGACCACCATGGGGGAGACAATCAACCGGTCGACCAATCAGGACTGAGCAAGATGGGCTGGACACGCCCTGGAACCCTCCTGCAGTCCCTCCCCAGTTGGCCAACCTCCCGTGCCCCTCCCTGGCCCTGATTGTGCACCAGTGGGTTCCCTCGGCCTGGCCTGCGCCCTCTAGCAAATTGGAACCCCTCAGGGAATGTCAGAGAGCCGGTTTTGGCCCGATCCTGCAGGGCAGGCCGAGGGACCCCACTGGTGCACGAATTCATGCACTGGACTCTAGTGTTTAATACTCATTTATAGAGGTTGTTATATATTTTAAAGTTTGTTTGTTGAATATACTAATGTTTTCCCTGATTTTAAAAGAATGCTTTTCTTACTCTAAGGTACATGTTAACTGTCTCACTTTTTCCCTGTAATATTCATGTACTCCAATATGACCTACCTCTGGTTGGAATTACTAACCAGTTCCTCCCTGTTGCTCAATAATAGTTCCTCCTTTTAAAAAAATTCTCTCATATTCTGTATCACCTATTCTAGGAACTTGTATTACCCTGAAAAAGTGGGGGATGCAATTCCTATTTAAGGTGGTGGAGTGTGAGCATTTAATTTGCCCCAGTAGCTAACAAAAGGCCTTAGGAAGTCCTCTTTTTCTCAGAACTAACTAACAAATTAAGATATCTACATTTCCTTCCACTTACAGTTTAAAGCCATACACACATGCACACATGCACACATGCACACACGCACACACTCACACATGCACACACACATGCACACAGGCTTTAAATTTTCCCCTCTAAGGCTGTACCTTAATACACTTAATTTCTTGTTTATATATAGTTCTCCACTTACCTAGTCATCTTTCTATAGCTACACACATGTACTCACGTCTACATTATTTCTTTTTATTTTCTAAAAAGGAGAAAGAAAAGGTGGCAGACCAAAAGGGAGAGGGAGCCCCGCTGGCATGGCTCAATGGTTGAGTGTCGACCTACAAACCAGGAGGTCACAGTTTCGATTCCTGGTCAGGGCACATGCCCAGGTTTGCAGCCTCTATCCCCAGTATGGGGCATGCAGGAGACAGCCAATCAATGACTCTCTCTCATCATTGATATTTTTATCTCTCTCCCACTCCTTTCCTCTCTAAAATCAATAAAAATTTTAAAAATAAAGTAATTTTTTTAAAAAATAAAAGGAAGGGGGAAGGAATGAGGAAACATAAGGACAGAGGAAAGGGGGTCTAGACTGAGTGAACAGTGCCCTGGGAACGGACAGACCCCTTCAGCTCCCCTCCTGTACCCCAGCCTGTTTGCAGTGGGGCTCACCTACATAACAGCTGTCCGAGGGCCAGGCCTAGTTCTCTTATAGAACGTTGGCCCTTTTTGAAGGGTGACTTGACAACTCAGGCACTGTACCCCCAGCTGCTTAAATAAGTTAGAACAAAGCAAAGGGAGAGACAGAAATAGGAAAGTGAGTGAATGGCTGTAGGTCAGATGGCCTCCATTCTCAGCCTCTCTTTCCAGAAGGTGCGTGTAGGGGCTGCTTGCTGTGACCCTAACCTGCACGTTTGTGTGGAGCATGAGCGCACAGGGAGAGGAGCAGCAGGACCGGGCCATCGTCAGAATCGCCGCTCACCTGCCGGACCTCATCGTCTATGGAGACTTCTGTCCCGAGAGGCCCTCTGTGGATTATTTTGACGGAGTCTTGATGTTTGTTGATATTTCAGGCAAGCACGACAGGGATGTTCGATGTGGGCAAATGATAGGCTGGCATCAGAGTGTCCATTTATGGCAGAGCTCGATGGCAGGACAGGGTGCCTTTCCCCAGCTTTTTATGAAAACACTTCACCTACTAAAAGCATGTCAGGTCATGGGCAGCCTTCAAGGTGCCCAAGTCCCTGACCTGGAACTTCAGGCTCCAGTGTCCCTGCCCCGACTTCAGTGACTCAACCACCAGGCTTCACACACTTCCCAGGCGAAAGGGACCTCCGCACATGGTCTCTCCAGATGGTGTTTCCATCGGAACAGGAAGCTGCCACCGCTTCCGAAGTGGTGGAGTGCTGTGTGCTTTCATTACCTTGGGGTGGACGCTCTAGGCCCCGTTGGAGGAACTGCGATCATTCCTGTCGAGTGGAGAAATTTGGAGGGAGGAGGTCCCTGGTGCTTCCCCTGACCCCTCAGATAATCACCAGATGGTGGAGGCTGCATAGCCACCACTGGGCCAGCCACAAAGGCCTTGAAGAAGCCTTGCCAGGAGCTAACGAAGGGCCCGCTGTTCCCCAGTGTGCCCTCCTCTCCTGCCCTGGCTGCTTCCTCCAACCGCCTGCCCTTTGCTGCAGGTTTCACGGCGATGACTGAGAGGTTCAGTACAGCCATGTACATGGACCGAGGGGCAGAGCAGCTGGTGGAGATCCTCAACCACTACATCAGCGCAATAGTGGAGAGTGAGTGTCCCCACCGGCCTGGCTAAGGCCATTGCAGTTCGTTGTTTTTCCATATTTGTTGGTTAGGAGCTGATGTAGTCCTATTGCTTAGCATTCTCAATTTCCCCCCAGGAAATGTGGGTGAAGCCAGTCTTTTTGAAATACAATACAGTACAAGTGAAGGAATGCAAACCAACCTCCCTAATACGGAGTATTCGAGGGAAAGGATGTTTTGCATTCGTTCAAGGACTGGCCGAGAGACTATATTGAAAAGAACTGTAGTAGTGATACTCTCAGCTGTATTCAATAACACCAAAAAAACAGCATCACTATAACCCGAAAGTAGTCATTAGGAGAATGCCGAATGAAGAGATGAGTGGTTTATAAGTAACTCATCAGGAATTTGTCTTCTAATGATGGCATCTGAAACGTGTAGAAATGGCTGAAAAACCTGGTCCCCTTTTCAACCTCTGCCCACCACCTTGTTGGCATTATTAATATGAACTATTCATGAAGAAAAGGATTGCCCTGGCCGTGTTTCTGAGTGTTGGCCGGCACATTGAAGGGTCACGGGTTCTATTCCCGCTCAAGGGCATGTCCCCGGGTTGTAGATTCGATCCTCAGCCCCAGTTGGGGCACCTTTGGGGGAAAACACTCAATGTGTCTCTCTCACATCTCTCTCTCTCCACTCCTCCTTTCCACTCTCTCTAAAAATCTTCAGAAAAAAATATTCCTGGGTGAGGATTAACAGGAAAAAAAAAAGAAAAAAGAAAAGGATTTGCTCTATTAGGATGAACTCTGGGTCTCTTCTTCTATCAGGCTCTAAGTCCCCTAGGAATGCCTTAGTATCACCCACTAGGCCAAATGTGATGCTCCTGAAAAGCAGAAACTATATCTAATTTTTTTTGCATCCCACTCAGCACAACAGTAGTCAACAAGTTTGTGGTGAAACATATATAGGAGTAAAAAATTTTCCTTTATGTCAAAAAGCCTAAATAAACAAAATGCAAGTTGGTAATAAACAAAGCCTAAGTTGACCGTGGTGGTGGTTGCCCAGTTTCCTGATTCTTAGTTCTTATGTGTCCTGCCATGCACCACTTACCAGGGTCACTCAAGCCTCAGCTCATCCTGTATTATAAAAGCGTAGTATGCAAATTGTCCCCTCGACCCTAGTTCTTCTGGGAGTTCGACCAGGGAGCAGACCAGCTGGGGAAAGGGAGGGAGGTCCTGGCCAGTGGTGCTGGCAGGCGGCCAGGGCAAGGGAGGGAGGCCCTGGTGCTGGCAGGTGGCCAGGGGAAGGGAGGGAATACCTGTCTGGCAGCTGACAGGCGCCAGGGACCTGAAAAGTGCACGGAATTTGTGCACTGAGCCTCTAGTAATACTTATATTGAGCAGTTAGGTGCCTTTATTATCACAGGAGTAGGGTAGGTGTCCTCAGACCTCATTGGAAACCCCACCTCCTCCTCTCCTGGTTTTTCCCATTCACAGAATCAGAGCATGTATACAATCTAGTTCAGGCTGGTGAACCTTTTGAGCTCGGCGTGTCAGCATTTTGAAAAACCCTAACTTAACGCTGGTGCCGTGTTACATATAGAAATTTTTTGATATTTGCAACCATAGTAAAAGAAAGACTTATATTTTTGATATTTATTTTATATATTTAAATGCCATTTAACAAAGAAAAATCAACCAAAAAATGAGTTCACGTGTCACCTCTGACATGCGTGTCATAGGTTCGCCATCACTGATCTAGTTCATGTCCCCATTCTGTGGGTGAGGAAACACACCATACAGTTTAAGTAACTTGTCTGAGATAACATCTTTTTTTTTTAATCCTCACCTGATGATATTTTTCCATTGATTTTTTAGAGAGAGGGAAAGACAGAGAGAAATATCAATGTGAGAGAAACACATTGATTAGTTGCCTCCTGCATGAGCCCTGACCAGGGAGGGCTGGGGCTAGGGAGGAGCCTGCAACTTAGGTGCATGCCCTTGACTGGAATCGAACCCGGGACCCTTTGGTCCACAGGCCGACGCTCAGTCCACTGAGCCAAACCAGCTACAGCTGAGATGATATCTTAAGCACAAGTCTGCTCTCTAAATTGCTGTTCTCTTGACCTAATTTCTACTCCATGGGTGAAGAATGAATTCTTCTTATTAGCTTTAAACAATTCAAGTTTGATTTAACTTCTTTCCTTTTCTTTTTTTTTTCTCAGAGGTGTTGATTTTTGGAGGAGACATCTTAAAATTTGCAGGTATGGGAGGCATCTCAGGCAGCAGCGGCCAGGAGACTGGGTTGAGGCACGCTTGTGTCCAGATTTCATACAGAGCAGACTGGTCCCCAGGGCAGATCATGAGCCCCTGTGGTCTGTCTCCTCAAGGTGATGCACTTCTTGCCCTGTGGAAGGTGGAGCGAAAGCAACTGAAAAACATGATCACGGTGGTAGTTAAATGTAGCCTGGAGATCCACGAGCTGTTTGGGACCCAGGAGTTAGAAGGCCTGGACATCCGCGTCAAGATAGGTAAGCTTTTTGCCCTGGCTGGTTTTGCTCAGTGGATAGAGCATTGGCCTGTGGACTGAAGGATCCCAGGTTCAATTCTGGTCAAGGGCATGTACCTTGGTTGCAGGCTCAATCCCCAGTAGAGGGCACGTAGGAGGCAGCCAATCAGTGATCCTCTCTCATCATTGATGTTTCTATCTCTTTCTCCCTCTCCCTTCCTCTCTGAAAGCAATACAGATATATTAACAACAACAAAAAAGAGAGGTAAGTTTTTGAGAAAGGAGAGACAGATGGGGTCCTCTAAGGAGATAAATGTCACAGAAAGATGAGTGAGATGTAGTAGCTGGCTTCCTGGCTGTGGGAGAGGAGGCGTTTTGGAATGCCTGGGCCCAGAAGAGGGAGTCACACCACGATTCTGATTTTCCCAAGAACCTGTGCTGCCAGGAAATATCCCAGAGCTTCCGCAAACCTACAGCTTGCCTTCTCGCCAGGACTGGCTGCGGGCCACATCACCATGCTGGTCTTCGGAGACGAGAAACGCAACTTCTTCCTGGTGACTGGCCAGACGGTGGATGACGTGCGCCTAGCACAGAACATGGCGCAGATGAACGATGTCATTCTGTCACCGAATTGCTGGCAGCTCTGCGACCGGAGCATGATTGAGATCGAGAGGATCCCAGACCAGAGAGCAGTTAAGGTTCGTGGGGTGCTGCGCTCGCAGGAAGCTGCAGTCTGGGCCAGGGGCCGCCTGTCGGAAAAGCCACTGGGAAGGCGGGCTCCATGTGGCTCCTGGACGGGAGACTCAGGTGGGGTCAGTGTGGGTCCACCTCAAGGCTGTGGTCTAAGACACCTCGGCTGAGTTCAAGGGGAGATGACCAGGCCCTGCGGTAACGAAGGACCTGGAATCTGGCCCAGAGGCCTCTGGGGCTGGTGCCCTTGCTATAGGAAGAGGAAACGAATCCTGGCCGGTCCCGGGAGCAGGGGGTTGTTGTTTGGGGGGCTGCCTATGGCCCTCACCTGCACTACTCAACACTCTCCTCGCCCAGGGCAGGGACCACGGAGCGGAGGGCTGGAGGCAGCAGGGCAGCAGTTTGGGGTGGGGGTGGAGGACTGTTGGGTGGCTGCCTGGTGAGAAACACTGTGACGTGACACTGAAGGCTATGGCCACTTAGAGAAGCTGTGCGTTTCGAGTGTGTAAAGGGGAGGAGAGCTGTGCTGACTGAGCCAGGAAAGGGGCTGCGTGGCAGAAAGGAAAACGGAGGGTCCATGTAGATGCTGGCAAAGGTGAGAGCCCCCACTGGGCCAGTGTGGCCCTCACACCCACCACTCGCTCTTCCAGCTGGCTGCTCACACGCCCTGGTCCCCGTTTAGCCACTCCTTATATCTTTCAAGATGGTTTTAATTTTTGTGTTAATTTTGGCCTCACAGAAAAGTTAAAAAATAATAGTTTCCTTATATCCAGCATCCCCAGATGGTAATATCTTTCATAACCAGAGTTCAAGAGTCAAAACCGGAAAATGAACCCTGGGACAGCACTGTTCACTAATAAGAGGCCTGTTTGGGTTTCCCCGGTTTCCCACCAATCAGTGTCCTCAGTGGAGTGTTCCAGGTTCTGCCCACGACCTCACACTGCATCTCATCCCTCTCTTACTTTGCCCCTGGAATCTGTAATAATAGCGCTTCATCACTTCCTGGTCTTTTATGACCTCGACACCTAAGAGGACTGTGGATCCATTATTTTGTTGAATGTCCCTCCATTTGGTTTTGCCTGACATTTTCTTAGTACTGGACTAAGGCTGTCCATTTTGGGACAAGAATAGCATGGGAACGAGGCTATACCATTCTCTGCATGTCCTGCCATGGGGTCACGATCCCGACATGAATCTCATGACTGGTGTTATTCTGAATGCACTATGGGGCACCAGCCCCTTTACGCGTATGTGAAAGAAGTGGTGTATGGTTTAGCCAGGTTTTATATGAATTAAATGTTATGAAAGGCAAAGAAAAAACAAAGGAGTAGAAAGTTCTAAGAGTGGAAAAGTATGTGGGTTGGCCTCCTGGAATAGCCTTCCGTGTGTATACTTATGATTGTAATCTTAACAAGTGATTGGAGACATTTTATGTGATCACGTGCCAATTAAAGAACGGCATTGTTTGTGCCTCTGATCACCATGCCCTGGAGGTTCCAAAGCTTACTCCCTGCCCATGCTGCTGAGAGATGAATTTCAAAGGGCCAGCCACCCCTCAGAATAACCAAAATTTCTGTTTCTTTAATTTAGGTTAATTTCTTAAAACTACCCCCTACTTTTAACTTTGATGAATTTTTCACAAAGTGTATGACTTTCATGGATTATTATCCTTCTGGAGACCACAAAAGTAAGTACCCTCCATGGACAAGAACCTCTGCCTCCACCTGTGGTCAGCAGGGTGTCATACCAATGCCCAGGGCTCCATCCCATGTGTTGGGGTCCTCAGTAAGCACCCAGTCCTGAGCAGCACACGAAGGGGCCTCCTGCTTGTCCCCACAATGGCTCCTTTCACCCATCTTCCAAACATGTGCGTCTCCCCCACAATGAAAGAAAAAACTAAAACATCCATGAATCCTATTTTCCTAGTCTTCACCACCAAACTTTTCGCAAGACTAACCTTGCACCCACACCTCTCTTCTCTCCAGCCTCTCATTCATTTATTCTCCCAAGAAATACTGTTTGCAAGCGCCTCAGGGGCATATGCTTATTCTTTGACCTTGAGCCTTTGACATCTAGCTTCCTATCCCTTTCTCCTCCGTCTACC
Source organism: Myotis yumanensis (assembly GCF_028538775.1). NCBI lineage: Eukaryota > Metazoa > Chordata > Mammalia > Chiroptera > Vespertilionidae > Myotis > Myotis yumanensis. The sequence goes on from NW_027223768.1 coordinate 39,948,766, forward strand.
AAGGCTGTTTATGTTACGGCCACTAATGACCATCAATTTGCCAGCCTGGATGGCCTCTCCTCGGGCCTCATCCTAGGCGGCTGACCTTAGGTTACTGTCTTTTTCTGGGCACTATCTTTGCCTCTTTCCCTATGTTCAAGAATATTCTTCTTGAGTTTTGCTCTTACCCCTCCAAGCCCTCGGTTTCAGTGCCCTTTGCAAAGTCTCCTTTCAGCCCTTAAATGTTAGTGATTCCAGGATGTGTCCTTGACCCTCTAGTCTTCCCTGCTTATCTCTTGGAGAACATTCATCCGTGGTTGACTCCCTGCGACTCCCAGCAGGGCTGGGACCAGGGTGAGGAAAGCAGGAGCCTGGGACACAAAATTTGAGGGTCTTGTGAGTTGCTTGCTAACTGCCAGAATCCAGCCCCGATTTATGTCCTGAACTGTAGACTCCTACACAAACTGCCTATGGGCCATCCCCACTTCCAACATTAACATGTTAAAAAATGGTTAAAGAGGATAATTTAACAACTTACTTTATTTAACATAAACTGGACAGTTTATTTAACATAACATGGACAGTTTCCTTGCCAAGAACTGCAAAATGGGCGGGAAGTCAAGAAGCTTTAATAGCGTAGAGAATAAAGAACAGGAAGAGACAAATTAGAAAAGATTTGATTGGCTGAAACCACATATTAGACCTTGTTTGGGGTGAGAAGGCTCTGAGTTGGCTTGGCATTTGGAGATTGGCTGCCTGGATAGACTGTTCCTACAGGGACAGAACGTCATCTAAGTTTTGGTTTGCTCACATGGCAACCAAGGTAGTGGGCGACTTGCTTAGGCTCACCCAGGGAGTTCCTATCAAACCTGGGATGAGAATCCAGTTTCCTGAATTTTATTCCTGCTGTTCTTTCAACCTTATCACCTCCTTCATCTGTCATCATTCCCTCTGTCATCACCATCCCTCACCTGCCCATTCCCATCACCTGTGGCAATCGTTTTAGCTCAAGTCTAGATGTAAAAATCTCCCCAAGTTCCAAAGTTTGAAGGTAATTAAAATAGGGCTTTGAGCAACATGCAATTGAATTTTGATAAACCCACAACCTCTAAGAATTTCTCACAGAACTTCCCTTGACCCTATTTAACCACTGCCCCTGACTGGCCTGGGATGACCCCTGCCCAAGGGGCTGGGGCTGGGGGGCTCCCCTCTCTCTTGCACCCCAGAGCCAGGCCTCTCTTTCTGAGCCTGCTCTCCTTCTGATCCTTAGACCTCCTGAGGCTTGCCTGCATGCTGGAGTCTGACCCTGAACTGGAGTCTTCCCTACAAAAGTATGTGATGGAAAGCATATCAAAACAGGTATTTTCTTCATTTAATTTATTGTTTGAGCGGGGTGGTGTCAGGGACTTTGGACAGCTGGAAAGATCAAGAAATCCCATAGCTAGTAATCTGTTCCATTAAAATAAGAGGTGGACTGACCTTCTCCATGTGTCGAGGACTGTGAAATTTACTATTCACATCAGGAGACTTTTCGGAACTAAAGGGGCATCATTCATTATTATCCTGTGACAACAGGTGTAAACTAGGGCGTTGCTGCCTTCTACGACCGGGCAAACTGGAACTGTCCTAAGTGTAAAGAACCTATGGCCGCCCTTTCTAAATGACACATAGCAGAGAGATATCGAGGGGGTGGGCAGGGTACACCATTTCTCCAAGGCACTTGCATTAGATTCCAAGCCTTGAAAGCTAATAATGAAGGTAATTAAAACTCTCAGAGAGAGAAACCAAGATGGCGGCATAGGTAAACACCGGAAATTGCTGCCTCCGACAACAACTTCAAAAATACAACTAAAAGAACAGTCATCATCCAGAACCACAGGAAGGCTGGCTGAGTGGAAATTCTACAACTAGAAGGAAAGAGAAGCGCACACAGACTCAGAGGAGCTACGAAAGTAAAGTGCAGATAATGAACCGGAGAATCGAAGATGGCGGCATAGGTAAACACCGGCTATGCCGCCGTAAACAACCACTTCAAAAATACAACTAAAAGACGGAACGGACATCAACCAGAACCACAGGAAGGCTGGCTGAGGAGAGACTCTTCAACTAGAAGGAAAAACAACAGCATTCCGAGGCTCAGAGGAGGCGCAGTGTGGAAAATTTAAAGGTACGGTGGTGCGCGCGCAAAGCGGGCTGGTGGCTGAGGGCGCGGTTGTTGTTTTCAATCAGGAGTGAGTCTCAGACTCTGGGCTACAGATCCGGGCGAGTCTCTAGGGACCCAGACTCAAACGGGAGAAGCGGGACTGTCTGGCTACGGTCCCTCCGAGGTTTGCAGCGGTTGCGGGGACAGAGAGGCAGAATCCCTGGGGACGGACTGAGAGCAGCCATAGCTGCTCCCTCCCCCCGCCCTGTTGAGCCCGCCCCGCCCAAGCCCTGCGCAGAGCCATTTGCCGATCGCCTCAGGCAAAGGCTGGATTAGCGCCTCCCCAGAGGACTGAAGTTTTCCACACAGCTGATTCCTACAGCCAGTCGGCCTGGTGGTCAAATCCCTCTAGTGTTAACTACAACAATTAAGGCTTGGCTAGAACAAGACTGCACACAAAGACCACAAGGGGGTGCACCAAGAAAGCATAAAAGATGCGGAGACAAAGAAACATGACAGAAATGGAGGATATGGAGCTAAAAATCGCAATTTTGAGGGCTTGCTATAAACTTGAGCAGAGCCTCACGAAAACTAATGAGACCCTCGATGCTACGATAAAGAAATTAGAAAGTAAGCATACACGGACTGAAATAAAGAATATTATACCCAATAGCAGACCAGAGGAGCACAAGAATCAAACCAAAGATTTGACAAAAAACACCCAACTGGAAAAGCAAAATGAAAAAAGAATCCGAAAGTGTGAAGATAGTGTAAGGAGCCTCTGGGACAGTTTCAAGCGGACTAATATCAGAATTATTGGGGTGCTAGAAGATGAGAGACAGCAAGATATTGAAAACCTATTTGAAGAAATAATGGCAGAAAACTTCCCCCACCTGGTGAAAGAAATGGACTTACAGGTCCAAGAAGCGCAGAGAACCCCAAACAAAAGGAATCCAAAGAGGACCACACCAAGACACATCATAATTAAAATGCCAAGAGCAAAAGACAAAGAGAGAATCTTAAAAGCAGCAAGAGAAAGAGACTCAATTACCTACAAGGGAATACTCATACGACTGTCAGCTGATTTCTCAACAGAAAGTAAAGTGCAGAGGTACGGAGGCTCCTGCGCTCGAGGAAGGGCTGGCACCTGAGGACGCGGCTGTCTTTTTGAATCGGGAGGGAGTCACAAGCTCCCGACTGCTCTGAACTCCGGTTCTGGGAAATCTCTGGGGTCCCAGGGCTCATATGGGGAGAAACTGGACTGTCTGGCAGCAGGCAGAACTCGGAACTTGAGGACGGCTTTCCCTCAGAGGTGCTGGCAGCAATTACCGAGACACTGAGATGCGCGGCCCCTTAGGGCAGGGCTGAGGATCAGCCATAGCTGCTTGCTCCGCCCTGTTGATTCTGAGACCCTGCCCCATCCAGGCTGCTGCAAAGGCTTTTGCATATGAATGCCTGGGTCCTTTGCAACCTGAAAATTACCTAACAAATTGCAGCTGGGCCAGACAGACCCAGAACTTCCAAGAGAAGGCCCAAGGCCCCACAGCAGCTTGCATTGCTTCACAGCTGGGCCTCATCTGGGCACCCCCAAACCCCCAAAAAAGGAAGGGGAATCTGCATATCTCTTCGTAGCTCCTGCTGGGTAACCTCAGGAAGAGGCTTAATTAGCACCTCCTTAGATCCAAGAGCCAGTGTACCCAGTGGTCAGAGTGGGACCATCCAGATTACAACTCCTCAGATTCATAAGGAACACACTCAGGGGGCAGACTCAGTGAGCACCAAAGCCCCACTGAAGCAAGTCTTGCCCCAGAAGGGTGTCTTCAGCACAGAAGTTCTCCCACTGCAGACACAGTTGATTCTCACTGCCAATTGGCCTGGAGGTCAATTCCTCCCAGTGACACCTAAAACAATCAAGGCATAACTACAACAAGACGGTGCACAAAGCCCACAAGGGGGTGCACCAAGAGTGTCCACCTCAGGTAACTGGGGAGGCTGAGCCACTGGGCCCTGTAGGACACCTAGCACACAAAACCACTCTACCAACACAGGGAAGCAGACAAAATGCGAAGACAAAGAAACAGGTCACAAATGACAGAAATGGAGGACAGCAAATGACTGGATATAGAGTTCAAAACCACATTTCTAAGATTTTTCAAGAATTTTATGGAAACCACTGATAAATGTAGTGAGATCCTCAAGAAATCTAGTGAGACCCTCGATGTTGTGATAAAGGATCAGCTAGAAATTAAGCATACACTGACTGAAATAAAGAATATTATACAGACTCCCAACAGCAGACCAGAGGATCGCAAGAATCAAGTCAAAGATTTGAAATATGAAGAAGCAAAAAACACCCAACCGGAAAAGCAAAATGAAAAAAGAATCCAAAAATACGAAGATAGTGTAAGGAGCCTCTGGGACAACTTCAAGCGTACCAACATCAGAATTATAGGGGTACCAGAAGAAGAGAGAGGGCAAGATACTGAAAACCCATTTGAAGAAATAATGACAGAAAACTTCCCCTACCTGGTGAAAGAAATAGACTTCCAAGTCCAGGAAGCACAGAGAACCCCAAACAAAAGGAATCCAAAGAGGACCACACCAAGACACATCATAATTAAAATGCCAAGAGCAAAAGACAAAGAGAGAATCTTAAAAGCAGCAAGAGAAAAAAAGTCAGTTACCTACAAGGGAGTACCCATACGACTGTCAGCTGATTTCTCAACAGAAACCATGCAGGCCAGAAGAGAGTGGCAAGAAATATTCAAAGTGATGAATAGCAAGAACCTACAACCAAGATTACTTTATCCAGAAAAGCTATCATTCAGAATTGAAGGTCAGATAAAGAGCTTCACAGATAAGACAAAGCTAAAGGAGTTCATCACCACCAAACCAGCATTATATGAAATGCTGAAAGGTATTCTTTAAGAAGAGGAAGAAGAAAAAGGAACTCTTACCATTTGCCACAGCATGGATGGAACTAGAGAGCATTATGCTAAGTGAAATAAGCCAGTCAGAGAAGGATAAATACCACATGATCTCACTCATTTGTGGAATATAATGAACAACATAAACTGATGAACAAGGACTGATCCAGAGACGGAGAGGCATTGATTGGACTGTCGGGCCTTGGAGGGAAGGTAGGAGAGGGTGGGGGTGAGGGGGAAAGATCAACCAAAGGACTTACATGCAAGCATATAGGTCTAACCAATGGACACAGACAACGGGGGGGGGGAGGGCAGGTGAGGGCATGAGCGGGGCGGGGGGTAGGTGGTAACGTGGGTATAAGGACACATATGTAATATCTTAATCAATAACAAAAATATTAAAAAAAAACTCTCAGAATTACCTCCAACCCCCTTTTAGTAAAATGTTCCTCCTTTTATTCACTTAGATCTAGGCTCTCTCAAATGTATGAATCCATAGGAAGTCTAGCCACCACTCAGCACTGGCCGTGTGCCAGGCGTTCCGCTGTGGCATCATCTCCCCTCCAGTCCTGTGGATATCTGCAGCTCCATTTTACATAGAGGGGGAGACCCAGAGGGTCCCAGGGTCTTCCCTGAGGTTGCAAAGGAAGAGCTGAGGCTTCAATTAAACCCTCTTCTAACTGAACCTATTGCACACACACACACACACACACACACACACACACACAGGCTGTATACCCTCCTAACAATATGCCCCTTTAAATCCTTAATCCCATCAAAATGCGTTTGTGTCCTGGAGGAAATCTCTATGGGACAAGCATGAGCAGTGGGCGCCTGCCTTCCCAGTAGGGGTTGAAGGGATGTCAGAATGGATCCCTCCGCCTTCAGCCCAATTTGAAAACACTACCTCTAGTGCAGCGTTTCTCAACCTGTGGGTCTCGACCCTTTGGGGGCCGACGACCCTTTCACAGGGGTCGCCTAAATACATCCTGCGTATCAGATATTTACATTAAGATTCATAACAGTAGTAAAATTACAGATGTATAATGCCTTAAGCTTCCTCAGCCACCGCTAGAATTAAATGACTAAGTTTCCTTCGAGGGCCCTACCAGGGGACACCCAGAGTATTCCAAAGAGAGAAAAGTGGAGAGTCCTCATAGTAAAAAACCCTTCTTGCGTTCATAGCCTCTGGATTGGTCTGAGAGAAGGACCTTCCAGATGTCAGGGGTCTGGAAACGTGAACATTCTGTAGGATTTGTGTGTTTCTCCAGGTGTCAGTGCACAACCAAAAGGTTCAAAGTTCAAGTCCTCAGGCCAGTTAAGAGAAAATAGTCTATTCCTCATGTTTCAGCCCATTCCAATGCAAGGCGTTTTGCTAGCTTGGCTGTGGTGACTCCATTTTGTTTTTTACCCTTTCCCAAGGCCAGCCCCTGCCCCCGCCCTCGCCCCCGCCCCAGCAGCATGGAGATCCTTAGAAATATATGGTTGCGTTTTCCAATCCAAAACTCAGGACACTGGGTCTGGTAGAATAATCTTAATCATTCAATCAATTTGTTCGATAGATTTTAATATTTAATAAGTAATATTATTCCTGTATTTAACCTTAATTATGTAATAAATTTGTTTGAAAACCATCACGTTGGTTAGTTAGACATAATTAAATTGACTTTTAGGAAAAGAATAAAATTTCACGGAAGCAGGCCCACCACCCAGTTAGGGAGCTTCCTCACCCATAGTGCCCACTTTCACCTGGAAGGTATTTCCATTGCCCACAGTTTCACACTTGTGTTATTTGAAAGAGAAAAAGATGCAATGATTATCCTCCATTGGTTTGCTATGCACTTAATTAACACAATTCCAGGGTGATTATAGGCAGGAATAACATGGGAACATGTCCTTGGAGAGGAGAGGGGAGCTGAGTGAGAGGTGCCACCCCAGGGAGGTGGGGTATGCAGGGGGAACCTTGGCTAGGAGTCTGGATATTTGGGGTCTCTTTTGCTGCTATTTCCCCAGGCGACCCTGGAAAACCTGTGCTATTTCTCCATGTCCCCATCATCTCATCAGGAAACTGGGGAGTAACAATACTTATTTTATGTCACTTGAGGATGAAGTAGGTCAGTTTCAAAATGTTCCAGAAGGTACCAGGCTATGAAAATATTTTAAAAGGTTGAATTACATTGTGTGTTACTCTTTCTTAATCTTTATTGTTGAGAGTATTACAGATGCCCCCTTTGCTCCCCCCCTTGCTCTCCTTCACCCCACACCTGCCCCACCCTGGCCTTCTCCTCCCTATTGTCTGTGTCCATGGGCAATGCATCTAAGCATAAAATTATTTGGTTAATCTCTTCCTGCCCCCTCCCCTCTTCCTTCTCAGATTTGTCAGTCTGTTCCATGATTTCATGTCTCTGGTTCTATTTTATTTATCAGTTTATTTTGTTCATTAGATTCCTTGTTTGTTTATTTTGATTTTTAGATTCAATTATTGATAGCTATGTATTTATTGCCATTATATTGTTCATATTTTTATCTCTTTCTTCTTCTTTCTCTTCTTCCTCTTCTTCAAGAATACTCTTCAACATTTCATGTATAGTTTGGTGGTGATAAAGACCTTTAGCTTTTTCTTGTCTGTGAAGCTCTTTATATGACTTCAATTCTAAATTATAGTTTTCTGGATAGAGTAATCTTGGCTGTAGGTCCTTGCTAGTCATCACTTTGAATATTTCTTGCCACTCCCTTCTGGCCTGCAACATTTCTGTTGAGAAATCAGCTGACAGTCTTATGAATACTCCCTTGTAGGTAACTAACTGCTTTTCTCTTTCTCCTTTTAAGATTCTCTCTTTGTCTTTAACCCTTGGCATTTTAATTATGATGTGTCTTGGTGTGGGCCTCTTTGGGTTCCTCTTGTTTGGGACTCTCTGAACTTCCTGGACTTGGAAGTCTATTTCTTTCACCAGGTAGGGGAAGTTTTCTGTCATTATTTCTTTAAATAAGTTTGCAATATCTTGCTCTCTCTCTCTTCTCCTTCTGGCATCCCCATAATGCGAATGTTGATAACTTGAAGCTGTCCCAGAGGCTCCTTACACTATCTTCATATTTTTGGATTCTTTTCTCTCTCTCTCTCTCTCTCTCTCTCTCGTGTTTTTTGCTTCCTCATATTCCAAATTGCTGATTTGATTCTTTGTATCCTCTACTCTACTGTTGATTCCCTGTAAATTATTCTTCATTTCTGTTAGTGTAGGCTTCATGCCTGACTGGTCCTTTCTCATGTCTTTGATAGTCTCACTAATTTCCTTGAAATTCTCATTAAGATCATTGAAATTCTCACTAAGTCCCTTGAAGCTCTCATCAAGATCCTTGAGCATCCTTATAACCATTTTTTTGAACTCTATATCTAGTAGTTTGCTTGTTTCCATTTCATTGAGTTCTTTTTTGAAGATTTCTTCTGTTCTTTCATTTGTAACATGTTTCTTTTTCTCTGTATTTGGCTACTTTTTATGTTTGTTTCTATGTATTATGTAGAACTGATATCTCTCCTGGAATTGGTAAAGTGGCCTTGTGTAGTATGTGTCCTGTAGGGCCCAATGGCTCAGCCTCCCTAGTCACTTGAGCTGGGCACTCTAGATATGTGGGCTGTGTGCACTGTCTTGTTGTAGTTGAGCTCTGAGTGCTATTGGTATCACTGGGAGGAATTGACCCCCAGGCCAATTGGTTGTGAGGGTCAGCTGTGACTACAGCAGAAGAGCTGCTGTGCAGGAGACACCCTCATGGAGCAGGACTTGCTTCATTGGGGCTTTGATGCTCACTGAGCCTGCCACTTTAGTGTGTCTCTCATAGATGTGTAGAGTTGTAATTGAACATGGTCTGAAGCTGTCCACCAAGTACATTGGCTCTGTGGCCCCCCTGTAGGTGCAAACTCAGGCACTGCCTATGCCCTGCCTAGGGCCACCTGTCAGCTAAAGTGTGATCTGCAGGTGGCTGCTACTTGTATTGGGCTTAGAAGTGCCCAGGAGAGGCCAAGCTGTGAAGCAAGGCAGGCTGCTGCTAGTGCTGGGCCTGGGGCCTCTTATTGAGTGGTATGGGGCCATAGCATGCTATTCTTATCCTTAAACTGAAAGAGAGCCAAAAGGAATGGTAGTTCTCTCTCTGTGGCGATGGCTAATCTTGCCACGAGAGTGCAGCAGTAGGGGCAAGGAAGTGGTTCCTTTCCAAAAATTAGCAAATGTGTGAGTTCCCATTGCAGGAGATTTTGCTAGTGAATTTATTCCCATCTGCTCGAATTTGGGCTGGCTCTGCCATGCTGTGCCTCACACATTCTGATCACTTCACAGCTTTCCCAGAGAATTTCAACAGGCTAGTTCCCACCCAGTGAGAATTGCTTGTGTTGATGTTGGGAGGAAGGGTCCACAGCCAAGGACAGGTGCAAAGTGAAGTGTCTCTACTTGGCAGATTGATGACAAACAGCTTCGGGGTTATTTGTCTGAGCTCCGCCCAGTGACCATTGTGTTTGTGAACCTGGTATTTAAGGACCAAGACAAAGCCGAAGTCATAGGCTCGTCCATCCAGGATGCCTCCGTGCACATCAATTCTGTCCTGAGGGACTTCCGAGGCCAAATCAATAAAGTTTTCATGTTTGACAAGGTAAGTGTGAACTAAGGGGTGGAAGCTGCCAACAATTTAATGTTACCACCTGCCCAGGCACATCGGTGAGGGGAAGGGAAGAGACACTTTTAACCTGGAAGCATTAGTCTTCATTTAGATTGAATATAGCAGCTTCTATGGTGAATGTGGCATTACTGCAGTCCAGGTATTGTTCTCGACATTTTGCCTCTATGGACTCATTCCACCCTCATGACCGCTCTGAGAGGTAGGTGCTCTTATTATTATTTCCATTTTACAGATGAGGATGTTGAGGCAGAGATGAGGATTCTGAGATAAGAAAAGTTTAAGTTTGGCTCATGGTCATCCAGCTAGTAAGTAGTGGGCTGGGATTCCAGCCCAGGTCATGCACCTTCCCAGTCTGTGCTTGAACAGCCCAGCCCACAGTGCATCTCCCAGCGGTTCTGAGTCAGGTGTTTTCTAACTTTCACACCCCAGAAGTTTGTTTCCCTTAATGCACACCTGCCATATCTACACTTTCAGCCCCCTGTCACTTTCAGGGAACGGGACAAGGGTGGGGATGGGTAGATGGGAGGGGTACCCCTAATAAGCTTAGAGAAATTGCTGGTGACAATGGGTGCTCCATTCTCAGGTGTTTTCTGTATCTTAAGATCAGAGCATTTAATAACTGAGCTACACTAATTCAATAATTCCATAAACATTCATTGAGCCTTTTGCAGAAGGCTGAACGCTAGGACTGGGCAGCCAAGAGGAGTCAGTCACACACATTGCCACACAACCAGCAGGAAGAAGCAGTTCTGTGGAAGGAGGGTGAACTTGGTGCTCCCGCCCTTTCCTCCCATTTGGATCCTGAGACAGGAGCACAGGACCCAAGAGTAGCCGTCAGTGTTTGCAGACATGGCTCCCACAATTCCGGGCCTTCTCTGAGCCTTGGTTTGCTCATGAACAGTGAGAGGGATATTATTGGAATAGGAGAGTATTTGCCTCAAGGGATTGTTGCAAGTTTTGAAAAATGTGTGGGCACTTGTATCACCACTCGCTTCAGTGAGCTGCGGGTCTCATGGTCAGAGCGAGACCACTGCTCACCTTGCAGAGCCACTAGGCGAAGTTTCCAGGCAAGGCAGACCCACTGGTGTCCCCAAATGGAGCCCTCTAGTCCCTACACAGATCTGGAATCAGAGCCCAGTGCCAGTCAGGACTGACCTGTTTACATATATACCCTTAAGCTTACACTTTCTATATGCATATACTATAAAGTATCTATGCTATATGAAAGTGTGAAATATATAGTGTACTATATATATTAGATTAAGTATATGTGTGCCATAAAGTGTGTGTGTTAATTACATGTATTAATTACATATAACATTACAATAAAATGTTTTAAACACAGTAATCATTTTAGTAGACAAAGCAACCTCCGCAGGTCAATGTCATATCCATTTTCATGCTGACTGAAGTTCATGGAGTGTAATGGACTTGTCCAGGTTTCTGCACAGACTTCCAGACTCGAGCTGGTGCCTTCCCGAGACTCCACGCTGTTTCTTAGACTTGCAGCGTGTGACCTGCCCACCGGGAGGCTAGACAGAACTGTGACACAAAGAGCTCAGCAAGGCCCATTATTCTGAAGCCAAAGCAGCCCTTCCTGGGCTCAAGGCACACTGTAGATGCTGCACTAGCAATTATATGATGTTTTCTAAAAAGAAAACAGGGGCGAGAGGAATTATGAAGAAATCAGAAAGGGAACATGAACAGCTTCTGCCCACCCGCTGTGCTTGCTGACTCTCCCTCCACAGGGCTGCTCCTTCCTCTGTGTCTTTGGTTTCCCCGGGGAAAAGGCACCTGATGAGGTCACTCATGCCTTAGAAAGTGCTGTGGAGATATTCGACTTCTGCTCTCAAGTCCACAAAGTCCAGTGAGTGTTGACCTTGGTCCCATCCTCTGGTCCCTGACCCTGACCCTTCTGTGGGATATGGAGGTGGGGGACAGGATAAGGGTCAGGGAAGCAGGTGAGGGCTGTTTTTAACTGGATGCCCATCCACCTGCTTTCCTTCACCTAATGCACCAGCAGAGTGGGCAAGCCCAGCCCTGCCACAGGGGACGGGGGATGGGAAAGGCAAGGTGGGGAAAGGACACCCCTCGAAAGCCAACCTGTGCCAGGTTTGCAAGAGAACCCGACGGGGTCTCTCTGTACTTCTGGCTTGCTTCTGGTAGAGGCCAAACTCCTAACACCAAGTTGGAGACCTGAGTTGGTTTTTAATAATTGGGAGAGGAAATGAGTCCTTGGGGTAGAAATGTGTAGAATGACCCGGCCTCTAATAAAGCTGTTAAGGTGAGGTTACCACCCCCAGCCCTGGCTGCCCCCGCACGGTGCCCTGAGGCTTCCCCAGCCTGAGCACCCAGGGCCCGGATTGTAGCCCTCTTTGGTCAACTCCAACGCATCACCCTCTGCCCTAAATTTTTCTACCCCCTGAGCCCCTAGTCATCTATAGACGCAGATGGATGTATTAGCAAAATCAGGTTGGATGCCACACACTGTATCTGAGTTATAATGACTTGTCCTTCTCAGCAATAACAGGGAGAGTTATGTTGTTTACAACTAGTCCATTTGGGAGGATGAAAACTTATTTTCCAGAAAAGTAGCTCAGATGAATACTTAAAAGTAACAGAAAAGTGAACCGGATAACCACTACTGAGAGCCTGGCTCTGGGTCCCAAACTCTTCACACCTCCAGAGCTCGTACAATTGCCCTCAACTAAGTCCAAAGGGGAAAGAGTGACATATTGACAATCCTTTCCCACCCTCCCCACCCCATTCCTCACCATGTCCCCCCTTCCCACGTTCTCTCTGCTCACTGTCTTTATCTCTTTCCCCACAAACTTCTTCTTGCCGGGCGCCAGTACCGTTTCCATCGGCGTGGCCAGCGGGACTGTCTTCTGTGGCATCGTGGGACACTCTGTGAGGCACGAGTACACAGGTGTGCTGAGCTAGCGTAGCTCCGCTTTCCTTCAGCAAACACCGTGCCTCGCCACCCGGCTTTGCGGGAGGAAGGACAGAAAGAATCAAGACCTGGGCCCTGTCTCCAGCCAGTTTGCTGTCTCCCAGATGGGGCCACGCCTTGTGGCTTTGCCCACCGGCAGCTGGATGCCCGCCCAGTGTGCATTCTGGGGCTGTGCATACGGCATCGGTAGTTGAGAGAGAGCAGGGGGAGGCAGTGAGCTCATGGAGGGAGGGGCCTTTCTAAATAATTTCCCGTTGACATTCAACAGTTACTCTTCCTACTGCCTGAAATAGGTGAGGACTGCTTCTTAAAAATTATGACTATTGGCATTACCGGTGAATAATACTCATCTCAAAAGAGAGTAGTAAGTAGGTGTTATCTCAAGTTTTCACTGCTCTTGCTATTATTTCCCTCTTCAATCCTAGTAGGGTTTCAATTGTTCAGAAATAATACCTCTAAAATACTGAAATAGTTATGTCTGAAATGATGCAATTTTTGAGATTTTCTTCAATATACTACCAGGTGGAGAGTGGGTGGGAGTGAGGCTGGAGCAGGGTTGGCTGTGGGTTACTGGCTATTGGGACTGGGTGATGTGTACATGAAGATTCATGAGGCTGTGTCTTATTGTATGGTCAAATTTCTCCATAATAAACAGTTTTTAAAAAGGAATAACTTGATCAGAAGTATTTAAGTTTATGTTATAGTGCAACCTTGAGTACCTAATTAGTTGTACTATTAATTGAGGGCTTATGAGCAGTCAGGCTCTATCCAAAGCGATGTGTATGTGTTAACTCATTAATCTTCATAAACTACCCTCTGAGATCGGCACTGTTATTCCCATTTTACAGATTAGGAAACTAAGACATGACAGAGTTAAAGTCATTTGGTAACATACGAGTTGGAGGTAGAGCTGGGGTTCAGAGTCTGTGCACTACAATGCTTTACCCCTTAAAGTAGCCCCTAAATCAGTGATGGCGAACCTATGACACGTGTGTCAAAGGTGACACGCGAACTCATTTTTTTGGTTGATTTTTCTTTGTTAAATGGCATTTAAATATATAAAATAAATATCAAAAATATAAGTCTTTGTTTTACTATGGTTGCAAATATCAAAAAATTTCTATGTGTGACACGGCACCAGAGTTAAGTTAGGGTTTTTCAAAATGCTGACACGCCGAGCTCAAAAGATTCACCATCACTGCCCTAAGTCCATCTTATACACACACCTCGTCTGACCCCATTACACACTCTTAAGGGATCACCGAATGAAGGTAATTCATTCTGAAAATGAAATGAAAGAGTTCATGCCCAGAAACATGCAGACATGAATTTGTGCCTCATTTGGAGGTCAGTGTCCCAGGCCCGAGCTTTTGCTTGTCCATCTTGTAGCCAAAGACCAGCTGTACCTCACCCAAGAGCCTCTGGGCCTAGGGTGAGCCCACATACAGAGCCCTCTCCACACACCAGGCCTCTCTGCCTCTGAGCAGATTGTCCCCATGGCCTCCCAGCTGAGGCAGAAGCTTTTCTGGTCACTAATTGAGTTCACTGCTGCATATTTTTAAAGGCCACTGGCTGACTATGGGTAGTTGAAGGTGAGTTTGATGTCATTCATGAGAGGCAAAGGGAGTAAAGGGTTAAAGTGCCACCCGGGGACAGGATTTCTCAGATTATGTTCAGTTCCATGGCCATTTCTCCCACTCTTTGCCTTTCTCTTTCCTGTTGCAGTCATTGGCCAAAAAGTCAACATAGCTGCCAGAATGATGATGTACTACCCAGGAATCGTGACTTGTGACTCCGTCACCTACAATAGCAGCAACCTACCAGCCTACTTTTTCAAAGAGCTTCCAAAGAAAGTCATGAAAGGTGTTGCAGATTCTGGACCAATCTATCAGTGCCTGGGCCTCAACGAGAAAGTGTGAGTGTGGGGCACTGACTTTGCAGTATTTTGTAGTAAAAGAAGGGGGAGAATTACGACAGCAAAACAGTCACCCATTTCAGATTCAAATCCACTTTATGAAACTAAAATCTATTCCTTCCCCGGACGAAGGCCCAGATTTCAAAATCCTTCATCTTTCTCCATCCTATGGATATGGTGGAAGACCCCATTCTACCCTTGTTCTGAGAATCAGAGGGTGATTCCTCAAAGGTTGTGCAAACAGAACAGGGACCCCCCCCCCCCCATTTGCATATGTCTGTGGACCAAGGTGGACCAAACATTAAGTATTTATTTATCAACCAACTTTGCGTCAGCATTGGTAGGACTAATAGAGTATAAGATATTGTTCGTCCTCTAGGCCTCTAGTGAAATATATTCCCCCAAAGCCCAGCCTAGGTGCAAGGGTGTCACTTTTAGGCTTAAAATCCTCCAATGGCTTCCAGTCATTTTCATGATGTTTCAATTCCTTGCAATGACATACAAGGTGACCATCTGCCTTTCCACCCTCACCTCCTCCCGTGTCCCCTCCTCTGGGGCTCTAAGTAGATTGTCCTCCCCATCACCCACCCCATCCCTCGTCCACTGGGAAACCCATAGTCAATCTTTGAAATTCAGCTCAGGGTTTATTCCTCTGTGGGGCTGGCTCTGGAACCACCCAGTCGCTGCCCAGCCAGTCCAGCTCTCTCCACCTCGTGCCACTAACTCTACAGGCCACGCTTCTCTGAGATTCCTCCTCACGCTCCTCACGACTGCCCACCCGCTGCCTTGAACGCTCTCTGAGGATCATGATTATGGCTTGTTCATTCTTACATCCCCAGTGCTTGGTGCACAGCAGGCACTTGACACTGATGCGTGAATGAATGACTCGCATGGAAAGCGCAAACCTATTATTCTTAAGGGTGTTCCAAAATTGCCGCAAGAAGTGATTTTGATAGAAAACACAGGTTTATAATTAAAAATTGTAAATTTTTTATTGATTCATAAAGTATACAGTATAGGGTTATGTATGGAATAGCAAACTGGATTATCATGTCGAGATAGCGAGCATCATTAACTGTTATTGCCTGAGCAGCCGCAATTTCGAAGAAGAATGGTCCGATGATGCCTCCAGCCCAAAATCCGCACCAAACAGTGACACGTTGTGGATGCATTTGTTTCTCAACAATCACTCGTGGATCAATTAGTGATCTTAAACACGTTGGCCGTCCTTCAACAAATCGTTCAACACAAAACACCGAAGCAGTTCGTGAGAGTGTCGCTGAGAGTCCAGGGACATCAATTCGGCACCGTGGTCAAGAATTGGACATTTCGAGAAGCTCTCTACAGCGTATTCTCACGGAAGATTTGCATCTTCATGCTTACAAAGTTCAATTGACTCAAGAACTGAAGCCTACTGATCACACACAGCGAATAGAGTTTGTTGAATGGATATGGAACAACAACAAGTGGATACTGATTTTTCGAACAAAATCGTCTTTAGCGATGAGGCTCATTTTCATCTTGATGGCTTGGTTAATCGACAAAATTGTCGCATTTGGGGTTCAGAAAATCCATGAGTGATTGTTGAGAAACAAATGCATCTACAACGTGTCACTGTTTGGTGCGGATTTTGGGCTGGAGGCATCATCGGACCATTCTTCTTCGAAAATGCGGTTGCTCGGGCAATAACAGTTAATGGTGCTCACTATCTGGACATAATAATCCAGTTTTCTGTTCCATACATAACCCTATACTGTATACTTTGTGAATCAATAAAATATTTACATTTTTTAATTATAAACCTGTGTTTTCTATCAAAATTACTTCTTGCGTGAATTTTGGGACACCCTTTATTAACCAGCTGGAATCTAAGTTTTAAAGGGCCAGATAGCAGAATTGGTGCTACAGTAGATTCAAGGAGTCTTTATTATTCACCTTTGTATTCCCAGGGCTCGGCACTGTACTTGGCATGTTTAGATCATCAATAAAATGCTAAGTGAATAAGTGAATGAATAGTAATAATTTTTGTGAGCCCTTATTAAATATTAGGCACTTTATCTCAAAATATACAATATATTCTTTTTTTGTTGTTACTCTTCATCTGAGGATATTTTTTCCATTGATTTTTAGAGAGAGTGGGAGGACAGGGGGGAGAGAGAGAGAGAGAGAGAAGGTAAGAGAGAAGAGAGAAGAGAGAGGAGAGGAGAAGAGAAGAGAGAGAGGCTCCTGACCAGGAGTCAAACTGTAGACCTGTGGTGCAAGGGCCGATGCTCTAACCACTGAAAACACCAGCCAAGACTTTAATGTTTCTTTCTTTCTTTTTTTTAATCCTCACCTGAGGATCTTTTCCCATTGATTTTATATAGAGTTGAAGGGAGGGAGGGAGGAAGAGAGAGAAAGAGAGAGACATCAATGTGAGAGAGACACATTGATTGGTTGCCTCCCGCACGTGTCCTGAGTAGGAACAGGGATCAAACTTGCAACCCAGATACATGCCCTTGACCGGGAGTCAAACCCACAACTCTTCAGTGCGTGGGCCAGCTATCTAAGCATGGAGCCACACTGGCCAGGCTATAATGTATTCTTAATATCAACCATATCAAATAGAAACTATTATTTTCTCCATTTTACAAATTTTAAAACTAAGGCTCAAAGATGTTAAATGACTTGTTCATGGTCACAAATCTAGTGAGCAGTGGAGACCAGGTTCAGCGTGCCACAGCAATGCCGCTTCTTTAGCAACCACAAAAGCTCGTGGGTACAGCACACATTGACTGACCTCACAGAGAAGTGGCTTCAACTGACCTGGGCTGGACTCGGCTCAGCTAGCCTCGGCTTCTCACATGCCTGGGGTTCAGCAGGTTGTTGGCAGATCCAGGAGGACCGCAGGTGGGATAAGTGGGCAGTTTGATTGGCATAAATGGGACAATTCGGCTCTAGGTATCTCGTCCTCTCGCACTGTCTCGGCCATATCAGAAGAGCAAGAGAGAGAGCCCAAGGCGTAAGCATTTTTCAAGCCTCGGTGTCGTGTTTGCTGGCATCTCGTTGGCTGAAACATTCACACGGCCGAGCCCAGAGTGGGGAGGGCACTGCACGTTACCTAGCAGAGGGCACAGATACTGCAGAAGTCAGCCTGTCACAGAAGCCCAGACTGCCGCACCCCAGAGCCTGCCACTTTGTGATTTTCCTCCACCATCTCTGTAAATAAGAGTGTGGAGCCTGGCCAGTGTGGCTCAGTGGTGGGTGTTGGCCCATGAACAAGGAGGTTACGGTTTGATTCCTGGTCAGGACACGTGCCTGGGTGGTAGGGTTGCAGGGACTCAATCCCAAGTAGGAGGCATGTAGGAGGCAGCCGATCAATGATTGTCTCTCATCATCAATGTTTCTATCCCTCTCCCTTCCTCTCTCTGAAATCAATAATTTTTTAAAAATCATATTTTTAAAAAAGAGTGTAGAAATACACATACAAATATGAACAGGACCTCCCATGGGAGATTGCTGTTGTCATGCCAGGCGGAACCACGTAGTACGACATACAGACCAGGAATGAGCTGTTTAACCAAAAGGCTCCTTCAAGAGAGAATATGCAGCGATCAGGCATGAGTGCCCTGCCTAGTCACCACCAGACACGGGACCTTGCGCAAGATACACTCTCTGCACCTCCATTTCCTCACTTGTAAATGGACGTAATCATAGTATCTCCTTAGTAAGGTTTTGTCAGGAGCAAAGGAAATGATAGATGTAAAGTACTCAAAACTGCCAGGCACGTGGCATGTGCTCCACAAAGGTGAGCAGGGACAGACTCTGCAAGCATTTATTGAACAAGGTCCCCGGGGCTGAGGAGAAGGCGGCTGTAAGTCGCTTGGACTCTATCGCCAGGTGAGAACACCTCTTTCTCCTCCTCTTGGCATCTGCAGCCCGTGAGCCAGGGGCAGTCGGTTAGAGACTGGAAAGGAGGCTCCCTGGGACCAAGCAGCCTGCTCTCCGCCTGCCCTGCTGTGACTCTAACATCTCTGTTCTTCTCCTCAGCATGTTTGGTATGGCCTACCTCATCTGCAACAGGAATGAGGCTTACCCTCTGCTCGGTAGGTAGTGGGCCTTGATTTCTAAACTCCCCTAGTGAACTATAACAACACATGCAGAACAGTGCGCCAATGCTAAGTCTGCGGCATCATGAATTATCACCAATGAACCCCTGATCACTATCCAGGCCAACTAAGAAAAAGAGCAGTGTTCAGGGCACCCTACGTGCTTGGTCTCTCCCTCCCCACAAAGACCCTGACACCCTCCTCCCCAAAGACTCTGACACCCTTCCTCCCCCAATGACCCTGACACCTTCCTCCCCCAAAGGCCCTGACACCCTCCTCTCCACAAAGACCCTGACACCCTCCCCCTGCCCCCAAAAGACCCTGACACCCTCCATTTCTTAGGCCGTTTTTAAAAATCATGTTGATGAAACGATGTATCATATAATTACACGTGCCTTCTGTTAATCAATGGAAAACAAGACTGGCCTTCCACAGGGAGCTGGCCAGAAAAGGTTTGGCCCCAAATGAGCCTTCAGCTCTTTTGACAGGATGTGCTCGCTCCCTTGGCATTTCAGTCCTGCCTGTTCCTTCCCGTCCAGGTTTCAAAGGCTGTGGCCTACTTTCAGATTTTAATCTGGGCACCCCGTTACATATATGTAAAAACACACCAAGTAATAGTGACAGGGCTGCAACCCAAGCTGACTTCGATTTTCTTCTTTTTCTTTTCTACATTTTGCATACTTTCTACAGTGAACATTTGTTACATGAAGAATAAAAAACCCTAACACTTATTTTTACTAAAAATTTGGGTTGTTCTTAGGAATAAGTCTACATGCTTTTTTAAAGTAAGTTGAATTTTCTTATCACTGATAATCCTTCTAGTAGCCCTGAGATAAGTATAATTTCTCACTCACAGAGAGCAAGTTTCCTTCGCAGATTGGAAACAAATTATTGGAAATAAAATATTATATCCATAATCATTCAATATAGAAACCCTAACTATAATAAATGTATTTCTTAGTGTAATAATCTTTAGATGACTTCTACTGTGTTATAGCAAAAAAAGGAAAAGGGAGGGAAAACAAGAACTGAAGTCAGCGATCCCTGGTTTCATTCCTGGCTGTGCGATTCCAGCGCACCTCACTATCCTGCACTAAAATTCAATGGACGTTTTAATGCGCATTATAAGAGTTGCATATATAATGTGCATTATTGGGAATCACAACTGGAAAGCTCTAGAAAAGATGTTAAAACATTTCAAAGTGTGCAGAACCTCACGAGAGTCTGTGAAAGATGCCGTGGAAACCCCAAAGGTGTCCTTAGGTGTCGTGTCACTATGTGCTTCTTATGTCTCTCCACTATTTTATGTTGACTGGGTTCGCTCTCTTTTTAAAAAAATAAAAATGACAGGACGTGAGAAGGAGCTGAAATACTTTAGGTGCAATATGAAGGAATTTCTGACGTCCAACTGCAGCCGCATCCTCATGTACGAAGGCTTGTCCGGCTACGGGAAAAGCCAGATACTCATGGAGATTGAGTACCTGTCCCAAGGTGAGAACCACAGGTGAGTGTCTGGCGATGAGCGTTTATTTCTTGTCCACCCAGAGAATCCTGATGTCCTTAAAAGTTTCACCTCTTTTAAAGTCCCTCTCCTTTATATAATTTGCATCATGTAAATTACACACCACCTGTCCATTACGGGTGCCATGCACCCTTGTGCTAAATAAATAAATAATGATAATCATATTGAACCAAGACAATGAGAAGCCTGCCGACCCCCGGAGACCCTGATTGCATGCCAGGTGGAGCTTGGATATCATATGTTAGAGCTTCCTGGTTAAGGCCAGTGTGCAGGCAGGTGGAGAGCAGCTGGAAGAGGTGGAGGCCAGGCTAGGGTGGGTGTGCAGGACAAGCACATACATTTATCCAGCCGGCTGACAGTCATGGGTTCACACCATTCAGCTCTGTCCAGGAGTGGGGGCGACAATGACAGGCCTCTGCATTTTCCTTGGGAAGGCAAAGCTAGTGTATTGACCTCATATTGCTTGCCTCCTCTCATAGCGTGAATGTCATGAGGGCTCTCTGTGGGACAACCCACCGAGTACCCTCACTGTGGTCAGCATGGGGTTCAGTAGCAGTGATGGTGACCACATGCCGAGGTCTCGCTGCTTCCACCACCCAACCTGAAGGCTTTAAGGGGAAAATGCTTAGTGGCCTTACATTATTTTTAGCTGTACTTCTACTCTTTTTAATGTCAGGCCTGAGAGAGGCCTGTTTTAAAATATCTTTAACATTGTTAAGGAGATAATTCATAACAATCAGAAGACATTCATTCATTCATTCCATTACTGAGTTAGTACTGAGTTACTACTATGCTTCAGGAACTGTTAAGTTCTGTCTCCACTTGCGAGAGCTCCTGTAACAAAGTACCACAAACTGGATGGCTCACCAACAGAAATCTATCCTCTCTCGTTACTGGAAGCTGGAAGTCTGAGAGCAAGGTGTCAGCAGGGTCGGTTCCTTCTCAGAGCCATGAGGGACAACCTGTCTGTGCTTCTCCCCTGGCTTCTGGTGCAATTATTGGTGCCTTGGCTTATGGAAACATCACCCCAACCTCTGCCTTCATCGTCGCATGATATTCTCCCTGTCTCCAAATTTCCCCTTATGAAGACACAGTCATATTGGATTAGGGGCCCACCCTGCTCCAGCCAGACCTTGTCTTAATTTCATTACATCTACAATGACCCTGTTGCCAAACAAGGTCACATTGTGAGGTACGGAGGTTAAGACTCAGCATATGGATTTGGGTGGGGCGTGAGTAAACCCATAACAAGTGCCGATGCCCCGAAGATGAAGGATATCTGATTCCCGCCCTGTGGGAGCTCTCACAGAAGAGAGATGACAATCGAAATGGGATGTGGAAAGGACAATGACAGAGGCATCCTAGGGAGTGTGGCGGGAGCTGAGGGAGAGGCCTGTGTGACCCAAACTTGGGACATCAGGGAAGAGTGCCGGAGGCTGCACCTGAACTGAGATGCACAGATGAGCGGGAAGCGAGGACTGGGAGGCGCTGTGGGACGTGATCACGCTCCAGCTGGGGAGACACGGAAGCGAAGGCCTGGAGAGAGTAGATGGTCCTGTGCTGTCTGTTAGTGGTGGAGGATAGGCTGCTGAACAGAGTGGCAAGAAAGCACATATGAGGCCTTGGAGAGTCTTGTATGTCACAGAGAGGACAGACCTAGCCCTTAGAGCAGCGGTTCTCAACCTGTGGGTCGCGACCCCTTTGGGGGTCGAACGACCCTTTCACAGGGGTCGCCTAAGACCATGGGAAAACACATATATAATTACATATTGTTTTTGTGATTAATCACTATACTTTAATTATGTTTAATTTGTAACAATGAAATTGGGGGTCACCACAACATGAAGAACTGTATTAAAGGGTCGTGGCATTAGGAAGGTTGAGAACCACTGCCTTAGAGGATGGGAGCCACAGAAAAATCCTAAGTGGGAGAGAAGATTTGCATCTATCTAGAAACATTAGCCTCTGTGAATATAATGCATTCAGTGTCATGATGCCAGGCAGGGCAAGAGGCATGCCACTGGGTAGCACTGGTGAGAGGATGAGGGCATGCACCAAGGTGGAGGTGGTGGGCCTGGGGAAGAAGGCAAACCGACCTGGGCTTAGGAACCCAGTGGATCAGGCCAAGTATCTGAAGCAGAATTAAGAAAGGCTTGCAGATGGCTTAGGGAGTTGCTGGTAGGACAACTGAATATGAAGAGTCAGAGCTTGCCTTCAACCTTTATTAATTTCCTAAAATATATTTAAGCTCGGCTGGTGTTGCTCAGTGGTTGAGCACTGACCCCTGAACCAGGAGGTCACAGTTTGGTTCAATTCCTGATCAGGACACATGCCCTGATTGTGGGGAGAGGGGGACATGTAGGAGGCAGCCGATCAATGATTCTCTTTCCTCATTGATGTTTTTATCTCTCTCTCCCTTCCTCTCTCTAAAATCAATAGAAACATATTTAAAATATGTATGTATTTTAAAACTCTCTTCTGATTCTTGACTTTCTTATAAACAGGACTATTGCTATTGCCTTGACTAAGATCAGCTTCCATCAAACTTTTTATACCATCCAGATACTCATGGCCAATGTCTTAGGTCTGGATGCTTGTAAACACTACAAAGAACGACAGACCAACATTGAAAATAAAGTCAAGACACTGTTGGATGAGAAATTCCATTGTATCTTTAATGACATTTTCCATGTCCAGGTAACTACCTAGTGTAAGACTTCCTCAAGAAATAGTGATGGGGCAGGTGAAGCAATTCTTCACCGATTCTTTGTGACCTGGCATCTCTTTGACTTGTGATACCCTTTTCTGTTCTCACCTGGAGAATCTGTGTGGTGAGGAAGTGCCTCCCAATCTTCCCTGAATGAGCATTCCCCTTACTGAGACATAGTGGAGGTGTCTAGAAATGTCACACTCAAGAAAATCCAAATGCTACCTGTTGGTTCGTTTTTCTTCACCTTTCTATCAAAGCTGTGCAATCCTAGCCCACGCCTCTGCTCCAACGGTGCCTGCCAGTGCAGGACCGAGTGTGCCCTGTTCGTTCCTGTATCTACTAGATCCAGTGACAAAGGGTATTAAAGCTGGAGAGGACATTATGGATTATCTAACACATGAGGATTTGAAGGCACATAACAGTGAAGTGATTTGCCCAAAGTCACACAGCTAGTGGCTCCCTTTGCTGTTTCCCATAGTTAATGTTCGAATTATTCTTCACACAGTTCCCTACCTCACGAGAGGTGTCCAAGATGAGCATCTTGAGAAAGCAAAAGCAGCTGGAAGCATTGTTTATGAAGATCTTGGAGAAAGTAAGAACATCTGCAGGTCAAGTAATGGGGGGAGGAAAACTGGGCATCGCATCACAGAGCTGGGCGACCTGAGGGGCAGGAAGCTTTGAATTGTGGGAAACCTGGTATCCTAAAGTTTTTCTTTCTCCTCCATCCTTCCAAACTTTGAGCTCAGAGTCCATTTAGAATGTAGCCCCAGGCTGCCCCCCTCTCACTGCCCCAGGCTGTGAGTTCAGATTATGCTAAACTTGAACATAGTCCCTTAACATTATTCCTGGGCCTCTCCTTAAAACTACCCTCTTGGTTTCCCATCCGTAAGAGATGCAGTACATGTGAGTGGCTTGTATGTAGCCTCTGCAGTAGACTACCAAGGGTGGAACCTCAAGCAAGTGACTTAACCTGCCTATGCACGTGTAATATGGGGAAACAGTCGTACCTAGTCCCAGGGTTGTAAGGCTGAAATGAAACACTCAACCAGTGTTAGTGCTCTCTGTATGCTGATGGTCACCAAATCTATATTCTAGTTCCCACCACCCTCCCAAGTTCCAGACCACATTTCCAAGGACGTATATTACACAAGGATGTAGTAACTCCCACTCATTTCAGTGGCTAGTAGTAAATTTATTTGTTTCCTACTTCAATGCCCTTTCTTCCTCATTCTGATCCTGATCCTTGATTAGCTCATGGTAAATTCATTCATGCATCGTTTACTCCTTTCTTCTTTGCTCCCCTCCTAACCAGTTGCCACATCCACACGTCTACTCAGTTGCTAGATCCTCCTATTTCTCCGTTGGGTGGTCTCTGGAATCCCCCATGCTCTGCCCCCTGCTGTATCGGGCTCCTTCTGGACCATTGTCATAGCTTTCCAACCAATCTCTGCACCTCACACCTCTTTCACCCCAATTCATCCTCCATATAAGTGCCAGAGTATATGCAAATCCAATCATATACACTTCATACTCTCTGAGTAATTCCCATTGCTAAGGAGATAAAAACCAATATTATGTATATTTTAACCTGGAGAAATGCTACTCATCCTTCAGTGTCACCTCTTTGGTGACAACTTCCCAAATCACTAGGCATGACTAACGCCTCTTCTACCTGCTTCTGTGGCTCTTTGAACGTATTTCTGGTTGAACTTTCCCCACTGTGTTTGTGAGCCTCTAGGGACGGGAGTCTCTTGCTCATGGCTACAGCACTATTGGCCAGCATTGTTTCTGGCACATAATAACTGATCACTAGCATAGAATACATGTGGCATTGAATCAGGTTTACAATTCAACACCCTCCTTCTCTATCCAGGCAAATAAGCTAGGCAGTCTGGGTAGTTTCTGATACCAGACTTTGGACCAGGTACATCACCAGTATCCAGGAAGCTTCTTAGAAAAGACAGATCTACGAGTCCTACCCCCAAAGATCCAGCAGGGCTTGGGTTGGGCTTAGGGATCTGTTCAGCTTTGTGCCTTTGTTTTAAAACTTCTCAATTGGTTCTAATGCGCAGTTTAGTTTGGAAACTACCACTAAAGATGTGCTTTCACTGTAGGCTGTGATGACAATCTTTGTATCGGTTACTCTGTGGCAGTGGTTCTCAACCTTCTGGCCTTTTAAATACAGTTCCTCATGTTGTGACCCAACCATAAAATTATTTTCGTTGCTACTTCATAACTGTAATGTTGCTACTGTTATGAATCATAATGTAAATATCTGATATGCAGGATGGTCTTAGATGACCCCTGTGAAAGGGTCGTTGGACCGCCAAAGGGGTCACGACCCACAGGTTGAGAACCGCTGCTCTGTGGCCTTGGCAGGTCACCTAACCTGTCTGAATTTAACCTGTGCCTAAGGACACTCAGCAGTACCACCTCCCCTGAGCGTCCTGAGGACTCAGCCAGTTAGTTTATGTGAAGAGCGTGGGCATAGCATCCATGCTGCTTCTACTCACATTAGAAAATCCAATACACTGTCCTCGCTTTAAAATTGAAGAACTGGGGCCAGTGATGGACTCTCAAATTCATGCTGTTTTGTTTCCTACTCTACTCTCCTCGGTGCACAGATAACACTGACACCACCATTAATTAAATTTCTCTGGGTCAGTGAAGGGCTGTCAGAGTAAACTTGTTACGTGTGTGTGACAAGGCAGGTTATAATACTCCATATGAATGTCTGGGAGATCTGAAGTGTTAAAGTAGCCTTTGCTGATTATATATAGTCTAGAGGCCCAATGCATGAAATTCGTGCAAGAGTAGGCCTTCCTGCCCCAGGCTGCCGGCACCGACTTCCCTCTGGCACCCGGGACTTGGGCTTCCCTTAGGTCCCGGCTTTGTCCGGAAGGTCTTCTGGTCTAATTAGCATATTATGCTTTTATTATTATAGATCTTGATTTCAGAGAGGAAGGGAGAGGGAGAGAAAAATAGAAACATCAATGATGAGAAAGAATCATTGATTGGCTGCCTCCTACATACCTGCTACTGAGGATCCAGCCCGTAACTCGGGCGTGTGCTCTTAACCTGACCAGAATCAAACCTGAGACCTATCAGTCTGCAGGCCAACGCTCTATCCACTGAGCCAAACAGTCTAGGGCTGCTGCTTTTATTGAAAACATAGAGGAAAAGAATGGATAACCTCATCTCTTCTCACAAGGAACCACAAGAAGCTAACCCAGCCTGGGGCGGTGACGAGGGGCAGCTTGGGGCAGTGAGAGGGGCAGCTTGGGATTGTGAGAGGCGGGCAGGTTTGTCCCTACATCCCTCCCAGGCAGAAATGAGGGCCCACGAGGCGAGGGCTGACTCTAACTTGTGCCCCAGCACCTAGATGGCGCCTGACCCTCACAGGTACCCAACTGATGCTAGTGAGCAAATAAATAATGCAGACCAGGCAGGGAAAGTCTGCACAGAAGAGGGTTATGGGATCTGTCTTTAGTGTGACCCACGCAGAGTTCCAGCTGGAGCAGCAGCAGGTGCCGGCGAGCGCAGCCTCTGCAGCACCCAGCCTGTGCTTTTGGCCAGTGCGTGTGGCCGGTGCGTGCGGCCGGTGCTTGTGGCCGGTGCGTGCGGCCGGTGTGTGCGGCCGGCCGGTGTGTGCTGCATATGCATGGGTGGAATGAGTGCCAAGTCGATATCCCCGAGAGGCTTCATTTTCCAATAGATTAAAATGACGTGTAGTAAAAGATGCTTATTTTATGGAATGGGTGCTTTTACTGGGCCACAGTCCCATCTCCCCTACAAATTTGTATTATCTTTGCACAAAGGTTTGCCCAAGTAAGAGTCCATTCCAGCCAGCTCTCTCCAATTTGCCACAAATTCCAAGTTAGTGGCATCTGAATTCAGCTTTGTTGGGAAGAAAATATTTAATGCAGCCCCACACAACCCAGGGGTCCTCACGCAGACCCACACGTGGATAAAACCCCGAAGTCCCACAGCATTTGTCTTCCTGTTTCTGTACCTTGTCCAGACAGTGAAACAGGAAAGAGTTATTTTCATCATCGATGAGGCCCAGTTTGTGGACAAGACCTCCTGGGCCTTTCTGGAGAAGCTTATCCAGAACGTCCCGATCTTCATCATCATGTCCCTGTCTCCGTTCCTCGACGTGCCCTGTGAAGCTGCCAGCGCCATAATAAAGAACAGGAACACCACCTACATCACCATCGGCGCCGTGCAGCCCAGCGACATCCGCAACAAGGTCTGCCTGGACCTCAATGTCAAGGGCATCCCCAAAGAACTGGACTTGTGAGTAACCTGTTCTGTCCTGAAAGGCATCTGCATTCACTACGCAGGTCCAGACCTCACCAGAGTCCTTAAGATGCGGCTTAAAGTGACTATTTCAGCGTTCTTGCTGGGCCACCTTTCAAAGGGGCCATCCCTCAGGCTGGTAGGGATGCTGTCCTCCTTTCCTTGTTATAGTCCCTGTGGTGCCTGCTCAGACTGCGTGGGAACATCAATTTGTTTCCCTTTCATCTTGCTGGACGTGAGTTCTACTCTAATCTAGTTTTAGGACATTGTCATGAGCAAGTGACTCCAAAGTCAAAATGGTAAACATGAAAGACCACAACCTGCACCTAATTGAGGTCCTGCTCTGCAGGCAGCGGTGTGGCCTGGTGCTGGCTGTCTAGTCAGTGCCTCCTGAGCTGCTCACAAATAACACCTCGCCTTTAGCTGGCTGTTTGCAGCCCACCTGGTCTCTGCTGAAGTTCTTTCTAATGAGGACGTCTTGCTTCTGCAAGAAACATTGAAAATACAAACCAGAAATTAATGAAAATGGCCATTTATGAGGTGAGGAAGGGAAGCAAGACTGAGGATGTCCCTTATTTTATAGTTTTGGTTTTGGACAGATGATCAATGCTGTAGGTAATTAGACAAAAGAAAGAAAAGCCATTGAGACTAAGAAGAGATTATTTTCAAGTGATTGTGAAGACTCAAATATTGTTCCACCCAGAAAGGCGGCTCTTCCAGGTAAGTAGGTTGCCTTGTGTTCACTACAGGTACCTAGTGGAGGGAAGCTGTGGGATCCCCTTTTACTGCGAAGAATTGCTGAAAAACCTTGACCAGCACAGGGTGCTTGTTTTCCAACCGATGGAGTCTGAGGAAAAGGCAAACGTGACCTGGAATAACCTGTTCAGTGAGTCCCACAGCGACTTCTTCCCCTGTCCTTCTGCAGAGAGGGCAGCAAGAGTGGGCTTTTCCCTGGGCGGCTTCCACAAGGGACAGAGGGTTGGGGGAGTCCAGGACTGTGGGACCGGATACCTCTGACAGAGGGAGAACGTAGCATTTTCGAGTCCCAGAAGACAACATTACTAGGCAAGTTTACTATTCAGGCCTTGCCATTTCTGATATCTCTTTCTGATCCTAACCAAGTCACAAGTAGAGTACCGTCTCCTCATGAACGCATTGGCATCTGAGTGAGGGTATTGAACATGTGTAAAATATATGTTTTTTTTTAAGTCATTATTGTTGAGAGTATTACAATGTCCCCCTTTCTTCCCCACATTCTCCCCTCCCCTGTGCCCTTGCCCACCCCACCATAGGCCTTCACCACATTATTGTCTGTGTCCATAAGTGGTACATACATGCATATAAGATCTTTTCCTTCCTTCTGAGATTCGTCAGTCTGTTTCATGTTTCCATGCCTCTAGTTCTATTTTATTCATCAGTTTATTTTGTTCATTAGATTCTTTGTTCATTTATTTTGACTTTTTGATATCTATCAACTGTTGATAGATAAGTATCTATTGCCATTTTTTGGTTCATATTTTTCATCTTCTTCTCCTCTTCCTCCTCCTCCTCTTCCTCCTCCTCCTCTTCCTTCCTCCTCCTCCTTCTCCTCCTCCTCCTCCTCCTCCTCCTCCTCCTCCTCCTCCTCCTCCTCCTCTTCCTCCTCCTTACTCTTATTCTTATTCTTATTCTTATTCTTATTCTTATTCTTATTCAACATTTCATGTAATACTGGTTTGGTGGTGATGAACTTTAGCTTTTTCTTGCCTGTGAAGCTCTTTATTTGACATTCTAAATGACAGCTTTGCTGGCTAGAGTAATCTCGGTTGTAGGTCCTTGCTAGTCATCATTTTGAATATTTCTTGCCACTCCCTTCTGGTCTGCAAAGCTTTGGTTGAGAAATCAGCTGACAGTCTTATTAGTGCTCCCTCGTAGGTAACTAACTGCTTTTCTCTTGCTGCCTTTAAGATTTTCTTTGTCTTTAACCTTTGGCATTTTAATTATGATGTGTTTTGGTGTGGGCCTCTTTGGGTTCCTCTTGTTTAGGACTCTCTGAACTTCCTGGACTTGTATGTCTATTTCTCTCACCAGGTAGGGGAAGTTTTCTGTCATTATTTTTTCAAATAGGTTTGCAATCTCTTGCTCTCTCTCTCCTCCTTCTAGCACCCCCATGATGCAAATGTTAACAACTTGAAGTTGTCCCAGTGGCTCCTTATACTATCTTCATTTTTTAAATTCTTTTTGCTCTTCTGGATGGGTGTTTTTTGCTTCCTCATATTCCAATCACTGATTTGATTTTTTGCATACTCTATTCTACTGTTGATTCCCTACAAATTATTCTTCATTTCTGTTAGTGTATCCTTCGTTCCTGACTGGTCCTTTCTCATTTCTTTGATGTTCTCCCTAATGTCCTTGAAATTCTCACTAAAATCCTTGAAATTCTCACAAAGTCCCTTGAAGCGCTCATTAAGATCCTTGAGCATCCTTATAACCATTATTTTGAACTCTGTATCTAGTAGTTTGCTTGCTTCCATTTCATCGAGTTCCTTTTCTGGAGATTTCTTCTGTTCTTTCATTTGTGACATGTTTCTTTGTATCCACATTTTGGCTGCTTCCCTTGTGTTTGTTTCTTGTATTATGTAGAACTGCTATGTCTCTTGGAATTGGTAGAGGGGCTTTGTGAAGTATGTATCCTGTAGGACCCATGGATCAGCCCCTCCCCCCTCCCCCCCACCCATCACCTGAGCTGGGCACTCTAGGTGTGCCCTTGTTTGGGCTGTGTGCACTGTCTTACTGTGGTTAAGCCTTGATTGCTATTGATATCATTGGGAGGAATTGACCCCCAGGCCAATTGGCTGTGAGGGTCAGCTGTGATTATAGTGGAAGAGCTGCTGTGCAGGAGACACCCTTATGGAACAGGACTTGCTTCATTTGGGCTTTGGTGCTCACTGAGTCTTCCCCCTTGAGTATGTCACTTGTGAATATGTAGAGTTGTAATCTGGTGTGGTCTGAAGCTATCCACCTGGTGCACTGGCTCTAGGGCCTCCAGGGAGGTGTAAAATCAGCCACAGCCTGGGGTCAACTGGCAGGAGCTACAGAGAGATCTGCAGGTGGCTGCTACTTAGAAGTGTCAAGCTGTGAAGCAAGGCAGGCTGGTGCTAGTGCCAGGTCTTGAGGTTTTCATTGATAGGTTTGGGACATGCTGACACCAGGGCTGCTTGTTTGAGAGATTTTAGCAAAGTCTGAAGCCTGAACCAGGACAGGCCATTCATCTGTAAAAGTTGCTGCAAACAGCTTGGGTTAGACTGCAGATTGGATGGAGCAGGGTCTAAGGAAATCATCAATGTGGAACAAACAGTGTGGGCCATGCTGATAAAAACTCAGATATGGCTGCCAGTCTGCTCTGGGACAGGGGAGCTCCAGCACAGGAACAATGACCCCTGCGAGCACCATGGTCAGGGAGAAAGCAGCCTCCGAGTTCCTGCCCCAATGCCGGACAATCCAGTTCCTCCCCCTATGTCCCTGGCTCTCCCCCAGCTATTGCTCAGAGGAAGCAGACCATGTAAGGTCATGTACCAGCCCTCTAAGAGGATCTGCCTGGGGCTCCAGCAGCCTCTGTGTCACTCAGCCACAATCCCTGCTGGTTTTTACAGCCCTAAGTTATGGGGACTTCTCTTCCCAGCTCTTGAACCCTGGGCTGGGGGACTGGTGTGGTGCTGAGACCCCTTGATTCTCACAGGCCTCACAGGAGGCCTCTGCAGTGAAGATATCCCTCCCAATTAAACACACACACACACACACACACACACACCGCATGTCAGTGTCAACTAGCCCATTCTGCACCTCCACCCCTTCTACCAGTCTTGATGTACTTTCTTCTTTACTTCTATAGCTGTAGGAGTTTCATCCCACCAGATTTCAGGCAGTTCTAAATGATGGTTGTTTTGTATTTTAATTGTAATTTTGATGTGGTTGTGGGAGGCAGCAAGTACTGGCATTAACCTATGCCACCATCTTGGTTCTCTAAAATATATGATGTTATATACTACTAGAGGCCCGGTGCACAAAAACTTGTGCACTCGGGGGGGTCGGTGGGGGGGTCCCTCAGCCCGGCCTGTGCCCTCTCGCAGTCTGGGACCCCTTGGGGAATGGTCCTAAACTGGCAGTCAGACATCCTTCTGGCAGCCTGGGAGCCCATGGGGGATGTCCACTTCCCAGCGGGGAGCAGGCCTAAGCTGCAGTCGGACATCCTTAGCACTGCTGAGGAGGCAGGAGAGGCTCACACCACCACCGCTGTACTGGCAGCCATCAGCCTGGCTTGTGGCTGAGCAGAGCTCCCCCTGTGGGAGCGCACTGACCACCAGGGGGCAGCTCCTGCATTGAGCGTCTGCCCCCTGATGGTCAGTGTGTGTCATAGTGACCAGTCATTCCCAGTGGTTCTGCTGTTAGGGTCAATTTGTATATTACCCTTTTATTATATAGGATAGAGACCTGGAGCATGGGTGGGGGCCGGCTGGTTTGCCATGAAGGGTGTCCCAGGTCAGGGTGGGGGTCCCACTGGAGTGCCTGGCCAGCCTGGGTGAGTGGCCGATGGCTGTTTGCAGGCTGGCCACAGCCCCTTCAGTGTGGGGGTCCCCACTGGGGTGCCTGGCCAGCCTGGGTGAGGGGCTGAGGGCCGTTTTCAGGCTGGCCACACCCCCTTCGGGGTGGGGGGTCCTGCTGGGGTGCCTGGCCAGTCTGAGTGAGGGGCTGATAGCTGTTTGCAGGCTGGCCAAGCCCCCCAGTGGGGACCCTCACCCCATGAGGTGTGGCCAGTCTGGGTGAGGGCTGATAGCTGTTTGCAGGCTGGCCAAGCCCCCCAGCAGGGACCCTCACCCCATGAGGGTGTGGCTATCCTGGGTGAGGGGCTGATGGCTGTTTGCCGGCAGGCCACAGCCCCCAGCCACCCAAGCTCCCAGTGAAGGCTGGCTGGAAGCAGGTATCTGGGATTTATTTAGCTTCTATAATTGAAACTTTGTTGTCTTGAGCCGAGGCCACAGCCGGCCAGGGCAGGTGGGAAGCTTGGCTTCCTCCATCACTGGTGCAACCAAGCCTCCTGCTTGCTCCAGCTCCATGGCTGCCGGCCGCCATCTTGGTTGGGTTAATTTGCATATAGTCACTCTGATTGGTTGGTGGGCGTGGCTTGGGGCATAGCGTTGGTGCGGTCAATTTGCATGTTTCTCTTATTAGATTAGATAAGATACTTTGTGATAACCTTTGAATCAAATTTTTATAAAACTGCATGTACTTTCAATAGTTTTTGTTTGGGCGGGGAGGCAGGCAAGGAGATAAAACATCTTTTTTGTTGATGTTGTTAGTCCTCACCCAAGGATATTTTTTCCATTGATTTTTTTTTTAGAGAGAGAGGGAGGGAGGAGAGACAGAGAGAGAAAGAGAGATGTGAGAGAGACACATTGATTGGTTGACTCCCGCACTCTCCTCAACTACGGCTGGGGCAGAACTTGCAACCCAGGTACATATCCTTGACCAGGAATTGAACCAGTACCCTTTGGTACATGGGGCAATGCTCTAATCATTGAGCGATATTGGCCAAGGGCAGGACAAAACATCTTTTGAATAAATGTAGATTTTTCATATATCAGTTTTACTTAAAAACAATATTCCAAACTATTTGGTGAGCCAAGACACACATCTGCCTGTTCTTCCTTATGTGAGACCACCTCAAAGTGCATCAGAAAATCAGAATAATGACAGAACAATGACAACTTTTCTTGCCTTTTACCTCCTGATAGAGAATGTTGCTAAGCCAACAGAGCTGTTAAGACCATTTACTCTCGGTGATGATGGAGGTGAGGAAGTCTGCAAACTCGCTAGTGGTGTCAGATTGAAGAACTTGTCTCCACCAGCATCACTGAAAGGTAAAGACAACTTGACCCGGTGCTCATTCTCCAGAACCTGGGCACACTCTGCTTCCTCTAGGACAGTGATGGCGAACCTATGACACGCGTGTCAGAGGTGACATGCGAACTTATTTTTTTAGTTGATTTTTCTTTGTTAAATGGCATTTAAATATATAAAATAAATATCAAAAATATAAGTCTTTGTTTTACTGTGGTTGCAAAGATAAAAAAATTTCTATATGTGACACGGCACCAGAGTTAAGTTAGGGTTTTTCAAAATGCTGACACGCCGAGCTCAAAAGGTTCGCCATCACTGGGCTAGGACAAGGATCTGAAAATGAGATAAGATCGGCACCCTGGCGTGGCTGTCTTTGCATTGCCCTGAGTCAGGGAGGCTCCAGGAAGGTGGGACTTTTCTGCTTCTAATTAGGAGCCACCTCTCTCCTGTGCATATTCTGGAGTCTGATTTGAACAAAGTTTTCTTCAGCTGCACGCAAAGGACATTCTCAAACAGAAACCACGTAAGGAGAGAGCAAAGGTAATACTGAAACTTTTCTACCATCTGCTTTTGTAAGAGATGGCAAAGAGTAGAATTTATATCAGAGATGTGTTACTGTTCTTTTATTTATTTATTTTTATTTTTTTAATATATTTTATTGATTTTTTACAGAGAGGAAGGGAGAGGGATAGAGAGTTAGAAACATCGATGGGAGAGGAACATCGATCAGCTGCCTCCTGCACACTCCCTACTGGGGATGTGCCCGCAACCAAGGTACATGCCCTTGACAGAAATCGAACCTGGGACCCTTCAGTCCACAGGCCGACGCCCTATCCACTGAGCCAAACAAGTTAGGGCTGTTACTGTTCTTTTAAAGAAAAAGATTTTCCAGCCACGTCCTTGTATATCCTCAGCTCTGATTTATGCCAGCTGTAAGGAACTTTAAATGTTTCAAAGGATGACCCAGGGGTGCCTCAAGGTTCTCAACTTCCAAAAGAGCCTCTAGCTCATTTCTGTGTTTTCATTCACTGTGTCTACCAGCATAGGAAGGTGGCCTAGTCTGTGGACAAGTTGACAGGCTCTCATTTTGTCCCTGATGAGGGTGAGGAGGTGACATTCTGGTCTGATGTCCAGGAAGCCATGTGAGTTATGACACTGAGCTTAGAAGACAAGTTGGGATTGATGCTGAGAACCCTCGGACACTTTGTCGTGAACATAGAGATGGTCATGGAGTGTCACAAGGAAAAAAGAATCTCTGGGGAGGACAGAGGGAAGCCTGATTGCTAGGAGATCCCAGGAGAAAGCAGTCAGTGAAGAAGATAGAGGACCAGCTACAGAATACAGATGGCAGGCCTGTTCCTTCCGCCTGCTGTGGCCCATCCTTGTCACACTTTCACACAAAATCAGAACCTTGAAATCAGTCTGATCTTTGCCTGGCCTTCGTGCCATGCGTATTTTTAGACCATAGCATATGCATTTTCCATGCTCTCCGCGCCAGCGCTCGGTGAAGTAGGCACTAAGCAAACACTTCTTTGGACCTCACTTGGCGAGGTTTCTGTGAACAAGAGCTGTAGAGCAGGACAGCGGTCTGTCTCTAGAAAGGATTTGATAAAGACAGATGAGCAGTTCCCCACTGTGTGGCTTCTTGCACTTGCAGAAATCTCTCTGGTCCAGCTGGATAGCATGAGCCTCTCCCACCAGATGTTGGTAAGATGTGCGGCCATCATTGGCCTGACCTTTACTACGGAGTTGTTGTTCGAGATTCTCCCGTGTTGGAACATGAAGAGGATGATCAATGCCCTGGCGACTCTTGTGGAATCCAACATCTTTGATTGTTTCCGGAATGGCAAGGAGCTCCGGAAGGCTCTAAAGCAGAATTCCGCCTCGTTTGAGGTGCATCATCGCTCCTTGTCTCTGAAGCCCGTTGAAAGACAGGGTGAGTAGAGCCTGGGAGGAACCCATATTTCCTTAGTTAAAGGCACATCTGAATCAGAGCTGATCCACGGTAAGTAGCGGGACCAGGTTCGTATCCCCTGACCCCCATGTGGCTGAAAAACCCTCTCTGTTCTCTCTAGCTCACAGGGAGAGCGAAGTGCTTCATGAACAGGAGAGCGAGGTCATTGAGTGCCACATCATTCGGTTCTGCAGGCCGATGATGCAGAAAACAGCCTACGAGCTGTGGCTGAAGGACCAGAAGGTGGACATGCACTTGAAATGTGCCCGCTTCTTAGAAGAAAATGCCCACAGGTGCGACCAGTGCCACAGTGGGGACTTCATCCCCTATCACCATTTCACAGTGGACATTCGGCTCAACTCTTTGGACATGGACTCCATCAAGAAGATGGCCAAATCCCAGGGATTTAAAAGTAAACTTACTTCTTTCTTAATTAGCCCTAACCATTCCTGGAGAAGGTGAGGGTTTCAAGTCCCCCCTAGGGCGTGGGCACACTGAGTTATGAGACTGCAACAGCAGAGGGGCGGCCAGGGGAGCTGGAATATCTGTGTGGTAGAGTCTAGCATTCTAGCCGAACCAGTCTCCCTGCAAGAGAGACAGGTAGGTAGGATCAGGGTGTGGCCAGAGTTCAAACTGAAAAGTCCAAACGATAAAACAGACCCAGCTTCAGTCACACCAGGGATGGAACCCTAGGGGTGGGGCCTGACATGGGGAAGTGGGAGCAACAACAGGTCCCCGAGGAAGGTAAGAACATTGCTGTTTTGTTGGTGGAGTTTGAAACAAGGCTCCAGCTGAAGAAGATGTGTGGGAGAGAACTGTGCAGGGCCGAGCTGGTCAGGGCTCCAGAGAACAGAGCTTGGGCTCAGGGCTGGGATTCAAGGCCACTAGTGAAGCCAAACTGATAACACAAACCAGCCAAACATGTGGGAACACACAGTGGAGGATTCAGAGGTGGAGGCTTCATGGGCCCCGGAACTCAGCTCCCGCAGGCATGATGGGGTCAGACTTAGGGCAACAACGCCCACTCCAGCCCCCACTTGTGGGTAGGTAGCCCTGGCCGACGGCCACAATATTGGTGGCTAAATCTGCCTGGAAAAGCAGAGACCACAAGTAGAGGATTCCGATATTATACATATATTAAAAATTTGGAAGAAATGCATGTGAGGTGCCGAGCTCATAGTAGGAACAACATAAGTCCTTATTTTCATGTGTTCCCTATTTTATATGCATTGTCATTGGATCTTCATTTCAATGCTTAAAGGTGGAGGGTTATTTTCATTTTATACAGGAGGAAATTGAGGTTCTGGAAAATGAAAGGGCTTGTGTAATGCCACAGAACAAGGGGCAGAAGGTGTGCAGGAGGCAGCCGATCAATGATTCTCTCTCATCATTGATGTTCTATCTCTCCCTCCTTCCCTTCCTCTCTGAAATCAAGAAAAAAAATTATTATTTTTTTTTAAAGAGAAATCAGGTTAAGAGTTTTTGAGTCTATATATATTGAGTCTGTACATGAGGGTTTCAAGTCCCCATTTGGGCACAAAAATGATGAGCCTTTAGTAATCTCACCCCATTGGGACAAGAAAGATATCAAGGGAACATACACATAGCCGAATCTAGTGTTTAGTACTAGTATGTTACATCCCCACCCCCCCATGCATTACAGTTTTGAGAAATTGGAAATATGTCTTTAAATGACTATTATAAAAGTAGTATATGTGTAACATGATATTTAAATTGAAATTTGTACCAAGCACTAAAATACAATGGATGCTGCCAGCCAAAGTGAGGTAAATAGATGGAAAAACAGAATTTATGAAGGAAATAGCTGAGAATCAGTTACAATCTTGGAGCGTTCCTCCGGATCCAAGACATAAACACAAGGAAGAGTGTGGAGAGGGCCTGGATCTATAAAGAAATGTCCTTGGTGAGAACCCACGAGGTTCCCCATGTCATTATCTCAGCCCTAGTAAGGTGTCTTCCTTGGCATCAGTTCCAGGACACAGAGGACGAGGCCTACCACACCCTAGAGGGCTGGCGCAGCCTGTGTCCACACTGGGATTGCACTGCCCTCCCAGAATTTGGGAAAGGGTGTTGAGGGGTTTTCATGGCTCTGTAGTTAAGGGTAGATGAGATAAACAATTGAAAGTCGTTGGCATATGGATGGAATTTAAGTCAAGGGCAGATGAAATTACTGATAAAAAAAATTGGATGGAGAAGGGAATCCCGGCCCAAGCCCGGGCTTACCAACCTTTGGAATGTTGGCAGAGTCATAGGAGCCACCAGGGAGAGAAGCAAGGGAATGGGTGTCATCAAAACTAATTAGGGGAGTGGTCAATTGTATTGAAAAGGTTACAAAGATGTGACCTTTGCATTTAGCAACATGGTGGCCACTGGTAACCTTGACAAGAGCAGTTTAAGTGAAAGGATAGAGGCATCATTCGATTCCTTTAGCTCCCAGTCCCCTGAGATATATTAGATCGCAGTTTCAGAGCAGGGGGCAGGGAGGTGGGCAAACCAACCCTCTCTCATCTGATCAGGACCTTGACAGAGGTCGATGCGCACTCATTCTGTGGAAGCAGGGGCACAGAAGTCTTTCAGAAGAAGGTGATAACGAGGGGCTTCAACTGTCCTTTTATAAATTAAAAGATCTGCAGAGTAAAGCATTTGCCTGAAGCCAGCAGAATATGATCTGAGACAAGTCCCTTTCCTGATCTGGGAGTTTTCCTTCTCCCAAGATAGAGAAGTGGCTAGAATAAACAATCCTCATTTGTTTTCTGTTTTAAGGTCATCATGGAATTTTCTAACATATTTAAGTTAGGCTGGACTGAAGGTTTTTTGTGTTGTTGTTTTTTTAATCCTCACCAGAGGATATGTTTATTGATTTTAGAGAAGAGAGGGAGGGAGAGAGAGAGAGGCATTGATGTGAGAAACATTGATCAGTTGCCTCTTGTACTCACCCCAACAAAGGATCAAACCCACAGCCTAGACATGTGCCCTGACTGGGAATCAAACCCGAAACCTTTTGGTGAATAGGATGATGCTCCAACCAATTGAGCCACTTGGCCCGGGGGTGACTGAAAGTTTGAAGTCAAGGTTTCCTGCCCCTTATAACCAAACACCAGACATCTGTGCCGGGCAGAAGCGTTCAGTGACCCATACAACTCGTTTGTTTCTTTTCTAGCTGAAGAAGACAAATTTTGCAAAGTGGAGAGTCTGAGAAAGTCTGAGATACTTCCAGAATATGCCAGGTACAGGCATGTATATACGTGTTTAGGGGGTACAGCATAGACGACTGTCATTCAGTTCCGAAGACTGCTAGAGTCATCCGTCTGGCCAGTACCTCTGGCCTCTGAGGCAAAGTGGAGAAAGGTTGGAGGTGTGCGGGGGAGTTTGGTCAGTTGGATCTACATTAGTTTTTCTTATCTTGTTCTTTTCTTAGTCTGTAAAGATGTTTTCACTTCAAAAGCTATACTGGTCCTCGCTGGTGTTGCTCAGTGTTTAGAGTGTCTGCCTGAGGCCTGAAGGGTCTCAGGTTCCATTCTAGTCAAGGGCACCTACCTGGGTTGCAGGCTCAATCCCTGGCCCTAGTCGGGGAGCAACCAATTCTTGTGTCTCTCTCACATAGATGTTTCTCTCTCTGTCTCTCCCCTTCCCTTCCACTCTCTCTAAAAATCAATGGAAAAATATCCTTGGGTGAGGATGAACGACAACAACAAAAGCTATACTGTGTCTGCGTGTAATTCCTCCTCTTATTTCTGCATTTGGACAGTTTCGAAGAAATAAAAGAAAGGATCCTGAATTTCTTTGACATCATTATAGCAAAAATGAGGCCGTCTCAGGAAGACATCATCCCCTTGGAGTCGTGCCAGTGCGAGGAGATCCTGGAAGTGGCCGTCGTGCCGCTGGCCTACCATTTTCTGGCTCTGGGAGAGAACAGCAAAGCCTTGTATTACTTCCTCGAGGCCGCATCCGCGCATCTCATCTTGGAGGATAACTACATGGTAAGCTGCTCCCACGCAGCTCTCCTCCAGGAGCCTGAGGCAGCGGAGTTGGAGCAGGGGGGAGCACAGCGCTTCGTTCCTCATGTTCCTGCTACCCACCAGCACACCTTCCTTTGACAATCAATTGCTGACAGGAAATTCCAATCGATGTGTCTCTCTCACACTGATGTTTCTCTCTGTCTTTCCCTTTCTCTTCCGCTCTCTCTAAAAATCAATGGAAAAGTAATCTCAGGTGAGGATTAAAAAAAAAAGGTGAGGACAAATTGTGAACAGCATATGCGTCATTTGTAGAAACCTGCCGTGAATTGTGTCCCTATATTTGGGGAGGGAGGGCATATGTCATTCCCTGACGTCTCTGCCTCAGACTCCCCTGCTCGGCCAGCTTCACAGACCTGAGGAGCATGGCCTGCCCCAGAGCCTACAGCCAGCAGCCAGCCTCTGCCTCAGACTCCCCTGCCCTGGCCCCCAGGTGGCCTGCCCCAGAGCTTACAGCCAGCAGCCAGCCGGGGTCTGCCACCGAAGGCCAACCAACCCTCGCACCTTAGATTTGCATAACATTTAAAATAAAACCCTTCCCAACGTCAGGAAGCCCCAGTTCTCTCAGGCATGTATGTTAAGAATGAAAGTCTTCTTGGCACATTTGATACACATATGTAGGCCACGGGGACAGGGCCAGTGAGTCCCAGGAAGACAAGGTTTTGGGAGTCTTGGGGCCAACTTGCTAAACCTGTAGGGAGTGAAATGCCAGGGAGACAAGGATAGGATGCTGAGCTCAGAGCAAGGTTCCAGAATGTGCCATTGGCACCCTTCTCTCCCAAAGTCTGGTAAGACCAGGACTGGCCACAAACTCATGTCTCCCTCCTGCCTCCCACTCGTGTCCCTTGGGTTGCAGGAGACGTGGGGAGAGGAGCTCTAGTGCTTCACCTCTTCAGTCTGACCTTGCCTTGGAGGTCATATGTGCCAGGACGCCCTGCCTCACAAAGTCATAAGAGGTTGAGGATGAAGTGAGGAGCGTTGCGCAGGGCCTTTCCTTCCTCTTCCATTTCCCCAAAGATGGCCCTGGAAAGGGACAGGGGATGAGGCATAACAGGTCCCAACAGCAGAGATCAGCTTCTCGTAGGTGTGGGGCTGTGTCAGGGCCATGAATGTGTTGTTGGAAATAAGGGAGGTTGGGGATGGAATTACTCAAAGGAGAAATTTCAGGTAAGGGGACTGATGTGACAACATGAAGATGTGGAGATTTCGAGATTCACCCTCTAGAAGGAGTGATCCAGTGGACAGAGATAGGCATGAAAGTGGCCCCTGTCTTCAGCCGGTGTTACTCATCCTGTTCCTGTCTAGACTTTGGAGGCCCTGTCTAATCAGGAGTTGGGGTGGAGGCGGAGGGGAGACCTGAAGTGGCCCCCGGTTCCCCTCCTTCAGTGGAGTCTGGGGCGATGGCCCTTCTGTGGTCTGGGTCTCTGCTGACTCAGCACCTCTGATCTTTGCAGGCATACACATATTTGAATGAGGGAGAGAGGTTGCTGAAAATCCTCAAGAAAGAAAAGTCTTGGAGTCATACTTTTGAGTCTGCCATCTTCTATGGCCTCAAAGGTCAGGTAAGAAACCATTAAAAACACAATTTTTCTGTGATTTTCCATTGGGGCTGTACATAGAAGAAGTAGACACCACCCCTGTACTTTGTACATCCTCCCCCATCCTCTACCCCAGTTCCTTTTCCAAGACTCCAGAACCCCAAGCGCCAGGACTCAAACCTCCTCACTGTCACTTGCCAGCAGCAAGGTCTTCCTCGTCTTTCTTGACATTGTTATGAAATGTCCTAACAGACCCCCAAAATGGGCATGAATGGCTAAACATTTTCTCCAAGGTAGAGGATTCACACCAAAAACGCTAAATGCTAGTCATTCCACCATCCTTCCACGCACACATCCAGGAAACACCACTATGCACGGGGCGGTTGCTCCGGGCCATAATTTACCGT
Organism: Myotis yumanensis; assembly: GCF_028538775.1. Lineage (NCBI taxonomy): Eukaryota > Metazoa > Chordata > Mammalia > Chiroptera > Vespertilionidae > Myotis > Myotis yumanensis. The sequence continues at coordinate 39,989,780 of NW_027223768.1, forward strand.
CTTCTGTTAAAATTCCAAAAGGCTGTCTTGTTGGAACACACCAACTAAGACCAGAATCACTGCTTTCCCTCCTTTCCTGTAGGTCTGTTTTAACATGGGCCAGATGGTACTTGCCAAGAAAATGCTGAAGAAGTCGCTGAAGCTCCTCAACCGAACTTTCCCTTTCAGCTTCATCTCCATGTTTTTCTATATCCATGTTGAGAAAGACAAATATCATCGTTATACGAATCAGCAGACCCCAGGGAGCTCTCCTCCAGGGTAAGGGGAGGAGCCGGGAGAGCTGGGTTCTCGTCTCACTCCCCGAGGAGGGAGATCTACACATGCACCAGCGGTCAGACCCCAGAACAGTTGTGGAGGCCGGACCTCTGAGATTGGGGTGCCAGCATGCTCGGGCAAGGGCCTTCTTGGGGTCACAAACTTCTCATTGTGCCCCTATGTGGTGGAAGGGGCTGAGGGGCTCTGTGGAGCTCATAATAACACAACCCCCTGCAGAAAGGCTCCACCCGCATGACCTGATCACCTGCTCATGTCATCACTTTTGGGGATTCAGTTTCAGCAGATGAATTTAGGGGGATGCATACAGACCATGGCAGAATGCAGTTGTTAAAATTAGGCAGTTCCTCCACTGACTGAGGCTCAGCCGCTGAGAGTAGCGTGCAGTGGAGGAAATGACACGCTGGAAGGCTGGGGTGGAGGGGGACGAGTGTGGGTCTTAGCTGTGTGACTCTGAGGCTCACCTCTGCTTCTGTAAAATGGGGTTAATTACGGTCACACCTTGGTTCTCGAATGTCTCCCATCTCGAACAACTTGCTTTTCAACCCGACAACCCTTTCAGGCTGATACCTATGTATCAGTCACGTGTCTCTCAGAGGAGAGAATGTGCGAGTATGAAAGAGTGTATTCCATCCACCCTTCCATTTAGTTTACTGATAAATCTCGTGTTGTTAACATCTCAGGAAATTGTGCTGTGAAAATTTGTGTGTTTTCTTGTTGCTTATTATTATTAAATACGTACAGTAAGTCTCCAGGGGTCCTGAGAAGGTTAGTGACAGCAGCAAAGTGAAAGGAAAACTGTGATAACAATGATAGAGCTTAGACATGCACTGCGTATTGGAAGGTTAAAGCAGGGACTCATTCAGGGTCTGTAACAGATGAATTCAGTCACATTATTTCTAATGTGGTGAAAATGCTTCGGTTTTCGAACAAATCGCTTCTTAAACAGCCTTCTGGGATGAATGAGGTTTGAGAACTGAGGTTCCACCGTACTCCATCCACCCTTCCATACATGGTTGTCATCAGAATCAAATGTGGTTAAATGATAAAAGGTGTTTTCTTAAGTAGCTTCACTTAAATGCCAATGACCGGACTGCTGATTTATATAAATAATCTTAATCCTCACAAGGTTGGTATTCTAGTCCCTTTTTGAGGCGAAGAACATGTGTTCAGAAAACTGACGTGCTGCTGGCGAGGGGCGGCCGGGGCCTGTGCTCCCTGCAGCGAGGGGCAGTGCTGACCCCCTCCTGGGTGACCGCCTCCCGTCCTTCCTCTCCCAGGAAGAAGCAGCTGGCGGAACTGCACCTGCAGGTCAACTGCTTCTCCCTGCTGTGGAAGATCTACAGCTTGAACTACTTTTTTCACTACAAGTACTACGCCTACCTGGCAGCTCTGATGGAAATGAACACTGCCCTGGAAACACAAGATGACTTCCAGGTAGGGGGCTTCTGTAGCTGCTTTGTAAATTTCTGCATCTCATTTGGCGAGACCAGCCTGGCAAGAGCCATTCGGGTCTCAGAATCACAAGGACCAATACCAGCCTCCCACACGCCTGCTCTGAGGCCAGCGGGTCAGCACTCTGGTCCCAGGTTCCTTACACACCTCATGATTCTCAAGGGCCTCAAAGAGCTTTGATTTCAATGGGCTGTATCTATGATGTTATGATATAAAAAACAAAAACATATTTAAAATATTTGTAAAATAATAAATCCATTACATATTCATACAATTAACATTTCCATAGGGGGGGAAACTATTTCTCTAAACAAAAAATTTAATGAGAAGAGTGGCATGCGCTAAGTTTTTGCAAATACCCTAATGCCTGACTTCCTGGAAGACAGATTCTCACTCGGCTTGTTGCAGAATTTACCAGGCGGCCGGAAAACACACACCGGGTGCTCAGAAGATGCAGGAAAACCCTTTATTTGCAGATGTACTAGGACGGTGACTCGGGGGAGTCCCTTTCCAAAGCCTGAGCACCGGATGTGGAGGGTCTCTCCCGTTTATCCCCTGGGTTTCTGTCTCCCCAAACACAGACCAGGCTTCCGGATTTTTCTCGGGCTTTGCAGTCCTCTGTGGGTTGGGGTGGGGGAGGTGAGGTTACACCCAAAGGCCTGGCCTGGGGGTGCCAGTGACCTCCCCGGGCTAAGCTGTTAGATCCTTGGTTTGTGGCCCTTGTGAACTGGGAGTATTTAGGGAAACAGATTATTGCCTGAGGAAGGGGCAGTGACTTAATTATAGGCTAACCATGTGCATCAGGATACTGGTTACTGGCACAGACTCAGATTGCTAGCGCCGCCCCTCCCCTCCCCCCCAGGTTGTCCCCTATACTCCCTCTCAAGCTCCCACTTTGCTCTCTCACACCGCTCTCCCCTGGAAAACACTATGTACCTGTGAGAGAATGAGGGTGAAAAAGGAAAGTGCCAAATCATGACTCAAGTGTATAAGACTTTACCAACTCACTAGTTAATGAGAGAACTAGTAAAAGTTACCACTGGGTCCAAGGAGAATTCCATTTATGAGCGGATGCAAAACAGCTCATCAAAGGGCAATAGTCACTGTGTTCCACCTCCATTTCCATTTCTATGAGAAAGTCGCTGATGTCAGTTTCCTGTGGCATCAGGAGTTATAAAACAGGCCAGAGACAGAGATGAGCAGAGACAGCAGTGCCGGGAGCTGGACAGGACACCCACTAAGTTTTGTGGTTGTCCCCTTGCCCATTTTGATCCTTCACTATTTTTCACAACACAAAATGCCTTAATATAAAGAAATCAGCTTAGACCTCTGTGTGTCCTCCCCGAAAGGGTCTCAGGGTCCACATAGGGAGAAGCCCCAGTCTAGGTCATAAACTGGAAAGTCCTTGATTAGATGAAGAAAACTCCAGATTACATGATCAGGAAATGATTAAGCTGCCCTGGTTGGTTTTGCTCAGGGGTTAGAGCATCAGCCCGCTGACTGAAGGGTCTTGAGTTCTATTCCTGATTAAGGGCATGTACCTCAGTTGTAGGTTTGATCCCTGGTCCTGGTCAGGGTGTGTGTGGGAAGCAACCAATTGATGTGTCTCTCTCACATCGATGTTTCTCTCTCTCCCTCCCCACCTTCCTCTCCTTCACTCTGGCTAAAAAAATCAATGGAAAAAATATCCTTGGGTGAAGATTAAAAAATAAATGATTAAGCTAAATCCAGCTCATCTAATCAAAGAGACCTGGTTCCTTTATAAAAGTCCATCAAGTCTGGGCTCCTGGAACCGTCATTCCTTCTCAGAGCCATCAGTTATTGAGTGAAATGGCATGGAGCACAGTACATGTGGGATGATTAAATCCCACCATTAGTTCCTTTCAGGAGGCCAGAGAATGCAAGAATTTATAAGGCCCATCAGATTGGGCCTCTGCCTGTGTCCTATAATCCTCTCCTAGCTCCCGGGCCCCTAAGGGCCGCTTTTGGTTGCTAGATATCTAAGCTCCGTCATCTAAGGGTCTCTGCTCTGGTTGTCTCCTTGGCCTGGAGTGCTCATCCTGTGACATTGACTGGGCTCTCTACTTTGCAGCTTGAAGGTCGCCTCCTCAGTGATGCCTTTCTTGATCACTTCACCCATTCACTGTCTACCTGTAATCCTATTTTAGTGGCTGATTACTGCCTGACATTCTTTTTCGCTCCGTAGTTAGTGTGTGGCCTGTGTGCCCCCTTCCAGTGTGTCAACTTCGTGAGAGCAAGCGGGTGCCTTGCTGTTGTCTTGTTCAGTGCTGAGCTCTGAGAGCGGTGTCTGGCACCTACTGGTGCTCAACAAGTATTTATTGAGTGAAAGGCTTTACTTCTCCGACACGTTTGGGGCTTTCTCCTAAAAACTTGGTGGAGTTGGGGGGCAGTGGAGGGTAAGATGGAAAAGTCAAAATTGAAAGCTGAACCAATAGACACTGTTAAGGAGATGGCTGTGCCTGAGGGCAGAACAGCTGGGGACGTGCTCCCCCGTGTTCACACGCAGGTGAGGCGGTGAGTGCAGCAGAACAGAAGGAATGAGTGCGAGAGCTTAGCTTCCAGGACCCACCTGCCTGGGTGTGACCACCTGCGAGCCACGTGCCTCCGGGCCTGAGTTTCTCCCAGGAAGTGAAGCAGTTGGACTGTTCTTTGGCCCCTATCCAGGCAGCCCCAGACTTTGCTGCAGTTTGGACTTTTCATTGCCCAACAGCCTCCTCTCATCCACCATCATTTCTGGCCATCCTTCCCTCCTGGTAGCGCCATTTGAAACATGCTCTAAAAAAGCAAACTAGCTTCTCTTTTTCATTAAGTTAAAAAGCTACACGTGCCTGTCATAACACGTTAAACACTACAGAAATGCATAAAGTGAAAGTCAGGTCTCTCTTCTCCCTCTAATCTGTTGTCCAGCCCAACAAGGGGTAACTACTATTTACACTTGGGGGTGAGTCCTTCTAGGGTCTAGGCTCTTTGCCATGTAATCACATCACCACACATATAAGCCATTGCTTTTATTTTTTCACAAAAATTGAAATTCTTGTTTAAGGCCTCTGGGGCAAGAGGGGCCATCAAGCTTGTCCTGGGTGGTTTGGGGAAGAGGTGGCAGAAACTCAGTTTAATTTCTGTACCAAAGGCCAGTGCCATTCTCCAGCAGATATTGGGCAGCTTCTCCCGGCTGCCTGCGGGGCTCCATCTCGGTCTTGCCCTTCTCTCCCGCATCTTCCATTCCAGATCATTAAGGCCTACCTGGACTACTCGCTGCATGAACAGCTGGCCAGCCAGCACGTCATGTGGTACAAGAACGAAATCATGGCCATGGAGATCATCTTAAACCTACCCCTGAAAGCCGAGGGCATTGAGATCATGGCATACATGGCCGACACACTGGGCTGCAACAAGTACTTAATGGGTCATTTGGACTTGGCCATTGACTTAGGTAAGGGCTGGCTGAGCCAGACAGGACACCCTGATATAAGTAACACCCAGAAATCTACCGGAATTGTTTTCTCCTCAGGCTCTCGGGCCCAGAAGATGTGGGCACTGCTCCGGAATCCCTACAAACAATATAAGGTCCTCTGCTGGCTCTGTACAAGTCTTCGCCTGAAAACCAGGTATTTATCTTAAAGCATTTTCCAAAATTAAGGGGAGGAAGCCATAGTGATTGAGTGTTCTGGGCTCACTACCCTGGCCATCAGGTGGGTTAGGAAGGAAGGTGTACAGCAAGATGACGTCACTGATCATCATCATCATCCTTTGGAAACCAATGCTCTTCCCCAGAATTCTTCCACACTTAGCCTCTCTCTCTACTCTGGCCAGTGACTGGAAGAGGGTCAGCTAGCCATCCCCACCGTGGGCATCAGGTGGAGGAAACAGGAAAAGCCTCCTCGGGGAAGTGATGCCCAGAGACTAGCAGCCAGGATCAGAGGCCCGAGGTGGCTGAGCCTGGTCATCCCCACATGGACGTCCACGAAAGCACAATTTGAACGAGGAGTCGACTGGAGATTTAGGGGTGGGTTTGAAGCTTTAGGGTTGCATTTGGTTCTGAAGTACCGGGCAGGACCGAGACTGGACCAGGACCGGGCTTGATTCTCTTCTCCCTGAATCTGACCTCAGGTACAAGCAGCTGATCCAGGTGCTGGGGTGGCTGTGGGACCTCTCTGTATCGGAAGAGCACATCATCAGCAAGGCGGTCTTCTACTTAATCTGCCTGGACACCATGCTGTACTCTGGTGAGCCTACAAGGGACCGGGGCAGGGGGTGACACTCGTGTTGGACTGGGGTGGCGGCGGTCAGCGCTGAGGCTCCGGGTCACTAGGTTTCTGGCCAGAAAGAGGAGAGGACAGGAAAGAGGAGAGCCTGGTGTTAAGAGGTGAGGGCCGTCTGGAAGGTGCAAGGATTGTGACCAGCAAGGAAGAGAATTCAGTCTGGAGGACGTTGTTGTCGGCCATAAGCTGCCAGTTAGTGTCCCATCAATTCACACCCAAGTGACAGTGACTGACAGTGTGGCTTCAAGTCTTTAAATAAGGCATTTAATTACTCAGGACATTCCGAGTAACTTAACGTCAGGTGAGAGTGGAGGGTCGGATTGCTGATGGGAGTTCCGGGCACTGGCGGCTGCTGGTGATTTGGAAAACAAATCCCAATACCCTCCAGGTTCCCCCTAGTAGGCAGCGCTCAGGGCACAGGTTAAATCAGAGGGGCCCTGGGTCGGGCTTCCTCACCGGGTTTGGAAGGGGCAGCAGACACCGCTGTGGAGGGGAGGCTGGGTGAGAGACCGGCAGTCCCGGGCGGCACTCGGCCAACTCCTTGGGCTCGAGCAGGGAGGGCTGGTTTGTACCCTGCTCCTGCCTGGTCTGCACACACATCCACAAAAGCTGGGCGCGGCCACCGCGGGCAGTGCAGCGACGTGTCTCTGTGCCAGGCCACTCTGACGCCTTCTGTCGATCTCGGGTATGATTTATAAATACCCGAGTCCCCCTGGACTCACAAAGAAATCTGAGGTGCGGCCTCTCCCCACGGTGGGAAGTTCCCTGAGAGCCACCTTCCCTCAGCAGACCTCTCCCCCTTCTCTCTCAGGGTTTGTTTACAGGACGTTCAACGAGTGTCTGGCATTCATCCAGGAAAACGAGGACAACAGGATCCTCAAGTTCCAGAGCGGGATCCTCCTGGGACTGCATTCGAGTGTGGCGATCTGGTAACCGCCTGTCACTAAAGCCCCAACTCTGAACCCGTTCAGTCCCGCAGGAGAGTTCTTTGAGATTTATTTTTTTTAAAAAAAAGGAAAGAAAGAAAAAGAAAGTAAAAGTATTTATAAATCATCCCCGAGACAGATAGAGGCGTCAGTGGCCTGACACTGAGACACCAGGGAATCCCCTGCTAGTTCGGGCCCCTCCCCCACGACGGGAAAGAGATGCTGCCTGAGGTGTAGGCAAGGCTACCAGCATGGCCGATGCACCTGTTACGCTGTGGTGCTCCGGAGACCAGAGGAAAGAACACTCGCCCCTGAGGAGGGTGAGGTTGAGGGAGACTAATAAAGAGCAGCACTTGCCCCTCCCCAAAATCCAGTCATGCCCACAAACGTTGTTGGTAGAGCTGGTGTTGGAGGGAGTGGCTGATATCTGCAAGCGAGTGGGCTTCTTAATATTGAACTCAGCAGGGAGCAGTTCTTGAAAGCTCCAGTTTCGCCCACAGAGGCAGAGGGAAGAGCATTTCCACGCTCGCTGTGGGCATCACTGGCTCTCCAGGTGGAGGGGTGGGTACTGAGCTCCACCCGCCTAATTCCTCTCCCAAAGTCTACAATCAACCAAGTCACTCCTTATCATCAGAGGAGGGAGGGAGGCCGGGCAGGGGCAGGGAGCTGTGGGCCAGTGAGGGCCGTCACGTCAAGGCAAGTTCAGGGGTGAGGGAGAAGCAGGCCTGTACCCCGCTAACCCAGTGAGCCTGAGGCTTGGTCCTTTGCTCTGTTAAGCGTCTAACTCAGCAAGCCTGCAGCCTTGGCCTTGGCTTCAAGGCAGATGACCAGTAAGGCTCAGAACATGCATGGAACTTCTTCCCTAGCTACCCCAAGACTGGGAGTCATTCCTGCTCTACTTCCCATCTCAAATTACATGTGCAGCCCTGTTGCCCGATATTTAGAGGTGCTGTGAAGAGATTAAATGACAATATGGAGACATTGCTATGCAGAGCGCCACAAACTAGAGCTGTTCCCATGTGAATAGAGACCTCCTCTTATCAGAATGCCCGGGAGGGAATGAAAGCCCCCAGATGAATTACCCTTGCCAATGGAAGTCCAAAGTCAAATTAACTTGCCTATGTGAGTTCAAGTTCAAGGAATCTAAAGTCCAAACGTCGTCCTAATTTATTATTCTACTCTGCAAAGCTCTTTCAACAGCTGCGGCTTTGGCATCCCCCGGAGAGCTTCTTAACACAGTCCTGGTCCATCCCGGGTCTGCTTGATGCAGCAGATCTGAATGGGACCAGAAAGCCTGCATTTCTAAGGAGTATCCACCTGACCCTGCTGATGCCAGTCTGTGGCCCGCACTTGGAGTAGTACTGGCTAAGGCCACCTCTTTATGGATTTGGAGCAATTTCTTCAAACCCTAGAAGTTATAGCTCCAAGTGTCTGATCGGCTTCACTTTTTAGAGTTCAAAGAGTTAAATCAATGGTGGCTAATAAGGCCGGAGTGTTCCCAAGGGTTCTATTCATCTCAAACCATCAAAACATCCCATTCTTCCCTTGTCCATTCCCCATAACGCCCCGCAGTGGGCTTCCGGGAGTCTGGGACCACCTCGGGAGCGACCAATTCGAGAAATGCTCCCCTTCCAAGGCTGACGCTGACTTTTCTTGTTCTCTTGTGGTGGCACAGGTATGCCAGACTCCAGGAGTGGGACGACTTTCAGGTATTTTTCAATAAAGCCAAAAACCTAGTGCCAAGAAGGACACCCACAGCTCTTTACTTCCACGGGGTCTGCAGGTACTTGGAGGCCCAAGTTCTGCACCTTCAGAAGCAAATCGAAGGGCAGTCTGAGAGCGCGCAGGACAGCGGCGTCGAGCTGCTCAAGGTGAGGCTGCCCTCTGTCTTCTGAGTGGGCTTCTGTCTGCCTCCGGTGACCATGGCTCACGTACCTCCATGCTGTAAGCGATCTCATGAGCTTTCCGGAGAGCACTCCGGCCACATGCTTGCCTGTCTTCACACCCTTTGTCCCAGCAGTGCTTCTGGGGACCGTCCCAAGGCAAATGCAAATATATCCATGGAGATGCTGATCTCAAAACACTAGGAGAAAGCAAACACTTACACACCCTTCAGAAACGATGGGTTAACTTGGGGATGGCACCTTTAAACACGGGGCATTTCATATTTTAAAATCTGAATTTCTGACCCTTCTTTTAAAACCTGGAGTAGATGGCAACCAGAGGCCCTCACTCCTGAAGGGCAGCTATTGGCTGGATGTGACAAGGTGACACTTAGGGCACACTCTCTCCAGTGCGAGGTGACCCCTTTGCTGCTCAGCTACATCAGCCTGCTCACCTGTGTCACTTGCCTGGCTCCTGTCAATACTTAAATTCATGAGCCCTGATGTAAAGGAGCCATGTCATTAAAAAATGTTCATAACAAGAGGTTAAATGAGAAAAACATGTTACCCTGCCGTGTGATTAGTATGATCCTAACTGTGGTGGGTGTAAGTGTGTGTGTGTGTGAGAGAGAGAGTGTGTGAGCTTGTGTGAGAGTGTGTGTGTGTGTGTGTGAGAGAGTATGAGTGTGTGTGAGCGTGTTTGTGAGTGTGTGAGCCTGTCTGAGAGTGTGTTGTGTGTGTGTGTGAGTGAGTGTGTGTGTGTGTGTGAGCGAGTGTGTGTGAGCGTGTTTGTGAGTGTGTGAGCCTGTGTGAGAGTGAATGTGTGAGTGTGTATGGATGTGTGTGTGAGTGAGTGTGTGTGTATGTGAGTGTGTGTGTGTATCTGTGTGAGAGAGAAAGAGAGAGAGTATAATAAAATAGTGAGAAAGTGTGTACCCAAATTATTTCCTTCTGGATGCTAGGGTTATGGGTGATTCTTACATTTTTTTGCTGTTCTTTTCATTTCCCCTGGAAATCTTAAACAATCAACTTACATTGCTTCGGTAATCAAAAGGAAATATCTTTTTTACGAAGTGGTTGTAGGGAAAGCTAATGAGCTGTTAGGCCACACCCCTTTTCTAGGGGCTGGGCCTCTGTGGACACCTGGAGTTGGAAGGAGACATGAGTAGCCGGAGGCAGATGGGAGAGACTTTATTGCAGACCAAGTAGCCATCGCAGACACAGGAGCCATCAAACAAAGCAGTTCTTGCTGACACGGTAGCAAACACAAAGCAGCCTTGCACCAGCTGCTCAGAAACATACTTTTATCCCAAATCAGACAAAAGAGGTTCTGGGACACTGCCGGTCATTGCCCTGCACCTGCAGGTAGTAAATGGGCCTTTAACCTTTTATTTTATTTTATTTAAATATATTTTTATTGATTTTTTACAGAGAGGAAGGGAGAGGGATACAGAGTTAGAAACATTGATTAGAGAGAAACATCGATCAGCTGCCTCCTGCACACCCCCTACTGGGGATGCACCCGCAACCAAGGTACATGCCCTTGACCAGAATCGAACCTGGGCCCCTTCAGTCCGAAGGCCGATGCTCTATCCACTGAGCCAAACCACTCAGGGCAACCTTTTAACATCCAGTCCCCACATGAGTCACCCATTTCGCACTCTGGGCCTGGGTTCCACCTGCCATTCATCATCTTACCTCCACCCCTTCCCTAGCCAGTCTCTGTAGCTTTTCCTTGATTGCATATATCCTTGAACTGTCCCCAAATCATCTGTGGAGGAAAAACTGCAGCCAAGGACCCCTCTGGGATTCTGACATGCTGTCTCTTCCTCAGAACTTGGAGAGCACGGTGGCTCAGAACACCACGGGCTCCATCTTCTTATCGAGGATGTACCACCTGATGGCCTACGTGTGCATACTCATGGGCGACGGGCAGAACTGTGACCTCTTCCTGAACACAGCCTTGCAGCTCGCGGAGACCCACGGGAACGTGCTGGAGATGGGCTGGCTGAACCTGAACAGAGTGCGTGCCAACAGCCAGCAGGTTGGGGTGGGGGTGGGGGGACCACGGGGGCGGAAGATGGGGGGTGCTTACCCTTCCGAGAAGCCGGGAGCTGAGCACTGAGGTTTCGAGGGTGTGGGAGGCCTCGGGAGTCTTACTGCGAGGGGTGACATGTCCGTAGCTCAGGTGTGTGCACCTCCTCTTCCCCTCTGAACTCTCATGGGCTCTCCCTCCCCTCCATATCCCTGGAGCCAGATCCAGGCGCCTCTCTTGTGGCTCTCACCACTTTACAGTTTGTGTTCCATCTGAGTGCGTATCTTTTCTCCCCTCTGAGAAGCAAAAACCGCACTCAGTACCAAGCGCAGTGCCTTCTGCTCTGGGTCAGTGGAATAATGAGTGAAAGTACAGGTCTCCATGTTTATTTACAGTCACGTGTCGGCAGTTTGGGCAGAAAAATTCATTCTTTGTGGCTCCACATAGTTTTAAAAGCCCAGAGATATGTGAGCCGGGTCTCACTGGCAGGGACACCGACCGGCCCGTGTTCTCTCCGCCCCCTCAGGAATGGTGGTACTCAAACTCCGAGCCAGCCAAGGACCAGTGGACGCAGATGGCCCTGAACCTCCCCACGTGGGACAGTATCATATCCGGCAACGTAAACATGCAGGACATTCAAAAAAACAAATTCCTCATGAAAGTGAACATCCTGGACAATCCTTTCTAATGTTTCCTGAGAGAAGAGAGATTTCAGTGACTCATCTCCATTCCCACCTTCCTCTGGCCAGCGCTCCGGGCCCCACACTCCCTCTTCTGCTCACAGAGCCAGGCCTGGTGGCTTCCTCCGCCTGGAATGTCCACCAGGGCCTCGGGCCAGTGCTCCCTTCTCCCGGCTCCACACGCATCGCCTTCGCCTTTCACGTTGTATTCACTCCCCCTGGTCGTCCCAGCCCAAGCAGAACTAGCACGGGGAGGGGGCGGGGGGGGGGGGGGAGTAAACTGAGATGGAACATGTTGCGACAGATACATTTCTAGTTAACCTATTAAACTGAAAATGTTTATTTGTAAATGTCCAGCTGTTCTGTCTTGTGTGTGTAGCACAGGTTTGCAAACAGCAAATTCTCGTCACGGTTTGCGAGGGCGAGACTGGATGAGACACATTTCACAGAGCCTGGCGGCAGCTTGAAGCCCTCTCACCACCTGCCCAACTGCCTATCTACGGGAGTGAAAATTTTAAAATGGAACGATTAGCAATTTTGATGCGGGCATCTTTTATACATGCATAGCGTTTGCACATTTTTATATTTAACAAAACGGTAGCGTGCGTGTCCCAGATGTCAGAGACGCTGCCTGGAGCCCTCCTCCGCCCGGTCTGTGGGCAGAAGAGCAGCTCTTCCTGGCTTTGGCGCCTCTGAGGACCCCTGGAATCCGGGCAATTCAGCCCATCTCTGCCCCAGGGCTCATGTTCCCCACGCAGGTGGCCTCCTCCGGCAGGTGCACACGGATTTCCCTTTGTTGAGTCCAGTCCCCTTCTGATCCTGGAAGGGGGGTCCTCCGATGAGCGCGCCCCGACCCTCAGTCATTTCCGTAGGCAGTGCCCACACGGCGTCCCTTTAACAGGCCAGCGTTTCGTTGTCCTTCTGCGAAGGGCACAGCTGTGCATTTTCCCTCGGGAACATAACGGAGCTCCACGAGGGAGGTGGGATGTCCCTGTTGGTACCATGAGGTTAGCACAGAGCAGGGGTGGGGGTGGGGGGACGAGGGGGAGGGTTGAGGGGGGGACCCTGGCCCAGCTGGGGGAAAGACAGCGGTTGGCAAACTCATTAGTCAACAGAGCCAAATATCAACAGTACAATGATTGAAATTTCTTTTGAGAGCCAAATTTTTTAAACTTAAACTATATAGGTAGGTACATTGTTATTAACTTAATTAGGTACTCCTAAGGTTTAGGAAGAGCCACACTCAAGGGGCCAGAGAGCCGCATGTGGCTCAAGAGCCGCAGTTTGCTGACCACGGGGCTAGAAAATGCGAGCTTCAGGCTCCAGCAGGGGCTCCGAGCTCACCAGCAGGCACCTGCCTCTCTGTTCAGTGCTTGCACCCAGGAGGTGACGTCCTCAGTGTGAAGCTGGAATGGAGAGGGGGCAGCTGGGGAGGCGGGTGCCCACAGTCTCTCCTCCAAAACCTCACAAACGTCTTTCACTCGGTTTATTGGCTCCTAACAAGTGAAGGCCAGACTGGGTGTGGCTGGAGGAGGCGGTGGAGAGGGTGGCTGCAGTGGACGTGCGAGGATGAGAGTCCCAGCGATGAGAGACCGACCGGGCAGAGGAGGGGGCGGCTGAGGAGGGGGGCAGTTTAAAGATGTGACCTTCCACGTGTCTGAATCCAGAGGCGCACGCATCAGGCTTTGCAGGACCCAGCTATGGTTTCCTCCGGTCTAAGCTAAGCCAATTGTGACACGGCCCTCCCCTCCCCATCCTGATTCCAACGGATGGCCGAGGCGCATCCTCCTTCTCACCAGCAGATGGCAGCACCCGCTGTTTGCCGCGGCCGCCACCCCAGGAAGAGTCAACCTCTCTTAAGCTTCTGTCTTCAGACCCAGGGCCTCAGCTTGAGCTCTGGGAGGCACTCCAGCTTCCACAGCCCCACCCTCATCCCTACGGGAAGCTTCCAGCGTCAGGTTCTCAGGGGCATCACTGCAGAAGGCAGGTTCTGGCTAGAATTCTTTATAGGGGAAGGCAGATAATCCACGAAGGTTTCAGGAGCGGAGAGGAATGGAGAAGCAGCGATCTTTTTTGTCTCTAACATGAGTCCTCCACCTCTCCTCCACTGACCTAGGAGCTCCTGGAGGGCAGGCTCCAGTACTATGCCAAGTAAGTGCTCAGAAAGTGTGAGGCATTAATGAGCCTATTGAATAACACTTACTTTTTTAAAGATTTTTTTTATTGATTTCAGAGAGAAAGGGAGAGGGAGAGAGAAACATCAATGATGAGAGAGAATCATCGATCGGCTGCCTCCCGCATGCCCAACACTGGGGATCGAGCTCGCAACCAAGGCATGTGCCCCGACTGGGAATCGAACCTGACCTCCTGGTTCATAGGTCGACACTCAACCACTGAGCCATGCCGGCTGGGCAAAGAACACTTTCAATTGATTGAGTTAATTCTTACAGGAACCCTTAGAAGTAGGAACCTAATATTTATCGAGTGAGTAAACTATATGGACCCTCCTGGAGGTCAACAAAAATTCCTTAACACCAGTGGTGGTAGGGTTACAATGCTGAGCAAGGAACACGCTGCGTGGTGGTCACAGGCGTGGGGCTGGGACCTCACTGGATTGGGTCACCGCACTGCAGTGGCCAGCTGAGTGTCCGCGGGCAAGGTATTCAGCTGCTCTGGGTCTCAGTTCCCTTGTTTATAAAATGGGGATGATAACAATATCCACCTCATAAGGTTGACACGAGTTAATTCAGGTAAAGAACTCCAAATTCTGCTGAGGAAACCAACAAGCAATAAAAATACAGACTCTAAAAGGTACTGCTAGAGAACAAATCATAGAGACATGCACCTTCACGTGGCTTTAGAAAGCTCCCTGGAAGGGGAAATAAAACCCAGCCAGGTGAAAACTTTCCAGGTCGGGGCTTGGAGAAGTTTGGGGGGCCATGGAGAGCCTGGGTCTCCCACCTGGTCTGGTCGGGGTTCGGAGGGGGAGGAGGTGTGTGAGTGATGACGGGCTGGGTAGGATCTGGGTGACTAGAGCCTGTTGGCCAGGTGGCGTCAGGGTTGGACCTTAACCTGCCAGCAACAGAGGAGTCACCGGGCATGTCTTTTATGGAGGATGTGCATGGACCAGGCTTCTCTTAGAAAAACCTCCCCTTTGTGGAGAATGACTGGAAGAGGGCTGGGCCCAGGTGCAGGCTGGGAGATGGTTGCTGCTGCGAGCCTGGGACCAGGGTGGCCTGCGTGGAGATGGAGTTCGGCGCTTTGGTCTGAAAGATGGTGGAGGAGGTGGAACATATGGAAATCAGAGACTGGCTTCTGAAGGAGGATGCTCAGAAGTAACAAAGACATGGAGAGAGGCCGGTCAACAAAGACGGAACCGTGCCCAGCACCTGCTAAATGGATGATCATATCCCCTCCCCTTTCCCTATGCCAACCCACCCCGGCCTTGCAGCCCAGCTGACCACTCGCTGCTGCTCACAGTTCTCAAGCCCCTGCCGCCCTTGCGACCTGCCTAGGAGAATTAATGTTCTCCTAATTCCACTCAGATCCTTCCTGTCATCGTCATTCCCACCCAGGTCCCATCTCTGAGCTCTGCAGTATCCACATAATTAATTCACCTCGGTTTCAGATTTGCACCCTCCACCAGCTGGCAGGGTGAGCTTGCTAACAGGCAACCCCGCACTGGTCACTCCTCTTCTTAAAATCCTCTTTGCCTTCCCGCCATCCCAGCTTCCCAGCCCGGAATGTGAGGCTCCCGCCGTGTCCAATGCCCGACCACATGCCTCACTCTCTCCCACCCCGAACCTTTGGCTGGTCCCTCCAGCTGGCAGGGTCTTTACCAGAATCCTCTGGTTCCTCCCAACCAGCTTTCAAATGCTCCTTCTCCCTGAAAGCCACAGGGTCTGGCTCATCGTCCACCCTGCTACTGCCCAGCCGCTGTCCTTCCCTGCCTGCTGCTCTCACGGGACCCCTGGCCCAGTTTGTTTGGAGCTGTCTCCTCTCTGAGCTCCTCAAGGGCAGGATTCTCTCCCTCAGCCTGTCTCCCCAGCACGTGGCAGGGCCAAGCGTTCCCAGGCCTCAGCATGCTCTGTCTTGTCCGCAGTGGGGCCCGGCGCTGCGCAGCGTGTGGGGCCCGGCAGCAACGAATATGCCGAGTGAGCGAGCGATGGAGTGTGTGCTCTCCACCCCCCAGAAAGCGGCAGTCACCGGGACCACCCTTGTGAGGTGTCCCGCTCCCACCCCCTGCGCCCCCATAGCGAGAGAGAAGGGGTGTGCGGGATTCTGTAGGTGCGTGTAACCTGGCACACCCATCCAGAGGCTGCCAACCCCTGCACGCCACTCCAGCGCCGCCCGACAGAACTGCTGGTGACAAGGAACCTCCCGTCAATCCACACGCCACTGCTGGCTTCGAGGCGTGCTTAGTGGGACTGAGGCTCCGAACTTTGCATCTGCTTTCACTTTAATTGATATCAATTGTAATGGCTGTGGGTGGCCAGCGCAGGAATGACTGCAATCACCTTAAAATGCCACCGCAGAGCCACTGAAGGTTGGACAGGGTCATTGCTATAGTAGAAGGTAAGACCAGCTTGGAGCGGAGGGGCGATTGTAATACATCAGGGAGCGTATCCGGCCAGATAAGCTAAACCACTTCTGAATCGGCATTTCTCCAACTGACGTGATTCCGGGGCGCCTAACCGGTGCTGGACACAAGTTCATGTTCATCGACGCCTCCTCGCCCTGCGGAGGGCTGCTCCCATTGCCGGGGCCTTTGTGTCCACAGGAAGGGACCCGTTCCAGTGAGGCTAGTGCCGTCCGGGGCCAGGGAGGGGGCCACGGGAGGCCTGGAAGAGCCACCCTCCAGGCTGGGATTGAAATGGACATGAAACTCACAGCAGGAACCCAGCATCCCATTCTCTTGTGGGATTTTTAGAGGACGTGGACGGAAGCCCTTCGCTGCGAGCCAAGTAGTTCTGCTCCGAAGTTACTTGCTTCTCCCCGTGGGCTTGTCCTCTGCTGCTCCACCTCAGCGAGCCAACATGAACTCATGAGCTCGGCCTCCCTCCCAGAGCCGGCGTGTCCTGAGGCGCCCTATGTCAGAGGGGCCGGGGCTCCGCTGCCTGGGCTCAGAGCGCGTGGGGCCCTCTGGCTGCCTCACCCGTGGGTTGCCCGTGGGTTCCGAGGCGGAGGTTGTACGTTCTTGGAGACCAAATCCTGGAACCAGCTCTCAGAAACAACACCCTGTGTCTGTGCCCGTCCCCCCCTCTGCCCCCCCTTCCCCCTCCCCCCTCCCAATGCTTCCCTCAGCAATGGCTTCCAGTGGAAGAAAAGGCCCGGCTTTAACTCCAGCACATCCAGACACGCTCTGAACGAACCACCAGGGCTGCTGCTGGGTCAGCAGGAGCAGAGACAGGGCTTTGCAGAATGTTCCACATTCCTTGGGCCTAAGCACACATTCTAAGAGATTTCCTAAAAAATAAATTTAGATTTTATGTTCCTTTTTATCTGGTTTAAAGAAACTCTGTAATTAAAAAAAAAAAAAAATCCGAAGCCAGCGAAAGCACAGAATGGGTCTAGGTGAGAAACTCCGTGTCCTTGGAGTCCTTGCTCATCAGGGTAAGCAACGCCTCGGGTCCCTGTGCCTGCTGCGCCCACTCCAGCAGCGGGGCAGCCGGGCAGGCACAACGCCCAAGGTCACCATGCCCTGAAGGACGGAGAAACCACACTTGCGACTGCCGTGCAGCCACGGAGGGCGGGCTCCAGCGCCAATGTGGCAGGAGACCTGCAGGCTTCCGCTTCCCAGATGCAGGGAGATCAAAGAACACCCAGCCCTCCCCGCTGGGTTGTGGAACATAGGCCAGCGCACAGGCCCGCTGAGGAAGGGACAATGGACAATGGCTTCGCCCGTGTGCAGGGGGAAAGGAAGCGGAAGCAGCGGCTCCCAGGGGCTGCCGCGCTGGAGAGATTTGTGTTTCCTTCCCTGTGAACACAGCCTTGTCTCCGGCAGGTGCTGGCTCCCTGGGCTCCCGCCCGGCCCTGGAGCAGCTCCCGATGGCTCCAGGAGGGGTGTGAGGAGGCAGCTGGGCCTGGTAGCTGGCAGGACCACCCAGACATGAGACCCCATTGCCCAGGGACCAGGAGGCTTCTCTCATCCCAGGCTGCCTTTGACTTGCATCTGCCTTTTGTTTTGTTTTGTTTGTTTCTTTAATAAGGACAAATGACTATTCCAACATCACTTGTGATGAACAAAAATAAGAGAACTGGAAACCTAAATACCCAGAAATTCAGAAATGATCTAAAATATGATGGCCCATCTGTGGAAGAGAAGGCCCCGCAGGGGTTAGTAGCCAATGGCCTGTGCCTGCCGAGCCCACAGGGAAGCAGGGAGAAGCCAGCTGCAGGCCCCAAGGCCCCTGTGTCTTTAAAATATGCACAGCAGCCCGGTCTGCATGGCTCAGTGGTTGAGCATCAACCTATGAACCAGGTCACGGCTCGATTCCCGGTCAGGGCACATGCCTGGGGTTGTGGGCTCGATCCCCAGTGTGGGGCGTGCAGGAGGCAGCCGATCAATGGTTCTCTCTCATCATTGCTGTTTCTATCTCTCTTTCCCTCTCCCTTGCTCCCTGAAAGCAATAAATATATATTTTAAAAATAAATAAAATAAAATACACACGGCAGCTTGATTGGAACCCTGCGAGCCTGATTGGAAGGAGCCACTTGTGAAATGTCCTTTCTGAGACAAGGACGTTTGAGGGTGGACTGGGGAGGGGATGACATGAAGGAATTGTTTGTTTAAATGTGTTTTTAAAACGTTTCCATTGTGACAAGATGCTATGGTTACGTCAGAAAATGCCCATTTTTTTAATGGATGCACACCAGAGAATGTAGGGGTAAATGGGCCTGATTTGGGGATTGGGTTTAAAATAATTCAGAAAAGAGGAAAAAGACAAGAAGGATGGATGGAGTGATTGAAGACGGGTAAGCAGAGGTCGATCTGACATTCTCTCTCCTTTTGGGCACGTCTAAAATTCTTCATAACATATCTTGAATATACAGGGGGAAGTGGGGGGAGGGGCACGGTAAAAGCAGACGGTCAGTCCCTAACACCACCTCTGCCACCTACAAATGCCGCTCTCCTCTGCTGGGAGGGTTACTCGCTGGTTCCTGAATGGGGTCAGCAGTTAGCACCCAGCACTCACCCCTGCGCTCATCCGGAGGGCTCGGGAGGGAGCCTGCAGCCCTAAGCATGTCTGAAGCTTCCTCTTCTCCGGCGCTGGACCAGCTCCCTGGCAAGCCGCCCTCTAACAGCGGTTATGTATGTGGCGGGCATGGCCTGTGCAGCTTGGCCCCAGCAGCCAGGGGAAACTCCCTAGCACTTAGCTCCAACGTGGGAGGAGCGTGGAGACGGGGGGAGCCGTGGGGACAAGGGAGATGGAGGAGCCAGAGGTCCTGTGACTGCTGCCCCTGAGCTGGAGAAGCATCCCTGCTCTCGCCAAATCCTGTGATGGCTGTGGTCCCGGTCCCGGTCCCGTGAGATCACCCCAAGGGCGGCCCTGCAGCCCTAACTCTTCCTCCCCCGATCCAGAAATTACACAAGCCTGTCTCGAATGCACAGTGATGTATAAAGTTCACAAGTCACTGGAAAACTCCGTGCTTTGTCAGTAAGATGGTCTTGGTGACACAGCTCTCCACAGATTAAGTCCCCGTATCGTCTTCCACCCTGAGAGGAAGGCCCCTGGCACCTGTGTTTCTACCTCCTGCACAACCACCTCCCTTGTCTCCCCCTCCAGCTCCAGAGGCCCAGGGAGCAGCCGCACGGCAGGCTCCCCGCACGTGGATTTCAGGGAGGAAGTGAGGCCCCTATCTTTGGGGAGAGGTTAAACATGAGGCCTTGGACAGACAGTGCTGGTGCCAGCTCCGCCTCTCTGCCAGTCACATACCCTAAGCCCGATGCTGACTTCCTAACGTGGGTGTGAGGTTCTTCCAGCGTTAACTCAGTGCTGCAGAGTGAGACATGCCAAGTGCGGGCACACCAGTATTTAGTAACTACCGTGTCACCTCTGTCACCCCCACTCTGGGCAAGCGCCCTGAGCCTACCTCGCTCATTGTTCCCTTACACTTCACCCAGGACAGTCCTCGCTATAGATTTGCTGAATGGATGAATCCGTCCATCCAGTTGCCACTGACTGAGAGCCGGCCAGGAGCTGTGCTATGCGCAAAGGATGGAGCAGTGAACCGAAGAGCAAAGTCTGGCCCCTCCGCGCTTATGTTCTCGTGGGGGAGACGGACGGCATACATGTCGGTGAGCAGGAGGAAACAGAGCAGGAAGAAGGGGGAGAGGAGAGCCGGGGGAGGGGAGGTCGCCCTTTTTTTTATGACAAACGTCTCTCTGAGAAGGTGACATTAGGGCAGAGACTTAAAGGACTCGAGGGAGCAAAGCTGCAGGTACACGTGTGTTCTGGGCAGAGGCCACACGTGTCAAAGGGCCTGGAGCGGCCGTGCGTGGTGCTTCTGAGGCACAGGAGGCACTGCGGCTGGGTGGGATGAATGAGAAGGCTTGTAACTCTTTTTCTCTCTGATTAAAAATGAGCACACAACACAATTCAGTCATGGAAAAAGGTGTATTAAAATAGTCACAAATGTACAATTGAAAAAGAAAACAAAAAACCATGAGCCTGATGGTCTTCCCCAGCTGGATACATTTCCATGGAAAAGCCACAGAGGGTTTGGATTGTATCTCTGAGTAACCCCTTGAGTGCTGCCTTCCAACAACCACATGGAATTCAGAAGGGCTCGGGCTGTTGGTAGAGGACGCGGGAAGGGCTCTTCCATTTAGAAGCAGCCCCGCGGTTGGCCTGGGACAGGGGAGAAAGGGCCCCAAGACCCACAGGAGTGGAGTGAGGGGCGGAGGGAGCACTGACGGTGTGAGCCGGAGTGGTGGCTGCTGACGCCCAGCTGCCAAGTGCTGACCCATCGGAGGGGCTGGCTGGGTGGGAGGTGACGTGTCGGGCAGGAGGTCGCATGGGGAGCTGAGGGAGAGGCCACCCGTGTGGTTGGAGGGAGTGCGGGTGGGTGCTCTGGGTGGCAGCTCTCGAAACGAAACGAAAGGAGAAACTGGGGCTGTGGCTCTCCCGAGCCATTAGGAGTGTGTAGCTTATTCACAGGCCTGGTGAGAAGGGAGAAAAAGGAGAACGCCCCTTTCTCTGTAAAATGGGGCCATCGGGGAACACCCCACATCTAACCGCACACCTGCCTCTGGATCTGTCCTTTCCGGCTTCCAAACAAAGGCTCACGAGTACGGTTACCTGGGAATCCGTCTGGAGAAGGGGACAGCCCAACACCTACCCTCCCTCCCCGCACCCACGAGGGCTTGTTTTCAAACGGATGCAGGAAGCTTTAGGAGGCAAGGTGGACCTGGGTGGACCGTCCCGGGCGGACTCAGGGTCCCGGGCTCATGCTGGGCCCATGAGCAGGAGGAGAGAGGCCTCAGGGCGTGTACTCCCCCCCACACAGCGCAGACCACAGCCGCCAGCCTCCGGACATGGAGGGTGTGGCGTGACCACAAAGCCCTCCCTGCATACGATATATAAATGGAGTGTTGGCTGGACCCTGGGGAAGAGCCAGCAGCTCCTCAGAAAACAAGAGCACGTGTCCTCTCCCATCTGATCACCTCCACACCTTTCCACCCAAACCCTGCTTGACACCCTTGAGAGTCCCCCTGGAAGCCGGCCAAACTGCCTCACAAAGACGACAGAAGCCGGAAGGAAAAGGAAGCAGCTGGTGGCAGACCCCACACCACAGGGGAAAATGGACACTGCCGCCACTCCACTTCCCCAAACATGTCCTGTGACCCCCCGCCACTGGGGGCTTTCAGATCATTTCACATCTAAAACAATTATTTTAATACAAAAGAATCCAGGAAATGGAGGAATGACAAATATAAATAAATGTTTAATGATCTCACTTTGCTTTTTAGTCCCAGTAATAACAGAAATCATAGGTTTGAGATGGGGCAGGGGTTGTTGATGGAACAAAATGAATGACCTGGACTGTCTAGATTTTTCCTCATCTCTTTGTTCATCAATTCCATTGATGGGGAAAATGTGGAAAACAAACAAAAACAAACAGGAACAGAGAAGAGATTCCCAAAGTAGAAGTAGAAGTCCCAGTCCTACTTGCTGATCTGAAAACACCAGCGGCCTCGAGCCTCAGAGGTCCCTGCAGCTCCGAGCTCTCTGACTGCGTCCAGAAGGAAGACGATTCCCTAGAGAGCGCCCTGGGATCCTACTACGGCTACCTAATTACAGCCAAAGCTCGCCTCTCCAGGGGCTCCCGTCCCCAACAATTCACGTCTCAACCTGGCAACCCTTTCCTGCTGAAACCTGTGTGATTGGTCACGTGTCTCTCAGGTGGTGAACAAAGGAGAGAGTCTGAGTCCATTTACCACTAAACCTCACATTGCTAACATCTCAGGAAATTGTGCTGTGAATATTTTTGTAGGTTTTTTTTTTCTTTTGTTGCTCTTATTATTAAGCTTTCATTTTTTACGGTACATTTCATCTCCTTTTTGTTAAATTTTCATTTACATTTCATGCCCTTTTTGTTTGAAAGTGTTTATTTATAAATTAAACAGTACACTAGACATGTACTGTATATAAGAACAGATCATTTGGGGGTCTGGAGTGGACTCATTCAGTTTACATGATTTCTAATGGGAAAAAATGATTCAGTTTTCGAACAGCCTTCTGGGACGAATTAATGTGAGAACGGAGGTTTCGTGTACCCCGTTCCTGCCCACCTGGAAGGCAATGAACTCCTCCCTGGCAGCTGCGCGGGCTCGTTTGCAGCAGCAAAGAAAGTAAGTGACACCTGCACTCTGCTCCCCAGGCCGCGGGCTCCTGTTTCAGTTCCATGTGAAGGGTCCTGCTCTGAGAGCACCGAGGAACTGGCCCCGAAGCTCTCCCTGCTGACCTTGCTGTGATGAACAAGCTGACATGAAAGGGTGTAACTTTAAAATCCGTGTGACAACTTATGAAGCAAAAATGCTCTTTGCTTTAGAGCAGGGATGGGGAACCTTTGACCCAAGGGCCATATAAGGCTTACAAAGGCATCAGCGTGAGTTAATTAAATGTTTGACCAAATATAGCAGATTAATTTTTAAGTTGATAATTTTGTCTAGCTCGAGAATACACTTGGCAGAAAAAAGGTTCCCCACCCCTGCTTTAGAGAGAAAAAACATCAACAAAAGTTTCTCAAATTGTCTCCAAGTGGCATAGCTAACGGGTGTTTCCTAAAAACTACAAACAGAACAGACAGTGGGGGACAGGCCACCCTGGCTATGTCTCCTGCATAGTATCTTCATTCTCCAACTACAATAAATGCTAAGACTGGTTAAGCCCTTAGACAAAAAGGCCAAGTCTGTTGGGATACTAAGAGATCGCTACATCGCCATTAAGGCACACCATATCCGAATGATGGTGACAGGAATGTGGCTGAATTTCCCCAACTGTAAATGACCCTGGATGCAAAACGTAGAAAAAAACAGCGAGACAATTTACATATATGTAGAATCATACCATCTTTTCGTCATGCACCACTGCTCCTCCCATCCGAAGATTAAATAGAAGATTTATACATATCCTTTACATCTCCTCCCCGTGCCTGTCCGTGTCCGGGCCACACGTGCTGTGGGCCACACTGCTGCACAAGAGTCCAGTTTGAATTGGTTTCTTGCTTAGGATATGATCTGGGTCTTCTCTTAATTTTTCCGGATGTCCGCATACACCACAGACTCTGACTTGTTAATCTTGTCACTGTGATGTCCACCAGAGTGGTCTAACTGCGCATATATGACTGGGCCCTGGAGGAGAGAGGTTGGGTTAGGTTTGGAACACCTGGTGGTCGCTTCAGGTGCAGTAGAAGCAGTGACTAAAGTGACAGCGGGGGCGAGGTCAGGGGCTCAAACATCTGACAGGTGGCTGCACATCCTGACCTTAGAGTCCCAGAGTTTCTAAAATTATAAATAGCAACAAGAAAAACACAAGAGCCCTGGCTTCAGAAGACGCGTTTAACTGGCCTGTGATCCAGGGACAGTCTCCTTGAGAAGTCTAATGCTGTACTTAAGCTTTCAACTTGGAACTAATAGCTCAGCAGCTAAAAGCAAGTAGTTTAAAATAAACATCCTTGCCCTGGCCAGGTAGCTGTTGGTTAGAGCATCGTCCTGATGGCCAGGTTTTGGGTTCAATCCCTGGTCAGGGCACACACAAGAAGCAACCAATGAATGCATCAATAAGTGCAACAACAGGCTGACGCCCGCCCCCCTTCAGGTTGGTATGTGATGCTCTCACATCTGTCCTGGGTACTATCACATCACATTGTTAACACTGAGTCAGAGACTCTCTACATTCATGCCAAGAAGCTGCAAGTTAAATGTAAGCCCAAAAGGAAGAGAAGTTGAAAAACACACAACCTGTTTTCCACTGCAGCTGGCCCTTGAACGAGTTGGGTTTGTACTGCGGGGGGCCCCCTTATATGAACATTTTTCTCAATAATAAACTGGAAAGCTTTTTGGAGATTTGTGACTCTTTGAAAAACCACACAGATTGAAAGGAGTAGCCTCGAAATATCAAAAAAATTAAGAAAAAGGCATGGCACGAATGCACGGAGCATGTGTGGATCTAGCCTATTCTGTCGTTTACCACCATAAGACATGCAGTCATAGACAGCAGGTTGGGAGTAGTTAAGTTTTGGAGGAGTCAAAAGTTGTATGCAACCCAGCATTGTCCCTGGGTTAACAGTACTAGGACCAGAAGGAAAACAGTGTTCTCTTGCGAGCTAATTGACCCCTGCTTACAGTCACTTCCAAGGACAGGACAGACTCTGACACTGTATGTAACTTCCCAGAGAACACCCCCACCGTAATTCAGTAACACCCAGAAGGAGTTTTGGGGTGTGCTCGTGGGAGAAGGAGCTTATACATGAGACACACTGTAAGAATGGCTACAAATCCTTTCTCAACTCCCTCTGGTGTTACATGACAAATGCTGAAAAGAGACAATGAATTGACACAAGGGTTAAACAACTTCTCACCATCCTGCAGAAAATGCCAGAGGCAGGCCTGGGCGGGCAGAGGACGCCAGGAGAGATGAGCCAGTCCTGACTCAGGGCCATGGACAAGCAGGGGGAGGGGTCGGCCCTGAAAACAGGTTGGGGCGGGCAAGTTCATGAAGGGAACAGTGATCCCTCTTCATTCTCTGCTCAACTCCCTGCGGAGACATCAACCAACTCCAGAGAAAGGACCCTCAGCAACTGACCGTGGAGGCCCCCAAAGCAGCCAGCCAGCCCTTTAACACAGCGAAGCCACAACCCAGAGCTCCAGCTCAGACCTGCGGCCGTGGGTCTCAGTGGAGAACCCAGGACCACTGGGCATTTCAGGAAAGCTTCTAACATGAGACAAAGGAATTATAAGAGAAAAGGAGACTTCAACAGAAACAGAGCCAAATCAGTATCAGAAGAAAGCTTTAAAAAATAGAGCTTGCAAAACGAGAGAAAATGATATACTCAAAGAGATATGACGCCCTGACCGGTTTGGCTCAGTGGATAGAGCGTCGGCCTGCGGACTGAAGGGTCCCAGGTTCGAATCCAGTCAAGGGCATGTACCTGGGTTTCGGGCACATCCCCAGTGAGGGGTGTGCAAGAGGCAGCTGATCGATGTTTCTCTCTCATTGATGTTTCTAACTCTCTATCCCTCTCCCTTCCTCTCTGTAAAAAATCAATAAAATATATATTAAAAAAAGAGATACGACAATGCATCCATGAAAACAAATGCAGGATATTATAACCAGAGAATAAGAAACAGCTCTTGAGCTGGCGTCAGAGCTGAGCCCGCCGGTCAGGACATCACAGATGCAGCTCGCCATCCGCCTTCTGTAGCCAACATGCGGGCGTGTCGCTCTTCCTGCTGTGGGCCTCAAGAGGCAGGAAGGAAGCTGGTGCTCTCTGGGCCCCAGGTTCCCGGACACAGTCTGAGGCAAGGTGGAGGGTGTGCGGGGCCTTCACATGCACTCTAGGCTTCTGCCCATCACAACATATAAAGCAACTGCACCTGGATTTCCCCCAACAACTTGTATTTCCTCCAAGTCTTCCTTAACCCTACGGAATAGGAAGCTGCCACTGAGAAGGGCCCAGTACAGGGGCTGCTTTCTTTTCTACTCCTCCCCCCCATATAAAAATATAGATTTATTTTTGTGGTCCCCAAAAAAGATAACAGATATTAAGTACTCAACAAAAGTTGGAGGATAAAGTTGGAGAAATTTTCTAGAAAGAACAAAAAAAGCAAAACAAAAAAAAAGGAGAAAAACGAAAAGATTGAGCTAGGACATGGTCCAATTCCTAACAGGAATTTCCAAAAGAGAGAAAATGAAAGGAGGAAAATTTCCAGAGATTAATGGAAGAAAATATCCTAAACCGAAGGACATGGTTTTCGGATTAAATGAACCCACTGAATAGCCAGCACAATGAATAAAAGAAGACCCACAATTTTGTGCAGTTTCAGAACATGAGGAATAAAAACCATTCTGAGAAAGGGCACGCGAAGAGGCAGAAATCAGAACAGTAGCAACTCAGCACTAGCAGCGGAAAAGTCAGCAACGCCGACGCAGGAGGTAAGTGATTTCCCACCTGGAATCTACGCAACCAGATCCTCATTCAAGCCGAGGGAGGAGAAAGCAACGTTACACGTGCTGCAAACAGATGTATTAGTTCCCAGTGTTGGAGGTCAGAGGGCTGACCCGGGGCTGCACGTGATCAAGGTCAGCAGAGCCGAGATCTGCTGCCAGACCCTCAGGGAGGACCTGTCTCCTTCCCCTCCCAGCAGATGGAAGCTGCCTCATTCCTTGGCACATGGCCCAGCCTCCATGGTCAAAGCCAACAGCATAACCTCTTCAAATCTCTCTGGATCTGACCCTGCGGCCTCCCTGTGGTCACCCTTGGCTCACACAGATCATTCAGGAAAATCTGCCCATCTCAAGATCCTTAACACAGCTGCAAGGCCCCTTCTGACCACTGAGGTCATACATCCCACAGGCTCCAGGGCAAGGACGTGGACATCTTTGGAGGCTATTACGCTGCCTCAAAATCTTTATCTCCCGTACACCCTTTCTCAAGAAGTTACGGAGGATACGCTCCACCACAACATGGGAATAAACGAAACAGGTGAAGACATGAGGTCCAAAAGAAGAGGGACCGGAAATTCCTCGGGAGGGGAGGCCCAGGACTGCGGCCCAGAAGCCCAAAGCACAGCAGAGGCCGCGGTGCGAACAGGCCCGTCTCCAGGAATAGAATGAAACCAACGGAGCATGTGCATGAGGGTGGTTGAGTGTTCCCAGGGGTTCTCATGGGAGAGCTTTGAGATGGATACAGATAGGTACTTAGAAGACTGAGCAAATAAAAATAAGGCACATATTAGCTCCATAAAAACAAGACAATTGTACAAGAAACAAATATATGTGGTACCATGGTGAAAACAACGGGGACACATCACACTGAAAAACATCTACCTCAATATAGTGAGCTAAGCATACTGGGAAGAGGCATGCGTGCATACAGTAGGGATGTGTGTATTGGGAGGAAGGGCTAGGGGGAAGAAAGAACTAAATTCTCATTTCCATAATATGGAGTCAATGAGTAATATCCAAAACTGAAAACTCTAGAAACAGAAATACAATATGAAGATAAATACCAGAAGTGGCTGAAAGAATGGGAAGTGTTTGGCTATGACTTCTTCAACGTTTTTTCCTCTTCCCTTTCCTCTGAGACTCCAGTCGGGCTGCTGGGATCTGCCACAGTTACAGTTATAACAGCACAGCCACGGCACCAGCCACAGAGCTGGGTGCTGTGCAGGATCCAATAAAGCTATGTCTCTTCGGTGCTCCCGACAAGTAGCAGCGTAAGCCTCTGCTTGCTCAAGGGGCCTACTCATTATTCACTACAGGCCGACCTTCAACTTCTTCTAAAGAATTCATGCAAGCCCTAGCTGGTTTGGCTCAGTGGATAGAGCGTCAGTCTGCAGACTGAGGGGTCCCAGGTTCAATTCCAGTCAAGGGCACATGCCCAGGTTGTGGGCTCAATCCCCAGTGGGGGGCGTGCAGGAGGCAGCCAATCGATGATTCTCTCTCATCATTGATATTTCTCTCTCTCTCCCTCTCCCTTCTTCTCTGAAATTAATAAAAAAAATTTTTTTTTAAAAATTCATGCAAAATAATTTTTCTGTTTATTATCAATACCAAGATCAACGTCCCCTGCTGATTCCTTGTCTTTAAAGCACCTCAGTGAGGAATGCAATTCACTGGATTTAGCTCCCTGAGCAATTAAGGAACCTTTTACGGCTGCCAAAGCCACCTCCCGACTCTATGTTGGCCATGGGAGCCACATCCTAAGGGCACAGTCTGTTAGTGGTGCGCTGGTGGGAACCTTCGCTCAGGTCAGATTCCTTAACTCCTTTCCCTCTCTTTCTGTCTTCGTCTGTCTGTCTGTCTGGCTGTCACTCTCTCCCTGTGTCTCGGCTCAGCACTCCCTCCCGCACCAGGGTGGTGGCAGCGCCCACCTGCACAGCCCGGGGCAGCCACTGTTACCTGGTGAGATCCAGAAGGCAGGCTCTTTACTAGCCCCTCTGTGTCGGAGGGGAACTTCCGCGGAGCCTGCTTAACCGGTGACACACTCTCTGAGGTGCTGCAGCTGATCAGTCGGCAAATTGGAGAACAAATGTAAAAAAAAGAATGTTTTTAAACAAATGGAAACAAAAATACAGAAATACAAGTGATGGCGAAACAAAGAAGCAGCAGATGGACATGAACAAAACAACAAAACAATGGTATGGAAAGAATCACGTATATTGAAACTGTCTCCCTGATGCTTGTGGTTCCACATCTGTGAAGCTACTGCTGGCAAGTGGGAGCCCTTGGCCTGTTTGCAAGAGCGACATCAGCTGGACGGATCCTTGCTGTGTATCCTTGGCCCCCCACCTTTCCCCTCTGCCATCCACCCTCCTTTGGGATAAAGACTTAAGGGAGCAGCTATACCTTCTTAAAGGCAATTCACTTTAGTGAGCATCAAAGGCAAACCTCTTCTGAATGCATTTCAAAAATTACAGATATACACTCAGGCTCAGAGTCTTGGTTTGTCTCACTCCTTCCATTCCCTGGTTCCCATATTTTGTTTCCCTGAGACAATGACCAAACTAAAGAAGACCCGAGTGCGAGTGACAAGAAGCTGTGGAATGCCCATCACACGGGCTGAGCCCTTCCAGGCAGGGATCCTCAACAAGCCCGATCTCATAAATAAATCAGGGAAAGCGAATGCTGGGCGGTCACTCATCAGCGATTTCCTAATGGGATGTGTCATCAGCAGAGCTTAAATCCTTTATGATGTATGTTTTTTAAATCTTAGAGGAATTTTTGGGAGGATCCCATTTTAAGACTGAAGCACCCAATGAATTAGCTACTGTGCTTCTCTGAAACAGGAGGTTTTATGACCCAAACCAAATGGTTTGACTCTTCTAACACAAAGAGTGTCCCAATCATTAATAATATAATTCACATATAAAAAAGAAAGCTGAAACACACACACACACACACACACATACACACACACGTTTTACATGAAGAACATGCATTTTCCGATGATCTCAAGCCTCCATGTAACCTGACAACTCCATCTCACTGGGTTGATGTGCTCAGTATGTTTCTAAAATAGACACGGACTTATCGGTGGACAAATCATAATAGCTGTTGGGTTAGCTCAGAGCTAGCTGGTTAGTTGCCACCAAGGGAGACGGGCCGAACACACACATGAGTATTAACAGCCACGGGCAATGGGATTAGTTACCATGTGTCTAGTGGGAGTAGGAGAGCCAGCCCTGTGACAGTCCCAGGGTCAGCTTTTCTGAACAAGTGGAGGATAAGCAGGATCTATCCCGGCACACGAGGTGGAAAGGCAGGGGAGGGGAACCTAAGTAAGAAGAACAGCAGCATTCACGATGCCATGCAGGATTCGAAGGCACACGCTCCGCCCCTTTAGTAACTCAAGAGCAAGAACTACAGAGTCCAACATGTCACCACTTTGGATTAGTCTCATGTTGAAAACCAACACTCCAGATATATGTCATCAAAAAACACTCACCATGCAAGAGGGTAGATACAGGTCAGCAGAACAGAGGCATTCCAAGCAAGTAAAATCTGAATTTGAACACTCAAGCTCATTAGAACACAGCACTCCTAAAAACTAGAACCTCAGAGGTGAGAGAGAGAGAGAGAGAGAGAGAGAGAGAAGGTTCCCAGCATCCACCAGGCAGCAGTTGGGCATGCAGCCTCAGAGCAGTCCCTCTGGGTGGCTGTGGTTAGCCCGTGCACCTGGGGCCCAGCTCGTGTTAGGAATCGGCCTCCACTCTCTTACCACGTGAGTGCTACTTAGCTTATGTGGGTTAGCTTTCCAGCTGGCGTAGGGAGAAGAGAAGGTCCTTCAATTAGACTCACACCCCGAGTTCAAGGGTATTCTCTTTGAGAAGACATAAACAAAAAGATCTACGTTTCTTTACTGCCAGTATATGTTGGTTTTCAACCCTTATTATCTCCATTGCGATGAGTCCAGCCATACATTCAAGAAAGATCAAAGTCATTCACTTGCCAGCAAAACTATAAAAAAGGAAGCCCTGTGCCATCCCATGGGGGTGGAGGGGTCATTTATTAGCACAACTCTTCTTGATTCATTTTATAGCTGCCTAACTGAAAAGAAGCACCTGATGAGATTATTGCCAAGAGGTAAAAATTAAACTCTGAAACTGGGTAAGTGATGTCTGTGGCTTAATAATGCCACTGGCAGAGTGGCTGGTACTTAAACAGAGCCTGGACCGCTGAGCCGCTGGCTGCACCAAATCTGGGGAAGAAACTGGGAAACAGGGATTTGTGTCCAATCCCACACTGACCAGCAGGCCACTAGTCACCTAAGCAGACTGCCTGACTCTGGCATTAAAGCAAACTGTACTAGTAGCAAACTCTTCCCAATTCTTTTCTCCATAAAAAATACAGACGTTTTTGTAAACCCTGGTCCCTACCCTCTCCCCTCCCTGGAAGCAGTTTCTCACCCGGTGTAATCCCGCTTCGAGCTTCTCCTTCTGTAGAGGACAGCCAGGATCATGCTGATGAGGAGGGTGAGACCCACAACCACAGCGGTCACGATACCCACCACCACCCACACCGGAAACACGGGCAACACCTCTGGAGAGAAAGAACAAAACAGTGTTAAGGTCCATTGTGACAAAGAGAAGAAATGGAGTTTTATTCAACTAAAAAGCAAGTTATCATACCCTCTATTATTGTCCAAATTATGAGATCCTAGTATCTAAGTAATGACATGCAAAGAGTAGCTGATAGAAAATGAGATACAGAACTCAGCCTTTCTGCACACATAACCCCTCAATGCACTAGGATCCAAGCAAAACTGGGATGTGGCTTTACCTCCATCTACTCACCCACAAAGCAGACGTCGTGGGAGACACCAGAACCTGCATTTCCTGCTACTTCTCCAAAAATGGAAGAAACCGCTGTATTGTTTGCACAAACGCTAACACTTTCTCTTGGAGAATACTGAGACAGTACTGGCCTCCTTCTTCCCCAGGCTCAGCCCATCGAGCATCGTGAATTTGGTCTTACTTCTAATTCACATGAAAAAGTGATCCCCTGAACCTGGGCCACTGGTCTTCGGACGGCAGATGTACACACCGCATGTGGGCAGCAGTGCCCACCCCCAGGTTCCCAGAAACAGGGCGCATAGCCACTGGCAGGTCGCTCCCGGCACACACACCCCACAACGTACTCTCGTTTGCCACTCAACACGCGACACAGGGGACGGCGCCTTTGCTGCCCAGATACTCCGGAGGTACCTTTCTCTACAACATAGAGGCGGATGTATCCCGGGTAGACGACGATGTCAGGAGGGTTTTTGACGTCACAGATGTAGGTGCCGTTATGGATGAACTGTATATTTTCTATGTTGATCGATGCGTCTTTCTTGTCGAGGTCCCCAGCCCAGGTTATTCTGTCCTTGAAGGGCGGGTAGTCCCCGATGTACACTTGCCCTTGGGAGTAGTGGAAAAACTGCAATTAGAGAAAGAGGACACGTGAGCGCTTCCCAAAGGCAGGCGTTCTCCATGCTGCGTACGCGGTGTGCTGTGCGGACTCTTCGCAAAGACTTCAAAGGGAAAGAAACACGTCCCATTGCAAATGTCACGGAATCTAAGCCAGACAGGGATTTGGTTTCTGCTGAAAAACACACTTGTGTGTCTTCTCTCCTCCTCTGGACATCCCCGTGATACAGGGGCAATCACAGTGACAACCACGCATAGTTTTATACATAAAAGGGAGACTCAAGCCATTTCCTCAAGGTCACAGCTGATAACAGGTCCGGCAGAGAGTCACAGAGGAGGAATTGAGGCTCAGCACTCAGTGACTCGCTGGAGATAAAGGTCTTCGCCCCGGGCTATCCTCCTAGCACTCCCTGTGGAAGTTCTACAGTCTCCACTTCACAGACGAGAGGCAGAGGTGGGGCCCTGGTTAACAAGCACCCAGCCTAACCAGCACTCATCTGGTTCTTGACTAACCTTCCTTTCAACCCCACGGCCTGTACTTCTGTTCTGCCACCTCCTCAGGGTGACTCATCGACAGTCTTACTCCTAATTGCTCCCGGGCAAGAGCACAGGCTGCTATCCCCCATTTCTGAACACCTCACAGACTCGCTGCACGGAGAGCTCCCAAAGACTATCACTGGAACGGATGGACGTGTGTGCGTGTGTGCGTGCATGCGTGCGTAAATACTTAAAAGAAATACAAATAAAAGTGAAGCAAATGGCAGCTGAACAGATGCAGGATGAATTGTGAATGGAGTCAACAAGGTAAGTCAGGGGCTGCGCTGTGGAAAAGATACATTTCAAAATGGGATGTGATGGTGGAGGAGACGAGAGGGATGGCAGGTGACCGTGACACACAAACACGAGAAAACAAGCTGTGTTTAAGAGAAACTGAACTGGTTTTTTCCTGGAGAGCCGGAAGCAAGAGAAGCGCCCTGAAGTCTGTGCCAGACGACAGCCTCACTGGGTTTGGGAGAGATGGGTCAGAAGGGCTCACTGAACACACTGCAGCGGTGGGGAACCCTCTGCGGGAGGACTAGCCAAGAGCAGGCAGGCAGGCACTCCTACCGACACAGTGGTGTGGGATCCCTCTGGCTGGAAGCTCCAGGAGATTGTGGTCAACCTGCTGGTGGTGTTCGCAGACTTGAACTTGCAGGGCAGCTTCCCTTGTGTCCCATTGGCCACGTAGATTTCTTTTGGGGTGTATACCTCCAAGGCTGATACGCCAGCAGTCACTGGAGAGAGAGAAACAGGAAGGGGTAAGAGTAGGATTGCATGGCCCTGGCTGGGTAGCTCAGTTGGTTAGAGCATCATCCAATGTGCCAAAGTTATGAGTTCGATTCCGGTCAGGGAACATACAAGAATCAATTAGTGAATGTGTAAATAAGTAGAACAACAAATCTCTCTCTCTCTCTCTCTCTCTCTCTCTCTCCCCCCATCCTCTGTATCTTTCTCTCTAAAAGCTATAAATAAAAATTAAAAGAAAAAAAGAGTAGGCTTTAGCATGAATACCACAGTGCATATTTATCAGAGAAGATGACAAAGACACAAGAAAATTACTATATATATATATACATATATATATACATATACAGTAACCTGCTGCCATCATGTGCTATATAAATCTCTGTCAAAAGAGAGAAAGGAAGAAACATTGATTTGTTGCTCTACTTATTTATGCATTCACTGGTTGCTTCTTATATGTACCCTGACTAGGGATCGAACCTGCAACCTTGGCATATCAGAATGATGCTCTAATCAGCTGAGCTACCCGGTCAGTGCTTATCTTCTATATCTAAAGCAATGAAAGCTATTCTAGGTAAGATGACGTCATTTAAAAGCCATGCTTTCTTATTTAACCCACCCACAGAACCATGCCTTCATTGGTGAAGTCGGTGTGCTAGGTACATGCATACTCACGAAGTAGTCGACCACACTGGGTCCCATTTTAATTCACCCGTTGACATTTTCCAGTTAGCCTAAGCCCAGGAAATAGTACTTAAAATCCTATCAGTCAGAATATAAAAATAGCTTTTCCCTCCAAGATCCATAATCAGAGGCAACTGCAGGAATTATGAGGCTTGCTGCTAAAATAAAATAATCTTCCTTCAGAAGGAGACACTTCCATGGAAGCAATGAAAGTTACAAAAAAACTTATTTGACCTAAAATTGGAAACCAGGAGAGCAAATTCAGAAAAGATTAAAAACACCCATCTTCAAAATAAGGTCTTTTTCTAAGACATCACTTGGAGAGAATCCGTATCTGGAGTGTCCCAATTATTCTCAGAATGTCACGGACCAGCAGAGTAAGGAGGGACTGTCCCGGGACGGAGGGGCTCAGTCAGAAGTTCTCCTTCCTGAATCTTAACTGGGACTCCCAGCCCTCACAACCATCTTCCAAATATTTATTCTCAGGACACAATGGGCACTTTTGGCTATTCTTTCAAATAAGCCGATAGCCACACTACACTAGGCAGATTTTTTCTGCTAAAGAGGGTGGATTATTATTATAGGGAACAATGGATGATTATTTGTGGTCCAACCCTCAAAACAAGCCCTCCTTCCACACAAGAAGCAAACAAAGGGCGTCCCTCGCCATTGTGGGCAGCAGCACGGCAGCCCCGGGCCCTGGAGTTCACCACGCAGGGCAGAGCCAGGCTGGCCGCTCTGACCCCTGATTCCAGGAAGCGGCGCGGCCTGGCAACCCTGACTTACCCTGTGATTCCACTGGTGTTCCCCACAGTGAGGAGCCCCGCAAGGAAAGGCCGTCTTTGAAGTCAATAAATAAGGTTTCTCAAGGATTTTCCCAAACCAGGCCTGCCCCAGGCCTGGCTGCAAGACTGTCACCCTGAGTGTGATTGACAGATGGTCTTAGGCCAAGCGTCCACGTTCCCAGCCAGGGATTTGAACCAAAGACTAGCCAAATCCCTGAATGGCTTTTGGGCAATCTGTTTAAGACAGACTTAATTACGAGGCCATCTTGGTCCAGGCCCCACCATACTGCACTTGGTTATCTCAGTGGCTTCCTGCTGGTGGCCGTTTCCGCCTTCACCCACTCACCTGCAGCCAATCCAGGGATTGGCCAGAGAGATCCGGTCCGAATGCCCGGCAGCTCTTATCACTCCTTTGCTCAGAACCCTCCAGGGTCCCCTCACATCAGCCAGGATCAGGCCACAGTCCTCACAGGCCTGGCCACCGCACAGACCTCTTCTCCGCGTCCCCCTCAACACACTGCAGCGACCACGCTGGTCACCTGGGCTCCTCTGCTTGTGATGAGCACCCCAAGTCTAGAGACTGGAGGTGTCCTAGGCGATCGTTACGTGTGAGACAGGAGGGGAGAGGGATCCCCTGTTGAAACGCTGAGTCTCTGCACAGCTGACCCCAGGGAGCAGGTCCAGCGGACACCCTGCGTAACACTGCCCACAGTCACCACGCACAGGACAGACCCCAAAGTGCACAGCGCTGCCGTCTCTGACCAACTACGAGGGGCCTGAACGAGACAGTTGGGAGGTTTCTCCCATCTGGGTAACAAGAGGAACTAAACACAGGTTTCCTCTGGGACCACATTCCATGCAGCCCCAGCAGGAGGAGCTGGCTGGCCTGCTAACAGGGGAATGGGGTGCTTTGTGCAGACTTCCTCTAAGGGACTTGGGAGTACATGGGAACACACACTGAGCTCACTGTGGAAGTCAGAGGGCTCGTCCCCAGAGTCATAGAGAGTTTTCAGGGGCTAGTGAAAACAGAGAATGTAAAGAACGCTGAGATGTAGAGAAACTATTGTTCTAACCTACATCCTCCAGGCACTGCCACTGGAATCGGCCTGAATAGGAGAGTAAATAGGTTTCTTTTAGGCTGAAGAATTAATAATTGGAATAGTGGCAACAATCGCTGCAAAAAATAGGAAAGCTTCAGTTTAACAACCCATAGATGGGAGGGAAAGTGTTGAATCCCAGAAGGACCAATCACCTCAGGAATAAAAATACAGAAATGAAATGAAATGAAATAAAATGAAATGAAATGAGAAGATGAAGTGATATGCCAATGTTTTCCTATCCCGGCCAACTCTGGATTCCAGGTATATGTTAAGGCACACATACGCTTCACCATGGCAACAGGAGCTGAGCTCACTTTCTTCCTGAGGAAGGAATCTTGCCTCTAGAGTTGAAGGGCAAGAAAACAAACGAAAAGAGCCCTTCGTAGAGGAGACAGAGTCAAATGAAAAGAGCCTGAAAAATCATGAGATAAGTGATCAAAAAATTTGAGAAATCTACTCACCAGGGGTCAAATATCAAACCCAAAAGTTGACGTTCTTCTATTTTGGATGGGGAACCAGAACAGTTTGGCGGTTAGGGGGAGGGGGAAGCAAATGGAGAATATAAAACAACATCCATCCCAGCCACAACAGAAAAAGCACATTCAAGGATGGTTTGCCCAAGAGGCTATTCCGGACAGGATCTATTCAATACTCTAAATGATTGCATTAATATAAGTAACGGCTCCCAACGAAGCTGTCAAGATGATTTCACTCTAAGTGAACTCAAACGCTCACACCAGAAAGTCATCTGAAATACACTGGAGAAGCATTGCTGGAGTGAATCAACACTCTCACGGCCTAGATGGGGGTTGGAAACTGTTCTCATGGAAGCAATTCCTGGTCATGTCACTGCTGGGTCCACTGTAGTGCCCTGGTTTGTCAAAACCTCATCCTGTTAACAAACTGGGTTAAGATTCTCCTTGAGATGAAAAGAAGGCTTTTGTTTTGAAAAACTGTGGAAGCACTTTGATGTCACCAGTATATTCTCCTGCTTAAAAGAGTGCAATAAAGCAATTTATTTAAAAACAGCTCTCCAGCCTGTCTGTCTGGTGTTGGTACACAGAGGGCGGTGAGACTGCAGTGTCTCCTGGTACAAGCATGGACATGACCTTTTACATCACATGAAAAGAGAGGAGCCAGAGAGAACACTGGCACAAAATTCACCCAGTGGTCATGATGCAGCAGAGGCACCCACTGAGGATAATGTTCAGTTTCCTAGGTTAGAATGACAGCATGCAAGCTTTTTTATTTTTAATTCTCACCTAAGGATATTTTTTATTGATTTTAGAGAGAAAGAAAGGGAGAGACAGAAACATCGATGTGAAAGAGACACATCACACCCTAACCAGGCAATCAAACCTGCAACCTAGGTATGTGCCCTGATCGGGAATGGAACTCACAACCTTTTGATGTATGAGACGACACTCCAACCAACTGAGCCACTGGCCAGGGTACACGAGCTCATTTTACTATTCCTCCATCGACTCTACACACCCATCCCATACCTACACTCAATCACATTTTCCGTATATAGTTTATTTTTCATAATACAAACCACTTTTTTAAAGACAGAAGACATCAGTAAAGTTATAAGATTTGCTTCTATAATCTCCGTATGCTCAGTGAAAGCCATCAGCACATGACCAGGCTGGGTGTGGCCACTGCGCATGGTACCTAGGAGATGGTCCACCCTCCTAGAGCAGGGCCCCCTGCAGCTCACGTGATTCCTTCCTTCCAGAAGTGACTTCCTCCCAGTGTCAGCCCCAAACTCTCTGGGCTGTGCTTCCCCATCCTGCCTGGCCCCCATCAAGGCACCCTCACTCCGCTGGAATGACCAGGAGTGCGGAGACTGCGTCTGCCTTGTCCACCATGCTCTTCTCATTACCTCACAGATGCTTGCCTTTTGTCAGCGTATTCAACAAACACTTATTGAAAGTCAGAAAAAAGGAATGAATGAATGAATGAATGAATGAGAGAATAAAACACACCATATTCAGATGGGCTCAGCCATGAAAATTACACTTGCTCCACCACAAATGGCTTCGCCATAATGGCCCCAAACACATGATGTTGCAGAGATTCCTCAGGTCAAGTCTGAACGCTAACACTCCTGTGTGGGAGGCTTAGAAAGCTTTCCTCCCATCACCTTCCTATTCGGATGAGCACATCCCAAAGGAGACTCATCTCTTGAAATGCTCAATAAAAAGAATGCATGTACTCTTCCTAATACACAGGATTACCCAATTCTTCTCAGAGTCCATTCCTTCCCCCTGATCCACGTCCAGCTGGCCTCATCTCCATCCTCAACCTTTTCTGCACCAACAAAGACCTTTCTGTTTCTCAAATGAGAGGGATTCAAGAGGTCCTGAATCAGGCCAGTCACTGAGCGAGTCACTTGACTCCCGCAAGCCCTGCTGCTGCTTCTCTGCCCTCCTCTGTGTGTGCTGTGCGTCTTTCTTCCCGGCCACCGCTTTCCTGTTTTCAATCAACCATTCATTCTTCCCAACCATGCTGGGACTTGCCCTGCCCTGGCTGGACCGGCAGTCCTGTGGGGACAAGTACATGAGTCCCTGAGTGCGGTGACTGGGGTGCCAGAACTCCCATTCAAGGCCAAGATCTCCAGTCAAGCAGTCAGCACATGCCACAGGTGTAGCCAACCTGAACCGAGTCATCTGCGTCCTGTCCACACAGTTCTCAGTTCTCAGCAAGTGGACGAAAATAATACGGAGCGTTTGGTAAGAAATTGGATCATTTTACTTCTGACGGGTTATGCTCAGCATAAAGAACACGTTGAAAGCTCTGGGGCGTGCATATCAGATACATAACAGGACAATGTTAGCTCTCACCTTTCCTACTTTCCAGGTGTCGAAATGGCATATTTCTATTCAAGCCAAAGACCAGTGGGCCTTAAATCTATTTTTCTAAGCTCTCAAATCATATCAGAAGGTTTACTATCCATCAGAAGATATTTGAACCCAAATTTAATCCAAACCAGCAAAGGCCAATAGAAAATATCAGAACAAGAGATTGAAAGGCTACGCCTACTTGGCAAGAAGAATGTTCCTCACCTCCAAAATCAGGCACAAAGGAAGCAGTGGGAAAACCACTGCATATGGAGTGCTCACTGGGGTTAAACCTTATTAAACTTGGTACATTTATTTCTCATCAACACTTTTGGGTGTTACCCATTGTATAGACGCTCAGAGAGGCTAAGGAACTTGCCTGAGTCACTTATTGCAAACGTGGAACAAACAGTTCAATCTAGAACCTTCTGACTCCAAAGGCCAAAGCTCTTCAAGAGCTGATGATGCAGCTTCCACAGAATCCTCTGTTCAAACAGAATCTCGTGGGGAACCCAGCGTATAGAGGAGACAGGCAGTTTTCATACCCAAGTCAGGCAAGTGGCGCTCAGAACTTAAGGTAATGAATAAGGCCAGAACTACAATACAGCACGGTGGCTCTCAAGCTTGG
Source organism: Myotis yumanensis (assembly GCF_028538775.1). Lineage (NCBI taxonomy): Eukaryota > Metazoa > Chordata > Mammalia > Chiroptera > Vespertilionidae > Myotis > Myotis yumanensis. The sequence continues at coordinate 40,028,776 of NW_027223768.1, forward strand.
TTGCGCAAGGGGACCACCTAGAGAGCGTTAGAAAAGAGTGACGCCTGCCCTAGCCAGTTTGGCTCAGTGGACAGAGCATCGGCCTGTGGATTGAAGGGTCCCGGGTGCTCAAGCCACGCCCCACGCTCATGAGGTGATTCTAAACTTGCAACCACCATCCAGCACACCAATGAGAGACAGGACTTCACTTATGATATTGTGATGAGATGGTCCCGAAGCCGATGAGCCATGCTTGTCTGGCATTTGACTGAGTGTTACAAAGAGGTATGTTGACTTTTTAAATATATATTAGTGCACATTCGTGGACATGACTTCTTCCAAAGACAAGGACAGTGCTATACTACCTTCTCAATCAATCACACATTCATACATTTAAATCTGCTTCATCCTAAAGAGCGCACTGGCTGCGGGAGCTAATGTGGCAGTGATCTCCACAGTAGCTGGATTATGTGTAGAACTTGTATCTGTGCATGTTGTTCTTTATTATTATTTTAATGGTTAAAAATACACCGTAGGGTCCTGGCTGGTTTGGCTCAATGGATAGAGGGTCAGCCTGCGGACTGAAGGGTCCTGGGTTTGATTCTGGCAAGGGCACATGCCTGGGTTGCGGGCTCAATGCCCAATAGGGGCCGGGCAGGAGGCAGCCAATCAATGATTCTCTCTCATCATTGATGTTTCTATCTCTCTCCCCCTTCCTCTCTGAAATCAATAAAAATATATTTTAAAAATACACTGTAGGAACCAATGAAATGTACACCAAACATTTGAAAGCTCTAGAGCAGAGTTGCCATTACCCCTAGGAATCTAGTGACGAGAGCTTGAATACCAGCGCTCTGCTTGGTTATTGAGAAGTTCAAGTCTAGGGAGACGGGTGAAGGCAGCACCTGCTGCTATGGCGGCCTGAGGCTGGGCAGGCCAACCACAGTTTAACTACATGGGAGGGGAGGAAACGCCTCATCCTTCTTCAAGCTATAGGCAGGTGCCCTCGAGCTGTGGCTACTACCTGGCTCTCGGTTGGGCAACCTCTCAATCAAGTGAAAATGTGCCCATGCCAATTTCTTCTGTAAAGCCCAGTTTGAAAGCTCCCCTGTTGTTTCACAAAGCCCAGGCCTCAGCATAGCAGGCTAGGCCTTTCTGTGTGACAGCCCATGTCCTGCTCTGCACAGGTGAGGGCTGCAGCTGGTGAGCTGGGTCGGCTGGCTCCCCTTCCCCAACATGCCGTGCAGGGGGCTTACCTCCGAGCATGGATGCCTGTGCTCTCTGGGCCTGGAAGGAGGCCCACCTCCGAAATTCTGCACAATCTCATGACTCCACCCAAATGTGACTTGGGCAAAGCCTTCCCTGTCTGACCACCTCTTCGGTCCCCTGGCTCTGTGGCTCCCGTCCGCCTCCGCCTCTTCTCCTTCAAGGGAGAGGGGGTCTCTAGGGCACTGGTACTGCTACTGCAGTCACCTCAACCTCCCCTGCGAGGCTCACGACTCCTTCCAGGGTGAACTCCATCCTACTTGGCCTTTGTGTGCCCAACACACAGTATACTTCCTGGTGGTCAGAAAGCTCTCAAAGGACATTTAAGGAGTAAACAGACCGATAGCAGCTGCATTTTTAGGATTCCTATACTGAGAAGTTATGGTTAATGAAATGTGTAACACTTTTCTCCCCCTTAAAATAATTGGAAGAAACCAGCTTGCCCTTAAGTGGACACCTAACCCCAGCCAAGCATTCTGTGGCTCTTAGAAAAATCTGGCAGAGAGTCCCGACTCACCAGCACCAACTTACCACAGCCGGGAAGAGCTCAAGTGCAAACGCTCCCCCGGGGACAGGGGGTAAATATGGGAGGAATGGAAACTGGCCCCTTCCTGTTGGGATACAGGCTTGGTTACAATAAAACAAAAAAGATAGCATCCATTAAGCATCTCATGTACTGGCTAGCAAACAAATGCTGGGTGTTGTGGGGGTGCAGACTCAGACACTCGTGCGAACATACATGCGTCCACGGAATGTACACAGCAAACACTGAGAGTCCATGGAGGCACGAGAACAACAGACCCCCGAGAGTGAGCACATGCCGCCGGCCTGCACTTCACTTCCTGTTTACAACACCTTATCTTCCCTAAAACAGTTTCTACCAAAGCTTCCCCCAAGTTTGAAAATGGAGAGGTCAGGGAGTGTTTTATGGGAAACACACTTGAATTTCATCTGGAATTGAGAAGAATCAAGATAGACACATGGGAAGGGCATTTTGCAGAGAGAAAAACACGAGATGATGTGTAAACATGAATTATGTAGATTCATTGGGCTGGGGCAGAAGAAAACTTGAAAGTTGAAAATTTAGGCTGAGATGTTGGAACCGGACCCTGTGGGAAGTGGGCACCCCTGAGTGTTTTTGAGAACAATGGCCAGGGAGGGGAGGAAGGGGAGGGGAGGGGAGGGGAGGGAGGGGCAGGAAGGCACAGTTTGGGAAGGGGATATATATATATATATATATATATGTATATATGAGTTTGGAATATACAAAGCTTGAGGAGAAGAGGTAAGGCTCAGTGGCTTGGTCCACAGTGTTGCCTCCTGAGTCTAGTATGGTGTCAGCCACTCAGTTAAATGGAGTCAGGCTGGGTCCCAGCCAGAGGGAGCAGTAGAAGAAAGAGAAGAACCTGCAAGAACCACACTATTACAATCCTGAGCAGCAGTCAGAGCATTGGGTGGTGAGGATGGCTTCAACGTGGCAGCTTCATTCCCCCTCCCCGCGGTGGAGTCAGCAGCAGCAGGGCATGGGTTCCGTGCACAAAGGGCACCACACAAAGAAAGAAATGGGTGGTGCCCTGGGGCAGTTAAAGGCTCTCTGTAAACACTTAAGGCATCCAGAAGCCTTTCCTCCATGTGGTTGGAGACTTGGAAAGAGAAATTCTACAACACAGCAGGGTGGTTGCAAATATGTACTTTGGAGGAGGGGCCTAACTCTATCATATATGAGCTGCGTGACCTTGGACAAGTTACACAACCCGGCCGAGTCTTAGTTTCCTCATCGGTGACATTAATAACAATACTCATTACCATGCAGTGTTAAGGGCTGCATGAGATGTGCATATAAATTATTTAGCAGAGGCTTGCCTCATAATAAGCACTCGACAAATGTGGGAAAAGGAAAAGATATAGCACGAACTTAGTTTTATGTCCAAATTCCTATGGGCTAAGAAACAGGAGTTACACCTGACTGAAAAAAAGAAATATAGATAGATGATAGATAGATAATGACAGACAGACAGACAGACATATCATCTGTGTCTACATCTATATTTAGCTATCTGGAAGAAGCTCATGCTTATGTTACCAGATGTACCAGTTAATAATGCGGATTTTTTTTCAATCAATGGAGTTACACATATGTTGATACATATGCGATTTGATATGTATGCTATTTTGTTGTATTGACAGCAAGCTTCAAAACTTCATGTGTCAAATTTGCTGAAGGTGTTAACATCATAGATATTTTTACGCTGAAAAATGTCGAATTTTGTGCCAAAAAAAGCATTTGTGGGAAGTTTTAATTCATTATTTTGAAGAAAAGTGCTGCTGAAAGTTATTGTATACTTTGGGAAGCTTATGGTGAACATGCTCCATCTCAAGATACTTGTGATCGCTGGTTTAAACGCTTTGAAAGTGATGATTTCAATGTGAAAGACAAAGAACATCCAGGTCAACCGAAAAAGTTTGAAGACCAACAATTACAAGCATTATTGGATGAAGATGCATGTCAAACTCAAAAACAACTTGCAGAAAGATTAAAGGTTGCTCAGCAAAAAATTTCTGATTGTTTACAAGCAATGGGACAGATTTTAAAGGAAGGAAAATGGGTGCCACATTAACTGAACGAAAGACAAATGGAAAACCGAAAAGTCATCAGTAAAATGTTGCTTCAACAGCATGAAAGAAAGTCTTTTTTGCATCGAATTGTGACTGGCAATGAAAAGTGGATTTATTTTGAGAATCCCAAACGCACAAAATCATGGGTTGATCCAGGTCAACCATCAACATCGACTGCAAGGCCAAATCGCTTCGGAAAGAAGAAAATGCTTTGTGTTTGGTGGGATCAGGAAGGTGTGGGGTATTATGCGCTTCTAAAACCAGGTGAAACCCTTAATACTGATTGCTACCAACTAAAACTAATCCATTTGAACCACACTTTGATTGTAAAATGACCAGAATGTGCCAGAAGACACGGCAAAGTAATTTTGCGTCATGATAACACACCATCACACATTTCAAAACCAGTTAAAGACACGTTAAAAGATCTTGCCTGGGAAGTATTAAGCCACCCGCGGTATTCACCAGATCTTGCTCCTTCAGATGACCACTTGTTCTAATCGATGGCACATGCACTTTCTGAGCAGCACTTCAAAACATACGAAAAAGTGGAAAATTGGATCTCTCAATTGTTTGCCTCAAAACAAGAAAAGTTCTATTGGGATGGTATCCACAAATTACCTGAAAGATGGGGGAAATGTGTAGCTAGTGATGGACATTACTTTGAATAATGTAATAACATCATTACTTTTGATGTTTCTCTTGAAATTATCGTGTTTTCTTTGATTAAAAATCCGCATTATTAACCGGTAAACCTAGTAAATTTATGTAATTCCACACTATCTTCTTTAATATTTGAAGAGAAAGGAATACATTTCTTAATTTTGAGAAAAACATTTTAAAAAATGGCTCTAAATTTCATATAATAAACTCCCCAGATCCCAAAGCAGAGTATCTGAGTCCCAGGATAGAAAATGTTCATTGTAAATTGAGCAAAGTTTGTCTCGTTGGTTATAGCACAATACTAAGAATGCTCAGGTCTTGATTTCATTCTCTGAGGCAATCTTATCTGCAACGGTAAATAACTCAGGCTCAGCAAAGACATAGAGCATTTCTAAACTCAGTTAGTTAAACCTAAGAATGGAATTTAAAGTATCACAGTTGCTAGAAAACTAGTCAATCTACAGGCCCTGACAGTAGATCAGGGGTATTACTAAGTCTTGCCATTTCTTTCTTTTTTTTAAATATATTTTTATTGATTTCAGAGGGAAAGAGAGAGGGAGAGAGAGACAGAAACATCAATGATGAGAGAGAACCACTGATCGGCTGCCTCCTGCACGCCCCACCAGGGATAGAGCCCGCAACCAGGGCATGTTCCCCTAACCGGAATCAAATCTGGGATCCCTCAGTCCACAGGCCAATGCTCTATCCACCGAGCCAAACCAGCCAGGGTCTTGCCATTTCTAAAGAGACTCAAGAGTTTGTAAGAAAAAAAGAATAAATCAATAAAGGAGAATATATCAACAGTCATCCTTCAGTTGCTGGCTAAAGGCCTAATGGAACCAAGGGAAAATTATAAGTGAATAAAATAGTACAGCAGCCAAATGCATTCAAAAAGATGATGAATAAATAAAGAGGTTTAAGGGCACAGATATAAATGTCCCAGGAGATGATCACAATTTCTCAGTTCAGGCACTATGAATGGTCACACAGCCAACTGACCTCCGCCTTCCTACTGTGCCCAAAATACAAGGGCCTTGGTTTGGTCTCCAGGGCATTGCTAATGTCAAATCACTTTGCAAAATAAGTGGAAAAGGCAGAAAGGAATATCACTCAAGATATTCCACTCACACAAGTCTTAGAGACCAAGATTCATAGCCATCAGATATGTGAGACCTCAGGAGATGCTTCCAGTTATCATTAAACTGGAGGCCTGGTGCATGAAATTCGTGCACGGGTAGGGTCCCTAGGCCTGGCTGGCAATTAGGGCCGATCAGGGCCTTCCTTCGTTCCACACCGCCCCCTGGTGATGAGCGCACATCATAGCAAGCGATCAAACTCCAGGTCTCCTGGTTGAACTCCCAAGGGGACACTTTGCATATTAGCCTTTTATATATAGAGACTCCCTTTAATGGGGGTTAAAGACCAAACTCATCTATAATGAGTTCTATGCGAAAGTAAGCTGTTTATTCTCTTTTAAATGACACCAGTGGTCTTAGAAGCAAGAGTAAAATTTTTCCAAGGTTTAGGGACACCTGAGATGCATGTACTTAGACAGAGAATTCAAACTCTCAAATAAAAGATACAATTTAAATAAAAATGCCTTCAGGCTCCAGTTGGCAGATTCTAATCATGCAGGAGAAATGCGACTGAATGAAGGAAAGCAGCTCAGTGGGGATAGAAAGGAAGGTGAGGAACATTTAGCGGGTAGGTCAGCATTTTCTAGATGTGTGTGGGGGGGGGGGCGGGGGGCAGAAATACAATTTGTAAAAATCTGTGTATATTAAGTTTTTTCCAATGAAATCACATCTTTAAAACTCAGTAGGTCCCGGTCAGTGTGGCTCAGTGGCTGAGCATCAACCCATGAACCAAGAGGTCACTGGCTCCCTTCCCGTCAGGGCACATGCCTGGGTTTCAGGCCCCATCCCCAACAGGGGGCAGTCAGGAGGCAGCAGACTGATGATGTTTCTCCCCCATCAATGTTTCTATCTGTCCCTCTCCCTTCCTCTCCCTCTAAACAAACAAACAATTGATGTTTCTCTCTCACATCTATGTTTCTCTCTCCTCTCTCTCCCTCCCCTTCCCTTCTCCCTTTTTCTCTAAAAATCAATGAAAAAAATATTCTCATACCTCCAGTGAGGATTAAAATAAAATATTTTTAATATAGAAAAGTCCTGAGAAACCAAGATGGCGGCATAGGTAAACACCAGAAATTGCTGCCTCGCACAACCACTTCAAAAATACAACTAAAAGATGAAACAGACATCATCCAGAACCACAGGAAGGTTGGCTGAGTGGAAATTCTACAGCTAGAAGGAAAGAGAAAAGCATACCGAGACTCAGAGGAGGTGCAGTGTGGAAGTAAAGTGCAGAGGTACGGAGGCACACGTGGAAAGGGCTGGCAGCTGAGGACACGGTTGTCTTTTTCAATCGGGAGGGAGTCTCAAGCTCCTGACTTCTCTGAACTCCAGTTCCGGGCGAGTCTCTGGGGACCCAGACTCATACAGGAGAAACTGGACTGTCTGGCATCGGTCGGAACTCGAGGGCAGCTTTCTCTCAGAGGTGCTTGCAGCGATTACCGGACACTGAGATGTGGGGCCTCTTAGGGTAGGACAGAGGAGCAGCCATAGCTGCTTGCTCCGCCCTGTTGATCCCCTGAGACCCCACCCCACCCAAGCTGTGGCAGAGGCTTTTGTAAATGAAAGGCCTGGCCCTTTGCAATCTGAAAATTACCTAACCAACTGCAGCTGGCCCAAGGCCCCACAGCAGCTTGCATTCGTTCACAGCTGAGCTCCTGCTGGGTAGCCTCAGGCAGAGGCTAAATTAGCACCTCCTTAGCGATCCAAGAGCCAGTGTATCCAGTGGTCAGAGTGGGACCATCCAGATTACAACTCCTCAGATCCATAAGGGACACACTCAGGGGGCAGACTCAGTGAGCACCAAAGCCCCACTGAAGCAAGTTTTGCCCCAGAAGGGTGTCTCCAGCACAGAAGTCCTCCCACTGCAGACACAGCTGATTCTCACAGTCAACTGGCCTGGAGGTCAATTCCTCCCAGTGATACCTACAACAATCAAGGCTTAACTACAACAAGACTGTGCACAAAGCCCACAAGGGGTTGCACCAAGAGTGTCCACCTCAGGTAACTGGGGAGGCTGAACCACTGGGCCCTATAGGACACGGAGCACAGAAAGCCACTCTATCAACACAGGGAAGCATAAAAAATGCGGAGACAAAGAAACAGGTCACAAATGACAGAAATGGAGGACAGCAAACTACTGGATATAGAGTTCAAAACCACACTTTTAAGGTTTTTCAAGAATTTTCTAGAAACCGCCGATAAACTTAGTGAGACACTCAAGAAATCTAGTGAGACCGCCAATAAATTTAATGAGATCCTCAATAAGTCTAGTGAGGCCCTCGAGGTTGTGAAAAAGGACCAACTAGAAATTAAGCATACACTGACTGAAATAAAGAATATTATACAGACTTCCAACAGCAGACTAGAGGATCGCAAGAATCAAGTCAAAGATCTGAAATACTGAAGTATGGTAGCAACCATCTCAGGTAGAAATTATAGTTTAACTTTAACCCTGCTGTTTGGCTTATGTACCTATTTGCTTTGTTTAACAATGGACAGGTTATTTTGATTTTCTGAATTATATAAATCATTCCATTCGATTAAATGCCTTATTGATTGTAATGTGAATATCCCATGGGTTGTGGTCATACTGATCTTAGAAAGAACATTTTTCCTTTACCTGGGAAGGACAGCACAGTTATCCCAAGGTCAGAGGGCTCTAGACCCAAAACTGTAATTCAGATAACATGCCTAAGTTTAACCCAGGTTACCCAAGGGCTCTAGACCCAAAACTGTAATTTAGATAACATGCCTAAGTTTAACCCAGGTTAATTTAGATAACATGCTGTTTCTGCTTCTGTAAACTGCTTTTTTGCGAGCCAGGTTCCTCATTCCAAACCCTGGGATGTAATCAATACCTTTGTGATTTTTTGCCTATATAACCCTGGAGCTGCGACCATCTTGTTACTATGAGATTCGGGGAATGCCCCTCATAGTCCCGGATTGCAATAAATGTGACTCTTCAATTAGACTTCTTGAGGCGTCCTTCTGTGATTCGAGGGGTACATTACAACAATACGAAGAAGCAAAAAACATCCAACCAGAAAAGAAAAAAGAAAAAAAAAAATCCAAAAATATGAAGATAGTGTAAGGAGCCTCTGGGACAACTTCAAGTGTACCAACATCAGAATTATAGGGATGCCAGAAGAAGAAAGAGAGCAAGATATTAAAAACCTATTTGAAGAAATAATGACAGAAAACTTCCTCTACCTGATGAAAGAAATGGACTTACAAGTCCAGGAAGCGCAGAGAACCCCAAACAAAAGGAATCCAAAGAGGACCACACTAAGACACATCATAATTAAAATGCCAAGAGCAAAAGACAAAGAGAGAATCTTAAAAGCAGCAAGAGAAAGACAGTCAGTTACCTACAAGGGAGAATCCATACAACTGTCAGCTGATTTCTCAACAGAAACTTTGCAGGCCAGAAGGGAGTGGCAAGAAATATTCAAAGTGATGAATACCAAGAACCTACAACCAAGATTACTTTATCCAGCAAAAAAAATCGTATACCTATGTATGAGGACAGTGGGGCGGGGGGGGGGGGGGGGGGGGAGGGGACAGGGGTGGGGGAGGCGCGGTAAGGGCAGAGGGCAGGGTGGGAACTGGGTGGAGGGGAGCTATGGGGGAATAAAAGAGGAACAATAGTAATAATCTAAACAATAAAGATTTAATTAAAAAAAAAGAAAAGTCCTATTGATAAAATGCTTAGGTGCCACCACAAACATGATAAAATAATTTAAGCTCTAGCTGGTTTGGCTCAGTGGATAGAGCGGCGGCCTGCCGACTGCAGGGTCCCAAGTTCAATTCTAGTCAAGGGCACATGCCTGGTTGTGAGCTGGATCCCCAGTGAGGGATGTGCAGGAGGCAGCCAATCAACGATTCTCCATCATCATTGATGTTTGTATCTCTTTCTCCCTCTTCCTTCCTCTCTGAAATCAATAAATATATATTAAAAATAATTTAAGTATGAAATAACTAGTCATTCCAACGCTATGTGTCTAAAGTAGTTGAAGAATGTTAGTTCATTCATTCTGTACGTCTCTGAAGAAATAAGAAACGGTAAAGAATGAAAATAATCAGATAATGCATGAAATCACACTTGGGAAAAATATTCCTTCTCCCAATAAACAATTATTGAGTGCCGACAATAATTCTAACTACACATTACAAACTATTAACAAACTGTTATCAAGACAGGTCTACAGCCCCCTGACATTTAATAAATACGTATTAGCACCTATCATATGCATGAAGCAAAGCACTAGAGACACTTCTATGAACAAGACAACCATGGTGTCCACCCTGGATTCTAGTGGAGGGAATAAGAAAGAAAAAACAACAAGTTAGAAATCACAATAAGGAAGCAAAGGGCCAGGAAATGAAAGCAGGGGACTCCTGTGGCTAAGGTGGGTGGAGAAGGTCCCTCTGAGGAAGTGACATTTATGCCAAAGATGAAGAGGAGACAGCACTGGGTGGTTCTGGGGAAAGAGCAATCCCAGTGCAAAGGAGGAGGTGGGAATGAGCAAAGAGCAGAAAGATGGCAGGGAGGGCAAGAGGCAGCAGGCGAAGTGTCAGAGGGGAAGACAGAAACAGGATCACACAGCCCACCGCAGGCACACGGAGAAGCTGGGATGGCAGTGGCCGGGCAATGGAAAAGGATTTCTTGTTTAAGGATTTTAAACAAGAAAGCAACATGATCTGATTTGCATTTTAATAACAATAATTCTTGCAGTTGTGTGAAGAATGGATTAAAAAGAGTCAGAGGGGCCCTAAGCAGGTGCCTCCTTGCTTAGAGCAGAGTCCTGGGCACATGCCTAGATTGTGGTTTGGATCCCTGGTCCGGATGCATACAGGAGGCAACTGAGTCTCAGTCTCTCTCTCTCTCTCTCTCTCTCTCTCTCTCTCTCTCTCTCTCTCTCGTCAATAAACATATCCTCAGATGAGGGTTTTTTTTTTAAAAAGAGGCAAGAGGGGGGACATTGGGACACAGCTGGGAGGCTAGCACAGTAATACAGGCAAAAATGGCAGGGATTTTGACTAAAATGCTAGGAGTGGGCCACTGATGAGATAGGGGTGGGTGAATTCCAGATGCATTTGGGAGATAGGAGAACTGATTGGATGTGGAGGATGAAGGATAAGGAGGAATCAAGAATGGACTAGGTTTCTGGCTTGAGCAACCAGACAGATGGTGCTGCCATTTATTGCAATGGGGGTGCAAATTACTGAGGTTTCTTTTTCTTCTGTGTTCATTCCTACCCAAGGGCCACCAAAGACATTCCAATTGCCAAATCCAGTGTGTCCTTCTTGTACCCAATGTCCCTTCATCTGACACCATTAGCCACTTGCTCTCCGCTAAAACTCCATTCTCGCTTGGTTTCCAAGACACCACACTCTCATGGTTCTTCTCTTAGCCATCAAGCCCCCTTCTTGGGGTCCGTACACCCTGCAGTTCTGTCCTTGGCCCCTGCTAGTTTCTTCAATACACTATCGCTTGGTGACCTCATCCGGGCAATCCACAGTTTTAAAGACTCCCATATCTGTGTTTCCAACCAGAATGTTCTCACCTCCAGCACCATCACCCCAGCTGTCTTCTGCCCATTTCTGTTGGGATGTGTCCACAGCATCTTAAACTCAACACATCCAAAAGTAACTTCATCGTCTTCTTCCTCCCAGATTCCCATCCCTCATCCCATATTCTTCCTCTGGGAAAAGCCCCATTTTCCAAAAATTTGCCCAACTTCCCAAACCCCAAGCCTCAGGATCATCATACACTCCCTCCTTCAAGTCCACAGCAAATCCATTTCCAAGCCCTATCAAATTTATTTTCTAATTGGCTCATGAAAATGTCCTCTCCTCATATCACGCTGCTTGTATTCAGGCCTTTATCTTCCTCTGGATTATTACGATCGCCCTCTGGTGAGCCTCACACCACTCTAACCCCGCCTTTACATCTCAGTAGAGAAACCCCTCCTTCCTGCAGCCTTTAGGACAAAATACAGCCTTAGGAACGGCAAGCAGGGTCTTTGGTGAGATAGTGCCTCTGGCTGGCTCCCCGCCTCAACTCCCACCAACTCTTATGCACTCCTACCTCCCACCACGTTGACGTAGGAAGGTTTCTGCATAACCACTCAGCTTCCCAGACATTTCTCCAGGGCCTGAACTTTGGTCTGAAGTGATGACTCTGTTTAGTGCCTTAACAGCACGCCATTATCGAGAGACTTCTTATATTGCTTCTCCCACCGAACTGTACATTATGTGAGGGCAGGGATCTCCTTCCTACAATACTTTTGGTGCTTAATATTTAAAAGGCGCTTAATGAATGTTTGTTGACTAACTGAACCTGGATCAAACTCAAGAAGGTTTTGCACGAGACATGAACTGTTATATACAGTATCCATGATCAGAAAAAGGTGACTTGGCGAGAAGAAGGCGTATTTTTCTAAAATTAACTAATAACAACACCTGCTCACTTGCACATACCAGCATCCAACTTTCATTACTGAACAGCCAGGTATGTCCAAGCTGTAGGTCACTATTATTCTGATGATCTTTTCGTATTAATATCCATTAAGGTTAAGTTTTTTAATTTTTCAGTTTTACCACTTTTAACACCCTGAGTTTAAGATCAGCCCAACTGCCTTGTCCTCAGTAGCAATGCCTGACCTCTCCTGCATAATTCTGTCTGAAGCACACAAGATTTCTGATAAACCTTAGGGTTAGGCTGTTTCCTACTTGTCTTAAAACACAAATGACACCACCATCACCCCCCCTCCCCCCCCCACCCCCCGCAAAATCCCCACAAAACAACAAAAACACACACCACACTTTTAACCTTTTTTTTTTTTTGTCTCAGAAGAAACATTTATACAGAATGGATTGTATCTTATCTGGCAGCTTCCAGAGGGTGGGGGGGACTTTCTCATTTATACTTTATGGCCCCTGGAATCATTGCTTTAATTCCATAGTTCCTGGTTCCAGCAATTACATTAAGGACTTCTTCCATGAAAGAAATTAATGAGTAAACTCGTATTCAGATACTCGTATTAATGATGCAACTGACATTTTTGCAGAACAAAAGAAGTGAAAGTGTGTTTCTTAGGAGTTGGCCTGTGACCATTCCTCAGTCACATCCTGAGGCAGCAGCGAGTTCTCCCGGAAACAGCACGGGGGTCCCGGGGCAGAGCCACCCGGAGTCCACAAAACCCCATCCAAGTCCACACACTGGGGCAGAGGCTCACCTTCAGTTTGACCCATAAAATTTGTCAAGGGGAAAAAAAGTGATTTAAAAGAAAAATGTGCTTTTTCCTGTCCTACGTCTTGTCAAACCAGGGTGCCCATGTCTGGCAGGACTGCGGATCTGACCAAAGTCTTTTCCATGCCCAGGTCTCTGCGTCCTCACCCCGACCCCCTGGGCACTTCCTCCCGGCGCCCCGCCGGCTCCAGGGTGAGATGAGGCAGGAGCCTGTGGGCTCTCCCATCGGGGAGGCTCCGAAACGGGCTGGGAGCGGTGGAAAGGGAAACACAAAGCAAACTGTCTCTGAAAACGCGAAAAGGAACCGACAACAAAGGCCCCACCGAAACGCCGGCCACTCCCCAAAGGTGCAGCACGCAGAACCCGGACTCCCGACCCGGATCCCAGGCGGGCCTGGGCGCCCGGGTCCCCGCGCGGGGGGCTGGCGGGAGCGCGGAGCAGGGCCGCTGCCGCACGACCCGGGACCCAGCAGGTAGGCTCCCCGCCTCCCCAACACGCGGGGACCCGGGGCAGGAGGACGAAGAGGCGCCGCACCTCCCAGGCCTCCGCGGCCGCGCTCCCCGCCGGCTGAACCCCGGCCGGGTGCTCGCAGGCCGCGCCGGGCCCCCGCCTCGGCGCCAGCGCGCAGGGCCCGATCCCCGCAGGGGCGAGCGCCGCCGGAGTCCCCGCGGCCCCAGCCCCGCCCGCCCCGGCCGCACTCACACAGCCCGAGCGCCGCCGCCAGCACCGACCACAGGCAGCGCCGGCGGTCCAGGGTCGCAGTCTCCGCCCCGGCCCCGGCGGGCGCGGCCATCGTCGTGCGCTGCAGCCCCGCGGCCGCGCACCGGGCCCGGCTGCCGTTCGCTCCGCTCCGCGCAGGGGCGCCGCCTCGCCACCACCGCCCAGTGGCACCTCCGCGCCGCGCCCCCACTCGCGGCCCCGCCACCGCCGCCAGCCCCGGCCCGGCCCCGCCCACCCGTCCTCCCATTGGTCGGCCCCGCGCCCCTGGAAGGACGCTATTGGGCGATACGACTGTCCATCACCCCCTCTCGTCAGGCGAGGCCGCACCTCCTCCGTCCCACCCGGGCTGCCAGCCTAGAGCGGGAGGCCAGCACCGGCTCCGCCGCTCTGCGCGGTGGCTGCCGCCTGCCGCCTGCCGCCCCGCCGCCCGGCCCCGGCCGGGTCCCCTCCGCCTCTCCAGGGTCCCACCCACCGCTCCCCCCATTGTCTCCTCGTCGCGGGTCTTTGCCCGGGGGTCCCGCCCCTGCGTCCGCTCTTCCCGGTTTCTGTGAGCCTCACCCACGGGAACCGCAGTTTAGTGACAAAGTCAGTAAGGGCGGCGGGGGGACTTGTTTCAATGGCCCTGACACACCTCCCCCTGCCCGGTCCCCACGCCCGGCCTGGATAATGTGTGAGCTGTGCCTCCTCGGACCTCTGATTCTGCAGTCTCCATCTTGCCTCCCCTCCCCTGGGGAACCCCTTGGGCTGCAGGAGCGGCGGGAACCGGGAGCTCTCCTACCGCCTGGGACACAAAGGAGGGCGCTTCCTGTTTGCTTTGCTTTCGCCAACAAAACGTCACCGGGTTTGTCAACAAAAACGGGGATGGGGGCGTTCCCACCCGGACCCCCCGGTGCGCGCGGCCCCGCAGAGCGGGGTCACCTTGGCCCAGGAAGGGGCCGCGCGCGCCGGCTGCCCCGTAAAGACTGGACAGTGTTGGGAGGGTCCCCGGAACCGCTGACCAAGGGAAAGCGGGGGGCAGAGAGGAGAGAGATGCGGTGAAACCGGGGGCGGCGGGGAGCGTGAGGGAGGAAACACGGTTAGACGAGATTGGAGGAACAGGTCGGAAAAGGGACGGCAGAACTTGGGCAGAGCCCCCCTTCCCCCCCGTGGAGGCAGCAGGTGGTCCCGCAGAGGCGTCAGCTCAGTAGCGGCCGAAGGACGAACATGCATCCGGAGCAAATGTTTCCACGATGAGGAACACCAGGCCGTCAGGAGGTAGGACGTGCCTGTGGAACGAACAGGTGAGCGTTACCGAGCTCGTCTGCAGCGGTTGCAAAGAGAGAAGGCCACGCAAGGTGGCTGTCACCGCGCTGTCCTCGCATGCAGTTTCTCACCCGTCTGTCAAGGGAGTAAATGGAAAAAACAAAAACAAAACCCCTGACTTCCAACCATTACTGTGCGTCCGAGGATCATTCAGCAGCCCTCCTCCTTTCAGCACCTCCTCCTCCATCCTGGAAACTCCTCTCCAGCTGGAGCAGTGGAGGCAACACGGTGGCTTGGGAGGGAGGCTTCCCAGAAGGTCAGAAGGGTCCTTGGTAAAGGGCTGCTGCCTCTGAAAGGAATGGGCTCCTTGGGGGAGAGCCCCCCGCCCCCCAATAATCAGCAATAAGGACAGTCACATGCAGAGGCCTTTGGCTGATGGTTGCCTGTGCCCTGGCCCCTGGGTCCCCCTGGGTTCCTGCTCCCTACAGTCCACACTAAGAAGGAGTCTACCTTGGGGACCCTCGGGGCGTTGGCTTTCTCTTCCTAGGGTTGAGATAAGAGGCACTCAGGACCATCTGTTGACGAGTATCCCTGAGCAGGGTTTTCTAGAGCTGGGACTAGCGGGAGACAGTAGGAAGACGGTGACCGGCACCAAAGTTCCCAATAGATCTTTGTGACTGTGGCGGAACCCTCCTCACCCTCTGCATTCTCACTGGCATTGCCTCCCTCCTTGTGTTTTGAGACTTGTTGACAGAGGACAGTTGGAAAACTGTGGTCCGTGGGCGAGGATACCCAGGCTCCTGGAACACAGAATTTGACGGTTAAGGGATAAATGTCAGATAGAGTTAAAGGTGAATTTCAGACCACAGGGAGAAAGGTTTGCCTGAGCTAAAAACCAGTTTCATTGATATTTCTATGGGAAGAACATCTTAGTTCAGGAGAAGGGTTGCATGCTTATTACACATTTTTGAAAATCTGAGAGTCTTATTGGCTCTGATGTCTCTGGGCACAGAGGGGTACCCGGAGTAATGGGGACCTTGGGAGGTGCTCATTGTCATGGGGGATACAGCACCAGGCTCCTTTGTTCGCTGTGACTGGAGACCCTGTCTGCCCTGCCCTGCAACGGTCTCTGTACCACCTCCCCTCACTGGGGACGGATGCCTCCTGCAGGGGTCACAGGCATTCCTCTGACCGGAGAGGTTTCTCACCAGTCAGGCAGTTGGTATCTTGAGTTTTGTTCCTGTCGGTCTTCCTGCATCTCTGTTGTGAGGGGTAAATGAGATCCTCTCCGGAGCCTGCAGAGTAAAAGGCAAACTCTTTTTCAATCACTAGAGAGAAGTTGGAGGAAGAAAAAGAAAACCCCCAAAGATGGTAATAAACTCTAGCAAGTTCAAGTGGGAAAGGAGAGCATAGAGCCCTCTCAGTAACTACAGAGACTGGGGTTCTCAGAAACCTGAAGTTTTCATTATTTCACGTAAGTTATATTTTGTAGTTTCCTCATTCTGGGGAAATATAAACTTCTGAAGTTTTCGGGGCACGTTTGGTAGGTTTGGGAGTAAACTATTCGGGCATTTAGAACTGATTAACAGTTTAAAGTGTATTATCCTCTTTGCCTTGAGCTCTAATAAGAAGGAAAGAGTAGGAGGGGAAGTAGAGGACAGTTTCAAATAAAACTGGGGCAGGGCTGAACGTTAGAGCTCCACACGGTGATTTACTGGCGTCAAACCACAGGGAGAAAGTCGACAATTCAGTGTCTGGCACGAAGAGCTAGGGAACAAATGAATAAGCTGACGAATGGCATATGAAATAAAATAAATGAATAGGTCTATTTAGATTAGTCACCCTATTTATTGTTTCCTATCTGGTTACTTATTTGCTAGAGTGACACTTCATAATTACTGATTGTCCAAGTACCAACATTTACATTGTTAGTGAATTTGAAACAAATTACAGTCATTCGGCAATTATGCATTGAGTGCTGGCTTTGCTAGCATAAACCTCAATACTATTTAAAAATTTTAACTATAATAAATAAGCCATGCCTTAAAGATATTGGGACAATTGGGCACCAATTATAACCAATTATAAAATTGGTTGCCAATTATATAATTCAGTGTTGGTGTTGAGTCTTGGCCTCCAGCAAATTGTGATGATAGGAGACACATACAATTGGTTTTAATATGTTAAAGTATCTTTTTTTCTGGAAAGGTAAGAGTTTGGGATTTATGCAAAAGGAAAGAGATTTTCCAGCTGAAGACAACAGTTTGAGTAAAAACAGAGATGGGAATTCACAAGGCTGGAAAGGCGGTGCTTTGAACACTAGGATAACAGATGCAGGCTAGAAACCGACAATTTTACTGTTATTGGAAACTGCAACAACCAGAACTCAGTAGAGCCTGGAATCTGGCTGCCACAGGCATTGCCACACACTCATGCACTTTGTTAGTCATGAATATACACAGAATTCTGGTTTTTTAGATAAGAGGTAAATATTACACCAGCAATGACACTTTTCTTTTGTGTCGCTGATTTGCAAATATCAAAAGGGAAAATAAAATAGAAAACTGACTATAGAATTTTAAGAACTGAAGATAAACATCATTATAAAAATAACCGCTTGGGGGCGCGGGACTAAGTAGCTTCACATTCCTTTGTCATGGCGGCGACAGTGCAGGACACCGGCTCGTTGGTCTAGGGGTATGATTCTCGCTTAGGGTGCGAGAGGTCCCGGGTTCAAATCCCGGACGAGCCCACTTTTCTTTCCTTAAAAATTTAAAATTTCTAAATAAATACATCTTATAAATACGTATTGTTGCAAAACACGAAGATGGAACTTCCTGAACCGAGGGCGCACTTTACATTTAAATACCATTAAAAGATGTAACATGAAAACACTACAGACGCGGCTGTTCCGGAGTGCAGCGCGCACGCTGCGGGCGCACAGTTCCGACCTGGGTTGCCTGCTGGTGGGTGAGGCTTACCCTTGCCCAAGCCGGGCACGTCCACCGCCCGCGGGGCTGGGCTTCGGCTGGAGGAGCTTGGCCCGCCCTCACCTGGGACCGGCTAACTCAGGCGCCCTCTGCTCCGGTTAGGAGGGGTTGGGGTGCCCCCGGGTTCTGCACGAGGCGTCTTTTTTGCAAGCACGTGTTTTGAAGGGTTATAAGCAATTGCCGTGCCTCACTCTCGGATGCAGGGCAATCATATATTTGTACGAATCGACCTCATTCGATGCCCTGCCTCGCACGATTAGGGCCATCAACGTTCGAGCTCTAGGCTGGAGTTGTTGAATATAAACCGCTAAATGGCCTGAGTGAAAAAGAAAAAGCTTTTAATTTATAGGTTTAAGAAAAAACAAAGAGCCTGGGCTCGTCCGGGATTTGAACCCGGGACCTCTCGCACCCGAAGCGAGAATCATACCCCTAGACCAACGAGCCGCTCTCGGCAGACGGGCTCGAGGCGCCTCCCTTCAGCCTCACCCGCCTCTCTCCTTCCGCCTTTCGCTTTATTTCCCTTCGGACGCGGCCAGCGACTCTTTCACCGCCCAGACGCTCCCTCCCCCAGCCTTGGGCGCCGAGCCCTTCCCGCCGCGCGGAGGAGGGCGGCGGGGGCGCTCATTTCGCACCGTCCCCTCGGGACGCCGCGGTCCCGGAGCCCGGATCGCCGGGCCTTTCCGCCAATGGGGCGCCCTCGCGCCGGGAACCGGCTGGGAGGGTGCAGGCAGAGCCTCTGGGACGCGCCGGACGCCGCCGAGTGCTCGCCGCCCAGGGTCTCCCCGCCTCCAGCTTGCGCCCCTTGTGGGGAGCGCCCCCCCCCCCCCCACTCTCCCATGAGACCACCCTTGGTGCGCCCACGGACCAGGGCCCATCCCACTCTGCGCCCCCACCCGACGCCCGCTGGAGGGTGGGTCTGGGTACGAGGGCAGGAAGAACGGGCGAGAGAAAGACACCCTTATCCCGGCTCGGAAGGCGATAGGAAGAAAACAATCCCCAAGGAGAATTAACAGCCAACTTTCCCCCAACGTGCAGGATGGATCGCGCCTTCTTTTAAGCTCTTTGCGCGCATGGCACTCGCGGGACATTCACAGCAGCCTGCCCTTGGGTCCTGCTGTCCTCATGTCGCAGTGAGGAGTCCAGGCCCAGAGACCTAGGTAGCTACTGAGGCCCCTGGAAGGAGAGGAGGCGCTGGCTAGGAACCCCCGGAACCTGAGAAGCTGGTCTGAAGGGCGTGGAGGAGGGAGCGCTGGTGGATGCCCTGGTGCTAGGAGGAGGGGAGGGGCGGTGGCGGTGGGAGGGGCCTTCGTCCCACCCCACACCCCCCACCCCTGGCTTCAGGGCACCAACCCTGAGGCCCTGGGCCCAGCTGAGCAGGAGCGCTGGTTCTCAGGCGTCACGGGTCCTGGTCTGGGCTCCCCCTTGGCCTTGTCTGCCTTAGCCCTGAGCGTCCCCTTCTTCCCCAGCCCGCCCCCCACGCCCCTTCTCCTTGCGGATTGTGGTCACATTGCAGAGGCTCTCCATTCTGAAGCCCTCTTCCCTCCTTAGCTGCCCCTAATTCGGGATCCGTGGGACGGTAGCCGCAGCCTGGTCCGCTAACTTGGCACACGGACGGGCCTCTTGGCTGTGCTGAGCCTGGTTTGCAGCCTGGGGGGTGAGGCACTGACGGACTCACCACGTCAGGGAGGGTAGGGAGGGTAGTTTGCTTCGTCCATTGAAAGCCATGTCCTGATCCGAACAGAAACTTGGATCTGATTGAAAATTTGTGTCTTTTTCCAGACTCCAGCCTAACGTCCTACGGTAGTTCCAGCTACTTTCCCGAAAAACATTTCTATGAGGTTCCGCTCGCTGATCCTTTTGTCTAAGGTTGATTGCATGCCTCCCTTTGGATTTTGCCATCACTAAATCGTTAGGAATGAACTTTGGCCTCAGTCCTTTCAGTTTTCATTCAAAAGTTGTCCCTTGTTTTAAGTTTTGAGGGTGCATGAGGTCATTAAGGTGGCAGCGATCTAAGGTCTAGATCAGGAACAAAACTGAGAACGCTTTCATTTCCCCCGCGGATCATAGTACCCCGCGTTGTACACAGACTGGGTCTTGCTCTGGATGTTCCTGGGCGAATGGAAGAGGTTAAGCTGTGATTGTTTGTGAAGACGGGCTGAGGATAGTGTGTTACCAACAAGAAAGATACACAGATACATAGAGTAAGATCCTAATTTTGTAACAACCAAAAATTAGCAAGAAAAACAAAACATGGATACATGCACTAAAAAACTAGAGGAACACCCATAAAATATTGTTATCTCTGGGTACTGGAATTATGAATGAATTTTTATTTACTTAAAATATTATTTTCCTCCACAAATTTTCTAAAATAAAGGCTTTTATAATGAGAGATATTAAGATAATTGGCCTTTATTATTATTTTTAATTTTTCAATTATAGGTGACATACACTATTATATGTTGTAGGTGTACAGCATAGTGGTTTACACGTATAGACCTTATGAAGTGATCCCCCCTGTAAGTCTAGTACCCATCTGGCACCAAACATTTTTAAGTCACAAAGAAAACAGGGTTCTTACAACTATGCATCTCCTTGTGTTGGTGGAATGAAAGGAGACAGAGCGTGAGGACGCAGAGCAGGTCCTTCTGTGCCTTCCTGCTCTGACTTCTTGCAGAGGCGGCAGTGAACTGGCCGTCCCTCCTGAGGGGCAGTGCCTGGCGCCACCGGGCACACAGGGCTCCTTAGACAGCCCAACAGCAGTGACTATGTTGGACGTCCTGTAGTTTTCTTGAAGGGGAGGGAGTGCCTGCCTCTTGGTGATACCCATCCTTTGAATACCAACCATATAATCATTGTAGAATGCTGGTTAAAGAGCTATTCAGTTCACGTTTTCTTTAAAACAGAAGCGGTTAGTGAGATAACTGACATGACAGGTTTGTCTAAGTCCAAGAAATTTTCTCAAAGTTTTATGTAAAATGACAGCATGAAGGGGCAGAGTCATTCATGACTCACGGGAGCACCCAGGGGCATCCGAGCCCAATTCCATGGCTCCCTCTGCGTCCTGTGATGAAGAAAGTCTGAATGAGCCGGGCTGGCGTGGCTCAGCGGTTGAGCTTGAACCCATGAACCAGGAGGTCACCAGTTCCATTCCTGGTCAGGGCACATGCCTGGAATGAAGGCTCGATCCTCAGTAGGGGGCGTGCAAGAGGCAGCCAGTCAATGATTCTCTCTCATCATTGTTGTTTCTCTCTCTCTCTTCCTTCCTCTCTGAAATAAATAAATATATATATTAAAAAGAAAAAGAAAGTCTGAATGAAACAGTCTTCCTGGTTGCTACCTAACACAATGGATTTCTTTCATGCCCAGCTATGACATTCCGGGATCAACCATGCAAATGTGACACCTTTCGGGAAAGGAGAGCTATAGGCAGCCAGGCTGCAGCACCTGGTGAGTCTCTGTCACATAACAACCCTGGGAATGGGCCTCCTCCCCCCACCCCCCCCCCCAAATAGATCAAATACTGTAACTAATAGGGAATGGGGAGGTGGGAATGTGTTTTGACACATGACTCACGCTCCTTCACCGTCACATTCTTGTCCATTGTTATTGCTCCTTTCTCATCTGCGACTATGAGGGACAGACCCTCCAGAAGCAAAATGGAGTTTTATTTTCACACCCACACCCCACACTTTGTTCCCTCCTTTTCTTCTGGTCACACACACTTACAACCATGCACACATTCACAGGACTCTTTTTTAAAAATATATTTTTATTGATTTCAGAGAGGAAGGGAGAGGGAAAGAGAGATAGAAACATCAATGATGAGAGAGAATCATTGATTGGCTGCCCCCTGTATGCCTCTACTGGGTGGGGATCAAGTCTGCAACCTGGGCATGTATCCTTGACCAGAATCAAACCTGGGACCCTTCAGTCCACAGGCGGAAGCTCTATCCACTGAGCCAAACTGGCTAGGGCCATTCACAGAATTCTTACCTGGTGCTGTGTGTGAGTGTACAAATGACCCAAAGACAAATATAAATAAAACCATGTATTGTTCAGGGAGGATACATCTCTGTCAATGGCTGGATAGGTAGATGATGGATGACAGATAGAGAGACAAAGATATTTCATAGACACTCCATGGCTCCAGAACTCTGCTAAAATACAAATCTTATTACAGCACCAGTCCTCACTAGGTTACATGTTTTAGAAAATGCATTATATTTTAAAAGTTTTGAAAAACAATATCCCAAATATTAACACTATCCTGGAGTTAGGAGAACTGTGAGTGGAAGTTGAGGTACCAGCGGTGAGGTAAGGCCTCCTCACCTGGGAGATGATTTTTGAAGTTGGAGGAGAGTGTGTGGTGTCACAGACCTCCAGAGAAATAGCAGATTCAGCTGCTGAGTCACTGAACTCATAAGGCCCAAGCCTAACGATGAAACGTTTATTTGAATTAACACCTTTCAGCAGGAGTGCATTATGGGGGAGAGGCTATGAGCCAAGGAGCGGGGAGTCAGGCCCCGTCCTTGCAAAGCCTCCGGTCCCCTCCACAGAGCAGACAGCAAGAGCTACGTGAGAATGGACGAAGACGCGCCAGTCCTCAGGAGGCGGCAGGAGAGCTGGGCTTCCCTGGAGGACGGCTTCCCAGGGAAGCCGGGGAGGGAGTTTTTATTATGTAGTTTGCACATCCCAGTGCTCAAAGCATCTCCCTGGATGAATCAGCGGGCAAGCGTCGTCCACACGGGTCTGCTTTCAGGATGGGGAGCTACAGCAGAGCCCAGAGACCTACTGGATCAGCCTGTCCACGGAGGCCTGTCCACGGGATCTGCTCCCTGCCGCCTCCTCCTCCCAACAGAAGGGGTGACTAAGCCTGGCACCTAGGAAACCAAGGGGCCACAAAAGCTCCTGCTGCTGGCACAGACGCATTATTTTTTGTTTCTATGATTATCTCTCCTAGTTCAGTGTTTTGTTTTTGTGTATATATATATATATATATATATATATTATTGATTTCAGAGAGGAAGGGAGAGGGAGAGATAGAAACATCAATGATGAGAGTCGTTGATTGGCTGCCTCTTGCATGCCCCCCACTGAGGGCCGAGAACCCGGACATGTGCCTTTGGCTGGAATTGAAACCGGGACCTCTATCTACTGAGCCAAACAAGCTAGTCCAGTGTTTTAAGAGTTGACTGGCTAGTTCACATCTGGGCCCTGCTGGAAGGCTGTCTCGGGGTCTTGACACAATTTAAGGTCTTTTTGTCGCAGGATTCCCATTTTCAGCAATACTATTTTCTTTTTTGTTTCTGGCCACCTGAAATTGGGTTTTGCTTACATTAGAGCAGGTAAAAACTTTCGGGCAGTAAAAGGCTAACACTTTACACACAATCCGATCAGCTCAGTCAGAGTCCGTCCCGAGGTCAGCGCAGGGGTGGGTGCCTGTGGACAGTGTCTGGACCCAGGGGTTGACCAGTATCCCCAGGGAGTAGTCACTCTTGCGAGTTGTTTTAAATAAGTGTTCTGTTTTTGTTTTCTAAACCAAGTCCGTCAGATAACACAAACGCAAGCTGATAAAATCTGCTGCCCTCAGCCCCAGTCTCTGCCGGCCGGGGTGGAGGCCAGGAAGCATGACCCGTGTCTGCAGGTGGACTCCTGCCCGTAGTCCGCTGCTGACGTCTCATTTGCTGCTACCATCTCGGCTGCTACTTCTGAGGAGCCGTCTCTAGCCCCTTCGCCGCCCAGCACAGAGGCCTCCTCTTTACATCCTCGTGTCCTGGACAGGAGTGTTATCCTGTGAGCAGAGGAGGAAAGAATGAATTGGGAGGAGAGTGGGGCAATCCTGACACCAGCCATCTCCTCAGGGATGCCAGATCAGACAACAATAGCAACCGTAGTAGTAATAGTAATAATAGTGCCATGTGCCTGATGCGTCTTTTACATGCGTCAACTCATTTATTCTTCACCAAAGCAATATGACTCAGATACTTCTATTAGCTCTGTTTCATAGATGGGGCAATGAAGGCACAGAGAGGTCAAGTGACTTACCCTAGGTCACACAGCTAGCAAGCGGTGGAGTCAGGATTTAAACCCAGGGACCAGAGCTTAAGCCCTCAACATTGAGGTGATGCCACCTCTTCTTTGATGCCTGGCTTCCCACGTCCTCCCTGCCCTACTGCTTACCTACTCGCACATTCCCACTCAAGTTCACTGTCCTGAAACACTGCTCGGAAATTGAAACGAACAGAAAGAACTGGAAAGAAAAGACTGACCCTGGAGCAAAGGCCAGGTAGCCAGCTATTGACTGAGCCCTCGTGGGAACACCGCTGTCAGCTCCCCACGTGTTAGGAGCTGCTTGGGCCTCATCACCATCAGGTTTCCAGCTGAGAGGCTGAGAGGCTTACGGACGGACCCACAGTGTGGCGTGGGCCATCCTCATGGACTGCACTGAGTGGAAGGTGTGCGAGGAGCTGGGGCGTTTGACCCCGGGCAATTAGGGAGCGCCCGTGGAGACTGAGAGGCGGTGGGCGGGCTCCAGGTGGCCCAAGCTGCCCAGAGCATCTGGCTGGTGTGCAGGGGGATCTGGGGCAGGGCCACTGCCTATTGTGGAATGGTAGGTGGGGAAGGATGGAGCCCTGGGCCCTGTCATGGGGGACGGTGAAGGCTGGGGACCCCAGCAGAGAAACATGAACTCAGGTAACCAAAGGGCAGAGAGGTGTGGGCAGGAGAGCAGGCATCGAGCTGGCATTCGGAAGGTGAATGAGGTGCCGGTGCACTGGGTGGGCCTGGAGACCAGGACTCTGAGGAGGCTGTGACTGTGGAGATGAGGGGTGGGTAACATGGGGCGCGGGCAGTGGTGAGGAGGAGAGACCAAAGGCCCTCAGTGGGAGACTCAGGAAGACCTGTGGACTGACTGCCTGTGGACGGGCGGGCGGGGGGAGAAGGTGACAGAGAGAAAGGAGCCAGTACTTCAGGGTCAGGAACGGGGGGGCTGGCAAAGGGGCTGGGTTTCAGCTGCATATGCACAGGAAGTCTGTTGAGTGAATAGATGAGTGTGGGGCGCGGGGCATGGGGACTGGAGGCCCGGGAGCCAGGCCTGTGCTGAGCAGTCGGAGTCGCCAGCAGGTGGCGGTGAGGCCCGGGCCCAGCGGTCACTCGGGGCTGGGCAGTGGGAGCCCGAGGAGCGGCCAGCTCAGCAGGCGGGACTCCTCCCCAGACAGAGGGGGAGGGCTGGCGGGAGGGGTCAGGGCGGGTGGCGGAGGGGAGGGTGACAAGAACCCAGGGGCCATTGGTCTTTGGTGGCTGGGAGGGCATCGGTGAGCTGCAAAGTCAGCGATCAGAGCGAGGTCGCCGGGGACACAAGAGGGACGGGGCGGGGGGGGGGGGGCGAGGGGCATGTTTGCAGGCAGAAGGGGGTGAGCTGGGGAGGAGGAGGGAGGAGAAACAGAAGAGTCACCACATCGGACGCCCCTAGTCTAACCCCTGCTTATGCGCACAGCGTGGCCCACAGGTGTCCTGGGAACGGCCAGGAAATGGGGGGGGGGGGGGGGGGGCCGGACAGGGGTCCGAGTCCCTCCCATCAGGGCAGGAGCCGGGCAGAGCCACCTACCTCGGTCTCGGGGCCCTCGCGGCCGGTCCCAGGGTGGCAGCCGGGCTCCTGGGCGGCCCCCTCCTCGTGCTCCTCCTCGCCGCTGCCCTCCACGGGGGCGAGGCTGCCCTCCGCGCCGCCAGGGGGACTCCGGGGGCCCCCCTGCCCCCCAGCCCCCGCCTCCGGCCGCTGCGTGTCCGGGCCCTGCTGTGCGGGCTCCTCGGTGGCGCTGGCCCCGCTGGCCCCGCTGGCCCCGCTGGCCCCGCTGGCCCCGCTGGCCCCGCTGGCCCCGCTGGCCCCGGCCTCCTCCCTCTGCTCCGCCGGCCCGGCCTCCGCGGGGCCCCCGCACCCGCGCTCCTCTGCGCCCGGGGCCGCTGCGCCGGGGCCCGGGGCTGGGGGGGCGGCCTCCTCGGGGGCCCGGGCCTCCCCCTCCTGCGGGTCCGTCCTGCTGGGCGTCCTCCTCAGAGGGGGCTTCTCGGGGGACCCTGGGGTCCGGCTCCCGTCTTTTCCCGCCTCCTCGCCGGGCGGAGGGGAGCCCGGGGCCGGGCGGAGGGGCGGGCGCGCCTGGTCCCCGGCGTCCTCCTGGGCCCCGTTCTCCTGGGCCGGCTCCGGCGCCCGGAAATCGCCCAGCTCCCCGAACTCCGACTGCGACTTGCGGAACCGCCGCGACGGGGGGCGCCTCTTTATGGAGCCCCGGGTGCGCACCTGGAAGCAGATACAAGGAAAGTTACCGAACCCGCAGACGGCCCCCGAAAAAACCCGGGTTCCGGCGGCCCAGGGACCGCGGCTTCCCGGGGAGCGGCCCCGCCCGCCCATCCCGCAGGCCCGCGCCCGGCTGTGAAACCCCCGCAGCCTCGGGAAGGTGCTGCCTTCCCACCCAGTGAAGGTGTAGCCATGGCCCTGGCCGGTTTGGATCAGTGGGTAGAGCGTCGGCCTGCGGACTGAAGGGTCCCAGGTTCCATTCGGGTCAAGGGGGTTGCGGGCACATCCCCACTAGGGGGTGTGCAGCAAGCAGCTCATCAATGTCTCTAACTCTCTATCCCTCTCCCTTCCTCTCTGTAAAAAAATCAATAAAATATATTTTAAAAAAAGAAAAGAATGTAGCCATGATTTCATTGCCCAGTAAGCAGTCATCGGTTAGGTATCTAATTTAGCCATTTTATTCTAACCTTGGTTTTTTCAATTGCCTCTAAATAACCAGTTCTTCGAATGCTCTTTAAAAAAAAAAAAACTTTATTGTTGAGAGTATTACAAATGTCCTCCTTTTATCCCCCACAGCCCCCTCCACCCGGTTGCCACCCTGCCCTAGGCCTTCACCACCCTACTGGTTGTGTCCATAGGTGACGCATATGTGCATGTAAGTTCCTTGGTTAACCTCTCCCCCCTCTTACCCTCTCCCCCCTCATTCCCTCTGAGATTTGTCAGTCTGTTCCATGTTTCCATGCCTCTGGTTCTATTTTATTCGTCAGTTTATTTTGTTCATTAGATTTCTTTTTTTGTTTATTTTTAGATTCAATTGTTCATAGATATGTATTTATTGCCATTTTATTGTTCATACTTCTTCTTCTTCTTCTTCTTCTTCTTCTTCTTCTTCTTCTTCTTCTTCAAGAATACTCTTCAACATTTCATGTAATACTGGTTTGGTGGTGATGAACTCCTTTAGCTTTTTCTTGTCTGGGAAACTCTTTATCTGACCTTCAATTCTAAATGAGAGCTTTGTTAGGTAGAGTAATCTTGGTTGTAGGTCCTTGCTATTCATCACTCCCTTCTGGCCTGCAAAGTTTCTGTTGAGATATCAGCTGACAGTCGTATGGGCACTCCCTTGTAGGTAACTAACTGCTTTTCTCTTGCTGCTTTTAAGATTCTCTCTTTGTCTTTTGCTCTTGGCATTTTAATTATGATGTGTCTTGGTGTGGGCCTCTTTGGGTTCCTCTTGTTTTGGACTCTCTGCACTTCCTGGTAAATCTATTTCTTTCACCAGGTAGGGGAAGTTTTCTGTCATTATTTCTTTAAATCGGTGTTTAATCTCCTGCTTTCTCTCTTCTCCTTCTGGCACCCCATGACTTGAATGCTGGTAATTTGAAGTTGTTCCAGAGGCTCCTTACACTATCTTCATATTTTATTATTATTATTATTATTATTATTATTATTATTATTTTGGCTCTTGTGATTGGGTGTTTTTTGCTTCCTCATATTCCAAATTGTTGATTTGATTATCAGCATCCTCTCCTCTACCATTGATTCCCTGTAAGTTATTCTTCATTTCTGTTAGTGTACCCTTCATTCCTGACTGGTCTTTTTTTTATGTCTTTGATGTTCTCACTAATTTCTTTGAAATTCTCACTAAGTCCCTTGAAGTGCACATTAAGATCCTTGAGCATCTTTATAACCATTGTTTTGAACTCTGTATCTAGTAGTTTGCTTGCTTCCATTTCATTGAGTTCTTTTTCTGGAGATTTCTTCGGTTCTTTCATTTGTGACATGGTTTTTTGTCTCCATATTTTGGCTGCTACCCTGTGTTTGTTTCTATGTATTAGTTAAAGCTGCTCTGTCTCCTGGAATTGGTAGAGTGCTTTGTGTAGTAGGTGTCCTGTAGGGCCCAGTGGCTCAGCCACCCCAGTCACCTGAGCTGCACACTCTAGGCGCCCCCTGGTGTGGGATGTATGCACTGTCTTGTTGCAGTTGAGCCTTGATTGCTGTTAGAATCATTGGGAGGAATTGACCCCCAGGCCAATTGTGAGGACCAGCTGCAACTACAGTGGAAGAACTGCTCTGCAGGAGACACCCTATGGAGCAGGACTTGCTTCAGTGGGGCTTTGATGCTCACTGAATCTTCCCCTTGAGTGTATCACTCATGGATGGATGTGTAATCTGTAATCTGGTGTGGTCTGAAGCTGTCCACTGGGTGCACTGGCTCTGGGCCTCCCAGGAGGTGCAAAGTCAGCCACTGCTTGGGGCCACAGATGGGTGTCGGGCCAGACCGTTTCACACCTCTGCCCCTCCCACCAGTCTCAATGTGCTTTCTTCTTTACTTCTCTAGTTGTAGGACTTCCATTCAGCCAGATTTCAGGTGGTTCTGAATGATGGTTGTTTTGTATTTTCGTTGTAATTTTGATGTGGTTGTGGGAGCCGGTGGGTACCACGTTTACCTACACAGCCATCTTGGTTCTATCCCTCTTCTAATGTTCTTTGAATGAGCTTCACCATCTTGCAGGTTTCCTCATAAATTGAGGATAAAATTGATACCTGTTTTGCATGAGACATGTTTTAATATTTTGAAAATTATACTTTGACAAAGGTAAACCCAACAGACAAGAGGGTTGGGGCCTGCAGGTGGCCCAGCCCTGGCACAGCAACCTCAGAGGGGCAGAGCTGGTGACCGGCTTCCTCCCTTCCCCCAGCTCGACCCTTCCTGTCCACACAAGGCTGGGTGACCCTGGGAAAGCTGAGCAGCCAGGTCTTTCCGTTCTGGCCATCACCCTGACCAGAAGCTGTGTCTCGGGAGCGCCCAGCAGAGCGGGTGCAGGTCCTTTCCTCCCCGGGAAGCATGTGGACCTGAGGTCAGGACTCACTGTGGCCCTCCGGACTTCGTCAGAAGTTCCCTGGAAAGGTTTATGCCTGACTCCACTCAAGGGATGTGTCCTTTAATGATGTCAATTGAACCTTCATAAATTTTATTTTCCTACTGACTTTCATTTTGGTAGTGGTCAACCCTAATTCCATCTCAGGGGTTTGGAATGAATCCTGTGGTTTAGAAGGCTTCCCAGGCCTGTCCTGAGACCACAGGAGGCTTGCCCTGCAGGGGATCAGGGCCCAGGCCTCAGGGCCAGGAGGTCTCAGAACTAATCTCTCCTCCCTTGCTGCCATCAAAACACTGAAGCCTGGTATATGACCAGGTGCCAGCACCTCCCTCCCTGCCCCTACTCCCTACCGACTCCTGTGAGAGACAAGGCTGTCCTCTGGGCCCCTCTGCCTGTCACCTTGGGCTGCAGGATCTCCTGACTCGCAGCCAGCAGGCTCAAGCTCTATACGCCAGTTTGCTTCCTTGGGCCCCACCTGTTTGTACACACTTGACCTTTTTCCCCAGATAGATTTTCTGGAATGTCCCCGAAGGTGCCGCTCCCTCCATCCCTAGTTCCAAAGTCACACCCAATGCCATTCCCTGGCATTAGCCCTGCCTGGCTCCACCCCACATTTTTGGGGCACCTGCTTGCACTGTGTCTCTGAAACTTACCACCTCCTGGTAGGGCCAGGGATCCAATGAAAGGGAGCAGGGAGCATGGGGGCAGCATCTATGGAAACCAGCCCGGCCTCACAGCTTTCGGCAGAGGGACCAGTCTGGATGGTCTTTAACTGGGGCAAGAATTCCTACCATAAAAACAACTGCTTTGAGCCCATACTGGGCACGTAGGAGTCGTCACACCAGGCCAGAGCAGGGTGTTTTCAAGTCCTAGCGACCCTGCCCAGTCACTGACCAGGTCTTTAGCTTTGGTTTTCAGCTTTGACATAACTCTGTGCAGGTGGGCTCAATCCCAAGTTCCCACCCTCCTTCCACCAAGGAAAGTGCTCGCCACCCTAAGCCTGCCTTTCTGGTGACAGTTACACAGGAGCGGAGACGGGCAGGCAGGGAGGGGGCTGACCCCGGCTCAGGGACATTTCCTCCTGTGATAACCAGTCCTGACCACGGCTCCAATGTGCCCTCCTCTCTCCGGGGCAACCACAGGGTAGACCTGGTTCAGGAACGTCCAGTGCCCACGTTTCCACAGACTCCGGACCCAGCAGTACCTTGTTGTAACAGGGCAGGTGGCTGCCCTCCGGAGGCTGGTCGAAGCTGATGGGCACCTCCTCTGGCTCGCTGGCCCGAGACCGCACGCTGGGGCTGCTGGGCGTGGAAGGTGGGCTGTGAAATGGTGACACCGCGGCCTTGAGTCCAGGGCTCTTGGGTGAGGCCCCAGGCAGCAGGGCGGCGGGGTCGAAGGCTAGGTTGGCCTGTTGAGAGGAGATGAGACATTTCAAATCGGGGCGGGAGGAGGTGAGTTTCTGCTCTAGCTCTTTGGTCATCTGGCCTTGCATAGCTTCAGAGTTCTAGATGGTGGGGCACCTGGGGTGGGGGTGGGCGACTCTGTGCCCAGGAGGCCATTGGCAATGTCTAGAGACGCTTTTTGTTGTCACACTTGCGGGGAAAGTGCTCCTGGCACCTCGTGGGAAGGGACCAGGGACGCTGCTGGACATCTTCCAATGCACAAGGCAGCCCCGCCCGCGCAAGGAAAGGACCCAGCCCAGGCAATGCCACAGAGGGGAACCCTGGTCTAGGCAGGAGGAGCCAGGCAGTTACAATGAAGAGCTCGGGTATTTACGCTCCTACACGGCTTTGCTGTACCGCATGGGAAAATCTTGTCTCCCAACAAGGCTGTGAGCTCCACTGCCCCAACGTGAGCTTCATCTACTTCCCAGGGAAGTCTGCTCGGCTCTGGGCGCACTGTGATGGGTGGAGGGGTCGGGGCGTCCCAGGGCCAGCAGCCGAGTTGCAGCCTGTGTTAGGCTGGCATGGCTGGTGGCTGCCTCCAGGCCTTGGGGGACAGGGCCCGGCGGTTCCGGGAGTGCCTCCTGCAGGGTCATGCCCGTTTCCTGGAGGACTCTTGCGGCGCTCCATTCTCCACCAGCACTGCTAGGCGTCAGCTACCGGAGCGCATGCCTGACAGGGACCTCGTTTTGGCCCTTTGGCTCCAGGTGGAGCCCTCGTCCTCCAGGGCAATTTGGTCACTAGCTGGTGGTCGGAGGTCAACTCTCCAGGTGACACAGGGACATGCAGATGTTGGGGAAGAGGGCGCTGCACTCACCTGAAGCTTCTCGATCAGAGGCGAGCTCTTCACCTTCACCTTGGGAAGGTGGCTTGTGTTGGGTGGTGATTTCTGCAGAGCAAACGGACCAAAACAACGGAATGAGTGGGGTGGAGGGAGGCGGGGTTCTGGGAGCCCAGAAGCCAGAGGTGGAGGAGGAGCAGTTGGTTTCACTCCACTTTGGAGGCCCACATTCCTCCCCAGGGCCTGGTGAGGCGGACTTCCCCCCACCCCATCTCTCCCCGAGCAGGATCAGAGCAGGCAGGACAGACGCCCAAAATACAGGAGGTCTCCTGTACCAGCAAGATGATCTCATGTTCATTTCGAGGGAACAGACGGTGCCTGAGAGGGGACTTCTCTGTCCCTCATGACCTTCAACTTCACTCGGAGGGAATTTCAAAGAGAAAGGACAAAATGATCCCGTGCCGTTGGTCACAAACAAAACAAGAAACCACTGACCAGGAGTGAAACCTGACAGGTATTTTGGAAATTCCCCCCTTGAACTAGTGGTATTTGGAAAATCCCACACAAAAAATTATCATTTTCCAAAGCACTGAATATTCATTTTGATGAACAGACATTTATGGGGCCTCTCCCACGCTCCAGGCTTTATGCTGGTTGCATGAAGTTGCACTCTGTTAGGGGAAGATATTTTTACGATGAATGGATGTAGAAATCTTATCTTGCTTTGATTTGATGTCATCCAAAAAGATAAACTCCTTTCTGTTTTGTGCAAAATCCCTACAACTGAGTCTGGCTCCACAGATATATTCATCCTCACATGTAGGAATGATGGCGATGATGATGAAGAAGAAAAATGAAGGAAGGAGGAGGAGGAGGAGACACTTCATGGTGTTGGACAGAGGCTGAGGCAGCTATAAGGGGCCCAACACCTAGTCCCTACCCCTCACCCCCAAGTTCTAATTTTCCTGCATCGTGGGAAGAATAACAGCAGCCCCTAGAGGTCTGAGTGTTCTGAGTGAAGCGGCTGTTTCAGCGAAGGAAGGAGGAGATGGATTCTGAGCTCCTGGGACCTTTGTAAGGCCCAGCACTCAGGCGAGAGGCTGCGAGGAACAGTCACTGGCCGGGACCCAGGAGCCCCTGCCCCTGCTCATTCGGCTTCAGACTGGAGCTGTCCCACCTCAGCCTCCTCGGCCAGGGCCCAGGAGCAGGTGGAGTCAGTGAGTCTAAAGGCCCCGCCCTCCAGCTCCAGGGTGCCCCTGGCCCCTGAGTTCACACCCAGATGTATTCCTAGAGTGGTTTTTCAAGGAACTCTTGTCCATGGTGAGCACAAGAGCTTCCAGC
The DNA here is from genome assembly GCF_028538775.1 of Myotis yumanensis. NCBI lineage: Eukaryota > Metazoa > Chordata > Mammalia > Chiroptera > Vespertilionidae > Myotis > Myotis yumanensis. The sequence goes on from NW_027223768.1 coordinate 40,061,376, forward strand.
CCAGGCTGGGTTGTCCCTAATCTCTGTGCTTTAAGGTGACATTTCCCAGGAGCTGGTGTTTCTGAAGATGCTGCTGTAGAAATGGCAGCTATGATGCTGCTGACAAAGCTTCCCTTACGTTGTACTGTGAACCCTTCTCCCCAGCTGACCACTATGTTCTGAAGAGAGTGGAAATTTAATAAATCCGGCCCCTTTGCCATAGCACAGGCCTGGGAAGCCAGCTCAGGATCCACGAAATCCTTGTTGATTTGAATTGAACTGCAAAGCAGGATTCTAAATAGCGGCTAATGCAAGACCCAAGTGCCCTTGAAAGACCGCTCTAGGAATACATCTGCCACCAATGCAGTTCCTGCAAACGGCAGCAGAGGGCAGCATTTCCTTTACCACTTAAGCAGCTCCAGGCAAGTGGTTGGGGAAGGGAGGTGGGGGGAAGTGGTGGTGGAGAAGAGCCAGGGTCCACCCTCAATATGGGTGTTTCTATGTCCATATAGAACATTCTAGTGCCGTCTAGAAGTTAGGAGCCTGATTATTCAGACGGAAGTGTTTTCAGCCCTTCTCTGGGCAGACAAGGCACCCCCTGTGGCCACATTAGGACACCCTTTGGCTGTGCCTTCCCGGGAGGGGTAACCCCATGGTCTCAGGCCTGTGCAGGCACAGGGAGAGGCAGGGGTGCGAGAGGTGGGAGACCCTTTCTGCACTGCACACTAGGAACCGAGGGGCCGACTGGGTCCTGCCTTCCTGCCTGGGCCTCCATCGCTGGCGTGACCTATGACACCAGGGCCTCTCCCGTGTTGGTAACGTGGGCGATTTCTCTCTGAGGGCAGCGAGCCCCCTGTGCGTTCTGGGTTGCTTCAATGGTCCAGAGCAGTGGCCTGTCGTGATTCCCACGGTACAGTTCTGCCTGAGGTTAAGCACAGCCCTCCCTCCAGGCGCGTCTCTGCATGGGAGACCGTGTAGGTCAGACCTGGGGGGCAAGCATGACTCTCGGGGCCCTTGGATGGGGTGGGGGTGGGGTGAAACCACAGGGCCTGCTCTCTGCTGAAATTCCCAGGCTTGAAAAACAGCCTCCCTGCCCCTGACCGATCACAAACAAGGCTCAGTAGGGGGGCATGGACCAAGCCTCATTGTCAGACAAGGGTGCAGGAAGTTCATCCCTGAGTCTACAAGGGGGGTCCTGGCCTGCACAGGTGTCAGGGTGATGATTTTGCCCCCTTCCTATGAGAAGGAGGAAGAAAACATACTCAGCGTCTCCCAGCACTTACCTCCTCTCCGTTCTGGCCCAGCTCTACCTTGGGGGGGAACAGGGGGAGGGAGCAGGGCGGTTTCCTCCTGGCAGGCTTACTGGCTGGCATCTGGAGGGCGGGAGAGTGATGGACAGACACACAGAGAGAGAGCAAGTCAGGCAACAGGGAGGATGAGGAAGTGGAAGCGGCTTCAGGGATGTTAGGGAGGAGGAAAGGATGGTGGCAGGGGTGGTGTGTCCTTGAGGCTGGCATTAGCTGGGTCAGTGAATTCCGCTTCCCCGCCACCCACACGCAGTCAGCCCCGGCTCCCGTTCCCTCCAGGCTGCGGGACCCTCGCCTGCTGCAGCCACTGGCCTGAAATGTCCCCAAACCACACCCACGCCCAGCTCCAGGCACCGCCAGCACCTCTGACCAATACCACCTTCCTTGCCCTTTATGCCATCCCATGTGTCTAGAAACGATGGACAGCTTTCTCAGACCAGAAAACAAAAGCACAAAATAAATGCACCTGAAACAGCCTGACGAGTGCACCCTCGCTGGCCCCAGGGGCCTGTGAACCGGTGTGGTCCCCTTCCAGCGAGCACGTGAGACTGGCGCTCAGGAAACCCTAGTGTGAATCTCCACCTGACGATGCTTTTTCACACTGTCCTCTCCAGCAGGATCCTTCGAGAACCCATTGGCCAATGGGTCCCTTCCCTTTCCTGACCCTGGTTTCCTGCTCCCTCGCTGGGATTCCTAAGCTCCAGGCAGGAGCCAGCGGGGAGGTCTTTATTCTGACCAGACTAGGCCTGGCACAGCCGGCACGACTAGGTCTCTATCAGTGGGTGATGGAGGCAGCTGGGATCCAGACCCCACTGCTCGGCAGGTGGCTCTGGCCCCGCTCCCCCTGCCCTGCGTGGAGGCCTCGCTGCTGGGAGATCCTGCCTGGCCCAGCAGTGGCCATGACATTCCTCACATGCAGGGGACCCTCTGTGGCTTCTCTTCCTAATTTGGTAATTACCACGCTTCCTCCCTCCCTCCCTCCCTCTCCTCTGGCCTGACCCAGACTTCCCCTTCCGCCAGCCCCCTCCCAGAGCAGCCTGCGAGCCGCCTGACTCACCTCCTTCGCCGCCGCTGCCGCCTGCTCCCTGAACCGCCCGGCCAGCTGGGCCACCGAGGGGGACGCCGAGTTGTCCACATTGGCGTTGGTCTCTGCGGGTCTTTCCTGGCAAAACAAGGGGAAGCGGCAGTTAATGGGAGCCGGGCACTGGCTCAGCTCAGCACCCACGCTGGGGCCATGTCAGGGCCACGCCGGCACCTGTTCTGTGGCCACAGCCAGAGGTGGTGACCATGAGATCTTTGAACTGCATTTTGCAATTGGCTCCTACATGCAAAGATTAAAACAACAACAACTCTCAATCTGCCACATGTAGTGAATGATTACGATGTGCTGGGCCCTGGGTGGCCCTGGGGAGCTGAGGGAAATACAGCCGGGCCCTGTCCTGGAGGAGCCCAGGGGTCTGGGAGGCAGACGGGCCTTCATTCTGTTGTATTACTGACAGCACTGGCCACAGGGGGCTGGTGGCAGGCACTGGAGAGCGGGGCCTTTAAGAGTATGAAACGGCTGACTGGTGCCCTCGCTGAGCTTCCCACGCGTGTATGACCTCATCCCCTCACGTCACCAGGTGTGCGATGGTGACGTGCTCAGTAACTATTTGTCAAATTAATAAAGGCACAGCACGAGTGCAGGCAGCCTGGTGGAGGAGGCCCTGTCAGCTGGACTCGACCATGAGCTGTCCTGGGTGCTGCTAGCTCAGTGGCTGCGGGCAAGGCCTTTAGTGACAAGGACAGTAGCAGCGCAGCCCCCGGAAGGTCTGTGGATGAAATGCTTTCCTACGGAAAGTGCAGGACAGGCCTCTAGAAGGGTTGTCACCACTTCGGGCGACGGGGCCCTTCCCGGAGCCCTCGGCAAGGCCGGTGGGGTAACATGCGATGTCACTCCCTCCACAGAGTCCTCACTGGGAGACTCACTGCCCGCCCCCTGCCCCCCCCCGCCCCCCCACCACCATGTTCCTTTTCGTGGAAGGAGTAGGCTGGTTCCTGCCCTGCTCTGTCTCCAGGGAGGTCATCGGGTTACAGTGACCGTCCCCCCAAAGGGGCCTGCAGGCTCCCTGAAGAGGCCAAGATGCACCCTGGACTCCGCTCACTCCCGTGGGCCATTTGTCACAGACACATGGGTGAGTCAGCGAGCGCTGGAAATGGCCACCCCACATCTGTGATGTCACGCACAGCTCACATAACCACCTGGTTTTAATCATGTTTTTAAACGTCTGGTCTCAGAGACATTAGGCCTTTGTTGTTGTGACCAGGACGATGGCATTTACTGCACAGACTTCAGACTCCCTCTCCGGGCAAGCTGCTGCCCAGACACAGGGTTTGGTCCAGCTCTATCTTCCCTTCCCTGGGCAGGCTGTCCCTCCAGCAGCAGGTCTGCCTCCCTGTGTACCGCACACACACGTGCACACAGACACACACAGATACACATTCATGCACATGCACACATACACACATGCATGCACACACATGCACACAGAGATGCACACGTACATGCACGCACACACACACACACACATAAGCACACACACACACTCCCTAGGCCAGTGATGGCGAACCTCTGACATGCGAACTCATTTTTTGGGTTGATTTTTCTCTGTTAAATGGCATTTAAACATATAAAATAAATATCAAAAATATAAGTCTTTGTTTTACTATGGTTGCAAATATCAAAACATTTCTATATGTGACACGGCACCAGAGTTAAGTTAGGGTTTTTCAAAATTCTGACACGCCGAGCTCAAAAGGTTCGCCATCACTGCCCTAGGCCCTCCTTTTATGCTAAGAGCATCTCCACTCTTTCTGGTCTGGGTGTCCCTCCAAAGTGAATGTGAGGAGTCCTGCTATGGTGCTGCTGCCTTGGTGCGGGAGGAGCAGATGCGACCCCACTAACCTCCCGCCGTGATGCTAAGGACACGGACCGAGCTCTGCGAAGAAGGCTTGTTTAGAGATGGGGAGAAACTGCGGAGCCACGGGCCATCAGACCTGGGAACAAGCTCTGGAGAGAAATGGTCCTCTTCCTGTGTCCTGCTCTAGTTCAAGTTCACCCCTCCCAGCCTGAACAGCAAACTCGACCAAAGGGAGTCCCCTCCAGCGAAGACACCGGTGTTCCCCCTAACACCGAAGGCGGGTGTCCCGGGCCTGGGGTGGGGCCTGGCAGGCAGAGCTCACGGGACCACACCGGTGAGCACACTCCCGAGTTAGTAGCGCCAGGAGGCAAACGTCTTGTCCTGGAACAAGGGCAGCTTGAGGGACGGTGAGACTCACTGAGCCGCTCCTGGCACAGCGCCGATCGGTCTGTGCATCTGTCTAACTTCCTGCCCACATCACGGATCGGTCTCTCTGTCCGCTGCTATTTATTGCTCGGGTCCTGCTGACCGTGCACTTCACCTCGGCTCGAGGCCCCCATGGCTGCGGTGCAGGGAGACACATTCCAGACAAAAATAGAGCCGCGCAGGGATCAAAGGCCTCCCGGACTTCCCTGTCCCGAATGGGGCTGGGCAAGGGGCTTGGAGGCGAGGGAATGAGAGGCTTCTGGAAGCATTTAGGGCTTAAAGAAAGAAAGATTACAGTTCGTCCGAGTGTGCTTTCCTGGAGCCCAGTGAATGGGCTTCCTTTAGAATGCCTGCAGATTCCAGAGCTGGCTGGAGCCGAGCAAGTCCACTCTCCAGAGCCTTCTCGGTCATTGTGTGGAGGACCAGTATTGCCCTCACACAGCTGGGCTCACTGCAGCCCAGAGAGGGCAAGTAACTTAGGCAGAGTCACACAGGAAAGCCAAACGGAACAATCTATGAAATAATTGACTTCAACCCCTGATAGCCTAGCAATGCATACCAGTTAAGTACAGTGGGGCCTTGACTTACAAGTGTCCCAACTAACGAGTTTTTTGAGATACCAGCTGTCTCTCAGCTGATTTTTTGCATTGAGTTGACAGAGTAATTTGAGTTAAAGAGCTCCTTAAGGGTCTCAGAATGAATTAAACTCATAAGTCAAGGCCCCACTCTAGTGTAATTGCTGAAGGTGCTTTGCAAACGTGCTATACAACTAGTGGAGCTATAGCCGCTGGGTTGCCTGGCACAGTGGGAGAAGCCTTGGGTGGGTGGGTGGGGGGGCAGGGCTCAGCTTGTGTGAGCCTCTGCCTGGATTTCTGCCTTGCAGTTCCTGCAGGTGTGACTTCTAACCCCCAGAGTCCCAGGACACCCCACCTGGGCCCCAGGTTCCAGGGTACCCCACCCTGGCCCCAGGCTGGCGAGCTGAGGTGCTGGGAGCTCGCTCAGTCCCAAGACTGTTTTGCTAAGCACTGCTCTCACCGGGGCTGTGTCTTAGTTCTGAGAAGGACTTTGGTGTCCCTGCCTTGCCCCAGACATTCCTGGGACCCTGAGCTTCCCCAGGACTCTGCATTCTTTCCTTGTTCCTAAGAGGCCCATCAAGTATTTCACCCAAAGCCCAGGGTGTGGAAAGTCCTCACCAAGTGGACGGAGCAGAGGGCCCAGGACGGACCCCGAAGCACCTGCTTGGGATTGAAGTGCAGAAAAAACCAGGATGAGCCTCAGCACAGGTCAGGAGCAAGGCCACATGGAGCTGGAGGGCCTGCTGGGTGCGCCACCACCAATGGGCTGGGCTACTCGCCTGCTTTTCTCTCCTCCTCCCTCCTCCCACCCATGGTGCGCAGAGGCGGAGGGGGGGGGTCAAGTCAGCCTGGTCAGTCAGGCAGCCTCTGAACAGCTCGGCTTTTTAAAATTTGTTTTAAAATATATTTTTATTGATTTCAGAGAGGAAGGGAGATGGAAAGAGATAGAAACATCAATGATGAGAATCATTAATCAGCTGCCTCCTGCACGCCCCCTACTGGGGATTGAGCCCACAACTTGGGCATGTGCCCTGACATGTGACCTGATTCGTAGGCCGATGCTCAACCACTGAGCACACCAGCCGAGCTTGGCTTTTTTGGGGGGGCGAGAGAGGGGGGGGAGGAGAGTGTGGAAAGTGGAAAGTGCCTCTGTGGCTGGTGGGTGATGGAGACGGGTTGGCTCTGAGGCCAGCAGGTAAACCGACCCTCCATTGCTCTTCAGGGTAAGTTTAGGGCTCCCTGTCATGTGCTCCTCTCACGTGGGCCAGTCCCATATGAAACCTGGTATCACTGAAGCCCCTGTGAGTCTGAGGGGTGGGCTGGGCCCAGGGAGCCACTGCACCAGGGCTGCCCAGAGGCCCCGGAGGAATCCCTGTCGCTAGGGGCCATTTCTGCTTCCTGAGTGGGAGTGACTATCTGTGCCCTGAGGTCTGGGATGCTTGTCCTTCAGGCCACAGCAGAAAGCTGAGGCATAACTTCTAAGATTAGAACAAGTTGCTCAAGGACCTGGGCCTGCCTCCCAGTCAGCTGCGGACTCTCCTGTTACAATGGCTCCCCACGCCTGCCCTCCCTCCCTAGGTCCACGCTCAGATGGTCTACTAAAGCCTGTGTTCCTAAACACAGCTTCATGCTGCCTCTGAAGCCAGCGCACTTGGGAGGGCATATTGTGGGTTTCAAAGGCACCCATCGAATTTAGTAACAGTAGGACCAACAACCCAAGAGAAAAACGGGCAAAGGATTTGAACAGACACTTCATGAAGGAAGATAATAGGAATGGCTCATAGGCACACTAGTCATTAGCTAAACACAAATTAAGACTACAAAGAGATACCACGACGTACGCACAAGAATGGCAACGATGAAATAAACTGACAACACCAAGTGTTGGCAAGCCTGCAGGGCAACTGGAATGCTCACACATGGTTGGTGGGAACACTGCTTGTAAAAATATCTTAGCAGCTTCTCATTGGCCTCCCCTGGGCATGTCCAAGCCCAATACACCAAGCACATGACCCAGCAATCCCACCCCTAGGTATTTGCCCAAGAGAGGACGACATACGTCTCCATAAAGACTTGTATGCATGGAAAACCAAGATGGTGGTGAGGTAAACATGGTACTTGCCGACTCCCACAACATCAAAATTACAACTAAGATACAGAACAACCATCATTCAAACCACTGAAATCCGACTGAATAGAAGTCCTACAATTAGAGAAGTAAAGAAGAAAGCACCTCAAGACTAGTAGAAGGGGCGGAGGAGGGATGGGCTGGTCTGACACCCCCATGTGGCATTTTTTAAATCAGGAGGGATATTGAGGCTGCAGAGGCCACCTATGAGGAGCAAGGGATCCCAGCCCCACACCCAGGGTTCCAGAGCTGGGAAGAGAATCCCCGTAAAACTTCAGGCTGTAAAAACCAGCTGGGATTGTGGCTGAGTGACATGGAAGCTGCAGGAATCTCAGCAGTTCCTCTTAAAGGGCCGGCACATGGACTTACTTAGATGCAATCCCTCTGAGCTCCAGCCCTGGGGCGGTAGCTTGAAAGGCACCCGGGACATTGAGGGAGGAAATGGATTGTCTGGCATCAGGGTAAGAACTGGGGGCAGCTTTCTCCCAGATGGGGGTGCTTGCAGGGGTCATTGTTCCTGTGCTGGGACCTCGCCTGTAGCAGAGCTAACTGGCACCCATATCAGCTTGGCTCACCGCTCTGTCCTGGTGACTCCCTGAGATCTCACCCCATCCAATCTGCAGCCCCACCCAAGCTGTTTGCAGCAGCTTTTCCAAACGAATGGCCTGTCCTGGTTCAGGCTTCAGACTTTCCCAAAACCTCTTAAACAAGCAGCAGCTGGCGTCAGCATGCCCCATGCATATCAGTAAGAGGCCCAAGACCAGGCACTAGCAGCAGCCTGTCTTGCTTTACAGTTTGGCCTCTCCTGGGCATGTCCAAGCCCAATACAAGTAGCAGCCATCTGCAGATGACTCTGTAGCTCTTTTTTTTTTTTTTTTTTTTTTTAATATATTTTATTGATTTTTTTTACAGAGAGGAAGGGAGAGAGATAGAGAGCTAGAAACATCGATGAGAGAGAAACATCGATCAGCTGCCTCCTGCACATCTCCCACTGGGGATGTGCCCGCAACCCAAGCACATGCCCTTGACCGGAATTGAACCTGGGACCCCCCAGTCCGCAGGCCGACGCTCTATCCACTGAGCCAAACCGGTTTCGGCGACTCTGTAGCTCTTGATGGGTGGCCCCAGGCAATGGCTGACTTTGCACCTCCTGGGAGGCCCCAGAGCCAGTGCACCCATTGGACAGCTTCAGACCAGGCCAGATTACAACTCTATACATCCATCCATGAGTGATACACTCAAGGGGCAGACTCAGAGAGCACCAAAGCCCCACTGAAGCAAGTCCTGCTCCATAGGAATGCCTCCTGCACAGCAGCTCTTCCACTGTAGTAGCATCTGGTCCTCACAGCCAATTGGCCTGGGGGTCAATTCCTCCTAGTGATGCCAATAGAAATCAAGGCTCGACTACAACAAGACTGTGCACACAGCCTATACAGGGATGTACCTAGAGTGCGCAGCTCAGGTGACTGGGGAGCCTGGGCCATTGGGCCCTACAGGGCACTCTGCCAATTCCAGGACACATAGCAGCTCTACCTAATACATAGAAACAAACACAGGGAAGCAGCCAAAATGTCAAGCTAAAGAAACATGTCACAAATGAAAGAACAGAAGAAATCTTCAGAAAAAGAACTCAGTGAAATGGAAGCAAGCAAACCACTATATACAAAGTTCAAAACAATGGTTATAAGGATGCTCAAGGATCTTAATGAACGCTTCAGGGGACTTAGTGAGAATTTCAAGGATGTTAGTAAGAATTTCAAAGACATGAAAAAGCACCAGTCAGAAATTAAGCATACACTAACAGAAATGAAGAATAATTTACAGGGATTCAACAATAAAGTAGAGGATTCCAAGAATCAAATCAACAATTTGGAATACAAGGAAGCAAAAACACCCAATTAGAAGAGCCAAAAGAAAAAAGAATTAAAAAAATATGAAGACAGGGTAAGGAGCCTCTGGGACAATTTCAAGTGTACCAACATTCACATCATGGGGTGCCAGAGGAAAAGTGAGAAAGCAAGAGATTGAAAACCTATTTGAAGAAATAATGGCAGAAAACTTCCCCTACCTGGTGAAAATGCAGACTTACAAGTCCAGGAAGTGCAGAGAGTCTCAAACAAGATGAACCCAAAGAGGCCCACACCAAGACACATCATAATTAAAATGCCAAGGGTTAAAGACAAAGAGAGAATCTTAAAAGCAGCAAGAGAAAAGCAGTTAGTTATCTACAAGGGAGTACCCATACGACTGTCAGCTGATTTCTCAACAGAAACTTTGCAGGCCAGAAGGGAGGGACAAGAAATATTCAAAGTGATGAGTAGCAAGGACCTACAACCAAGATTACTCTACCCAGCAAAGCTGTCATTTAGAATTGGAGGTCAGATAAAGAGCTTCAGAGACAAGGAAAAGCTGAAGGAATTCATCACCACCAAACCAGTATTACATGAAACATTGAAGGGTATTCTTTAAGAAGAGGAAGAAGAAGAAAAAAATATGAACAATAAAATGGCAATAAATACATATCTATGAACAATTGAATCTAAAAATCAAAATAAATGAACAAGGAATCCAATGAACAAAATAAACTGATGAATAAAATAGAACCAGAGGCATGGAAACATGGGATAGACTGGCAAATCTCAGAGGGAAGGGGGAAAGAGAGTGGAAAGAGATTAACCAAAGACCTTATATGCATATATGCATTACCTATGGACAGACAATAGGGTGGTGAGGCCTGGGGTGGAGCGGGAACGGGGTGGAGGGGCACCATGGGGATGGGTGTTTGGGTTGTTTCTAGGTCTGGACTATTGATAAAGCTGCTCTAAATATTTGCATACAAGTCTTTTTTTTTTTTTTAATCTTTATTACTGATGCTCAGAGACAGGGTTTGATGATTTTGGGTCCAAATCCAAACCCTGCCTCTTCCTAGAGGTGTGATCTCAGGCAAGACACTTAACTTTGCCGAGTGTCCGTTTCCCCACTTGTACAACAGAGCACTTATCTCCTGTGATTGTCAGAGAGACCAAATGAGATCACGCATCTAGGCCCTGCACCTGACAAGCTTCCGCTCCCATTTTAGCTGTCATTGCTGCCACCTACGACTGGTCGCCACCCAGTAGGTGTCCGATGGAGCGTGGGCTCCCTTGCACCTTGTAGGGACGTCGGGCTGTTGCCAGTCGGCTCTGAGGACTTAATAGCAAGGGGGGCGCAGGGGTCTGCTGCTGCCAGGCTTTTTCATCTCATCCTGCAGAGCAAGTCTGAGAGGAGCTGGGTGGGTGGGCACTCAGAGCCCAAGGAATTTACGAATGGGAACCTTCCGCATCACACAAAGGAGCAGGCTGGCCAATGGGGTGTGACTCTGGACTCCAGATTTGAGTCGCCTAATTCATAGCAGGGCCATTCCTGCCCCGGGGCCATTTGTGTGTCTCAGGCTGTTGGGCGGGTAACAGAGACAGGACCAGCCAGAGAGGGAGGACCGCTTTGGGCTTGGGGAAGGGTCTCACCTTTCACCCAGGGCCCTGTGGCATGAAGGGGCCATAAAGAGACAGCCCCGTGGCCAGTCTGAGGCAGGCCTGACCAGGCTGGCTTGTCAAGTGGGGGGCAGGGGCCCTCAGGGGCCACAGGGGGTGGATGGCTTGAGGAGCTCTCCCAGTGACAGGTATGTGTCCAGGCAGAGGGACTAAGGGGTTAAGCCTCTGGGCAAACATGCTCTGTCCTGCAGTCAGGGGGGAAGAGCCAGATGAGCTATTTCAAGAGCTGAGCAGCCCGGGGCGGGGAGGCCACTGACCCACCGTGGGGGTGGGGGCGCTGTGTGAACTTCCTGCCCCTCTCAGCCCTTCTGTCCTCATCTTCGAGGTTCAGGGCTTGCAGAGCTGCCACCCAAGGCCCTTCTGGCTGACTGACATCCCAGTGAAGAAAACTGGGAACACTGCGGCTCTCTGGCTCGTGTGGAAGAACACGGAGGGAGCTGGATAACTAGGATCCGGAAGAACTGGGGAAGCTCTGCCCGGAAGCTCAGGAACCCCAAGGAAATGCGGCCTACACCCCAGCATCTTCACACAGGAGGAGTGTGACCCGGACCCACTCTCAAACCCGAATCCAACGAGCATTCATTCCAAGTGAGCCACCAGGCCAGCCACTCTTCAGACGCCGAGTTTCAGGAGAGGAGACCTCGCACAGCGGGGAGGCAAGCGGGTGGGACGACGGGTAGCAGAGGAAAATAGAATCAATGGCGCTGGGATGAGTTTGCATCAGCCACAGGTGGTTCCTAGCCTTAGTGGAGTGAGCACATTGCCAAACGTTATACTGTACACCTGCAAACATAACCGAATATTGCCTACCTCCTCTACTTAAAGAGGATAAAAAGAGCCCTGGCCACGCTGGAGGGAGGGATTCAAGGCAGAAAGAAGCGTAACTGAAACAGGAAAAGTAAGCTGGGAGCTGGACGGGGAGGGGCTCCTCCCCCTGCAGGGCTCGGGAATGATGGGGAATGATACCCGAAGAAGGAGGGACTTCAGGAATGTCTTTCATTCACACCCTTGGGCATGCTACTCTTTTGCTGTCTGAGACAGGAGGACCTCCGAGGCACAGGCTCAGCCCTGGGTGCTCAGCCTGAGAGCCACACGGTCCTGCAGCAGGAGGGGCTCGGGAACCAGGGCCTCGGAGACACCAGGGGCCCGAGGGACAGTCAGGCTCTTCCCCACGGCAAGGTGCGGACTCGAGGCCTGTGGGAGGGGTTCCCAGCCTTTGAGCAGCCATTCCTCCCAGGAAATCCAAGAAAGGTCCTCCTGGTAGTGAGCACAGAAATATCCTGGCCCCTGGCCGGACGCACCGCTGCGAGGTCCAGGAGCCCGGCCGCCCCTGGCCGCCCTCTCAGCAGCATCTGTGCTGGCACAGCCTCGCTGGGCACCAGCCAGCTGCTCTTGGGAGGCGCCTGGCGATGACTCGGAGGTGAGTTGGGTTTCTTATCGACAGAGGAGCCGTGCTCAGCCCTGGAGGTGCTCCCCCCCATCACTGCCCCCACACACCTCCCGTGCCTCTGGGGAGCCCTGCACGGGGGCGGCTGGGCCTTTCCCAGGGGGAGCTGGCTCCTTACGTCCTGGCTTCCGGGCCACGTCTCCCAGAGGATCCTGGGATTGCAAAAGGACTTCCTTAACCCCCACAGAAAGTAGAGAGTAGACTCACCCATCCCCGGGCAGCATGGGGCTGGGGATGAGGCAGGCTGGCCTGTGCTGGCCTGTCTGCAATCGGCCTGCCATCCGAACACCATGGCAGGGAGGACTCCGTCCCAACCAGGCCCGTCCCAGGCCCGTCCCAGGCCCGCTCCTCTGGGCTTAACGTCCTGTCTGTTAAAGGGGGCGATGCCTCCTACACAGGGTCATTATCACAGCGAGTGAAATGTGTGGGGGATGCGCCTTAGCAGCCAATTCTCTCTCTCTCTCTCCTGCTTTCCACTGACTTTACTTAATATGGCCAACAACTGGCCCGTGTTGGGGTTACAACCTGTTTGGTCGTCGAGATCCCAAACTAAGCAGGAATTTCTGTAGATTCATGGGTGCAGGCATCTTAAAGCCAAGGGAGACTTAGGAAGAGTCGGTATCCCTACAGAAGTCTTGGCTAAACATTTTAGTGACAGAGGAGTTCCTGAAAATAAAATCTATCAGCCACTTTGGGGGTTGGGGGGCGGTTACAGGAAATTAATTCTCAGTCCCTGTTCTGTGGAAGCTAAGGGTCAGCCTGGTTCCCGTCCCAGCAACCACTTCGAGCGCGAGTTGAGAATTCAGTGGCACAGATGTTGTGTCCGCGTGGGGCGTGATTAATGGCCCAAGGAGCAGCGTGGGCTGCCCTGTGGCTGGTCTGAGGAGCCAGGAAGGAGGAGCCATGGGGCAAGGATGGGGAAGAGCAGCTCAGAGGGAGGTTGTGGACAGTGCTCCGGAGACAGAAAGTCTGCCTCATCTCCCACTCTGCTCCTCAGGTGACCGTGGGCAGGTAGCTGAACGCATGTACCATTCAGGAGCCTCGTCTGTAAAGTGAGGACGGCAACATTGACATCGCAGGCTTGTGTGGGCTCTAGTGAGAGAGCGCAAGTGTGGCACATAGTAAGTGCTCAATAAACGCAGGTGGTTTTTCATTGATACTCCTCACCTGAGGACATTTTTTTCCATTGAGAGAGAGTGGAGCGGGGGGGGGGGGGGGGGGGGGGGAAGGGAGAGAGAGGAGAGAGAGAAACATCAATGTGAGAGACACATTGACTAGTTGTCTCCCACATGCACCCGACCAGGGCCAGGGATGGAACCTGCAACCCAGATTCGTGCCCTTGACTGGGTATCAAACCTGAGACCCTTTGGTGCATAGGCTGGCGCTCTAACCGCTGAGCCACGCTGGCCAGGGCCGCAGGTGATTATTAGACCTGAAGCTAAGGTATTTGGATTTATCCTGAGGGGCGTTTAAAGGGAAACTTCGTCCCGAGTTCTGTCCATGCAGAGAGGCATGGAGGCAGTCCCCCAGTGCTGCACGCGTCCTCTCGGGAAGGGTGGGCGACTCAGCTCAGACGGCAGGAAAGGGCCCTGTGACCCCGGAGGCCCTGGAGCCAGGCACGGAGAGTTCAGGGACATTCCACATCATCCTGCCAGAAAGAAGGACAGGACAGAGAAGAAAGCTGGGAAAATGGGAGGAAACTTCCATTTAAGGAGCAAATGGAGGAGGGGATGGTGGGGGAGGGAAGGGAGACGGAGGCTAAGAGCTGGAGATGGAAAAATTCCAGGCTAGTATCAGGTCTAGCATCTGGAGAGGAAGGACACGTGGTCTACGGGGAGCCTGTGATAGCAGATCCCAGCATGCTTTGCTGAATTCCCACGCCTGGCTCATGACATTTTGAAGGCAAACTGAGATTAGCCTAAACATAGATGTAACAGCAGAGTACAGGATAAGAGTGTTAAAATGAAACATTTTCCTTTTAACTAAGAGAGGTCCCAGAAGATATATATATATATATATCTTTATACGTATATTTAAAAACCCTTTATAAAAAAAAAAAGAAAAGCATTTTTTTGTATAAGATACTATAAATGCCGGAAAGCAAAAACAGCAAATTTGAAAAGTTATTTGTCACACAGATTAAAAGGAGATAGTTATGCTATATAAAGCGCTCTCACAAAATGACACAACCAATACATCACGAAGGATATAAATAAGCAATTCATAGGAAAGCAAATTCAAAAAGTCAGTACACATACAAAGATGCTCAGACTCCCTAGGTTGTCAGGGAAATGCAAATGAAATTACACTAAGATTTTTCTTTCTGCTTATCAGGCAGGCAGGGAGCGAGGGGCGGGCGAGAGAGGCAGCTCTTGCTCTTGGGATACAGGAGAAAGGAACCGTGGTCCCCCCCATATTGCTGGGGAATGTGAGTTGTTGCAGCCTTTGGACCCGGTAACAGTTTCGACTCAGCCCCATGCTCCTGGAACCCACTCCTTAGACACTGAGCCCAGGTGCGCGGCCACGGAGGCCGACGGAGCGTGCACAGCAGCAAAACCCAGGAAACACAGTGAGCTCCCGGCACGAGGGGGAAGTGTACGGTCCATCCACATAACGGGCCGTTATGAAACCATGATGCAGAATGAGCTAGAGGACTCCAAATTTCCATGGGAAACTGTGAAGTCAGAATAGCAAGATGCAGAGACCTGTGTGTATAATGTGACCCCCGTTCTATAAAGCAACAACTCACCACCTCCCCCTACCAGGATATGTGCATGTCCGCGTGTATCTATACGAGCGTGTATATAACACATATATAAGAATGTATATAGTTCTAGAATATGGCATATGCTACAGAGGGTATATAGGAAGGGTAACACAGGGACAGGAGCTGGTTTGAGGGAGGCAAACCTAAAGATCTTTACGTGCCTGTAAAACCCCAGCATGCCCACTCCATCAGTTATGTGAGATTGTGCACATGTGTTTAAGGGAGCGAATTAGCGCCATGACATGTTCTCAAGGGAAAGAAAGCACGTTGCCAAGATATATAACATGGAAAGTATCACATAAAGAAAAAATTTAAAAACACTGAAATGAGAGTTTCAAGCTCTAACTCCCCAAATCCGGCTCTCTGCTCAAGGAAACAATCCATTCAAAGCCAACACGCCCCCTTCCGTCTCCGCATCTACTCTTAGAACAAGCACGTCGCGAGACTGGCGAAAGGAGAAAGACACGGGCGACTTCCTGCCGGCCCCCGCCCTGACCTTCTATAGGTCCTGGACAACTCAGCCCTCATCACATGTCCCTGGCGACCAGCAGACTGTGTCCCCAGAGGAGTCGAGCTCTGGTCGCTTTGGAAAGGAAAAGGGTAACAGGAAGGAGTGACCGAAGCTCGCGCTGTGCAAGCACATCACAGGCGCAGCTGGCTCAGTCATCCCCGCAGCCCTGGGAGAGTGTTGTCAGGTGACTAATCCTGTTGTACAAGGACGTGTGCAAAGCTTTCCCACAGTCACACGTGCTGCCGTGGAGCTGGGCTCAGACTCGGCCAGTCTGACGCCCGACGGCACAGCCATCCTCCCTTCTGTGAAATCCGTCTCAACTCTGCATGTCAACGCGGCAGTTTTGGAGCGAAGAACCCAGTGTGGCACTTGGGAGCCATGACCGCTCTCGGGCCTAGATGGGAAATGGAGTTTCCCGATGTGCCAGGCTGTGATCCTGGGGGCACCTCGCACCCGTGTCCAGGCCCCTCCGCCCCATCACTAGGGCGGGCGCTGCAAAGGTCAGAGGCCAGGCAGGCACCGCCAAGGAGTGGGTGGGAGGGGCCGCTGCTACTCAACTCCAGGTCACATGGGTGACGTTTCAAAAGGTCACTCAAGGCCCAGCGTCACCAAATGATCTGACTTTTCAAGAGAAGATTAAAATTCGTATTTTTAGGTAAAACTGATTGATTTTGTTTTGAACACACCAACTCAGTGTTGTTGTATTTAAGGCAAACCTCAGTCAAGCCTGCCTGTGGCACTGGGTCCAGAGGCCAGGGGCTGGCTACTCGTGATTTACACGAAGACTGTGTTTATCTTGTTCGACCTGTTTTCCTGGGTAATCCCAGGAGGTGTCTGCTGGGATTAGACAAATTTATTTCTAATTATTACATGGACAACACTAGATCGTTGTTCTGAATATTAAATAATAGCAAAGGTATTCTTACCCCCTCATCGAATTCTACTGGGGATTGTGGGGTAGGACTCCAGAAGGGATGAGAAGACCTGGGTTCAAGTTCAGCTCCTGCCGCTCTGCAGCCCCCAGACCCCTCCCCTGCTCCGAGCCAGGGTCTCCTACGCAGTAAAAGGGCTCGGTAATTCCCAATCACAGAATGATGGCCCGAGAGTTGAAAAGGTAAGCTGTGTAACAAACGAACTCAATAAATGTTCCATTCCTTCTAGCAGACAGATGCATGTCTCCACGGACTCACACGACTGCCCAGCAGATAAGCCAAGAGAAGTATGCCGGTTTCTTCACTTTCTGGAGGACCTCCCACCAGGCCTTCTCTGGGCGTGCAGAACATGATGTTCCCCAAAGTTTTGGCTTACGTGTAATTTTTGGGGTAAAAACAAACAGTATTCTGCCTTTTGAATGGCCAGGCATCCTCGCCTGTTCAGTAGGCTGTGGTGACCGTTTGGGGGGAGGGTCCCACGTGTGGGGAGTAAAGAGTATATGCCTTGGAGCTACCGAGCTGCTCTGTCACTAACGTCACTTAGCTAGGGACTCCGCCACCGAGGATTCTTGCTGGAGACCAGCGCCTTCGTCCTCTCCACTCTGCCCAGGGGCACCTCTGGCCACCCGGTACCAGGAGTGAGTCCCACCTGCGCCCCAGGAGAACGTGGAGAACGGGCAGGTGATGGATGGGTCATGTATTCGCCTCACCTTGTCCTGAGGGACTTGAGGTGGCGCACACACAGGTCGGGGCAGGGACACTTTTTGGCGATCTCAGGGACAAAGCTGATGATGTCATGGCTCTGTCCTTCTGACAGTGACACCGGAGGAAACACCTGTGGGCGGCAGGAAACTAGAGGGATTAAAAATATCTGCCTGATCCCAAAAAAATAAGCGAAGCGCTCTTTTTTCTTCACAGGGAAAACAAACAAGGCGATATCTGGTCTGAGCCATTTCCTCTCTGCAGGCGCCCTCGCCGACACACACGGCTGGACCACATGCTTCACCCGCCCAGGACCTGCGGGTGCCAGAGCGGGCGGCCAGGACGGTGTGAGCAGGCTCAGGTTCCGCCTCCGAGCTGGAGATTTCTTTTGCAGGAGGGAGGGGGTGAGGAAGCTGAGCTCCTCTCCTCGGGGACAGGTGTAGCCTCCATCTGATTTTGGAAACAAGGGGTCCTTGTGCTCTTCCGCCACAGTCTCCGGTCCCAGGAAGTCAGGCCTGGGAGCCACCGAGGAGGATGTGATGGCTGGCCTGTTCTGTGGGGCCTGGCCGAGCACAGAGCAGTTCTGAAGGTGGTGGAATGAGCACCCATCGGATCCTACTCTCTCCCTCACCTTCTGACACCCTTTAGAGCAGCGGTCGCCAACCGGTGGTGCGCGGACCACTGGCTGACCGTGAGGTCCGAAAGGTTGCCGGCCGCTGCTTTAGGTCACCACGCCCAGCCATTCTGTCTTCTCCACGTATTTCAGTCTGGCCCCTCCGTCCATGCTGCAGCCTCTGCGCTTAAAGGCCCCGTCACCTCCCTCGATCCGTGGGGAGAGGTTTCTTTGCCTCTGCTCTTCTCTGCCTTATCCGTTCTTGCCCAAACCATGTCTGAAATCTGTGTGGGCCTGGCTTTGCTTGGTTTACCTACTGTATGTAGAACCCACTGTACAATCCAAGCTTAGTTGCTTCCTGGGGTTCATGGCAGCCTCCTCTAGGTCAGAACCCTGGGTGCATGTCAGCGTCCTACGGGGGTCTCATTGGAAACGAAGGTGCTAAGCAGATGTTGGTCTCATCAACAGATGGAGACCCCGAGGCCCAGAGACGTGGTCCAGAAACCAGAGCCTCAGTCTTCATCCAATGGCTGATGTCTTGAAACCAGTAAATACTTATTACACACCTATTATGTGTTGGCCATTGTGCTCAGAGTAGGGAGACAGGTACAGCCCACGGCACAGGCCTTTAAGAGGTTCGCACTCTGGCGAGAGGGCAGACGGCGCCATGTAGCAAAGGAAGTGCCGTGAGCGAGGTTGCACGTGGCCTCACATCTTTATGAAGATGATGTCACGTCACAAGCAACAGCCAGACAAGCATTATGATCACACGTGAATGGCGGAATCAGAGCTTAGGCCTAAATGACTTCCCATGGTGACAAAGCAGATAAATTTCCAAAGCCAAGGGCGACAGCAGCCGAAGTTACGCTTTGGGCAGACGTGGGCCCTTCCTAGTCCATCCTAAACCGCCGTGGCTGTGAGGTGGCTGCACAGCAAGCAGCCTGGAGAGTAGCTCTAATGCTGGGAAAGCCGGCGCTGCCTGGACTGTGGGGACCCGCCCTCTGAGCCGGGACCACACAACAGGAGCTCGGAAACGCTTTGCTCTATGGTTAGAATATACACTGAGGAAACAAAGAAGAAAAAGGCAGCTGATCCAAAGTTATTCGTAGCATCGCTAGTCACATAAAGGTGCAAAATTAGGGACAGTCTGAATATTACATTTTAGAGAGCAAGTTGGAGTGAACTACAGAGCCTGCAGGCCACACATGCTCCCATTAAAATGAAGACACGTTTCTAACACGTGGGGCTGTGTGTGGAAAGGGGGAAAGCGACGAGGCTCAGTGACGAGGAACGCACAGAAACATAGACACACACATGACAGAGCCGGGCAGTGAGTGCGGAAGGACGGGCAGACACGGGTTCACCAACTCTGAGGGCGGCCAGAGTTTTCCTAATTAGACAACGTGTGTCGCGGCCGGCGGGGCCTGGGGGCCTCTCCAGGCGCAGGCCTGGCTCCCTCAGACACTGCTGTCCTTCTTCCCGGCCTCCGAGCTGGTTCAGCTTTAAAGGGGCCCCCCTGCTGTTCACCTCAAAGGCTCTCCAGTCCAGATAAGCTGGCTCCCAGGCTCCAAGAGGAACGAGTCAGGGAGATAGGAGCCGGTGGGAAACCTCCCAGGGCCGGGCAGGGTCGCAGGCACCGCCCTCGGGGGAGAAGGGGGCTGTCTGGGTGAGAGGAAACATCTGGGGCCTCCCTCAGATAAGGCCAGGGGCAGGGGGAGTGCAGTCCTCCTCAGGAATCACTGTGGGAAGCCAGTCACAGGCTCAGCCTCCCCCCTCCCTGGCCCCTGGTGCCCCCGTGACAGAGGGCAGATGGGGAGCGGGCTGGTCCCTGCCAGGCCTCACCCCTTCATGTTGGCTGGGCAGACGTGGCCCCCCAAATGGAATAGTGAGTGAGGAGTAAGACCCCCATAGCATCAAGACTACCTACAGGATGACGGAGGAGAGAGGGCAGCTCCAGGCAGAGGGACGGCAGAGCAAAGGCCTCCAAGACAGAGGCTGGAAGGAGCTCAGGGGCCGGGACGCCGTGACCACAGTCCGTGGCGCTGCGCTCTGAGCGGGCAGGACGGGTGGCTGAGTCCATCCCCCCAGCGGGATGGAGCTGCACCGGGAGGGATGCGGAGCACGGGACAGTGAGGAGGCCTGCAGGAGGCCGCCCTGCGGTGCATGCGCCCTGCCGCCCGGTGCCCTTGTTCGGATGTGGCCGGGACAGGCAGACAGGAGTAGCCAGGCACTGTGGAGGGTGGGAGGCTTCTCTGTTCTCACCCACGGCCAGAAGTGAGGCTGGGGCTGGGGCTGTTACATGCTGAACTGTGTCCCCAGTGTTGACGTCCTGGCCCCAGGACCTCTGAATGAGGCTGCGCTTGGAGATAAGGTCTTTAAAGAGGTGGTTACGTTCAAATGAGGTCCTGGGGCCCTGATCCGACCCATGTGGCTGGTGTCCCTACAGGAGGAGCTTGGGACACAGACACTCATGAAGGGAGGACCCTGTAAAGCAAGAGGAGGAGCCAGCCCAACCCACACCGATCCTGGATGTCCAGCCTGGGACGGTGAGCGGGACGCAGTGGTTTAAGCACCAGCCTTTGGTTCTTTTGGTGGCAGCTGGAGCACTAGATCCCAGCGCTGAGCTCGGCCTGTGGCAGCTGCCTCTGGGCCGTCCCCACATCCCCTCCCGCCTCATGCCACGCCTGCTGGTGCTCAGGGCACGGTGTCGAGGTGAAAGCACCTGCATCCTCCTCCCTCCTCGGGGAACACCGCCCAGGTCACAGGCCCACGGGCCGGGCAGGCACCTGGCCTCTCACCTCCCGGCTCTGTTCTTAATGGCGCTTTTGTTTCTGAAACTCACAACACTTCACTGGACAGGTGGGGCGTCCCTGTGGCTCCTGAATTTTGCCCTTGACTAGCTGGGACAGTCAGGCTCCAGGCTGGAGGGACAGGGCCCCCTGGTGTGGACAGCAGGCCTCTCCTCACAACCCTGGGCCTCCTGGTGGGCCTGGGGGCTCGGGCCAGACCCAAGCACTAGTCAGGAAGTCCTGCCCGCCCACCACTGGTTTCCTCTCTGCGGCTTCAGACACAGCCTCTGGCTCTGAGCAGAGCGATCTGGGTCGGGCCCAGCCTGGCTGTCCTCCGTGCAGCTGCTCTGAGCTTCAAAGGGAGGCCACACCGACAGGAGGAAGCAGAGGCCCCGTGGAAGGGCTCCCCCTCCGCACGCCCGGCTCCGGGGCGCCTGCTCCTCTCCGAGGGAAAGTCACTTCAGATATGTCCCTGCGTTTTCCAAACACGGAGGTGACAACACCTTCCATCTATGGGGTCCTTTCTTCCCTTTCCAAGCTCCTGACTATGAATGTTATCTCATTTAATCCCCCTGAGCCGGGCACGGATGGAATTACCATCCTGGCGAGGCCCCAAAGCCTGTGCTGTTGAGTCAAGATCCCGCAGCACTTGGGCCATGGCGTTTGGTCCTGAGCCAGGACTCCTGTGCCACCATGCCTCGCTTCTTCTGGCTACACGGAACACCCCCCCCCTCCCCCGCCCCCCGACACACACAATGTACCTGCACAGGTACCCGGGGGTCCAGGTGAGCTGCTTTTCATTATGGGTGTGAGACACCCAGTCCGGCCTGCCCTTTAGAGGCTATGGCTGCGCCTGGGTGTGCCCTGAGCTCAGGCCCCTGGGAACCCCGCTGCCCCTCCCCTTAGTCCTCAGCCAGGCCCCAGAAGGAGAGTTCTCGGCCGTCAGAGGAAGGGCCCCCTCAGACTCCTTTCCCTGCTCTGCATTCGCAGTCCCTTCTGCAGCCCAGCTGGCCTGGTCCTCAGTCCGGACAACTGAACAGCCCCTAACGTCTCTATGACATGTCTCTGCAATCCATTCTCTGAACCACAGCCACGGCGATCGTTCTAAAGTGGAAATCTGATCACATGACTCCCCCACCATTGCTCTGAGAGCACAGGGGCAGCTTTCAAGAGCTTTAACTTCCTGTCATCTCGCCAGCAGGCCAAATGCATCTCCAACTGAAGCTGGACGAATGCTTTGGGAAGACACAGCTCAAGGCCAGCCCCTCAGGTGCTCCCTGCAGTGAGACCGAGCCCCTCAGATATACCCTAGAGCAGTGGTTCTCAACCTTCTGGCCCTTTAAATACAGTTCCTCATGTTGTGACCCAACCATAAAATTATTTTCGTTGCTGCTTCATAACTGTAATGTTGCTACTGTTATGAGTCGTAATGTAAATATCTGATATGCAGGATGGTCTTAGGCGACCCCTGTGAAAGGGTCATTTGACCATCAAAGTGGTCGAGACCCACAGGTTGAGAACCGCTGCCCTAGAGAGTCCGAGCCCTCGGGTGCTCCCCAGAGAGACCGAGCCCCTCGGGTGCTCCCCAGAGAGACCGAGCCCCTCGGGTGCTCCCCAGAGAGACCGAGCCCCTCGGGTGCTCCCCAGAGAGACTGAGCCCCTCGGGTGCTCCCCAGAGAGACGAGCTCCTCAGCTCCTGGTTCCTCCAAGGCCAAGTCCCAGTGAGGCTCACATGGTCTGGCGTGGTCTGCCAGCTGCTCCTGTCCTACTGCACACTCCTCTCTCCCGCCCCAGCTCTCACGTCCTCCTTGCTGGATGGAGCTCAGACATCACCTCCTCCCCAGCTCATGGCCTGAGCTGGGTCCTGACCACAGTGACTGGACCCGGCTCACCCTGTGGCCATCACCGTCATCCTTCTGACTCCTGACTGGACTGCAAGCTCTGAGGGCAGGGTCCAAGCTCTATTCCCTTCCGTGTCCAGAATTCCCAACAGAGTCGGACACAGTGGGCACTCATCAAATACGTCCTCAGCGAGCAGGTGGGAGAGTGACCACACAGACCACTCTTGCCCGTGACCCAGAGCTTTCCCAGGTGCCAGTCCGTGGCTCCCTCAGGCCAGGGCAAACTTCAGGGTTCTGCCTCCATCCACCGCTGGTGTGTGTGTGTGTGTGTGTGTTTGGGGGGGGGGGGCTCCTCGTGTCCCCGGACCACTCTGCCCTGCCCCCTCCACTGGTATGTCATTTCCCCCATCTGCATCTGTCCTGCAGGAAGTGCCACAGAATTGCTTCATTTCCCAGGGTGTCCACACCCCTTTCCTGCCCCCTCCCCTTCCCTGCTGGAGGAGGGGGCCACAGCAGGGCCCTGGGAGGAGGGGCTCTGTGCTGAGCTGGGCCTGATGGCTGTCACCTCACGTCCCTTCCAGGCACCGTAAGGTGTGTGCTCACCATGTAGACCGAGACTCTGCGGGAGGAAGGGAGGCAGGCCAGGCGGTGTGGCAGCCTTCACTGAGAACCTTCGCCCTAGTAATCCCGCTCCTGGGAATTGCTTCCAACCGAGTCATTCAAAAGAAGAAGAAGAACCCCACAGACTGTTTATAGCGATGTTATTTATAATGCGGAGAAAGTGGAAACAAAGGCCAGTCCCCGAAATAGAAAAATGATATAGTAGCTTCGGGCATATTTGTACAACAGAATTCCATGCGGACGTTTAACACGAAGATGCAGCTGAGGACTGCAGGGTGCCGCCTTGAGGACGTGAAGGGCAGAGGTAACGTGTCGAGTTACAGGTGTGCCATGATTACAGTTTTGTGAGAATGATCCGTGTGGCTACAAATGATAAGGACACACAGAATTGGAAGTAGTTACATGAAGCGGAATTGTCTTTTTCTCCCAGTCTTTTTAACAACAAAAGGGATAAAATTGAGGATCAGAAGTGAGAAAGTAATTGTGTTAGCATGATACATTTTTACAATTTTGCCTAAAAGGTTTACTATTAGCTGAATTATAAATTTACATTTTAAGACTATGGAGAGTACCCAGAACATGAAGAAAACCTTGCAGGTTTTCTGAAAGGATTTTTAGTCCATTGGGATTTTGTCATTTTAGAAATAACAAGAATGTGCCTGGTGCAGACCATTCCCGATGTGCGTGGCTGGGGGCCTACCCAGGATGGACGGGGACCGCAGCCTGGTGCCACGAAAAGCACCTACAAGACCTTTGCCTATTGGGCACATAATGCTCCCCCTCTCCCTCCACCCTTCCCCCTGGGCTGCGGTCCCAGCTCAGGTCACAGCGCTGAGTCAGGCCCATCCCCCGAGGCCTGTGCTCCTGGAGCTTGAGAGAGAATCTGGGAAGGGTCGTGGGGAGGGCGCGTGGGCAGGGGAGAAATCCCACATCCTACATCTGTGGGGCACAGGGATGAAGCCCCAGATGGAGTCTTTTTTTGAAAAGTGTTAGTTTATGTGAAGCTGAACGCCCAACCCTTTGCATATAAACTGAAGCGCCCTTCGCTGTCCTGGTGCCCCTCAAACATACGAGACGCCCACAGCGTTGTCCTCGGCCTGCCCCTCTCTCTCCAGGCACCTCTCACCGCCCCCGCCTGGGGGACCCCTTTCAGCCCAATGCCTTCCAATCTCCAGTTCTGAATTCCCAATTCTGATCATCCTGCCAATGCCTCAATCAAACGCAGCCCCTCTGGTCCCAAACCAGCAAATGCTTCTTCCTGCTCCGGCCTGAACTCAGTCACTCAGGCTCCTTCTGTGTCACCACCGCCTGCAGCAGCCTCCAGGCAGACATCACATACCAAGGACCCTCCCCCGTCCTTACAGCCTCCCTCCCTTCTGATCTCCAGGCGCCCCCCGCAGCTGTCGCCTGCCTGCCACTTAGGACGCCTGCACTGATTTGGAGATACTACACTGATGTGGAGATAGGAGGCCACTTGCATCACCACCACTGAGCGCTCAGCGTGTGGAGATGGCATCTGTAGGTCTGACCTCCTCCGAGAATCCATCCAGGAGGCCCTGCAGATATTTGTGGAATGCCTGGACACGTGGGTACGTATTTCCCAGCCAGGTCTCCCTGCGCTGGCGGACGACATTTTCCGAAAGCTAAGCGGTGGACTCTACATCCGTCCCTGTTTAATTTCATCATGTTGGTTTTGGCCCAGCATCCCTTCCTATGTAAATCATTGGAACTTGAATATGTCATGTAGCGCATTAACTATCCCAGCTGCGGGTCATCTGGAGTCTTTCTATTTTTCAACCAAGTCATTAACAAAAACACTTAGCAAGGGAGGGCCAGGGACAGAGCCCTGAGGCTGTCCCTGGAGACTGCCCTCGGGAAAGACCTGCGTTCCCAAGTGCGCAGCTACCTGTGGGCCAGGTGTTCAACCTGCTGAGTGCATCTTGCCAAAAATCTTCATGACGCAAGTAACGTGGCTGAGAAATCCGAACGTCCTGTTGGCACATGAAAACGCTCAACTCGTAAGCCTAGCCAGAAGCTCAGGCGGGATGTCGGCTGAGGGGGGCCTGGTGCGAATGGTTAGCGTCTCGCTCTCCAATCCCACAGCTGCCTCCGGATCCCACCTGTCCGGGGCCTTGCCTGCAGGTGGGACAGGGGAGCACAGGGCAGGGAAGAGGTAAGCCAGGTGCGGGGAGAGAGGAAGAGGTAGCACTCCGTCAGGGTCAGGTGAGCTGGACTGCTGTCCTTGCCGCTTCCCACCTGCTCATGTCGCGGCTCCACCAGGGAGAAGCCACACACCCCTCTCCTCCCTCCCTTTCTTCAAAGCACGTGGCTTGAGCCAGGCCTTGGCTGCCTGGGAGCCTACAGCTCGGACCTGCCGTTCCAGGGCCTAAGCTCCCCGTCTTCCAGGCTCTCATCTGGACGTGGGGGTCCCAGCAGAGCCCCCAGGACCAGCCCCTGGAGGAGGCCCGAGCTTCCCCGCAGAGGTCTGCACTCCGGGTGCACCAAGCACCCCTCTTCCCACACTCTCAGGCCGGAAGAGGACCTCAGACCCACCCTGGGTCCCAGTCAAAGCGGCACCCATAGCAAGGGAGGGCGTTCCCCTCTAAATGACTATGAAGCCTACTTATCCAACAACAACGCTACCACACCTGTTATGTGCAGGCACAACTCTATACACCTCACACAGCTATGAACTCATTTAATCCTCATAACAACCCAATTGCATAGGTCCTGTTACTATTTCCATTTTACAAACGGGAAAACCAAGGCCCAGAGAGGTCACAGGCTAGTAATGGGCAGTCAGGATGTCTGGTTCCGGGTCTGTGCTCTTAACCCCTGCGTCCTTCTCCAGCCTTCATGCGAAAGGGCGTGTTGAACTGTGCTCCTTGCAGGCAGAGGGCCAGTGATGGGGTTTCAGACTTGCTGCTTCGGTTCCGAGATGAGGGAAAGTGCTTTGGGGAGCAGTGATGGGGTTGTGAAGTCTTTTCCTTCTCAGAGCCTCTTTCCTGCATCTTCTTTGGTCCATAATGGAAGCCTTAGCTTTGCTCTTATTCATCAACGTCACTGTCTTTGCACGCCCGCTGCCACCTTCCACGAGGCAGAGAGAACACCGGAACTTTCTTACACAAGACACCCTCGGGTTGTTACAATTTCTCACAAAATCCACTTCTTGTTAATAACCACACCACCAGGGTTTCATGGGATATTTTCATTTTCCAAGGTGCTTTCATAGATTAGCTCATGCATCATGCATGATCTTACTTCCTCACAAATAGCCTGACAATGTGAGGAAAGCAGGTACCAGCTCGACAGATGGAGGGCCCAGCCAGGACCAGGGCGGGTGCCTGGCGCTGGACCTGGAACCCAGGTCTCCAGGTTGATCACTCTGCAGGGCAGCCCCCTTGCCTGTCCCTGACCCAGAGGGAGCCGGGCAGAGGGCAGCTGTCACTACCATTTTCCTCAAAACCACCCCTGGTTCCAACGCTACCTGCAGGCCACTTCCCCTCACCACATCCTTAGGCTCAAGGGCAGGGCTCCTGTCCAAGGCTAAGTGGGGGGGAGGCAGTTCTGAGTGCTGTGTAACTCCCTGTAGAAAAGGTTCAGCTCCTTATTCACTTGGGGAAATTCCCAAATCAGAAAGGATGGCGATAAGCGGTCCCTCTCGATGGCTTGATCCATCAAATGGGCTGTTCTGGGGCTAAGATGCATGAAAACATTTTAAGCAGCTGCCCCTACCGACTTAGGTTTATGTTTCGCTGATACCTTTCCTGTAGAAATGGGGCATATCTGCATCCCATGACTTCCCCTCAAACCTACCTGCCCGTCCTAGTCACACCCAAAGCACGAAGAGCAACGGAAATCCCTGAAAACATTGCAACAGCTTTTGAACACCCTGACCAGAGTTGCACAAAGTCTTCCGTGAGTGAGTCCCGAGTGGCACAGACACACGTGTTCTCCCTCGGCCTCCGCCCTGCCGGCCTGAAAGACGCGGTCTAACCCGAGACCCAGCTCCCAGATGGCTGCTTCGCAGTCTCCTGACCAGGAGAACGCCTCAGCTTCTGCCACGGCACCTGGCAGGACTGACTTCCCCATCCCTGCGGTGAGCAGAGCGCGTGGTGGCTGGTTCTGACCCTCCCAGGCCAGGGCCACAGCGGGGCAAGTCTTCCAGAATGTTCCTTCCCTATGGCAGCTGATCCGTTCCCTGGGACATAGTGACGTGGAGCAGAGCCCCTGCCAACCCTGGACGGACACATAGCCTGAGTAGAAATAACCCTTTGCCGGTTCATCACGAACGCTGTGAAGTGCGTCTCACAGCAGCTCACCAGCTGACCCCCTGCAGCCGCAGGTCCTCATTTGACTGATTATTTCATTGGACTGATTATTCCCGCCTGGATGGAGCCTGGACGGAGCCAGTTGCTTGTTCCTGAGTGATCCTTTGGGTTCTGGCCCTCTCCACCCAGCTGCATGGATCTCGAGAGCCGGGACTGGCCATGGTCTCACCTGGCAGCACAGTGCCCATGACTAAGCGGGCTGAGGTCCAGGTGTGAGGGGCCCAGGCGATTTCTCCGTGGGGTTTATTCCCAGGGGCCTCTCTCCGGGGGAGCAGGTGGAGGGTCTTGGGGTGGCTTTTGGTGAGCGTGACCACAGGCGACCCCTTGGGCCTGTTTCAGACACATCCCCTCAGCAGCTGCGGTTGGGGGCCGGCGACAGGCAGAGTGTGTGGGGGTGGGCGGGGGGCTGAAATCGGGCCGAGGTCAGACCGGGCACCCCCAGAGCTGCCAGGAAGCCTTGCAGAGCTGCGCGTGGAGGAGTCCCAAGCAGAGGAAACGCGTTTTCTCCAGCTCCTCTTAGAGAAACTGCCTTTGAACTCCCACCCATCCTTCAAGTCTCAACTCAGAGTCATCTGCTGCTGCCTCGGTAGCAGACCCAGCCTGGGAAGGGTTGTGACTTCCGGGGGGGTGGCCAGGACCTGGAGCGAGCAGGTTCGAAACCAGGGTCTGGGGCATCTGATGAAGCCCACGCTTCGCTTCTTGGTTGGAGAGAATGCCCGGCTCCAACATCTGGAACTTCTCAGGGATTCCAGCCTGGGCCCACGCTGACCATCGAGAATGGGCCCTGATGGCACCAGGAGGGTGTCCCACATGTCCACCTCACCTCTCCTGGGGAGTCCCTGCCCTCCACGTGGGACTTCACAGCGGAGCCCCCAGGCCTGCCGCTCGTGTCCCACAATCCCAGGAGTCAGGCATTCAGGAAGCCCAGAGGGAAAAATTGGGGAGTTCACTGCCCAAAAGACCGGGGTACGAGCTGGTGTCCTCTCTGGCCTGGCTCAGGAGGGCCCTGGCAGCCACTACATTTCTGTGCTCAGTGATGGACGGCGTCCTGTTTCCACGGAGATAGAAATATCTACGAACGCCCTGAAGGCCGAGCAGGAGTGAATGCTGCTTTTGTGGTGAAACTGACAATCTTATTTCTCAGGGCTTAGGCTGAGCTACTGCTCAGATGAGAGACACGCTGCGAGCTTTGCATAGGCCCACGGTGCCCAGTCCCCGCGGCCTCGGCGTCCCTCTCAGGGCCTCGGAGTCCCTCCCAGGGTCTCAGGTTCTCCTCGACCATGTGGCTTCCCCCCACCCAGCGCTGAGCTGTTACATGCTGGGGAGGGAGCAGGGTTAGTAGAGTTGGCTCTGCAAACCTGAAGCTATTACTGGAGCAGGCGGAGCTGCCTGCAGATTTCTCTGGAATCAAAATGCTTTCTCTTGTGGCCCCGATAAGATTACAGGGCCGCTGAGCTGCCAGTGTTCAGGTTTCCCACGGAACCGACGCACCGGCCAGGCTCTGGCTGCCTGGCTGCGAGGGGCCTCGCCTTGGCAGGCTCTGACACTGGACCCCCTTCCAGAATGCGCTCGGCCTCTGTGACAGGCCCCAGGCCCTTCAGTCCCATTACCCCAACTCCCCGTCACTGCGGGCAGCCAATGGGAGGCTCTCCTAGTGCCGTGGTCGGCAAACTGCGGTCCCTTGAGTGTGGCTCTTCCACAAAATACCACGTGCGGGCGCGCATGTACAGTGCTATTGAAACTTCATGGCCACACTCAAGGGGCCAAAGAGCCGCATGTGGCTCGCGAGCCGCCGTTTGCCGACCACTGTCCTAGTGGAAGCCACTGTTACCGAGGGTCCCACAGAGTGCCTGGGAGCCAGACAGGAAAGTGGGGTACGTGGCCATGCCCACAGACTCCAGCTCCCAGAGGCCACGCAGTCCCTAGTTATGACCCAGGGCTCAGAGAGGGGGGATCCCAAAACAGCAAAGGCTGTTGGTGAGATTGGGGTAGAAAATACTTCATGAAGTAAAATGAACACATTATATGTACTAATACATGTTCTCTCTCTCTCTCTCTCTCTCTCTCTCTCTCTCTTGTCAGTGATACCGATTCTGTGAGGATACAGATGTGATAGCCCAATAATTTTTTGGTGCCATTTAAAGCACTAGCTCTAGTATGTAACCAGTGCTCAATAAATGCGGAATAAATGGGTGAAGGGCAGCTAACAGCTGGGAGGGACTTGGAGTTACCTCAGAGAAAAGGGCTCACCAATGGTCTCCACCTAAAGCAGACACCGTTTAACCGATGGCAACGAAGTCTAATTTTCACCGACTGAACCCTCCACTTGTTCACCTAAACCCTAGCCGATTTCACGTGTCTACCGTTTTGTTAAGCAAATGATGGACTTAGTCCACAAGAATCAGACTTTTTGCAAGTGCTCCCTGGCTCTTCTCGCTGACTACAGCCCATGCGTAAGTAACGAAGAGTGTCCTTTAACCCCCATGTCCTGAGTCTCCTCTCTCTACTACACATTCCCTCTCCGTTCCTGCCGTAGCTTCACCGTTCACCGCTCCTGGAGAGGAGTCATATCTGCGTCCTCAGGGGTCTGTATTCCCCAGGGACATGCCTCCCAAGAACAGTCAACACCAACAGGTCTGAACCTGGCTTTAAAGAAGAACACCCGATCCTTCTCCCACCTTCATTTGTTTCTCATTCAACAAGCAAGTATCGCGTGCCCATCAGGCCACGGGTACAGGCGCTAAGGCTCCCGAACTCCAGGAACCTTCAGGGAGAGGCCCCGGCGGATGGCGCTGCGGGGCTCTAACTTGGTTTGAACAGAGGGCTCTGAGGGGCGTGGAGCCGGAGGACATCTGGGGAGGCGTCTGGGGAGGCGTCTGGGGCTGGGGACATTCTTGCTGCAGACGGAGGGGAAGGAGCTCCTGCTTGTTAACCAACCTTGCCTGGTGAGACTGCACGGCTATGGTGAGGGCAGGCGCTGATCTCTAGAGACCTCAGACCAGTGAGGGTCCCGCCCACAGAGGCTGCACGGCCTCCTCTCGGCATCCAGGGCTCCCGTGAGCTCCGCCCACCGGTCATTTCTCCTCCCTCCTACAACTTCCAGGCTTTCCTTCCCACCTTCCCCTCTTACTCTCCAAGTCAGACCTTGCCTGCTCCCGGGCCCAGTCTGTGACTGGCATTCCTGCCACGTCATTCTGGCCACACCGTGGTCCCATCTTTCTCTCAGCGTTGCCCACTGCCCACGAGCTGAGTCCAGGTCATCCGCCATCTGGCCTTTGCAGACTAGAGCTGGCCTCTGTCTGGATCAGAAAAAGGCACCCCTTTGGGGCACAGTGAGGCAAGGAGACTTCGCATGAAGAAAAAGTAACCCCTTCCTCCAAATGGGGAGAGTCCAGCTGCCGCTTGGCCAGCGTCCACCATACGCAGAGGCCACGCGGTTCTGTCTCATGCTTTCATTTCTCACTGCTCCCACCTTCCTCTCCGGCCCGCCTGCTCCCCAGAGGAAGGCGGCTGTTCTCCCTGCACCCGCCGTGCCCTCCCCACCACCCTCCTTTCTCTCAGGCTCCCTTCTGGAGATTCAGTGGTACCGAGGACTAGGTCCACACCGGCCCTTCATGTGGCGCTCACACAATAGGAAATGGTCCCTGTGCCGTGATACACAGGGAGCCTCGTGCCTGCTGGACGGTGGGCCTTCACGCAGCCCCTGCACCTGTTCCCTACAGAGGCTTCGCGGGCTGAACAAAGAGTAATATTGTCGATCCTGGTCACAGTGACTTAAGAAAAGAAAAGATGTCCCAGGTTCCGGTGGGTACGTGGGTTCCCAAGAAGGAACTCAGGAGCCTGTGGGCCTGATTTGGGCTCCTATTAGTGGGAAACAATATGACTCAGTTTCTCCCCAAATATCAAGGTCCCTTCGTGTCTCCAAAGTGGGTTTCGCCACTCACAAAAGGGGTGCACTCTGAGATCGTCCAGAAACCCCAAGCCCCACTCCCCATATCACGTCCCACACAGAGTGACTTCCCGCCCAGAGTCCTCGCTTCCTGGCTCCTGGGTTCCTCTTACTTCCCTCCCGGCGCGGGCTCCGCTGTTCCACACTCAGGTGTTTCCACAAAGAAACGTCAAAAGCAGTCCCTGCCACCCCGCAGATCTGTGCTTGTGGGGGGCTCAGGGCGCCCCAACAGGCACACGCTGCCCACCGCTCCCGCTGCCCTCCTGGTAGAGCCCATCGGTTACTACACACCCCACTCACCCCGCTGTGCAGACGGACAGCCTGGTTTTTAAGGCTCCCCTCCCCCCCCCACCGGAAGCAGCTCGGGGGACAGTTTCAGGGTTTGTGCCACACACACTTCCTTCCTCAGCCGAGGGAGAAGGAAGTGCCCGGTGCAGGGGTCCCCCTGTCCTCCTAGAACGAGATTCAAACTGGCATTTGGTCCTCAAGCAGCAGCCTGGCTCCACTTGCTTGCTCTTCCCCCGCACC
The DNA here is from genome assembly GCF_028538775.1 of Myotis yumanensis. Taxonomy (NCBI): domain Eukaryota; kingdom Metazoa; phylum Chordata; class Mammalia; order Chiroptera; family Vespertilionidae; genus Myotis; species Myotis yumanensis. The sequence continues at coordinate 40,093,252 of NW_027223768.1, forward strand.
CACATCTGCAGGAGCCCCGGCAGGCTCGCAGCAGACTGAACCTGCGGCCTGGGCCCCGAGATGCCCTCGCTCCCAGGGAGGGTACCCGCTTCCAGAGCAGCCTCACCCCCCAGGAGGGCCTCCCCAGGCATCTCCCCTCCTGCCCTGAAGCTGGAGGCAGCAGGAGACCATGGAGTAGACTTGTGAACACCACCTGCTGATTCGAGTGCATTACCCCCCCACCCCACCCCCGCCCTAACCTGCCTCAGTTTCCCTGTTTACCAAACTGTCTACAGAGGGTCCAGCTCAGACTCCTGTGGGTCCCGTGGTCCCCCACACTCCAGAAAGCCTCCCTGCAGGCGGTCCCCAGCCCTTGAAGACAAGAAGGCAGGGTGCCTGCCCAGGACACACCGTGGCCCCTGCAGGGAACCCACAGAGCCACAGGCCACGCGAGGGGCTGGCTTCGCGAGCCAAGCAGGGCTCCGGGGTAGAGCTGGAGCGGGGAGGAGACAGCAGACCTGATGGCCCCGCCGCGGGGGAGCCCGTCTCCTCTCGCAGAGCTTCACCTTAGAAGCTCCTTTCAAAAGTCCCAGGTCCTGCTGAGATGGACGTGGGCGAAATGTCAGGTCTTGGCTTCAAGGGAGAAATCCAGGAAGCCTGGAGACCTGGAGAAGGGAGGCTGGGGAACACACCCGCTCCTCCTGGGCATACAGCCAGCTACTCCTCCGCGGCAGGGTGGTTCCCGGACCCCCTGAGGTTGGAACAGGACCAGGAAAATCCGAGGCTGAGAAGGGCGGGCCTCGCCCCGTGCGCCCCAGCAGCAGAGTCTCAGGTTTTATCATCCCCAGTGCTATTCGCCCGAGAGGGAGCTTTGCAGAAAGTTCTGAGAGCTGTGACTGCGGGACTGGAGAAGCCGAGCTCAGGCCACCTTCGGCGGGAGGCAGCGGGTGGGGAGGAGGCCTCGCTGCCAGCCCTGTTTCTCTTTCAAAACGGGCTCCAGACTCAGGGGCTTCTGCTTTCTGAGGTCTGGGCTCGCAGATCGCCCGCTTACGGAGTTTTGTCCTGAGCGTGTCAGTTCCTCTCCAACGTGCCTGGAGCCTAGCAGCCCCCTGTCCCTTGGCGGTCCTCCGGCTGCCCCGCCTGCCCCAGGGTCTGCCAGGTGCGCTGGGTGTGCTCTGGGTTGGTGGGAGGCAGGCATTGCCCTTCTCCCGGGTGGCAGCGGGGCCACCCGACGCGCCCTGCCCAGCCCGCGCCCGCCCACCACGCCAGCCCGGCATTACCTCCATGCCCTCCAGGTGCCACTGCACTCCTCTGCCCACGCTCACGGTTCCGCTGTCCCCACGCCTGCCCCACCAGGTCCCACTCAGCGGCAGGGCTAGTGGGCTGCCGCTCTGCTCCGCTAGCTGCTGCGGGACAGCCGGCCTCCGGCCTCTGGGTGAGGACAGGAGGGGGGGGGTGGGGGGAGGGAAAGGCGGGGAGGAGCAGGGGGAGGAGGAGGTGGAGAGGGAGGGCGGGGGAGGAGGAGGAGCAGGGGAGGGAGGCCGGCCATCGGGGTTTAAATTTAGACACAAATCTAAACAGATACTGTCCCCTCCCAGGGCAGGGCTCCAGCGAGGGAGCCACCTCGCTCCATTCATGTGCCCAAACATGGGATGGGACAGCCGCCGGTGCCTCTTTCTGGAGAGGTATGTCCCGGACCCCGGTCCCTGCCGCGGTTTCAGCCCTCTCCGCCTCTCCCTCGTTCAGTGTGCCTTCTTCCTCTTCCTGCCCTGAAAGTTAGAGTTGTTCTTTCCCTCTTTGATCTCCCCTCTTTTATGGACATCCTTCCTGCTTCCTTTCCATCTCTTCCCTCCTTTCATTGCTTTCATGTCACACATGCTTTTCCCTGCTGGAGAGCAGGACCCTGCCCGGCTGACGCCTGTGTGAGGTGGATGCCCGTGTGGACCCCTGGCCCAGAAGACAGCAGTGCACACGGAGCCCCTCACCGTGCGGAAGGGACAGGACCCTTCCCCTTTCAGCCCTACCGCTCCACCTCCCAGCCTCACATTTTCACAGCCAACCTGCCCATCCCTCTTCTGCATGCCAGGAAGAGGAGGAGGAGGAGGAGGAGGAGGGGGAGGAGGTGGAGGGAGAGGGAGAGGAGGAAGAGGAGGAAGAGGAGGCAGAGGAGGAGGAAGGAGAGGGAGAGGAGGAAGAGGAGGAAGAGGAGGAAGAGGAGGCAGAGGAGCAGGAGGAGGAGGGAGAGGGAGAAGAGGAAGAGGAGGAAGAGCAGGAGGAGGAGAAGGGAGAGGATACGGAGGAGGAGGAATAGGAGGCAAAGGAGCAGGAGGAGGAGGGAGAGGGAGAGGAGGAGGAGGAGGAGAAGAGGGAGGAGGCAGAGGAGGAGGAGAGGAGGAAGAGGAGGAGGAGCACAAGGAGAAGGGACAAGAGGAGGAGGAGGAGCAGGAGGAGGCAGAGGAGGAGGAGGAGAGAAACAAGGTATCCAAGCTCCCCCAGCAGTAGACCTTGATGGATGCGGGGATTTCAGTTCCGTGAGCTGCTGGCTGGAGGGCCTTCTCTGTTCCTGTTAATTGAGGGAAGGGAGCGAGGAGGCGGAGAACAAGCTGTGTGGGAGGGAGGGGCTCCCCCCCTGGGGTCTGGAGTAGCTTCTTTCTCTGCTACCAGGGTATGGCCTGGCCACCAGCCCTCGCCTCGGAGCCTGTGCGTGAGGGGGCTGGCAGGGAAGCCTCTGCGTGGTCCTGCAGCCGACGGTGACTCCGCCCCCATCCCCAAGCCCTGACCCGCCACCACCGCAGCAAGGAGAGCCATCCCTGAGCTGGACAGTGATACTGAGCGCTGCTCCCGCTACAAAGAACTGCCTGGATTCTGCTCCTCATGCCAACTTTCAGCCTCAGACACGTGGCCTCCCTCCCGTCACACAGCCTTCCAAGGCCTGAACTTCTAGAACACTGACAGCCCTGATGCCAAAGTGTTTCCCACGTTCATTGAACTCAGCTGAGCATGGGGCAAGACCCTGGATTTCAGAAACAGATCGAGAGTTGAATTCCAGCTCTGCTGCTTTCTAGCTGTGTTTCCATAGACAGGTTGCTTAACCTCTCTGATCCTCATTTTCCTCACCTATACAGTTTAATAGGCACTCTGAAAAGAGTAACTTTTTATAATGCTTAGCCCCATGTGCAAGTTCAAATGAATAGGGATGTGGGGAGCTGATATAGGGTTAAGCCTCGGACTGACCTGTGGGCAAAGTCACAAACAATTCCCAGCTTAGAGGGCACAGTCCTCTTAGCATAATTAGGCTTGACCTTATGAGGCTCTCTAGATCTTATCTGGGAAGCTAATGGGCTGAGGGAAGTGCAGGAAGTGTAACTATGGTCAAAACAAGTGAAACTCACAAGAACTGTGTAACTACAGAAACCACTACCTTGTTTACCTCTCGCTATAAAATAAAGGCTCAGCTTGCTCTGGGATCTTTTCTCTGTGGCCTCAGCCAGGCACAGGGAAGATCCGCGGAGACTGAGGAAAGCTAGAGAGTTCTGAACGCTGTCTCCGTGTAAAACATTCTTCGCCGACTCCGTCCACACCTTTGGGAACCCCTGGACCACTGGGGCTGGACCCCAGCATAGGGACCCAGTATTTTTCTTATTTAGAGCTGGGCATTCTGAGGTCCCCAATGCTGGGAATTAATGCTGAGTCCCCTCCCCTCTGGCACAGCGTCAGAGGTGAGAGCGCCAGAGGTGAGGGCACCAGAGGTGAGAGCGCCAGAGGTAAGGGTGCCAGAGGTGAGGGTGCCAGGGGTGAGGACGCCAGAGGTGAGGGTGCCAGGGGTGAGGGCGCCAGGGGTGAGGGCGCCAGGGGTGAGGGCGCCAGGGGTGAGGGCGCCGGAGGTGAGGGCGCCGGAGGTGAGGGCGCAGGAGGTGAGGATGCCAGGGGTGAGGGCGGCAGAGGTGAGGGCGGCAGAGGTGAGGGCGGCAGAGGTGAGGGCACCAGAGGTGAGGGCGGCAGAGGTGAGGGCGGCAGAGGTGAGGGCGCCAGAGGTGAGGGCGCCAGAGGTGAGGGCGGCAGAGGTGAGGACGCCAGGGGTGAGGACGCCAGGGGTGAGGGCGGCAGGGGTGAGGGCGGCAGGGGTGAGGGCGGCAGGGGTGAGGGCGGCAGGGGTGAGGGCGGCAGAGGTGAGGGCGGCAGAGGTGAGGGCGCCAGAGGTGAGGGCGGCAGAGGTGAGGGCGCCAGAGGTGAGAATGCCAGAGGTGAGGGCGGCAGAGGTGAGGGCGGCAGAGGTGAGGGCGCCAGGGGTGAGGGCGCCAGGGGTGAGGGCGCCAGGGGTGAGGATGCCAGGGGTGAGGATGCCAGAGGTGAAGATGCCAGGGGTGAGGGTGCCAGGGGTAAGGGTGCCAGGCAGAGTTGGCGGCAGGAAGGGCTTTTCCTAGGCCTAGGACCCTGCTCTGCGTGCTGGCACTTGTGATCTTGTTTCTTTCCGTGAAGGTGCGGGACTGAGCTGGTGGGGGACCCTGGCCTCGCCCATCTCTGGCTCTGACTCCTGGGGCTTCCCTCTCTGCCTCCATGGGGTCCTATCTGCTCAGATGGGGTTGCCCCGGCTCAGGTTTCTGGCTTCACCGACGGGAGGCGGAAGTGCCGACCCAGAGGAAACCGTTAGGCACAGATAGCATCGCCGCCACCCAAGGTGCTTGCAGCTGCACCCAGGCCCTGCGCAGGCCCTCCCTCGGCCAGCGAGGCCCAGTCCCACCCACAGGCCAGCAGCTCGGCCTCCCCCGCTCCCGCTGCACCGGGCTGCTTGGGCAGAAACCTTCATGGGAGGAAGGAGAGGAAACAGGGGAGAGGCCTGGGCCCACAGCTGTTTCAGCAGCCCGGCCACGGGAAGGCCGGGCCCGAGCTCCCTTTATCCCCCCTCCTGCCCCTCCAGGAGATCCCAGAAGCCAGAATGGAGACCACACAGCTGGAAAACACCCGTTTTTGCTGGGGCACCTGGGGAGTGACTCCCCGCTCTGTGGATGAGAGGAGCTGCCAACCCCAGGGGAAGGGAACGTGCCTCTAGGGGTGGCTCCTGCCCTCTCTGGGGCTGGGCGGCTCCCCAGGACCATTTTCTCACTTCTCCTTCACACCCTGGTATCAGAGCCAGCCAGCAGTGAACAGAGGCCAGTGCGGGCACCAGGCGGGAGCCCTCCCCACAGGGGAGACCCTGTGCCCCAGCACACGGCAGGCCTTCAGCAAACACTCGGCGAACAGGTGATGACTGACTGAATGAATGAAGCCAACTGGTAGGATTTTTGCTTTTACATCAGAGGCAGAGGCTTTGAGGAGTCGCCAATGTGAGGAAAGAGCCCCTAAGTTAGCAGGAACTGAATTAGTTTCCAGGCAGAATTGCCAAGAGCTTCAATCAGCTCCTGGTAAGTGTTCACACTGTGATGACCACCCGGTGTTAAAACACAGAGCAAGAAGCAAATATTTTTTCAGGACTACAAATACTAACTCAAATATATGGAATACTTTAGCCCCAAATCCTGAGAGGGTGGCAAAAAACAACTCGTGTTGCAAGTCAACTTGCATTGAGGAGGGGAGTCAGATACGCGGGAATGGAGGCACCCAGGTTTGGGTTTTGTGTTGAATGGGAACGAAAGGCACTTCCATGCGCAAGTGCATGGCCTGGCCCTGATGGTGAGGAAGCGCTGGGCAAGCCACGTGGGAAGACGTTCCTCCCAGTCGCCGGTCTGCGATCTTCAAGAGCATCAATGCTGAAAGGTCACAGATAGGCTGGGCGGGGTTGCAGGTTAGAGACCAGAGCCAAGTGGCGACTGGGTTCCCTTTGTGGTCTGGCTTGGCTCTCTGACTCTATTAAGGGGATTATTATATATGCATATATCAGATCATCACAGTGTACACTGTATATTACAAGTTTATTTGTCAGCTGTACCTCCATAAACCTGGAAAAAAGAGAGATTATTAGGGATATTGGCAAAACTGTAAAAAATCCTGGGTGAAGGGTACATGGCAGTTCCTCGTATGCATCTTACAACTTTTCTCAAAGTTTAAAATGACATCAAACTAAAAAGTTAAGAAAAAAAGTGTGGGTAAGAATTGATTTCCTTTGATTCCAGATTGGCCCCTCCCTTCCCCAGTCCCTTTATCACTCGTTCCTGCCACCCCACCCCCACCCCCAGAAACCCACAGGATGGGCAAGGCCTGATGATGCTGGTGACCATGGGGCAGCAGGCAGAGAGAGAGGGCCCAGCCTCTTGGGACGACAGAGAATGGAGACAGAAAGAAAAGATTATTCAAATCTTTCTTTGTACAAATATCTTTGTGTTGTTTCAGGGATTGCAATAAACACATGTATTTTCATAATTTTGGAGGAGAGTTTTAATTTAGAATGGGGGGGGGGCGGAGAGAGGAAGAAACAGGAACCTCCATGCACTGAGCCAGGCACCCTGTGGAAGGAGCTGCGTCTGCAGCTGAGAGGAGGGCGGGGAGGGGAGGACCTGCTGATGGAGAACACTGGCCAGTCACCGAGGACGAGGGATAACGTTGATGAAAAAACCAAAGGGGATGCCCAGAGACATCCTTCTCCTTCTGAGGCCTATCCCAGGTTTAGGAGTAAAATTAGACACAGATACAAGGACATTCAAGCCTTCCCAACCCAAAAAGTGCATTGTGCAGAGCACTGGGCCTGTCTCCATCCTGCTAAGAAGTAGAGGAACACGGGGATCGATGCCTGGCCCCACCCAGACCAATGGGCAGTGACCCGCAGACCTGCTGTCCGTGGTCTTTTTAGCCTCAGTGAAGTGACACAGGCAGGATTGACCAAGCCGACTGTGGGTGCTACTCCCTTTGCCAAAAACGGGTGCAGGGAGGGATACGTCAGGGAGGGGATTCTGGCCCGTGGGACCAGAGAGGAAACTTCCCCTCTGATGAGGACACACACAGGAAGACGTGCCCTGTAGACCCACAGTGCTGTCCTGCCCGAGATCCCTGGGAGAGACGCGCATCCCACGTGCACCGGTGCCTGTGATGTTCGTCATTGCGAAGGGTGTGCTATAATGTCCCTTACTCCTTATCCTCCCTCCAAACATCAAACTTAATGAGGGCACATTCCTTTCTGTCTTGGTCAACGTTCTATGCTCCTGGTTCAAGTTCGGTAAATACGTGGATGAATGACCAGACCCTGGCTCCAGGCAAAACACATGGAGAATCCCCGTAGCGATCCAGTTCTCGAATCTCGTAAACGCAGTACAAACAGACTCAGAGCCTAGAGGATGGCAGAGACTTAACGATCGACCCTGAAACCAACTTCCTGGGGACATGACCTTGGTCAAGGTACTTAACCACTTTGCTCCTCAGTTTCTCCATCTGTAAGATGGGGATAAGAATTTGCCCCATAGCGTTTAAGGATTAAATGAGTTAATACGCGTGAAATGCTTACAAGAGTGCTAACGAACAGCAAGTGTGATAAATGCCGGGCCGTTACCTTCCACGATTATAAAAGGGCAGGTCTAGGTAGCAGACAATGTGGTCCCATGTTCATCTCACTTCTGGGCCGGCGCTGTGAATCCCACCTACTTCGTATACGTTTCTCAGTTGGCTGCAGCCTGGCCTTGGAGCGAAGACTCACCTTGTTTTTCTCATCCCTACGTTACCCGCAGTTCTGAGTTCTCGGAGTCCACATTTGGTTCTGCGTGTTTTCTCACACATGCCGCCAAGAAAAGGGGGTGGGGGGCTTTCACGTCTCAATTCTGAATAAATTTCACTTTCTTGAGTGGTGTGTTTTTTAAATCTTGGAAACCAGTTTTAAGTTGTTCTGATTTAAATAATGCATAGATTTCATGTAGACACCGTGGGGCTTTCCCGGCATCGGCAAGGGTTTGACCTCCTTCCTAAATGTCACCACTAGCAGCCGGTTCCTAGCCCTCAGCCGGTGTAAGCCCTCACACCTCCTGGTGCCCAGGTCTAGCCACGGTTGTACGGTCTTGGAGTTGTTATTAATTCCCGCACGTGTGTCCTCATTCCCCTCTTCTGCTTTCTGACCTATGATTGCATCGGAGACTTTTTTAGATGTTCCTCTTCTTGGGACTATTCCTAGATGTACAAAGAAAGGGGTCCCTATCTTATAAGGTGTCATTTATCTGAGAAGGCGATAGAGCAATTACAGACCCTTGACCATTTGAATCATAACTCAAGCTAAATGCTATTTGTCCTGAGCGTGTAAGACTGAGTGCTGCTGGGACCTGACCCAGATGGAGGGTTCAGGGCAGGGCTGGGGCCAGGGGAAGAGGAAGAGACCCGGGCATGTTCGGTGGAGACAGGATGGTGGGGCTCCAGAAGTCTGTGGATGGAGTGGAGAGGGGCCCCAGGGTTTGTCCCCGGCCTGTGCCCCCTCCAGCAGGGCACACACTAGCCTGTGCGAGGGGCATGAAGTTCGGAAGCCACCGGCCTCCTCTTCCCGTGAGTGCTGTTCTGGAATGTTCATGCTCGGTCCTGGCGTCGGTGAAAATAGACGGTATTTGCATTTTGAGGATGACTGACCTTGAGCGGAGTTGCTCTGCCCTGTACTTTCCGTTTCTGTTTCCCTCCTGCAGACGGGGGGCTGTGAAGCAGCAGCAGGAGAGGGAGCTGTGGTGGGAAGGAGCAGGCGCCCTGCGGAAGGGGCCCCTGAGCCCGGGGACCCCAGGGCCATGTGCGCTTCCCAGGCAAAGTCACATCCCCTCTACTTCCTCTTGAGGTTCCTTCTCTCATCGCCAGGGCTGTGGTAAGGAGCTCCCAGTCAGAATGAACATAAATCTAAACCATCGTGAAACGGGTTCAGCACTAAATCTGACCTCACACAGCCCAGTTGGCGGTGAAGCCAAAGGCACGGATACCACCAGGCCCTGGCAGAGGTCAGGCAGGAGACGGTGCAGCTCAGCGGGGAAGGGGATGTGTGGGTGCCGCGGGGGGGGGGGAGTAGGGGAGCGTGGGGGCGGTGGGGAAGGGATTTGCATCTCATGGCCAAACCAGCCTGAGAGCTAACATCCTGTTTTTCTGTAAGGGGCACCCTTACAGGACAGAAAGCGCCCCTGACCACGGCCAGCTCAAAAGTGAGTGTCAACAGCTTTGCAAATGGACCCCTACTCCCCAGAGGCTGCCGAGCCCAGGCCCCCCTCCACCCCAGCCCCAGGACTCCAGACCTCCCCCCACCCCCGCCGCCACCCCTCCCTCCCCCCGCCCCAGAGACTTATCAACAGGAAGCTGTTAGCTGGAACGCTCTGTTCCCTGACATTCTTGTTTTCATTCTGCAGCTGTGTCTCGGCTCCATGAGCTGTGTCTGTGTGTCTTGGGTCTGTCTGTCTGCCTGGCCTCTCACACCCATGTACAGGCCATGGTCCCCGTGAGGCCAGGGGACCAGAGGAGGCCCTGGCTGGTGAGAAGGAAGTGGGTGGTAAGAAAGCGCTCAGGCTGCCGGGCAGCTTTGTTGGCCAAGGAGGGCAGGGGTCCTCAAACTACGGCCCGCGGGCCACATGCAAATACAAATATTGTATTTGTTCCCGTTTTGTATATGTGCAGTGTGCATAGGAATTTGTTCATAGTTTTTTTTTTAAACTATAGTCCGGCCCTCCAACGGTCCAAGGGACAGTGAACTGGCCCCCTGTTTAAAAAGTTTGAGGACCCCTGAAGGAGGGTGACCGCTGGCCCAGGGATGGTCACGGAGAAGATGCTCAGGACAAGCCCTGAGTCATGAAGCCTGTGCCTCGCCCACTGCCACCCCTCCTCACCCCTCCTCGCCCCTCCGGGTGCCTCTCTCAACCTCCTGTCTCAGGGATGCGTGGGCCCCTCCTCCTGCCGGTACCCACCGGTGCCTGCTCACCAGGGGCCTTATTCTCACATATTCTCGCTGGGGAAGTGGCAGGTAAGTGAACGCAGGAGGTTTCTCTCCTTCCTTTTATCCCAAGTCACTGTCACTTAAAAAGCCGACAGGGCTCCCATGTGCCTTAGTCCCTGCAGCTGCTCACATGCACGGCCCGTAGGACCCAGGAGGTCTGTTCTCACTCACAGCACATCACATGGGTCAGTCTCCGTTGCTTTTTCTTCCATAGCCTCTCCTTCAAGTCTAGAAGGAGAAGACCTCCAAACGCAGAGACGCTGAGGCCCCGAGCCCCCCAGTGGCTAGAAGAAAAGCGGAGGCCGTTCCCCCTCCAGTTCCCTCGGCAGATGTGCGCCCCCATTCATGACAGCGGCCGGCCCGCGGAAATCACACGAGTGAGCTGCATGGCTGGCTTTAAAGAAGTCCCTGAGGCAGCGACTGAGCGTCAGGCAGGCGTTTGAAACGGAGCCGGAGCCCGAGCTCGCGTAGCCCTCACGGCAGGTGTGGCTAGGTCTCCAGGAAGCCACATCCAGAAAAGTCTACACACGAGTAACCCTGGGCTCCCGTTTCAGATGCCGGCTAGTGTCTGCCCAGGTTATATTTCAAAATTAGTCCAAGAATCCTATTTTTTAAAAGGCAAGCTATATAAAGCCACAGTGAACATTATACTCAACAATGAAAAATTCAAAGCTCTAAAATTCATGTGAAATCTAATAGAACCCAAAATTGCCAGAAAAAGAAAATCTTAAAAAAGAAGAACAAAATTGGAGGCCTCACGCTTCCTGGATTCAGAACATATTCCAACACTACGGTAATCAAAGCAGCGAGGTCTGGCATGAAGACAGACACATGGACAGACCAGTGAGGCCGAACAGAGAGGCCAGCATAACCTTCGTGACCGTGGCCACAGGGTCTGCGACAGCGTCCCAGGCCACACACCGGGGAAGGGCATTCTCCTCAGCAGGGTTGGGAAGCCGGATAGCATGTGCCAAAGATCGAAGTTTGACCTTGACCTTACACCATAATCAAAAAGTAACCCAAATGGACTGAAGACCTAAGCATAAGACTTAAAACTATAAACGCCCCAGAATAAAGAAGCTCACAGGCCCATTGACAAATGAGCAAATGAAGAAAGTGTGGTGCATGCCTGTGGCATGTTTACCGTGGAATATTATTCAGCCTCAAACGAGAAGGAAGCCCTGTCACACGCTACACATCTGAGCAAGATGAGCCGGTCCTGAAAGGACAGACACTGCGTGCTCCCAAGGACAGGAGAGGTGCAGAGGGGTCCATTTCATAGACACAGGAAGCAGAGCTGGCTGCGGCTGCAGGGAAGGGGAGCGGAGAGCTGTATCCAGGGGTCTGGACTTGGCTTTGCAGGATGGAGAGGTTCAGAGCTGTGATTCGGCCGTAAGTGCGTAGGGAACACTGAGCTGGATGGACTCTTAAAAATGGTAAAGGGGAATGTTTACAGGGCGTGTGTGTTCTACCGCAATTAACACTGGAGAGGAAGCAAAAAGGAAAAGTGTAAACACTGAAGAAGCCAGACCATCAGCGACCTCTGGGCGCCGCCCTCTGGCTTCCTTCCGAGGCCATGCCCCTGGCAACAGTGACAAGTTCTAGGGGAGCCCATTTGGCACCAACAAAGGGAACATCTATCAGGAGAGAGCCGGCCGGCCGGCAGGATGGTGTGTGCAGAGGAGAGCACAGCCGGCCTCGGGCAGGCTCGGGCGGGATGGAAGCCTCCGTTCTCCTCGGGTTGAACTGCTAGACTTTCACAGTAACTTCCAACGTGGAGGTTCTCAGATGAAACCACAAAATTGGGCTGAGGAGCGGCGACAGCAGGGGCAGGGGCCCTTCATCTCACTCTGCGATTGGGCCACTCGATGAACTGTCGATGCCACAGACTGAAGGCCGGTTTGGGTGGATAAGGGGTGTATAGCGTCTACGACGTGTCTGGTGGGCTGGGTGGGGTGGGGTGCGCAGCACTCAGGGTGGAGGGAGGGCGGGAATAGAGCAGGAAGCTGGCAGAGCCGTGGGGGAGGACGGGGGTGGGAGTGGGGGTGGAGGAGGGGAGGCAGACTGTCAATCTCAGCATCTTTCAGACCCCGCGCCTCCCCACAGGAGCCAATGAGGCGCACGCAGGCTGTGATCTTTGCAAAAGTCAAAAAACACATACATTAAAGCCAAGTCTAATCAGCTTCCAGGTCCAGGTCTCAGTTCACAGGAAGCACAGCGCGCATTCCCTGTGCGACCCAGGAGGGTTTAATCAGCAGAGCCCGGAATGCAAAACATTTCTATAGATCAAACGAGCTGGTTTCTTCAACAAAAATGACATTAAAGAAAATAAAGAAAGAGAAAGAAGGAAGCGTAAAGAGACGTATTAACAAAATCCAGTGTTAGGCCCCGGTGCAAACACCGATGTTTTTGCGACGTTGGAAAAACGTGAAGGCAGAGGATGCTGAGAAACCCGTGCTCCCTCTGACGCAGGGCAGTGCTGTCGTGCTTACGCTAAACGGAACGTTCTTATCTGTCAGAGTTACACACTGAAGCATTCATGGTTAAAGTTATGTGACCTCTGGGGTTTTCTTTAAAGTATTCCAGGAAGACAAATTGGCTAGAGGGATAGATTCGGCACGAACGGACTTGCACTAGTACTGATGGTCGCTGAAGCTCAGGGGGCAGGTGGGAGTTCGCAGCACTGGTCTCTGCGTGGTCTCAGGCATTTCCGTAATAACGGGGACACGGAGAGACTCGGGGTGAGGGTGCCGAGGGCAGGGCACCAAGAACCTGGAGAGGAACAAGTGCATCTTTATCTGCTCGGAGGTTTGCTGCACGGCCGTCCTCTTCTCCAGGTGGTGGGAGACTTATTTCATTCATTTCTTTAAAACTCTGAGTGTCGGTGCCGGGGCCCAGCAGCCCCACGCCAAGGAGATATGATCCATGAAAAGACGTGTACACGAATGTCCGAATCAGCTTTACTCATCAGAGTGCAGAGCTAGAAAGACCCCAAATGCCAACAAACGGACAAAGGATGGCTTATTTGTACAAAAAGATGTCACTCGGCAATAAACAGAAGCAAGCCAGCCACACGCCCAGTGGCATGGATGAACTTCAAAACCAGAATGCCAAGCGGAAGCCAGACCCGTGCTCTGACATTTAGAACAGACACAAAGTCGAGGGCGACGGACATCAGAATGATCGTTGTCCTCACTGTGGCATCGGCGGGAGGGCCTCTGGAGTCCAGCAGGGCCCGAGGAGCAGAGGCTGGGGGGTGGTGGGGCCTCACCGCCCAAGAGGCGCTGCAGGAGGGTGGGTGGGGGTCAAGCACTTGGCTGGAGGGTGGGTTGAGGTGTTTTGGTCTCAGTGGGACAGCACCTGTCCCCAGGGGCTGTGAGCTGACACCCAAGGACATGAATTTCTTAGTTGAGGGGTTTGCACCAGGACTGCTCTCTCCCTGTCCGAGGGTGTCTCATTGCTCCTGATTGTTAAGAAAGCTTCTCCTGACACTTGGCCATGCCCCGTCCAGGTCAGTGTCAGCCCTGGGCTGTCCCCAGGGCTCTCCCTGGAGCCCCCACAATGGGGGTGCCCTGAGCTCAAACCACCCAGCCATTCTTGCCTGGGCACCTCTGGCCCCAAAGGTCATGCTGAGAGTCCGGAGGCTGTGGTCCTGAGTCAGCACTTGAGCCACATCCTGGCCACACCTGGCGTTTCCCTGCAGGGTTCATGGGGCACCCTGCTTGTAGAAAGCCCCCTGACTATGCCAGCGTTACACTGCACACGCTCTCTCTCTGTGCCCATCAAATGCCAGGCCCCATGGGACGGGCTGCTGGACTCCTGTGTACTCTTCTTTGGAGAGCCGGCGAGACAGACAGTAGGGGTGGGGCATGCTCAAGGGTCACAAGGCTGAGGGGCGGGGGGGGGGGGGGGGTCAGGGCAGGAGGCGGTAGTGAATGTCTCCTATGTGCCAAGCTTGTGCTAAGCCACGCCTCACAGGGATCCCGGAGGCTGGCCCCATCCTCTTTATTTTACAGAAGAGGAAATTTAGACTCAGAGAGATTAAGTAACTCACTTAAGGCGGAAAAAACAGAGCTAGAGTCAGACCTCAGGCCTTTTCAAGTTGTGCCACTTGGAATCCTTTGAGGGTTAGGCCAAGCACTGTCGCCCTTCAAGGCAAGAG